>NC_091790.1:188630000-189880000 GCF_041296235.1 Equus asinus | reverse complement strand
TTCAGTCTAAGGATTCTGAGGATCCCCCATGACGTGGTCCAGCCAGAACTCCTTACAGAGACCCTCACAGTCAATAAGCCCTACCAATGTGCTCAGGGCTTCCAATAACCTTTCTTTTTTCCCCATCGTGGTAAAATATATATTACATAAAATATGCCATTTTAACGATTTTTAAGTTTATAGTTCAGTGGCATTAAGTACATTCACAACGTTGTGCAATCATCACCACTATCTGTTTCCACAAGTTTTCATTACCCTAAACAGCAACTTTATAAGCATTAAGCAATATCTCCTACCCACCTCTCCCCGACCCCCAGCCCCAGGTAACCTCTAATCTACTTTCTGTCTCTTTGAATCTGCCTATTCTAAATATTTCATATGAGTAGAATCATACAATATTTGTCCTTTTGTGTGTTTTATTTCACTTAGCATAATTTTTCAAGATCCATCCATGTTGTAGCATGTATCAGAATTTTATTCCTTTTATGGCTGAATAATATTCCATTGTTTGTATAGACCGCATTTTGGTTATCCATTCATCTGTTGACAGACACTTAAGTTGTTTCCACATTTTGGCTGTTGTGAATAATGCGTCAATGGACATTGGTGTACAAGTGTCTGAGCTCCTCTTCTCAATTTTGGGGGATATTCTAATCACTTTTTAACTCTTCATAATTATGAACAGCAACCAAGAATCACCAGACATTTGAGTCAAGCATCTACAGTGAAAGATAAAACACAAACAGAAAAAAAATCAACTTGGAGGAAACAAAAGAGTATCCAGATGGAAGAAAAAAAGAATATCCTAAGAAGGATAAAAAGAAGATATTACATCTATAAAATGAGCATAGTATGCTCTAAAAATGGAAATTTCAGAGAACAAAAAAATAGTTCTTAGAAAACAAATGTATGAGAGGAGAAATAAAAACCTCAGTAAATAAACATGTTAAAAGTTGAGGAAATCAGAGAAAATTGGAAGACAAAGAGATGAAAAATAGGAGGGAAAGGAGAAGAAAAGTAGAAATCCTGAAGAGGAGAGCTAGCATCTGAATAAACAAATGCTCTATAGACAAGAGAGAAAATAAAATAATAACAAAAATAATGATATAATAAAATAAATAATAACATATCAGAAAATAAATTATTATACTCAAGAAAATTTCCCAGAATCCTTGCACACTATTGGTGAGATGATAAACTGGTACAGCCACCATGGAGAACAGTATGGAAGTTCCTCAAAAAAATTAAAAATAGAAGTACCGTGCAATCCAACAACTCTACTTCTGGGTATATATCCAAAGGAAATGAAAACAGGTTACTGAGGAGACATATCTGCACTCCCATGTTTATTGCAGCCTTATTCACAATAGCCAAGATACAGAAACAACCTAAGTGTCAGACAGTGGTAAATGGATAAAGAAGGTGTGGTATATATATATACTAATGGAAGGTTATTCAACCATGAGAAGGAGGAAATCCTGCCATTTGCAACTACATGGATGGACCTTGAGGACGTTATACTAAGTGAGACAGATCAGACAGAGACAGACAAATACTGTCTGACATCTCTTATACGTGGAATCTGAAAAAAACTGAAATTGTAAAAGCAGAGAGTAAAATGGTGATTACCGGGGACTGGGGGAATGGGAGACGTGTAGGTTAAGGGTATGTACTTGCAACTAGTAGATAAATAAGTCCTGGAGACCCAAAACCAAGTATAGTGATTATTATAGACTACAAAACTGTATTATAATCATTAAACTTGCTAAGAGACTAGATCTTAACTGTTCCCAACACTGGAAGAAATTATAATTATGTGCCATGATAGAGGAGTTAGAGTTAGCTAACGTTACAATGGCAATCGATTGCAATATATATGTATCAAATCAATATATTGCACATCTTAAACTTATGCAATGTTGTATGTCAAATATATCTCAATTAAAAACTTAAGAAAGTAAAGTAAATTTCCAAGAGCTGACACAGGTAAGAAGGCCTAACACAAAGGATGGAAAGAGGCCCACACCAAGGCACGTCACATGGAACTTCAGAGCACTGAGGGCCAGCAGAAGAGCCTGCAAGCTGCCAGAGAGAGGGAAACAAAACCCCTTACAAAGGGTCTGCAGTCATGGGGACTTCTGACTTCTCCCCAGCACCTCTGGAAGCTAGAAGACAATGGAGTAACGTCTTCAAAATTCTTAGGGACAATGATTTATGACCTAGAAATCTCAACTGTTATTAAAGGCACTTGTACTCTAAGAACCCAGATGTAAGACGTCACTGTGGCAGTATTTCCCCAAAAATTCATTCATTCATGTACAACCCTTACAATTTTTGCCATAACTACAAGCAGCTTGTACTATTTCTCATGAGCTTTTACTTAAATTGAGTTATGTTTGTTACTTAAACAAATTATTTATGGAATCCATTATGGAAAGTCAGCTATCACTTGTGATAAATAAAGTAAATATGAAAATAAAATAAATTTAAAAAATAAAAGCGATGATTTCAAGTTCTGACTGGCTCCTGTTGGCTTCCCAAGGCTCTGAGCCTGGAGTCTTTCTCTGCATGAGAAAAGAAGATGAGCGAGGATAAGAGAGGTGTTGAAGACCAGGACCCTGATATGTCTTTTGATGTAACCAAAAGGATTGAAAGAGATTTGAAAGGACTAATTGTCCTATGAGTCAACTTTATATAATGCTGCCTCAGTGTACCACCTACACCCCCACACCCCCGACCATACTACCAGTTCCTTGTCTTGGAAATGCTGCACTGAAAGGACACACAGAGGCCACTTCCCACTTGCCAGCAGGACTCAGGGATGACAAGATGGCCTGTATCTATGCACAGAAAAACAGTAAGGGCCTTTAGACCCCACCAGGCTCAACAGCTAAGAGCAGACAAGAACACTAAACCTTGTTTTGATTTTAAAAACCTGTCTGTCTCCAGTCTTCAAAGCTCTGAAACCAAAGAGGACCCTTCCTGCAATCAGGCAGGTTTCATCTTGTGGACCAAAACCAGGGCTAGCTTCAACCATCCCCCACCTGCATCTCCAGGTTTACTTCAGTCACCTCAATTTGCAACTTCACAGAGTGGCCTCTATGGGCCCTCTCCCTGCAGGGCTGGGCTACCTGTAAATAGTAGCTTCATGGTCCTCTCCAGGCCTCTAGCAACACTTGTGGTTTTCCTCTGCATTAACACAACCACTGAGTTTGGTCTCCAGAGACCGAAGGATTTGCTGGTCCCTGACAGAGATGGGCAGCTTCATAATTATGTGTGCTCTGTGTGCTCAGCACACTCTCTAGCAAGGCTAAGCCAGGTCTCAGAGTCAAAAACTGTGTGGCCTGCATCCTTAGACAATCTCTCATCTTTTGCATTTACCCGCTCCCCCTTGTCACATCATCTAGTCTCATGGTCTCGTCCAGTCTCAGGGTTTAAATGGTTAAGTAGCCTGTTTAAGTTCACATACCTAGGAAACGGCCAAGTCAGCTATTAAACTGGAGTCCATTTGGTGTCAAAGCCTGTGCTTTTAACCACTATTCTAGAAAGATGTGACTGTTTATGGGTCTTACATCAATCTGGGCTAGTCAACTCCTTGGGCTGTCCTTGGGTATTCTGCTCTGATAGACTCTTTTGTCCTTCCCAACCCAACAAGGAGAAGATCCAGTTGAGCTTCAGCTCCAGGAATGCAATTCCCATTCTCTCCTCCTCACCAGCCTCCATACTCTGGGCTCCTGAGCAGAGGTAAGCAGCCTTGGTGCTGCCGGTCCTCAGCCACCAGCAGGTGAAGGCTGGTGAGCTCTGGCCCTGAAGTCTAGAACAACCGTCTTGTCTCAGGGGTGTGCCAAGTGCTCAGAGCCAACACCAGGCCCCAGGGGAGACCAACTGAGGAACAGAAACAGATGTATTCACAGGATTACACAGTGGCTCTGGCAGAGGAGGCCCATACAGTAATTTTGAAACAATCTTTGGTAATAACTGTGGTTAAACCCAAGTGTCATGGCGAGGGGTGCCAGTCACCAAAATATGTGTGGCTTTGTGGAGCTGGTGAGATCTGTTGTTTGACACCTTCTGTGTGTTGGCCAACAGTGAGAATGAGTCATGTCAGGGTACAGGAAGCAGTGCAGGAGCACCACACATGTGTCTTAACTTGTTGACTCTTAAAACTTTAAAGGGTGTGAATGATTAATGAGGGTCTATTATATGCCAGGCACTTTATGGGTGGACTTCATCTCCACAACCTTGTGAGGGAGGCATAGGTATCCTCACTCTGCAAATGAGAAAACAGAGGCTCTGAGAGCTTGCAAGTGGTGAGGCCCAGCTTCTAATCGAGGCTGTCTATATCTTAACCTCAGACATGAACTTTCTGCTATGCAAATGTGCCTTATGGGAAGACAAAAGCCCTTTAACTCTAAGACAACTTCGTATCTCAGGAAAGTAACATATTTCTAAACAGACACATCCACAGTACTGTCCAAGTTACCAAAACAACAACAGCAAAACAACTTTCCTATCTGGAAAAAAGGAGTGTATTTATATTGGAGAGAGTGAACTTGGGGCAGACCAATGGCCTGGGTGGGAGATGCAGAGGTGGTGCCCTCCTGTGGTTTCTTTCCCACTCTAGAAGGCTGCTCCTGAGGTCTTTCTCTGCACCCTAAGGGGATTTCTTTAGGTTGTTTAGGATGTTTATGACAGCAGGAGTCTGCAAATTTCTCTTGTCAGACTGACACGGGGCAAGGATGGATTAATCTGGTTCCTACTTGCTGTGGCTGCCAGAAGGACATAGATCAGTTACAGGAATTGGGGAACACATCTTGAGGAGATCCGAAGCAGTCATCAAAGTTAGTCTTTCCCTACTTCATAAATTTGCTATTTACAGCTCTGCCATCAATTTTCCAGATCACATTTGCATCTCAGTTAATGCTATGTATCAGGACCCCATCTGTGAAATGGGAATAGTAGAAGGCTCTCCAGACGGGATGCACTAGGTTCCTCCAGCAGCAATCTGGTGTGTCACCCACTCCAGGGGCCCCAACGACCTCCACGTGGTGAAGGGGAGATACCATTCTGGAAGGTGGTCTATCAGCTCTTCTATAAGCTCTTCCCAGGGTCTAATCATCCCACAAAGAAATTCTTCCTTAGATCTTATTTCAGTTTCTCCAGGGAAATCCAGCTCATTTTGTTCTCCTTGAAAATGGAAAACCCCTTTCACAAAAGATTTTAATGTATTCAAACAACATTACAAAATCAGGAAAGAAAAGCTTGTAAAATACTCACTTGTAATCCTACCAGCCTACCTTAATTTTTATTTCTCTTTATCCTCTTCCAAATTTTATCCACATGTATAAATATTTACAATAACTATAATCTTAATGTAGGCACCATTTTGTAGACTTCTCATTAAAATACTTCTTGACACATAAGCTAATTTTCATTTCCATCTTTCAGGCAAATCATCATTAATGTGCTATCCTTCCTGCACAGATTATTCCTGGAGTCCTCATCCACACTCTGGAAAAGATAGAATGAGTGCTTTTGTTTGAGGGGTGTGCATGTGTCTGTCCAGTAAGAAGACGGGACTCATTGAGCCAGTGTACTTATTCCTGCCATATAGCCCTTGAGCCCAACAACACTCATTTATAAGATGGACGGTTGAGTTTAGGTCAAGATTTTCTTACTTTTGGGTAAGGGTCCCTGTCCCTTGCCTCCTAATCAACCTAGATGTGGACCCATAATTCACCTGCCTAGTTTCCAGTATGCCATGACCATGAACCCTAATGGTTGCTCCATGCTGTCCTGGGATGGGGACAAAGAACTTCAGGGCTCTGCATTATACCAGACTTCCTGCCCAGTCTGCTCCAAAACATTCATGGCAGTGCTTAGCATCTGCAAATTGAGCTAAATCTTGACATTACAGATCTGCTAAGCTCTGGGTCTACCAATACTTCAACTTCGCTGAGCACTGGGCCCCACCTGACACTGGTGTCCCCCTTAGAATATGTACAGACACCCTTTCTACTTCAAGTTCTTATAGTTAAACAGCACACTGGTCGTGGCCAGGAGACAAGATTGTTCTCAGTATAACTCACCGGCTGCTGCAGAACTGAAGCTGTGACCTTCCATATGCTTTCTGTTATGGTTAAATAAGAGTGAAATGTGAGTCCCTCTCTGAGAGCATCCTTGGAACTAACACTTTTTTAACATAGGCAGGAAAATCAGAGTAACAGCCCTCAGAAATAGCAACAAGAGATGAACGCATACCTGCAGGAAAAGAGATGCCAGCACAGAACAAAAAGTTGATTTCAGTTAATGGGCATAAGACTAAATAAGAGAAACTCCACAGAACACAATATTGAGCCCCACTCCGCTCCCAACTTTCTCCCATCTGGCACGTGAGAAGAGACTCCATCTCTCTACTTGGAGCAATTCTTATTGGCAATCCAATTTCTGAGTGCCATTGTGTGCCCTTCTACGAGCATAAAGGAATGATGACTTTCTGGCAGAAGGCCCTGGGAGTGTTGTCAGACATCCTGATAAATGCGAGTCATCCCCATTCTCAGTGTTTGACCGCACATTTCAATACCAATCTTCTACAATTTTCTGATGTCCACACTGACTTTTCCCAATAGCCAGGCATAGAGCCAAGATAATGAGTGAACATCTCTGCCCTTTACCGTGTAAAGTCCTGCTACTCTCAGAATAATGGACAAGGAGGCTGTTCACAATGGTGTGCTGGAGCCAGCTCAGAACAGCTCAAGAGAGCTGATTGTTAAGTTTTCAGGAATTTGTGAGCAGCTTGACGTCACCTTGAGAGCTGGAAATCAGTCAGAATGAGATTATTAACACCACAGAAATTGGCAAATGCTACAAATCAGTGCTAGCTGTTAAACATTTACCGGCACACCGCAGCTCGCTCCTGAATCCCTGGGACTTCATAGACACGCAGAGAGGGTCAGAACTTGAGCTATTTCGCACCTTAATTCTCCCCAGAAAAGAACAGGAAAGATAGAAACAGAGAGTCCTAAAATAATGGGATTTGAAGAGATGCTTGAGGTCACCTGGTGGAAATACTGTGGCCAAGGGAGATGACAAGAATGCCACACTGCCAGTTATAGACAAAGAGATGAGACCTAGATCCTTCGTCTCCAGGTCACTGGTCTTTGCAATGTTCCTTGCAGACACTACAAAAACAGCAATAGCAGAAGACAATAATTGCTTTCACTCCATTGTTCTGGAAGTACATTTTCCCATCTGAAAAATGAAACACTTGACGTTTGCCATAATTTTCCTTAATCTGAGAAGCAGGTGGCTGGAGAATTTCCCAAACGTTTTATGGAAGAGAGCCACTTCCTGCTTCCCTGGAGATTTCCAGGCAGGCAGTGAGAGCTGTTCTGAGCAGGAGGCCCCGGAGCATGTTAAGCATCTGCCTTCAGACACCAGCCTGTCTTTGTCGTTCAGGCTTCTATGACAAAGTACCACAGGCTGGGCGGCTTACAAACTACGGAAATTTATTTCTCACAGTTTGGGAGGCTGCGGGTCTGAGGTCAGAGGGCCAGCATGATTGGGTGCTGGGGAGGGCCCTCTTCCGGTTAGCAGACCACTGACTTCTCACTGTATCCTCACACAGTACAAAGGGGGCCAGAGAGCTCTCTGGGGTCCTTTTATAAGGGCACGAATCCCATTTATGAGGGCTCCATCCTCATGACCTAATCACCTCCCAAAGGCCCTACCTCCAAATACCGTCATATTGGGGTTAGGATTTCAGCGTATGAATTTCGTGGGGACACAAACACAGTTCATTGTGGGCCTAGGTAAGGTTGCTGGAGTCTTAGGAGTTAATATCAAGGCGATACCCCCGAGTTCAGCAGCACTGCATCCTCTGAGCACTTGCAGATGCTGAGGAGCTAATGTCCCTGCCCTTCTTCCACTACAAACTGACCTGGCATGGCTCTCCACAAGCTCTAGTGTTGACCACCCAAGCCTGAGGGACCCTGAGTGACCAGACAGTTGGGGGCCTGGGAGGCACATCAGATTTCCTGCGTGAGAGAGCCCTAAGTCTTCATCCCCTGAGGGCTGTGCGAGCTGGGCGGGGAGTGGACTGTTAGCCTCATTTTGTGCTTTATGGCAGAAGCACAGCAACTTGTCGGAGTTTGTAAGAAAGACAAGGCAAAACTGAACACTTTTGACCTTATGGATTTATTGAGGCTGAAAAATAATTGAGAACATCTCAGAGAAGAACAGTGAAGTGCAAATGAGCTAATTAGCACTTGTGCATTGCTTGCTAATAGTTCATCTGTTCTCAACACTTAGGAACAGAGTACCTGTCTTTGGTGCTTACAAGTTTGTTCTCAACACTCAATTAAATAGAGTATTACCTATTCAAAGGGAAAAGTTAGGTGTTAGATTATATGGGTGACTTGACAAAAAATTACAGAGTATGCTATAAGCAAAGAACGTGAGTCAATCCAGTCTGAAATTGCTGATACTCTAGATCCTATGCTTCAAGTAAATGTAACCACTGGGCCTATGTTCCTTAAACAGATGTCACCAGCCTTGTGATGACAGACACTTTCAGCACATCCATAACACCTGGTAGGGTTTAATCCACCTCAAAGAAACTTTGCAACTCGGATCTATTTCAGCAAAAGGAGATCACAGTTGCGCGCTGAGGAGCCTGGATTGGTTCTCCTGCTGGATCTATTCAGATCCACATTCAGTGAGTGCCTACTGCATCCAGGAGAGGAGCCAGCTTCTCAAACTGTAAGGTGCAGATGAGTCTCCTGGGGATCTTGCTGCTAAAATGCAAATTCAAACAAACTCTCAGGCGAAGCCAATGCTGCTGGTCCTAGGACCAAATTTCAAGTAGAAAGGAGTTAGACAATGAAAATAAAATGATCAATAAGAAGTTAGGAGCTTGTAGACACCTACACAGGCAATTCCAACATAATGTTAGCGCTGTGATGGAGACACCCAAGGCCCATATGCTGGGACACAATGAAGAGACATCTAAAAGCCAGGGAGGGAGGGGTGCCAATGAAGTCTTCTGGAGAGAAAAGCAGGTACAAACCAGGGATGGCCTTGTGTCTCCCCTACAGTGTTTATAATTTGTTCGATAAGCAGTGAGGAAACACTGAGGGTTATTGTTGAATCACGGAAGCAATATGCCTTGAGTTGTGTTCAGAAAATCACTCTGGAGCCATTGATGGAGGTTGGAGGAGAAATCCTTGATTCTTTTCAAGTCCTATTGATTCTACATCCAAATTATATTCCAATTCCATCCATCTACTTCTTTCCATCTCTGCTGCTGCCTCCTTAGGCCAGCCATTATCATTTCTTACCTGGAATAATACAATCACCTCCTAACTACTTCTAATTGTTCTCCTACAACCTATCTTCCATGCAGCACTAGAGTAATCTGCTTTGAAGGTAAATCAGATCATGTCACTCTCCTGATGAAAATCTTCCAATGGCTCCCCTTACACTTTAAATTCCCAAACCCATTCCATGACTTATAAGGCCCAAGACGATCCTACATCATCCAAGAATATTCTTCCCATCATCTGATATCCTCCAGCCACACCAAAGGTAGACCTGCCTCAGAACCCCTCTGCTTAATGTTCTTGCTGCCCAGAATGTTCTTCCTGCAGATCTGCCAGAGACTGGCTCTTTTTCATCATTCAGATGTCTACCCAGAAAAGCCTACTCTGAATATCCAAATTTAATTCACCCCATCAGTCAGCTTCTATCCCATTATCTTGTCTTTGGAGTGCTTGTTGGTATCTGGAATAATCTTATTTAATCTAGATTTAATTAATGAAGATTTAATTATTGAGTCACTTGTACATCACACACACACACACACTCACACAGCACTAGTGTATACACTCAGTAACAGCAGAGGCCACGTTGATTCTATTTACCACTATATCCCCAGCCCTTAGAACAGTGCATATGGTAGATGCTCTATAAATACGTGTTGAATGAATGGATTTGTTGGAGGTAAGATGGGTGCCATGGAGACCTATTAGAAAGCTTTTGGAGTCATCCAGGCAAGAAGAGAAGAAGCTTAAACTAAGGTATTGGTAACAGATTGAGAGATAATAGGTTGAGAAATATTTAGGAAGTAGAATCAATAGGACTTGGTGATTGAAGAGAGCTGGAATATGTGCATGAAGGAAGAACTAAAGATAACTTGATGACTTCTATCTTGCACATATAGTGAGCAGCAGTGCCACTAAATGAGATAGAGAGTGCCAGAAGTAGAAAATGATGAATTCGGTTACGGATATGATGAATTTGAGGTTCTTCCGGAACATCCAGATGGAGATGAATACATAGGTCTGGAGCTTGGGAGAGATATCTGTGCTGAAGCTATAAATTGGGGAGTTATCAGAGAGAACATACATCAGAAGAAGATGAATGTACAGCAGAGAGAATCTTGGAATACACCAACAGTTAGATGGTGGGTGAGGAAAGTGGAGCTCACGATGGAATAGTCAAATAGAGATGAGGAGAACCAGGACATTTTTCTGTGTGTCATGGAAAGCAAGGGAACAAAAAAGTTTTCAGGAAGCAGGAGTGATTAATGGTGTTAGATTTAGCGGAGGTCAAGGAAGATAATGAATAGAAAGTGCCCACTGGATTTGGTAATTAGGTGCTCACAGGCTCCTAACATTCAACAAAACCATGTAGGTGGAAGTCAAATTACAGTATAATGAAGACTGAAGTGGAGGTGAGGAGATGATTAAAAAATAAGTTTTTTAAAAAGTTGGAATGAGAATGGAATGAGAAAGAATAGCAGCAAAAGAGGTCAAGGAAGGTTTTGTTTGAGCATTTTTTTAATGATGGAAAAGGACTTAAATATAGTATGTTGTGTGCTAAGAATAAAAAGCCAGTAAAGAGAGGGATGTTGAACATGGAAGAGAGAGATAAGTGGTGGAGCAAGATCCTAGAGGTGGGAGCGGAGGGTTAGAGAGTGGGATCCAGGACACAGATGGTGGCAGTGGCTTCAGTAGAAAGAGGAATGCTTCATTCTCTGAGCCAAGAGAGAAGAAGGGAAAGGTGCAGCTAGATAAGTAAATGAGATTAAGTAAATATAATGGCCTCAACTTTCTCAATATAACAGGCAGTAGACAGGCAATTTAGACTTTTTTAACACAAGCAGCATCATAAGAAAAACAGGAGCCAAGAAGTCATGTCCTGGCAGCCTGTGTGTAATGTCCTGTAGCAAGGGGGCTGGAGGCAGAGAGGCCTGAGAGGGGGTCATTTTAAACCAGCATGAGTAGCAGTAAATAAGAACAAGAAGACTCACAATGTCGTGTGGGAGGCAGAGGGCGGGGCCACATCATCCTCCCACTGGGGCGTGTGCACTGTGATATCAGCAGGACTCAAATTTCATATGAGACACAAGATAACCCTTGCCTCTACGTCCTGCCCTATCATTCTTCTTCCCTTATTTATTCAAATGTCTCAGAGTAGGGGTATGTAGAAAAGAGTTAACATCTACGTGTTACACAGTGGGTGCCGATGGGACCAGCCCCCAATCAAAACCTTGGGCACTGAGTCTCTAAAGGAATTCCCTAGGCAGAAACGTCACACATGTTGCTGCATTTCACTGATGGAGAAAGTAAGCATTTTGTGACCCCTCATGGGAGGGAGACAGCATAAGGAAGCCTGCATATGGATTCCTCCAGACTCTGCCTATCTTTTTCCCTCATGAGTAGATGTGTACCCTTATTACATTACTGTAATAAATCTTATCAATGAGCACAATGTTGTGCTGAGCCTCATGAGTTTTTCCAACGTATCTCTGAACATGGGAGCCTTGGAGACCCCTGATGCATGGTCTGTACCTACCTCCCACTTTGGTGTCACCTCCCATTTACTACCAACAACAATCCAGCTTCAACCATACCACCCCACTGAAACAGTGCTTACCATGGACATCTCTGTCAAACAATACTACATGAGTTGTAAGAATTGGGGTACCATAGATTTGTCATAAGTGTCAGTGTGGTAAGTCCTAGCGTAGCTTTCCAACCTTCTGGACCATGTATACTCACCTATGATTCAAAATATGCCTCAAGCAGTTTCTTCAGAAAGGCAGATGGCCTTCACTGAAGCTGAAGCGTAGTTCCCATCACTTCACTGAATGCTGACTAATGAATTTAGGAGTCAGCAAGCCATGGCCCACAGGCCAAATTCCACCCAATGCTTGTCCTTATAAATAAAGTTTTATTGGAAGGCAGTTTTATTGGAACAAATAGGCCATTTGTTCACATAGTGTCAAAGGCTGCTTTGGTGCTACAACAGCAAGGTTGAACAGTTTGAAAAGAGACCCAATTGCCTTGAAAGTCTACTTATTACCTGGCCCTTTTTAAGAAACACTTGGTGGGGCTGGCCCCGTGGCCGAGTGGTTGGGTTCGCGCGCTCCGCTGCAGGCGGCCTGGTGTTTCGTTGGTTCGAATCCTGGGCGCCGACAAGGCACTGCTCATCAAACCACGCTGAGGCGGCGTCCCACATGCCACAACTAGAAGGACCACAACGAAGAATATACAACTCTGTACTGGGGGGCTTTGGGGAGAAAAAGGAGAAAAATAAAATCTTTAAAAAAAAAAAACACTTGGTAACACTTGCCTTGGATGAATAAAGTTCGGCAGAATAGGACAAAGAAAAGGAGGATGGAAGTTAGAGACAACATTTCCCCATGTCCTTATTTGCCTCAGCCTGGATCTTGAGCCTTCTTCCAAAAATTTTCTGGATTATTTGACTCACAAAATGTACCTTAAGCAAAAGAAGAAGTCACAGGAGACTGGGAGGGACCTCTTCCTTTGCTTGGGAAAGAGGTCTTGCTCAAACAAGACAAACTGCCACATTGTAGATTTATTCATTCAATAAATGTCTACAGAGCAGCAGCTCTGTGTGAGGCGCTCTGCTGAGGCTCTGTCAAGGCACAGAGATAAACCAGACTCCATCCCTGCCTCCCAGGGGTCCAGGATGTGAACTCCTCCATAAGGGCAGCAGCCATGGCCTATTCACCTTTGTATCCCTGGTGCATAATACTCAAAGCACCCAGACTGAGTAGGTACCCGATAACTGGGTGCTGTTCCATTGATGGAGAGGGATAGACAAATAGAGTAGTGGCTCCCAACGTCTGGTCTTGACCTAAGTCCAAGGAGTTATTCAAACTCCATTTGTGCACCAAACAATATCTTTAGATGGAATAAGATGTCTTACATGTAGACCTTTTTAAAAGTATGTTTACTCTGTTTTGATTACTAAATCTATATTCCATTTAAAAGCACTGCTGAGGGGCTGGCCCGGTGGCACAATGGTTAAGTTCACACGTTCCTCTCGGCGGCCCGGGGTTCACCGGTTTGGATGCCGGGTGTAGAAATGGCACCGCTTGGCAAGCCATGCTGTGGTAGGCATCCCACATATAAAGGAGAGGAAGATGGGCACAGATGTTAGCTCAGGGCCAGGCTTCCTCAGCAAAAAGAGGAGGACTGACAGTAGTTAGCTCAGGGCTAATCTTCCTCAAAATAAATAAATAAATAAAAATAAAAAAATACAAGCACTGCTGCATACCAAGTGCTAAAGACTGAATGTTCGTGCCTTCCCAAAAATCATGTTGAAGCCCTAACTCCCAATGTGATGGTATTTGGAGACGGGGCCTTTATGAGGTAATTAGCGTTAGATGAGGTCATGAGGGTGGGGCCCTGGTCTGATGGGATTAGTGCCCTTATAAGAAGAGACACCAGACAGCCTGCTCTCTCTCTCCCCATACACGCACAAAGAAGAGGTCATGTGAGCTCACCGTGAGGAGGCAGCCATCTGCAAGCCATGAAAACAGACCTCACCAGAACCTGGCTGCTCTCACCCTGATCTTGGACTTTCAGTCTCCAGAACCATGAGAAATTAAATCTCTGTTATCTAAACCACCCAGTTAATGGTATTAGTTATGTCAGCCTGAGCTAAGATACCAAGTTTTGTTTTATCCTTATGTATTTTCATTTTGTCTGTGTGGCTTATCTTTTTTCCTCTTTTTCTCTCTGTATATCCTTATTAGATTTAAGTAGCTTTATTGAAATATAAATGATGTACGATAAACCACGCATAAAGTATGCAATTTGGTGAGATTTGACATATGGATACATCTGTGAAATTATCCTCACCATCGACAAAGAATACCACTCTTAAAAGTTCTCTCTTGCCCCTTTGTAATCCATCCTTCACATCCCATCTCTCCCCTCATCCAAGGACAATCACTGATCTCCTTTCTATCACTGTAGATTTTTTTGCCCGACTTCTTTCACTCAACAGTTATTTTGAGGTTCATTCACATTATTGCATGGTATCAACAGTTCATTGTTTGAAATGCTGAGCAGTATTCCATTGTATGGATATACTATAATTTATTCACCTACTCACCTGTTGATAGACGTTTGGGTTGTTTCCAGTTTTGGGCTATTACAAATAAAGCTACTGTGAACATTTGTGTACAAGTCTTTGGGCGGACAGAAAATGAAACCATTTTCATTTCTCTTGAGTAAGTATCTAGGAGTAAAAAGAAATATCTGGGGGTGGCCCCGTGGCCGAGTGGTTGGGTTCCTGTGCTCTGCTTCAGTGGCCAGGGGTTCACAGGTTCAGATCCTGGGTGCGGACCTAGCATCTCTTGTCAGGCCATGCTGACGCGGCATCCCACATGCCACAGCTAGAAGGAGCCACAACTAAAAATGTGTATACAACTATGTACCCGGGGGCTTTGGGGAAAAGAAGGAAAAATAAAATCTTTAAAAAAAAAGAAAGAAAGAAATATCTGGCTATGTCTCTTGGTAGATGTGTTTTACTTTTTAAGAAACTGCCAAACTGTTCTTCAAAGTGGCTGTACTATTTTCCATTGCCTCCAGCAGTGCATGAGCGCTCCATTGCTCCACAGCCTTACCAACACTAGGTATGTTCAACCTTTTGAATTTTAACCATCCTAGTGGGTGTATAAGGGGATGTCTTGTGGTTTTAATTTGCATTTCCATAGTAACTAATGATATTGAACATCTTTTCATGTGCTTATTTGCCATCTGTATATGTTCTTTTGTGAAGTGTCTGTTTAAATTCTTTGTCTATTTTTAATTTGGGTCATTTGTCTCTTTATTATTGAGTCATAAGAGGTTTTTTTAGTATATATGTATTCTAACTACAAGTTCTTTGTATAAGTCTTGCAAATATCTCCCACATATGATGAGCCTTTTCATTTTCATAACACTGTCTTTTGAAAAACAAATATTTCTTGAGTGTGTCCAATTAATTGATTTTTTTTAATGTGTGTCCTATTTAAGAAATCTTTGCCAAACTCAGGGTCACTAAGACCTTCTCAAATGTTTTCTTCTGGAAATTTTACCATTTCAGTCCTTATATTTGGGTCTATGACACATCAAGTTATTTTTTTGTAGACAGCGCAAGGTAGGGGTTAAGGTGTTTTTTGATTTTTGTTTTGCTTTGCTTTTGGTCTTTGCATATGACAATCCAATTTTTCCAGCACTATTTCTTGAAAAGATTCTTTTTCCCAATTGAATTGCCTCAGCACCTTTCCTGAGTATCAGTTGGCCATACACATGTGAGTCTATTTCTAAAGTCTTGATTCTGTCGCATTGATCTGTATGTCTATCTTTATGCCAATGCCACACTGTCTTGATTAGTATACTTGATAATAAGTCTTGAAAACAGGTAGTAGAAGTCCTCCAAATTTATCCTTCTTTATAAAACTTGTTTTGACTATTTTATGTTCTTTGAATTTCCATATAAGTTTTAGAATTGCCTTGTCAATTTCTACAAAAAAAAAGCCTGCTGGGATTTTAATTAGGTTCTTTGGATCTATGGATCAATTTCAAGAGAACTGACATCTTAAGAATATCGGTTCTCCTGATTCATGAACATGACATCTCTCTCCATTAACTTAGGGTTTTTTAAATTTTTGCAGCAATGTTTTATAGTTTTCAGCGTACAGGTCTTTCACATCTTTTATCAAATTTTTTCCCAAATATTTTATATTTTTTATGCTATTGCAAATAGTTTTTTTAATTCTAACATCCAATTGCTAGTATAGAGAACTATAATTACTTTTGACATCAATTTTGTATCTTGTAAATACAAGATATTAGTTCTAGTAGATTTTTTTTATAGATTCTTGGGATTTCCTACACAAAAGATCGTGTTGCCTACGAGTAAAGATAGTTTTACTTCTTCATCTAATCAGTATGCCTTTTATTTCTTTTACTTTCCTTGTTGTACCAACTAGAACCTCCAGTACGTTGTTGAATAGAAATGGTGAGAACAGACATCCTTGCCTGGTTCTCTATCTTAAGGAGAAAACATTCAGTCTTTCACCATGAAGAATTATGTTAGCTGTAGGTTTTCTGTAGATGTATAAGTTTTTTATTAGGTTGAGGAAGTTCTCCTCTATTCCTGGTTTGCAAAGAGTTTTTGTTCTAATGGATTTTGGTTTCATGCATCTCTCTTTTTATCCTTACGTAGTCTCCTATTCCCAATACTAATAATACAATTTCTATCAGTAAAACACCACAAAAATTTTATTAGGAAGGATTTCAGTTACTCAAAACAAAATACTTAATAATCAACAATATTGTAATAACTTTGTATGGTGACAAATGATTACTAGTTTTTTCAGGATCTTTATTTCGTAATGTATATAAATGTCAAATCACTATGTTGTACACCTGAAACTAATACACTATTGCATGCCAATTAGAGGTCAACTAAAAAAAGACACTTTTAAGTATTGTCAGTATTATTTACAGGACTTAGGGACAGCAGAAAAGTCAAGTGGGAATTTTAAAGTTGTGACCTAACGTCCATATATTTGATTTTATGTGATTGCTGTATTGTCTGGTTTATTTGAGTCATAAGTGCTTTGTGTAGAATTCTGGTAAGTGATAAGTTATTAAACACCAATGTAGATCCTTGAAAGAAAGAATTCTGATAAGATAGAAATAGGAAAATGACACAATTGGATATACAGACTTTATGAGATATTTCCTACAAAACCGTACTGGCCTTTAAGTGTCTGGACTGCGAGAGACTCCCAAGTGCCTTTCAAGTACTGCTTTCTCTCATTTCTTGCTAGTTCATAGAAAATCTAATTCTCAGAGCTCCACTATACCTAAAATCTCATCTGGGTAAGATTGAGTCAGCCTTGCATAAGATCCAAAGAACTTTGAATACCTTATATAACTCTTTCCAAGTAGTATACTCTTTCATACTAGTATATTCTTCTCTGGAAGAGAGAGGTTGTCTGGGGTCAAAAGTAAAAATTTCTTCCTCAAAAAATGTAAGTTTATTCCATCACCTAAACAGCACATCTAGATTTGGCAAGATGCCTCCTTGTCTTGCTAGGGACTCAGTCCACAGAGATAAAATAAAAATGATTCATACTCATAAACATTCAGGAGCCTTCAGAGAGTCACCACTACCGCAAATAAATGAAATGTCCATTTTCCACAGCTGGGTCGTTATGTGAATGCTAGAAATAAAAGCATTGCCACCAGCAGCCACTTCTTTCCTCTCATCTAGATAACACCAGTCCTGTTCAAGGTTCACCCTCACACTTCCCTGGGGGATCTGATACAAAGCCCTGGGAAGGAATCTTTCCCCACTCCAAATATGTACTCCACCCACAGGCTGATCTCTGGGATTTCACTCATGGAGAGCCTTGATGACAGGCTGGAAGAGCTGGGGAGGAGAACGGGTCAGGTCGCTCACCTGGGCTGGAATCCCCTGAGAGCTGCCCTTCTGATAGCCCACTGCATCTCTGGTCAGCTCTGATTCAAAGAGCAGCCACCTTCATACTGGAGGAAAAGGATCTCTCTGTACTTTTCACCCACTGATCCTTGTTCTACCACTTGGCACCATGATAGTGAACCCTTTCCTAAAACACGTCACTCAGGAGAGTGGAAGGCAGCTCTCCAGGCCTTGCTGAATCTGCTCTTTACCCTTTACTGATACAAATGTATCCCGTTATGTCTAGGAATTTCTTAAAAGTGGAGTCCAAAATTATATGTAAAGGGGCCGGCCCCGTGGCCAAGTGATTAAGTTTGCGTGCTCCACTTCTGCAGCCCAGGGTTTCACTGATTCAGATCCTGGGTGCAGACATGGCACCACTCGTCAGGCCATGCTGAGGCGGCATGCCACATAGCACAGCCAGAGGCCACTCACAACCAGAATATACAACTATGTACTGGGGGGTTTTGGGGAGTTCAAGAAGAAGAAGAAGATTGGCAACAGATGTTAGCTCAGGTGTCAGTCTTTTAAAAAAAAATTATATGTAAAAACTCAAGGGAAGTCTGATCTCCATCAAGTCGGATTGGGATGTGCACCTCTTTCGTGTTTGATATTGTGTTCATACTAACACAGCCTGAAATCATATTAGCGTCCTAAGGCAGTCACATAGTACCATTAATTCTTTGTACAATTAGTGTAGAATAGACCGATTAAAAACATCATTCCACTAAGAAGCAATTCTTTGAAAATGCAAATGCCTCTGGTGGAGTTTACATATAACACCATAGAGAGGAGCCTTGGTGTGAATTGATTTCTCAGCTCTCTCTCCTCTGTGAGAAGTCTGACAATTGGGCACCAAGAAAATATTCAATCTGAGGGAAGAAGGAGTAAATTTGTGGAACCGAGGAAGCCAGGCCTATTGGGGTACCACAGAGTACAGAAAGAAGGGAAAGGGGCAGGACACAAAAAGAGGAGGTGGGATTGTGTCAGGAACAGAATCCAGCTTTCCTACAGTTTCCCAGGGTTTAGAATTGCCAAAATCAGCAAGCCTGCTCCTTCACCCTTTCCTTCCAGAGAATTCCCAGGAACAGAAATTCAGTCATGCAGTCAGCCTTCTCACACGAGGAAGGGAACTTTCCCATTGCTGTATTCAGCAGTTTCAAGTCTTATTCCCTCTTCTGGCAGCTTCTAGTCCACCCCCATTTTTCCTATAGACCTTTTTAAAAATGATCTCTACTTTTCCCCTAATCGATGTAGTCATAAACAACTGCATGGCTCCTTAACCAAAGAATGAAGCATGGTGGAGGTGGAGGGACAAACCAGACAAACCACCCAAGCAGCCTAAATAACAGTTGTTGCATCACAGAATCACAGCATTATGGAAATAGAAGGACATCAGAGTGCTCAAACCAGTGGTTTCCCATCTTGCCCTAATG
Organism: Equus asinus; assembly: GCF_041296235.1. Taxonomy (NCBI): domain Eukaryota; kingdom Metazoa; phylum Chordata; class Mammalia; order Perissodactyla; family Equidae; genus Equus; species Equus asinus. The sequence goes on along the minus strand of NC_091790.1, from coordinate 189,860,771 downwards.
TCTAGAAAGACGAGGAGCAGTGGAGTAGGGTGACTTTGCTAAGGTCTGGCAGTTGGCTATGGAAGGATCAGGGGAGGGAGGGAAGAAAAGTATTATATCTGGAGCCCCTCTGGGCACAGACAGGTGCTTTACATATATTTAACGCTCACACCAACCTTGTAGAGTATGCATTATAGTGCCTATTTTACAAGTGAACTCACAGAGGCTAAGCTCACAGACCTTGCCCAAGGTCACACAGCTAAAGGATGGATGAAGATCTGAGCAATGCAAAAGTCCATCATATTTCCACCTTACTACACAGCCCCCTGGAACAAACGAGAACTGCATCTGAAGCCATTTGTTCTATTTGACTCCTGATTGTCAAACTTTAACACTACACGCTGAAAACCAGAGACACAACTATGGGATCCTGGAGCACTGAACTGAGAAAGAAAGAGGTTAATTTTAAGAAAAGTCTCCAGTTCTGCTTTACGTGTGTGGGGCAGACTCACAAATGGCTATGAAGCCTGTAAGTAACAGTTTGTATCTGCAAGCTAAGAAGCACCAATGGGTAAGCAGAGGGAGGGGACCAACAGTTACAAACCATGGCCAGGTGCATCTTCCTGACGTGGGCACAATCAATAACATCATCTAACACTTCCAAAGCAGTGGCGTTGAGTAGACACACAGGCACACACAAACACTCATATTCACAAACAAATACATCCCTGTAGCTTAGTTTCCCAACTTGCATCTCATTTAGGTACGTAAAAAAAGATGCAACTTTGCCATGTTTACTTGGGAGGATGAAGCCTGGAGTTGGTGGTAATGTGAGAAGAGAAACACGAAGAGCTAGAGTGAGCTGTGGTTGGACAGATGCCATGGTCCATAGACAGAGAGCATGAAAAAAGGGCAAGGAATGGTTGACAGCCTTCCCCCAGGATGATCTGGAAAATACTGGCTCATAGTGAATGCTTGGACTAATTAGTAACTATGAAGTAGTAAGCAGTTTAAAAATAGAAAAATCTCAAAAATAATTAAGAAAAATAAAGTGGCACAAATAAAAAATGTTAGAAAAAAAGAACACATAAAAGCTACAGTAGAGACTTTTTTAAATCCTAAGAAAATACTTATGGAAATGTGACACAAAAAAATTTGAAAGTTACGATAAAATAGGTAATTTTCTAAAGAAAAAAGAATAGTAAAATTCACTCAAGAATAGACAGAAGATTCACAAAAGCAATAATTATTAAATAAATCAAATTAGTAACATAAGTCTCCTCATAGCCCTCAATTTTTGAAAGAAAAAAACGACACCAAGCCCCTATGGTTTTATAGTCAAATTTACCCACCTTTAAGAAACAGATAATCCTATTTTATACAAACTGCATCCGAAAATAGAAAAAGACAAAATCTACCTATATTATCTTGATCCAAAATATTGTAAGCAATTAGAATGAAAGATCATTCTCACTTGGAATATGGGTGCAAAAATCTTAAAAGACGGGGCTGGCCCCGTGGCCGAGTGGTTAAGTTCACGCGCTCCGCTGCAGGCGGCTCAGTGTTTCGTCGGTTCGAATCCTGGGTGCGGACATGGCACTGCTCGTCAGACCACGCTGAGGCAGCGTCCCACATGCCACAACTAGAGGAACCCACAACGAAGAATACACAACTATGTACCGGGGGGCTTTGGGGAGAAAAAGGAAAAAATAAAATCTTAAAAAAAAAAAAATCTTAAAAGACAAGGAAAATGAAATTCATAAATATCAATATTAAACAAAAATATCATGATAAAATTTAATTCATTAGTTTATCCCAGTAATGCAAGGATAGTTCAACATCAGAAAACAAATTAATAAAATATGCTTAATAAATACTGAAAAGTGAAAAACAGTATGATCAACATGCATATCTTTTAACATTCGTTCATGAAAAAATAAAACCCTTTACAAATTAGGAATAGAAGAAAATATCCTTAATCTAATACTGAGTATATAGCAAGAATGTACTAGTTGCCTAGAGCTGCCATAACAAATTACCACAAGCTTGATGACTTACCACAGCAGAAGTTTATAGTCTCACAGCTCTGGAGGTTGGAAGTCCAAATCAAGATTTCAGCAGGACCAGGCTCTCTCTGAAGGCTCGAGAGAGAATCCTTCCCCTCCAATTCCAGCTTCTGGTGGTTGCTGGAAATCCTTAGCATTCCTTGGCTTGTAGATCCATCACTCCCATCTCTGCTTTCATAGTCACGTGACATTCTACCTGTGTCCCAATTTCTCTCTTACGAGGATGCCTGTCATTGGATTTGGGCCCACTCTAACCTAGTACAGTCTAACCTTAACTTGATTACATCTGCAAAAACCCTATTTCTAAATAAGGTTGCTTTCACAGGTACCAGGCGTTAGGACTCCCACATACCTTTTGGGGAAACACAACCAACAACCAAAAACCTATAGCAAACATCCTATGTAATGGTAAAATATTAGAAACTCTAAAGTAAGGAATAGTACCATAACCCCATTACACTTCTGTTATTCAACATGGTCTGCTGGTACTAGCTAATGTAATAAGGTATCATTAAAGGTATTCATAAAAGAAACAAACAAACAAAAAGAACTGAAAAGAAAGAGAAAACTATCTTTGTCTGCAGGTATTAAGATAATTTACATAAAAAATAAAATAGAATCTATATATATCCTATGATATCTAACAAAAGAATTCAATAAGATGTTGGATGCAAGATTAACATAGAAAAATCTATAGCCTTCTGATAGATGCACAAATGACAAATTAGAAAATGGTCATCCAAAAAAGGATGCCATACAAAAAAGGATGTAAGATTCTCAGGGGGCAGAAATATAACAAACTATATATAAAACCTACTGGGAGAAAAATTATGATGCGTTGTTGACAAACTCTATTAAATATAAGATGTATAAAATTATAGTAATTAAGACAGAGTGATATGAGCAGAGAGAAAGAAAACTAGATAGAACAAAATAGATTAGGCATGGAAATAGACGTGATATATGATAGGCATGACTTTATCAATCAATAGGGAGAAGACAGAGCAATTAACAGGAGTTGGGACAATTAGTTGTCCAAATGGTACCCCATACCATTCACAAAAATCAACTTCAAATGGATTAAAGACCTAAATGTGAAAAACAAAACTTTAGAATTTTCAGAAGAAAATATAGCACCATGTCTTCAGAACTGAGAGTGAACAAAACACACAAAATAAGCCATAAAGGAAGATATTAATAAATTTTACATTAAAATAAAAAGAGGGACCGGCCAGGCGACCAAGTGGTTAAGTTCGCGCGCTCCACTTCGACGGCCCAGGGTTTCCCAGGTTGGGATCCTGGGCGTGGACATGGCGCTGCTCATCAGGTCATGCTGAGGTGGTATCCTACATGCCACCACTAGAAGGACCCACAACTAAAAAAAGAAAAAACAATTGTGTACCAGGGGGCTTTGAGGAGAAAAAGGAAAAATAAAATCTTTAAAAAAGTAAATAAAAAGAATTTGTTTAAAGACAAAATATAGTGAATAGATAAGTTGTACACTGAAAGAAGATATTTGCAATACAAATAACCAACAATTAAAACTTGGGGTAAGTTAAAGCAACAGAATAATCTACAGGAGTTAAAATTAATCAACTAGAGCTCCATCTACCAACATGGAAAAATCTCAAAAAAACGATATTGAGTGAAAAATACAAGTTGCCATATAATATAGTATGTAATTTATATAAAGTTTAAAAATAGGCAAAATACCATATATATAATTTATGGATATACACCTATAATTATGGTATAGAAACATGCGTTAAAAGTACAAACCACCTTGACTATAGTGGCTACCTCTAATGAGAGAGAGAGGTTGGGAGGGTTATCTACACTGAGTGTTTCTGATGTGTCTAATATATTTTATTTCTTAAAAAATAACTCCTATTTACCTAAAATTGCATATACATACATGTTCAATTTATCTGTGCATAAAGATACGTCTGAAAGGAAGTTGACCCACATGGGTAGTGGATTTGTTATGATTTTTGCCTTCTTTATAGAAGTACATACTCCTTGAAACTCCTTCAGCAGTATATTATACACAAAATAAAAAAATATTGTCATTTTCTGAGTAACATCCCATCGGATTGTCAACAAACGGAAAAATTTATAATACCTAGGGGGCTCATACTCTATTATTGGTAGTGTAAATTGGTGAGACTTTTCTGGAAAGCAAACTGGTAATATACATAAAATTTTGAAATGTACAAACCCTTTGACCTATTTATTTCACTTCTGGAAATTTGTCATAAGGAAATAATAAAACTAGTACAAACAGATGCATATACAATAAAGTTTGCTGCAGTATTGTCTATAAAAGCCAAAAAAAGTAGCTTATAATTACCAGACAATGGATTTAGAATTGACAGCTGAAAACTGCTTTCTCCTAGTTGTATAAGTTACGGTACCTCCATACAGTAGAATACTATGCAGCCATTACACATGAACCTGTGATTCTGTATTTATTGACATGAGAAAATGCCCATAACACATTATTAAGTGGAAAAAGTTTAGAAAGCAGTAAACGTTATACTGTATTCATTAAGCTTCTTCAGGTAATAAGCAAGAAGAATTGATTCTGGCTAGCATAAGCGGAGAGACAGAAGAAGGAAGAGGAGGAAGAGAGAGGGGATGGGGGAAGGATTTCCTGGAAAGACGCTAGGCTATTTCACGTAATTGAAGAAAGAACAAAACAACTGAAAATAAGGAAAGGGTGGAAACCAACATAGTTCCAGGGGCCTGAGCAGAAAAAAAAAATTTCAAAGTCTTTTTGAATTGGTCTAGATTGGATCAGATGTCTACACCAAAACCAGTCAAATTTGGTTGGTCAAATAACATAAACATGGTTCTGAAGACCCATTCAACTCCGATTATTGGAATGTTCCCAGAGTACGAAAACTTACTGTGCACGTAGATACCAGGAGATGTCTCTTACCTGTATGATCCCATTTTTGTAACATGGTATGTATGGATATGTGTATGTGTGCTTCTCAGGGTAATGGGATCATGAAGGATGCTCACTTTCTATGATACTTTTCTGTGTGCTTTTTTCTTCAATGAACAAGTATTGCTTTATAATTTTTTTTAAAAAAGGCAATTTTCCTTTTGGAGAAAAACAATCACTTCAGAATACACTAATGTAGTTTCTGAGGCCCTGGACAGACCTGACAGCCAGAGGGTGCAAAGTTTTCATCAGATTCTCTGAAGAAAGGAGTGTAACCAAGAGGTCCACCTCTCCTCTTAGCTGTCTGCCCGCCTCAGCTTCCCTGTCACTCACCCACATTTGTTCCCCGCCACAAGAACAAGGAGGAAGAGGTGATTATCCTGTAGAGTACAGGGGAAGCGTGAGGATGATAGAACCCCATCCTCCCAGCAGAGTTTTCAGCTGTCAGTTCGAAACCATCGTCTGGTCCTCTAAGGATTTACAAAATCGGAAGTCCTTCGCTATGTCTTTCTCTGCTGCCCATTCATAGAAGATGGTTTTTGGTTGCTGTTTCCTCTCACTCTCTTTCCTTTATAAGGACACATTGCAGGAAGAAAAAATTGCAGATATTCTTTTTCAATCTTTTACGGACCTTTTATGTCCCCTGCTCTGCCTGTTCTGGGCATCTTCACGTGCATCCCACGAATAAAGATTCATTTGACAAACGTTGACCAACATCTCCACAAGACAGAACAGCTCAGGCTTTGCATCAGAATGCCCTGAGTTTGAATGTTGGCTTTTCTTTTACTATTTGCATGTGTGAAAGAAATCATATGACTATTTTAATCTTTGTAAAAGGGTTGTTGTGAGGGGTAACTGAGGAGGAGATGGGCATGATAGCTTTTAACTCAGACACACATAACTTCTAGTGAATATGTCCATCTCACCCTATAGATTATTAGCAAATTAAGTGAAGGAATTATATCCTATCCTTGTATTCCCAAGACCTAGCACCGAGCATGTTGGTCATGATAGGGAAGAGGGGAGGGGAGGAGGAAGATAGAAATAAGGACCACCCTTTGTTGAGCTGCACCAGGCACTGTACTAAACATATACTCTCATCAAATCCTTTTTTCCTGTCTGTGTCCGCAACTATACCCTAATCATATTTTAGCAATCCTGTACCTTTTGTGTCTAAAATAATGCTGGGTATATAGTGGAACTCCCGTAATTATTTGTAGAATTAATACATTCAGACAGCCAGCCAAATCCTCTTATGTTTAATCAGCATCTCCTCTTCTCATATCAAAGGTACTCTTCCCAATAGAGACAAAAGGCAGTGAGAAGTCGGATGTTAATGTTGAGCCATTGGAGAAATTGAGGCACAAAGCTGTTAAGTGGATCATCCACCCTCAAGTCAGTGGTAAAAAGTCACTCAGTGCTCTCATATCCATTCCCGACCCAGTTTGCAACCAAGTGAGAAAAGAATAGAAAATCCCTGGGTGTCAGATGAGGAGTAAACAGGTAGCTCCTGTGCCCTAGGATGAGCATAAGAACAAAGGAGATCATTCGCCAGCCAGAGCTTCATCCTGCGGATAAGACCTTCTGAAATGGGGATGGAAATTACAATCTGGGAATCCCATATTTAACCTAAAAAGTCAAAGGGGGAATTGCCCCGTTGGGGAGAAATCCCAAGAAGTAAATGGTGAGCACTTATCCAGGGCCTCCCAAACGTGTCAGTCTTAAAAGGCCCCTTCCGCTCCCAGAGGGTACTTGGTGACCACCACGGGCATCAATGAGCACTTTCATTTTTCTCGTGGAAAGAACAATAGAAAAGACCTGTTTTGTTTCTCAAATGAGCTCGTTTCTGTAATTCCAGAATGTGCTCAGGCTGTCCAAGTGTGTTGTGTCAGAATGCAGGTCATGTTTTATTCCAGGACTGGGGCTGCTCTTCTTTTTACTGATAATGAAGACAAAACAAAAAAGTATAGATTGGAGAAAGTGATCAAAATCTGATTGTTTTATGGAGGAGAAACTCACCAGCAAAGATAAGAAAATCAAAGGGACCATGTGGAATTAAGTGCTGCTAATGAAATTTAGGATCAAGAATGCCAGTAGGTGCAATTCTTGCGGAGAGCAATTAACATCCCGTCAATCAGAATAGTGTCTCTTTGTCACAGACCCCAACCCTGGTGACTCCTTCACGGATCTCTGCCAGTGTCACAAGGTAGCAGGTGGGTCTGAGTAACCTGGTCTCACAACTAGAAAAACAACCCAAAGCACCATCTTCCCAAATAAGGGCCAGCCAAGGGGTCCTGCCATGGTTCTGAAAAAAGAGCTCTTTGGCTCCATTCGGCACAATGTCATGGCTGAACTGCTGGGCATCAAGGATTTTGTGCCAGGTCTGGAACTAGGTTGAGGGAAGTCCTGAAAAATTCAGTAATCAAGATAAATAGTATTCTAATGCAATATTTTTAAAAATCAAAATTAATGCAATAGCTGCTGTGGAAAACAGTTTGGCAGTTCCTCAAAAAATTAAACATAGAATTACCATATGATCCAGCAATTCCAGCAATTCTGGATATACACCCAAAAGAGCTGAAAGCAGAGTCTCAAGAAAATATTTGTACACCCATATTCATAGCAGCATTATTCACAATAGCCGAGAGGTAGTACAAATGTCCATCGACGGATGAATGAATAAACAAAATGTGGTGTATACATAAAACAGAACATTATTTCAAAGGAAGGAAATTCTGACACGTGCTACGACATGGATGAACCTTGAGGACATTATGCCAAGTGAAATAAGCTAGTCATGAAAGACAAATACTATATAATTCCACTTTTGGAGGAAACTAGAATAGTCAAATTCATAGAGACAGAAAATAGAATGGTGGTTGCCAGGAGCTGGGAGGAAGGGAGAATGGGGAATTAGTGTTTAATGGGTACAGAGTTTCAGTTTGGGAAGATGAAGAGTTCTGGAGATGGATGGTAGTGATGGTTGCATAAGAGCGTGAATGTACTTAATGCCACTGAACTGTGCACTTGATAAATGGTTAAAATGGCACGTTTGGTGTTATACATACTTCATCGCAACAAAAAAAAACCAAAGCAACGCAAAAAAAAAAATCGTGATGTACAAAATGCCAAGATTTTAAATATAGACAGGATCAATGTTATGCACTTTTCCCTTTGCCTGAGGCTCCAATATGGCTTCATACAGCACTGTTACTGATCCAGGCTTCCTTTAAAATGTTGGTATTTTGTTCATCACAGATTATTTTTGCATCAATTTTGATTTTCGTAAATATTGCCTTGAAATATTATTTATCTTTATTTCTGAGATTTGGGGCTCCCCACTAAATTTTGTGACCAAGGAAAGCGACTCCCTCTCCTCACTTGCCTCTCTCGAGTCCCTCCTATCTCTGTCGCTTCCCTTTGACAGTCCTAACTCCTCTGCATTTCTCTTTAGACTCTAACCGCTCCCTTACTGTGTCTAGACAGAAAGAAGGGACCCAGAAGCTGGCGCCTCTAAGTCATTGAAGTCATGTTTCCATTTGCAAACCTTTCTGACGTTCTCTGGGTTCATCGCTTACTATATTTTGGGCTTGTTTCGCATGCCAGTTCCCTCTCCCCCTAATCCCGTCATCACCTGGAACCTTCCAGTGTGTGACCCCACATTACCTTTAGCAGAATGCCTTGCAGAGCTCCTGTGCCAGCTGTTTTTTTCCTCTTCTGGAGGAATTGATTCCTCGTGACCCTCTGAGCTGTAATCTCATCAGGCTGGAATAACTTGACACTCCCATTTGTCTGAAACAGAAGTCGTTTGTCTTCCAAACCTCAGGGCTGGGGTTGTTGCGAATTCCATTCATTGCCCTCCTCCTCGAGGATTTTGACCACTTCATCAGCTGCATTTGCCTTGCCTCTGAGAGATTCCATGATCCGTAGGGAAGGAAAATATCCTGAGCAGGGAGTGAGTGAGAGACACAGCGAGAGCAGGGCTGGAAATCAGCCCAGGACTCTGTTCTTGCTAAGAATTCCTCACCACCTTCTCGGGGAGCCTGGCTCACATGACCTGGCCCCAGAGCCAGGAGAACGTTCAGGCAGGGGTCGGCAAACCCCCATAGAAGACACGACTGTCCAGCAAAGACACTGGATCTTAGGTGACTGGCTTCTTCATAGCAGCATGTCATTGTCATTATAAGCCTCACAACCCTATGATACAGTCCATGGAGCACCGAGTGAAGTGTAAGGAAAATTGGGGCCAAGTCCAACCCAGCCCCTCAGCAGCTGTGTGACCTTGGGCCCTTTGGGCCTCAGTGGCTTGACTCCATGATGGGGACAATAATGGTCCTGGCTGTTTCAGAGGACAGCTAAGACAAAAAAATTAGTTCACCATTGTGGAGATGTTCCAAAAGTCTACAGCACGAAACAAGTGTAACATGTTATTTTGACAATCATCTAACCAAAAGTAATGACGAGGCACTTTTGAAAATGAAACACCAAGAAAGGGATTGCCCCTTGTGATACATAAGGCAACATGGGCCCCAGTTTTGAGAGGACTTGTGCTGTGGCAGTGGAGACCCCCCAGGAAGCACAAGGGTATAAGGACCCAGTCCCTGGTGTCTTAGACCCTCTTGCTTCATGGGACTACATAGCCACTATGGGTTGAGCAGGGGGAGCATCTGAGCGACAGAGCAGGAGAAGCATCGTGACGCAGAACCCCATGGAGGAGCCTGGGGAGCTGTCCTGAGGATAGACAGGAGAGCATGCAACAGGAACAAGACTGGCCCAGCATGTCTTCCAGACTCATCCCTGAGCCTGCAGAAGAAGAGAAGGAGGTCTGAGAGGATCCTGCTTAGAGAAGAGGAGGCCCAGTGAGTAGTGGTCCCAAGTAGCCAAAGATGACCAGAAAGTTCTCATGGCCCTGGGCATACCCCAGGTGACATGTGAGAACATATAAATCTGCAGAGCATGTGGCCAAGAGGTACAGACATTGGATGTTTCCATTTTGGCTCCCCAGCATTGAATCCCCTCCCTCTGCTTGCAGCACACCCTCCTTGTGCTTCTCAGTAGAAAGCAGAGCCTTCTTCCCACTAGAGATCCTGAAAGAAGCCAAATAATCTTTTTCCCAGGCTCCTTTGCAGCTCAGCAAAGGCAAGGGGCCTAGACTCATGTGTGCTGGACTTTGAGTCAGGCCTTAGTACAACACAACAAAAAGAGGCATAGCGTCTTTCTGACAGTGTGGCAGTGGCCATGCAGCAGCTTTGAGTTCCTGGTGGCAGGAATGTCCAGTGTCCTGGGCCAGCAGCAGAGGTGGTATAAGCAGAGGTGCCCAGTGCTCAGTGATGGCAGAAACAGGTGGAGGGGCTTCACCAGGTTGTCGTTTGTAGTGTGATTGGCATTGTAGTCCTAGCTGACGCCTAGTCTCTTATTCATGCCTGCTTTCCAAACCTGGTTCTATAGCCTCCCTATGGTTTCCTTCACCTGTCTAATCTCCTTTCAATAAATCTCTTTACTATTTATGTAAGCAGAGGTTGTATCTCTTGTTTGCCTTGAATTCTGGATGATACACCAAGTAAGAGAAATATCACAAGCCCACACACCCTAATCCCTGACACATGCCCGGGAGCACCCGTGGCACCTCCCCTTTCACCCTGGCCCTTGGGTTGCCCACATCGCTTCTCAGGGACCTTAGAGAGTTGACTTGGGGCATTGATGCAAGGAACGTGCCCTACTGCTCAGGTCACAGAGGGCAAGATGAAAATCTCCCTCAGATGAGGAACAGAATGACAAATATTCAGTTCACTTCAGAAGTCTAAAGAAATTGCATATTTTTGGTTTTCTGTTTCCATGGGCTTTATCTTAATAAAAGAATTCTTCCATATAGTGACTTTGGCCAGAACCTAGATTAACAGAGAAAACTTTTAAAAGTTAGAATGTATTCCTGGCACACGTTACTTTAGAGTGAATAAATGAAGACTTGGCTTGTGAATTCAGAAGTGTTGCCAACCCCTGAGTTACAAAAATGCCTAAAACTTCTGGCCATTGAACAGAAAGAAGGTTCAGCAAAAAAGGGCCTGGGTCCAAGCCTGCCAGCTCCTCAGCTCTAGGCCTAATCCCCATCCTCGTCATCAGAGACACCCTGAGGTCCAGGGGAGCACTCTCTCCAGACCCCAGCTTTACTCCTTAAGAAAGGAGGCAAATGGCATTTTCACCATCTCTTATCCCCACTGCACAGAATGTGGACTAATGAAAATGATTTCTTTTGAGATAATAGCACAAAATCAATGTATAGTCACAGAATTCTGAAGCTGGAGCTGGTGACGTGCAGGCAAATACTTAGCAACCAGCTTTCAAAAAAAAGTGAATGCATGTATATACATACAACAGGATATTGTAAATTTTACTGATATAAAAATGTACATTTACAATACACAATTTACAGAGAGTAATACAATACACAGTAATCTTTATTGCGGATCCCAGACAGTTGATTTTTCTCCCAGGATGCTTTCGTTGATTTTTGCTGAAGCCTCCTATCCATAGTCAAACTATAGTTGGGGTTCCTCATGATTTGACAAATGGAATTGCATCTCTGTCTGCTAACTCTTCTCCCAATAAATTTATTGTCTTAAATATGATAAGGCCTACCGATAAACTCACTCTTACGTAAACTATGTTCTTTGAACTCATTCCTCTTTCACTTTCGGCTCTAGTCAAGACAGACTTTTAAGTTTAATCTGCATTATTATTTTCTTAAGTTTAGACAGTCAACCAAACGATGAGTCAAGCACTGATTTGAAGCATTTGCCAATTTCTTTGGTGTAAATACACCCATCATTGCCAATTTCAAGCTACCAAAGTGGCATCACCAACCGCTGAGTTGAGAAGAGACCCACAGTATCGCACTGTTAAATAATATTTCCCCTGTATAGATACAAGTGATATAAAAACTCAAAACTGATGATTGGATAAAGAAGATATGGTATATATATATATATACACAATGGAATACTACTCAGCCATAAAAAAGGACAAAATAGTCCCATTCACAACAACATGGATGGACCTTGAAGGTATTATGTTAAGTGAAATAAGCCAGACAAAGAAAGATAAGCTCTGTATGACTCCACTCATAGGTGGAAGTTAACATATAGACAAGGAGATGTAATCGGTGGTTACCAGGGGAAAAGAGGGGGTGGGGGAGGGCACAAAGGGTGAAGTGGTGTACCCACAACATGACTAACAATAATGTACAACTGAAATTTCGCAAGGTTGTAAACTATCATAATCTTAATAAAAAAAAAATATATAAGTAAAATGTGGTATAGTAATTAGCCAGTGATGTACTTATCTTTGTTTTTAATAAATATACTTATCTGTAAATTTACATAATTTTTAATAATAGCTATATTTAATAACCAGCACAAAATTCCTAAAAACTAAATCAGCTCTCAAATGCTGATACAAGCCACCTCAAGCCCACTGCTGGCTGGAGGAGACCTGGAGAGTCGCATCTGGTTCTCCACATGTACGAAATCTCTGGAGATGGGAGGTAGGGATGGGGGATATTGGGATCAGGAAATCCAACTGCCCCACAAAGATGGCCTGGGCATTGGTAAGTAACTCTGGGTATTAAAAGGATGAAGCCTGAATTCTGGTGTGGCTGTCCAGCCATGCAGCTCCCCAACTCCTCACTGCCTTTGTGGATTTGACCTATTTTCAGACTAAAAAAAACACGCTGATTTATTCTCCAGTTGCCAACGTTGGCTACTGGTTCCACAGACCTCGCTCTATGCCTGCAGACACACCCCTGGCTTTGACAGCATTTCCCACAACTCTGCAGGTCTGGAAAGAACGACACAGCTGGGGATCGTTTTGAAGACAATTAAAGCTAATGAGCTGACTCAGCAAAAGCAGCAAAAAAGGCAGGAAACGGCTCTGGCTAGAGGATAGTTTGCCTCCGTAGGTAGCCTGGAAGACACCAGTTAGAAAGTAAAATGGGAAAGGATCTGACTTACGGGCAAAAATTAGGATTTGCTTAACCAAGCCTTCACCGTAGCTGAACTGGAGGGCGTACTTCTGGCGGGGCCGTGTGGAACCAGGCACTTTTCTGTACTGCTGGTAGGAGTGTAACGTGGCACAGCCTCGACAGCAGCCAACTTGACATTGACTCTCACAGTTTTAAATGCATATTCCCTTTGGCCCAGATGCTCAAGGATATTCATTGCAGTATTGTTTGCATTAATAATGGTGCTGAATTAAAAGCAAACTCCAAGTCTATTAATAGTTGGCTTGCTAAACTTATAAATGACAATAAATCCAGGGAAAGGAATACTATACAACCACTAAAAAGAATAGGGCAGCTCTTTTTTCACCTGTTGTTGAGCAATCTCAAATACTCTTAACCGAAAAAAGCAGTTGAAGTACACGCTATGCTGCCATTTGGATGTTTTAAATACTATATTTATATACCTAAATGTGCAAAAAATATCATTGGAAGGATATACAAAGAAACTGGCCAGAGTTTGCCTCTGAGAAGAGAACTGATAGAGGCCAAGAGTGGAGAAAGACTTATTTATCAACGTATCTCTTTAAAACCTTCTGATTTTGTATCATGTGTTATCTCTTTTTTTAAAATAAAATAAATAACAAAGTGTGTGGATATTTTTAAAAGGGCAATAGCAACTACTCTTCCATGGTTATCCACCAAGGCCCTAAGACCCTCAAGTTTTTTCTCTAGTCAAATTTCAAAGGAGCTCTTCCACTCCAGTTTGCCTGGAACTGTCCTGGTTTTAGCACTGAAAGTCCCCAGACCCTTCAGTTCAGTCAGACTAGGCTGGTTGGTCACACCACTCCCCTCGCCAAGCCGATGTGGTGCCTTCAGCTGAGCGCGCCACAGTGTCTACCCTCATGGGCTCCTTCCCCATCTCCTGCTGGTGCTTCCTGCTGGCCAAGTCCAGCCCAAGCCAGATGGCAGGATGCTCATGACGGGTCTGCCTCTTGGGCACTGAGCAGGGGAAAGGGTGGAGAGGAGTCCCGGAGAGACCTGGACTACCGAGTTCTTACTTCGGTGACCTGGGATCAAGAACAATGAGCAGGGACTCTGAGACGTGGGTTCTAGCCTCAACTCTGCATTGTGTGACCTTCCATCCATCCTTTCACCTTTCTGGGCCTCAATTTCCTCATTTGTAAAATGAAGGGAAAAGTGGGCACATCTGATGATCTTAGGTGCACATCTCACTCACCTCTCAGACTCGTGCACAGGGGCTCACTACCCAGCAAGGAGCAATGTGAGAGCTCACACGCTTGCTCCGTGCTCTCCCAGGGAATAACCAAAACCTCTCAACTCTCAGTTCAGACTGATTTCGCACATCTGAACCAGAAGTTTTTACCCAGAAAGCTACCCGTTCTAATCAGGATCCAATTAAAAGTTGCCTTCTTTTAAAGCAGCATTTCTCAACATAGCCCATTAGTTTCAGATGTCCATCCATGGGCCCCACCATCAGAGATTCTAGTTCGGTAGGTCTAGGGTAGGAATTGAAGTAAGGTTCTCCTTGTACCACACTGTCTTAAAGAACAATGCTGCGTCATAGTGTAAGAATTTTAAAGTTCATGTCCTCTTTAACTTCCTCTTTAATAAAAACAAGCTTTTATTCCATAATGGTTATTTTTAAAAACAACAATAAGGGCTTTGAGGCATCCAATCCACCTGAGGTACTGCCGCATGGAAGCACATGCTAAAGAGTAAGACGGCATTTCAAAACACGATCGAACGCCAGCCTCATCAGCCAGGTGTTAGATGTTCAATCAGAAGCCTCGAAGCACATCACCAAGTATCAGTAAGCAGGTGTTTTAAGTGAGGATTGAGATCAACAGTTGCCTTTGTGGTTATTTAGGAGGTTTTGCAACACGAAAATGGAGTATCTCACACTTGAGCCAGCAGACTTGAGAAGCTTCTCAGCTGAATAAGTCCAGGCAATAATTAGCGCTGGAGATTGTAACTGGATTGCAATCAAAAGCTTTGAGCCTAATTGAGGAAATCTGCATCCTTTATTTCCACTACCTATAAGATGTTGCCCCTTACGGTGGTAACACTTCTAAAAATCGCTAGAACACATTTCACTTTTCTCAGACTGAAGATTTTGATCCCATTAAAGAAAATTATGTGCAAATCACATACGTACTTTCAGCACCACGATGCCAGGGACCCGTCCCACCTGTCTCTCCAATGTGACAAGTCTAAGGAGTTCTAGGAAACAGCAAAGTTCCACTTTAGAAATTATTTTTGTTTTTGCACACATTCAAAACGGCTTCTCAGTGGCCCAATAACGAGACCAACAGAACCCCATGAAAATCACTGAAAGATCTGGGGACAATTTCAAGTGACTATCCTCAGTGGAAGCATCCTTCTTAAGACCCAGTATTAATCAGAGTATCCTGTCCCTCAGGCTTAGTAGAGTTCGCCCATGTGGTTTATTTTCGGGAATGCCGAGAAGGGGCCCCTGCGTAAAGTCACGACTCATTCATTTCTATTAATTCCCCTTGATTTCGAGTGGCCATTTAGCTTTGAGAGAATTTCTTAGGCTTCACTTTATATTTCTCTTACCTCTTCTCCTGGCCTTGGGTAACCACCAAAATATTAGTTTCAGTTCTGATAATTTTATCTCCTATAGTTAAAGGGGCTGTTCCAGCCTTTGGTATCATACATGATAGCAACTTAGTAATAAAGGTCCAATCGCCCTTACCATTCAACAGAGATGAAAGTATTTGAGACCTCAAAAAGTTTCACTGCCCATCGTGGGTAGAAACATACTCCTCTGAAACAAAATCGAGAGAGTTTTACCAGATCTGAATCAATCAGGGGCTCTGAGACTGAATAAGCCCAAAGGATTTCATCCTTCCCTCCCACCAGGTCCCGAAAGCTGCCAGTAATTGCAGAGCACGTTAGGACTTCCCCCTCACACTGTCTTCTTCTTCTGGGCGGTAGCATTCAGCGGGGGGCTGCTCAGTGGATAGCTGGGGCTTTTGTGACTCAGGACATTCCAACCTGAACTTTGAGTCTACTTGCAAGGATAAAGAGTCTCCTCTCTAAACTGGGGAGTCTGGCTGTCTTTGGGCTTTTGTGGTCTTCCTTTGTCACATAACACCCTGCTTTCTTTACTGTACATACTGTCTTATCTTTCCGCTCCTGACAGCAACAGCCACAGCGAGGGAAGTGCTAACCTAAACTTCCCCACATTCAGGAGGAACTCAGCAGCCCTTTCGGCAATGGCCCTATGCCATTGTAGTGGGTTTCACAACTTCAAGCTGGACTGGAAATCCCCTTGGAATTCCACCCTACAAATGATTCAGACCAATTCAATCAAGAGTTTTCCTCTTTGCTGCGCTTCAGTAAACCTCTGACCTCTTATTTCATGGAGAAGACAGAAATCATCAGACAGAAGCTCCATCAACTCCTTGCCTGCCCCTGCTAATCTAAGAATTGCCTTCTCCTTTCTCTCCTGTCACAAAGGGAGAGAGGCTCCTCCTTCCCTCTAGAGCAATTTCCCACTAAGTTTCCACCCCCAACTCCATCAGCCTCTCTCCTGCATCTTCAGCTTCTCCCACTGTATTAGTTCTGGCCCATCACCATTTCTATATAAAAAATGTTAAGTTAGAAGTTGTGACGGAAACACCAAGGTATAATAAAGTCTACATTCCAAAGGATGTGCTAGACCATATGTGAATTTCCAAAGTAGAACCAAGAACCAGTAGTATGACTTTTAAATCCTCTCACCCACGAGAAGATTTAAAAGAGTCAAAGGAGTGGGGATTGCGAGGATTTTTAAGTAGAGCCATTGGAAAGCTGTGGGTCTCATGCCCCAAGGACAGAAGGATGAAGGGGATGTCTGCCTTCCCCTCAAGCCTAATGAGAGAGCTTTACCAGGACTATTTGGAGAGATTAATGTGTGCCCCCTGCAGCTGGGGCTGGAAGGACTGGGACCTAGCTCATGCCTGAGAAAGTCGGGCAGCCTGTGGCAGCAGGGTACAGAGGTGGGTCTGGAAGTAACTTCACTCCTGGGACCAAATGTAAGAATCCTGCTTGGAGAGATGCTACCCAGAAAAGAGGACCCCGGAAGTAAGAGACTGAGCAATACTGGAGGGCGGGGGCTGAAGGCAGAATTGAGGTGGGTCGGGGCCACAAGGCCAGCTAAAGAGTTCCCATTGGAAAGCCTCACCAGTTAAAGCTTCAAGGAACCCATGGAAATGCCCAGAGAGGGCAAAGCCACAGTACCACAGAGCCAGCCTCACCTCTTGTCACTTCTCCTGGCTCTGACCCCATGGGAGAAGAGCAGTTAGCACTCCGGGAATGAAGAGAGAAGTGAGGTGAGGGAGAGGAGGACCACACCAGCCTCACCATCCTAGCGAAGGGCCCGCTGGGGACTGGGGAGAAGACCGAACGTTACACCAGGTTCTGAGTGTTGATGATTATCTTGGAGCAGACTTTCTAAATTAACTAATTGAGACTGAGACTCTGACTTAACGTGATTCAGAACTTTCTATTAGAAAAGAGGAACCAGAGACATGACCAGTGCCTGCAGCAGATTTAAAAGTAAGACTGCTTTCAGGAAAACTCAGCACGAGTGCTGATGTTCCACAGACGGATAGATGGACACGCTTAGAGAGGACGCACGGACCTCCCCTTGACTCTACATCAGCTTCCAGCTTTGCCTTATCTTTTTCCTCACCCTCGCCTGAGATTATTAAAGGAGTTTTTCACACTCCCTGCCTCTACTTGATCATCTCCCACAGCCGTCTAGCTTCTGCTCCTACCATTACTGCTCAGAAACATCTCTGGACAAGGTCACCATTGCCATCTTTATTTTTTACTTTTTTTCCTCAAAATGGAGTTTTCGTGTTGTAAAAGTAAATATACTCATTACAGAAAAATCAGAAGCTTCAAGCAACGAAAATGAGCACTAAAAAATAAAATCCAAAACCCATACCAAGTCAACCACTGTTAGTGGGTTGATGTAGATCCTACGTTACCTTCTGTGCACAAATAATGTGGAGATATAGAGATGTGTATATGCACAGAGTGCAGACACACACTCCAGTTATTTCAAGTTTGTCATTATAACAATGTCAATTTGAATGAGTTTGAATTCATATATAAACATATATACTACTTAAAATATATGTATGTATATGTACAAATTATACATGTTTTCATAAGTACTTAGGTTTAAATAGAAGTCTCACAGATACAATAAAAACAGGATTATGGGAGATGCAAATAGCCTATTTATGTAGGTACGTTCCTCACCCAGAACTTCTTTTGTGTAGTGAGCTTGTAAACTACAGTCCACCACTGCTTTCTTTTCTTCACTCAGCCTTTTGCTGCTTTGTTTAATCTTTGCATATCTTACATAAATCAAAACTGTTCTATGCTTTCTGCTGCTCCCACGTTTTCCAAAGATTTATAAAAGCATTAGCTGCTATTATAGAAGAAGGGACTCTGACAACTTGGCACATCCATTTAGAAGTCAGAAAACAGTGGGAGCTAAAGGATGTGAGATTACTCAACACTTTATTAAATAGTAAGCATTATTTCATTTATTTTCTAGTCATGTATATTGTGATGTTAAGATATGAAGAAGGAATGGTGGAAATTCTGGGCAGATGATTTTGACATAGGGAATATATTTTACACTCCTAATTATGTTAAGTCCATCTTTGCCAATATGCTAATGTATAATTTATATTACCAAGTTATACTTAGACACATGTCACTATGTTAAAAATAAGTAAATAAATAAGCAAAAGAGACAGGTGAAAAATAGGAACTGAAACTTCCACTGCCTAGAAAAGACAACACTGAATAATTTTGTGTAAGCCTTTCAAACCTTTTCCTAAACCTACACAACCATATCTACCAATACATAATGTTGTTTAGTTATTTTTACAAAATGAGATATTATACAGACTGTTTTACAACTTGGGTTTTTGTTTTTTTTTTTTTTAAAAGATTGGCACCTGAGCTAACAACTGTTGCCAATCTTCTTTTTTTTCTCCCCAAATCCCCCCAGCACATAGTTGTGTTTTTTTTTTCAGTTGTGGGTCCATTCTAGTTGTGGCATGTGGGACACCGCCTCAGCATGGCCTGATGAGCGTGCCATGTCCGTGCCCAGGATCCAAACCAGCGAAACCCTGGGTCACCGAAGCGGGACGTGCGAACTCAACCACACGGCCACAGCACACAACTTGGATTTTATACTTAGCAGTGTCGTGAACAATTTTTAAAATGAAGACATACAGATCACCTCACTCATTTTAACAGTTGCATACTAGTTTATTGCATGTTATCGCCCACAATTTATTGAAGCATACCCTTGTTGAGAAATATTTATTTCAAAGTTTTTCTTATCACCAACAATGTGGCTTTGCACACCTTGTACCTCAGTCTTG
This sequence comes from Equus asinus, assembly GCF_041296235.1. NCBI lineage: Eukaryota > Metazoa > Chordata > Mammalia > Perissodactyla > Equidae > Equus > Equus asinus. Next base: position 189,841,340 of record NC_091790.1, on the reverse strand, counting down.
TACAGTGGTCTAATTATTCTGGCAAGCTAAATGGTCAAAACACTTGCTTGGTCAAAGTATAAGCACATGGAAATTTGGAAGTTACCAAATTATTCTCTAAAAGATTGCTCCGGTTTGCTCTCCCTTGCCCTCTCCAACGATGGATGTTCTCAATCTTTTAATTTTTGCCAATCTGATAAGTAAAAAATGAACTCATGGTTTCAATGAGCATTTTTTTCCCCCCACATGTGGGAAGACCGAACTTTTCATATGCTGATTGCAAGGAATTTTCTCAGTTTTTCTTGTTTTTTACTTAGTCTGTGGGTTTCCCCCTACAAGAGTTTTATCTTTCCATGTCGTCAAGTACATCCCTCATTTCCTCATGGTTTCTGGTTTTAATATCATCATACAAGGTTTCATCACTCTATGATTATAAAAATATTCACCCATATTTTTTCCTAGTATTTTGATAGTTTCACTTCTACACTTAAATTGCTACTTCATGGAGTACATACTTTGGTATAAAAGGTGAAATAAGAATCTAAATAGTATCATGATCTACATACTATTTTACAATCTGTTTTTCAGTTAATGCATTGTGACCAGATTTCCATGTTAATAGATATATCCTGTAGTATTACTTTACACTGGTTCCATAATTTATTTAATTAGTCTCCAATTATTGGATAATTAGGTTGTTTGCAACTATTTCAAACAACTGTGTGATAAACATAATGGGCACTAAACCTTCATCCATTACCTTAACCATCTCCTTAATATGCATTTCAGACTCCCTGTCTTCTCTGTACAAACCCTGCCCTGTCTTCTTATCACAGTGAACTCTGCCTCCACCCGTCCTATTGTTCAAATCAAAATCTTAGAAGTAATTTTTTTTTTAAGATTTTATTTTTTTCCTTTTTCTCCCCAAAGCCCCCCGGTACACAGTTGTATATTCTTCGTTGTGGGTCCTTCTAGTTGTGGCATGTGGGACGCCGCCTCAGCGTGGTTCAATGAGCAGTACCATGTCCGCGCCCAGGATTCGAACCAACGAAACACTGGGCCGGCTGCAGCGGAGCGCGCGAACTTAACCACTCGGCCACGGGGCCAGCCCCAGAAGCAATTTTTGATTCCTCACTTTCCGTCAGCTTTCAAACCCAAACCAGCAGAAAAACCCGATCAGTTCTACCTAACTGCACCCTTACATCCCATTCTTCTCCTCAGGGCGGCGGCTGCAGAGACTCCCTGGCCCCACCCTCCCCCAGCGCGACCAGTCTCCATACAGCAGCCAGGGTATCACTTTAGAATGTAAATCAGATCAAGTCCTTTCCTGTTAGAGCCCGCGATAGGCTTCCCATTGCACTCGGGAAGTAAAATATAAAAGTCCCTTGCCAAGCCTTGGAAGGCCTCTGTCATCTGCTCCACCCACCTCTTTGACCCAACTCCCACCACTCATCCCCTTGTCTCCTGTGTCCCAAACACTCACCTCCTTTCTACTGCTTAAACAGACCAAAATGTTCCTAATTTAAGACAAAGTTTCTCACCCTTGACACTAGAGACATTTGGGGCTGGATAATTCCTTGTTGTGGTGAACTGTTCAATACATTGTAGGATGTTTACCAGCATCCCTGGCCTCCACCCTCTAGATGTCAGTAGCACTCCCCAGTTGTGACAACAAAATTCTTTCCAGACACTGCCAAATGTCTCCCAGAGGGCAAAACTACCCCTGATTGAAAACCACTAATTTAGGGCCTTTGCACAAGCTGTTCCCTCTATTTGGAACATTCTGCCACCTGGATCTTTATGCAAATGTTTCTTTCTTATTGCTCAAGACTCAGATCAAATGTCACCTCCTCAGAGAGGCCTTCCATTTCCATCCGGTCTAAATAATCTCCCCACCCATCATGAATCACCCACTGTCATAACACTTTGTTTTGTTTGCTTAATAGCTCTTATTACTGTCTGAAATATGCTTGTCCAGTTATTGGCTCCCTTGTTTATTGTTTGTCTCTCCTACTAGAATGTAAGCTTCAGGCCAAGAGCAGTACCTGGTGTGAATGAGCAGACGTTCACAAAATATTTGTTGATTGACAAAAATGAATCCCCAAAAGTGGAGACCAAAGATCTCCCTGTTGTTAAATCTAGTAGATAAAGTTCTTATACGAATTCTCTCCAACATTTGAGACTCCTGATGAGCTGCTCTTTCTTTATGTAGTCACTCCCTTTGGCTTCTGTGACCCTGTATTCTCCTAGTTGACCCTTGTCTTGGACTTTCCATTCCAGTTTCCTTCAAGAGCTCCTCTTCCTCCTCCCAACCCCTACATATGGTTCTTCAGGGAGTTCCTTCCGAGGGAGTTTTCTCTCCCAATTCCATATCATCAAGCAAGGTGGCCTCAGCCACTCCTGTGCTTCATCAGTTATCATCTATTTTCTCATGGCTCCCAATCTATACCTCTTCCCCTGATGCTAGCAGCCACTAGGATGTCCCATAGGCCTCAAGTTAAATATTTCTGATCCAAACTTATCGCTTCTACCAACCCCAAGCCACATCCTCAACAACTCCCTCTCATGGGACACAGCTTGCCTCCTGCTGCTGAAGCTGCTATTTCCTATAATGAAATTATTCTTCCGGATTGCTACGACACCCTCCAATAGTCTCCATGACACTGGCACTGCTCCTGAATAATACATGCTCCTCACTCTTCTGCTTGAAACTCTCAGTGGCTTCCCACTGCCCTAAGTCTGAGATCCAAACTCCTTCCCATGCCTTCCAAGACCCCTTGTGACCTGTCTCTCACCACACTAAATATCTAAAGTCTTCTCTCCCCTCACCTCTGGGACCACAGATGTGCTTCTTCATATGTCGGAAACACTCTTGCCTCCACCTCTCTGTGCCAGGATTCAGACAATATTTGTAAAATCAACAGATGGCTGGAGGAACATTCTTGGTGTTTCCATTACCCTTGTTCTTGGGTCATTATTTCTTTGGTCTGGGTCTCATAAAGCTTTGAGCCTTCTTTTAAAATAAGCGGGCCTAAATAATAAAAATCAGAGCAGAAATAAATACTATTGAAATGAAAAAGTCAGTAGAAAAGATCAATGAAACAAAGAGCTGGTTTTTTGAGAAGATAAATAAAATTGACAAACCCCTAGCCAGACTTACAAAGAAAAAAGGGAGAAAGCTCAAATAAACAAAATCAGAAATGAAAGAGGAGAAATAACAACAGACTCTACAGAAATACAATGGATTATAAGAGAATACTACGAAAAACTATATGCCAACAGAATGGATAACCTAGAGGAAATGGATAAATTCTTGGACTCCTACAATCTCCCAAAGCTCACTCAAGAAGAGGCAGACAATTTGAACAGACCAATCACAAGGAAAGAGATTGAAACAGCAATCAAAAACATCCCAAAGAATAAAACCCCAGGACCAGATGGCTCTCCTGGGGAATTCTACCAAACTTTCGGAAAGGATTTAATACCTATCCTTTTCAAGCTATTCCAAAAAATTAGGGAAGATGGAACACTTCCTAACACATTCTATGAGGCCAACATCACGCTGATACCAAAACCCGACAAGGACACCACGAAAAAAGAGAACTACAGGCCAATATCACTGATGAACATAGATGCAAAAATTCTAAATAAAATTTTGGCAACCAGAATTCAGCAATTCATCAAAAGGATAATACATCATGATCAGGTGGGATTCATACCAGGGACACAGAGATGGTTCAACATCTGCAAATCAATCAACATGATACACCACATTGACAAACTGAGGAATAAAAACCACATGATCATCTCAATAGATGCAGAGAAGGCATTTGACAAGATCCAACAGCCATTTATGATAAAAACTCTGAACAAAATGGGCATAGAAGGAAACTACCTCAACGTAATAAAGGCCATATATGACAAACCCATAGCCAACATCATACCCAATGGGCAAAAACTGAACGCCATCCCCCTGAAAACAGGAATGAGACAAGGATGCCCTCTATCACCACTCTTATTTAGCATAGTACTGGAGGTCCTGGCCAGAGCAATCAGGCAAGAAAAAGGAATAAAAGGAATCCAAATAGGGAGGGAAGAAATGAAACTCTCGCTGTTTGCAGACGACATGATCTTATATATAGAAAACCCCAAAGAATCCATTGGAAAACTCTTAGAAGTAATCAACAACTACAGCAAAGTTGCAGAGTACAAAATCAATTTGCATAAATCAGTAGCATTTCTATACTCTAATAACGAACTAACAGAAAAAGAACTCAAGAACACAATACCATTCACAATCACAACAAAAAGAATAAAATGCCTTGGGGTAAATTTAACTAAGGAAGTGAAGGACCTATATAATGAAAATTACAAAGCCTTTCTGAGAGAACTGGATGATGACATAAGGAGATGGAAAGACATTCCACGTATATGGATTGGAAGAATAAACATGGTTAAAGTGTCTGTTCTACCTAAAGCAATCTACAGATTCAACGTCATCCCAATCAGAATCTCAATGACATTCTTTACAGAATTAGAACAAAGAATCCTAAAATTCATATGGGGCAACAAAAGACCCCGAATTTCTAAAGCAATCCTGAGAAAAAAGAACAAAACGGGAGGCATCACAATCCCTGACTTCAAAACATACTAGAAAGCTACAGTAATCAAAACAGCATGGTACTGGTACAAAAACAGGTGCACAGATCAATAGAACAGAATTGAAAGCCCAGAAATAAAACTGCACATCTATGGACAGCTTATCTTCGACAAAGGAGCTGAGGGCATACAATGGAGAAAAGAAAGTCTTTTCAACAAATGGTGCTGGGAAACCTGGAAAGCCACATGTAAAAGAATGAAAATTGACCATTCTTTTTCACCATTCACCAAAATAAACTCAAAATGGATCAAAGACCTAAGGGTGAGACCTGAAACCATAAGGCTTCTAGAAGAAAACGTAGGCAGTACACTCTTTGACATCAGTATTAAAAGGATCTTTTCAGACACCATGCCTTCTCAGAGAAGGGAAACAATAGAAAGAATAAACAAATGGGACTTCATCAGACTAAAGAGCTTCTTCAAGGCAAATGAAAACAGGATTGAAACACAAAAACAACCCACTAACTGGGAAAAAAATATTTGCAAGTCATATATCTGACAAAGGCTTAATATCCATAATATATAAAGAACTCTCACAACTCAACAACAAAAACTCAAACAACCCAATCAAAAAATGGGCTGGAGACATGAACAGACATTTCTCCAAAGAAGATATACGGATTGCCAATAGGCACATGAAAAGATGCTCATCATCACTGATCATCAGGGAAATGCAAATCAAAACTACACTAAGATATCACCTTACACCCATTAGAATAACAAAAATATCTAAAACTAATAGTAACAAATGTTGAAGTGGTTGTAGAGAAAAAGGAACCCTCATACACTGCTGGTGGGAATGCAAACTGGTGCAGCCACTATGGAAAACAGTATGGAGATTCCTCAAAAAATTAAAAATAGAACTACCATATGATCCAGCCATCCCACTACTGGGTGTTTATCCAAAGAGCTTGAAGTCAGCAATCCCAAAAGTCCTATGTACCCCAATGTTCATTGCAGCATTATTTGCAATAGCCAAGACATGAAAGCAACCTAAGTGCCCATCAACAGATGAATGGATAAAGAAGATGTGGTACGTATATACAATGGAATACTACTCAGCTGCAAAACAGAACAAAATCATCCAATTTGCAATAACATGGATGGACCTTGAGGGAATTATTTTAAGTGAAATAAGCCCGCTAGAGAAGGATAATCTGTGTATGACTCCACTCATATGAGGAATTGAAAAATGTGGACTAAGAGCAGTTTAGTGGATACCAGGGGAAAGATGGGGTGGGGGGTAGGCACAAAGGGTGAAGTGGTGCACCTACAACACGAATGACAAACATTAATGTACAACTGAAATTTCACAAGATTGTAACCTATCATTAACTCAATAAAAAAATAATAAATAAAATAAAATAAGCGGGCCTATATATTCCTTCCTCCATTCCCAGTCCCCAAATAGTCTTTGCTTCCAATGCAACTCAAGATATCTCTTTGAAATCATCTTTGGGGTTTTGATATCCTACCCATATCACTTCCCAGGCCCTAGTCCTAGTTTTTCTATCCCTCCCTCTACTCCCTCTACTCTGCACTTCAGATGACACCCTAACAACTCTTGGAGGGTCTGGGTAATTAGTAACTAGAGTTTGCGTCTCCAAACTAAGAATTTAGCTCAATATTTATATTTTGCTGTAACTAGGTACATTTGGTAAAAGTGACTCAGCATTTTGGCAGCTCTCAAATTCTACAAAAGAAATTCAGAGATGACATAATAGATTATCAAGAACAACTGATGGAAAAGCAATTTATTATAAATAAAATGTGAATTAATGTTTCATATTAAAACAAGCATATGAAAGGAACAGCGCACTGCTATCTGCTCCAGAGATGTCACTGTTCAGCCTCTGCAATCTGTCTCCAGCTCGACTGTCACTGTCCTGTCAGTTCCTTGGCACCAGCTTGACACACTATGTCACTCTCCACCGGATCAAGGGCGAGATGGAGCCTCTCTAAAGGAAACTCCCAGCTGTCAGTCTACCCGGCTTCCCAATCAGGCCAGCGCTGCAGGCGGTTTCAAATGATACATCCCTCAAAGGATCATATTCCTCTTACTTGACCCTAAATGTTACTATTGGGGTGGACAGAGTGACCCTGGGAACTGACAAGGACTGTTGGATAAAACTGCATGTGGTACATGCTGTTTCCCCAGCGGAATAGATCCAGAAAAGCAGCAGCGAGGGACAGTTGTGCAACAATCCCAGACAGCATCCGTGCCAGTCTATCTCCGGCTTAAAGGGAGTGAGCGAAAAATTTGTCTTGTAGATTAATGACAGCTAGTGCTCACAGGGAGCACGTGGGAGGGAAGCTCTGCCCCCAACAGAGAGCTGCAGGGGCCTAGATAACGTGGCTTGGAATTGCAGTTTTGAAAACACGGAGCCGGGTACCCCAACATCACCTCATTCTTCTGGCTTTGGTGTCACGAAACTCTGTCAGTTTTAGGAGCCTATTGTGGACAATTTCTCAAGGCTGCACTACAGAGAGACCCAGAGAAGCCTGTCAGAGTCTAATAGTGACCAGGGAAGCCAAAGATAAACAGGTTCCCAAGGCTTCGGAAGGAGGCTGCTAACAATTATTAACAGCAAAACGTATTTATATTGCAAAGTGTTAAAATTAACAAACTGGTCCTAGACTCGGCCTTGTGCTCAGTGCAATGAGGGAATTAAAAAAGGAGAATCCCTGCTCTGGAGGCAGTCATGACCTCGTTAAAGAAGGAGGACCTTTGCACGTAAAATTACATCCTACATTGGGCCTCTTGGCCCTCATGCACCCCCAGCCACGCTCAGCGGCTAGGAGGGTCAGTACAATGGGTGGACCCGCCAGTGGCCAGAGTGGGCATAGTGCTTAGGGCCTGCAATAGGTTAGGTACCCACGGAAATGTTTCGTTTCTTTTAAAATCAGAAGAAAAAGTGAATATAATGCAATCTGGATTGTGTTCACCTTTACACCAATGCAATCGTAAAATATAAATTTTAATGTTTTTTATGCAAGAGGAGGCCCATGAAAGGCAAAAGTTTCAGAGAACTCCCGGAAGTTATCCTGCAGCCCTGAGCAGAAGGGAAACCAAACAAGCAGATGCGTGAAATACCCACTTCCTAGACTGCCCTCGCCCATGCAGCTGCCCGCTGAGCACAAAGCCTCCAAATCCCCTCCTCTTCTCTCCCTGGAGCCCTGGAGCAAGTCCTCTGTAGCCATTCTGTTCACTGGCATCTGGACCCTGCCTTGCACCTAGAAATGAAATATTGATAGGAGTGATTATGGTGATGGTAATGTAGGCATTTAATGAGTACTTCCTATATGCATCAGATTCAGTGCTAAAGGTTTTACATGCTTGATCTTGTTCAATCGTTTCTACCGCCCTGGAAGGTAGATATTATTACCCACATTTTATAGAAACTGCAGCTCAAAGACCGTTAAGTAAGAAGACCTGGCCTTGGGCTCTGCTTTGACAACTCCAGGGGGCGCCATTCATGTTCTATTCCCTGATAATGATGCCCCCAGGAATTATGTGACATGATGGCACTGGCAAGGTGCACCCATGTGCTTTGGGGAGCAGGTTATGGTCGTGGAGTTCGGACTTGAAGTAGTAAGAAATAGGATGTTGGCGGAGATGAAAACCACCCTTAGCAAAGCTTACCCTGATGAAGATTTTCTGGATTGAATGGAAGTAGGGAGCCTGGAGGCAGGGAGACCAGCTGTTCACAGGGACCCACATGAGAACCGATGATATTGGAGGGGCACAATGTAGAAGAAAAGTGAAAGATGACAGACATGCTATAGTTCTCTAGGGTTGCTGTAAAAGTAGCACCAACTGGCTGAATTAAATGATGAAAATTTACTGTCTCAGAGTTCTGGGGGCTAGAAGTCCAAGATCAAGGTCTTGGCAGTGTTGGTTCCTTCTGAGAGCTGCAAGGGAGCATCTGTCCCAGGCTTCTCCCCTCGCTTCTGGTGGTTTGCTGGCCATCTTTGGAGTTCCTTGGCTTATAGAAGAATCACCCCGATCTCTGCTTTCTTGTTCACCTGGTTTCTCCCTGTGTGAGTGTCTGTGTCCAAATGCCCCCTTTTGATGAGTATACTAGTCATTGGATTAGGGCCCACCCAATGAACTCATTTTAACTTCAGCACTTCTGTAAAGATCCTGTCTCCAATATAACCACAATCTGAAGTGCTGGGGTCTAAGACTTCAACATATGAATTTGGGGGGACAAATTCAACCCAAAGGATGCGTCAAAACTCTACGAGAGATCAGCTCTTCTCCCTCACCCTAGAAACCCCTGAAGCCGGCTGCACGGGATCTCCACTTGGGCTTCTGAGATTGATGGTGGCCTTATTTTACTGGAGACAGGTGCAACAAATGTGAAACGAAAGGGGACTTTCCTTGGCAGAGAAAGCTGGCCAAACAACTCTTTTTAAATTCAGTTTTTCTTGCGTTACTCCAATGACAATTGATTTAAATGTATCAATTTGCAGAGTTGGGATTTGTAGGCCATGGTGTAATATTAAAAAGCAAATATGTCACCCTTTATATAGAGAAATAACTGTCACAGCCTAGCAGAGGTATCAGATGGCCCCAGCTGATGGAGCAGAAAAGGAAATAGAAGATTCTGTAGGTGCAGGGCTCCAACACCGGCCAGTGGACTGTGGGCCATGGGCTCAAGCCAGTGTTCGAGGAGGCAGAGGATTTCCAAGGTCAAGGACAAAGGCGACAGAGGTTAAGACAACCAAGGGGTGAAGTCATGAAGTTGAAATTACTGGCAAGATACACTCTAAGCTGCTGTACCCCTCTGGCGACCCTGGGCTTTGGCAGAGGGAGTGCGAGTGGAAGGAGAGGCTGTGATCTTGGTTTGAAGATCCTACGGGAGAAATCATCCAGAGAAAGGAGGGTCCAAGCTTCAGCAGCGTCAGGTGTGCTCTCACACCCTTCGGCTCTCCTCACCCAACAACAGGAGGACATTAGCTCTATCTTCTTTTTTGTTTTCTTCTTCTAGTAATAGAGATGGGCTTTGAAGAGCAGCGCTCTCAGACTTCCGTATGCTTTGGAACCACTGGAGGACTTGTTAAAACATAGGTTGCCTAGACCCATCCCCAGGGTTTCTGATTCAGCAGATCTGAGGTGGGACCTGACAATGGCGTCTCTAACTAAAGTTTCCAGGTAATGCTGGGCTGCAGGCCACACAGTGAGAACCACTCAATAGAGTCAGCACTGTCACTCTCTCTGCCTCGTGACCAGTGATAAATGTTTTAAAAGCACCTAGCCAAGGTTCGGGGTTCAGTCTGTGACCACAGAATGTAACTGTCCTCCCAACTATTTGTTGAGGATCAAGTTTAGTGTCTCTTGGCTTCATGCTCTAACCAACTGAATCAAGTGGCCTCAACTTTTAAATTCTTCCAGGATCTAAATCAATGAAATAATAAGGCACTTACCCAAGGATTCTGACAAGGAGGGAATTATTTGATTTTGTGGGTGGTCATTTAACCCAAAACTACTTTTGACCCAAAAGTACAATCTCAAGGCAGTGGTTACAGAGGAATATTGTCACATGTACAGAAAGAGATATGTTCATTGCAATACTGACTATAATAGCCAAAGCCAGGAAAATTTAAAGGGCCACCAAAATGGAATAAAATATGGTACACCTATACTAAATAATGCTACACAGGGATTTAAAAGAATGTACAAACATGGAAAATCTATAAGATACATTAAGAGAAAACAGGAAAATTGCAAAACAATACATACTAAATTATCTAATTCCTGTTTTTTAAAACCCACCTAGACATGTGTACAGATGCATAGAAAAGGGCCTGTAATGATGCCCACCAAACTCTTAAGAGTAGTTATTTCTGAGGAGGAGAGGGCAAATGAGAGGAAGTTCACCATAGTTTCCCATACAAGCAAGATTCTACCTTCGGCTCCTGCCCTGGTGGATAGTGTTGGGCGTGGCTGAGCCCAGAGATGTTCTGGTGTCCCCAGCAGCTGCTCAAGGAATTAGGTGATACAACCAGAGCACAAACTTTGACCAACACAAGAGAGGAGGTAGTGGGGGCTCCATCGGCTGTAACTTGTTCCTGGCAGTGCTCTGTATGACCAAAGCCATCTGTGTTATCTTACCTTCTTGTGAACCTGTGATCTACTGGGTAACTCCCGCCTTGTGTTCCCCTTCCTCCTCCCTGGCCTCCTGTCCCTGTTTCTCTCCATCTGACTTCCCTGGGATTCCCCAGCCCCACCCCTAGTACTAGCACAGTAAGCTTTGCCGCCGGCTCATTTTTCTAGGGAGTGTGGACTCAGACACTATATTTCTATGTTCCTTGAACTTTGTACAATGATAATGTATTCAGATAATACTTGTATAAGGATAAAATAAGATTAAGAGGGGAAAGGTATTCAGTTTATTGTAAAGAGCAATACAAATGTCGTGATAATTCAAGGTGTTTTGCTGGAAAGATGGCTAGGTAAAGGAAATGCTTGCTTCATCATTTTCCACGTGCTCACAGAGGAGCCTGGAAACCAGATGCTCCTCTGTTTGATAAGATAATGTTTTCATTGAGTCCCATGGCCCCTCCCAGTCAGGTCAGCTGGGTCAGACCCTCCAGGCATTGTCACCTTCTCCAGAACCTCAGAATCAACTCCCCTTGCTGTCTCTTTCTTCCTTCTCTGTTTGTGAAAACGGAGTGTGTGTGTGTGTGTGTGTGATACTTAGGTAGTCTCAGATTGATTGAACTAGGGGTTCAAAGAAACAGTCCCAGAGCGTGCTACCTACCACCATCCTTCTCTGCTTAGCATTCAAGAGAAACTTGAGCTCTTCCAGAGATGAGACTAAGGAGGAAGAGAGAGGTAGACAGCTTGACTTGAAGTTTAGCTGGGCCTAATGGGCTCCCCCACCTCCTCCCACATCTAATGCCCCAGAATCTGCAGGAAATACTGGAGGTAAAGATCTCCAGGTTAGGGGCTGACCCCGTGGCCGAGTGGTTAAGTTCACGCGCTCCGCTTTGGCAGCCCAGGGTTTCGCCGGTTCGGATCCTGGGCACGGACACAGCACCACACATTAGGCCATGCTGAGGCGGCATCCCACATGCCACAATGAGAAGGACCCACAACTAAAATATACAATGTACATGTACTTGGGGGATCTGGAGAGAAAAAGCAATTAAAAAAAAAAATATTGGCAACAGTTGTTAGCTCAGGTACTGATCTTAAAAAAAAAAAAAATACATCTCCAGGTTATAAAAGAGTAGGGGATAGGGGAAGTTGCTTTAAAAAGAATATGCAAATTAGTGAGTTTATAGACTTAGCAGACAAAAAAATACTGTGGCTTGCAGAGTCAAACTTTCAGTGCAAAAAGGAGCTGGGATACAAAGTCCTGCCCGTTCCTTGCACTCCGGCCTCAGAGGATCATGGCTTTGTGCTGACTTAGAAGGGCGGGCCTCTGGATCCAAAGTTTGCCTTGGCTAAGTGTGCTGGGTACAATTAAAGGAGAAGCCTTACCTTCAGGGAAGTGCCTGTGGAGACTGTGTAAGCAATACGAAAGAGAGAACGGAGTCTTTCTCAGACACTGTTGGTTTTGTCCCAGAAAATGACCCATTATTCTGACTCAGGAATTGTTTGAAAAGACAGAACAAGAGGCCATGGGTAACAGAGTCCCGGCTTTTAGGTGAGAGAGGATTGGGCTTCCCTTACACAAGAATCTTGAGAGTCAAGTACCCTGTAATTGGACAGGCTCGCTGTAGGAATTTGCCTGGGAGATTAGTCAAAAGGGAAAGTTTAACCAGAAGTTTAAATAAGAAAAAGCCTGAGGTTTTTGATGTAATACAATAGACATACAGTTGAGCTGCTTGGAAACTGAGCATCTTTTCTTAAAGCCAGCCCTGATTTCAGATTAAGGATGGAGTAAAGGGGGCCAGCCTGGTGATATAGAGGTTAAGTTCACTGTCCAGGGTCCGCAGATTCGGGTCCCAGGCACGGACCTACATACCGCTCACCAAGCCATGCTGTGGCATCATCCCACACACAAAATAAAGGAAGATTGGCACAGATCTTAGCTCAGCAACAATCTTCCCCAAGGAACAAGAGGAAGACTGACAACAGATGTTAGCTCAGAGCCAATCAAAGAACGGAGCAAAGGGCTGAGAGATGCTTGCTCCACCAGGAACATAAAAAGAAGCCCACTGGGCCTTCCCTGTGTGGACGTGACCCTGTTCCTGTCGACAACTCCAGCAAAGTCAGAGTGTCACAGGCATGGTCAGGCCTGCTCAGAAATTCTATGCTTATGGACTCCTTTTTCTACCCAAGCAAGCCCAAGGAAGAACATTATATTCTGTAACAATATTTCTGTCACAATATTTGAGAGTCTTCCTGCTTCTCTGGGTTCGTTCAGGAACTTGAAAAAGCTCTACCAGAAAGCTTTTCCTTAAAATCTCTAGCCTTCACTTCCAAGGTCACCCTGGTCCTGCTGACCCGCCCGTACCCGCTACCACTCAGTCCTACCTGTGGGGGCCCTTCCCCTGCAGGCTCAGCCTCACCCACTCCTGACCAAGGCAGGAAAAAGATGCAGAGCCCAGGCCCACCAGGAGATAGAACCTGGAACCTTGGGTCTGCCCCTGGGAGGCCTGGACCTCCTCCTGCCCACCAGGTCGTAACCTTCCGCCAACCCCTGCTACGCAGCTGGGTCTCCCCCACATGCCCACAGGCCCTCGTTCCCGGTCTGCTCTTGTCAGTTCCTCTCCTCTTGGGGAATGGAGTGACCCTGTATGCCTGGTCAGGGTCTGGGGGCTCACTTTTTAATTGGACAAATCATCTGGAGTCCCAGATCACCACCTGCTGCCCAGGTCGCCTGCTGCCATGTCCATCCTCCATGCAGCAGTGGACAGCCACTGCAGTGCACCATGCCTGAGCACCCCACAGCTCAGAGCTTCTCCAGCGTCAGTGTGCAGGAGAATGCCTGGGAGCGGGTTCACAACGAGAAGTCCTATGTCCGACTCTGGAGATGCTGAGCCAGTACCTGGCCCAGGTGACGCTAATGAAAAAGCTCTGTGACCCTCACCTTGTAGAACCTGCTAGAAGTGAACCAACCTCCCAGATCAAGTCCTCTTCAGCTCTGGATGCCTGCCCCTAGACGCCCCCACTGACCCCACTTCTTCCTGTCCCAGGCTACTCTACAGCTGTGCCCACCCATCATCTATAACCTTTCAACAAGTGTTACATTGCATGTGAAACATCCTGCGGTTATGGGACATGTGTCCTCTCTCAAACCCACACGGCTGTAAATCACACCCTGACTTTCCAGCCTAATGTATGTACAGGCTCCTACAGACCTTGGGCATTCAATAAATTCCATATCTGGCAGTGGCAAGAAGCTAATTTAAGGAATGTACATTGTTAAAGAGAAATATGTGTTGATATTTCAAGCATGATGAATTTTTAATGAACTGTAGTCACACAGAAATGGATAGATTAACCTAAGAAGGTTAAATAAAATGATTTTATATTTGTTCCATCTGGTCTATCTTCATCCTTTTCACATTGCAGCAGAATACATTTGGATCTGACACCCAAAGGAACTTTCCATCATGGCTTTATTTCAGAAGGCTGCCTGCAGAACTGGCACCCTATCTTGTGGGCGGAGAGCTGGTTGCATAGTCACCCTCTTTACCCTGTACCCACCGTAACAGCATCTTCCGAGCAGTCAGCCAGCCCTGTGACTGTCCGATCCCATTTACTTTCCTCGGTAGGAGGGGGCCATGCCTTTGGTTCACCTCCCTCCTTCCTGCATCCCCTGCTGTGCTCACTTTCCTGGTCTGTCATCTTGACACACAAGACACCACATCGGGGCCTCCATTAGCATAGAGAATGACATCAAGAAATGCACTGTGTGGGAAAAGCCTTCCGCTTTCCCCTTTCTCTGCAATTATCACTCAACTGCTTCAGTAAACAACGAAATTGTTCCCCACACACATCACTACTGTTTATAAGATGAAAATAGTCTGGAGGCTGCAAAGGTGAACACAGGTTTAGTGTGAGTGTTTGAAATGAACTGCTTTCCCTGGTTAAGCCTCCCTAAACCCTTCTTTCCTGAGGAAAATGGAGGATAAGAGGCCTTGGAGAAGTTAAGATGGCACCTCCCTACTGACACAGGAAAAGATTTTAGAGGGAGACGAAATGAGAAAAAGACAGGCCTTGGTGCAGGCCTCTGTCTGGGTGAGGCAGGCAGTGGGTCTGGGCTGACACTGAGGGTCTCCTGGCACCCCACGCACCCGCCTGGCCTCTGCTGTGGTGGTCCATCCTCTCAGGCCTGAGGCTTCTGTGTTCTACCTGCAGGGCCCACAGCGCAGGTCCACCATAAGGAGTCCTGGATGAGCAGCTGCACCTTCCTCTGTTCAGATCACAGTCTTGATTTGGGTTTTCTACTCCCCTAAGTGGGCACAAGCTTTGGGCACAACCAGGGCCGACCCAACAGGCTGGGGCTGAAAGCATCCTTACAGACCACCAGGGCCACCTGGCCCACCACAGGGGACGCCATGCACACTGCTCTCTGTGAACAGTGCCCTGGAGTTGAGTCACACCACGGAAGCCCCCGATGTCAGGGAAGACAGCTTTCTGGCCTAGATGCTCTCTGATAATGGACAGCCCCTCCAGATGAAGAAATAATTCCATGATCTTAATGTGTCCTGAAAGCGTTCATGAGCATCAGCTTTACTGGGGCAGCCTTTTCCATACCTGGGATAAAGTGTATCGGACCACAAAGGTAAATGACAACACAATCCAGGAAGGCACAGTTATGTGAGTCATGGCCTAACTAGAGACACAGGCCATGTGGAGATCTTCCAATTCAAGTTTAAAAAATGTGCTGATCAAACAAAATATGTGTGAAGACTAGGTTCAATGTCCTGGCCTCCGGTTGGCAATCTCTGGACTAGAAAAAAAACAAGTAAAAGCGAGAGATCAGAATAAGCAAGAAAAGAGTGTCTTGTTCTCCTACTAACCAGCAGCCCACGTGCTCTCTCCTCTGTCATCCAGACTATGGAAAATGATCATTATCAAAAGAACACGCTTTCTGGGATGTTTTTCCAGCCATCAGGATGGGTTCCTCCAGCCAGCCCCACTCTCTCTTCTAATCTCCTTTGGGACTAGGGAACATTTGTGACATTGGAAGTCAATCTGTGTCCACAGGATGGAGGGTTTTCATCTAATAAAACTAATTAGCACTGGCCCTAATAAAAGCTCCATGACCTTGACATATTAACTTGGTGTTGTCACAGTAGCACCAACCAGCTCAGTCCTCTGGTATTGGTGAAGACAGGAATAAGGAGACACCTGATGATTGTGGCCCAATTGGGCATCTGTGCCTGTGCCAGCCAAAGGCACCAGTGAAGAAGCCAGCACGTTGCCTAACACCATTGTTACATTCCCCATGTGAAAATGAAGAATTAGGGCAAAATCACATCAAACTAGATTGGAAATGGATGGAGGTCTAAGGTCAGGGAGCACCAGCTGGAATGATTCCTGCAGCTGCTCCCAACAAAGATATTGGTCCATGGAGACTCTCAACAGGCTCGTCAGAGGCAGAGGGGAGAAGGGGCTGCAGTGGCCAGGATTGGAAGCCCGGGAAGGAAGGAAGGAAGGGGAATGTGAGGCTTTGGGAACTTGAATCATATGAGTCCCACATGGCCTGGTCCAGTAAAGATCAATATTGAGGATGGATGTGAGGATTTGGGATCTACTTAAGTAATAGATTGTAGTTAATTGGCTTAATAACATTTTCTTCTCCAAATTTGATGTCCCCAAAGGTACCTGTTCAGTTCCTTTTCCTTGTATTTTCATAAGTAGGAAACTCCAAGGATAATGGGAACAGGAAGGAGGTTAGCTCCCTGGTGCATGCATTTCAAGGTTCAGTTAGAGAATCTGTTAGAAAACAGCTGGGAAACAGAAGGCTAAAATCAGGAAAGGATAGATGTCATCCCCTGGTTAATAACTGCTGCCATGAGCCTCCCTAGCGCCTCTCATACCACCACCCCCTCGGCTGCCCTGGCTCCCTGGAACCGTGGTTGTGCCCTGTTGGGGCCATCCTGACACCTGCCATCCCACCATGGCTCCTGCACTCCTGCCCCATCCCCACAGGTCCCCCTGGCCAAAGCGAGCCCAGACTCTGGCAGACTCAGTGCCCATCTGACCCCCTGAAGTGGTGGCTGCTTGGCTGACAGCCTACATCCCTCTAAGGGCGCCCCAGTATGGCCACCTATGGGAACTGCAGCCTCTGCTGTAAAATTACGTTTGGACAACATGAGCTACTCTAGCTAAGTACCTGTCTGTCCCTCTAGGGAGAAAAGGCCCAGGGATCTGTGCATGTGAGGAAACAAAGGCTGAGATGACCACAACCAAGACAAGAGAAAGAAAAGCCAGCAGGCTTGTGAAAGTTCCGTATAAATGCCGAGCATTATTGACTCTTCCTTTCTCAGGCGTCCGTCAAATGCAGAGTCAGAGAGGGCCCCAGGGGGTGTAGACATTTTCCTGACCCACGCATTTTCTGGTTTCTCGCTCAGTCCTGAGCAGAGGATAGCAACCCCATAAATACATCAACACGGGCTGACCAATTCCCTCTCCAAAAATCAGGCCTGTTAAACCGTAAGTTCTATGCAAGAAGGACCACAGCAGAGAGTCAAAGTCACGTGAAAGAGACAGAATGACTCCCAAACCTATAAGCCTGGACTGAAGGCATGACCATAGACGAAGCAAGAACACGCCATCAGAAATGGAGCTGGCAGCTCCCACCCAGGGTGTGTTCAAGAGCGATGCCCTGCCCATTCCAAGCTCACCAGAGCTAGGCGCTGTATATCTCACATGTGGCTCTCACAGCTTAAGGCTATTAAACAGCAAAACCATCTAACTGGCTCCCTTTGCTCTGATTCCAAGCTCACTGAGCAATCTGCTGTTGACAAGCAGCTTGAAGATTGTACTATAGGAAGAGACAGGTACAGGCCATTACAATGTATTTTATCTGCAAGACAGTTGTGTTTGTCAGTATAAACAAAGAAGGAGGTAGCATTCTGGTTTGATCCACAGACCTATACATTTGTTCAGAGCAAATCTTTCTCGAGCATTGGATCTGCTCTCAGGGTGTTGGCCAAATCAAGCTTTGAGCCCATAAGGCTAGCGGCAGACCTTAGACCCTGGGGAGGTCATCAGTACCAATACCATTGTGTGGGCCTCTGAGTCAGCCAGCCTCCCTGGATATGCTTCTCTCTAGACCTTCAGTTCACATCTGTATCTTCTGCTCGAATTATTTGCTTTCTGGGAGTATGTTGGGCTACCCCAAGCCTCATCTCCCAGAACCAAGGACATAATCTGCAAGATGTCCACCTGTGAATGGTCTTCCCTCTTTGATCAGTTACCTGTTATCCCTGGGGCTTAAACCCACAGCCCAGGCTTCTAAGCACCCAGCTCTGGTCAACCAAGTGGACAAACTCTGGTGGAGGCACCTTGACCATCCCTGATTCCAAGCATCTGATATGGGGTAGGGTCCCCAGAGAGACAGTGATGGCTTTCAAAGTTAACAGAGGGCTTGTCAGCCTCTTCTTCCCTCCAACCAGGTTCTTACAGGCTCACCTTGATGGCAACCTTCCCAAGGATGTCAGCAAGTGCTTTCTTTCAGCCTACTATTCATTTCAATATTCCAGAGCCTAAGAGAATGTCAGATACATAGCGGGGGCTCAGTAAGTGTTTTGGAGGTGAACAAGTGAGTGAGTGAAAGAATGAATGAATGCAGACAGTGTTTCTGTCCCTTTCTCTGTGCCCATGTCATTCACAAGCACAACATGCCCCTAGGAGGAACACCTCTCATCACACAAAGTGCTTCTCAGTAGCCTGGGAGGGGGCGGGGGAGTCAGCTGTGTACCGAAATAACCTGAGGCCTTAGGTCTGATAGTGCCCCCGCCCCAGGAGATCCTTAGATGCCCATGCTGACCCTTTGGAAAGAAGAATAAAGAAAGTGCTTGCCGACTTCCTCCAGCTGGGCACCTGGCCAACCTTGGACAAAGCCAGGCAGAGTCCTGAGGAGTGATGAGGAGGCTCTGTTGCTCCTGCACGTCCGTCATCAAGCCCGCAGGATCTTTCAGGGTTGGTGTTTGCCATTCCCTGCATAGAAAATGGTTAAGGTAATTCTGTGTTCAGAGATACAAGTCTTCCACTCAAACATATGCTGCCCAAAGAGGGCCAGGGGGAGTGAGAGCGCACCCTCAAGGCTTCTGTGTGAAGCAGCTTTTCCTTCTTGCCAGAGGCAGTGTCTGTCTATTCCTCCATCTTGTGGTGGGGAGTCAGCGACTGCCTTCCCTCACCCTCCATGCTGTGGGCAGCTAGGCTGAGCCCCCAGGCCACTGCCACCAG
Organism: Equus asinus; assembly: GCF_041296235.1. Taxonomy (NCBI): domain Eukaryota; kingdom Metazoa; phylum Chordata; class Mammalia; order Perissodactyla; family Equidae; genus Equus; species Equus asinus. The sequence goes on along the minus strand of NC_091790.1, from coordinate 189,822,319 downwards.
GGCCTTAGGAGCATGTGGGCCCACTGAGGGCCAGAGACCCACTTCTGTCACCACCCACTATGGGCCTGGGTAGGCCCCACACTGAGGTCCTGGCATCGATCATTAATAGGCTCAATAAGCAGGTTGTTGCCCTGAGACTAAGTTCTCAAGCACTCAGTAATTACTGTTGAATGAATGAATGAATGAATGAGAAGACTGAAGAATAGGACCTGAAGGGCTGAGACAAAAGAGGGCCCATTTTCAAACAAAATTCCCTGGAACAGAATCTGAGAGGAGGATCCAGAGGGCAGCGCGGTGGGCTGGGAAGGGCCACCTGAGACGGTGAATACCGAGAGCAGAGAGTGGTCAAATGACAAATCAGGACCGCAGGACCCGCGAGTCTATATCCACCCACCCATAGTCACCAGCCCCCGGGATCTCCACAGCCCCTCAGTTCTTCAGTGGGTGCTGAGAGGAGGACGTGGGGAGTGGCTGGCATGGCTGGCTGGAGATAGTCCATCATGACCTCACACTGTCCTTCCTCCCACCTGCCACCACAGCAAACCAGCGGAGCCATGGAAGCTTGCCCCAAAGGCATCGCATGCAGCTTGAGGTGAGGCAGGAGGGAGGAGAGGGAGGAGTGGGCGTGATGCCGCAATTCCCCACTGCTTCTCCCAGCTCTGTCAAAGCAAGGGCCAGCTTTTCCCTTGGGACCAGTAGGGACTTGCACAGTGACTTCAGACTTGAAGCCTCACTTGGAGTCTTTGTAGCCCAGTATGGCTGCTCAGGTTCCAGTTAATAATCAAACCTGCTGCTTGCCTGCAGCTGCCTCGGTCCTGTCCAGGGGTGAGAACAGGAAGACCCTGTTCCCAGGCACACCTGATGCCCCAACCGTGAAAGGCTGTTCGGAGCTATCCATCCACGAGCAGAGCAGCCACTAGCTATGGAGCGCTGGTCAGGAGCCAGGCCTGGTGCTAGACGTTCAAGGGCCCCCCTCCCTTCCAAGGAGAGACTCTCATTATGCCCTTTTTATAAATGACACTTAGAAGTGTTGAGTCTGTGACCTTGACAGTGACCTTCACCCCTCTGTCCAACAGGGTCAATTTATTAAACTAGGACTTGGAAATAAGTTTGTTGCTATAAAAGAGTTTCCTCTGAGATATGAAAAGACCTCCTCCCCATGCAACCTCCCACTGCATCCCTTACTCTAGCTATTAAGTAAACACTTGCCAAGAGCCTCCCTGTGCCTAGCACTGACTTTCATTAGCATCTCCCCGGGCACGGCTGTAAAACATTTGACATCAGAAGAGTAGTGGTCAGGGGCCCAGTGCTGCTGGACACCAGGGTCCTGGCCTGACCTTTGAGAACAGAGTGACTGCTCACTGGCTCGTTCCCCTGGCAGACCATGAGAGACAGGGCTCCAGAAAACTCACTTTATAGGCAGCTAAAAGTATTCCCAAAGCAAAGTTAAAGGCATCTGTCTTCAAGGGCACTAGGATCCAATTTTTTTTAATAAGAGAGAAATAAAAAGTCTTTGCAAAGTGCTGAGAGGATTGAATTATAAAATATCAGAAGGATAGGATTATCTGCTGTTGTCCTTACACTCAGCAGCCTGTTCAGTAAGGAGGGTCAATGGCGGGGGCGGAGTGGCGCCCTGAAGGACTCCAAGATCCAGCTCTGGCAAGCAGCTATCCCTCCCCAGAAAATCCTGGCCATTTGCAAGTACTGAGCTGGGCCTCCTTCTCTCAGGGTGCCCTGCGGCAGAGCTTCCCAGAGCGAGGTCCCTGGACTGGAGCATCAGCATCACCAGGGATCTGGTTAGAAATGCAACTTCTCAGCCCCACCCAGACCCCAGCCCTACCGAATCAGGAACTCGGGGTGGTGGGCCTGGCAACCTGGTGCCAGATGGTTTGAGAACCACTGCTCTGCAGGAAGAGAAACACCAAGTGCCTTTGCTCTCACTGGAGCTGCATCCCAGCTGCAAAGTCCACAACCGCAGGGAACGCCTATGTGACCAGTGAGAATTGTGACTGAGTGGGCACACTGAATTCTGACTTCTTGAGTCATCTCGGAGGTGAACGTGTTCCCCAGTCATTGATGCTCCAAACATCTTAAAACTCCATTTTCTGGCCAGACTCTGCCTCTTGCTCCCATGCCAGGCAGATGGAGGCAGGGTTCCTAAAAGGATCAGGGACAATCACAGACTAAATGAAGCCCATCCTCGCAGAGTGCCTAAAACTCTGTCTGGCCCTTCACAGGACCTCAGAAACATTGGCTCTTCTTCCTTCTTGCCTCTCGCATCTCCCCAGAGCACAGCACATCCTGATTCTTCAAATATAAATATGAATCCTAGACCCTCCGTAAGTACCTAATCCAGCCCTGACAGGGGTACAACCTCCCTCTGTGCGAAAGTCCTCATTTTGTCTAATCATCCCCACTGATGGCTCTGAAACCGCATCAGTGCCTCGTTCCTAAAATGGACAGATTGACACAGCTTTAGCACCAACAAAGCATGCTGTAACCACACGGATTTGGCGAATCACTTGTCGGCACAGGCATTGAAATCCCCAGGAATCCCAGCAAGTAGCGCAGGAGACCGTTCTCCGTGGGTGATTTGCCTGTTTTCTCTTTAAGGGATGAGAAAGAAGTTTCGGCTTAAGGGTCCCAAATTTCAACTCATTCCACCACTAGATGGGCCTTCAGCATCCACCACAGACAGTGTGAGATCACGTTCTCTGGCACAGCTTGCGTAGAAGCAGTGCCCCTGTGACGCCAGGCAGCCAACGAGGCGGAACGGGCCAGTCAGGGGCCAGCGGAGAGCGAGGCGCCCACAGCAGGGCCTGAGAGCAGCTGCTGGTGGCCGGGTTCTACTTGTGGCTGGGATTCGAGGAGGTTGGTAAGACTGGTTCGGTCTCCTGTCTGGCGGAAGAGCGTGTAACTGGCAAGTTAACTGGGAGTGGGGCGGCCAGATGGGACTTCTGCCGGCCCCACTCCTTCCCCAACAGCTCAGCCACGCATTTGCCTCTGTGGAGGACCGAGCAGGTTGCTCATGTGCAGAACTGGGAGTCCTCTGAATTCTCCAGATGTTACTCAGCCTGCCACTCTTCGCCTTCAGAGGAGACGGCCACAGGGCCTGGAAGCACATGATCTTTAATGAGCCTGGAAGGGTGCCGTCTGGGACCCACCTGCTCTCCATATGCCCAGACCTGCCACACAAAGTCCCCTTCCTTCTCCATATCCAGAAGAACCATCTTTCGTGTCTCATTTAAAGGGCCTGAAAGGCAAACAGCTCCAGACTCTTCTACTCTATATTCTAAGTTCATTAAGAGAGACCAAGAAGAACTGAAAAAACACTGGATACAGGACATACTTGCAAAAAGTAAAATAGATTTTTTTTTTTTGGCTTCTGTTTAACATTCACTCACACGTGAGCACAAGCATTCAGCAGCTGTGCTGGCCTCCCTGTGAAAAGACAGTGGAAGCTCATCAGAAATAACATTTATTTATTCAGTAAATCTTTATAACACACATCCTTGAAGACAGGCGTGAGGCTAGGTCCAGGATTACCATGTGAGCCCTCTCTCACTGGCCTTCAGTGTAGAGAGCAGACAAGCATTCAACAGTAAACAAATACATCTGTAATTAAAATGCGTGTTAAGGGCCATGATGAGGCCTCTCGGGGAGTCTCCGGATCTGCGGAGTGCTTTGGGCAGATTTTGGATGAGGGGGACCTGATGAAATGAAGTGACATATGGCAACAGGGAAATTTATGAGCAGTGCCTTGCAGAAGCCATCTGAGCACAGCTGTAAGTTGTGTTGGCCCAAAAGACAACACAGAGCACGTATCTGGAGTAATCCCCACTGTTCCCTTCTTCCCTTGATGCCTGAGACAAATGTGGCCAGAAAGCGCCCTTCCCCGGCTGGTACCTGCAGCCCAGCTCCCTTCTCAGTTAATGCCCCACTCCATCCCTCATCTCTCGGCCTCCTGTAAATCCATTCACAGAAGTCTTTTGGATGCTACTCCTACATTCTCAAGATAATGAGAAAATGCCTAATTACACATAAACCAGCCAAAAACAAAAGAACACTAATTAGATTGCCAGGCCATTAATAATGCTGGCATGAGAACACGGACCAGGGGGCTATCCCAGGGCCTATTTTTCAGAGGAAAGAGGAGAGGAGGGCTGCTGTGCAGACTCCGGGCTGTGCGGAATCCAGCTGGAATGTTCTCACGTTTTCTTCCAGTGAACACATTGGCTGCGTGGTGGGCACCCTAGGGGCTGCCTGTCTCGCCTGTCCCTCTGGCCACTGCACTGGTCCTGTCCCCTCCTTCTAGACTCCGGATCCCTTGCTTTGCTTAACCCCTTTCATCAGCCTTCAGGATATCAGAGCAGGAACAGAGTGTGGCTCCATTCGCTTCAACCCCCCTCTTCAGAGTTAGCAGTAGTTTGGCCTGACACCACAAAAGCTCCTTGTCAGAGCTAGACATCGCTCCCCTGTCAAAACCCTCTTGCCACTAGCCAGTTGTTTCCAGACAACTTCAGACAGGGAATGAGGGAGAAGAAAGCTTTCCAAGCGGCCTTCTGTCCAGGCAACTCCGACACAAAGGAAAAGGCATGGGTTTGATGAGAGACCCCTGACACCAAAGGGGAGCCAAGAGTGTAAATGTGACCAAATGCTGGCAGCAGCTGTCAGTCACCTGTTTCCTGTCCCATCCAAGATCTGAAAGGGAGGTGTGTCCCCTCGGACTGGCTGACTGTGGCTATAAGACATCTCCACTCAAGGAGCAACCCCAGCCAAGAAAAGTGTCGCCTCCACTCAGCAGCAACTGGTAGAATAAGCCTCACGAGCAAGGAGATCCATGAGGCCTGCCAGCGCTGCTTCTTGGTATCCTATGCTCTGCCCTGCACACCTCTACGTGTACACACACACACACACCCCTACACACACCCACCTATCACAAGCCCAGCCACATGCACTGACTTTCTGCCATGCAGATAACGTCAAGGCCTCAGCATTGGAAAAGTCTGTGTTTTTACTGCTTTTCCGGTAGAACCGAGGTGGTGTCTTGAGGGTATTTTTTATAGCCAGTGAAAATGCAATTACAGGCCCAGTGGGTAGGAGGAAGGAGAGAAGAGAGAAGGAACTGCCGGCTGATTTGTCCTCTGGAGCCCAGAGAAACACGAAGCCCACTGTCGGCCTCAGTGCCCACAGGCCTCTTACAACCAGAGTGGCTCCCAGTACTGACATAGGGTGACCGACTCTGCCGGGGACTTTGAGGTGTCCTGAGATGCAGAACTTCCAGCACAAAAATAGAGGCAGTTCTAGAAAAATCAGAGCGTGATTCGTGTGCTTCGAGATCCTTGTCTTTGGAGGAGGCTATATTTAAAACACTGTGAAATTATATTGACATGTGTACTCGTTCTTACATGTTGTATGCTGGACATTACCTTCTACATCCACGCCACATAATTTGGCCCAGGGTTTTACACACACAGGAATTTTATGGTGACATCAGAAATTTTTCAAAGACAGTTTTGAATCTGAGACTTTTATGTTATCTGAGGACGTTGAAGCCCAGATAAGGTGCAGCCCACTCAGGGGTTGGACCCCCAGGAGCCCAGGGCTCAGAGTGAATCTCCAGGCACAGAAGAATGCCGCTTTGTGGGAAGCTGACTGGGCCACACAAGGTCAGAACTATGAGTGGCCCGCATCAGACACAACCCTTTGCCAGGCAAGTTAACGCCGGCCCAGCTGCCCGCCCGGAGTGCCAACCCTCTGTGAGGCTTTGGGTAAGTTCCTGACCCCCTCTGTGTTCTTGGCTGCTCTTATTTTAAAATAGTTGAGAGCACCTGACTTCAGAGGACACACTGAGACAGTTGTTGTGAAAGTCTTTTTACAGTGTTAATAGGATGTCATTTCCAGGAAGCCACACCCGTCCTTCCACCCCGGGGCTCTGAGAAAGCCAATGCCTGTGCTTAGAGGTGGTGTCGTTGAGCTGCATTTTGAAGACCAGGTAGGATTAGCATGTGGGACAGGAGAGAGAACGTGCATTCGAGGCAGGGCAGCAGAGTGACTAATGGCAGGGACGACAGACATTTATTGAGTGCCACTCTGTGCCCTCAGATGCTGGGTCTGAGGAACAGCACGGCCCTATGCCAGACCTGATGCTGCGATCCGCTCTCCCAGTCCTTGCCTCCAGTGTCCTGGCTGCCTGTCTCTCCCACTCCGCTCCATCCCCACCGCCGGCATTACCTTCCTTAACTTCAGGCTTCATCCCATCGCAACGGCCTTGAGACTTTCCAGCAACTCCTTTGGTTTTTGTGGACCAAATGTGACCTCCTGAGCACAGCACAGCCCTGGTCGGCTGCTCCCCCCACCTCCCCACACGCTCTGCTCACACCCCTCACACACGGCCTGCACTCTCCCAGGTGCCTTTACTCCACGTGGTGGACAAGGAAGAGACAAAGACGTGGTGGGGAAAGGAGTGAGGGAAGGAGGTAGGGAGGTCCCCAGGCTGGACGCTCCAGGAATTGTTTTGGGGGCTCAGCTCTGCAACCTCCGAGCTCCGGAGCCTGGCAGGTCATTACACCACCAGGCCCTGGTGTCCTCAACCACAGTGGGGAGGCCAGCTTTTACTGAGCACTTACTCAATTCAATACACTGCACATTTTGCTCGTGTCACTTGATTTCATCCTCACAAAGCCTTGTGACGTAAACACTGGTGTGTCCGTCTTACTGTGGACACAAGGGGGTTGAACTACGTCATCTCCAAAGCTCCCTTCAGCTCCAATATCTGTGACTCCATGAAAAGTTTAATTCTGAGGCTCCGTAACAGAGAGGTGACAAGAGGGCGTCCTCAGTTATCCATGGCAGCAGAACAAGTTACTCATAACAGCTTTAAACTGCAAACATTAATTATCTCATAGTTCCCATGGGTCGGCAATCTGGGGGCGGCTTAGCTGAGTGGTTCTGGCCCAGGGTCTCTCAGGAGGTGGCCATCAAGACATCAGCTGGGGCCACAGTGACCTGGAGCCAGAGGATCCACCTGAGCTCAGTCCCGTGGCTGTTGGCTGGAGGCCTCAGCTCCTCACACATGGAGTTCTGCAGGGAGTATTCACAACCTGGCAGCTTGCGTCCCCCAGAACGAGTGAGCCATCCGAGGAAAGAGAGAAAGCGAGAGGTCCCAATGCCTTCTATGACCGAATCACCTTCACGCATTGTCACATGCCCCTCTCTTGTTCATTAGAAGTGAGTCACCAGGTCCAGCCCCAATCAAAGGGAGGGGAGTTAATTAGGCAACTACACTAAGATACCACCTTACACTTGTTAAAATGGCTAAAATCACTAAGACAAAAAATAACAAATGTTGGAGAGGGTGTGGAGAGAAGGGAATGCTCATACACTGCTGGTGGGAATGCAAACTGGTGCAGCCACTGTGGAAAACAGTACGGAGATTCCTCGAAAAACTAAAAAGAGAACTACCGTATGAGCCAGCTATCCCACTACTGGGTATCTACCCAAACAACTTGAAATCAACAATCCAAAGTAACACATGCATCCCTGTGTTCGTTGGAGCACTATTCACAATAGCTAAAACATGGAAGCAATCCAAGTGCCCATCGACTGATGATTGGATAAAGAAGATGTGGTATATATATATACGATGGAATACTACTCAGCCAGAAAAAAAGACAAAATCATCCCATTTCTAGCAACATGGATGGACCTGGAGGGAATTATGCTAAGCAAAATAAGCCAGACTGAGAAAGACAAACACCAGATGATTTCACTCATATGTGGAATTATAAACAAGCACATGGACAAAAAAAACAGTTCAGTGGTTACCAGGGGAAAAGGGGGTGGGCACAAGGGGTGAAGGGGAGCACTTATGTGGTGACAGACAAGAAATAATGTACAACTGAAGTTTCACAATGATGTAAACTATTATGAACTCAAATTAAAAAAAAAAAAGGAGAGGATTTGATTAAGCTCCATCTCTTGAAGGAAGGAGGTCAAAGAAATTGGCGTCATCTTTTTAAAACCATCATACTTGCCATTCCAAGAGGAAGACGGTGAGCAGAGGTAAATCCAAGGGACAAAACCTTCTTAACGGAGGGGAAAGAGTAGATCACGGTGAAGAAGAGGCCTTGACATTATACAGCCTTGGGCCTGAATCCAGCTCCCAGTCACTTGACAAACGTATGACCTTGGACAAGTCCCTTAACCCCTCTGACCTTTAGTGTCAGTGTCCTTATCTGTAAAATGATGACAATAATAATTTCCTCACATGATTATTATGTATAGAAAACAAAATGGTTGTAAAGCTAATGGACCGTAATAAGCAGTCACGAAATAGTAATTACTCTCATAAGCTGCTCATCTCCTGGGAGTCCTTGCCCATCTTTAGCAACAATAAGAGTTTTCTGGCTTAGAAGAATGTGAGGCACTAGAAGAAATCTTGATAAATTTGGGAGAGGGGTGAGGAACCCAGAAAATTGGGAGTTTGATTACTAAGCACCTTATTTTTGTTGGTGCTGGCAATTTCAACATGATTATTGTGTATTCTTTGCTTCCATTGTAATTATATTTGTGTTATTTAAATACCACAGTGAGGTGTAGTGTTGCTTTTTCTATTGCTGCCATAACAAATTACCACACAGTTTGCAACTTAAAATAACACAAATTGATTATCTCATGGTTCCCATAGGTTAGAAGTCCCACACAGTTCTCACCGGACTAAAATCAAGGTATCGGCAGGGTTTCATTCCTTCTGCAGGCTTTCGGGGAAAACCAATTCCTAAGCCATTCAGGTCATGAGATAAATTCAGTTCCTTGTGGTCGTAGGACCAAGGTCCATGTTTAATTGCTGGCTGGGAGGCAGGACCGCCCTTGCCTCGTAGAGGCCTTGCTCGGGTCCTTGCGTGTGGGCACCAAGTCTCAGAACAGCAACACAGCAGCAAATCCTTCTCACTCTTGGAATCTCTCTGCCTTCCTCTTCCTCTGCCCCTCGGACTTCAGCCAGAGAAACTTCTCTGCTTTGAAGAGCCTGTGTGATTAGATTGGGCTCACCTGGGCCCAATTATCCGTGATGATTGCCCTACTTTAAAGTCTGTAATCTTTTTTTCCTTTCCTGCTTTTTCTCCCCAAATCCCCCCAGTACATAGCTGTATATTTTAGTTGTGGTTCCTTCTAGTTGTGGCATGTGGGACGCTTCCTCAGCATGTCCTGATGAGTGGTGCCATGTCTGGCCCAGGATCCGAACTGGTGAAACCCCTGGGCTGCCAAAGCGGAGCGCGTGAACTTAACCACTCGGCCACGGGGCCGGCCCCTGAAGTCTGTAATCTTAATTACATCTGCAAAGTCCCCTTTTACCATGTAATCCAACCTATTCATTCAGAGGTTCCAGGGCTTCGGGCACGGGCATCTTTAGGGGCCATTATTCAGCCCACCACAGACGGCCTCCCTGATCCATGATGGAACAACCTAGATTGTCAACAGGATGTAACAGCCAAGAGTTCTAGCCAGAGGGCTTGGACTCAGGGACAGGACCCCAGCCCCTGAGAAGAACTGACAGGAACACCTGAGTCCCTGAGACAGGACTAGAGAGTAAGCGAACCAGGCATAAACCAGTCTGGGACGAGTGGACAGAAAACCAGCTCCTGGAATGGGCACCGGTGGATGCATAGCTCCTGGCACAAGGAGAAACCCAGTTATTCCACCCGTGAGGTCAAAGCACCTGGAGCAAGATTGGCTTCACACTGGGTCTCCTGGACTCCTGAATTAGGGGTCCTTAGCATTTCCCGACTGAGAACAGGGTGGCCTGAATCTACAGGTTGTCTTCCAGTGTCTCTGGCTGGAAAAATTTTGGTTTGAAGAGACAGAGCTGGGTAAGCACTCCGCACCCTCTTCCTGCAAGTTCACAGCAAGAAATGCGGCAGCGAGAGGGGGCACAATTCACCAACGCCCTTGTCTGAACAATATTGCCCCTCTGCATAAATTCAAATACCAAGAGATAGTTAGTTCATGGAGATGCCCATTTGCTTTCTTTGTCTTTGAACTGTGTGTGTGTGTGTGTCCTTGATTTTTAAAGTTAGACCAGTTCCTTTCTGCCCCTGGACCTAATGAGATGTTAATTACACTGCTATACGTTATAAAAGTGAGAAATGTAAAGTCCATAATCCAAGGGAAATATAAAAGGCAGCAGAACCCTCCTTAGAGTATATCACCTTGGTGTAACGGTTTGGGGTCACATCACTCAAGACAGCAGCAGGAGGTTAGAGGAGGTGATGGAGAGAAATCTCAGCCTGTACAGAAAGAGATTCAAGAGAAATCCATCTCCTAGAACCCTCTCCCCTGTGATCAAAGACAGAAGTGAGACAACTGATTTGGCTTCTAGGAACAATAATGTTTGTTCCTTTCCATGTGCTCCACTCCCACTCATTTCCTCATCTCTGTGGCTGCTTTTCCTTCTAGCTTCTCTCTCCATCCCCAGCAGGTCTGCTGATGGCTGGTCTGAATATTGACTCTGTTTCAGTGGTAATGGTTGCTGTGGATGTTTATTTTAAATAGATTTTCCCAGAACAGGAGAACTACTGGTCAGATACCCCTACGGTGTGGTAGGCCCTGGACCCATGCCCTCGGGATGGCTCCAGAACCCCAGTGTGAGATGCAGTTAGCAATCGTTTCAGGTGGCAAATGTGCCTCTAATCGCCAAGTCCACCAGCCCATCCTGTGGATCTCAACTCGACAGCTACAAGAGGCAGATGTGGAAAGAAATGAAGCCCCAAAACGCCAGCGTCCTATGAGGCCTGCTGAGCAGGGCCAGGGAGGGCCTCAGAAGCAGGTGTGTGAAAACGCTCTCCACTCTGCTCCCTTCCAAGACGAAGCTTGTTGTGGTGTTGAGCTTGTCTCTCCCTAAAGACAGATGCTGCGACTCCAGCATGAGCCCAAGCTCCTCACCCAGCTCTGCTGGGAACAGGCAGCGTGGCCTCTGGCGGGTCACGTCATCTCTCTGGAACTCAGTGTCTTCACCTGTAAACACAGGGGGTTGGCTTAGACAAGCTCCTTCCAGCTCAGCAAACCCCTGAGCCCAGCATGCTGCTCACCTCTCGAGTCCTCCACAAGACAACTGACCCACTGAGGCTCTGGAGAATAAGTGAGTTTCACATCTAAACCTACAGACACACCCTGTGGGAAGACCCACCTCTATCCTGCTCCCTCCATCTTTTTTCCTACATGGGCTCTATATTATTCTGATTACTGGATAGAACATAGTGCTACAGAGTGTCTATATGCCCATCTCCAACTGGACTGTAAGCTCCTCAAAGGCAACAGTGGGGACATAATCTTTTAGTGTCCCCACAGCATTTACCGTGGGGTAGGGCTGTGGTTCCCAAACTTGTCACAATGAAAAACACAGATGCCCGGGCCCCACCCCAGACTGACTGAATCAGAGCCTCAAAGGGTAGGAAACTGTACATTTCAAAAGCTCCCCGGGCGATTCTGATGGGAAGCCAGCTGTAGAAACCCCTGGCAGAGCAGAGCATGCAACAGATACTCAATTTGTTGAAAGCACCATGAAATCCAGCCACCTCGTACACCTGATCAGAAAGAGAAATGGAAACTCCTCGTGTGCTAAAAGTAAGAAACTATCTAGCTGTCTAGGCCCATGGGAGGAAAGCTTCATCCGGCTGTCTTCCTGTCTTTTTTGTTATCAGGTTAGTTTTTTGTGGAAATGCTATATTTCCCCTTCAGGATAATAATTATTATTTACGGAGTGACAAGCACACTAAACTAAGAACATGATAATTGCAAATTCCTCTGCCAGCTTTAAGGTCCAGGGAAGGGGGCTCGGCTCTTAAGGGTACAAGACCCGTCTAAGGATGGGAAAGTAAAGCCATCTGTGCCCTCGGCCAGTGGACTTTGGTCACACACACATTCTAGATTCACATCAGGTCTGGATGCAGTGATGTGATGGGGCGCGGGGGTTGGAAGGACGGCAGAGGCGGAAGGAGAGGAAAAGGCAGAGAGGATTCTTAGGGACCTTTCTGTAATCTCCTTCTTTTCCTGAGCCAAGACTGGAGGAGTCACCTTGGCACTCTGCCCTTGGCCTGCTAATATTGATAATAATTCCCTTGATCTCGACGGGACTCGCAGCTCAGAACACAGGCAAGAGATATGATCTCGCACCACTTTAGCTCATTTCTCTCTCAGTGACAGCCATGTGATTGCCACAAAAGAAAAGAGAGACACAGCCGCCAGCCGCAGAGGCAGGGAGGTGGCCAGGAGGAGAGGGGAAGGCTTTGGTTGTGATTAAGACGTTTTAAATCGGGAGAGTGAGATATAAATGTCACAGCAGCTCACGTCTTGATGGCCCGAACGTCTGCAGCAGCGGGAGACAGGATTGGTTTGGCGGCGGCGGGAGATCAGTGCGCCAGGCTCCATTCCCAGACCTGGAGGGGCGGCCTTCACCAGGGCAGGGGGGAAATTCTGAACTCCAGCCATGTGGGAAGGGCCAACAGCACTGATAGCCTTAATAAACTCTGTAGTTCCCCAACCTTACTGAGCATCAGAATCTCCTGGGGATCTTGTTAAAAGTTCAGACTCCTGGGCTGCATCCACATAGGTTTTTGCCCTACCACCAGTCTTGACCCAAAGCCCTGGACTTCCAGTGGGTGGAGAGGGGCCAGATTCTCCCTTTTGCTCGGTTTATGCACCCTAGAAAATGACACCAAGCCCACTTCTTGGCCCCCAACAGGCACATCAGCCAGGGCTTGCTTGGCCCCTAACTGCCAGTAGCGTGGTGGACCTCCAGCAGGGCCGACAATTAGGTTGTAGTTAAGCCCACACCTGCAGGAGCTGTGTTCTTGTTCTGCAGTGGTTGGCCAGCCTGGGCTAGCGCATGGGGAAACTCAGCCCTGGGTATGTATCAGGAAGTAGGCTGATACTCGAGAACTCACTGAAAATGTGACCACGATTGGATTACCCTCTGTGAGCTGGTCAGATCAGATTTCCAGATGCAAGGAAGGCCTTCTGGGGACAAGGCTTCAAATGGCCTGCCCCATCATAGTGTTCTACTTTAGACCATCGCACTGCCCTGCAAAGAAAGTGTGTGTGTATCTGTGTGCGTGAGTGTGAGTGTGAGACTAGGCATGAATGTGTGTGAGTACTTAGGAGTATAGATGTCAGGCATGTCCGAGGGTATCCAGCGGCGATGCATCCCCTGGAAGCACAGGTACAGGACTCTTGAGAGATTATTGTTTACTTTTTTCTTCCCTTTGTCCAGGGTGGGCAAGACCTTTTTACTTTACAAGCCCTGACTGAGCACCTCCCCTGTATGAAGCACCATCGGAGATGCAAAGGCCCTTACACCACCAGAACTTACAGCCTTTGCAAAAAAGAATTTCACAAAATAGGGATGCATTTCACCCTATTTCTTTCTAATCCATTTCCAATCAATTTCATGCCCCTCATAGAGCCCAGACCACTCCCATTCAGCCAGTATTTACTGACCAGCTATTATGTGCCCAGGATTGTGCCAGGTGCTGTGGGGTATACCAAAGAAGCATAAAAAATTATTGGGGAGCCCAGTTTATCATACATAAAACCAATCGGAGAAGAATATGAGACAAATTTTTCATGCCAGTAATGTATACATAACTCTTTCTCCCCAACCATAGTTTTTCTCAAACTAGAGTAGTGAATAGTACCCTAAAGGAAAAAATTTTCAGGGACCTTCCAGTTTGACTTAAAATTTTTTCTAATGTGTTACTTAAATATGTACAAACATAAAACTTGGTAGAAATTTTTCTAACGTGTAAATTCCAAAGCAAATTTATAAATTACATACCAAAAAAGAAATTCCTGAAAAACCAGTAATACCCAAACTAACACCACCAATTTAATGATACTGTTTTGCTGAAACCAACTTAGTGGTGTGGGGTTTAATAATAGAAAGAGATAGCCTCAGGTCTGCTTCTCTATTTAATCAGCTTGGCTTTGTAGTAGACTTTCAAATACTAATTCGGAGAGGGCCTATTTACATAAGAGGGCTGTTCAAAATTATATTCATGGTTTCAAGGCTTTGTCTGCTAGTTCAGAATGATCAGACCTCATACTTCACCAAAACTTGCCGCATGCAATTCTCAAATGCCTAGTTTAATGATGTATCATCTGATAACACTGTAAAGCTGTCTAATTCAGTTGAAGATAAGATTAACACTGTGATGCTCTCGAGTCTGCATTAAATTTAATCCCGTTATTGCCCGTATTAGGAGAAGAAAAATTCTTCACTGTAAATTTACCACTGTACTTAATTTTACTAAACTACAAGTCGCAAAGTACTCAGCTGGCCACACAATACGTCTGCTTATACACCATGATGGTTAATTTTATGTGTCAACTTGTCTGGGCTAAGGGATGCCCAGATAACTGGTAAAACATTATTTCTGGGTGTGTCTGTGAGAGTGTTTCCACAAGAGATGAGCATTTGAATCAGTAGACTGACTAAAAAATCGCCTTCACCAACTCAGGTGGGCGGGCATCGCGGCATTCATTAAGGGCCTGAATAGAACAAAACAGTGGAGGAAGGGTGAATTTACTCTCTGCTAGAGCCGGGGCTTCCATCTTCTCCTGCCCGCGGGCATTGACGCTCTTGGTTCTCAGGTCTTCAGACTTAGACTGGGATTTACACGACCAGCTCCCAGGTCCTCAGAACTTCCGGTCTGGACTGGAACTACACCATCAGTCTCCCTGGACTCCTGGCTTACAGACAGCAGACTGTGGGACTTCTCAGCCTCCATAAACACGTGAACGAATCCTTCATAATAAATCTCTACCTGTCTATCTCTATCTATCCTATTGGTTCTGTCTCTCTGGAGAATGCTAATTAATAGACGTGTGAACCTGCTTGGCACAGGCACGTGCTCTTTGGCACTCAGCATGCCTGCCCCACTATGAGCCATGAGACGACTCACTTCTCCCACCTCACTTCCTTACTTGAATCGACAAAGCTTCATTCATACAGCCGCTGTGATTTCATCTGGCAAATGGGATTGTATACAAATAGGATTGGTGCAAATGGGATTGGGTACAAAAGTGTAAATTCATGCACAAAAATATTATGACAGTTTTGGTTGAAGAATGGTCATTCAGAAGATCTTAGATTAACATTATTAGTTTCACTGAATTAAATTCATAAATTTAAAAAATTACTGTAAAGGAGTGACAAACCCCTGAGAATGCTGAGATGCACTCCATTCTGACCTTCCATCTCCCTACTTCTCCACGCCAGGCTATACAGGGGTATACTCACAAGAATCAAGTGAACTGAAAGGATGAACTCGATGTTGGAGGGGAAGGCATAAAGCACTAAATAAATAAGACTTTCCCGGACTCCAAAGGGAAAGCATCTAAAACCTTAATTCGTCCACACAGGTGCCCCTCATGGGTGCACCCTTAGTTCCTAACCTGGCTCCCAGACCCGGAATTCCCATCTCTCTCCTCAAGGCATCTCCTTTCATCAAACCTCAAGAGTTGGAATCTCCAGTTACCCTTTGGGAAACTGAACCCCAGTCCACCAAAAGTGACCACAATGCCTACCACCATCTCCTCTCTCACTCAGAGTACATTTCCCAAGTCTAAATCACTTAGCCTGGAGGAAGGTCCAGAGAATTCTCCTAGATTATCACTGATGGCCACTAACACTGCAAATCCCTCAGAGCAGTCCAGTGGGAGCAGCTTTGGAATTCCTGCTTTCTTAGTGGGTCCAGAAGGATCTTCTAGGTCAGATTGCCTTTGTGATCTCTCACCTGAATGGGTTACATGCATGACTGTTCCTTTAACTGTTGGACCTGTTGAAACAGGCTGCTTCACTCACACACACATACGCACACACACACAGAACAAACATTCATTCTCAGAGCCAGTAGCTTCCACCAGGAAGGAAATATTTCCTGACTGTCTCATAATCTCCAAGGTGCCATCTCCATCTGTGAGGTTAGAAAATCACGTTATTATACAGAGTAGTGTTTCCTTTCTTACTTTCTTCCTTCCTCTTAGGGCTTAAGAATGATAAAAAGTTTCTCAGTTGCTGTTCCCTCAGGTACAAGAGAAGCTTTGAATTGACCATTCTAATGAGGACTCACCTAAATTCTCTGCCAGTGGCTTTTGCCCTCTAGAGACGGATCATTGAGGAAAAGGGGAGGCTGTGAGACTCTCTTCCAGTTATAAGAATTGGAGGCTCTCAAAACAGGCAAACATCCACATGTTTCAGGGTTACCAAGCAGGCTAATGGACAAGGTGAGGGTTGAGTCGAAACCTGAAGGGTAAATAGGCTCAGCATAGGTGTAGTGGAGATGCACAGTGGGGCAGGTAGGGAGGCAAATAGGAGCGAGGACCGTGCATCAGGAAAGGCACAGAGCCTGGTATGGCCAAGTGTGTGGGGCCACTGGAGCAGGAGGGGATAGTGGGAGATGGGAGGGCATCAGTAGGAGGGAGCAGAATATAGGGCTAAATAGCAGACTGAGTTCAGGCTTAGTCCAAAAGGCCAACGGGAGCCACTGTATTTCCTTGAGCAGAGAAGAGAAAACTTAGAAGTGAAGTGATATTTGGGACAGATAAATCTGCAGTGGTGGGCATGATGGATGGGTCTAGATGCAAAATAAGGAGTTATTACAGTAATCCGGGTGAGGAAGCCCTGGTTGATAGACTGTAGCTCCTTATGGGCAAGTGCTATGTCACACTGTGATAAACCCAAAGTCTACCCATGTGCCTCACATGCAGGAGATGCCCACCTCTTCAACTTAGGCTAAATAAAATCTAGCTACCCAGAGGCGACACTAA
Organism: Equus asinus; assembly: GCF_041296235.1. NCBI lineage: Eukaryota > Metazoa > Chordata > Mammalia > Perissodactyla > Equidae > Equus > Equus asinus. The sequence continues at coordinate 189,805,495 of NC_091790.1, read as the reverse complement.
GGGGGCCCAGGTGAAGATGACAAATGTCCCTCCCCATATTCAGACAGATGCCACTCCTGCACACATCCAGCTCAAAGAGCCATGATCTTTTGTGTTCTTTTTTATTAAAATATGTCACCAGAGTCTCTCAGCACTTTCCCAAGCTACTCCCACTAGCCTAGAGCGATGGAGAGAGATGAGGGAAGAGGCTTAATCCGTCTAGAATCTCAGGGCTAACACCTCTGATGGCACTCACATTCCACGCCAGTGACAGCCATCCATCGCCACAGTGTTGTTGCATAACAAACAACCACGAAACCACAGTGTAACAAAAATAGGCATTGCTTTGTGCCCATGAGTCAATGGATTGGCTGGGCTGTCCCTCTGATCCGAGCAGGCTCACTCCTGTGTCTGGCGGGCCAGCTGGGGCCAGCTGGTTTCAGATGGCCTCACCTCGGATGACTCAGCTCCACACGTCTCTCACCCTCCAGGAGGCTAGTCCAGGCTTGTTCACATAGGTAGCAGGAGACAAAGATAAAGAGAGAAGCAAACAAGTTTTTTGCAAGTCTATAATTTCATCCAGTTTGCTCCTGTCCCATTAGCCACAGCAGGTCGCATGTCCCAGAATCAGAATGGGTAGAGACTGCAAATCTACCCAGCAAGGGCGTAGACAGAGAGATCATTAATGGGGGTCATTCATGACATTGATTTGGCAGACTACCCGAAAGAAAAAAGGCTGGAAGAGACTGGAATTCCAAGAACAGATCCAGACCTGGATTGAGGACGGAAATGTCCACGGTAGTGTTAGGAAGTAAAGGATAGAATTGGTCACCGGAAGAAGGGAGCCTTTCATGTTAGAAAGACTGATGAGCCTCAGTCTGACCCCATGGCTCGTTCTTGCCTTCTCCACGCCTGTGAGCAGGGAAAGCTTGGCCAAAGAGGGGCTATTTTGGTCTTCGCTGCAGGCGATCACACATACTTTTGCTTTCCCCACCAACTGAACCTTGTCTTTCTGCATTCAGATATGATGTGTTCATCTTAAATAAACTCTCGCTTGACTTCATATGCCTCTCCAGCTACTGGTGTTCTGTAAATGTAAGAAAGAGAAGGAATAGATAGGAAGCAAGGGATACCAGCAACTTTACTTGGTTGTTCAAACTAGCACAGTGAGGCTTAACTTGGGAGCAGAAGGATTTGGTCATGACCGGCTAGGGAGAGGCGAAGTGGGATGTTGACCTACTTATGTCAGTGGCAAAGACTGCAAAGTTTAGAATATGAGGCCACTGTGCATCTTTTCTCTTGACTCAAATGTGGAATAATCCGACAGGCAGAGGATGTCTGCAGCCTTCTCAAAACTTAACAAAGACATGAGAGGCTCATTTCATGACATTCCCAAGCCTTCACTTCCCAAGGATGATTCCCGCTGAAACAGGGATGCTGAGAGAGGAGTTGTAAAGTTTAGGAAGGCTCTTCGTTTCCTGCTGAGGCAGAGGAACAATGTGGGGCGAGTTGATTTGAAGCCCACGGCTTGGGAACCACAAAAAATGTCCAGGAGCTGGGCCATGGGCGTATGAGGAGATTGGGAGCCAGGAACATGAGAGTGGCCTCTGGAGCGGGGTTCAGCTCGGAGAAGCAGAGGAAGAGACTGAGGGCCATAATTAGCAGAAAGCTCAGCAAACAATCCTGGATGTGACAGCTGGAGGGAACACTAGCCAGGCCAGTGGGACAGGTGGCCTCCAGGAGCGCTCTTCCAGCCTGGGTCAGAGAGTGAAGCTGGCATCTGTGACCAAAAAGGGCTCAAGGAAAAAGCTTGGCGGCAGATGGGGCGTTCAGGTACAGTGGACAGTCAAGGAGAACATGAACCCACGGTCTGCAAGTTATCCACAGCAAGGAGATGACAAAGTGTAGGAGGCGGTGACCAGAGTCCCTGAAGTGGAGTGGTCACTGCCTACCTCTGTGCCAAGCTGGAAGAGTGACTAGGCACTGTGTCTGTAAGGTACCTCATCTGAGCAGTTTTGTTCCCTCACATCCCTGCAATGGGGATTTAATTGTGGATGCGAATTGGTGATGTGCAGAGGGTAGGAAAGTGGAGCAGGAGAGCAGGAGGAAACCACAAATTCAGAAGCAGGGTCTACAGAGATCCCTGGCTCTTTCTTTGTTTCCCATTTGGAAACGGAAGGACCCACTGGTTACTTATCGGAAGTAGATCAGTTATATTTTCTCCCCCTCGCTTTGAACATAAGACTTGCCAGCCATAGGGCTTGCAGTTGGGCAGGGGTTTTTCTACTGCCCTTCCCCCAGGAGTGACAGTAACTAATGCTGACTCACAGGATCGCAGAGATACATGTAAGGCAGTGAGCCAGCGACCGTGACCTTCTATTGCTGAGCTCAAACCAATTGCCCTAATGCAATAGGTTACAACATGCATATGAGTTCAACTTTCTGGCTGCTGGTTGCCGGCGTTTTTCTATCCCCTTCTCCCAGGAAAAGAGCGCCATCTTGTGTAGAAACACTGCAGTTCAGGCTATGCCAACTCCTTTCCTTTCAGTTTACCAGGTTTCCACTAAATCTGTGTCCATGTGTTTCACTTTCAGCGTACACTGAGACGTCACATTATAAGAAATATAAGGTGTCCCTGAGCATGGTGAACTGATGCTAGGTACAGGAGGCGGCACTAAAGATAGATCTGGTCCCAGAGGGTAACTTTCATCATAGTGTTTGAAGACCTGTTACTGGTCTTTCTCAATTTGGGGCTTAATAGAAGCAGAGAATCTGCCCACGTGAAGTTCTCCATTTAAAGCATGTCTTTGAATTAAAGGTTTTCTACAAGTTCCTCCATTCAAGTCTGAAATACCCTACTGAGCATTCTCCACGAGCCTGTGGGCCAGCCACAATGTGAGCAAGCTGGTGGAGCGATGATGGACAGCTCCCAGGGAGGGGGGTGGTCCTGATATGGAGCATTTGCTGGTTTCCCTGCTGCAAAGAATTGCACCGTGGCCGATTTCAAGGACTAGTGTAACATCACTGCTGCCTGGCTGGGGAGAGATGCAGACCGTCGGCTCCGGGCAATGAATGCACGCTGGCTCCAGCACGCCACGGGCTCACAGCCCTGCATCTAGGGCCCACTGGTGGAGGATGTCTCCTGCTCGCTGCTCAGAGGCAGGTAACTAGTCAAAAGGGACAGAAGGCTTGATGGAAACAGACCAGATTTGGGGACCTGAATCTACAAAGGAACCAGGTAATGTCGAGAAGGGGAATGGGAAGCAAAGAAAGTCATCTCCTCACCTGTGTACAAAGACACAGAGTTGCGGAGTTTGACTCTGGGATGCTGTGTCTTGGAAGAGCTGATGTTCACCAGAGCCAGCAATGCATGGAGGTGCTTAACACCGTGTTAATGTATAGCAGTGCTCACTAAGCCGTGGTCGTTAAGACTGCAACTTTCTGGGATGCCTCAAGAGGCCTCGTATTTTGATAAATTTGTCATTTTCTTCAACTAAGGAAAAACTGTATCCTTTTCCAGCCTCCAATAGATATACCCTCAGCATCTCTAGAAGGCCCAGCATATTTTCATGTGAAAAGGGCCAATAGTTGAAAGGGGTGATTAGGCACACGTGTGTGGTGACGGATTGTAATTAGTCTTTGGGTGGTGAACAGGATGTAATCTACACAGAATTCGAAATACCTTACGACATACACTTGAAATTTATATAATGTTATAAACCAACGTTACTGCAAGAAAAAATAAAAATAATAAAAAATTTAAAAAACTAAAAAAAAGAGAAATGGGCCAATAGTGAGATTGACAAACACTCCTCCAACCAGCACAACACTTCTGGGAAAATGGCTTTTACTGAGCATCTAAAACATGCTGGGTAGTTAATATAAAATCCCATTTCTGTCTCGCAGCAAATCTGTAAAGGAGGTGCTAGCATTCTCCTTTCATTAATAAGGAAACTGGGATTCAGAGATGTTAAGAGATTAGTCCAGGGCCATTTGGTGAGATAGTGACAGAACTGGGGTGATTCAAATTGGGATCTTTTGGGCTCAAAGTACATCACTCTCTCCAAGAGTCCATACCACCCTTAAAAGAGAGAAATCAGAGCTCAAAGAAACCATTTTCATCAGGTTGCAAATCTCATTCTGCATATCACATCACTGTCCATGTGAAGGGGACCCTGAATTTGTGCAGTGCACGGCCTGTGCACCCTTATGTGGCCATGGGTATATTTCCCTCCCCTCTTCTCTGTTACTTGTACTGCAGGGCCATTTTCTCTTCCTCAGGTTACACCAAAGCAGAAAGCAAAGTCTCAGGCAAGCTCCATCTTCACCTCCTACAGGACAGTGCCCCTCGCTTTCGACAACCTTTCCTTTTCTCCCACACTTCCAAAGTTCATGATCGCTGTCTGTCTCAGCTCACGGGGACCCTCTCCCTCCCTTCCACAAACATGTGGTGTGTGACAGCCATGCACTATCCCTGCAGTCAGGCAGCTGGTTGGAGTTGCATTTCTGGATTAATGGACCCAATGCTAGTTATACCACAACGATTTTATTAGCCTTAGGCGAGAGGTGTCTTAAAGTATTTACATTTAGACATTGCCAAAATAGTCAGATTATCCCAATAGCATCAGAGTCAATTCTTGGTTCCTGAGTCCTCAAAATTTAAATAACATTTTCTTTTCTGATCGGTTCTAAGTGGCAAAATATATAGCCCTCGAGCCCTCTGCAATATGTAGAGGTCATTTGATTGCAGGCTATCATACCCAGCCAGGCTTTTTGTAGGGAGGGGAAAATTCTTCTCCCTCCTCCACCCACACTGCTCCTGGAGCTCCTGCAGACCTTCGGAAGAACCTGGGAGCAACCTGCCTCTCTCCCTCTCGCACTTGACTGACTCCACAGGAAAGGGAACGGGTGACAGCTAACTGGTGAGATGGAGGAGAGGCCTGTGAGCATGTTCCCGGCAGGACCACCCTGGCCAAGGAGGCTCAGTGCTAAGTCAACAGGTCTTCTCTGTGGAGCCTTCCCGAACCCTCCCACGCTGGAATCTAGGTTTTCTCCCTCCATCATCTAAACTTACATAAGCCAGATATCAGCTGGGGTCTCCTGATGTCACCCGATGTAACTACACTTGGCTTGAAGCTCCAGTTTCTTCAAATTCTGGGGGTGGAGAGGGGCTGACCCCTGTAGGCCCTCAAGTCTTTGGATGGGTCCCTGGCTCGCACTGCTGCAGCCCAGGTGTGACTGTGGCTGCTTCTTCAGGTGCCAGGCAAGTCCCATTCACACCAGTTGCATATGTTTCCTAGAGCTGGGTCTTGCAGGGAGGGGCACCCACCTCTTCACACAGCTTTCCCTCATCTTGTTGTCTTCTCTCCTCTCCCCTCCTGTCTTTCTCTTGACTCCCTTCCACCTCCCTCCCCTAAGGCTCCCTCCTCTCCAGCAGAGCGGCCCTGGCCCCCCTCTCAAGGGAAGCCCTTGTGCCCACCACATCCGTGCCCTCAAGGGCTCACCATTCAGCCCTGGGTCTTGCCAAGTTGCTCTTCCAGGGGCAGCAGGGAACCCCCCAACTGCCTCACCAATAACTGCAGACCCCGCCATCATGTGCAGGTCACGTACCACACGAACAAGATAAGGAGTGTTGGGGATAAAATTACCATCTTAAATAGCTGCCACCAAGATTTCTCTTTGAGAGGATGCTCCTTGTCTGGAAGAGTCTAGCTGCTGAAACCGCCCACTCAGGAATGAAGGGCTCAGATCCAAGCATTCCAGAGGCAACCATCTTCCCAGCCTGCATGATGGGTTTCTTTGGTTTGCTTGTTTGCTTTCCTTTGATTCTGCTGTTCAAAGGAAATAGGGTGTGTTGATGTTTTGGGTAAGGAATGTGCTTTCTGGGTGATCTAATTCATCTTGCTATAGAATGAAAGGGAAACGAGGGGCAGAAGGAGGCAAGGCAGATGGAATACCATGATGGAAGGAAAACACACGAGTTTCTCATGGAACATTATGTGGACTTGGATATGCTATTCTGCTGTGCTGTGTCCTCCATCTTTTACCCCCTAGACCATGCGCAACAAAAACATAACCAGTGTGAAGAATAAACATTACACGGGGTAGGGATGGGGATGGGCACGTGGGGAGCTAACATGCTCAACACAGAAGAGAACTAGCTACACACCTTATCTCATTTAATCCTGGCAACCAAAGGATTATCAGTATATAAGACCAAAGGTAACCAGTATATAAGCAATAAAACAAAAGAAAACCAAAACCAAAAGAGGTTCATGGAGAAGTCCCACGGCTGGGAAGTGTTAGACCCAAGACCTGAGTCCAGTTCTGTCTGATGTCAAAGTCCCTTCTTTTTCCGCTGCCTCACAAAGGCAAGGAGGACTCTGGAAACTGTGAAGCAAGAAGGCCATGTGCAGAAGTTCCTTGTCTATCGACCTCAGGCCAACGTACTTACTCCTGGAAATTATCCACGTAATAGAGATCTCAGTGTTTTAGAATAGATGTGGTATAGATGAGCCATTTTTAACTAGGCTACTTATATCAATCTATTAGGCTATACTCTTTCCAGTATAGTAATGGACAGGGTGAGGAATGGGATTTTGCTCTTAAGAAGGTTAAATTTCCACATCTAAGTCGCTGTGGTATGTCGGGATAAGGGGGTTGTTTTGCCTTCTAAGATAGGCCAGAGCCAGGAAAGCGGGTTATAGAAGCTGTGCAAGTCAACACATGCCCAAGTCCAGAAGCTGGCAGAAGCAGGCGGAGAGGTGAGCCAGAGAGGTGAGTGTTAGACTCTGCCTCTCGTTTTCATTTCATTTGATTTGGATTGGTCTTCAGTCAGAGTCTGTGTTGATATAAGGTCTGTCTACACCAGCCTGAATCAGGTTGAAGACTAGTCAGCCATTCAACTCTTTTCTCTAACGCCAAAGGTCCCTGTGTTTGCTGAGTTGCTCATTCTTCATCCAAAGGTTTGATTGTCTGAATATTTAATGCACACAGATGCCAGGGTTCCCTTAGAGCCAAACATTTAGATCACAAAACATATAGAGAGAATATACATATAGCTGGCTTTTCATTCAGATATTTGGCATTGTGTAAAGATAGTTAGGTTTCAGCAATAAAGTCTAAGAATGGAGAGGGCTGGCTAGTGATAGGAGGAAACAATGCTTCATCCAGGTCAGTGGGTATTTTAAAAGGTAATGAACATTTTTATTGGACTAAAGTTCTATGTGGTCTGAGGCCCCCATCACAGAGGGCCAAAGGAGTCCCTGCCATGCAGCTAGGATGAGGTCACAGCCACTGGGGCTGAGATGAACTCAAATTTTACCCGGTGCAGCCAAGAACAGGAAGACCAAAGGGCAAATAAAACTGTATTCTAAGGAGTTTTTTAGATCAGGCTAGAGAAGACAAATTTAAACAAAGCCAAAGGGATAGGGAATCAACTGATAATCATTCAAAGAGCAGAGGGAGGAGAAAGGAGGTCCAAGACCATCTCTGTGAACGGGGCCAATGTGACTGAGTCTTGTCTTGATCAGATTCAGGCTAAGTGCTGACCTGAAGGAGCAGGTTTAGCAAAGGACCATCTTGCAGGGGCTGGATTTCCTGGGTCTGTTCATGAGTAGCTTTCTTGGGGGACTTCCTTGGTCACTGAGAACTGTAGTTCACAGTCCTTCTAGGGCAACGCCTCTTAAGATCAGTTTTAGCCCGATAAGGACAAATGATTTCACTTGGTGCCATCCAGGCCAATGCACAAAACCTCTGAGTAGGTGGATGGAGAGGGTATGAAAAACATAAATCAGCACCTAAGAACACAACCTCCATTAAACTTCAAGTCTTGGAGGAGGTAGAGAAGGAAATGTAGTCTAGGCTGGAAATAAAATAGCTAATAGTTAAAATCATGGACCTCAGATTCAGATAGACCAGTGTTCAAATCCCAGCTCTGCAACTTAGTGAGGGTTTGGGAACAGGGGACTAACTTCTCTGAAGTTTCAGCTGCCCAGTCTTTAAAGCAAGGATAATAATGGCACCTACTCCACCAGAACGTATGAGACTTGAAGGGCATGGCCATAGCTGATGTGTATGGAGTCCTTACAGTGTGCTGAGTATCTTACAGGTGTTATTACATGCTTGACACATGGTCCCCATGCAAATATTTGCTATAATAACCATCTATATTCTAAAATATTCACAAAGAAAATAGAGTATAAAGAGTTTTAACCAAGAAACACAAACAGCAAGTTTTAAAAGTCAAGTGACTACTCATGAACTACTAACAAAACACTTGTGTACAGGCTTGGTTTGAGGAGCAGTCCTGGGTGCTATGGGGAATGCAAAGATGAACTAGTAATGGTCTCTGTTCTTGAGGAGTTCCAGTCTAGGAGGAAAGATAACATAAACACAAAAATAACTGCTAACTACCATGTAAGAGCTATATGTGGTCTGAAATCGAGATACAAAGAGTACATTAGGACAAAGAAGGGGAAAGGGCTCCTTGCATCTGGATGAGAGAATGGAGCCTCGTATAGGATGGGGAAGAGAGGATGTGTCTGACACTGATGGGGGGCTCACTCAACAGCCATTCTCTCTTCTTTTCCCTGTTGCTCACTTCTCAACTAAACACTCATTTTCCCAGCCTCCCTTGCAGCTAGAGTAGTGTGACACCATGTGACACCATGCTGGACATGAAACTTTAGAGGAAGATTATGGAGGCTTCTGAAAATGGTTTTACTATTTGATAAAAGGAAAATCCATCAGTGGTGACACCCTTGCCCTTCTTCTTACCTTGAACAGAGACAAGATGTCTGGAGCTAGAATAGATACTTTGCAACCATATTACAACAAGCCAGCAAGACAGAAAAGAAGGATCAACAGGGACTGGGTCTTTGAGGACTTAGCTGCTTCACCATTGGTTAGGTTTTATTGTACTTGCAGCTGAGTGCATTCCTAACCGATGCAGAGGAGCTGAGAACAAAAGCACAGAAGTGGGAAAACACTGGGTACTCACAAGGAAAGATGAAGAAGCCCTGATTTGTTGGAGCACAAGAAGCAGAAGAGGGAACAGAGAAAACCAGGATGGACATGCAGGCCAGAACCTTGTGTAAAATAATATGGAGTTCGGATTTGGCAGTGGGGAAGCCAATGAAGTTTCTGTGTGGGAAAATGATGTGATAAGAACTGTACTTCTAGAAGATTAAATTGTGGGTAGTTTGTTTGGATGGTAGAGGTGCTAAAAGCCAGGAGATCCGTTGGCTAGCATGCTACAGCAGGCATTCAGGGAAAAGGAGAGGAGTGCCTGGCCAGGGGTAGAGGATGTGGGAAAGGAGATGATGAAGGCACAGACTGACTTCCTTTCCAACTTTTCCCCAAATATGGAGAAGTTCCTCTCTCAAAGCAGAACTTAAAAGGACTGTTTTTATGGACTACCTACATCATCTGCCCAATATTTTCATTTGCCACATGGGAAGGATTCATGTTTCACATGTATTTGCTGAGGAAAATAAGATGTAGAAAGTACTGAAGATGTGAGGGAACAAAAATACAAGTTCTTAGCACCTACTTTTTGCCAAATACAGTTCTAGAAATGACTATATACTTTACCTTGCATTTACCAATTGCCAAGACTGGTATTACTCTCTTTTATAGCTGAGAAAACTAGTGGTTAGAAACGTTGTGCCCCTTATCCACTTATACCTAATAACTGGCAGGGCTAAAACCAGGTTTTAAACTCAAAATACTATGACAAGCCTCACAGCATCTGTTATGGGCTACATGGCATCTCTCCAAAATTCCTATATGGAAGGCCTAACCCCCAGTAGCTGAGAATGCGACTGTATGTGGAGACAGGGTCTTTAGAGAACCAACGAAGGTAAAATCAGGTCACATGGGTGGGCCCTAATCCAATAGGACTGGTGTCCTTATGAGAAGAGGAGATTAGGACACACAAGCAGAGGGAAGACCATGTGAGGACACAGGGATGACAGCAGCCATCTGCAAGCCGAGGAGAGAGGTCTCAGAAGAAAACAACCCTGCAGACTCCTTGATCTCAGACTTCTAGCCTCCAGAACTGTGAGAAAACAAATTTCTGTTGTTAAAGTCACCCAGTCTGTGGTACTTTGTTATGGGAGCCCAAGCACGCTAGCACAGCACCTTAGCTTTCCTCCCCCAGCCCAGTCACCTTTCCTGCTACCTCTGAAGACAGGGAAGCTGAAGGACTGACTCTAGGTGAGAAAGGAGGCAGGTCTCAGCATTTTCTCTACCACCAGCATGTTCCAGTCTTCTTAGAGTAAGGAGAGATCTACTCCACTCAAAAGTTCTAGAAGGTTCCTCAAAAGTTAAACACAGAATTACTATTTGACCCAGCAATTACACTCCTAGGTATGTAATTGAATCAAAAACAGGTATTGAAACAAATACTCATACACCGAAGTTCATAGCAGCATAATTCATAATTGCCAAAAAGTGGAAACAACGAGGTGCCCACCAACTGATGAATGGATAAAGAAAATGTGGTAGAGCCACACAATGGAATATTATTCAGCCATAGAAAGGAATGAAGTTCTGACACATGCTACAACATGGACCATCTCTGAAAACATCATGCTAAGTAAAATAAGCCAGTCACAGAAAGCCACATATTGCATGATTCTATTTATATTAAATGTCCAGAATAAGCAAATCTATAGAGACAGAAAGTGAATTAGTAGTTGCCAGGCACTAGGGAACAGGGAGAATGAAGAATGGTTGCTTAACGGGTACCGAGTTTCCCTTTGGGGTGATGAAAATGTTCTGGAACTAGATAGAGGTGATGGTTACACAACATTGTGAATGTACTAAATGTCACTGAGTTGTACACATTAAAATAGTTAATTTTACATTATGTGAATTTTGCCTCCATTTTTTTAAGTGCTTGGGGCATGGAGTAGGGAATAGAGAATAAAGGAGACCAACCAAGACATCCAAGGAAGCAGCAAGGTGGTGAGATGAGCACTAGACCAAGATCCAGAAGACACCAACTCTGCCACCAGCAGCTGTGTGATTGTGGGCGAGTCACCCACTCTCTCGGGCTCTCCAATTTCTCCTCTGTGAGATGGAAAAGGCTTAGAACAGCCAACTCCAAGTAAACACTATATAGATGTTAGTTATCGTTTTGAATTTGTTATTAATTTTATGGGTATAAATGTTCTTCTCTAATGACCTTCTCCTAGAGGTCCTGGTTTTTAAATCAGTTCAGTAATTCAATCACAGCCAGCTTCCCAGACAAAACTCAGTGTCAGAGAGGCCAGAAGAGCCTGCTGTTTTCACAAGTATTCTATGTTGAATGAGGGGAGGTGAAAGGCAGAGCAGAGCCAGCAATTAGTGAATCAAGGGAGTGGATAACATTGATGCTTCAGGCCAAGGCTGTTGAAGGAATGAGCTTTTTAAATCATCACCCTGCAAAGCTAATAAACAACCCACTGCATATGATTAAATATGACATTGTATGTAAATATGATTTGTAAACTCTAGGGCTGTCCACTCCAAGGGAAGATCTGATTTGTAACCATGGGAGCACCCGAGAGGCAAGAGCTGGCTGAGCACACAGCCGTGATGAACCACCGCCCCGCCCCTGCTGGGGAGCCGCGAGGGGGAGGGCCACGATGGTGAAGAGGCTGCATGGCTGCTTTCTCCATGACTGCAGTCCAGACTGGAAGGCAGTGGGTCCCACAGGACACAGCCCCAGACACATCCACAAGGCTATGATCTCCAGGGCTTTGTAAAGCTGTGTGTTGTACCCTGTTCCACCTTCCAGAGGACAAAGCACCAGTCTCCTCTCCTGCTTCTCTGGGCGATGCTGCATGGAAGGGCTCCAGCTCCTCTGAGGCGGTGCCAAGCAATGCTGGCACCAGCAACCCTACAGGGCAGCACAGGCCATGGCTGGATGGGAGGTTCCCCTGGAACAATGGATTCTGCTCCAGGGTGCCACCCTTTCTTGCCTACCAACAGCTGGCCAGCTCTAGCAGCTCCCATGCACAAGCAAGAGAAATGCACAGATTCATCTAGGTCCATTCCTCTAGACCGCATGCATTCTAATGCTGCCTACGCAGGCTTTGCCTTAACCAAAAACACTCGTACAAGGAAAAATAATCAGACACTGTCACCTGGGGTCTACACTGCACTCAACCTTCTCAATGTGCCAACTTCCATACTAGCAAAAATGATATACCTGTCTATTCCACACTCAAACACTTATTAGTATCTACAGTTTTACTAGCACTTCTGCTTGGCACAGTGAGAGGTTCATAGTAAACAGAAGGCATGTTCTCTGCAATAAGGACTTAATTTGTTCGTTCACGGATTCATTCAGTTCCTGAGCCATCTACCATGGTGCCAGGCACTGATGCTAGCAGCTTGAAGTTAACACGTGGAGAAAAAGTGCTCATACCTAAAACAGCTAGAAAATAATCTGATGGACACAGTGTGTAAGCAAATCGTGACAATTGCTGATACTCGATCTAAGTTCAGCCATGCGAGTTCATCATTATACATGAAATCAGGCACTTTCGAGATAGAAGGGGCTCAAATCACCACTGAGTCCAATGGTCCCTACCCAATGGCTGCATCAGAATCTCCTGGGGGGTTCTGAAAATACAGGTTCCTCAAATCCATCAGGATTGGTGAAGATGTGGAGATCGGAACCCTTGTACACTGTTGGAGGGAATGTAAAGTGGTGCAGCCAATGTGGAAAACAGTATGGTGGTTCCTCAAAAAATTAAAAGTAGAACTACCATATGATCCAGCAATTCCACTTCTGGGTATATACCTAAAAGAATTGAAAGCCAGATCTCAAAGAGATATGTGTACACCTATGTTCATAGCACCATTACTCACAATGGCTAAAATACGGAAGCAACACAAGTGTCCATGGACAGATGAATGGATGAGCAAAATGTGGTATATACACATGATGGAATATTAATTCAGCCTTAAAAAGGAAGGAAATTCTGCAGTATGTTACAACATGGACAAAACTTGAGGACAGTATGCTGAGTGAAATAAGCCTGTCACAAAAAGACAAATATTTTATGACTGCAGTTATTACGAGGTACCTAGAGTTGTTTAATGGATATAGAGTTTCAGTTTTCCAAGATGAAAAAGTTCTGGAGATTCATTGCACAACAATGTGAATATACTTAACACTACTGACCTATACGGTTAAAAATATTTCAAGATGGTAAAATTTACGTCGTGTGTATTTTACCACAATTTTTTGAAAATACAGTTTCCTGGGACCTAGTCACAAAGATTCCGACTCAGTAAGTCTGGAGCAGGGCTTGGGAATCTGAATTTCTAAAGCTCTCTGAGAGTTGCTGGTTTGCAGCCAGTTTGGATACATCCAATCCAAGTTCTTAACTTAGAGATGAGGGAACTTCAGACCAAGGAAGTGAAACGATTTGCCAAAGGTCACTCAGCTCCCCAGGGACTGCACTGGGACAAGCCTAGATCGGTAGTTTCTAACCCTGGCTGGACATCTGAGTCACTCACTGGGCCCCAATCCAGACCCACTGAATCAGGCCTTCTGAGGAAGAGGCCTGGGTGATCAGGGTTTGTAAACGCTCCGTGAGCTCTCAAAATTCTGACGTGTGGCCAGAATTGGAGACTCTTGACCAAGTCTTCTGGTTCTTTTCATACACACACCCTGGACACCAGATTCTGGCTGAGAATCAGGGATCATGTGTCTCCCATTTGAGAGCGCTGCTACCAGCAGAGCTTCCAGCCAATTTGGTGGTTTAGCAAACCGCCCAAGGGGTTCTCACCCTCTTGAGAGATAAAGTTTTTGAAAAATCAGAAGACCTCACCACTGCATATTTTGGGGTCTACTACACTACCTCTGTTTCCTTGATGCAATGGAGAATGTAGTACCTAGAGAGACACATGTGGACGAAAGGGCAAGATGTAACTACGATGTTCCACTCCACTAGCCTGGGATGCAAAAGAAAATCACATTTCTTATAAAGTCTCTAAGCCCTCAGCTGCCCAAGTTAGTAAGAAGCTAAGACCTACTTCCAGAACTTCCTTCCAAAAAATATTCCACAAAATCTCAGGGTTGCCTATGCAGATCAAAGGGCACTCCTGCCTACTCTCACCACAAAGCAGCCAGGCACGCAGGCTTTGCTGCCTAAAGCAGGCCAGATTCCAAAGGGCCATGGGTCTAAAGTTAACAAGCTATCTCTGGATTCACTGCCATCAACAGGATTGTGATTCAACTGTGTGAAACTTTAACACCACTTGTGGACGATATGTGTCCTTTGGGGCAGTCTTCTCTAGAATAGGCCAATGTGGCTATCAGCAAAAAGACAAGAGACAAGTGTTGGTGAAGGTGTGAAGAAAAGGCAGCCCTTGGGCACTGTCGGTAGGATGTAAATTCGTGCAACCACTATGGAAAACAGTATAGAGCTTCCTCAAAAAGTTAAAAATAGAATAACTATATGATCCAGCCAGCCCCTTTGGGGTACATATCCAAAGGAAATGAAAACAGGATCTTGAAGAGACATCTGCATGCCCATGTTCATTGCAGCGTTATTCACAACAGCCAAGATATGGAAGCAACCTAAGTGTCTGTCAGTGGATGAGTGGATAAAGAAGATGTGGTATATATTTATAGATAGAGTAGAATATTATTCAGCCATGAGGAAGAAGGAAATCCTGCCATTTGCTACAATTTGGGTGAATTTTGAAAACATTATGTTAAGTGAAATAAGTTCAGAAAAGACAAATACTGTATGATATCACTTACATGTAGAATCTAAAAAAGCCAAACTCAGAGAAACAAAGAGTAGAGTGATGGTTACCAGAGGCCGTGGGGTGGAGGAAATGGGGAGATATCGGTCAAAGGGTACAAACTTCCAGTTATAAGATTAAGTTCTGGGGAGCTAATAGACAGCATGATGATTGTAGCTCATAATACTGAATTATACACTTGAAAGTTGCTGAGAGAGTAAATCTGAAATGTCCTCATCACAAAAGAGAAAGGGTAATGACATGATGGGTTGAAGATGTTACCTAACGCTACGGTGGTAATGACTTCACAATATATACGTATCAGTATCAAATCAACAAGTTGTACACCTTAAACTTGTGCAATCCCATATGCCAATTATATCTCAATAAAGCTGGAAAAAGCAAACAATAGAATATCCAATGTCACCTACACTGAATACCTATTGAGGCAGGTAACCCCGCTCCTGGCTGATTATCTTAAGAAAATCCTTAGCAGCTGTGATCTCAAGGCCACTGTGTCTGCAATCACCCCTCAAATTCACTCTGTGATGCTGAGCAGACCTGAACAGGCCTAGAACCCACAGGGCTCCAATGGCTTGTGATGGTTCAGCAGCAACATTTCACCACCTATCGGTTTTAAGGTCCTAAACAAACTCCTAGCTCTTACCTGAACCACCATTAAGCCAAGACTTCCAACAATGGCACTCATCCTCTGGTCACAGCTGCAAATTTCTTTGATTTCATTAGTCACTTTTCCTCCTTTCCTTGTGACTTGACAAACCTCTCGCACACTTGATTTACTCTTTGTCCTTCTAACCATCCCTACTGTCTAGTAATAATTTACTCTATATTTGCAAACACACGGTAAACTGAAAAACAGTGTGGCTGCTGTGAAAGGACTTTGCATGACCTCCACCACCGCCACCTGCTGGGGGTGGGCAGAAGTGGTGCACTTTGGCTCTGAGGCAGGACTCCTCGGGCTGGGGGGTCTGCAAATGGAGAAACTTCTGTGCTCTGTTCAGTCAGCCCACAAGTCCTGTTCTCCATCCTTGATGCCTCTCTCCTCCTAAAACACGACATCACCTCCATTACCAGGGGCCCAGCAGTCCAGAACAGGCCCATTTATCCTGGGAGTCACCAGGGCAGTGTAGTGAAGAGTCCAATCCATAGAAATAGACAGCACAAGGTATGACGCTCACAGCAGCGGCGGACTGTGCAGGGCCTCCTCATCCCCCAGCACTGCACCCAGCCACAGTGCATCCCATGAAAGGGGGCAGCAACTTGAACTCAAGTGTTACAGGTCCATTAACCCACTCTTTCTATGCATACATGCAGGAAGATACACACACACACACACACACATACACACAAACACACGCAGAGCAATTTTTTCCCCAAAGTCACCTTCATGGCTCCAAGATATTTGGATCTAGAGTAGTTTCTGAATCAGCCAAACGTTGTGGCCAAAATTACCCCTCTCTGAGTCCTAAGCCAGATGCCCCACCTTATGGTGAGTTTTCGCTCAGAGCCTCCTGTTATCCTTTCCTGCCATCTGACTTCCATTGGGCAATAAACAGTTAATAATAGATGTTGTAACAACATCGAATTTTATTTCTTTCCAGTTTTATTGGAATGTAATTGACGTATATCACTGCGTAAGTTTAAGATGCACAACATAATGATCTGACATATGTATACATCGCAAAACGCTTGCCACGCTAAGTCTGGTGAACATCCATCATCTCATATAGTTACACATTGTTTTCCTTGTGATGAGAACTTTTAAGAGCTACTCTCTTAGCAGCTTTCAAATATACAACACAGTATTGTTAACTACAGTCCCTGTGCTGTACATTCAATCCACAGGACTTACATCTTATAACCAGAAGTTTGTACCTTTCAACCACCTTCACCCATTTCAACGACCCCTCCACCCCCCGCCCCTGGCAACTACAAATCTCATCTGTTTCCATGAGTTTGTCTTTTTCAGATTCTACATGTAAATGAGATTACATAGCATTTGTCTCTCTCTGTCTGATTTATTTCACTTAGCATAATGCCCTCAAGATCCATCCATGTTGTCACAAATGGCAGGATTTCCTTCTTTTCATGGATGAACAGTATTCCTATACATATATATATGGAATTATATATATATATATATATATATACACAAATATATGAATGGTAAAGAAAATTTGGTGTGGATATTCCATCCAATTGCACCTAGAAGTGGAATTGTTGGACAATATGGTGACGGTATTTTTAATTTTTTGAGGAACCTCCATACTGTTTTTCACAGTGACTGTGCCAATTTACATTTCCACCCGAATTTTCTAAAGAAAAGATTAGAATCTCAATCCATCTCCTCCCTGGAGACATCTGGGCTGCATATGTAACAATCCCCAAGCTCTCCCTGCCACCAGGAACTTGCTTTGCAAGTGTATTACTAAAGAGCCATTCCATCAACTTTCCTAGAGCAAGATAAGAGAAAGTAGCTAGATATATAAAAATGGGAAAGAAAGAAGAAAAACATCACTATTTACAGATTCTATGATCATACATCAGGCAACCCAAGAAAATGGACAGAAAAACTACCCCAAACAATGAGAATATTTAGTAAGGTAGCAGGCTACAGAATTAATAAACAGACAATAACCAGTCAGAAGATGTGATGGAGTAAAAACGCCCCTTTTCCAACAGGAACTAGCAAGGAAGAAAAGATAAAATAAACTGAACCCAGGAAGTTCAAGGTCTAAAGGGAGAAAACTTGAAAATGGTTCTGAAAGAAACGAAAGAAGATTTTAACAAATAGACATACTATGTTGTGATATGTCCATATTCTCTAAATGAATTCACAAGTTTAACATTATATCGATATAAATAACACAGATTTTTCTTTTTCTGGAGCTGGACAAGATGATTCTAAAGTCCTCAGAGAAAAATAAAGTAGGAAAATTCTGAAAAGCAAGAGTAATGAGTGGTATTCACATATATTGCTAAGCCTCAAAAGTTTAAATTGCGGCACTAGTGTATAAATAAGCAGACAGACTAATGGAACAATAGAAAACCCAGATAGTCTCAAGTACATAAAGGAGTTTGGAATATAATAAATTTGGGAAATCAGTGGGAAAAACATGGAATTTTCAATAAAAGATGTTATTACAAGTGGGTAGGCCATCTGGAAAAAGTTTGTAAGCCATATCTTATGCTACAAACCAAGATAAAACGTATCAAGAATTCAAATGTAATGACAAAAAAAACTATCAGAAAACATGGAAGAATTCTTTTATAACCTCAGAACGGGTAAGACCTTTCCAAAACGATTCAAAATCCAGATGTCATGAAAGAAAAGATTAAAACTTTTTACTTTATAAAAATTGAAACTTCTGCATGGATACAAACAAATAGCCTTATGATCCAGCTATTCCACCTCTGGTATTTATTCAAAGAACGTGAAAACACTAATTCAAAAAGATTTATACACCCCTATGTTCATTGTAGCATTATTCACAATAGCCAAGACTTGGAAGCAACCCAAGTGCCCATCAATGGATGAATGGATAAAGGAGATGTGGCATAAATATACAATGGAATACTGCTCAGCCATAAAAAAAGACAAACTCATGCCATTTGCAACAACATGGATGGACCTGGAGGGTAGTATGCTAAGCAAAATAAGTCAGTCAGTGAAAGACAAATACCATATGATTTCACTCATATGTTGAAGATAAACACATAGATAAAGAGAACAGATTGGTGCTTACCAGAGGGGAAGGGGTGGGTGAAGGGCAAAAGGCGTAAAGGGACACATATGTACAGTGATGGATAGAAACCAGATTATCGAGGATGAACATGAGGCAGTTTATAGAGAGGCTGAAATATAATAATGTACAGCTGAAATTTACAGAATGATAGAAACCAATGTGACCTCAACAAAATAACTTTTTAAAAAACAGCCAAATAAGGGGCTGGCCCCGTGGCCGAGTGGTTAAGTCTGTGCGCTCCGCTGCAGGCGGCCCAGTGTTTCGTTGGTTCCAATCCTGGGCACGGACATGGCACTGCTCATCAAACCACGCTGAGGCAGCATCCCACATGCTACAACTAGAAGGACCCACAACGAAGAATATACAACTATGTACTGGGGGGCTTTGGGGAGAAAAAGGAAAAAAAAAAATAAAATCTTTAAAAAAAAAAAAAACAGCCAAATAAACTATTATAAAAAAAGACAACACATAGAAAAATATTCACAACCCATATCCCATATATACAAAAATCTCTTACAAATTGACAAGTAAAAAGATCGATAGTCCAGAGAAAAATGGACAAAAGATAGCCTAGTAAAAAGGAAATACAAATACTCTACATCACACATAATAAAAGATGCAAATTAAAGCCACTGAGATATCATTTTTCCTACTTAACGAATTGGCAGGAATCTAAATGTTTAGTAAGGGGGAAGCTTGTAGCGGAAACAGGTCCTCTCACTTAGGGCTAGTGGGAGTGTGAACTGATACAGTCTGTTTGAACGCAATCTGGCAACATCTACTAAATAATCACAAAGGCATGCTCCCTTTGGCCCAGCAATTCCCCTTCCAGGGATTTACCCTACGGTTATTGTTTTACACATGCAAAATGACCTCTGTACAAAGTTATTCCCAGAAGCACTGAATGTAATAGCAAAAGATTAGAATCAACCTAGATGTACGCCAATAAGAAACTGATTAAACAAATTATGGTACAGCCACTTAATGGAATACTATGCATCTCTCCAAATAAATGAGAAAACTCTTAGGTGATATGGAAAGGTCTCCAAGATAAGACGTTAAGAGGAAAAAGTAAGGTACAGAATATAGAGAACACTATTAGTTGTTCTTAAAAAGTTGGAAGAGGAAAGACTGTATATTGACATTTGTTTGTACCTGCTTCAATAATACCTCTTAAAGCACACCCCAAGAAACTAAACAGTATCAGATACCTGCTGGAGGAATAGAAACTGGGAGGACTGGAGACAGATTTGGGAGGGAGCCATTTCACCATATCTATTTATAGTTTACTTTCTTTCTTCCTTCCTTTTTTCTTTCTTTCTTTCTTTCTTTTTTTTTTTTTGGTGAGGAAGATTGGCCCTCAGCTAACATCCATTGCCAATCCTCCTCTTTTTGCTTGAGGAAGATTGTCACTGAGCTAACAGCAGTGCCAATCTTCCTCTACTTTTTTATACATGGAACACCCCCACAGCGTGGCCCAGTGAGCAGTGTGTAGGTCCGAGCCCAGGATCCAAACCCAGGAACCCCGAGCCACTGAAGCAGAGCGTGAACTCAATCACTATGCCACCAGCTGGTCCTTATAGTTTTCATTTTTGAACTGTGCAAATGTATTACCTATTTTTAAAAGAAAATGATAATTTTTTTTAAAAAATATGCGAACAAGGGAGATAAAATAGTATTTCCCTTGCTTAACACAAGGTGTTAAAGCCACTCTTACAAAACATCCTGCTGTAAACATAAATTAGGCCACTCTGCACATTACATAGGGGCCCACTGGGCTGGCAGTTTACTCCCCAACCTGTGAGTCTCAGCCCCCAGGACAGGGACAGTGAAATGTCAGTTCACATTCCATTCTTTGGAATCCCACCCCAACTATCCTTAGATTGGTAAAAAGGATGCAAAAATAGACAGCCCAGCCCAAGAAAGTCTCTGGAAAACTAAAGCTTATTTCCCAAACCATATAGTAAATTTTTAATGAGTTTATGCAAACTCAATACTCATTATGGAAATTCAACTAAATAACTTGCAATTATATTTTAAGATAAAAATTCCTTTTGGAGCAAGAACACAAAAGAATAAAAAGTCTAAATGCATCTGACATCCCCCACTGGTTCTCCCTAATTTGTACTCTTAAACATGATGGTAGCTTTCTACGGTTCTCTCAGAAGCAACGTTTTGTGCTCCACCCCTTGCTGGCTGACTATTTGATGTGTAGTGGTTAGTTCTTATGTCTTAGATATGACAGACACAGGCAAATTTATGAATTACTTTCTTTCCATGAGAACTGTGGCTATTTAAGCCATTGGAGCAACAAAACATCTTGCCTTGGGCTGCCACTTTCTGAGTTAAAATGGGGCAGTGGAGGCCCTTCGTGGTTGCCCACTGTTGACCTATCTTCTCCCCAGACTTGTGTGCTCAGCAAGAATGTGTTTGCAAAGGAGAGTTTTGCTCTCCTTCTGGGTGACTAAGTTCTTGCTGTAACGCGTCCTCTATGCTCAGCCAGGTGTCCCAAGGGAGCAGGGAGAAAGGAGAGAACTGAGGAGGGGCGTGAAGGAAGCTCCTCCATCTGCCTGGAATCACCGTCCACCTCACTCCACTGCAATCTTTTGCCTTCTTCGCCTGCCCAAGTTCTATTCATTCTTTAAGACACAAGTAAGGTGTTGCCTCCTTCAAGAAGCCCTCTCTGACTCTCCTACTGCATTGAGTGCCATCCTTAGTTCTTCATCAGTTTCCTATGCCTATCTTTTATCAAAGCACTAATCATGCCGCATTATAATTGTCTCCCGACGTGTCTACTTTCTCCTAAACTGTAAGCTCTCTGAGGCCAGGAGCTGTGCCTCATTCACTTGAATCCTCAAAGATGAAAATGTATCATGTGTACACAGTAGGTGCTCAGCAAAGATGTGATAAATGAATGATGAAGATAGAGAGAGGAGATTTGACCTACCAATTGTTAGGAGATAGCAGAGTTCAAGCCTTTCCTTCTACCATCAGTTAGCAAACATAGGACAATTATTTAGGAAGACTGGGAAACACCCAGTGACACAGGCTGTCCATGCGATTCAATCTCTGGTAGCAAATCTTGAAGTGGATCATTTTAACTCTCTATGGGCAGTGGGCATGACCAGAAGGGGAAAGACTGCACCAGCACGTTCCCTATAAAGTGCCTGAGTCAGAGTAGCACACCCACAGGGGCTGAAGGCACTCGGAAGGCGAGAGAGTGAGGTGTTCCTAATGCGGAAGGCACCAAGGGAAAGCTGAGTCTCAAAGAACAGAAGTTCCAGACCTGGATTGTTGGAGAAGAGGGGAAAAGAGCGGATAGAGGCAAAGGGCGGCAAGGATGAGCCAATCACAGGGGTAGAAGCGAGCCCCTCTCTTCTCTACCACCTTCCTTCTCCTTTCCCCTCCTCATCTCCTACGAATGCTGGGCTATGAGCTGCAGGGGAAACGTAAAGTTGACTAATAAAGCCCAAATTATGATAAAGGGAGGAGACGGCCGAGACCCAGGGTCAAGGAGGAGGACTAGTGTGAGCAAGAGTGGAGAATCCCTGCCTGTCTGGAACAGAAAGCACACAATGAGCAACTGCAAAAAATAAGGTTGAAAGCAAGAGCCACGCAAGGAAAAACCGGTGGAGGTGACAATAGGGAGCTATTGTGAGTTCTTGAGTGAGGATATGACAAAAGCAATGTTTTTTTGTTTGTTTTTTGCATTTTTTAAGCAACTTTTATATGGTCTTTGCAGAGCATTCAACTTACTTTTCATAAAAACAGCAATTCTTTCTTTTTGTGCACGTATTTCATTGGTTTTGTAATCTTTAAGTTTTATAATTACAAGTGAAACTGGCATCAACAGGTTTGAGAATAAACATCTCCGGTTCTTGGTAAACACACCAAGTAGTGTGGGCAGAAGCACTGGAGAGTGGTCTGCTGGCACAGTCAGCTTGCTAGAGCATCAGTCAGGATGTATAAAGGCAATGGGGAGCATCAGTTAGTCCAGTTAAAAAGTCTTCTACTGATCAAAAGCAATGTTTTGATAAGATCAACTTGACAAAGACAGGCCAGGTGGTCAGAACAGGACCAATGAGGAGGCTGCTACCCTAATCAGGGGTCTCCGTGAAGCGCCGTTAGGATGATGGGAGCCTGAGTGAGGGTTAAAGTAAACGTGTCATTTCTAAGGAAGAAAATAATTCTGCCTTGAGGACAGATTGAATATCAGGTGTGAAGGGCAGGAAAGAGTCATCACAGAAGATTCTGACTGAAAGACAGGCATTAGGTCCCCTGGTGGGAAGTGGGTAATTGGGAAAGGAAGCTGGGGTGTGGGGCGGCAAGATGATTAAAGAGATTCACCAATGAGGTAAGTGAGATGGCAGAATCATCTATACCAAATACCCTCTGTGGTTCTCCGCTTGGAGGATGGAACCTGCCCTGCCTGTCTTCATGGTCTACTGTACTGTACTCCCTACAACGTGAGTACGTGTCTCCATATTCCAGCTCAACGACAGCTTTCATGTTAAATGAATTTTTAGTCCATTCCCTATAAACTCAGAAAAGGTTTCAAGATTCACTGCTATTTGGGGCTCGCTCTTTTTGAACTCAAAGAGTCACTGAGTTTAATGGACGTCAGATTTACAAGCTCTGAACGAGCTGCTCTCAGGCAGCCCCACTTGCCCCTTTATGAACAGGTCCGTTTTCACCTTTGGCCCTCACATAACCACGTGTGTGCGTCTGCGCGTCTCGCTTCACCCCGCTGATAGGACCTTGACCTCGATTGAATTCGGTTTTGAATCAGGTGTTCAAACTTCGTAGAAATCGCATCTTTTCCTACTGAATGTTTCACTGAAGTCAAGTGTTTTCAAGTGGCCTTACTTGGAAGGAAAAAGCAGCTCAGGATAGAAATATTATTCTTCCAGAAATACCCTTCCTATCCCAAACCAAGTCAACGTGGAGAGCGAGTCCCTGGAAAGCCGGGCCCAGGAGGGTGGGGGCCAGGAGGAGGCTATTTTTAGGCCGTGATGTCGTGTCAGTGGGCGAAAGAGGGCCGGCCCATTAGACCGTGTTCCTCAGCCCACATTCCAGGAGCTGCTGGCTGATGACCGGTTATTTTCTGCAAGGAAAACCGCGCTGTCCAGATGAATGGTGGGTCTGTCTGGGGACTCGCTGGAAAAGGTCTCAGTGTATTTCAAAAGGAGTCCTGGCTCAGGGCTGAAGAGCTTCATTTCCTGTGTCTCCTCCTCTCACATTCCCCTCACCTCCCTCCTTCCCTGTCCTCCTCCCCTTCCAGGTCCCACCAGACAGTGGCCTTGGCAAGGAGGAAGTGGAGCAGATGCGTGGGCCCCTCAACCGGAAGCAGGAGCAGCTGCAGCCCCCAGGCCGCAGGATCCCTGCCCAGAGCATGACACTGCCAGAAACTGGGTCTTTCGGTGGCTCCACAACAGGCAGGAGGTTTACTGACTTTCACTCCGGTTGTGCCCAAATGTTACCTGGTATACCTCTCAGATCATGTCCTAGCTTTAAAAATAAAAAATAGTATCACATCAGTATGATGAAGGTGAAAAATAAAAGAACCCTGGAAGCGGGGTGATTGGTTTGAACAAAACTAAATTCATGTCAATCCACCAAATTTGGCATTTAGGAGCCCATACATTTCCCTGCCCAAAATATGGCCTGACTCAGCCGCAGAGCCCAGAAGTGGACTGAGAATGAAGATTGGGAGTGTTAACAGTCCCTCTGTTGGGATGGGAGAGTTCAGACAGCCAGGAGTTATTTTGGACGACCACTCGGATATAGCAAGGACCATGAGCAGGCCTGAGGATGCTGTGGTCCTGACTTAGGGTCCCCTCATCTCTCAGAGAAGCAGGTAAGTGTCCTCTGGCCAAAAGTGGTAGGCAGCCAGTAGCCCAGCCAACAGAATGTGTCTATTATGAGACTCGCCTCCAAAATATCTCATCATATATATGTATCCCTGAATGACACCTTGTGTGGTTTTTATATGTTTGCAAACTTAATGTAAATGGAGCCACTGGGGATGTGTTCATTTGTGAATGGCTCCTTTCACTCAACGCCGCTGCTGAGATTTTTTCTTCCAGGTTAATACAGAAACCGTCATTCATTTATTTTTCACTGTATTTAGCACAATTTATGTACTCATTTTCTCCTGGATGCACATTTGTGTTATTTCCAGTTTCTTGTTATTAGCAATAATTCTACCACAAAAATTCTCGTGCTTCTCTCCTGGTGCTCATATGCGAGAATTTCTCTAGGGGGTACAGAGTGGAATTTCTGGGCTTTGTGGCATTATGCATCTTTAGCTTGTCTAGATAAAGTCAGTTTTTTTCCCAAAGGACTAATTTACACTTCTACCAGTACTGCCTTGCTCCACATCCATGTATTGTCTGAATTATTAATTTTTGCCAGTCTGGTGGAATAAAATAGTATCTCCTCCTTGTTTTAATTTGTATTCCATGATTGATAATGAAGTTGCACATTTTTTATATATTCGTATCTGTTTCCTTTTCTACAATGTTCCTGCTCTATAATGTCCTCTCTACTTGTATATTTTGTGGTTTACCTGTTTCTTAGTGATTTTGAGTAATCATTTGTATATCCTGGATATTCATCTTCATTGTTTATGTGGGTTACAATGTCTTCTCCCCATTTGGAGCTTTAATTTTCACTCTTTTTATCGAGCCTTATAGCAGTTCTTAATTGAGGTGGTAGAATTATCTGTCTTTTCCTTGCTGGCTTGCACTTTTGTGTAATGCTTAAGCAATCCTCCCCTACCCTGAGGTGCTAAAGATGTCCTGTGTTTTCTCTAAAAGGCTTCAAGTTGTACCTTCTACCTTTGAGTCCTCAATCAATCTAGAATTAATTCTTGTACACACAATGATACGGGCTCCAATTTTATTTAATTTCCATATGGGTAATCATGGGATAGTCTCACACTTACTCACTTTTCTGTAATGCCATTTTTGTCATTTATAGAGTTTCTAAATACGCTTCAGATATGCATCTACGTCTGGGTCTCTGCTTTGCTCCCATGGTCTTTCTGTCTCTCTCTGAGCTGATGCCTCACTGTCTAAATTATTATTGCTTTATAATCAGGCTGCATAGCTAGGAGGGCAAATCCCTCCACTGTGTCCTTTTGTCTTCTAGACCGTGTTGGCTCTTCTTGGACTTCTGTCCTTCCGCATAAATATTAGCACCAGCTTGCCAACTTCCTTGAAAAACCATGTTGGTATTTTTATTGGAAATGCTTTAAATCTGGAGCTCAAATTTGGAAAAATGGACATAATTTCCTTATGTTTTTATTGCTATTGTAAATGATAGCTTTATCTAATTAAATTTTCCAAATGTTACTGGTATATAAAAATGCAATTGGTTTGTTTATATTGGGTTTATAATTGGCAACCCTGTTAAACTCTCTTATAAATTCTAGCAAGGTCCCTATGACTCTATGCAAACAACCATATCATCCTTGAATAAACACAGCTTTGTTTCTTTCTTTCTAATCTTTATACCTTATAAATCTTTTTTTTTTTTTTTTGGCATTATTGTACTGGCTAGGAAATGGTGAAAGCATTGGTTGGTATTGTTTCTGCTTTCTCGAGGATCTGCTTTTTCTATTTCATCATTAGTGTAGCATTTGCTGTAAGTTATTTTTCATCTAGAGATGTCCTTTGTCAGGTTCAGAAAGTTCCCTTCTATTCCTGGTTTGCTAAGACTCTTTATCATAAGTTGATGTTGGATTTTATCAGTTTTTCTCCCTTTACGAGAGAATACCACGTGAGTTTTCTCATTTGTTCTATGAATGTGGTCAAGTATATCAGTCAATTTCAAATGTTGAACCAGTCTTGGATTTCTGGGATAAGCCCTCGTTCCAATTTAGTCGTGATTTGTTGTATTTTTATATACTGTTCATTCAGTTTGCTAATATTTTGTTTAGGATATTTGTATCTATGTTCACGAGTAAAATAACCCTACAACTTTCCTTTCTTATACAGTCGTGT
This sequence comes from Equus asinus, assembly GCF_041296235.1. Classification (NCBI taxonomy): domain Eukaryota; kingdom Metazoa; phylum Chordata; class Mammalia; order Perissodactyla; family Equidae; genus Equus; species Equus asinus. The sequence continues at coordinate 189,778,989 of NC_091790.1, read as the reverse complement.
GTTGCTTAACAATGGGCATACATTCTGAGAAATGCATCACTAGTCAATATTATTGTGTGAATATCATCGAGTAGACTCACACAAACCTAGATGGTGCAACCTACTACACACTAGGCAATTTGATAGTAATCTTTCGGGACCACCGTCATACATGTGGTCTGTCATTGACCGAAACATGTCAAATGCCACATGACTACATTGCCCTCATCTGCTTTTGGTACGAAGATTTTTTACTAGCCTCATAAACTGAGCTGGGAAATGTTCCCTCTTTTTCTAGTCTGTGTAAGAATTTGCATAATGTTTTAATAACTTGTCTCTTGAAATCTGATAAAACCTATAAAACTAGGCTTGGCATTTTCTTGATGGGAAGATTCTTTACTCCTAATTCGATTTATTTGATTCAATGATTCAATGATAATGGAACTACTCAATTTTACTTTTAAGTCAGTTTCAATAAATGATATTTTCCCATTAATTTGTCCATTTCACCTAAGTTTCTGTTTTATTGGCATAAATTTGTTTATAATAGCCCAGAAATAAACCCACACATACATGGACAATTAATTACAATGAAGGAACCAAGGACACAAAATGGAGAAAGGATAATCTCTTCAATAAATGATTTGGGGAAAACTGGACAGCCACACGCAAAAGGATGAAACTAGATCACTATCTTACACCATACACAAAAATCAACTCAAAGTAGATTAAAGACATGAATGTAGGACCTGAAACTATAAAATTCCTAGGAGAAACATAGGCAGTAAGCTCCTTGACATTGGTCTTAGTGATTTTTTTTTGGATCTGACTCCAAAGGAAAGGAAACAAAAGCAAAAATAAACAAATGGGACTACATCAAACTAAAAAGCTTCTGCACAGTGAAGGAAACCATCATCAAAATGAAAAGCCAACCTACTGAATGGGAGAAGATATTTGCAAATCATACATCCAATAAGGGGTTAATATCCAAAATATACAAAGAACTTATACAACTCAACAACAACAAAAAGAACAACCCAATTAAAAAATGGGCAAAGGATCTGAATAGACATTTTTACAAAGAAGACATACAGAGGCCAACAGGAATATGAAAAGAGGTTCCACATCACTAATTATCAGGAAAATGCAAATCAAAACCAAAATGAGACATCACCTCACACCTGGTAGAACAGTTATTATCAAAAAGCCAAGAAATAACAAGTGTTGGAGAAGACACGGAGAAAAGGGAACCCTCATACACTGTTGGTGGGATTGTAAATTGATGCAGCCACTATGGGAAACAGTATGGAGAGTCCTCAAAAGATTAAGAATAGAATTACCATATGATCCAGCAATTCCACTACTGGGTATTTGTCTGAACAATACAAAAATACTTATTTGGAAAGATATATGCACTCTTATGTTCACTGTAGCATTATTTACAATAACCAAGATACAGAAATATGGAAACAACCCAAGTTCCCATCAGTGGGTAAATAGATAAAGAAGATGTGGTGTATACACACACACACACACACACACACACACACACACACACACACACACTGGAATACTACTCAGCCATGAAAAAGAATGAAATTTTGCCACTTGCAACAACATGGATGGACTCTGAGGGTATTATGCTAAGTGAAATAAGTCAGAGGGAGAAAGACAAATACCATATTATTTCATTCATATGTGGAATCTAAAAAAGAAAACAAAACAACTGAATAAATAAAATAAAAAACAAACATAGATATAGAGAACAGATTTGTGTTTACTAGAGGGGAAGGGATTTGAGGGTGGGAAAAAGGGGTGAAGGGGTCAATTGTAGGGTGATGGATGGTAACTAGACATTTGGAGGTGACCAGGTTATAGTACACACCAATATCGAATTATAATGTTGAACACTTGAAACTTATATAATTTTAAAAAGGTTTGTTCATAATAGTCTCATTATCTTTGTAATCGCTGCTGTATCTGCTATATATTCCCTTTTTTATCCCTCATATTGACAATTTCAGTCTTCTTTGTCTTTATCAATCTTCCCAGAAGTTTGTTAATTTTATTAGTCATATCAAAGAACAAACTCTGTATTGATCATTTTTTCTATATTTTCTCCCATATTTATGTGAACTATTTCATTAATTTCTTCTCAATTTCTTTATTCTACTTTCTTTGGGCTATTTTAACATATCGTCACTAACTTCTTAAATTGGATGCTCATTTCCTTGATTTTTAGCCATTCTTATTTTATAACGTAGGCATTTAAGGCTATAAAATTCCCTCCAAATACCACTTTAGCTGCATCTCACAAATTTAGATATGCAGTATTTTCATTATTTTATAAATCAAAGTATTTTATTTTTCACAAAACAGCATATAGCTCCATGATTTACTACAAAATGAACACTCAAGTAACCACCAAGCAGGTTGAAAAGCAGAATATTGTTTGTACCCAAAAAAAGCACTGAGAGTCCCTTCTTGGTCACTACACTATCCCCCCCTCCACAAAGCTAACTGTTATCCTGACTTTTATGGTTTTCTTTTCCTTTTTTTTAATAGTTTTAACTCTTAAGTATTCACCCCTAAACATCACAGTTTTATTTGGCAATTTTTTTGGTTTGGCTTTATATTTGTTTATAAATGGATTCATTCAGAATATATTCTTTTGAATCTTGTTTCTTTCACTCAACATTACGCTTGTGAGATACATCCACTTTATTGTTTATAGCTAGAGTCTGTTCAATATAATTGCTATAGTTCTCCATTGTATGAATATATCATGATTTATCATTCTACTCTTAATGGACACTTGAGTTGTTTCTAGTTTGGAGCCATTATGAACAATGTTGCTATGAACAAGCTTGTAAGTCTCTCAGTGCATATGTGCATAATTTCCATTAAACACGTGTCAGTAGAATTGCTAGCTCAAAGGGTATGAGACTCTTCAACATTAGTAAACAATGACAATTGTTTTCTAAAAGAGATGTAGCAAATTACCCTCCCACCAGCAATGTAGCTCTGCTCCACAGTCTTACCAACAATTGAAATTGTCTTTCTTTTCAATTTTAGCCATTCTGATGAAAGGCTAATAATTTCTATTTGCGTTTTTCTGATTATAATACTGTTGAACACCTTTGTGTACATTTATCGAGCAGAAGAGAATTAACCCCTGCTAAAGAAAAAATTAGTAAACTGGAAGATAAATTTGGAGAAATTATCCAGAATATAGCACAGAGGGGAAAAGAAAGATGATTAAATGACATGGAAGATACAGCAAGAAAATTTAACATATAATTACTTGGAATTCTGGAACAAAGTAATATAAATAATAGGAAGAAATAATATTTGAGGAGCTATTAACTGAATTTTCCAAGAATTAAAAAAAAACCACAACTCTTCAAAATTGGGAAGCCCTATGAATTCTAAGTACTAATAAAAAGATTCCACATTAAGATTCTTATAGTCAAAGTACAAAATGCCAAAGGGAAGGAGAAGATCTTAAAAGCAATTGGAGAGAAAACAAAAATTGCCTATGATAGAATAGCTATTAGATTGGCTTCTGACTTTTCAACAGCAACAAATGAAGCCAGAAGACAGTGGAATAATATTTTCAAAGGCCTAAGAGAGAGTCAACTTAGAATGTATATCCAGTGAGAGTTTCTTTCAGGAACAAGATGAAATAAATATATTTCAGACCAATAAAAACTGAAAAAATTTATTAACACAGACTCTCATAAAGAAAAAGACTTGATCCTTAGTAAAATGTTGTGGAAGCCATCAAAAAACAGGAAATTCACAGGAACCAAAAAAGAAGAAATAATAGATGCCTTAAGGTGTCAATCCAATCCTCCTTCTCTTTTTCAGAGAATTAAAAATATATATAATTTTCAGTAAGTTAACATGACTCATATGAATACAAAATAAACATACATCAAGATATGTTCAAGTCATTTATGAGGAAATAAGCAAGATAGTGGGGCTGGTTCAAAGCAGAAGTATGAAGGATTGATTACATAGTCATTAAAGAAAGAAAACGTTGTTGGGGCCGGCCCTGTGGCCGAGTGGTTAACTTTGTGCTTCGGCGGCCCAGGGTTTCACTGGTTCGGATCCTGGGCGTGGACATGACACCACTCATCAGGCCGTGCTGAGGCAGCATCCCACATGCCACAACTAGAAGGACCCAAAACTAAAAATACACAACTTTGTACCAGGAGCTTTGGGGAGAAAAAGGAAAAATAAAAAGATCTTTAAAAAAAAAAAAGAAAGAACATGTTGGAATAAGATTGCTAAATTAGGGACAAAACTAGTTAATGTGCTTTGGGCAATAAAACTATAACCATTGCAAGGCCAGCCTGGTGGCATGGTGGTAAAGTTCACGCTCTGCTTCAGCGGCCCGGGGTTCCCAGGTTCATATCTCAGGCACAGACCTAGCGCTACTCATCAAGCCATGCTGTGGTGGTGTCCCATATGAAAAAAAAAAAAAAAAGAGGATGATTCACACAGATGTTAGCTCAGCAACAATCTTCCTCAAGCAAAAAAAAATAGGAAGATTGGCAATAGATGTTAGCTCAGGTCCAATCTTCCTCACAAAAAAAAATTGTAACCATTGGTTGTATTTTCTACCAGAGAGAAATCATTTAAATATCTATTGGACAAAAATCTATAAACTATCATGTAACTTCACAGAGTCAAATAAAGATACATTCCCTAGATAGCTAAAGAACCCTTAGGCGGTTAAACAATGCCTCAATATAACATTGAAAGGATATATGCTGTCTTTGTTTTGCCTTGTTTCCAAAATTGAGATAATTTTGCTTAACAGAACAAATCCCTGCCTATGGAGTGAACCATGGCAGTGAAGTTGGTATCATATGACCCTGTCCCAGGCCATAGCCTAGGTCACAACTGACCCAACCTAGACTGTTCAGCTTCTCTACCAGGTATTGGGAATGGGGACATCCTCAAGGATCCTCCTTGAACTACGGAACAATGTCTGCCATTTTGTGGCAGCCATGTTTGTCCGTGCTCATGCCAAAGAAGTAAAAGCTGGTCTATAGACAAAAAGAAGCACCATCAAACGTGGAGAAAGAAGCAGAGATCAGATGAACCAAGTGGGAGGGAGAAAGTGAAGATGAAATAACCAACTGGGTTCTTGACGGCTTTCCACGCACCTCCTGCTTCCTGGCCTCATGAAGCTCAGGCTGTAGTTCCTGGCCTTGGGTTCTGTGAAGTATTCCAGTATTCTTCCAATAAATTTCCTTTTGTGCTTAAAGAGAGTTAAAAAAAAATAGTAATCTATGATTTGAAAACCCGGAGAATCAAGACAGAGAACAATGAGAGACTGTCCAATTAATGCAGCTCCACAGCTCCTGGTACGAGACCCCTTTGAGACGTCAGAAGACATCAGTTCTGACACGTTTCCTGTTAACCCGGGGCAAAGTTTCTCTGCTATGCAGCCAAGTGCCACACTGCAGACAGTTAAGGCTTATCGTGAGCCAAAAGTTGCACTGGGCTAAGCCCAGGAACTTATGTACGTGACCCATGTGGCAGATTCAGGAAGATGGACACATCTCTCCCCTTTCCCGCCCCTTATTAGTCATTCAGATGGCTTACAGCTGGTACCTCAGCCTGTGGTATGTCCTCTGTTGACTATTTTGGTATAAAGAAAAACACAAGAAAATCTCCGCAGCTCTTTAGTCTGATTTATGGGGTCCATTTGGGCTGGGGGTGGAGGAAGCACAATTATGAAATTGAAATACTCATATCTCGAGTGGTATTATCACTTTTATTGACCATTTTTTTCAATTTTCAAGCTTCCAAGCCAATACTAGATGCTAGGACATCTCTAGAAAGACCCAAGGAAAAAGGAGAGAGACCCACAGAGAAGAGGGGAAGGAAGGACAGAGGCGAATGAACCGGAAGGTGGCTGGGTTAGGGACAGACCTCTGTGAGAGACGCGAGGCAGGGCCGAGGGGACATAAATTGAATCTCATAATCTATGGCAAACATGGGAAAACCAGATATTACCAATTGTTTGCCCTGTATAAATCTGTTTAAAATTACCCTGGTGCGTGTGACAGCAAATAAGAAACTGGAAAGGGGCTTCTATGAAAAAGCTTTTCAGAATGTGTGAAATAACAAAAGGTCTAGTTTTCCATCTCGGCTCTTTTGTGCAACCACATCAAATAGAAACTCAGCAGGCCCACGGGCCACTGCTGCTTCTAATTAAGGCCTCAAGGTAAGGCAGCCCCTTAGGGGGCATCAGCCCAGCAAAACACAAATTCCACCTCTGGCTCCAGCGGCAGAAGGCCAATTTGGGCTCCGTCTGCTGTGTTTATTCTCAGCTTGCCTTAAAAGTGGCGGGCCGCACCTGCCTTCCAGACACCCTACAAGCAAGTTTATTCTAATGCAGATTCTCTTGTTCAAACCACACAAAGCACGGATCACAGACGTGAAACAGAGGAGGAATGAGAAGCAGAGCATTTTTCCCCTTTCTGTGTATTTTTGTGTGTACGCGTGTGTGTGGAGGAGGGGTATTGTACAAAAAGAATTACTATTGCTTTCCTTTGCAAAAATGATACTCCATCCATCATACGGGTGTCAGCTCTGAAACTGTGGGTGCCGGGAGGCTTTATCTCAGCCCTCTGTCTCCAGGAGAGTGGGTCTCAAACTTCAGCGATCATTGGAACCACCCTGGGGAGCTTGTCAAAATGCAGACTGCCCGCCTCACGCCCAGAGTTTCTGATTCAGTCCGTCTCGGGTGGAGTGCGAAAATTAGTATTTCTAACCATTTTCCAGGTAAGGCCCATGCTGCCAGTTCAGGAAGCACATTTTGAGAATCACTGTTCTAGAACAACAAAGAGAAAGAGAAAAGGCAAGACTCATCAGCTTGGTAACCTCTGACCCAGCCTGTTTGATTTTTTTGAGACACAGCTGGGAGACAAAGAAGAGACAGCTGTGTTTGCATCTGAGCAGGTGTGTGAAAGGGCGAGCTGACAGCAGGCAGAAGAGAGTTTTTAAATCGTTTCCAAGAGTGGAACAGTTTGTTATGAGGAGGCGGAACTTAGCCAGAGGGAATGGAGAGCACATTTGCTGCAGGAGGGGGTGTGGGTCTCCTTAACCCCTGCCCCAGCTTCCTAGGCCTGTGTCAAGGCCCCGGGTGGGGCACTAGCCCTTCATTCCTTCTGACGCCCAGAAGCTGTGCATGCCGGCGCCCCCCCCCCCCCCCCCCCCGCAGTTGCTGCCTCCTCTCTTGCTCCTCACTGCTCCGTATCTCTCCCTGTATGAAAACCCAGCTGGTGGAGAGACGAGCTTCCTCAGCTTGGTTCCTAGTGAAGGACCACTGAGAATCTTCTGGGTTTTGTTGTTTTAGGCCTGAACTGCAAGGCACTGTCTGCCTCCAACTTTGTTCCCAGCCAAGCATCCCTCACACCCAGTCAGTCCTGCCAGAGGTGGGTCATTTTGTCAATTGTGGGAGGTGGGCGAGGAGATTTGTCATATGGAGGATGTCAAACTAATTCAACAAGGAGGCCATTAGACTGAGGTGGCTCTAAGCCCACGTGAGCAAACCTAGATCTAAGCCTATAAATGCCTCAAGGTTATGAAATCAAAACTCTAAAGACAACCAATCACAAGCAGCCACCTGGACTTTCAGCTACAGCCAATCAAATAATTTCCTTTCTTTGCTCCCGCCCTTTCTCTATATAAGCCTTTCCCCTGGTTCCTGTCAGCAGTGGGCTCCTAACCACTTCCAGTTTGGCGCTGCCTGATGGAATTGGTTTTTGCTCAAATAACTCTTAAAACGCTTAACATGCCTCAGTTTATCTTTTAAGCAGGGAAACAGGACTACAGCATTCATTTTCCGTGTGGTTTTTCCCTCCTCGGTGACCCCACCTCCCCACTGGTCCTCAGTGAGGTGGTAGAGGGTCTACTGAGAAAACAGCGCTGGCTCCTGGTCTCTACCACATGCAGCATGAGTTATGGGCAGGACCGACTACATAATTTTCAGGGCCCCTTATTTAAACTTCATTAAGAATTTCAAGATGCAACAGCAGAGCATTAGACCAAGCACAGGGCTCCTGTGCAACCACATTGGTCGCCCAGCCATGGGGCCAGACTTGGTCATAAGATCATCTATGGGAGCCCTAGCATTCAGGTAGGAAGCTCTGAGCTCTCCCTCAGCTGGGCTGCTGCCCCCACTGGGCTAGACGGAGCCTCTCCATGGTAGGCCCTGTGGAAGGAATGGGAAGGGGGGTGAAGTCAGACAAACAGGAAATTCAGTTCCTGACCTCAGAGACTCTCCAGGCCAGGGGGAGGCAGACACCAACCACTGAAGAACAGAATCTTGGAATGACTTCACGTGGGCGAGAGGATGTGGCCGACCATCTATTCGTCGAACTTTGCTTGCTGGAACTTTGCCAGCAAGGCTATTCAGGAAAGGTAAAAGAGAAGACCCTTCACTTTCAAGGGCAGGAAAGGTGAAACTGAGACAAGGAGGCCCAGGCACCTTCTGTATGATCCCTGCATTTTGCAGTCAGTTTCTGAGGCCTCGGAAAATATTCAGAATTTTCAGGTGCACATCAGAGAGCTGAACTGCCTGATCTCTAGGTTTCCCCCACCCCTGTGTGAACCTCTGTTCACCCTTCTCTGCAAGAAAGTTCTGGGTATCTATTACACAACAAACCATGCTAAAACTTGGTGGCTTAAAACAACCACCATTTCATTATATCACCATTTTGTGGGTTAGGAATCCAAACAGGGCTCAGCCATTCAATTCTTCTGTTCCACATACTATCAGTGAAGGTGGACCCAGAATGGCTTCCCTCACATACCTGCATGGGGCTGGCTGGAAGGCTGAGCTTAGCTGGGACTGTCCTCTGGAGCCTTTCCAGCCTGAGGAACTCGAGGTAGTGAATTCTTATATGGGAGCTCCCAGGAGCCTCATGGAGCTCAGGGCTCCCAGACAATGTTCCAAAGAGCCCAGCAGGGATTTCCAAGCCTAGCCCTGGGAATCCCAGAATGTCACTTCTGCTGCCTTCTAGTGGTGAAGAAAATCACTAAGGGAAGCCCAGATTCAAGTAGAGAAAACCTGGACTCTACCTCTCCATGGGAGGAGTGGCAAAGGATTTACAGCCCTTATTGATCCATTATGAGTGTGTCTCACATAGGAAAGAAAATAAGGAACTCTGGTAAGCATACTCCCAATTCAAGAAAAACCCTAGACTCAACATAAAATATTAGGGAATGAATGTACATTTTATGTTTTTAATTTAAAATGCTTAATGGGGCCAGTCCGGTGGCATAGTGGTTAAGTTCGCACACTGCTTCGGTGGCCCAGGGTTCACAGGTTCAGATCCCAGGTGCAGACCTAACACCACTCCTTAAGCCAATCTTTGACAGCATCCCACATAAAATAGAGGAAGATGGGCACAGATGTTAGCTCAGGGACAATCTCCCTCACACACACAAAAAAAGAGTAAAATGCTTAAGATACATAGCTCCTTTTTTTATACTGATTCCTCAACCTATTTTTCTTTATTTTGACCAAACGTATGGGATAAAAATATCTCTATTGTACATTAAAAAAATTCAAGAACTTAGATCCATGACAATTCCTTATTTGTCCTTAAGAATTCAAAGCACAGCATGTGTTTGCTGATTCAGCACAAACAAACAAACAAAAAAAAAATGGGTGTCCACTCTTTTTTGCCCCAGAGCTCCCTGCTACAGCCTCTGTGGTTTGTATTCTGAAGCACCAACTCCTAGAGCTAAATTGCCTTGATTGCAGGCCATTTTCACCTTTTCTCTCCACCATCATCTTGGCCAAACCTGCCGTTTTCCAGAGCACAACTCAGCCCCATTCCTCTCAAACACAGAGACTCTCTTTCTCTACCTGCTTCTAAATTAAGATAGGTAACACTCTTCACTCCTGAATTCCAAGGAAAACCAATGTTTTCCTTAGATGGGTTTAGAAATATCCGCCATCTAGCAACCCCTCGCATGAAGTCATTATTGCACAGGCCTCTGACAGTTTCACTAATGAGCCAACCCCAGGTGCCATCATACCCTCAGCTCCTGCAGACCCTATCAATGACCCATCAGACTTTGTACATCAGAGTCCTCTCATCCTTTGTTGCCACAGTAACCATCTGTGGGCTTTCACACCCTCTTCCTCATGCCTAGGGTACCTTCTCCAGTAGTCTCTGGCAAGATAGTACCTACACTTTCAGACTATCTTTCCCCATTAAGCCTTTTCCAGTTAATCTCACCCACGGCTACCCTAGCATCACTCAAAATCCCAATGCTCCTTCTGCCTGCTCCCCATGCAGACTCTCTCCCTGTAGACTATGAACCACATGAAGTCTGCTTCTAGCTTGTCACACACATGTATCTTGTCATTCCCCTAAATGCAAATCCTTCGAAAGCAGAGACCATGGTTTATGCATACGCTTTTTTTCTCATACAGTATAGAGAACAGGGCTGGGCTTCACAATATTTGTTCTAAAGATGTGTATTGAAATTAAATGTAAAAAAGTGTATGTAAATGGTGCCAGGGACTGAACTAAGCACTTTGTGTTATTTAGTTCACTGAATTCTCATCCTATATCACTATTACCTCCTCTCAGGTCTAATTTTAACAAAATTCCACCAAAAGGAAAGAATTTGGATGTCCCACACAGTTCCTTACAATGGGGTTTGGCATCTGGTACGAGCGCAGCTCAAGAATGCCAAATGAAGGCATGAACATCGTCAGGTGGTGTCAGTGGCAATGATTTCCTGGCAGGTGAGCTTCAGTTGCATTAGGAGGGATGTGGCTCAGAGTCCAGGCAGAGAGTGGAACTGACAAGCCTCAGCCGTGGGAACCAGTCATTTGTGAGCAAGGACAAGAAGCAGGTTTCCTGTTCTGGAGGAGAGGAACTGTGTGGGAGTTGTGAGGAATGAAGTTGTAGAAGTGATGGGTGGATCCCAAATCCCACACCCTCAAAAAAGTCAGGCTTTAATGGTTTTATTATATGTTTGCAAAAGTTGGAACCAGGAAGCAAAAGAACAAGCCACAGAAATTCACTGTTGGCTCCTGTCAGACAATTGAGCCCCAAACCACCATCTTCAAGTCTGTTTGCTATCGAACAGGCTTTTCGAGGACCAAAAGGCACTGGCAGGTCCAGTGGGCTCAGTGGCTCAGTGGCCAAGTTGGAGGGTTGGGAAGATTTGCCAGCAGCCTGCTCTGGGACACTCTGTCCCTGCCCAGATCTACTGCAGTAATTAGCTTTGCTCATTAGTTTCAAGTAAATAATCTCCTTGTCACAGCTGGGATCCTTTATCAGAACAGTGGACATGAGAGTTTGCAGAAGCAAATTATTTTTTTCCCTGGAATTCCCTGGAACACAAAGTCATGACCCAGAGATCTGAAAGAGGCGAGGAAACTTCCAAAGATGTCTAAAACTTCTAAGGAATCTCTCTGCCTAAAAGGTGGAAGAGTTGGGGATTAAAAACAAACAAAAAACAACAACAAAAAACCTTTGAGATGGATATTGATCTTTTATTCAATCCAGTTTAATGGTTCAGATCAACAAACATGCACAAGTATCTGCTGCATGCCAGGAAATGTGGTCCTGCTCTCGAGGAGCATCCAGTCTAGGGCGAGACTGACAAGTAAAGTGGTAATAAATGCTCTAATAGCATTAGTGCACTAATAATGCACGCTGATAGCAGACCGCCAGAGTGGGGTTGCCCTAACCCAGCCTGGGTCTTCAGGGAAGACTTCCTGGAGATGTGACTCCAGCAGTGATGGAAGATGGGAAGGAGCAGCCAGGAGAACCTCTGCAAGGCTTGCAGAGGGAGGCGGAATGGGGTTGATTCTGAGCCTTTTAAAACAATTGGCAAAATACATGTTCTTATCCTTTTGCCCCTTGGCATCTCATCATTATGCCCATTTCAAAAAAGACGAAGGGGAGAAGAGAAACTTCAGCTCTGCCGCTGGATTGCTTGTGGGGTTGGGGCTGGGGAGCCAGTGCTGGCATGGTGAGGCAGGACCCCTGCCAGCTTCAGGGAGTACTCCATGGTGGCAGAACATCCCGTCCCTGACCCTTTAAGCTCTGCCCCCCTCCCAGGGGCATCTGTAGCACCCTTGGTGCCAGGGGCCATAATCGTTGCCAGAGAGGGTGCTTATAGCTTCAAAGCCTGCCTGGGTCAGCTCCACACCAAATCCCATCCTGCTTTCAGTGTGGCAGAACCCCACTGTGGAATTTCCCCCAGGGCTGCCCAACAGAAGAAAGGAGACACGGGGAGGTAGGGAGCAAAAGGGCTTGGTTTTCTCTTAGACTGATTGGAAATTACAAGTTGGGGAGAAAACTAAGGCAAAGAACTAAATAACTGCATGGTGATGAAGAGCACAGGCTTTGGAATCAGACAGTCTGGGTTTCAGTCCCAGCCCTGCTCCTTCCTAGCTGTATGAGCATGTTCCTCGATCTCCCTGCCCCTCGGTTTCCTCAGCTGTAAAGTGGGTATAATAATAGCATTTATCCCAGTGGGTCATTGTGAGAATTAAATGCAGTAACATGTGTAAATGCTTCAGGCAAAGTCTGGCACACAGTGGCTTCTCAATAAATATTAGCCATTGTTTCTTTCTGTCCATTTGCATCCCCCATATCAATGCACAGGTGCCCGAATCCACCAAGAATCTGAGCTAAATCATCTGGACGTTGCTTTCATTTGAACATTTTTGAGATAGCCAATGATTTTTTACACTAGTATTTTTCTTTTTAACCAGAAATTAACAGATGCTTTGTAGTAGTGAAGAAAACTTCCTGGGGAAGATCAGAGCTAGAACACATAACGATGTCCACCAGGAAGTGGGTTCTCCTGTCCTTTCGGGCAGAAGGGGCTTATTAAATGGGACTTTGCCTCACTGGTGCCCTGCCCCTGCTCATGGGCACACTGAGTGATGTGTGATGTCTCAGAATGGACAATCCCTTTGAACAGCCTGGCTGGACCACAGCGTCCCGAGGCCTGGGTTGAGCTGAAGCAGAGATGAGAGGACCTTTGCCGTCTGTTCATTTGGACTAGTTCACGTCATTTTCACTTTGATTAGCAGCTACTACTGTAAAGGTGCTGCTTTAGAAATCACTGTCTTAGCAGGGACAATAGGGGCAGAATCACTGAATGGGCTGCCCCTTGATTGTGAGATCAACTCTATCCACGGTTGTGATCACAATTGGAAAACTATACTTACTTCAGCTGTGTAAGAGCTCAGTGTTTGAAATTTGCATTCATATCCATGACCTTCCTCTGAGAGAGGCAATCCAGGGATTTATCCCTGCCTTACAGAGGAGGAAACAATCTCTGAGAACTTAAGTACTGATACAGCACCATTCAATAGACAAGGGAAGAGACCAGGGCTAGCTTCCTGATTCCAGAGCTCCTCCTATCACAAAATCAGGCAGCTTTTGTCACATGGAAGAGACACGCTGCATATTCTTTATCTTTATCTTTTGAAACCTAGAGGATACATTTCTAAGACAGCTGGCTCGAGTGAGGGTACAGACTCTGATCCTGGAACCCCCAACCTTTATTTATACCGAGATCTAGCCATCCAAGGAGAGAATTTTGCAATCAGCTTCATCACACTCCAAATTCTGCTGTTACCTGAATTAGAAATATTCAATCAGCTGGCCAAGACTGAGGAAAGACTAGTCTCTGGGACTTCCAGAACTTCTAGGGAGAGGGGGACAGCACAACTCAATCTTAATGGAAATTCCCTGTATTGCTCCAACTAGTCAAGAGTTCTGACCTTCAGGCCACACACTATATCTTTTCTCAGACTTCAGTCCTCAGGAATAAACTGAAACTGAACTGACAGTGGCCTAAGAACGCTTTGCATAGGGGGAGCAAGAGTTCAGACCACTGTTCTCGTGTAAAGTAGGTTTAGGGTGGAGGACTCAGGAAAAAGGTCATCCTGTGCCCGGAGAATCTACTGAGATCCATGCACCAAACTGGACCTGTCAGAGTTCATGGTACCCTCTCAGAGAGAGGAGCAGCCACAGGTGGCACCTAGACGGGGTCAAATATCTGCGGGGAGATGAAACATTCAACCACTCATCAAGATGAATGGCACTGGAAACCACAACATCAGGGTGGTGGATCTTTCTTCAAGTGGCAGAGAGAAAGGCCCAGAATGCCAGAGCTATCCTGAATATGTTCTTGATTTTTCTTCTGGGAACTGCAGCCTGCTTAACACTGATTCCAAGCCCTTACTCCTTGCCCTCCTCTACCATAGGATGGTAGATGTTGTGTACATCCCAGATAACACGCTAAGTCACTAAGGCACTAAGTCACCCTATCCTGACTACACTGGACTTACTGTCACGAGACTAAGAAACTCCTCAAGGTTCAAGCCCCTGGATGTGGGTCTTCTCTTCCTGCAGCCGAATGCATTCCTCGCGGCGATAGCTGTGCGGGGGCCTTCCCTCTCTGTGCTCTCATTTGTCCTCCTGGCATTTGGGAGAAGCAGGTAAGAGAAGTGAGCAGAGCTGACTGGGTCCAACTCACACAAAAGAGCAGGCCAGGAATTCAGATGCCCTGACCTGGGCAATGCCCAACCCAGATTTGTCTGGAAAGTTGGGACCCTTCCGTTCACAGGAGCCCCAGCAGAGACGGTGGTGAGCAAGACAGCTAGCTTCACCCCACCCACCTCCTCTGTCGCTCCTCTCCCTCCTCCTCTTGCTCCTTCCCTCTCCTCCCTTCCCTGTTCTCCTGAGCTGCCCAGACCCTTTAGTTTCTGGCTTTCTTCATATTCCCCTTCTGTGGGTCGACCTCTCTGTCACAAGAATTACCTGTCCTAGGATCCAATAACCCAAGACCCTGTGGAGTTAGAAAGACTCTAAAGAACTAATCCGTTCTAAAGGGATAATGTCTTACTATGTTGTGTTTCTCAGGAATCTGTGCATTTTTTTAAGAAGAAGGTCATTAACTTTAAGACTTAAAGGCAGACCTTTGGCCATTATAACAGGCAGTGGGGAAATGCTTTGCAGTAAGGGGCTCTATCAGCAGTGAGGGGGTTGCCTGTGTGGTAAATTTCTCCTCCTCCTCTGGCCAGTATGGTCAGCTCTAGGTCACTGTTTTTCCTCTGAAATCAGAGTCTCTTCATCCAGCTGCTGGAAAGAGAGAACAAAGCTGCCAGCTGATTATTATTCAAGAACAAAGCAGACCATTTATTCTAGCAGGTTCAGAGCCATTATCTCCCCAGGACACACGCTACAGTGTGTGCTGGCTTTATCTAGCCACGTTTCCTTCTGTCCTGAAATCCTTAAAGAGTGTGTTGTTCCTCTTGCTGGAGCAAGACAAAAGAGAACCGGAGAAAGAAATTCATTGTAGCAATGACCTACGAAAGCTTCTCTCTCCTTCCTTTGCTGCCTGGACTTCCCCAAGGCATTAGGATTTCCGGTCTCTTTTAGAAACCCCAGGTGATGAGGGAAGGTATGAGAGAAGAGGCCTTGGGCAGCCATCTTCCATTTGAAATAGGGACAGCATGATGCCCTCACCTTCACTATGATCATCAAGGACTCAGGCCTCTTTGCTGCTGAGTCTCAAGAAAGGATTTCCAGATAAAACACAGGACCCTAGATAAACTTGAATCTCCGATGAACAGTGAATAAATTTTTAATATATAAGCATGTCTTGTGCAATATTTGGGACATAACTTGTATTAAAAAAATCATTCATTCTTCATCTGAAATTCAAATTTAACTGGCTGTCCTGTATTTTTATGTGCTAAATCTGGCAACCCCATCACGTCATCTCTCCCTGCCCCCTACAGCTCCTGTACCCTCCCCCACAGCAGGCTACGGCCACCACACAGTCCTGGACTGGTCACCCGCAGTGCAGCAGAATTCCTGTCCTGCGGAGGAAGGTTTATGGCGGTACATGTCAGAAGCATGTAGACTGATGTAGATCTGTGCTCAACATTGAAAAGCATTGGAGAGAAATCTTACTGCACGTCTGGCTGCTTCAGACTTGCTTGCCTAAGGTCCTGCTGAACACCTTAAAAAAACAATAAATATGTTCTCTGCTCTCAGAGAAAACACAGACCACTTCTCCAGAAGAGACAGTAAAATTTATGAGAGAGGCCTTTCGCTTGCATACATCAGTCTCCCTGGGCCCTATCTGAAAATTGTGAGGTTAAACTAGGTTCCTAAAGCCTTGCCCTCCTAAATTCTGTGAGTCTGTACACCTCCAGCTCACTGGAAAGTCCAGAGTCCCCCTCCCTCTGGTGCTGCCCAGACCTGCTCCAGCCCCAGGACACCCAGGGGTCCAGCTCTGGCCCCAGCTCCTTCTCTCAATGAGGTCCCAGTAACAAACTGCTTCCCAATTCTTCCTGAAACATCTGATGCTTCTCCACCTCCCTAACTTCTTCTCTCATCCCAAATATGGGTCCTGTGTGGAGGTCCTTATTGGGGTTGGAATCCCAAGCCTTCTGGCTTTCCCGGTGGTCCTGGTTTATCTCCTACTTCCTCAAGAGCAACCAAACAATAATAAGCAACAGTCATTATTCCTGATAGTCACCTACCCAAATTCAGGCTGAAAAGCAATCACATGAATTCTAACGCAGTGAAGGCCAGACGTGAGGGCTTTATGGCAGAGTCCTTGATGCACTTCAGCAGCTTGGGGAAACTCACTTTCGAAGTAATATTAACCCACTACTACACAATCATTCTTCTAATGTAATCATTCTTCCGTCTCACTGCCATGTCTTTATCTCCTTTTTTGTCCTTACTTCTGTTTCAACTGTGTTCTCGTTCACCATCTACGTTCAACTCAATTTGTCCATTGAAACTAACTGACCGGTAAAGTCCTTGAAAAGATCAGTCCATATTCTTTTAAGAAATTAATTCCCCTAAAAGATCTATCTAACCAATAGCTTGCATTTTCTCTTACTCAGACTCTTCCATATTTTTTTCTGCCCAAAGTAAATCATAAAATATAAAGTTCCAGATTCTTAAAATTCACTGGAACTTTATATTTTATAACTTTGCATATAAGGTCTTCTGAAAGCACTTTTTTTTAAACAAAAGAGAACTCTACCTTCTCAAGTACTTTATTGTTTGGAAAACAGAGAAGATTTTAGTCACTTGCTCAAAGCCAACATAGGTGAAAATTTCTGGGATTAAGAAAAACAATAAGATAGGATTTTGTGGTAGAGATTTTTCCTTTTATATTTTACTTGTGACTATCCCAATGCCAAAATTTTGTGGCTCTATAACAAATATCCTCCCATGGTGTTCCTGGCTTCTCATGGCAGTATTTTGGGGCTTTTTCTGTTTAACTACAAGAATCTCAAAGCTTAACATGCTTTATACCCAGTGAGAAAAATCTCTGCAGTGCCATATCTATTTCTATTGTTTTGAAGGATGAAAAGAAGCCACCTAATTAAGCCTGGACCAGGAGAAAAGGAGCTCGAGGAGACGTCGTCTCTGTGGAGCTGTGACTGTGGATGACAAAGCAGATGAACTTCCCTCACTTCCCTCAGACAGGTCATGCAGGTCATTCTCCTGCCTCTCCTACAATACTAGATATCCAGCAAATGAAAGTTTACATTTCAGGGTCTCCCAGGGACTTGGTTCATTCATTCATTCATTCATTCATTCATTTAAAACCATTTATTGCATGTCTCTTACATGCCAGGAAACATAAAGGTGGCCTCAGAAAACTTACAGACTAACACAGGAGACAGATCTATGAATAATAAGTGAATCCTAATGCATCTTTATGTGTTGAACTGAAAGAACTGGCTCTCTATTGAAGTGGTGCCCCCAGGGGACATGTGGCAATGTCTGGGGGCATTTTTGGTTGTCACAGCTGGGGTGAGGGGTGCTACTGGCATCTAGTGGGTAGAGGCCAGGGATATTGCTAAACACTCTGCAAGGCATAGGACAGTGCCCCACAACAAGGAGTTATCCAGCCTGAAATGTGAATCGCGTGGAGGTTGAGAAGCCACGGCCTAGTGGGACAAATATTGTGTGGTCAGCTCTATCTGGTTGGCTCAGGAATTTGGGTTCACATAGCCACTTGTGTTCTCTGTCTGGTTCTGTCATTGATTGGCTTTTGCCCCTAAGCAAGTACTTTACCCCTCTCGGCTTAAGTTTTCTCATCTATACAATAGAGTTGGAGTCTCTGATCTCCAAATTCCTTCCTGTCTAAGAATTTATGGTTTTATTGGGCCAATATTTGTGCTTCCACTGAACCCTGATCCTGTTAGGAGAATGCCTTGGCCAATGACTGTTTACCTGGCTCCAGGTCAAGGAGATAAGCCGGTTTCCTGTGTTGATCCTGAGTCTAAATCAGAGAGGGTGAGTGTGACCTCTGCCCAAAGTGCTCCAGTTAAGAAACCTCTATCTTCAGAGCCTAAGTTTTCCCATCAGCAAACAAGAGCCACTTAACTTGCCTGCCTCCCTATGTCAGGAGGAAAGGATTGAGTAAACGAAGCAAGATGGAAAATTACCTGGATGCTGCTCCAGGGACTAGGTCCAAACCATACACTCCACTTTTCTCTTTTTTAGGGGCTCTGAGGCAATAAAAGGCCAGGAGAGACCCAGCTCAGGACCAGCTCTGTGGCTGAGGGTGGTGGGCGGGGCTTGGGAGGGACTAGTATCTCTTCAAACGTCTTTGGAATTGCCTCAAGGAAGACCTTAGTCATTTGTCTACCTGAGGGGAAGTTAGACTGGGATTCTTGGCCATATATTTTAGGCACTGGCGTTGGGTGTGAGGCAACTGCCCTCAGATTCTCTCTTTCTCTCTCTTTCCCTCTCTCTCTCATTCTTTCTTTCTGTCTCTCTCTAGCTTCAAATTCATTCACCAAACAGAAAGAGTCTTTCAGGGCCAACGGGTTGGAAGACAAGAGCAGTTTGGGAGCACAGGGGAAGCAAGGCTCCTGGAGGAGGGAAAGAGGCTCCCGTCTGGGCCTAAACATAAGGCCTTTTCAGTGCTCCTCTGTGCTGGCTGAAACCAAAAAGGCAGGAAAAGGGAGGCAGGGTGGGGCTGGCATTGGCAGCTGCATTTATTTCTGTGTTACTGGGCTCACTGCACGGGCAGAATGGCATCAAGGTCTGTAATTGGAGTCTTCCCGTCCTCCCGCTGCTGGACCAGCGCCATTTGACGTGGCGGATTCTATGTGCCATGAACAAAGGAAGCCTCTTGTTTTTTTGTTACAGAAGAAATACTAAAATTCAGAAACATTAAGTAACATGCCCAAGTTACCTAAACTGCTAGGCAAGGAGACTTCTATTCATTTATCAAATTTGCTTCAGTAAGCTTATCAATAAATGTTCCAAAGTCAGTTAGCCACATATTTCCCATTCTGTATCTGTTCATTGTTCAGGTTTTGGTTTGGGGGTTTTTTTCTGGTATAATTTACATTCAGTAAAATGAGCAAACTTTAACTATATAGCTCAATGACATACACATACACACTCATGCAACATGCACCCGGATAAAAATGTAAAACCCTTCCATCATTCCGGAAAGTTCTCTCATGCCCTGTTCCAGTCAATAGCCACCCTCACCCCAAAAAGTAACCACGTTTGTTTTATCACCATGGTATAGTTTTGCCTGTTCTTCAACCTCATATCAACCTCATATTCTTTTACCCAATATAATGTTTTTTGGGATACATCTGTGATGTATCAGTAATTTGTTCTTTCTTATTGTTGGATAGCATTCCATTGTATGAATGTACCACATTTTGTTTATCCTACTGATGGATATTTGCAATGCTTTCAGTTGTGGGCTATTACGTTAACTTGATTTTTTTATTCATTAGTCTCATGTGCTTATTTTAATTCTTTATTCAAACTAACTTTAATAAAAGTCACCCTCCACAGGTCACATTATGGTGAGAGAGAAAGCGGTACCTGATGATCTTGAAGGTCCTTTCAGCCATGAAATCCTCTAACTCAATCTCTTCTCTAAGATCTTCTATCAAGCACCTACTTGCACACGGTTATGACAATGCTTTCTCTGAATTGCAGAGCAAAGAGTGTTCATCTCCTGATAAACAGCGATGCAACTCCTGCATCTATGAGTTCACCAACAAAGACCAGAGGCTTATTCAAGTACAAGAAACAAACCCATTTTCCTCACGAGATGACATATATTCTCAAAGGACAGATGCTCTCCTATTCTACCCACTGGAAGCAGCTTGAGAGAGGCCAACAGAAATGGTGAGAGGTAAATAAATGTATCTACTTCAGCCAACTCTTCTGTCCTCCATGGGAAACAACAGCATTTCTCCCCTGAGATATGTGGGAAAGAGTAAGACCTACAGTGGGACTATTAACTATTAGGTCTCCAAAGCACTCCCACTAGACAGAGTTTACAGATCTTTAAATGAATTCCTACCACTTATTCTTATTCTTTCTGATTTTTATTTTGTCTAACCCTAGCTCTAACAGATCCGTACTATACCTTGTGAATGTTAATGCAGCGCACAACCAAACTTCACCATAAAGCCAGGTATCCATTTAACCAGAGAAAAGAGTGTTTATACTCTTCCTGAGCAGGCAAAGAAAAGACCGGGAACCATCGTTTCAATATACATTAAAGAAAATAACTTTGCCTTAACATTTATTCAACAAACATTTATGGAACCACAAAGACTTGAACTCCTAATGGTCTGAATTATTCCTATTGTGTTATCTAACAGCCAGCCTGGGTACCAACCAATAAAGTCCTCCCCTCTTCACAAGTAACCCTTGGACAAAACATAGTATGGACAGGGCACTGGGGGCAACACAAATTCCATCTCATTCCCTCCGGGTCTTCTTTCATCATTCCTCCTAGCTCAGCCCTGGATCTCTCCTTCCACAACTTTCCTCTCCTTTTTCTTTTCCTAATTAATTCCATCTCTTTACTGATCTCCACTCTTTAGGAGTTCACAAGAAAAGGGAAGAAGACAACACAATGTCAATGTCGCAACTAAGTAGCCTTTACCCAAGCCATTCAGATTCCTACATCTCCCCTTTAGGCACTGTTTGTCCTCAAATCACCCTACATGTACCCCAGGACTACGTCACCCATGCCAGCTGACCTGATGCACCACTGTTTCCCCTGCTCCTTCAAATCAAGACAGGCACCTCCCACAGCCCACCCACTTCGCTTTTCCACGACAGAGAGTGAAACTGTTCCCTGGGATCCTAGAGAGCAGGTGGAGGTCCCAGAGCTCACGTCTCTCTCATCCTCACAACAGGCAGGCGTGGTGCTTGTCTGTTACTTGGCTCCTTCTTGTTCCTTTCCCTCAGCTAGTCTCAGCCTTTTAGTAAAATGACAACACCTTGTATAGTCGGCTCCTGACAGCCCCATCCCAGTCCCTGGCCAGCATTAGCTCTGACAGCACCATCCAAAACCAAGGTATTTTTCTAACCTCTCCCCATCCTCCAACTGCCTCTTATTCTTTCAAGAACAAATTCTTTCCCCCAGCATTTCTAAATTAAGAGGAAAAGAAAAAGCTTTTCTTCCATTTTGATAGCTGATGAAAATAAACTGGTTGTCAGTTATTTACCAAAATCTGATTCAGTAGTGAACCAGTCCCGGACTGGGTTTGGATTTTAAGGACAAATCTAAAAGAGCTTCAGAAGTATTTTTTGAAAATTCACCAAAAGTGGCCAGGAGGTGAATTTGCTAAACTGTGGTTATTGGCATTAAGGATTGCAAAGACAGGAAATTCTCTGCATAGCTAGCCTCTCTTCCCAAAGCCTGCTGGGATCAGAAACTTCTGACTCCTCCCTGGCTATTTCTCTTCCCAGCCCAGCCACCCACTGGCTCTGAGCTGAGCCAAGGCCACTTACTGTAAGTTACAGCTTCACAGCGTAAGCGCACGTCGAGTCATCAAACCCCTTCAAGGCGAGAGGTCAGGGGAGACGAGGGGATTTAACTTGCAGAGACACCAACCACTTCCTCCATAAAATCTCAGCAGTCTTCTCCTTCTACAGAATCTAGCCAAAGAGTAGCCAAGATGCCCACCCCAGAGAACTTTCCATTCTGAGAAATTCCTTCCAGAGTCACCCCACCACCACCTCCAACTCTCTGATGCCAACTCCCACCTCCCCTCACCACACACACACACACACACACACACACACACACACATAGTGTATTAGTCAGCATATGCCTAACTGCTATAACAAACAGCCCCAGCATCTCAGTGGATTAACGTACCGAAGGGTTACTTGCCTCTCACATTTAATGTCAGTTGCACTTGCCAAATATTGCCTTGATTGTTTTTTTTCTAAATTATATGTCTTGCCTTCTAGGTCATAATTCTTTGAGGAACTATGACTTACACATATTTGTGTAACTGAGATGTCCCTCTTTATAGTGTGTAATACAAACTGCATACCTCAGCCAGGTCCTGGAGTTGGTAGTAGCTTAAAATTAAGTATTTATTTTCCAAGGCCCCAACTCCTCTGCCTTTATGACTGAAGACACCTGAGTTCTTATTAGTACGTAGGTAAGGGATGGGGGAGAAAACGCAAAGGAAATGAGAAGTCTTGGGGAGGAGTCAAATCTTACTTAGTCCTCTCGAGCTGTGCCAACAGCAGTGGCAGGTTAGTAGCTAGAGAAAAGTTTTTCTTCCCTGGGTAAAGTCAAGATAGACAAGATGCCTCCTAAAAGCAACAGCAGTGATCCCTCTGGGCTATGCTCAGTCCAGAAAACTACACAGAAGATCCGAGTCCTTCGCCTAAGGATTCCTTCATCTACTTCCCAGTGTGAGCCAGTCCCAAGAGAACTGGGTCAGGATGGGCTCCAGCAAGCACCTTGTGGACCCAGAACCATTACCCCCTTCTCTTCGGTCCCAGTCAGGTGGATCCATCAGATTCTCTCTCTCTCTCTCTCTCTCTCTCTCTCTCTCTCTCTCTCTAGTTGTCTATCTAACTCAAATTTCCTAGTAACTTCATTTTGGGGATCCAGTTGCCCGCCCCTGTGACCCACCATGCTCAGAGCCAGCCTCTTGCTGACCCCAATGGATCTCCCTAATTCTGAATCTCAGGAAGAAGTTGTAAATAACATGTTGTAGTTGTATTAATCTTTTACCAAATATTCCCTTTTTCCATCCTATGGGAAAATTATACATCCCTGCCCTGCTAAACTCAGCAATTGCCTTAGGACTTTAAATGTGGGAGGAATTGAAATGTGGGCTGTGTGTCACTTTGGAGCAGAAATAGTATGAACCAGAGTGTGGTTTACATGACTCTTTTTCTCTCTGCTATGATCAAGCATTGCTTCATATGGAAGCTGCTCCACTAGCCGCGGTCCCAGAATGAAGAAAACGGAGTAAAGCCATGGCCAATTCTTTTTTTTAAAGATTGGCACCTGAGCTAACAACTGTTGCCAATCTTCTTCTTTTATTTTTCTGCTTTTACTCCCCAAGTCCCCCCAGTACATAGTTGCATATTTTTAGTTGTGGGTCCTTCTAGTTGTGGCATGTGGGACGCCGCCTCAGCATGGCGCCATGTCCACGCCCAGGATCCGAACCAGCGAAACCCTGGACCACCAAAGCAGAGCGCGCAAACTTAACCACTCAGCCACGGGGCCAGCCCCCAGCCATGGCCAATTTTTGATGAATATATTGCATAAGTGAGAAACAAACCTTTGTTACTGTTTCTGTAAGCCATTGACCTTATATGGAGCAAAAAGTGCCTGATGTCCAAGCTGGATTTTGAAAAGGGAGAAGCACACGAGATCCAATTGTGATTATTCGTTGGCTACTGCAATGCTCCAAGGAAGTTCAGAAGTTTAGTCTGTATTTTATACACTACAGTAAAGCCTTTCACTGCATGGATCATGAAAAGCTGTGGGCTGCTCTGAAAGAAACAGGTGTGCTCAGCACTTGGTTGTCCTGATACGTAACCTGTATTGTGGACAGGAAGCCACTGTCTAGACAGAATATGGAGGGACAGAATGGTGTCCTATTGGCAAAGTATCAGACGAGGGTGCATTTTATCTCCCTATCTGTTTAATCTGTACACAGAACGTATCATACAAAAGAACTGGGCTCAACCCAGAAGGAGGGGGAGTGGAAATTGGTGGAAGAAATATCAACAATCTAAGATATGAGATGACACCATCTTACTGGCAGAAAGCAGCAATGACTTGAAACAACTTCTGACCAAAAGTGAAAGAAGAAAGTGCCAATGCAGGACTGCATTTGAACATCAAGAAGACAAAAATCAGGACTACAGAAGAACTACGCAACTTTAATGCAGACAATGAAGACAGCGAAATTGCTAAAGATTTTGTTTACCTTGGTTCGGTCATCAATTTAAATGGAAACTGCAGCCAAGAAATAAAGAGAAGACTGAGACTTGGAAAAGCAGCAATGAAAGAATTAGGAAAGATCAACAAGAGTAAGGAATTGTCACTAGAGACTAAAGCCAAGATCATCCACACCCTTGTATTCCCAATTACTATGTACGGGTGTGAAAGCTGGGCAGTAACGAAGGCTGACACCGGAAAAAAATGACTCATCTGAAACATGGTGTTGGAGGAGAGCTCAGTGGATGTCCTGGACTGCCAGAAAGACAAACAAATGAGTCCTAAGCAAATTAACTCTGAACCATCACTGGAGGCAGAAATGATAAACTGAGGCTGTCCTACTTTGGGCACATCCTGAGAAGGCAGGATTCTTTGGAAAAGACAATGATGCTGGGAAAAGTAGAAGGCAGCAGGAAAAGAGGAAGACCAAATAGAAGACGGATTGACTCCATAAAGGAAGCCACAGGCAGGAGTCTCCAGAAACTGGGTAGGGCTGTTAAGGACAGGACATTATGGACATCATTCGTTCATAGGGTCTCCAGGGGTCGGAGCTGACTTGATGGCACGTAACAACAAAAGCCAGTGAAACTTTGGGGTTGTTTGTTAAAGCAGCATAACCTTGCAAATCCTAACTAATAAAGTGAATATCCAGCCCTACCCTCCCAGAATACCCTGGAACCCCTTGTGCAAATTAGACCACTTTCTCCCCAGAGCTTTTCATACCAAAAGAGGCTTCTCAAAGAAATCATTTTGCATCTTCTCTCCAGGTCTCCTGCCTGCCGTGTATCTGCTTAGTAGGTGAGGAGTCTCAATATCTGCCCTGAGGTACCCTTCCAGATCAGCATCTGCGAAAACTGATTGGCCGTTCTTTTTGCTAAAGGAGGAAAAAACAGAAATTTCTCAGAGAGCAATGCCATCAAGTTATGTTTTCCCCACAGTGGCTTGCACATGGTGGACACCAGTGAATGTTTGCTGTCTAAAGACAACTGGGATGATTCTGAGAGAGGAATTAGTAGCATCATTTGTAAAGTTAGAAAGCCTAAGGAATGGATGGAAACATCTAGAATTTGTTCCATCTAAATCTCTACAAGTGCCATGTCCCTGTTTTAACAACATACTTTAAAAAAAAAAAAAACCCTAGAAGTAAAGGATATAATTGGTTATTTTTGATGTGAGAAAGATCCCAGGCTGGACAAGTCAAACAAAAATGCACTCTCTTCTTCCCTCTGGCCTCCCCTAGATAAGGTACCTGCATTTGGAATGGAGATGTTGCCGTCTCTGGGTCTATACAAAGCCAAGCAGCTGAACTGATCGCATCCCAGATGTTTAGTGACATGTAAACCCAGCTTCAGACGCTCTGTCAGTGCAGCCTGATCTTGATGGTATTTCCACAAGAGAAGAGATCTGGACCATTTTGTTCAATTGGCCCGCCAATTGGTGGGCCTAACCTTCACTCCCTGAATTACTGCTCTGGCTAGCAGAGCTGGCAACAACTGGATGTTGAGGCCTCACATTGACACAGGAGCTGAATTATTGAATGTTTCTTTTACTCTAAGCACGGTGGGCCTCTATGTTGCAGGAGGACATCCTGGCCTGGCACAAGCGTGCACATACTACTGAGTCATTTATGTTGGCAACCCTTGAGAGCTGATAACTTTTCTGCTTTGGAACCTGGCATTTCATAATTACAGCTGTGTTTCTATTATCATACCAAATTACCTCACTTACAGCCTTAAAATAGAATCCAGCCTAAAGGTGCTGGCTGCACAAACAAATAGGGAGGCTTCACAGGATT
The DNA here is from genome assembly GCF_041296235.1 of Equus asinus. NCBI lineage: Eukaryota > Metazoa > Chordata > Mammalia > Perissodactyla > Equidae > Equus > Equus asinus. The sequence continues at coordinate 189,752,906 of NC_091790.1, read as the reverse complement.
CAGAACCTGGGTGCTGAGCCAGATGGCAGGGCTTGAAGCTGGACACAAAAGTCCTAACTGTTCAAAAACCTATGACTCTTCTCTTCTATCCTCATGATGGTAACAGAAATACCATAAAATTTTCTGTTCCCAAACTAGAAACAAAAGTTAACTTAGAGTTCTGTCTCCATCACGCTCCCATTCACACTTTCATTCATTCAATATCCATTCAATGTTTGCTTACTGGACGGAATCTACTCTGCCTGCCCTCCAGATCACTCTCCCCCTTGGCCATCTGCTCTGTGGCTAGGAGGCTGACTTCCATAGCCACATCCCCAAGCTCCCTTGCCCTCTGGCTGTCCGATGGGTTGGGCTAATGGGAGGCAGGAGATAGAAATTAGAAAGTGGGAGAAGAGAGAAGTCAAGGCATTTATTCCCACTTCCCTCCTGGCTGGGCCATAGTTTGCAGCAGTTGTGTTTTCTACCTGGGCCACAACCTCTGGTAGGTGGCCCCTCTGCTACAGTTCTTTGCAAACAGGTCACTTCTTCCCCTGTCCCTTCGGTCCCAAGAGTGGTGTATTAATGTCCTCGGGCTGCTGTAATAAAGTGCCACAAACTGGGGGGCTTAAACAACAGGAATGTATTGTCTCATAGTTCTGGAGGCTGGAAGTCTGAAATCAAGGTGTTGGCAAGGCCATGCTCCCTCTGAAACATGGAGAGGAGAATTCTTCCTTGCTTCTTCTGGCTTCGGGTAGTTGCTAACAATCTTTGGAGTTCCTTGGATTATAGACGCATCACTCCAATCTCTGTCCCCGTCATCGCATGACTCTCCTCTCCCTGTATGTCTCTGCCTGCGTCTCGTCTTCTCTTATAAGGACACCAGTCATATGGATGAGGGCCCATCCTAATGACCTCGTCTTAACTTGATTACATCTGCAAAGACTCTATTTCCAAATAAGACCACATTCACAGAAACTGGGGATTAAGACTCCAAATTATGTTTTTGGAGGACATATTTCAATCCATAACTAGTGCTAACAGCCTCACACTGTGGCTTGTCCCTGCATTAGTCCCTTAACCTTTTCACTCCTTTATAAACAGTCCCTTCATTAGACTCTTTTCAACTCCTTTTTAGAAGGTACCTCCTGTTTCCTGCCAGGACCTTGCCTGAGATCCCTACTGCCTCACTGCCTTGATGGTGGAGCACCTACTGAGTGCCAGAAGGCACTGAGGATACAACAGCCAGCATAGTCCTTGCCTTTATAGGGCTTACAGTCTACAGTTTGATGGGCTTAATCAGAATATCACAAAGTAAAATTGCAAGGCAGGATAGGTTCGCAGCACTTTGAACATGCTTAATTGGGGGAATCGCTCTAGTCAGGGGTGCCAGGAAGGGCTTCCTGGGGAGAAGGACACCTGAGCCAGAATGTGAAGGATGAATAGAGTCAACCAGATAAAGAAGGGTTCTTAAGGCCCTCTCTTGGCTAAGGGAGAAGACCCAGAAGAGTTACATCGTGGTGTGCATATTTCCCTCTAATGGGGAATCTATTTTGACTCACATCTCAAGCCACAAGTCACTCTTCTCTCCAAAAGGAATTTACACTATCTCTCATCCCCACAGCTGCAGATCACAGCAGAGAGCCCACAGGCAGAAGACAGTGCTCAAATTAGAGAGCAAGAAGGCGCTCCCCAGGCTAGAGCAGCAGCGTGTCCCAGAGGGCAGAGCAGAGAAACCATTAACTGAGGCCCAGCACACACCTCAACCTCAACATTGCCAACACTGAAATCACACTGTCCCAGCACCTCCTCCTTCTGTGTTCTCAGCCCCAGCCAGAGACACCCCAGAACTTGTCTGCTCCCACTCTCCAACACTCAGCTCCTCCTATGAGAAATCACTGCGTGTTTCTGATTTTATCTCTCCAACGTTTCTCAAATCCATGCCCTCCTCTCCTTCACCACCAGCGCCTGCCCTGACTTGGGTCCTTATCATGTTTCCCCAGAACTTTGCCTCTGCTCCCCACTTGACTGCTCTCTACTCTGTCAAATCCACCCTGAATGGCACAGCCACTAGCAAGCTAACCATGTCACTCCTCTGACGGTGACCCTCCATGACTCCCTGCTCCCAGTAGGGCACAGTCCAGGTGCGGTACACAAGGTTCTCCATGACAGGTCCTGCCTTCCCCCAGCCCACCTCCTGCTGCTGCCTGGCTCCTCCATAATCTTCCAACAAGGCCATATCACTTCTAGTTCCTCATGTACATTAAGTTTTCTCTCCCTTCTGGGCCATTTTTCAGGTCGTCCCATCCCTCACCATACCTTCTCCCACAATCTAATTAAATCCAACTCATCCCTAAAAACTTAATTCCAGTGTCAACTTTTCCAAGAAGCCTTCTCTGACACTTCTCCCCTCTCATTTCCCACCATAGCATCCTCCATCATTAAATCTAACGTCGCACATTCTAAATCTCTGTGGAGGTGTCTATTTCCCCAATTAGAATGAAGATCCTTGATGGAAGGCACTGTCATATTTAAGCATCACAGAGGAGATGATCAAAAACTAGATGAATGAATGAGCAAAGGACAAATAAATAGGTGTTGACTGTGCTGCTTCTGTGCTGGAGCCCTCAAAATGAACAGAATGTCCCTCTCCCACCTAATACTATTATGGGGGACCCAGCCCAGCACTCCTGCTACTGCATCCTGCTTCCAATGTGTAGAGGCTGCTTCATTGGTGTTTTGTTTCTTCTCGGCCCCTGCAGGGCAGTGTATGGAAGTGTTTACCACTTAGTAGTGGTGTGGCCCAAGTTATTGATCCTTGCTAAGCTTCAAGTTGCCATATGTAAAATGGACTCTATTATAGCATCTACTGAACAGAATTGCTGAGAAAATTGAATGAAAGAAAATAAGGTGTGCGGTCAGAACTCAGTAAACGGTAGATGTAACTGAGTTGGAAAATGATTGGTGATAACAGATATACAGGTAGGTGCAGTGGAAGTTCAGAGGTGAAAATGAGTGGCCCGGTGGTGCAGTAGTTAAGTGCGCATGTTCCACTTTGGCAGCCTGGGGTTCACCAGTTTGGATCCCGGGTGCAGACATGGCACCGCTTGGCAAGCCATGCTGTGGTAGGCATCCCACATATAAAGTAGAGGAAGATGGGCACAGATGTTAACTCAGGGCCAGTCTTCCTCAGCAAAAAAGAGAAGGATTGGCAGCAGTTAGCTCAGGGCTAATCTTCACTTAAAAAAAAAAAAAAGAAAACTGTTGCCTTAAGTAGAACATCCCCCTGACAGCAATCCTTACATAATCAATAGCTCTAGGAAGCGCCCTAGTCTTGGTTTTACCGTGATCTGTTACAAAAGACAGTGCTTCCCATTAGCTTTCCGGTCTGAACCAGTGTGCGCAGAATTGCAGCAAGTACAAGAAAAACATGGAGAGAGAAAAAAATCAGTGCACCAGGCCAGGGTTTCCAAAGACTTCAACCAGGCTCCTTGAGAAACTGCAGACATTTGCCTCTTGCCACCAAGTTGTAGTGGTGGGAGAAGGCCTGGCTTATCATTTTACGAAATGAAATTAGTTACAAACTATTCCTTCCCAGCCCAAATCCAAAACTAATCCTTATCCCTGCTTAGCAATTAGTAGGTGACAGTTTACAGATGAAAAAGTTTAGGACTGGAGGCCAAGATCGTGATTTCTGGTCCTGGTTTCCCTGTGGCCAGGCAAGTCACTTCCATCTTCCCTCCTCAGCTCTTTCCTCACTCATGGGAGTGTTAGCAAGAGAACAGGAGAATCTGGAGCTTTCTCAGCTTGGGCATCAATCAAAAAATTTTCAATGGGCAATTACAGGACACCCAGTCCCACACCAGGTGCTTTGGGCAATCCTTGAAGACGTAAAAAGGAAGTACACTGCACAGCAAAGGAAACTGCCAACAAAATGGAAAGTCAACCTACAGAACGGGAGGAAATATTTGCAAATCATATCTGATAAGGAATTAATATCCAAAATATATAAAGAACTCATTCAATTCAATAGCAAAAATACAAACAATCTGATTTAAAAAGGGGCACAAGAACTGAATAGATGTTTTTCCAAAGAAGACATACAAATGGCTGACAGGTATATGAAAAGGTGCTCAGCATCACTAATCATCAGGGAAATGCAAATCAAAACCATGAGTATCACTTCACACCTGTTAGAATGGCTATCATCAAAAAGACAAGAGATAAGTGTTGGTGAGGATGTGAAGAAAAGGGAAACTTTTTGCACTGGTGGTGGGAATATAAATTGGTACAGCCACTATGGAAAACAGGATGGAGGTTCCTCTTCAAAATATCTTGAAGACAGATCTGCACCCCTATGTTCATTGCAGCATTATTCACAATAGCCAAGACATGGAAACAACCTACGTTTCCACTGACAAATGAATGGATAAAGAAAATGTGATATATATAGACAATGGAATATTATTCAGCCATAAAAAAGAAGAAAATCTTGCCATTTTTGACAACATGGATGGACCTGGAGGGCTTTATGCTAACTGAAATAAGTCAGGCAGAGAAAGACAAATACTGTATAATCTCACTTGTATATAGAATCTCAAAAAACCAAACTCATATAAACAGAGAACAGATTGGTGGTTGCCAGAGGTAGCGGATAGGGAATGGAAGAATTGGGTGAAGCTATAAACTTCCAGTTATAAGATAAATAAGTTCTTGGAATGTAATGTCCAGCCCAGTGCCTATAGTCTGTATTGTAAATATGAAATACTACATTGTATATTTGAAAGTTGCTAAGAGAGTAGAACTTAAAAGTTTTCATCACAAGAAAAAAAATTAGTAACTATGTAAGGTGATGGATGTTAACTAAACTTGTGGTAATCACCTTGCAATATATACATTTATCAAATCATTATGTTGTACACCTGTGTTATATGTGTTATACATCAATTATATTGCAATAAAACTGGAAAAAATAAGAATAAATTTTTTTTTTAAAGATTGGCACCCGGGCTAACAACTGTTGCCAATCTTTTTTTTTTTTCTGCTTTATTTCCCAAACCCCCCCAGTAGAGAGTTGTATATCTTAGTTGCAGGTCCTTCTAGTTGTGGGATGTGGGACGCCGCCTCAACATGGCCTGACCAGTGGTGCCATGTCCACGCCCAGGATCCAAACCCTGGGCCACCGCAGCGGAGCGCACAAACTTAACCACTCAGCCACGGAGCCGGCCCCTAAACATTTTTTAAGATAATTTTTTTTAAAGGAAGCACAAAAAGAAAACCACACATCAGAAGGAGAGAAGGCGTCAGAGCCAGGAGAACTAATCTTACGAGTGAGCAGCAGCCGTGTGCTGAACTCAGCTCACAGGGCTCCCAGAGAGCTGATCGTTAATTATTCAGAAATTTTGCAAGCTGCCTGTTAAACTATCAGCAGCTTGAAATCAGCCATAATGGGAGTATCTTCACCAGTGTTATTGGCAAGTGTTACAAATCAGGGCTTCCCTGCCCTCCAGAACTCTTTACCAGCACTCCACTAAGGCGTTCCCAAAATGTAATGCTTTGAGGCAGGCTGTGGAATCACACGGACCTACATTAAAGTCCCAGCTCCACCACCTATCAACTGGGTGACCTTGGGCAGATTATCTGACCCCTTTGAGCCCCTCTCCTCATGTATATGTATGTGCCAGGTATTGCTCTCAGCACTTGATTCATATTAACTCATCGATTCCTCAGAACAACCCTGTGAAGAAGAAACTATTATTATCCCCATTCTATAGATGAGGAAAATCAAGGCAAAGAGAGATGAAGGAACTCAGCCAAGATCCCACAGCCAATAAGTGGCAGAGGCAGGATATAAAGACAGGCAGTCTAGCAGCAGAGTCAGCTCTCTCGCTTTCTTGTCCTGAGCCGCCCACTACAGTAGCCACTGGCCACATGTGGCTATTGAGTACTTGAAATGTGGCTGATGTGAATTGAGATGTGCTGTAAGTGTGAAATACACTTTGGATCTCAAAGACTTGGTATAAAAAAAGAATAGAAAATATCTTTTAATACTTACATTGATTACATGGAGAAATGATAATATTTTGTATATATTGGGTTAAATAAAATGTATTATTATGATTCATTTACCTATTTCATTTTACTTCTTTTAACGTGGCTACTAGAAAATTTTAAATTACATTTGTGACTCACATTATCTTTGTTTTTTTTTTTTTTTTTGGCACCTGAGCTAACATCTGTTGCCAATCTTCTTTTTATTTTTCCCCTCTCTCTTTTCTTCTTCTCCCTGAAGCCTCCCAGTACATAGTTGTATATTCTGGTTGTACTGTGTGGGACGCCACCTCAGCATGGCTTGATGAGCTGTGCCATGTCCGCATCCAGCCAAACCCCGGGCCTCCGAAGCAGAGAGCGCAAACTCAACCACTTGGCCCGGGGCCGGCCGCTCACCTTGTTTCTACTGGAGAGTGCTGTTCTATACTGACCCCATAGCTTGTTGCCAGCATTAAATCAATCAGTACATAGAGAGAACACAGCATGGAGCCTGGAACAAATTCAGCACCCAATAGCAATTATTAATATTACTAAGGCCAGTGGTTTTCAAATTCTATAGTCAAGTCATTTTTCAAGCAACTTCTTATAACAGCTAAAAGAGCAGTTCTGATGGCAGCAGAGGTCTTCTCTCCAGTGGCCCATTCATCCTGGGCACCACCTCCACAGGTTGGAAACCCACCGGCTTAAATCACCTTTAAATATCCTTCAAGCTTTAGCATTACCCATCTGTAATTTCAGAGACTGTGAGGACACAGTATTGGACAAAATCCAAGTGTCTATGGCAATACTTTAAAAATGATCATGGGGCCGGTCCGGTGGCGCAGCGGTTAAGTTTGCACATTCCGCTTCTCAGCGGCCCGGGGCTCACCGGTTCTGATCCCGGGTGCGGACATGGCACCGCTTGGCAAGCCATGCTGTGGCAGGCGCCCCACATATAAAGTAGAGGAAGATGGGCACAGATGTTAGCTCAGGGCCAGTCTTCCTCAGCAAAAAGCGGAGGATTGGCAGCAGTTAGCTCAGGGCTAATCTTCCTCAAAAAAAAAGAAAAAGGATCATGGATCTTAAACGTTCTCACCACAAAAAAGAAGTGATAATTATGAGCCATGATGGAGGTGTTAGCTAATGCTACAGCAATCATATTGCAACATATAAGTGTATCAAATCAACACACTGTACACCTTAAATTTATACACTGTTACATGTCAATTATATCTCAATAAAAATTAATTAATTAAATACCCCCCAAAAATGATCACGGAAAAACACTACCATTTTGCTTGGGAGAATCAAAGAGGTTTGGTCCCAGGTCTAGCCCAGAAACTGAGATATTGTGAATGTGAATAGGGGAGGGTCACCTACGGCCCCTGGATCATTAGCTGCTCGTCCAGCACCTACACACCACGCACCTCTCTACTTCTGCCCCTTGCAACCTGCCGACACCCCACCCGCCCAGAGCCTGGGGACACTCTCGGAGCTGGCTCTAGACACCAACACCGCGAGGTCTAGCTCCAGGGAAGGGTGACAAGTGACACTGAGCCCAGACATCACAATGACTGTGCTGTCCTGAAGGCAACTCTGGGCTCAGTCCGCCCGGCGTCTGCCAGGCAGGCGTCCCAGCTCTTCCTGCAGCCCTCGCCCCTGGCTCTGGTGTGAATGTGTGGACGGGGACAGCAGCCAACTTTTCGCCGGGCTCTCTAACAAGTTCTGCGAGTCTGTTTGTTAAAGAAAAATTCCAGTGGGTGCATCCAACACATGGAACTCAAGTACAGAAATTATATTTATCCGCCCCACTGCCAAGGAGATCACATGCGCCATGAGTCACTCCAGATGTGCTCAAAAACAGAGTCTGTCTGTGCAAGCCCAGTGCCCCAATCCCGGAGAGAGTCGGATTAACAGAGGTCCCAATTTCTGCCCCAACCCCCCACCCCGCTCAGGAGGCAGCCTCTGCCTCCACCCTTCAGAGGCGGGAGAGGGCATCTCTGCACTTCTGAAAGGGAAGGGTGGTAAGAACTATATCGCCACACTGGGACGACCAGTACGGCCATACCTGTAGCTCCTGGGGTCCCACTGGGTTTGAGGGGTGACTTTTCACCTTTTTGGAGGAAAAGATGTGTTGGAAGACATTGCTGCTTCTGCTGTTGTGTTACGATGCTCAGGCTACCGTGTCCCACAGGTGGAGCAGGGGTGAGTTGCTTTTTATTTGTTTGTTTGATGCTCATTATTCTTTCTCAAATACTATTAGGAATTTGGCGGGGGAGCAGGGGGAGGAGTGGAGGAGGAGGAAGGAAATTAGAAGGCCCACGCTCTCCTTTTATCTCCTCTCTGCCAATTGCTTTATGCTTCTTGACATGTTAGAAGGTGTTAGAAGGTGATGGGGAAAATGACAGTGAAAAGAATCAAAGGGGACTGCTGAGGGGACTTGGTGGAGGGAGAGACGCCAAGGGCATCCCTTCTGACCTGCCCGAGCCAAGTCTTCTTTGCTTCACTAAATGTGGCCAGACCCCCTCGAGGTCCCCCCGAGGCCGCTGCAGCTGGGCCAGGCATGGGGAGAGCAGGTGCCCAGGTCTGATGCTAACAGGATGGGACTGGGGGTGTTGGGATGCAAAAGGGTGCCACCTGGGGAAACCCGACAAGAGGCTCTGGGCCTGCGCTGCTCATTATGAGGTCTCCACGCTGCTTCTCGACCAGAAGGGGACACATCTTTGCAGCTGGGTAGACCTGGCGCAGAGGCAGGAGAGGAAGAGTAACCCTCCAGCATCCATGTGTCTGCCCGCCTGCTCCTCCCGCCGGCCCACCGGTCCACCTCGGAAAGGATGGGCCAGCAAGATCTTTTCCCTCACGACCTGCTTCCTTTCCCTTGGGATGTGGTTTCTCAGAGCCGGCACGGCATCTTTTCTCTGTGCCCCAGGACTGGCTCCAGGTAGCCCACACTGGCAGCACCTCCGGCCAATTAGAGTGTATCACTGTTACACAGTGAGGGATCAATAGTGCCGACCACAACCTCCCCATCTGATCTGAAATCTTTCCTCTGCCTAAAGTCGTCTGAGGTCTCTCTCCCGGAAAGAACTGGAAAAAGAATTCAGGCTCATAGGTGTTTCTAGAGATCCAAAATAGGCTGGCATGGCAGCAGGCGGACGAGCCTCCTGGATCTCAAGGAGACATTCAGGGAAGGAGGGAGCGGTCAGTGTGGGAACAGAGCAGTGGATGGATCCGAAATGGGGGAGGGAGGGCAACAAAAGCCACAGCACTTGTTGGGGTTTTTATGCTCTCATTTGCAAGCCTGAGATTAGGGACTTGCCAGTTCTCTGAGCTGAGCTGTGAAATGATTGTTGCGCAGAGACTAATAATTAAAGCAGCATTTTCCTTTTTTCTGATAACATTACACCCTTCCCTCCCTGCTCATCACATGCACAAACTTGGAAGCAGAGAGCAAAGAAACCGTGGCATTGTGTTCTGCCACTTACCCCTGTGTGACGCTGGAAATTTCCTTAATGTGCCCATTAAAAAAAGATGATGATATCCCCTCTTTCCAATGCACAGGCTGTTAGAAAACCAAATGAGGTGATTTGATTTGTAACAAGGCTTGTAAATACGATAGCTACATCATGAGCTACCCTGTAAGGAACTCAAAATTTAAGTCTGCCTCTAATTGGCTGTGTGATCACTGGCAAGTCTCTTAACCTCTCTGAGCTTTAGTTCACAAAGGTAACATTAATAATAACAAAACTTACCCTTACTGTGTTGTTCTGAGGGTCATAATCAAAAATGTAAATAAAATGCTTTGTAAATGATGAAAAACTATATAAACGTTAGCTATTACCTACCACTCACACAAGTGAAAGAGATTCATTAAAGAAAGTTTGAGGTTCTCAACACGCGGTTTGATGGCAACATTCCGGGAGTACCTGCTCTGGCCCCACCCCTCCTCACTGGGGAAGGTCTGCCCCCGAGTAATAGTGACAGTCTCTAGAATGACAGGGAGGCACCGCGCGAAACAGAGACCAAGAGGAGGCAGCTGGTGTAGTTGCCACCTTAGCGGTGCATGGCAGCGTCAGAGTCAACAAACGACAGGAAGCGCCTCCAGCCATCATCAAAAGTCTTCCACGTAAGAGTTTTCTTCATTTTTAACATTTTTTTCTAATTATAGAAGGAAGACACGATTGCCATATTTTTAAGACGGAATGGAAGCCACACCCAAATAAAAAACAATTTTCCAAACGTACTTCCTGTTCCTTTCACCTTGACGCTGACCCCAACCCCAACTCCAGGCCTAAGTTAGAGGAATGCCTTTTGGAAACAGCCTGAGGGCGACCTCTCTCTACAACATCCTCGCCCTCCACCCACCGCACCCCGAAGCCCCCTAACCCCCTCACCACCATCCCAGCTACCGCCCTCACCACCCCCACCCCCGGCCCCCCTCCCCCACCCCCTCCCCACCCTCCCCCACCCCCTCCCCACCCTCCCCCACCCCCTCACCTCCCCCACCCCCTCACCTCCCCCACCCCAGCCCCGCCCACCCCCACCCCCTCCCCACTATCACCCCCTCACCACTACCACCCCAGCCCCGCCCTCCCCCACCCCCTCACTGCTATCACCCCCTCACCACTACCACCCCAGCCCCGCCCTCCCCACCCCCTCCCCACTATCACCCCCTCACCACCACCACCCCAGCCCCCGCCCTCCCTCCCTCACCACCACCATCCTAGCCCGGCCATCCCCCATCCCTCTGCCCCTGCATGTAGAAATGTAGACATAAACCTAAAAGGAATACACCCAGCTGTCAGAATGTCCTTTTTCCTACCATTCTCGCAGCCTCTCCCTACGAAGCGCTCTCTAGGATTCCACCCTGGGAGGTGGTTTTCCATGCTAGGATGGCTGTTCCAGCCTCACCAATTTGATTAAGACCAAATGACTCACCTGCGGTTAGCGTGGCCAGCCCGGGGAAGCTGGACACACCTGGCCTAAGTCACAGCCAGCCCAGGTCCTGCCAGAGCACCACCTCAGGGGATGGTGGGGGGGGGGCTAGCCAGTCTTAAAAAACACACATGTATTGATTACTATAAATATGTATGTTTCTATTAAATACATGTAAATTATTTCTTTCAAAAGTGGTTCCGTAGAGAAGAATGGCCCTTCAGTTATCTGGTGGAATTTGTCGTTTGCGGGTGTCCATTTTAGCGGTGTGTTTCCAGCAGTGAAGGTTCTGTGACGGGAAGGGCCTGGGGTGGGTGTCCAGTAGGTATTGACTGACTGGGTAACTGGAGTAGCATTACTAGGACCACCACGGGTGGCCCCCTCGTTACTCCACAGTCACTGCCCAAGGCAGGTGCTATTCTGACCCTTCACAGGTAAGAACACTGGAGACTGGCGGGGGCACGTGGGGGGAGTTGATGTGCCCCAGGTCACGCAGGGGAAGGAGAGACCTGGGCTTGGACACCCACCCCGCAGCAGGTGTGTGGCACTGGAGCCCAGCTGTACTCCTTCATCCCCTCCCCCTCCCCTCTCCATCCTTCCAGGTGCTCCCCTGCCCCTGGCAGCCCTGCGCTCCCCCTGGGTGGCGGGAGGGTCTGGCCAAAGGGAGCCGCCTCACAGCAGTGCTTTCAGAAGTGTTCCAGGAGGACCCCAACACCCGGGCCAAGATCCTGGCTGGCTCAGAGTACCACTGTGTTTCTAAAGGGCTGGCCTGGGAGCAAAGAAGTAAATGACATCAGTAGGATCTGGCAAAGGATCTTTTATAAATGAGAGCTTGTCGTTTCTGCACCCGTGGTCGATTCCATAGTCTTGCTGCAACTGATTCATCTAAAATCTGGTTGTGTTTGTCTGGATATGTCTGTAGCTTGAATCCATTCCAACAAGCTCTTTGGCGCAGATGCTGCGCACGGTTACGTGGAAACCGTGGTCCGCCTCCATACTCTCTGTCACAGCCAACCGATTTGGGGGATGGGAGGAGAGAAGAGATCTTCATCCAAGATTATGAAAAGTCCTTTGAAGATCAGGCTCAAAGCAAAGACAGTCTCTTGCATTCAAGGAGGCTTCTGCCTGGTGTCAGGGCAAGAAAGCCTGGACCAGCTGAGATGGGGGGAGACGGGCCAGCCTTGACTGAGATCTTTAAAAGTGGCTTCTCCCAGGCCAGAACAGGGGCTCCTCAGACACAAAGGGAGGGCGTGGTGGAGACAGAAGAAAACATCTACTTTCTGATAATTAGCCAGCACCTGGAACTACAAATAAGGTCTAGAATCACCCTGTTAGACAGAGAAGGATTTAGTGAAGCACTGCATTTGGAAAGTAGGGAGTTTGGTGACAAGGATAGTTAATGTGTTTCTATGTGATTATTTATTCATTCAACAAACAGTCATGAGCAGGATGGTAGGCACTGGGAATGCAGCAGTGAACAAAACTGGCAACATCCCATGCCTTGTGGAGCTGACATTCTAGTGAGGGGAAATGGACAATTAACGCTTATATAAATAAGACATTTGGTTTGTTGGATGGCAATAAAGTAGGGACAGGTTAGAGAATATAGAGGATTATAACTCTAAATAAGGCAGTCAGGGAGGGCCTCCCTGAGGAGGTGACTGAAGACCTAAAGGAAACATGGGAGTGAGCCATGCAGTCTCCAGGGAAAGAGTGAGTATTCCAGGCAGGAGGAACAGAAGTGCAAAGGCCCTGTGGCAGAAGCATGCCTGGTGAGCTCAAGGAACAGGGAGGAGGCCTGTGGCTGGAGTGGCGTGAGCCAGGGGAGAAGAGCAGATGAGTTCAAAGGGGCAGTAAGAAGTCAAGTCATGTAGCACCTGGTGGCCATTTGAAGATCTTTGGCTTTTACTCTGAGTGAGATGGAAAGCCATGGAGGGTTCTGGGCAGAGGAGTGACATCGTCTGACCTATGTTTTCACAGAATTGCTTTAGTTGCTGTGTTGAGAATAGAATGAGGGCAGGAGCCGCGGATGGAAGCAGAGACGCCATTAAGAGAGGGGCTCCAGGCTTGGACCAGGAGGCTGGCGGGGATGTGGTGAGAAGTAGCCGGATTCCAGATACATTCTGAAGGGCGCGCCAGCAGGCTTTGCTGCCGAGTTGAATGTGGGATATGAAAGCAAGAGACAAGTCAAAGATGACTCCCAGGATTTTGGCCTGAGCAACTGAGAGATGGGGAAGACCACAGACGAAGCAGGAGGGGCGTGTGTGTGTGTGTGTCTATTGGGAGTTGGGCTGGGAGTCAGGAGAGGGAACTATTACAAATACAAAAGGAGACTCCTGCAGGCAGTTGGATACATTCTTGCCTGGCCTGGAGAGAGAAAGTGGAAAGTCAGTATGGAAGTGAGAGTGACTGGAACTGAGGAGAGAGCCCCAGAGGAGGCCAGGACTCCTCCATAGGAAGAGGCAGGTAAGAAGGAAGAGCAGGCAGCCAGGAGAGATTTTTTTCTTTTTCTTAAGATAGAAGCAGCAACATGTTTTCATGCTGATGTGAAAGATCTAGGGGAGAGGGAAAAACTAATGAGGTAGGACTGAAAAGGTGGAGGGGGGAGTGGCATCCTTTTGAAGACATCATGGCCACATGGGCACCTTGCCTCTCTGTGGGAGCACGGACACAAGAGCAGGAGAGAAGGCAGAGCGTCTGGACAAGAGGCGGGAACCTGGCTTAAGGAGAGTGTAGAGGCGTGAGATAGTCATCTATTTCACAGTGACACAGAGCGAGAGAGTAGTGGGCGGGCAGCATTTACGGGCCCAGGGCGAAGAACCATCATGAGTTTAAAGCGAGATCACTTAACACCGTTGTGTTTTCCTCCAGCCTTCGGTGCACAGGTGCCCGCATGGAACAGGTGGAGATGGGCTGTGCTTTTGCCGAGCGGTTACAGAGGAACGAGGAGGGAGCAAGGAGTTGAGGATATGCGGGAGAGGGCTCACAGGCTTGTAGACATCGGACCTCACCCATCGTATTACGATAAATCGAAGTTAGAGATTCTTCTAAGAATGCGTGATTCATTTAAGAATATGTCTTATACCAAATGCATTCATTCATTCCTAATTAACTACACTATCCTTCCTGTAGTTATTCAGAACTGAAGAACCCCCAGGCTGTGAGGGATGTGCCTACAAAAAGCTAGCGTTGTCCACCCCATCAGCGAGACAGGGTTTTGGAGCCCATGAGATGTGGATTTTAATCTCAGTCCCATGGCAAACAGGCTGAGAGGCCTAGGGCAAATTTCTTAACCTCTAAATGTCTTCACCTGTAACAGGGGATGTCGATACTTACCTCATGAGGTACATGTGGAAAGCACAAAGCACGTTGACTGGCACACAGCGGGCTCATGAGCCGTTATTATGTCTGAGCTCCACATTTTGACAACTTCGGTCTGAGGTCCAGATGTGTCTCTCAACAGAAGACATGGACAGAACACGCTGGAACACAGGAGTCTCTGGATCCAGTTCCTGGAGTAACTTAGGGCATGTGGCGTGACTTTTAGAAAGTGAATCAGCTCTTCCACGTGGGCCGATCCAATGTATCATAGAGACTCAGTTTCCCCCGAAGGCTCATTTGTCCAGGGAGTTGGGGGGAGGGGAGAAGCTCAAGCTTTCCCTGCCCCAGGGCCAGCCGGTGCAGAAGACCTTCGCACAAGGAGACGTGGGGACCTCTGGACCCCTGGTCTGTGTCTACTGGTCACATTGAGTGGCTCTCGCAGGCACATTCACATCCTGAACAAATAGCTGGAGAGTGGGCTGGGTGTGGAACATTGAGTGCAGAAGAAAGAAACAAATTGGCCCAGCTTTGCACTAGGCAAAAGGTACACAAAGTCAGTGATTTTGACAAAATTGTACCAGCAGCCTTCCTGCCTGAGGCTCAACGCTCAGGCGGCACCCAAGGGAGTGGAATCCTTCTGCCAGTCTCTGGTCTCCCCACCCAGCTCCCCTCTGTCTCCACCCTCAGAGGAGGTGCCATCGTCAGTGGCCACCCAATGAGGGGCACTCAGGTCTCCCTCTTATCAGCCTGGTCAAGACTGCGCTGCGCAAAGCAATTTCCTTACCACTCACAGTGAGGAGGGGGCCCAAACTTAAAATGACCTCCATAAATGTAGGCAGTGGGACGGAAGGGAAAGGAAGAAAACCTGGCACAGCCTGAATTGCAGAGTCTCCAGGGATGTTTTATTTTGTTGTTGTTGCTGTTTTCTGCTTTTTCTCCCCAAATCCCCCCAGCACATGGTTGTATATATTTTAGTTGTGGGTCCTTCTAGTTGTGGCATGTGGGACACTGCCTCAACATGACCTTATGAGCGGTACCATGTCTGCGCCCAGGATCCGAACCGGCGAAACCCCTGGCCTCCAAGGCGGAGCACACGAACTTAACCACTTGGCCATGAGGCCGGCCCCTGTTGTTGTGTTTTTAATACTTGGTTTATTTTTAAAATCATTCCAAAATATATAGATTGAGCCTGCACTCAGAGCCCAGCTTGATGCAGACAGCAAGGTCAAGCAAAGGAAGAACAAAACCCATTTCCTCCGTCCCAGGAGCTGGCAATAGCCGGCAAGACGTGAACTGTGTGGCACGGATGCAGAAAGCACAAGGCGACAGAAGGAAGACCACGGTGTGTAGCACGGTTGAGGGCCAGGCTTCCGGGGAACAAGGCTGTTTTCCTAACGATGTGGGAGCAAGTCTAGTTTAAAGCTTTGTGCATATACATCTCAGAGTTGGTCAGCTCTTTTTTCAGCCATTTGCATTTCTGGCAGGGTCCAGCCTTCACTGTTATGGACAAGAACATCGGGAGAGAAAGTATGGTTAACTTTTTACCCAATTTTTGACATGGCCAGACACAGTCTATTTCTCGCCCACCACCTGCAGCGCCCCCAGTGAAGAAGAATTTCTTTTCTCCAGGCCTCATTCACAGGGAATCAGATATGGGCAGCCGTGGACGTAGCTGCCCCAGAGCTGCCTGTGCTTACACAGCCCGAACGGCATAAGGGCCCCTGCCCAACGCACACTGTCAAAGCAGCTACAGCAACCTGAGGGGGGCCAGCAGAAGGTGCTGGAACGATGCAGGGAATGGGAAGAAGGAGGGAGGGGTCCATCTTTTAAGATTCCCCAGCTCCCCACACACACTTTCTAAAGCAATAATCAGTCCCCTAGTCTAGCAGCTAAAGCTATTTCTAACAATCGTCCCCAAACTGTGTTATTATTTTAAATAGTGTGAGAACAAGGACTATTGGAAATGACCACGTTTCCATTATTAAGCTCAGCCTTGAATCAGAAGTGTTTTCTTCCCAGCTCTTTGAGAACTAGGGGTCCAGCTGGGGTGAGCATGTTAAAGAGAGTTGCTGTTCACAGGGAAACGATCGAGAGAAGAAAGCGCAGGTCTAGCCGTGAATAACTTCCCAGGAGGCAGCCATCTGAGGCCTGAGATGACGGCGGCAGAAAGCGCTTGGGGCCCAGGACGTTTATGCTCCCCAATCTCCTTCACCCGCTGGGGTGTGAATTCTATAAAGGGAACAATACCTTTAATTTCACAATAAGAGAGAAGAATTAAAGGAGTAAAGTTGCTCTCAGATCCTACCCTGAGAAGGGGGTTTTACTCACTTTTCACGGTAGGAAGAAAGGAAGGACATGCAGAAAGAAACAGGTCACCTCTGGGTCTGGACCAGTTCTGGTCCTAGAGTCATCTCCCACGAAGGGGAAAACAAGTTCAAAGTACACAGCCTCTTTGTGCCTCCACTCTTTGTCTCCGAGAACACGATGGCCTCGGTCTCTTCAGATGGCCCATCAGCTGAGAGTGAGCTCTGGGCACCACGGCTTGGCTGTGGATCTGGAAGACCCAATGTTTCTCCACCCTGCCTGCCCGTCATAATCACCTGGGCGCTGTAAAAAGTCCTAATGCCTACATCCACCCCAGAGATGCCCAGGAATTAGCCTGGGGGTGTCCTTGGGCATTTGGGTTTTTAAAAGCTCCCACATGATGCTAATGTATGTATAGTCAAGGTTGAGAGCCACTGGGCTAACCTGAGTGCGGCCATTACAGCCAGGCAGCTCCTTCTGTACAACCTCAGGTCAAGCTGCCTCTGATTCTCCACCTTGGCTGCCGTTAGAAGCACCGAGGAAGCTTTTAAAAATCGTACTGTCCCAGTTGTACGCTGGATCCATTAAATCAGAACCTCTGGAGTGGGGACCCAGGCATCGGCATTTTTTAAAGCCCCTCCAGTGATTCTAACGTGCAGTCAAGATTGCCAACCAGTGGAGCAGGAGATGCCTCCTTCTCCTGAGCTCCACCCCATACGACAAGCAGAAGCAGTGAGTGAACAGAGGCGAGGGCTCCTCAAGCCCTGAGATCTTTGATCCTGTGGGAAATCTGGCCAAGAGAACAAACCCTGCTAAAATGCTGGGCTAGGAAATATTTCTCTGGAGTTCACGGGCTCCTTCCCCAAAAATGGTCTGAGCAAGCAGAGCTGGTCACTCTGTCCACCAAGGCCTCCTTCAGCGTGGGGACTTGGTCACCAATAGCTGTGTCTAGCACACACCCAGGAAGGCTGCCAGGCTCTGCTGGGGGTGCAGAAACATAAAGCCATATTTCTTCCAGCCCGGAAGAAACTTGTGGTATAGAGAATAAAGGAGTTACAGGGAACGCAATATTACATCCAACCAGCTTTTTCTAGGAAATGGGAGATGCCTACCAGAGAGCTTTTCAGGAAATATCTTTTAAGTTGAAGCTGTTTCATTTTTCTCTTCTGATAGAAATCCTTCCGAAATGCTTATGCAGTTCCCTGCCTTCTTTAACAGAGTATGCTGGACATCACGGGACCTTTTCTTGATGGTCCAAGGGCACCATTATCAAGAAGCAGAGCTGTCATGTATGGTTATTCAGATTGTGCTTTGCACAACTTCAGGGGGTGCTGCTCACATTGAAGTCTCGTAGATTTTTACAGTGAGTGGCCGAGATCATAATCAAGGGTCTTGAAGAAGCTGCACCTTTTTCTCTCCGCTCTCCACAGGCTTGCCCATCATTTCTGCACAGCGCCCTGGTACATGGAGAGGCCGTGGAGGTGCTCGGGCTGTCTGCTCAGAGCCTGACATGATCCCGGAGAACTGCAATTCATAATGACTCTTCCTACGCTCTGTAATATCCTGTCCTCTTCTCTTGTCTTCAGTCAGTTCCTAATTCTTGCTACCCCCTCTGCCTCTAGCTGCCCATCGTCTTCCTCCAGGTGCCACTTCTAAATGCAGCCACTAAGGAACAACACTGGCAAGTCATCGACTTTATACTAAATACATTTCTAAGTCAGCTGGCCCTTGGGGGAAGCCCTGCGTTTGGCTCTACACACCCCTGGAGACAAGTATCAGGGTCTGTGGCATCTCTCTTCCTTTACTTTGTCACCTGTGTTCAGATGCTTGGCAGCTCTATTTCAGATGGCTGGGGCAGCCAGAGGTCTGATCCTCTGATTCGAAGGGTTGTGAATAAATATAAACCAGTGCTTCATATTGATGAAATAAAGCTAAAATGTGCAGTCCTATTAGGACACAGGATTATTAGGGAACTCGTTTGTTGAATTTGGGGTTTTTTGTTCACTCGTTTCTATTTTGTATTATTTTTTTTCGGTTTAGTGTAAATTCCCTAGAGTATACACATCCCCAGACGTAGATATTTTTCTAAACTTTCTGGGATGGTTCTGATGAGCAGCCGGGCTTGAAATCACTGGTCTGAAATAGTAACATCTGATATGCCTGGGAGCTCTCTGGGACACACCAGAGTTGCCTGTCACCTCTCCCCATTTGCTGTCCACCCCCGCTTCGAGTCAGTCACTCCAAGGCTGGCTGGCTAACCTCACGGGGAGCGGAGGAAGAAGCCATGCGTTGCGCAGCAGCCCGGCGAGCTCACTCTTGTGTCTTTCAGCTGTGCTCTTCCCTGCTGCCCATCGGCCAAAGAGGTCCTCATCCGTGCCGGCGAACCCTGTCCTGCAGACATCCCTGGAGGAGGTAGAACTGCTCTACGAGGTAGGCAGTGCCACGCGGTCAATTCCAGCCACCCGAAGGGCAATGCACCCTCTCTATGTTTTTTGGAGAAGTGACCTGAGCCCCTGAAAATGAGTGACCTCTGCTGCCATAGGGACTGGCCTACACTAATTTGTCAAGGTCATCAAATTCTTCCCATCCCAAAGTAAGGTATTGCTGATACCCACTCTCCTTTCCCACATGCCATAACAGGGAGTGATGGCATTAGGAGCTCAGCTGAGGCAAAACTAGAGATTGGGTTTGGCCCATAGGAGCCACTGCCAGCCCCCGACAGCAGGGTTGGGCAGTCCACCCCCGCAGCGGCTGGGAGGCAGGCTCGGCAGTAGTACTAAGGCGACGCCAAGCCAGTGTCTCAGTGGAGCCGTGTGTCCAGGCGCTGCATACTGTGGGAGCTCCACTCCTGACAGTCTGGCGTCACCCACAGCTCTCTCCTCAGCCTCTCACGCCTCCACCACTGAGACCCCGCTCCTCCTCCAACACAGGTAAGTTTCCCAAGGGAGCTTGTGTGGTTCAGCGGTAAGATCCCAGGTTCAAGGGCTGAGCTTTAGTCCTGGTTCTGTCACTTGTCAGCCATGTGACCTTGCATAAGCCACCGTTTTTCTCTGGGCCTGAATCTCCTCACTGTTAAATGAGGGAACTCAAGTGTGATCTCCAGAATTCCTTCCAGCTTTGACATCCTCCATGCACTGGAACTGTCTGGCAAAGAAGGAGCCTGCTGTAGCCAAGCAGGTGAGCCAGGGGACCAATTTCAAATCCTGCTGCAGGAGCGGAAAGGAAAATGCACAGCCTTTGCCAAGGCTTGAACACGGGGGGTCGTATGAACGGATCTGTGTTTTAGAAAGATAACAGATAGCAGCATGGAGGATGGGTGAGAGCCGAGGGAAGATGGAGACAGAGGGAAGACTTGGAACTCCGAGTCCAAGAGGTATTAGATTCCCGATACGAGCCTGGCACTGAGCAGGGACGCACATGACAGACACTGCCCCCACTCTTAAAGAGCAGGTGAGAGACGAAGACAAATCTGTGTATCCCACTTCATTCCTAGCACAAGTTTTGCATCTTTCAAATTCCTAGCTTCTGATAAAAAATTTTCCAAAATAATCTGTGCGTGCTTTAGAATGTCTTCGGCGGGTGGGAGGGAGAAAAGGATGAAGGAGTTGACTAGGACACTGGAAACAGTAAGCGGGCACTTCAACAGTGACTTTGTACTAGGCACAGTGTTAGACGTCGTCCATATTTGTCTTATTTACTTCTCATAATATCCCAGTGAAGTGTAGTTACTAATCATTTCATAGAGGAGGAAAATGAGG
This sequence comes from Equus asinus, assembly GCF_041296235.1. Classification (NCBI taxonomy): domain Eukaryota; kingdom Metazoa; phylum Chordata; class Mammalia; order Perissodactyla; family Equidae; genus Equus; species Equus asinus. Next base: position 189,732,582 of record NC_091790.1, on the reverse strand, counting down.
CTCAGAGAAGTTAAGTAACTCATCCAAGGTTACACAGTAAGTGGGAAAGTCGGAACTGGAACCCAGGTCTCTTGGATTCTGAAGCTCTTTCCACAGCTGCCTCCCTAAATGAGCACGTGTGGTAATGAATACACTGGTGTCCTCAGCGATGCCTGAGTGCCTCATGTCTCCCCACGTCCCGCGTTTCTCCCCAGTTCCTGCTGGCCAAACTGGAGATCAGCCCTGACCTGAAGATCTCCATCAAGGACGAGGAGCTCGCCTCCTTGCGCAAGGCCTCTGACTTCCACACCGTCTGCAATGAAGTGATCCCCAAGAGCATCCCAGACATCCGCCGGCTGAGTGCCAGCCTCTCCAGCCACCCTGGCATCCTCAAGAAAGAGGACTTTGAAAGGACAGCGCTCACCCTGGCCTACACAGCCTACCGCACAGCCCTGGCCCAGGGTCATCAGAAGAACATCTGGGCCCAGGCCCTCCTTAGCCTCTTCCAGGCCCTGAGGCATGACTTGATGCGGTCCTCAGGCGCCAGAGTGTCTCCCTGAGAGACGCCACACCAGGACCACCGAGCAGGGACCAGCACATGCAGTAATGCAGAAATTCTTCATTCTCTACTCCATTTACAGACACCAGCTACAAAACACATACCACCAACTCAGAGCAGCAGAGATAAAATAAGCAACCCGATGCCCTTTGCCCCTTGTAGCTTCCTGACAAGCACACCTGACTCCTGTCACAAGGTGACCTGGGCTAGAGTGATAATTCCAGATGCCTCCAGAGGCCAAAGGGTTTATCTGGTGACATGCAGGAGTCTGAGGTATGCTTCAACACTGAGTGACTGCCACAAACACCCTAGTGTGAGGACAGAGCCAAAGGAGACATCAGAGAGGTTTGGGAACAGGGGGAAGATGGAGACAGATTTCTTTGGTCCTAAAAGATCAGGGTGCCAGGTTGAACATCTTCCCAAAGGTTCTATAGTAAGATACAAAGAAACTAGAGCTGTAGCCAAATAAATACATTGTTAGCCAAGGATAGACTTCCCAAAAGCCACCAAGAAGAATCAGTTAGAAAATCAGCAATTTCATGACCTATGTGTCTTGACTCTTCTTTTCTGAAGGCTGGTCTAACACAGAGGAGAAACATGAAGGGGGCCTTCAGAAGTGCTACAGTCATGCCTTGTCTTTTGAACAGAGAAACCATGCTAATTCAGAGAAGGTCATCGTAGTGAACAGGTGGCGCCAGCAGCCACGCTCATCTATCCTCATGCTAAAACTATTTAGCATCATCAGAGATTTAAGTGCTCCACATAAAAATGATTTTTAGGTGACAGAATTTTACCCTTTCAAATGACAAAACTTCCATTTTAGCAATATTGGTATCTTTTTAAACTATATATATGAAACCCCTTAAGCTTCTATTTAGTATCTTTGCAACATTCTAATGAAGGAGTCAGAGGAGATAATCTCTAAGATTCCTCTACTTCTGAAATTTTCACAATCCTTTAACTAACTATGAGATATCACGGGGAGGTCACCTGGTCCTGAGAGGTGTGCTGGACTATTTGTACCAACCCTGAAAGATCCCAAGCTAAAAAAAGAAAAGAAAAAGAAAGGTCGCAGGCTTTGCGATTTCTGTATCTGGTGTGAGCTTTTCTGCTGCCTTCCTCACTGTGAGGCTGTACAAGTGCACTTTTCTTTGACCAACCTAACTCGTGCTTTGCAATTTGTTCTTTCTCAGCCGCCACAATCTAAAAAACAAGATAGCAAGCTTGTTATAATTCTATGTTAAATAAGAGTTAATAGGGGGCCAGCCCTGTGGCTGACTGGTTAATTTTGTGCGCTCCACTTCGGCGGCCCAGGGTTCAGATCCTGGGTGTGGACATCGCACCGCTCATTAGGCCACGTTGTGGTGGTGTCCCACATACCACAACTAGAAGGATCCACAACTAAAATATACAACTATGTACTGGGGGGATTTGGGGAGAAAAAAGCAGAAAAAAAAAAGAAGATTGGCAACAGTTGTTAGCTCAGGTGCCAATCTTTAAAAAAAAAGAAAAAAAGAGTTAAGAGATGAAGGCCTCTGCTAGGAGGAAAGTACCTGGTTCTAATAAAGATTCCTCACCAGCTCAGAGCTCTCGCTGTCGTCTCCTGGGTTCACAGCTGGGTTCTGGAGACTAAAGTTGCAAGAAGTCTGATCTTTGAATGAGTGAGGAATCATTGGGCTGAATTTGATTCTGAAAAGCATATTTAACAGCTGTCATTTGATGATGACGAAAGCTGGTCTGGACTTCTTCAAAATCTTTGAACAAGTGAGCTTTGCCAAGCAGCACAAGCTGCATGATCTTCGTGGAGAAATACTAGGATGCAGGAACAAGATATTCGTCATCCGAGGGAAATACAGCTTTGCGTCCTGATGTTCTCAGCTCAGAAGATGAATAACTGTCAGTCTCTCTCTCATTGTCATTCCCTCGTTTTACTCCTCTTTCACCTCTCTTGATGCAGACTCTGAAACATGCTTTTTTGTTCAATTTTTCTCTTTCTAATATTACGTGTTCTCTTTGACAAAAGCAGTCCTCTCGTCTTTCTCTCTTTTTATTTTTGTTGGTGTCTCTGCTGCTCTACCTTTAGACCTGATTCTGTTTATCTTTGTACCCTTTCTTGAGGCAGCTCCAAGTCTCTCCTGGTTGACTTTTGCTCGCTCTGTCTCTGCCGGCCCGCCCTCTCCGTGAGCTCACTGTCTTTGGGTATCACTGTCTGACTAAAACAAAGGTCAATGTACAGACAGGGTTGGGATTGCCCAGAAGGCAGATTAGCCGCATAGCCTACCTTCCCTATTTGTACTTTTCCTGGATGTAGAGTGGGGAGGAGGTCAGCAGAGGCCTCAGTCTAGAAACTGTGCAAAACCCTGACAGTCATCCCACCCACGGATCCATCCACATCAGAATGGATCTGAGAGCTCTCTTTTATCACCAGATGGAAAGACCCACCCTTATAGTCCCTGCCTGCCATGTTATGGTATAGATGGCTGCTGCCAGTGGTAGGAGATCTGCAAATGGGAGGATGGTTCCCAGGACCAGTGATAGCAATGGTAGTTCATTCACCCTGCAACAAAAAATGAAAGGCACTTTTGTATTCATAAATCAGGGATCATATTTATGTGGGAATATATGACCGAAAAAAATAGAAACAAGAAAGGCATGACCTTTTTCAAAGACAAATGAAAATTTCATTTTCAGTAACCACATACTTAAACACTATTTTAGTCCAAATACAAATTAATTGTTTACCCACAAAAGTTTTATAACAATGATTTCACTTACATGCAAAATCAAATATTATGCTCACTACCACCACGCAAAAACCCAACCCTTTGCCCAGCGAATAGTAAGTTGTAGACTGGACAGAAACGGATTCTCCCATTTTGCCTCATTAGGACCACACTGTACAAACCACAATCACAACCAAGTCACATTTTATCATATTTACTCATAGACAGAACAATCTGGGATGTGATGTTTGTAGTGGAAACTTGCCTGTGACTTATGGAACCATTTCTGCCATTTCTATACTGCTGGGAAATTTTAGGATGTAAAAGTTCTGGAAGTTTCCTATATGGTTGGCATCCTCATGGCTATCTCTGGTGTCACTCAAAAGACACTGAAAAACATCTGTGTGCTGAAACTTTCCTCACTCTGTCATCTCACCTTGAATCTAACTAAAAGAGAATCACGTAAGTGGTAAGCCCACTCATGTGATATGGTAAATATGGAAGGTATTTCCATAGGTAAACTGGACCAGAATTAAATGCTTGTTAAATGACTTTACATGGCTCCACTTACTTTCCTAATCTATGTTAATGTCTTACTTTTTTTTTATTGTGGTCAAAAACAGATAACGTGAAATTTACCATCTGAACCATTTTTAAGTGTACAGTACGATAATGTTAACTACATGCACACTGTTGTGTAACAGATCTCTAGAACTTTTCCATCTTGCAACAATGATACCTATGGGACAATATCTCCCTTTTTCCCTCTCTCTCCAGCCCCTAGCTACTACCCTTCTACTTTCTGTTTCTAAGAGTTTGATTACGTTACATACCTCATATAAGTGGAATTTGTCTTAGATTTCTCAAGCATTGTACTCTGGAATATGTCTTCTTCATCTGAAAAATGGATAGAGTCCTGAAGAACTACTGGTCTTACCGTGTCACTGACCTTACCTAATTTTATTTAACAAATATTCACTTACGGTGTAATAAAAACGTCATGATCAAGTTACTAGGCTCAATGGAATCTTTGTTATCTCAGATGATCTCACCAAGGAATTTGAAGTGGTATGTGTGTTTAACAGTGGATGTTGACTTCCACAGCTGTTTATTATTATCCAGTCTTTAATATTCACCACCAAAACATCACACATGTGGTATTGTTCATTCTACATTTCAAAATCATCACAAAAATGAGGCCTGAATGTAGTAAATACGGTAGCCAGTCTTCCACATGCATTGAAAGAGATGAGTCATCATAGCTCATCCTACAAGGGCAAGATAATTTCAAAAGGGATCTAGGTAGTCCACAGTTGCACCTGCCTTAGAAGTCAGGAAGAACTGGTTTTCTGGAGTCACTTCTCTGGTCACTTTCCCTTTAGCCTGGGGATCATTTCAACTGGTTTTGCTGCAGATCTTGGAATGCCATTCCTTGTGTTCTGTGAATTTAAGAGAACTTGGGTAACCCTTAACTCTGCTCAGCTTCTCTCAGATGAAGGCAGTGCTGCCAAGGACCACCAACTTTAAAAGTTTTTAGAGTTTCCTTTCTTTTTTCCTTTTCTTTTCTTCCTTGCTCCAAATCCACATGTACTTTCTGAAAAAAGGGAAAAGCTTCTCCCCATCTGTAAGCAGCAGAAATTCCAGAGTCCAATGGCTACATAGACCCTGTCCCTGAACTTGTCAACTTATTCCCTGCTCTTCCACCTCCTCCTTGCCTACCCACCAAAGGAAGCTTCTGCTTCTTTTTCGGTAAAGAACCTCAGAGAAGAGCATCTGGGTACCTACTCCAGCCAGAAAGTCCACTCACATCTGGGCTGGAAGGGCCTCTGAAATGATACGGGCAGCTAGACTTTTCCAGAGAGGCATTCTCGCCACAAGGGTCTGTGGCCTTTCTCACAGGCTAACACCCTCTGCTGGTTTAGACATTTTGTGTTCACCCAGGTGCTGAAGCAAATGATCTTTGCCACCAGGGAGGTCTGAAAGGTTTAACAGTGTGCACTCTGGGGCAAATTTCTCCAGGATTAATATTTCCTTTTCTCCCTGCCACCGGACACATCGTCTTCCTCTGACTTTCATCAGCAAGCGGTCCCCCAGGGAAAGCTCCGGGTCCCATGGTCTGCAAGGATAAAGCAGTGCTTGGGCAAATGAGATTATGTTTACAACCATGGTCATCACTTCAGCCCCTAGGATGTCTGAGAAACAAAAATAAGCTTTGCAAGTTGCCTAGGTCTGCAGAATCAGCGGGCCCCTGCTGGGACCAATCCTGAACTGCCTTTGGAAGAGATACCGTCTCATTCTTTCCAACGTGCTGATTGGCTGTAAGGAATGGGCGGGGCTACTGCCTCTGTCTGGCTTCCCATAGGTGAACGAAAGTTAAAGTGGGCCTCCAGCAAGATTTTGTCCCGTGACAACCAGGAATGTCTTAGGGATTTTTTTTCTGCTTTGGAGGCCCAGGCTCAAAGCAAATTATAAGTGGGAGACCAATTAGAAGGAAAGAAATTTGAACTGAGTTAAGGTGCCAGGTCCTGGGAGAGAAGACCAACCCCATCTGAAGGCTGCCTCCTCCCTGACAAACTCGGGGGGCTTGTTTTAAGGGAAGGGGAGTACTAGGTTTTTTTAAGGGAAGAGGGGTACAGCGAGCACAGGTAGGAAGTGACCCTGGTACTGCCCGAAACAGGGCATCAGAGAGAGGAGAAATGATGGAGGGCACGATATGCTCTTGGTCTTTTTAATTTTTTAAGCCTTTAAATGACTTCTTCAAGGCCAAACAGCAGCAGCAGAGGGGCAATTTTGTCGATGAAGGGGGCTTTTGCTGAGCCCTAGAATGAAGTTACTCTGTTACTGAGCAAGCAGAGAGGGAACGCACTATGCCCCCATTTATCATCTTTTCCCGCTTCCTTGTTGCTGGGCATAAGACTATGCTGGCCAATCCCACCTAAAACAGGAGGCAAGGAGCCCAGCCTTTTGTGCAAACGGGCTGTCACTGCCCTCCTCTTCTGCCCCCAAGACGAAAGAGGACTTTTGGAAGCTGAGAGAGGTTTACAAAGTCTTTCTGGACTGAGCATCGAGCATCGCGAGGAGCAAAGGCATCGGGCCTGCGGCGGGCTCCAAGGGGAGGAGGAGAGCGCACAGGTCCAGGATGGGCTTGCTGAAGGGCCTTCTCCGGGCCAGGAACCTGCTGCTCGTCGTCTTCGTGCCGCTCGTGCTGCTGCCTCTGCCCATGCTCTACCCCAGCAGCGTGAGTACTGGCCTGTCCTCTCCTGGGGCCAGGGGGTCAGGCGGAAGGTCAAGGAGGGGAGGTGGGTGGACAGAACGGGGTGCTTATTGCAATTCTTCAACGTGGTTTCCTGTTGGTTTGAAGAAATGGAAGGGTCTTTCTGGAGGAGGCTAAAATACTTTCTGCCTAAAAACTGCCATTTTCATCCTTCTGTCCCATTCCCGTCCCCCAACCCCATGGCCCCCAGCCAGGAGTGAGATTAAAAAAGGGCTGCAGCTGAACCGGCTGATGTGTGTTACACAAATCTGTGGGCCAGGGTTGGCAGGGTGTGCTGATAAGGAGAAGGACACGCTGGTGAGCCAGGATTTGTCAGGAGTCCCCATGTGACCATGTGGATGTAAGGGTAACTAGGGATGCAGGAAGGCCTCCCCGTGATGACACTGAGGAGAAGGATTAGGCAGGAGGGGACTGTGGACCTCAGGGTGGGGTGGGGTGGAGTGTGGCCCCCGCGGAGGCTCTTTTGCACCTCACCAGGGTCTGTGGGCCAGTCTTGGGGGACTGATAACCAGGGTTTGAACCTCTTAATCTCTCAAGTTCCCTCTGAACTTGAAAGCAGCGCTTGGCGTCTTGCCCCGGTTTCACGGACATGGCCCTTCCGTAATTTGTACCATCTGTGTTTTCTTCTCTGTGCTCTTGAAGGACAGACACCAAATGACAGCCTAAAAAGACACAACAGAGGAGCAGAGGAGCCCCAGCTTTGGCTCTGCGCTCAGCTTGCTTCTCTCTGCCTCCCTTCCCTTCCTTGCTCTGTCCCCCTCCTCTCTTCCTCCCCCTCTCAGTGGCTTTACCCCTTCCCCGCTGGCACTGTCCTTGAGACTCTGGGGAAAAATAAGCTAAGAGAGCTTAATCGTGTTTGTGGGAGGGGAAGAGCGCCTTCCACGCAGCTCCCTGAGCAACTTGGTAACCAAGATTAAGTTATAAAGTGAAATACAGGGGATTAGGACGGTGCTTCTTAAAAACAAACTGGCTTAAATCTCGAGCAGAATAAATACCCCCAAGTGCCAGGGAGACGCTGATTAAACCCGGGCCGGGATTAGCAGACAGTGATTGCTGTTGACAGTTTTCCTGGCCCGTACACCAGTCAATTTTCTGCTTTGTCCAAATGAGCTGATTTCTTTTTTTCTTTCCTTTACATGGTTTTTTTTTTTTTCCCTCAGTATCAGATGGGTTTAAGGGAATGCTAACCAAGTGGTGAGCAGGCAGCCTCCAGCCTGCTCTTCCTCTCCACAGCAGTATCAGGTGACCCCTGAGTCCCCGTCTTTGGGGACCATGCCTCTAGGGTGTAGTGTTCCCCACTTTTCATTCTGGGACCCTGTCTTTGAGCTTCTTAATTACCAATGACTAGTGACAAGCATCCACAAAAAGAAAAAGATAAATTATTGAAGGAGGCAAAATAATCTCTACAGTTGAGGGAAGAGGAATGTTGTGGGAAAGAAGAGAGGAAAGGGAAGGCAGGTGTGCCTCTGCTCTGTTTAGGTCTATAAATAATTGAGGAAGAAATTTTTAAAGCTGGACTTACTAAGAGCAAGAGGTAATGCCCTTTTTTGACCTAACCCCTTTTTTCAGACTGTCTCTCACCTTTGGACTAAGATGGCTTCTCTGTGTGTCACAGTGTCAGCAAGAGGCCTGCTCTTCTTCCCCCACAATGATTTAGAAGCACCTTGAGGTCACCACTGCCCACAGTAGGCACAAACCTACCTGTATAATGTCTCTCACCCATCCCTCCCCCATTGCATCAAACTTTGAGATTCCGATACTTCCTCCTTAAGTTTCCTAAATGGACTCGCTTGCTCTGGGCTGGATTTGAGAGACGTCATCCAAGCAGGAGCTCCCGGCCTACAGTTCTGATGGTTCTTCCAAGTGGCAGGCCACAGCTACATTTTAGGAATGGGTAGAATAACCTTCGCCTTTTTCCTACCCAGTTGTCTACAATCAGGGGCCCAGACTTGGTTTACCATACTACAGAAGAAGAGGCTATGAGAGGGGGCGTCCATCACTAAGCCCTGCTTCAGTGTCTCCAGTGGGATAAAGTTACACCCAACTCCCAAGCTAAATTCCAGTCCTTCACAGCAGCAAATACACAGACCACGAGCCCCCTCTGGTCAGGTTTACATGGGATACCACTGGGGTGGTTGGACCGCGTGGAAAAGGAGCAGATGCAAACATCAGTTAGCAGCAGTCAGGAAACATCCAATAGGGGGACATCCCACTTTTGAACTCTCTCCTTTATTTATAAACGGGGGCGGAAAAGAACTAACAACACTACTCCTTAAAGGCAATGCCTGAATACTCACCAACGCCTACACACCTGCTGACCAATGTCTGTGATAAGGGGCCTGGAGTCGCCAGAATATTCTCTCTGGTAGATAACAGAGACCTGTTAGCCAGCAGAGGAGCCCAGTTCAATTCAACCAACACTGATTGAGCTACCTGCCAGACACTGGTCAGACACAGGGACACAGGACACTTGTAATCAAACGTCACAGAGTATTTTGGGTTATCTGAATATAAGCTTACCTACTGAATTATGAGAAGGTTGAGAAGGGGCAAAAGAAAGATTATGTAAATTCCATGGATAAACTGAGGGGGAAATATATGGAAAGGCCTGAAGGTGGTCTCTTGACCACTCTGCTCTAAGGAAAGGTCAGATAAAAATGATGGTAGTTTATCCTGTTCTTAAGACTTCTGGATAAAGGTACCTTGGTGACTTCCTCCAGTAGCCTTTGCTAATTCCTAATAGCAGTTAGAATCAAAACGTTTATCATGGCTTACCTGAATTCTCTTAATTCAAACTAAAATGGTGCCTGGTAGAAGGAAAGTTCTCTCTCTCTCTCTCATCCTCTCTCTCTCCCTGTCTCCCCTTCTTCCCTTCCTTAACTTGTGGCCCTGTGATGACCAGGACAAGAAAGACTGATGGTCCTCAGGAAGGAATAAGGGCTTCTCAGTGAGGGACAGACATCCTGTCCCCTTTATCTTCAGCTGCAGTTAAGACCCGCCATTCTGTCTCTGTCCCGGGAAAGAGATGGGAATTACTGGGCTCAGGTGGGCTAAAGGGCTTTGAACTCCTTTGGGTAGTTTTATTTCGGCAACAAAGGGCGTTCTTCTTTAAATTTCATTCTTTTCAAAAGGGAGCCTTTTTTTTTTCCACTACTGATTCTGTTGTCTTATCAGCACTTCCAAAAGTTTTAACTTCTCTCTGATCTTTTGGCTACAGAGGAAAGCTCAGTGGGAGCTACAGTCAACAATTGTTGGGCCCAGTTCCCATTTCTCAAACCCCAACGCCATAATCCCTGTGTATCAGGAGGGAGCAAGGTCCCGTCAGCCAAGCTAAGTTAATCACCCCTGATGCCCCTCACTGATCATGGTGACCTTTTGTAACTTTTATGTAGAAGTTTGAGGACACTTGTTCTGAATCCAAGGGAGAGATAAACAGAACAAGATTTGTCAGGTTCCTTGATCATCAGCCAGAGTGTCAGGGTAGGTCAGACCTGAGCCCAGATGGTTTAGAACTATGTCTAAACTGAAGAACCCACAGCCAACTTGGATCTTCTATGCTGTGGCCCCTCAGCCCATTGTTAAGTCCCTTGGACAATGAGCTCTCCCAAGAGTCAGCCAGTGACCTTTCTCAACACCATTAATCAGCACCCTACAGGGCAACCAGCATTACTGGCGGCCAAGGTTAAAGAGGACTGATTTTTATAAGGATGTTGTACTTATTAGTTCTGTGTGCTCCGAAGTTGTGCAACCAGCAAAGTGAACGGGCTGCAGAAAACGCTGGGAATTCTTCAGGCCTTCCCTTCCAGGTAGACAGCACTCTTTCTTCCCTTTGTCGGAAAGATGTCTGCATGAGCATCAGGCAGGTGGAATGACGTCCCAGGGCAATGAGAACCAGACAGTAGTCAGGACACTGCTTCTCAACCCGGGACAATTTTCCCTCTGAGGGACATTTGGCAATGTCTGGAGACATTTTCGGTCATCACAATTGGGGAGGTGCTACTGACATCTAGTGGATAGAGGCCAGGGATGCTGCTAAACATCTTACAATGCACAGGACAGCCCCCACAGCGAAGAATTATCTAGCCCAAAATGGGCCAATCTCAGAGCGCACATGTGAACTGGTTAGATAAATTAATCCTTACCTTTAACTCTGCCAAGAACCTCTAGTGTCCAATCAACTTGACACCAAAATATTCTGCCCCAGTCCAAGTTAAAGCTGTGAACTCCACCTTTATGGTATATGACCTTGGACCTGGACACTGCAGTTAATTTCAGTCCCCACCCTATACAGTTTCTGGAACCAGCAGAGCTGTGATATCATCACAGTCCCGTGGCCTCTGTGCTGCAGGCCAATGCAAACATCATGCCAGGCATCGGCCCACCCAAGAATCAGCCATTACTTCACACACCAAAGTATGGGCCCCGCCATGGATCCACCACACTGCCCTGCCAAGGCCAGCTTTGCACCTCCCAGGGCTGTGTCCCGGTGCCCATGTTTGAGTCCGGGTGCCTACTGCCTCCGCCCTGGATCTCGTCTGGATGCTCAGTGGCAGTGGCTGTCCCTTTGACTAACTGCCCACTTTCCTCCCCTTCCAGGAGGCTGCCTGTGCTTACGTGCTGATCGTGACTGCTGTGTACTGGGTGTCCGAGGCCGTGCCTCTCGGAGCTGCAGCCCTGGTGCCTGCCTTCCTCTACCCGTTCTTCGGAGTCCTCCGATCCAGCGAGGTTAGACCACTTGTGGCCCAGCCACCTGCTGGGGTTCCTGCCGGGCCAATGAAAGAGGGCTCGAGGTGATGGGAGATTCACAAAGCACTTGAGGAGGGGGCTTTTTTGCTCTCTGAAATGGCCCCTTAGCACTAAGCCTTTGTACCTGCTGTTCCAGACCCTGAGTTCCTCTCCTTCAACCCATGACCCTCTCTCCCTCAAACTGCCTCTTTCAGGCAGCCTTACTTGCTTAATCATATCCAGTTGCTCCTTCAGTCTGAAACTCTCTAGGAACTGTATGATATACAACCAGGCTGCTGTCGATCTTTCTCAGTCTTGTGTATGTCCATTTAGCCTACAAGCACTCAAAGGCAGGAACCAGGCCTCCCGGGTCTTTGAAATCTGATTACAAAGCTGAGCCCATGTAGAGTAGGTGCTCAATAAATATTTGTTGGCAGAGAGACTTACCATGTTTCCCTGAGTCCTGACAGTGTCTTCATCCACTTCCCCTAAGAAGACAGTTCTGTTCCTTCCCCAGCTCAAGATTACTGCACTTCCTTTCTGTGACTGCTGTCTATCTAGACTCTGCCCTCTCTGTTCACTCTCTCTCTGTGGCATTCTTAAAAGCTCAGACAGAAATTGTCAATATGAAGCCCAGGTTGGGGCCAAATTTCCAGGCAAACACTTAAGCATATCACAAATAGAAAAAAGAACGACACAGCCAGAACCCAGGAGCAAGATAAAGGATGGTCCTCATTCATGAACATCTGGTTCCGTTTGGACTGTCTTGTTCTGGCACCTGGTCTCTGGCTAGTTTCTGATGAAGATGGAATGGTAGAGGTTTGGGACAGAAGAAGGAAGAAAGGGCACTAATGTTTGAATGCCCACTAAGAATCGGGCACTATCCCGGAAGGGCTGTATTCGTTATGGAATGTTCCCAAGATCTCTACAAGGTGAGTGTTAATATTTCCAGTCTACAGACGAGGAAAGCGGCTCAGGGAGTTAAAAAAACTCACCCAAGATCACAAAGTAGGAAGTAGCAGAACTAGATTCCAACTCCTATTAGATTTCAAAGTCTATACTCTTGCTCACGATACCAGAAGGAAAACACTCCATGAAGTATTATGTCGGTGCACAATGAGTTATTCCTAAGAACTATGGATCTCTTTTCCTGTGTGCTACAAGGAAGGAATAATGAAGCTGGGCCTACGGGATGCCTTAACCACAGATAACAGAACTTTTTTGAAAGTCCAAAGGTAGAATTAGGCGATCTCCTAATTGTTGAACTTGACTGCTGATGAAAAGGTTGTCTTCCTACTGCATGGACTCAACTGGCTGTTTTTTTTTGTTTGGTTGATTTTTGGTGTTTTGTTTTGGGTTTTATTTTTTTGTTTTAGGGGTTTTTTTCGGTGGCATTGAGTAGCTATAGCGGCCTCCGGCATTCCAAAAAGGGTAGGACCCCCAAAACCCTCAGCAGTGCTTTTATTCCTGGAGATGGATATGCTGGGGGCCCATAAAAGCCAGCCTGTGACCAGAATTACCCAGCAGTTGCTCCAATTTTCCTCCTTCCTTTGTGGAAAAAATACGTAGTTTGGGTCTGTTTGCATACCTAAAAGAACAATCAACCTTAAATATGACTTTTCTTAAGGGAAGTGTATGAACTTGTTCTGTAGGTTTCTCCTTAAAATTGTAAAACCAAAAGCCAAGGAGTCAGGGGGTGAAAGTAGAGGTCAGAGGAAAGAAATGAAGTTATAGAAAGAATTGAATCTTAAGTAACATTTTTAAGTGAGCTAACTATTAAGTGAGAGACTTAGATTTTTGTGTTTCACTACAGGCAGCCCCAAAGCCAACAGCAGGCCTCAGCCTTAAAGTAGATGATGTCTCTGTTTCTCCAAGGGCTGCCTGCCTTCCACGGGAGGCAATCAGGCCCTTCCGCACAGTAGAGAGGTTACTAAGCAACAGTTGATCCAAGGGCCCGCCCCTTCACACAAACAGGAAGGCCAAACCTGTAAGGAATCTAGGAGACAGTAGTTTTCAAGGGTATCTTGACTGTGAGGAGAAAAGGAAGACTGTCCAGTGAGAGATTGCGTGGTGTTATTGCTGAGGCTGGAGATGGGAAGCATTAGGAAGAGCGAGAGGGCAAAGTTTATCATTTTAGATGAAAAGTCCTACCCATCCATCTCATAAAGTGGCTTTGGCTGGTGATGATATTTAGCAGTTTGGCTACAGCGAGCAGCTTAGGCCAAATATAGTTTGTTTAGCTGGCCTTATAAACTCAGATTCGAGGAAAATGCCAGTAAGGTAGAGGACGTGGGTTGGAGCCCCTTGGGAGCCAGTTACCTTTGCAGACAGAGAGAACACCTATTCCGCAACCACTGGCCGCACTCCTACGCCAGCGTGTGCCGTGGCTCACTGGGAAAGCTGGGCTGGGCGTCTGCAAGAGCCCCCTTTTCCGGAAATATCATCTACTTGTCGCTCCTGAAACCCCCCTTGCGCCCAGCCCCTTGCTGTGACTCAGGCCAGTCTTCCACAGGAAAGGTGTCTCCGATTCTTTCGACTTTAAAATGCTACCCAGTTGCCCTCTTTGTGGAGCCTTTCCAAAGACCTTGGCTAAAAGCGTTGTTCCCCTCCTTCAGAGCCTATTTGATGTCTTTATCCTTTAAATGGTCCATGAGACACACCAGATATAAACTTCCTGCAGACATCTCCTCTCCACCAAGATTCACGCCCCCTGGGACTTACGATGTCTTATGGCCTGTATGCAGGCACTGGCCCTCAGTTAACATTTCTTGATTACAGTGTTTCCTGACGCTGTATCAATAATGTACTCTCCACATGAAGGGAGGCATGTGAACAGGATCAGTGTGACTCAGGGACTGAGGCTTTTGTCCCTTATGTTATTTACTCAACATTCAGAATAATTTTTCTGAGTTCTCTTCCTACCGTGTGCAATATGGGGTGTTACAGGTACCCGGAGGGAGACAAAGATGAAACACATAACTTCTGTCCTTTTGATTCCCACAGCGGACCCTTCTGAGTTTCCCGCTGTCGGCTAGATGTGTGCATAAAAATGGTTGGTTTTCATGGTGACGTGCTGGTCAGCAAGCATTGAGAGTTGTCTGTGTGCAAAGCTTAGACTGCCTTTGCTCTGTGGCACGCAGGTGCTGAAGAGAGACATGAAGTGCAGTAAATGACTCCCGACCTTGGGAAGTTCCTATTCTAGCAGAGAGAAAGGATAAACCAAATGGAGAAACACAGAAGACCTTTGCAGTAATGTCTCATCTTCTGGCATTGTGGAAGACTTACACAATTGCCCATGAGGGACTGTTCCAGATCAATGAAATTTACCCTGTCAACTGCCCAAACTATGTTGACCACCTTTTGATGGAGGTCTTTCTAAAAGGCTTTATAATTTCCTGGCCTTTTAAACAGAAGTGATTGAATATAAATTAACTTATTCTCTGGAGCCTTCAAAATTTCTGGGGGAAAAAAACTTCTCAATCAGAGAAGCCAAAGTGGACTGGAGGACAGCACAGTTGAGTAACTTGAGTGCTGGTTGAACAGCTGACCCTAAAGAATTTTGAGTAACATATTGGCATCAGACTGGAGAGAGAGCTCAAATAAAAATATAAAAGGCGTGTTGTTGGGTTTACAGATGACTCAAAGATGGATGGGCTAGCCAATGTATAGTGACAGAATGAATCAATGTGGACAGGATGAGATAATGAACTGAAACTGACAAAATGATGTTTAATAAGGATAAATGTTAGCAGTTTGTTTGCAAAGACCCTTGGCTTTTAGTTGAGTACAGACTCAGTATGTCATTAGTCCAATATGGCTGCCAAAATTTTGAGCATTTACCATATGCCAGGCACTATGGGCGGTCCTTTACACGCACTATATCATTTAATCCTCTATAGAGTTGTTATTATTTTTATCTTCACTTTACAGAGCAGGAAACTGAAGTTCAGAAAGGTTAAGTAACTTACTCAAGATTACAAGCTAGTAAGTAGTGGAGCCAGGACTTGAACCTGGGATAGTATCATCCCAGAACCTGTGCTCTGAACCGGTTGCGAATCTCTACTGAAATCTGCTGAATTAACAAACAGTTGTGTCCAGAGCATCAAATTCTGGATAAGGAGCTCATTCAGAGGTGGGCAGCCAAGACGTCAAAACTCTAGAACATGAGTCACATGAGAAATGAAGAGGAGATTCAAGAGAGGTGTGACTTCTGGCTTCCACAGCTCAACACACCAGGCTCAAAGGGTCAGACAAGAACCAAAGCGGCAAAGCGCTCTGTGTGAGGGCAGACTCTGAAGTGGGCACCACACACGGTCCTGGGGTCCCCATCCCTGGAAGTGAAGCTGGATGGCCTTGTCAGGGATGTTAGGGATAGACGTCATATCTTGGGAAGGGGTTGGCCTCTAAGGTCCTTTTCACTTTAGGATTCTCTGATCTTGTGAGCATCCACCACCTCCCTCTGCTGGTATACAGAGCCCGGGCCTGTATTTTAGTTTTGTTTTGCCTCCATTGTGATTCTCACTACTGTCATTCTGTCTGCTTCTAAAGCCCTCCAAGCCTTCTAATGTGTTGCATAGCCTGGAACAGTACCTGTGTCAATCAGGCTAGCCAAGACTTACTGCTTATGGGAGAGCAGTGTAGAGGTGGGGGCAAGGGGCTTTCTGGGGAGTACACAGCATGGTTTAAATGAAGGGGCTTGAGAATAGTCTCCAGGATGCCAGGGTCAGGAACAACTTCTGGTAGTGATTACCTCTCTCTACCCCTCCCCAACACACGCACACACATTCTCACCCTCCCCTGTCTAGTGGCCCTGCACTGCAGGCCCCAGCAAGTCTCGTTCAGATACTGGCTCCTGCCAGAGCAAGAGAGGCAGTGAGCAGCTCCAGCTGGGTTAGCAAAACAGCCTTTGCAGCCGAGTGACGCTTGAGTCGGATGTCATGCATCTGCTTCCCTGTTTGTTCCTGATCTTTCTGACCTGCTGGCTCAGGAGACGAGTGCCTAGACTCTGACTTTCTCTGTCTGTTAACCTAGGGGCATTTCATACGCCACTCTCTGCTCTGCCTTTCTGGCCTCTACTCACCATGAGGCTGACTCCCTGCATAGAGGCCTGTGGGGATGTAGGTTGAGCATCCAGCCCGGCCACTTGCCTGAACCCAGATTACCCACAGCCATCCAGACACAGCCCAGAACCGAGCTCCACACCCAGGCCTTGAGTGAGGCCTGGAACCAGGAACCGTCAGATGTTGCAGCCTTTTGAGGCCAAACTAACGTTTCTGTGGGAAGAGCTACTCCCTGTGTATGAGCCAGCCCCTTTGCCTCTGGGCTCGGAGCCCAGCCCCCTGCCTTAGGTTCTTCCGCTGGGGCAGTTCATAGAGTTCCAAAGAGGAAACAGGGGGTGCTTTCTGAGTCAGCAAGTCAGCATCCCCAGCATGCAGGAGCTGCACCAACTTCTGGGCCAGGTCAGCACCCACAGGGTCTCTCTGCTTTAGATTTCTCTAGGGTAGAGTTTGCAAAGAATTTTTTTTAAGCAATAAAACCTTTTCTTTAAACCAAATCTTAGGAGAGTGAATACATAAAACAGATGGAAGAAGAAGTCCTACTCAAATTGAGAATAGGGGCCCAGAGCCCTGGCTGCCTAGGCCCTTCCTGATACCTCATGGCCAACCGCTTCCCACAGTGGCCCCTGAAGTTTCAGAGACAGTGAAGATGGTTTGTCAACCTCTGTCCTCCGGGTATGCAAATCAGGCAATTAGGCAAGTGTCTGAACCCACACAGATGTCCCCCACAGAAACAACATTCCTGCCCCCAGCCAAAGGCCGGGAGCCAGCCACACTGGATTTGGCTGCATTTCTGGGGCACTAGCTGGAATCTTGCAGTGTGGGGCTTCAGCTCTGACAAGGGCCTTAGTTCAGCGCTAAGAGAGAGCCAGCCTCGTATCTAGAGGATTTCACAGCAAAATTGTTCAGGTGAACCAAAAATTCCCGCCATTTGAAGAGTCCCACCAACAGCTGACTTGCAGAGACAGTTTGGATGCTGATGAGCTGCATTTCTGCTGGGACACCCCTATGCTGCCACATGCCCACATCAGGAGAGTGGACACAGTTGGATCCATACATGCTTCTGGTCTCTTGGCTGCCACTACCGTGAGCAAGTAGAGTGGCAATGTAGAAAGGGTCAGCATCCAAGTTGGCAGCAGGGTAGAACTGAGTTTGAATCCAGTTTTGTCACTAACTAGTCTTGAGCAAGTTGTGTAACCTCTCTAAACCGCCATTTACTCATCTGAAAAATGAGAATAATGGAAATACCTACCTCCTTCGGGAGATGTGAGGATTTTAGATGATTCTGAGTGTGCAAGCGCCGATCCAGGTGCCCAGAGGCAGGAACAATCAGTTGGTCCGCCTCTGTCTTCCTCCGTGGACCCAGCAAGGACAAGTCACATTCTTAGTGAGAGAAGCACTGGTCTGAGATCGACATCCAGATCTCCATTCTCCTCAGACTTCTAGGAAGAGAACCGCAACTCCCCCCTCCCCTTTATAAAAACCTTTTTTAAAAATTATAAACCTAACATACCTAGAAAGCAAGAAGTAATTCTATGTCCAAGGAAAGTAATGTTTTTAAAAGCTCACTACTAACAGATGTCACCTGCAATTCACTAACAATGAACTAGTCCGTAAATAGACCATATTCGCCAGCACTTCTGTCCTTGTATCTCTGCCCAGGCTGGCTCCGAAAGCTCTTCCAATGCACCCACCCTTCACTTAAGAAAATGTGGAGGAATCTTTTTTTGGGTCCACCTTGTTCCCTCTTAATTCATTTCTTTCTCTTATCCCCTCATTTGGTCGTGCTGGCATACTCGATTCCGGGCTCAATCTCATCTTGCAGCTTGTTATCTTCTCTACTTCTCTAAAGATAATAATGGACATTCACTGAGCACGTCCCACATGCCAGGCACTGCTCTGAGAGCTGGCCTGCGTTATCCTATTTAAGGCCCATGTCAGGATGGGTTACATGAGCTCCGTATCATTACTGTTGCCACTGAAAAGGCTGGAGGGATGGGCCACAGGGGCTCAGTGGTTTGTCCCAGAGCACACAGCTCATCTGCGAGGCAGCCATTTAACCCAGGTAGCCAGAACTCAGAGCCCAAACTGTTGCCATTCTCTGCTCCACCTTTTCACAGCAGCCTCCTCGAGCCCATCTCTTCAAACCACAGTCCAGAAACACCTCTGCTCTCCAAGCTCAGGAAACCACAGAGCGGAAAAACAGAAAGGCCGTAAAAAATGCATATGTCACAAAATCCACGCGCTAACAAGCTTCGTTATCTAGTTTTCCAACTCACAGAATATTAGTCTCGGAAATGAGACAGCGAGGAAAGGGACCCTCACAGCAAGCCTGAGTATGCAACACGTTTCAGAAAACGATTAAAATAATCCTCCGGAACGCTGGAACTCTGGTGTTCCCAGAGGGGTTCTGAATAACCAAGGTTTTATTGTAAAAGAAAAATCAATGGGCTAGAAAACTAACAAACACCCCCAGTGGATGGGATTTTATTTTTAAAGGGAAAAAGGCAGCCTTGTGCCTGGGCCCTCTCTGCATGCTATGGCCTCAGACCAGTTCAGCCTTTGTGTGGACCACTTGGTAACAGGAAGAGCCACCAGGAATCCTGGCTGTCAACGTGGCAGGCCATGCCAGCTGCTTTGTATGTGTCATTTAAGCTTCACAACAGCTTTACAAAAGGCAGGGACTCACATAATCCTCCTTTTTTTTAATTTTTTTTTATCTTTTTTTTTTAAAGTTTCGCACCTGAGCTAACAACTGTGGCCAATCTTTTTTTTTTTTTTTTTTTTTTCTGCTTTATCTCCCCCAATCCCCCCTGGTACATAGTTGTATATCTTAGTTGCAGGTCCTTCTAGTTGTGGCATATGGGACACCGCCTCAACGTGGCCTGACGAGCGGTGCCATGTCCGCGCCCAGGATATGAACCCTGGGCCACCGCAGCGGAGCGCACAAACTTAACCACTCGGCCACGGGGCCAGCCCCCTCATTTTTTTTTTTTAAAGATTTTATTCTTTATTTTTTTTCCTTTTTCTCCCCAAAGCCCCCCAGTACATAGTTGTATATTCTTCGTTGTGGGTCTTTCTAGTTGTGAAATGTGGGATGCTGCCTCAGCGTGGTTTGATGAGCAGTGCCATGTCCACGCCCAGGATTCAAACCAATGAAACACTGGGCTGCCTGCAGCGGAGTGCGCGAACTTAACCACTCGGCCACGGGGCCAGCCCCTCCCCCTCATTTTTTTTTTTTTAGATGAGAAAAGTGAAGCCCAGAGAGGTTGAATAACTTGCCCAGGGTCACACAGCTGAGTCCTGGCTGACTCCAGAGTCCACACTCTTTCCCATTTGACTGTGCTCCCTCATTATCACAAACTACACCCAGGCTGCATTGCCCAAGCACATGGCATCACTTACAAGGGGGCCGGGAGGGCACGTGAATAGACCTGAGCCCACCAAACACCAAATAAGACAACAGCACAGGGCCAAGATCCCGCTAAAGCTGGGCCTAGGGCTTACAGCATCCCAGGCCCAGGTATTTAGGGCCAGTGTCAGGACTGTGATTATGAATGAAGGTGAGGAATGTGTGCTGGCCCATGCTGTCTGGGAGACCAAGAAAATTCCCCTAGAGTTGAATGCGATGCCTGGTTTCCAATTAGCCCATCCTGAGTGGCATGTTGTCTAGTAGCTTTGGATTCAGATGGACCTGGATTGATATCCTGACTCCATCCCTCACACTGTGACCTTGGAAACCTTCTGTAACCTCTCTGAGTCTATTTCCTCACCTGCGAAGTGAGATATTAACAGTACCTGCCTCCTAGGACTATTGTGGGTCTCAAGGGAGATAGCGAATGCAAAATGCAGAATTCCTGGCATGTCTAGGGCACTCTTTATATGTTGGCTCCTCACTCCTTCCCTTTGAAAGGAACCCAGAGAAAGTAGCCCCATCTCTCGTGTAGGCTCTGAGCCTCCTAAAAGGCCATCACAAACTAGTATTCTCCTATGACACGTACCAAAGAGCCAAAAACTAAAATGTCGTCGGTCAGTCCCCTGGGGAAGTAACCGTGCTAAGCACTGCCTCTAAAAGCTTTGCAGAGGGCTGCAAGTCATGGGGCCAGGGGAGGGACCGTTACCCAGGACTACCGTGTCCCATGTCTTCTGTGGGTTTTCTTCCTTGGTAGACAGAGGAAATCAAAACACCGCTTCGGCTACAGAGCTGCCTCCTACAAGCCTGGGAAGGTAAGGGTGCAGCCAGAAACGTCCTAGGCCCCAGCTCAGCCGTAGCCCTCAGGCATCCCAGCGGCTCTCCCACCTCCCGCTAGGGGGCAGCATCTCCTCCCACGGTCAGGGCCCCCAGCCTTCCTGCCTCTCCCAGAGGGAACTCTGCCCCAGAGCCACAAGCCCAGAAGAGCAGGGGGCCTTCTCTGCCCTCCGGGAGCATTAGTGACACTGACAGTGAGGACTGGGGTTGGGAACAAAACTAGATTAACCACAAGCAGAGGGTGCTTCCTTCAGGAAATGGTCAGAGAGAGATGATCCTTCCACTGCTACACAAACCTTGTCAACTGGACACAACGACATCTCCCTGGGGCGGAAGAGAGAAGGCGGAAATGGAGCAGGTTGCCTTTATTTTGGCTTTTACGTTAGCAAAGCGTTATGTGCAGAGTTTAAAAATCAAATAATACTGAAAAGCTGATAATGAAAAACCAGCAGTCTCCTTTCCCACCCCTCCCCCCTGCACCACTCACGGGGTCCCACCTCTCACTCCTAGAGTCAGCAACTCTTAACTTTGTTAACTGCTTCTGCTGGTATTAAACTCCACATCCCTACCTGATATTCTTATATTAATTCTCAAGTTAGCACTTTTAGACATTCTCAGTTGACTTCCAATTACACCAGATGAGGCTTTTGTTCTGGTACATGTCCCAGTTCCCCTCCCTCCATCCTCGCAATATACGAATGTCACCATTTTTGTTAATTCCATAATCAAAGTTTAACAGTATGATTATGTAAATATTGTTTATTTCAAATGCTACATATTTCACTATATGTTTCCTTCCCTGTTCAATTCTTATTTTTTCTGCAGTTAAAAATGTTCTTGTTTTCTCATTTAAGAGGGTTTCTAAATCAGAGGTTAAACTTTTCTATATCTTTTGCTCTCAACTTCTGTCATGGTTGCATTTTGGGGGACAATTCTCGTGTATGTGACAAATATTTATTGAGCATCTTCTTTTGCATATCACTCTACTCAGTGTTTAGAGATCTTGAAAGGTCTTTTGCAGCCTAAAATTTAGTTGAGAGACAGAGAGGTACACATGAAAAATAAACAATACAATCAGGAAGCAACAATTCAAGCATTGCCTAGTGCTCTGTGAGGTGTGGAATTAATGGTGCCCACAGGGAATGTTCTGGAGTCAGAGGCTAGAGTCACAAAGGAAGGTTTTCTGGAGGGCACCAGGCCTGAACAGGGCTTTGAGGTCTGCTGGGTCTGTACAAGCAGAAATGAGAAGAGAGCATTCCAAGTGAGGGAATCAGTGAAAAGCGGGTCCGCGGACCCCAAACACACGAAACGTCTTTTTAACAGGCCTATGGCTCAATTTCCTCATCATTCAAAAGCAGGAAGAAATTGATGACTGGTGCTGTGGTTGTGTAAGAGAAAACCCTATTCTTAGGAAATATACACTGAAGTATTTAGGGGTAAAGGGCCAAAATGTATGTAACTTACCTTCAAATGTTTGTCAGAAAAAAATATATATATAGATAAAGAGGGCGTATGGGTGTTCCTTGTACTATTATCATTTTGGAACGCTTTGGAACTTTGGAATTATTTGGAGTCCTTTAAATTTAAAATTTTTTCTAAGGTTTAAGGCAAGTTATAAAGACACCTTCAAGAACTTTATCCTAAGGAAATAATCACATTTATATAAGGTTAACAATTAAGCAGAAAATTATTCTTTGCTCCATTTGTAGTAGGGGGGAGAAAGGAATCAACCTAAATATTCAACAAAAGGAAAATGGCCAAATAAATTCTTTGATACGTTATGCTGCCATTAACATGGCTTTTTCCAACAAATTTAAGTCTCCTAAGAAAATGATCAGTGTATGATGTAAAATTTTAAAAAGCAGGATATAAAACTGTACATATTGTATAAATCCAATTATGTATCTACATAGATATTAAAAAATTATTAAAGAAAATATACCAAAGTATTAACAGTAGGAAGATTAAGGGTAATTTCATCTTTAAATTTGTCTATATTTTGAAGTTCTCCATAATGAACATGTATTAACTTTCTAATAACAAATGAACATAATTTTCCCAAAAGCTAAAAAGAGAATAATGAGATCTGGAGACAAATCCAAGGTTATTTTAATAATTTTTTAGGATTAAGATAAAATTATAACTATGTTTATTCTTTGAAATCATTTTCATATCATAATTACAGAGTGTTTTTATATTTCTTTTAAAAAGTGGAGAAGAAGATATCTACCCTCTCGGGTTACTGGCAGGATTAAATGAAATAATTTCTGTGAAGTGCTTAGCACAGTGCCTGTCCAAGGTAGGATGGATGGATGTGTATATAAAAATTTTTTAACATTTTAATATATATATATATATATATATATATATATATATATATATATAAACCAGTTGGCTATTTTAATAGCCCTCATCTCCCGGCTGCTTGTCTGCCAGCATCCGGTTGAGAATGAGTTGTGTTGGGCACAGCCTATGCTCCCGGCCAGGACTGGGCCCTGGGTTGGGTAGGGGGTAACTTGCGCTGGCCTCCCACAGGTGGCGGCCGAGTACTTCAAGAACACCACGCTGCTGCTGGTGGGCGTCATCTGTGTGGCGGCTGCCGTGGAGAAGTGGAACCTGCACAAGCGCATCGCTCTGCGCATGGTCATCATGGCCGGAGCCAAGCCGGGCATGTAAGTTGCATTCGGAGTGCCTGGCCGTAGTGCGTCCCCACAGCTCCCAGTGGGCCACCTGGACAGTGGTCCTGGGCCACAGGGGGACGTCTACTTCAGGCTGTTTTTCTACCAGTGGGGATGGGATGACACCAGTGCCACAGGCTCTGGCCTCCTCCTCCAGTGAGAGGGCTGGTGACAGATTAGACTGTCACAATCTAAATAACTTACCTGAGCAACCCAGACTGCAAGGGCAGCAGGTTACAAAATACTAGGGTCTCATTCGGTAAAACAAGATGGACCAACGTAAATTGTTTCCCAACCTTTTTCCGGTGTATCAGGGAGCAAGTTGGACACGGAAGTGGTGTCTTCTCCTTTGTCATTTAAGGAGATGTGGAGGTTCTCTCCCATCCTCCCTGAGTTTTTGTTGTCATTGATTCAGACCATAGACCTGTTAGACACATTGCATTTGACCCAGAGTCTGCAATGTACCGCGTGGCCTCCGCTGCTTCCTCTTTTCTCTCTGCTGAAGGCCAGCGGAGGGATTCCCAGCCTTGGAGGGTGGGTGGGAAAGTCAAGATGACAGTTGTGTGTTAACTTCACCTCTGCTTGGTTGGATAGCCCACTCTTATCTTCCGTTTGGAATATCTATCTCACCTCCTTCTAGTTTACAACTTTCTTGCAACATTTTATGTAAGCTGCCCTGACTCCTTCGGGAGTCCCATATAGTGTAAATAAATAATATGGTATTAGTTTTCAACATCAGTCATTTAGATGAATACAGGTTATGCTTAAAAGGATGTTCCCATCTCCCACTTAACTAGAGCTTATTGTAATTCACCCCCTCACTCAGTAGTAATCTTGTACGCCACACTCAACCTCCTGGGCACACAATGGCATTTCCTCACATCGCGTTGGGACTCTGTGGCTCTTTAAAACCTCGGTGTACTATCTTCAAGAACTTTTATCCCCTTGAGTTTCCACTCATCTCTGTTTACATCATCCCCCAGCGAGCTTCCACCCAGTGGTGCTGTCTTTGCCCTGCGCGTCAGGGGCAGACAAACTCATGTCATGGTCAGCCCAAACAAAAATACCATCAGGACTCTGGCCTACCCGGACGCAATCCACATGATGAGTGTGCTGTCCTCAAACTGTGCAAAGTCCATGATTCCACCTAAAATAATAAACACAGGTAGTCTTTATGTTGGCTTATCTCATGGAAATAAGAACCGAGTCTGTACAAACACACATTGCATGTTTTCAAAGTCAAAGAGAAGTCACTTGAGAGTTATCTTTGAGAGTGTGTTCCTCCAAGTGTTGACTCAAGATACCAGCCGAAAAAGGCACACAGTGCTGTGGGACACCTCTGTGACTTTGGGGGCTATACTTTCAGCATATTGACCGTGGGACGAGTAGTGGGCGGAACTGTGAGTTCCATGTGTTCATCTCTATTTGGTCACTAATAACGACAGTGGCTTGGCTGCAAAACAAGGAATGTAATGGTACTCACGGAACTGCTGGGTGCAAGGGAAAAGAAAATAATTCCCTTATACACAAAAATCACACACCATCACCAAGCTAATGTGCACAGGAGAGACAAGCAATCAGTAAGTCCACACCCTGTGAGCCTCCTACCAAAGCTATCCTTTGCTTGAGTAAGGGCTTTTTTCTGGCTAAGGCCAGTAGCCCATCAAGTATGATTCCTTTATTCAACAAATATTTATTTAATGTTTACTCTGTGCCAAGCCCTGGGAGTACAAAGCCGAATGGTGCCCTGTATGACATAGAAACCTGATTTTCTGGAGAAATGCCAGGCACAGTTCTCTAGGCCAGCACCATGTGGTCTGGAGGAGGCCTCGAAGGAGCTCTGAAAGGTCGGCGGTTGGGCCCTGGGAGATGGCCACACTGCCCATGCTCAACCGGCCCTCCCTGCCTTCCAGGCTGCTGCTCTGCTTCATGTGCTGCACCACGCTGCTCTCCATGTGGCTCTCCAACACGTCCACCACCGCCATGGTGATGCCCATCGTGGAGGCCGTGCTGCAGGAGCTGGTCAGTGCTGAGGAGGAGCAGCTCGTGGCCGGCAACTCCAGCGCCGAAGAGGCTGAGCCCATCAGTACAGTTTGCTGGAGTTCACCTACCCTTTGCTCCTCCATCCTCCTCTTGTGATACTGCCCAGCTCGGTGCCCCCACCACCACCCCCTCACCTATGACCCTCCCTTCACCTTCTGCTGTGTCCCCTTCCCTCCCCTCTATCCCATACCAGCCCTGGGAACTTGATCGTGCCTGTGGCCCCCATTCCCACTCTTCCTTCCTCCCCCACTTACAGCGGTCACCACTACTCCTTTCCCCCAAACGCTCAAAGGTTATGACAAAACCCTGGGCCTGTCTGTGTCCAAGAGCCCGCCATGCCCTCAGAGCAGAGGGAAGGTGGGTTGTCATGCACCACACCTCTAGCAGGAGCCTTCATGCCCTTGTTTCCCCATTAGGCCCTGAGCCCCTGAGCCCCTGAACTACCCTGTGACCCACAGGGTAAGCTCCAGCCTCTGGATCTCACTTCCTGCTTTCCTTTGCTACTGTAGGTCTTGAGGTAAACAACAGCCAACCTTCTCTGGAACTCATCTTTGTCAATGAAGAGTGAGTATGACTGCCCTCCTCCCAGAGAGAGCCTCTCTGAGTCTATTCCAGGGGTCAGGAAAGCTGGGACCGGATCCCCTAAACAGCTCTTTCAGATGTATGGGCCAAGCTCACATCTTGCCACATTACCACCTCCTCCTGCCTCAATTTCCCCTCCACACCCAGGAGCCACTCGCCAAGATCTTGAGGGCAGCTCCCTTACCCACAGGGTGTTGCAGTGAGGAGAGAAGAGATAAAATGACTACAACTGAATCTGAAGGGGTACATCAACTTTCCATACGTCTCCCAAGTAGAATTTCATCTAAATTGATGTCCCTCTTAGGAGAATAATATGTTTACTCTATTAATGGAAGAATACTCGCATAACAGATGTCACTGGAGATTCTTAGAGAATCACAAAGGATTTCATTCATATTAGATATGGTCTTAGTAGATTTGGTCTTGTTAGATACAGCAAAGAAAAATTAGGTGACAGGTAGGAGATTAGAGGACAGCTGGTGAGACAGTCATGTGATGGTGGAAAGAAGCTGAAAAATGAGAAATACAATCTCAAACATTCATGTGAAACAGATCTTAACAGCTCATTTCTTATGGAGAATCTTGTCAAGGTGTAGTCTGCAAGGAGAACCATGATGAATGTTACACTTTAAAAGCCGGATTTGTAATAGAGCTCAGTTTTGCAATTTGGCCTTTTCATAAAAAATGGAGAATTCACATTGAGTGAAACCAGCCTATCTAATGGGATGGACGCAGCAGGGGGCCATCAGGAAATGCCTTTATTTTCTTCCCACCACTGTCTTCAATCATAGCATATTGGATTTCCCTCCTTGGCCCTTGATGATATCTCAGGCAGATCCCAGAGTTCTTCTGGTTCCTTTCAGATATTAGAAAAATCTCACTTTCAGATATTCAGCAGTCTAGTCCAGACTCACATCAAAGCTTCAGTCTCTCATCCAAAGCTCCTCCCGCTCCTCTCTTGCTCACACCCACCCCCTTCAGCCGAGGTCTGCAGAATAAGAGGTAAAACTGAGTCCCCTCCCCTTTCATTCTTCCTCCGCCCCCTCTTCTCCTCTTCCCGCCCACAACTGCCTCAGCTGCTTCTGAGTCTCCAGGGTCAGGGCAGAGGCTGTAGGGTGCAGGAAAGATAAAGGGGCAAAAAGGGTCTGGGCCAGAGGTCTTGCAGAGTGGGGTTGGTGCCGTCTCTGAGATTAAGACCCCAGCTCTTTCACTTGTTGGGCACCTACCTTCAGGGTTTTGGAGTGTCCCCTTGAGGCCACGTATGCATAGCCGAGGGCCTGATGGTGGTGGTGAGGCGTTCCGGGAGGACCACTGAGCCTCCCTTTGGTTCTGGGCTCTGGTGGCTCACTGCCCACATCCCCTTTGCTCCAGTCGCCTCTGCCTCTTGCATCTTTTCAAGATGGCTTTAGCCCAGCTATCCTCCTGTGCTTCCAGCCCTGACAGGACTCGGCACCGTTGCCCTGCTGAGCACTGAAAGCACAGGCTGCTCCCATTGCAGGGCTCTTTCCTCCTCACTCTGGCCTCGCAGGCAGCACCCGCTGGTCTCTTTGTTCTTCTCCAGACAAAAGTACATGCCCCAAACTCCAAAGCAAGAGCTCAGTTGTCCCCAGAACTCTCTCAGCCAGGTGCTGGTGGGAGCTGGGGCTGTTGACGGCGTGAGGATGGCAGTCTTCTCCAGGGCGGCCAGCTCCTCCCGTGCTGTCTGAGGGGCTCCTTGCCTGCCCTCCTCACCGACTTGGGAAGGAGGGATGGGAAACGTCACAACACTCTACTCCTCCTAGACTAATGACTCTCTCCAAAGAATGCTTCCCTGTGAACCCCTTCAACCCCTTATCCTCCCCTGATGTAGCTGGAGATGGGTGATGGCCACAGGACCCCAGGCCTTGCACGTGTGTCCAGCACCTCGCTCCTCTGTCTTCACAGTGGGCGAGCTCGTAGCACCCACTGTCCTCAGAACTAAGACACAATGGAAGCGTAGTACTCAGTGCAAGTCAGTAATGCTGACAGTTAAATCCTCGCCTTCGTCTCTCTATTCAAGGCAAAGACTGGGACAGACCAGCAGGTGTGGGAGGGACTCAGCACGCGGTTGACTGCCACACCCTGAGGTCCAGGTTCTCATCAGAAATTCCCCCCATCTTCTCTCACTCACCCTTCACCACGTGCAGTCAGAGGCCTCCCTGCTCCTGTGGGCTCAGATAAGCCTTTCACAAATTTTTCTTTCTAGATAGTGACCTTGACCCCGTCAGCCAGTGAAGACGTGGTCAGGGTCCCAGACTGTCCAGGCAGAGACGGGTTCCTATCCGGAGCCACCAGTTAGCACCCCGGTGCCCTCAGGAAGTTAGTAACCTCTCTCTGCCTGGTTTCCTACTCTGTAAATGTAGGTAGTGATACCTGCACCATCGATCTGTTATGAGGATTAACAGTGTCCTGAGGATTAAAGCCCATATTTGAGCACTCAGCACCTACTAAGCACTCCATGTTAGCTCTTATTAGGATACTTATCGGCATCACTTCAAAGGAAATGCGCTGCCCTGGCCTCAGGAAGGAGCAGGCCCCTGTCCCCACAAGTCTTCACAGCATGTCCAGAAGGCGAGGAAGACTAGGGTGAGATTCCTCTTCTTTGCAGCCTGGAAAACCAGAACCTAGAGAGGTCACTATACCAAACACTGATGTGTGGGGAGAATTCTCATCTCAGGAAGTCTGGACCACTGTTTGTTCTCTCATTTCCTTTGCTTTGTTCCAGCACATCCACTGCAGACTTCACTTCTCTGGTGCAGAGCAAGGTATGGCCTTAGGTTCCTTCTGTGCTTTGGGATCACTTGAGAGTCCCTCAAGATAACTCAGGGACAGAGATGCCTGGCAGCTTGTCCTAGAGCCCAGCAGCCTCCACTGATGTGAGAACAGAGAGGGGCTCACACGAGCCTGGACATAAAGAAGACTAGACGGGCCCCTAATGAGGGCCTGGGTAGTTCTAAACCCCAGTGGGTTTAGCCACATAAAGTACAGGATCACCTTTTTTCATGGAAATCCAATACTCAGCCACCCAGATTTTCAACAGCCACAGATTCACCCTTAGGATTCCTTACAGTGGGGATTCCATTTGCAAAAATGGTGTAATAAAAAGGGACACATTTATAGGAGAAAGCAAAGTTTACCTACACACTGCTGCCCCCAAAGCTGGTTTTATATCTCTTCTTCACCAGTCCAAACAGATGGACTTTAATTAGTCCAAACTGTGGACGTTGTTATGGTGAGTTTTTTTTTTTTCCATTTTCTTTGTGTTAAGGAAAAAATGGAGGATTCTTCATTAGCTAATAACATTCCAAAGTCAAGCTCTTCTATAAGGACAGAGCCATGTTCTGCCAAGTTTCAAAAGCCACTTCCAATGGGGTCCTTGACCCCAAACTGGACGGGAAGCTGTGAAATGGAGGCAGGCACAGTTGGGGTCGCTCACAACTGCATGCTTTCTCTGGCTTCTGGTCTTTGATTCCCTCCGTGCTGAGGTGTGGGGCGCCCCTGGGACGATTGGTGGTACTTCTTAAGCCCCACCACATCCTCTTCCTGATAGTGTGATGGTCTTTGTCCCGACAGAACCTGAACGGTGTGCCCACAATCACCAACCCCATCAAGACTGCACACCACCAGGGCAAGAAGCAGCTCCCATCCCAGGTAATGCTGTTGCACCTCCTGACCCTGTTTCCTACATGAAATGCCTTGAGCTTCCCAAGGGCCACTGGTCTTGAAGTTGTGAGGCCATCAGGCTAGTGAGCTGTCACCAGGAACTCTATCCACATACATGTCCAGGCTGCGTGTGCCATGGAGATAAAATGTCTAACTCGCTGTTGACTTCAGCAAGTCATTCTACCGTCTGAGCCCCAGTTTCTTCAAGCATAAAAGCTGAGGATTGGTCTAGATCAGAGGTATTCAGCTATTCCTTAAAAGTGCCTCAGGGACATTGCAAATATTTTGAGTACTCTGAGATTTTAAGGCAACTGCTTTGCTGTGCAAATAAGGATTTTCCTGGTACTATATCACTGAAATAAAATGCAGAAGTAAGATAGATGTTGAAGCTGTAAGGTATAAAATTGAAACTATCACTTATAACCCTTGATTTCAAATTTTTGTGATCATCAAAATAATCTCGATTATTTAACATCCATCATCATCATAAATCACTGCCACCTTTTATTAAACACTTATTATATGCCAAGCACTGTGCTAAGCATTTTCTCTCTAGTCTTGACTCAATGAGGTAGCAATTTTGAACTCCATTTCTACAGATGAGGCAGGGAGATGACATCACGTGCCCAAGGCCTCAGAACTAGTGAGAGGAGCCTCTCGATTCAAGTCCACATCTCCCTGACCATATGTATGTGCTTTCAGTTACAAAATAGACGTATGCCAATGAAACACTACATTTATGTTTTATATATTGGCGGTCCATGCAAAATTGCATTAGAAGAAAAGACTGTAGAAAACCACTGGACCAGAGAATCTATGAAGTCTCTTCCAGTTCTGATAATTGATGAATCTTTCAGGAAGGTTTGGAAGGGTCCAGACTTACCTGGGCCCTCCTAGAAAGATGGGGCAGTGGTTCAGGGCTTTGAGAAATGTGGCAAGGTGGCCTCTTCCCCATGGTTTTCCTATGACCTGGCCTGCTGACATTTGGGCCAGACTGCTCCTAGTCTCATGAAGACTCAGTGAGGTGAGGCAGGCCTGGAGGGGCAGATGGCACTTGCTTCTTTAGTCCATACTTATGACCAGAGGTCAGCAGCCTCTGATCCTGAAAGGCCATCATCTGGACCAAGAAGAGCCTGCAAGGACCATGGCAAGGCTTACGTGCAAGGGGAAGGAAAGGCAATGGGCAAGAAGGAAGAAAAAGTGAGGAAGGAAGGGAGGACCTTTCCTTCCTACATTGACCCTCTTACCCAATGAAAGGTAGATTCCTTTTGTAATCCAAGCCTTATTTTTCAGTCATCTCCCAATCAGGACTGTCATTTTAACTCCAGATAGAACAACCATCTTCTATTTGATCTTCAAACACAAAGTGGAGAAGAGCCAGTTTTACTGGAGTTCAAGCAAAAAACAGAACAATCTGTTAATATTAATAACAATAAAAATAATAATAGCTTACCATTTGTTAAATGCCAAGAAGTGTTCTAAATGCTTTACATATATTACTTTATTTACCCTTCACAAGAGTCTAGCAGAGAAAATAGGATTTTCTCTATTTTACACAAAAAGAAACTGCAGCTTGGTGGGGCCACCCAAGTTGGTGAATGGCAGAACTGGGGTTGGGACTTGTCTTTCTGACACCCAAGCTCAGAGCCTTGCCACTGCACCAGGGGGCCCCTGTTTTTCATGCTTTGAGTGCCAGACAGCTCAAGCTGTGTTGGAGAGACTCACTGATCTTCTTTTGGTAGGAAAAGCCACTAGTCCTGACCCCTGGGCCCAGGAACCGGGACCTCAACAGAAAGTACAAGTCCCAGCATGACCAAATGATCTGCAAGTGCCTTTCTCTGAGCATATCTTATGCTGCTACCATTGGGGGCCTGACTACCATCATTGGCACCTCCACCAGCCTCATTTTCTTGGAACACTTCAACAAGTAAGTAATTCACTCAGTCAGCAAGTATTTACTAACCACCCACTATGTGTCAGGCACAGGATCATGTGCTAAGGATACAGCAGAAAATGATAATAGAACAGTTTCCATACCAGAAGGAAAAGAGACGATGAAGTCATTACAGTTAAATGGGACTGGAAAGGGCAAGATTCTGCCAGGAGAGCCCTGCTAGGGGAGCTCACCCAGTCCAGAGGGAGGAAATGCCTTCCCGAAAAAACACTGATGAAAGTAGAGACCTGAAGTATGAGCTGAAGTAAAGTAGATGAAGGGAGATTTTTCAGACAAAGACAACAGTGAGCAGGAGGGCTCAGAGGCAAGAGAGTGGAGCACATAAGAGAAATGATAGAGGGAGGCGGGGACACAGACCACAAGGCCCACTAAGGAACTTGGACTTCACCTGAAAGGTCATGAGAAGCCTTTGAAGAATTTCAGGCACGGAGTGAGGTGATCAGACTTACAGTTTTGAAAACTCATTCTGGATTTAAAAAATGGAAAATAGTTTGGAAAGGAGAAGGCAGGCAGCAGGAAGACAATTTAGGATGCTGCTGCAGATGCCCAGCAGAGAGCTGATGGTGGCCTGGACAACAGTGGCAGTGGGGAGGAGGAATGGTCAGTTTTGAGAGAGATTCAGAGGTGGACTTGACTGGCCTTGGTAGAATGAGAAAAAGCCTGAGAGAGGGAAAGCCCAAGTCTGAGTCTCAGGCTCCTGGTTCGGCAACTGGGGGAAGAGTTGCCCTTGACCTAAATGAGGGGAAAGAAGAGGAACTATTGACGTAGGGGTTGAGATGTCCAGTGGAAATACAGCTCTGAATGTCAAGAGAAATTTTTAGGCTGAAGGCATAGATTTGAAGTCAGTAGCTTGCACGGCTATCTTCATAGACATGCAATCTGTGCAGTCACACAGGGCCACCCTGCTCAGAAGGGCCCTACACTTGGCTTAATGCTGTGCTATCACCATCCAGAAATTCTTAATAGTTTTTGAACAAGAGGCCCCATCCTTGCATTTGCACTGGGCCCCACAAATTAGATGGTGTCAGTCCTGGTGGCATGCATGTGGAAATTGAAGCTACAAGAGTGAAGATCACTCAGGGAAAACATATAGAGTGAGTAGAGCAGGCAGCATAAAAATTAGGCTTGAACATTTAAAGTACACTACCAAAGAGAGAATAATGTGGTATCAGACAAGAAAGAAGAAAATCTCCTGTCATTCTACCCAAGGGAGAAAGTGTTTCAAGGAGGAAGGAGTGGTCCACATTGTTTAAAGTTGCTGAATGATCAAGCAAAAATAAGGGGGAAAATGCATCCATTAGATCTGGTGACTTAGAGGTTACTGGTGACCTAGGCAATAGCAATTTGATCAAGTGGTGGGAAAAGAAGCCACATTTCAGTGAGCTGAGGAGTAAGACAGAGGTGACGAAATGGAGAGTTGGCTGTGGAGGGAAGGAAAGATATGGGATGAGAATAAAGGGAGATAATAAAGGGTCAAGAAGTGGGTTTTAAGATGGGAGATATTTAAATGCTGATAGGGACATTCCAGATGAGAGAAAATTAAAGATTTGAGAGAGGAGATGATTGATAGAGTGATGTCGCTGAGAAAACAAGAAGGGATGAGATCCAGGCAGAGTGAAGAAATTAATCATGGACAAGAGGAGAAACACACCTTTCATTTTAGCAGGAAAGGGAAGGAAAGAAGGAAGGAAAAGGGAGGAAGGAGAGGAGGAGGGAGGATGAAGGCTCAATGAAGGTTTAAGACCTAATCCCCGGGACCTGAGCTTCAGAGACTTCTCACACCACGTTACTCTGAGTTTCTGCCTCTAATTTCTGGTTCATATTGTGATTGAACCAATTCATATTCCCTTAGTCTCCTTCTTGGGTCATGAAATGGTACATTTAGTCATAATTGTAACTTACCTGGACAATAGGGATTCTAGGAAAGGAAGGTAGGCTCACGGGATCCCCACTGGTCTGAAGGTACCACCATGGTGTTTTTCTTGGCATTGGCAAACAGACCACCCCCAAAGTTCACTTTGGCTGTGTTTCAAAAATCTACAAATTAGTTGTTACAGTCAGTATATATATTCTCACTTTTAAAAGTGCTATAAATGGTATTAGGCCCTCACATTTAATCCACAAAAGTCTATTTAATCTATTCTAAAAGTCCATTCCTTTTCCTGGGTCCAGGAGCAGGGCCTGGGCTTTTATGTACAGAGAAGAGATGATGCAACAGACTTTATGACTGTTAGCCCAGGGCAGCCCATAGTAAGTTACTGAATGATTTATGCCCCCGGGTGTCCTTCTAGCTCCAAAAGCCCTTCTTCCCAGTGCCCACTATGAGTGACCCACTCTGGCCTTTAGGGAGGGCACGAGCTGTTGTAACTTCTCCAAGAGGCATGTGTTAGTAAAGGCAAGTCCACAACCAGGGCACAGTGCAAAAGAGTGGATGTTCCTGTGATGATAAAGAAGATGAAACACTCTTGCATCTTGTCCTTCCATTGCATTCTCTCTGTAGGGGATCTTGCTCTTGGCCCTTCTTTTTCCAGGCAGTGCCTAGCGTGAAAAGAGGGGCACAGTCTCCTCCCACCTTAGAGGAGTTCTGTGCCCAGTCCCACAAGAAGGGCCCAAGGGAAAAGAAACACAGGTCTGGTCTAGGCTAAAGTCATGGCTCACATGTGGTCCATCTGGCTCCCCAGTAAACACCTGGGCTGGGGCGACAGCTCTGCCTGATGATGAATGAGGCGTCCTTTGAGCAACTTCCCTGGCACCCTAAGACAGAAGCGGATGTTGACAAAAGATGTGGAGATTCCAAGTCGTGGTTCTCATATGGACACAGTCAATACCTGGAACCTTCATGAGGCTCTAGAGTTCAAAGTTCTCCAGAATTGGCACCTTTTTTCCTCCAGTCAAAACTCAAATTCCATGGGGCTGGCCCCGTGGCCAAGTGGTTAAGTTCCTGCGCTCCGCTGCAAGCGGCCCAGTGTTTCGTTGGTTTGAATCCTGGGCGCGGACATGGCACTGCTCATCAAACCACGCTGAGGTAGCGTCCCACATGCCACAACTAGAAGGACCCACAACGAAGAATATACAACTATGTACCGGGGGGCTTTGGGGAGAAAAAGGAAAAAATAAAATCTTTAAAAAAAAAAACTCAAATTCCTTCAGTGACTTTAGAAACAATGTATACCAGACTGCCCTCTCTATTGTCTATTGTCTTGAAAACCAGATGAGTAAACCTAACCGTCATCTTTACGTAAATTAAGAGCAAACAGACCCTGAGTGATTCTCCTGAGTGCAAACTATACACACTTCAATGATATTAGATGCCGTTTTTAGCTTACTTCATAATTCTTGGCTGGGTTGTGTACAGTTGCACCTATCAAATAAGTGAGTTCTAGATAATGTTTCACCATATTGTTATCACTGTCTCTACCGTTAGCTCTGCTGTATGTCTTCTTAAGGAGCATTTAGCTTTTTATCCCCAAAACACCACATGGAAATTCACCCTTTTCTAATCACTGACCTGGTTCTTTCCCCTTTAGCCAATATCCAGCTGCAGAGGTGGTCAACTTCGGCACCTGGTTCCTCTTCAGTTTTCCCATCTCCCTCATCATGCTGGTGGTCAGCTGGTTCTGGATGCACTGGCTGTTCCTGGGCTGCAAGTGAGTCCCAGGGCCCTGCCAGCAAGGCACTGAGGCTCCCCTGTCTGTCCAAGGCCATGACACAAGCCCTGGAGGGCACCACTCAAGGGGGAGCTGCTGAGTAACCATCGAGGATGCTCTGAAGAGAATGCAGTGGTCTGGACAGGGAGTTAGGCATTGTCTGTTCTAGACACTCCAAACCTACCCGGACTTCACTATAAGCTCTACAATGAAATGTTCTTAATTACAGCTAACTGCTTAGAGGAACTATCCGATTTATAAAAAGTCTGAATTGGAGAGTGTTTAATGTAGTTTCATTTCTCTGAAAGCATAGAATAATTTGAATTAACTTCTAAAGAAATATGACTTCAAGTAGAAGTTGCCTTAGGCTAAATTTTATAGACATGAGTGATTTATACTTAGTAATTGTATGGAATATGCTTATGTCCCTCAAAATAATGTTAGACATTCCTCTTGCACTATTATTTCTAATACTAATCTGCTTAGCAAGCCTTTTCTTCACAACCAATAACTACTCCAAAGTTGATCAGCTTCAGACACTCAAAGGGAAGACATATACAATGTTTTGCTGTTAGTCCATGGAACCCAACACTCCCATTGGTTAGGGAATGTTCTCTGAGCTGACTTTTTTTTTCAATAACTCAGAGACTGTTGTCAATTCAATGATAGCTGGATATTTCTATACTTCCAGTGATACTAATAGAAACTCAACGCCCACTTTCACCCCAGATAATCCTTGTACCTAGACAGATAAACAAACACACACGTGTGTGTGCAACACACAAATATATAAACATCTATACCCATATGCCACATCACATTGATTCTCAATTATGTAAAAGACAAGTTTGTAGAAACAACCCCCCATAAATATACTTGCACAAGTCCGTAAGATGTAACTTCACATTGATATACCACAGGGATATGCCTGAAAAGCTAGGGGAGAGGGCAGATGAGAGGCTGTGTAACTTGGCAAATAAAAGTCGTATGATAGGTGGGGTTGGAGGGGCAGAGCTTGAGTGAAGAGAAGAAAAGTGCCCACGGCAAGCCAGTGGTTTAGTATTTGCCTAATGCCTGATCTCCTCTGGGCCTCAGAAGCGTGTTTTCTTTACTCTTTTGCTCATTCTCCCCTCTCAGTTTTAAAGAGACCTGCTCTCTGAGCAAGAAGAAGAAGACCAAAAGAGAAGAGTTGTCAGAGAAGAGGATCCAAGAGGAATATGAAAAGCTGGGAGCCATTAGGTAAAAATCAGCCATTCACCTCTCTCCTTCCCCAGGAGAGAAAGCAGGGCAGGGAGAGTGAGCACAGAAGCAGCTTTGTTCTCTAGAGTGCCTTCAGCTGTCCCACAACTATGATTCCAGGCATTTAGAGAAGCTATTTAATGCCAAAGTCCAGCTGGCTGATTCCAGATCAGCCTATTCCCTTTGCTATATTCCAAGTCCAAGGTATAGCCATGGCATGGGGCTAGAATGTCACAGATGAGGCAGCTGGAGAAAGAACAATGCAGGTCAGCACAGCCACCCTCTTGGGACAGGCTGAATGCTCTCTAAAGTCAGCACTCCCCACATTGCTCACAATGGGCCACCGCAGGGTCCAGTGGCCACTCCTAGGGAGCCGGGCACTTTGTACTGCATTTAGAGCATCAGGCAGCATCATATAAGACTTGAAGACAGAGTGTCCGAGAAATCACTCACCAACCCTCAGCCACAACCATCAGCTTTCCCACAGCGACCCAGCATCCTATATTAGGGCTGTTTCTCTTTTTATGGCAATTGGCATGTACAACTTTGGGTAATAGGATTCAGGTATAAGCTGTATTTTTTAAAACTTTAATTTATAAAAGGAATACATGTTCACTGTAGAACATTAAGAAAATACAGGAAAATATAAAGAAAAAATTAAAATTGAGTTGTATTCCTAGCATCCCAGTGTTAACAACTAACAAGATGTACGTTTCCTTCCATGCTTTTTTGTGCAAAATTGTATGTATTTTTGGTAAAATTCAGTCCATACTGAACACGGTTTTATATCTTGCCTTTTTTCACTTAATATTATACTGTCATTATGTTCCCTGGTCCTTAATTCTGCTGTGGAAACATGATTATTAGATGCATCTCATATTAACATATAGTTATACCAAAATGTATTAATCTTATGGAATATCATTGGATATGTAGGGTTGTTTCTACTTTTTAATGTTTAATTTTTTAATAGGTAATGTTTCAATATGCATTGCTGGTAATTTTCTTAGATGAAAGGAATGACTGAATGTAAGGCTTGTGATGTGTATCGTCAAATTACCTCAAAAAGGTTGTAGCAATTCCTACCCCCACCAGCAGTGTTTGAGGGGCTCATTTCACCGCATTCCCCCTGCAGGCTGTATTTTATTTTATAAATGTATGGTGCTGTGTTATCGCTCCCTTCCCACCTAAATTTCTCTGGTGAACATGGTTAGTGTCGCATTTTCTGGCATCATCTCAGCCCTCTTCCCACTTCACAGTCGTCCATTCAGAGGGGTGCAACAGTTAACCAGTGTTGGAGCTCTGAACACAGGAGTATCCCGAGCAAAGTGAAAACATTAACAAAAATTCCCCAGTTCCTGGAACGGGTCTTTCTGTGTCATTCTATAGCTACCCTGAAATGGTGACTGGCTTTTTCTTCATCCTGATGACCGTGCTGTGGTTTACCCGGGAGCCTGGCTTTGTTCCCGGCTGGGATTCTTTCTTTGAAAAGTAAGTGATACTGTCTCCTCCTTAAGAACAACCCCCTCACCCAAACTCTTCAGGCAGTTCCCACTGGTTTCCCCTCCTAGACTCTTAGGGGCAGTCAGGAACCTGGGAAGCACTTTGTTCCCTGGAAAGTCCCCTTTTTTAAGGGAAGCTGCAGTGTGGAGTCAGGAAGAAAAACAGTCTTTGGAGTCTGAGTCTGGGGTTGGCATCTGGTGCTGCACTTACCAGCCATGTGACCTTGGTCCGGTTCCTTAAGCTCTTGGAACCTCAGTTAACTCACAGGTTGTTATGAAAGTTAAAGGAGAAAATGTCTATAAAGTAAAATAACAACTGTAAAGAGACTGGCTGTGGATTGGTGAGGCCAGCGGAGAGAGAGGCAGACACAGCCTCCTGTACCTCCCCTGCGTATTCCCCCGAGGGCCAGGCTTAAGCTCCCACAAGCACCCTCAGCACCAGGTTCCCATTTGAGAAAAGACACATGGAGATGTGACCCTCACAGGAAAGAGGGCTCATCCTTTTCTGTTCTCTTTTATCTAAGTGACTCCTGATCCCTCCTTCTAATGGGCCCATAAATTCATACTAAGACATCTAGCCTAGCCAGGCCCTGGCTCTGACATTAACCATTGCCCATTAAAACCACAGTTGGATAGCATGGCAGCAATGGCAAGAAGTAAGGCTGATGTCCTCTCTAGACTAGGTCCTAAAAAGAGGCACTGTGTTCAGACTGTCCTGAGACCTCGTGTTACCCGAGGCTTCCCAAACCCTCTCCTCCAGCTCTGCTTGTCTCTCTGCTAGGAAAGGCTACCGCACCGATGCCACGGTCTCTGTCTTCCTTGGCTTTCTCCTCTTCCTGATTCCTGCGAAGAAGCCTTGCTTTGGGAAAAAGAATAATGGTGAGAAGAGGTCAAGGGAAGAAGTTGAGGCTGACTGTAGTCAAACACCAAGTCGGAATTTTCAGAAGGAGCCTGACCAAGGCCCTTCTGATTTCCCCCCAAATAGCAGAGCAGCCTCCCAAATTATCCAGATCATCAGTTAGGCCCCCGTCTCCACAAATCCCACCCATCAGGGTTTATGGGGCTGTACCTCTGTCTGTGATCCAGGGGAGAACCAGCAGCCCTCACTGGGGACGGAGCCCATCATCACGTGGAAGGACTTCCAGAAGACCATGCCCTGGGAGATCGTCATTCTGGTGGGAGGAGGCTATGCTCTGGCTTCTGGCAGCAAGGTAACCCTTGAATTCTGTTCTTATTGGGCCAGATATGTTTCCAGCAGCTTTACCTAGCAAGTCATTATGGTTCTGGGAGAGAAGATTCAAAGGATGTGAGGGAGAGGGGAATGTTCACCCAGGTCACTGGGAAGGGAAGCAGTACAGCCAGGAACAGGTACCCTGTCCCACCCTCAGCTTCTAAGCTAACGCTGTTGGGAATAGAGAATTTCAGATCAGCTGTGCCACGGAGTCATGGCACACGGGCATTCACATCTCATTTACAGGCCCACACTGCCCTAAGCAGAAGGTTTATCAGATTTGCAGCCATCTTCTTCTGGGGATTTAACAGTAGGGATAGGTGATAGAAGATAGTGTCTGTAAGGGCCCAGAGATGCCCCAAGTGACACAGCAAATTGTCCCTCAGTCAGTCCATAAGCATATACTGAGCACCTTTGGAGAATCTATGCTAAAGCTGATGTAAATACTTCTTGATTTCCTGATTGGGAGGATTTGAAGTGAAATATTTTAAGGGGGCCTGGTAGGAGATAGTTGAATTTCTTAACGTGTTAGCCCTTCTTGAAATAGAGAATGACCCTAAGAATGAATCAGGTTAAGGTTCCCACTTGTTTCTCCCTCCACCTTCTCTATATACATTACCCCATTCTAATCTTGGCTCTAAACTTTGATTGCCCCTTCAGTGAGGGCCTAAATGCTATCTGCACCATTAATAAAAAGGTCATGGGGGCCGGCTCCTTGGCCGAGTGGTTAAGTTCGTGTGCTCCGCTGCGGCGGCCCAGGGTTTGGATCCTGGGCGCGGACATGGCACTGCTCATCAGGCCACGTTGAGGCGGCGTCCCACATCCCACAACTAGAAGGACCAGCAACTAAGACATACAACTGTGTACAGGGGGTTTGGGGAGATAAAGCAGGAAAAAAAAAAAGGTCACAGAATCCTACACATGGAAGGAACCTTGGAGGACACTGAGTCCCATCTCCTACCCAATGTGAGATTTCCCTCCATGATGCTCCTGGCTTGAACACCACCAGTGACAGAGACTCCCTGAGCCGGAAACAAAGAATAGTTGTTCTTTACTTTCAGCTTGGGTCTTCTGAATGTCTTCCACCATTGGCTCTTGCTCTGTTCTCTGGAACCCTGTCTTAGGTCTTAGTTACTAAAATAATAAAGACTCATTAGATCCCCTCAGGTGATTTTTTTCCAAGTAAAACTCCCTAGTTCCTTTAACCATTCCTCATAGAAGTAGTGACCCCTTACCATGCCGGTCTCTCTCCTCAGGACTCACTAGTTTGCCTTTGGCCGTATTCAAATATGGCCCAGAGGCGGTCAGTTTACTGCAAGCAAAGTAGTTCTATTACCCAGGCCCCATCTCTCACCTCTGATCTAAGCACTATCAGGATTTTTATGGAAGCTTATACAAGGCTTCATTGGCATTCACGTCAACATTTATGTTGAAATTGCAGTCAACTAAAACCCTTCATTCTTTTAATTGTTAGCAACTAATAAACCGCAAGTCCTAAAACTAATCCTGTATATGTGCTGGAAGTATTTCTAATTCCAGATTCAGGATATCATATTTATCTTTACTGAATTTCAGTTGTTAGTTTTGGCCCCTAAGTCTAGCCTAGAAAGATCTTTTTTTTTTAACCAAAATTGTGCGTGTATTACAGACAGTATAGTTGATCTTTCTGTAAAACCTGCTGACTCTAATTTTAATAATATAATTCAGGTATAATATATGTGATTCCTACTGAGTTTGAAATAATTTCAGAGTCTTAACATTAGTGAGGAAAAATCAATGTAAAATGTTTTCATACGAAGGTTTTAAAAAATTAAGACTTCCTTTGTTGTATTTCTTTCTAACTTTGCAGTCTAATTTATCAATTTATAAAACAGTTCTACTGAAAAATACTGTCATTAAATTATTTTACTTTGAATATTATTTGGATAACATGATAAATAAAATTCCATTTCTTTATAAAATGTAATTTTTCGACTCAGCTAATTGCTCTTCCTCCCTGGTCTTTGTCCAATGAGCAAGGTGTAACGTGTTACAAGAGATAACAATTACGGAGTCCCTGTAGGCCTTGAGGTTTTGTACCAACCGTTAACTGATATAGTCCCCACGTACTGGATTTGCAGCTCTCAAGTTGAGAGAAAAAAGAAAGAGTGCTCCAAGGTAAAAATGGATACAACAGAGAGAATTCTGAAGGCCTTTGGTCATAGTTGTCTATTAGGTGGCCAGGGTGCTGTGGAGGTCAAATGAGCTTTTGATGGATTTAGAAAAGAGGAGAAAAGGTACCCTGCTGGCAATGTAGTGAGGCTGTCTTTAATAGTAAAACATGAGTAGGACTTACAGCTTGAGGAATCATAAAATGTCTGACCTTGCTTTCTCCCCTTCTCACCATTTCTTTATTACAGTTGCTGTCTCTAAGGTAAATAGGAAAAGTTAGAGCATGTCAACCATAGAAGGGAGAGGCGGGAGGGCAGGAAAATGCATACAGCAACCTGGAGTTTTGAGTACAAAAACTCAATGGTGCCCTTCATTTTTTAGGGGAGGGGCAGAGCCCTCACACTGCACAGATGAACAGCTTCCAGCCAAATGAATTATTCAATTCTAACATTATTCTAATGTTGCTAACGGAAAAGGTTCAAGATTAGCAATATGCCTTCACATATTGTGTCGCAAAAAGCACTAGCAGATTGTAGATCCTGATGTCAGCCATGATGGGATTTGAAACTAAAACAGATTGGGGCTGAGTGACTACGCTTACAGGCCAGCGATGCAGCCAGCACCTTCCCCACTAAACAGGGATAGACTTATAACCCCTCTCTCTTTCATGACTCGGGAAAACTTCTAATGTTCAGCCCTGCCCACTCATCCCCTCAAAACCACTAGAAAGGTTACCATCCAAAGATGTTGTGAACTTTCCCCCTTTCTTGGGTGATAAAATAAGAGAAATTGATTTTGAAAGCACAATTAAGGACCACGCTTGGTAGTCTGGGTAAAGGGCACTGTTGATTGTATGCACAGAGTGAGGGTGTCAGGGGCTGGAGAAAGAGTAATGAGATTGAAGTTGAGGGCCTGACGGCCCCACAGATCTCCAATCCCTGCCAAGCCATCACGGCAAAGTCCTGAGAAGAATCATGGTAGTTAGCATGGGTGGCTCTCCATGCCCCGTGAGACTGACCAGGAAACCTAAGACTGAATGTTGTACACTCATAAAAAAGAATTTTCCAGGCTACAAAAGCGTTCTAATCATACCAATCAGGAATGCTGCTGGGTCCAGTCTGCCTGAAAATAGGGAGGCAAATTAGATGACTCCTGGTGGTCCCTTCCAGTCCCCCAGCATCCCTGACCTTCAGGAGTCTAAGAATTCCAGTGTAATGTGCTTGTTCTCCTTTCTTCTAACTGTATCACCTTGTCTTCCTGCAGAGCTCAGGCCTTTCCACATGGATTGGGCACCAGATGTTGTCCCTGAGCAGCCTCCCACCATGGGCTGTCACCCTGCTGGCATG
The DNA here is from genome assembly GCF_041296235.1 of Equus asinus. Taxonomy (NCBI): domain Eukaryota; kingdom Metazoa; phylum Chordata; class Mammalia; order Perissodactyla; family Equidae; genus Equus; species Equus asinus. Next base: position 189,689,962 of record NC_091790.1, on the reverse strand, counting down.
CATTCTCGTGTCCATTGTCACAGAGTTTGTGAGCAACCCAGCCACCATCACCATCTTCTTGCCCATCCTGTGCAGCCTGGTAAGTAGAACAGGGCTCCCAGATGTCCAGATGGGCTGCCCCATGGGCCTGAGGTGGCAGAGAACAGTTCCATGGCTGTACTCTCTCCTCTGGTCACTGCCACGGCCTTCAGTGATTGGTGTTCAAGTCATAGTTTTTAAAATGAAGCTTTTCAAATAGCAACGGAGAAGTAAAATAGATAAATTAATAAATCAGAGCAAGAGTTCTGGAAACCCTTTCCAAAACACTAGGATTAGTTTAGGGGCAGCCCTGAGTGAAAATAAGAGAATAGAGAGTGGTTAAGTCTGTGCGCTCCGCTGCAGGCGGCCCAGTGTTTCGTTAGTTCGAATCCTGGGCACGGACATGGCACTGCTCATCAGACCACGCTGAGGCAGCGTCCCACATGCCACAACTAGAAGAACCCACAACGAAGAATACACAACTATGTACCAGGGGGCTTTGGGGAGAAAAAGGAAAAAATAAAATCTTTAAAAAAAAAAAAAACCATGCTGCAAGAATATTTAAAAAAAAAAAAAAAATAAGAGAATAGACAAAATAACCTTAAAACCCTAGGATTCCAATTCCCCACAATCATTATCAACCTTTCTCTCCTGAGATAAGATCTAACAGTAGACCCAGAAAACTACAGAAAGTGGAGGCAAAAATGCTCCCAGAAATACACATAGCTATGAAGACCAAGGCTAAGCTCTAACTATCATCACCACTTCCACCCAATTTCTCTGTCCAGGAGGTTTGGAGAATTGTGAGCAAGGCCAGCCTCATTCCACCGTCTCAGAACTATTTCTCATTAATGGAACAGGGGAGCGGAGCAACTGCCAGATCTTAGGCTGGCTAAGCAGCTCCAAAGGGAATGCACCAGACACAACACTGCAAGCGTCCCATTCTTTGAGGTGGGACCTGTGAAATGACCCTCCCCAGCAAAATACAACCTCCTCCTCTTTCTAACACCAAACTGCCCTCTAGCCTTACTCTTTGCTGATTGCTCAGATGTCCCCCTCCAACTTCTCCTTTCCATCATGTTGTTTGTATGAGCATGGGAGTGCACTTAGTTAAAACCCAGCAACACTGAGGGCAAGACCATGGTTTCAAATGCCATACAAAGCAAGCATCTTAGCTAGAAAAAAAATCCTTAGTTCTGCACCCCAAGGGTGAGGTATCCCTACTTCAATCAAAGAAGCTTACTCATGAGATTTGAGTTTGAAGAAATAATTTCTCAACTAAATAAAATTAGATCAGCACCCAGAATTGAAACATCCCTTCTAGGAAGTAACTCTTAACCCATGTGTCCATGGGAAGTGAGTGAGCAGCATGAGCCCATTGGGTTGGCCAGCACTGCATGCCCTTGAGAGCAGTGATTTAACTACCCTAGCACATGGTGTCTGGCCAAGGTTAGCCAACACCAAGCCATCACTTAAAGCATGTTTGTGATAAGAACAGGAAATGCCAAGGCTAATGTCAAAGCTAATGTTTCTGTGAATTCTCTCTTCTCCTAGTCCGAAACGCTGCACATTAATCCACTCTACACCCTGATCCCAGTTACCATGTGCATCTCCTTTGCAGTGATGCTGCCTGTGGGCAATCCCCCCAACGCCATCGTCTTCAGCTATGGGCACTGCCAGATCAAAGATATGGTGAGTCATGGGTGCCCTCTTCCTGCCAGGCCCAGCTGTCATGAGGTCAGGGATGACTGGCTCCACAGCCTTCTCCTAAAGTTTATTATTTTATAGCAGTATCCTTGGTTCGTTGAAACACTCAATCTGGTGTGGCAGAAAGAATGGTACTGGTAAAAGGTTTTTGGTTGGTCTATAAGCGCCAAGAATAGCAATAATGTGCTCTCCCCAACCCTTATCTGGTAGAAAGTGGGTACATGGACAGAAAGAGCTGGAACAGACACAGGATGTGGCCTAGTTCCAGGAGGGGTGAGCTTACACAAGTCTTTGCCTCAGTTTCTCCACTGGACCAGTGGGGATATTCATTCAGAGTTGCCGGTTTATTCATAGAAGGTGAAGTATGAGAAAGTGTAGGAACCTAGGGTGACAGGCATTTTGTGAGAACAGGGTGCTTCTGTTCAGCTCTCTCCCCAAGCAAGAAGCCCCTGAAGCAACAATGCAAAATGAAGCATCCACAGCTCATTCCTTACTTTCCAGCTGGGCTCACAAAAGATGGCTGTGAGGAAACATCTTGCTGCTGATTTTAGTGTTGGGCATATCCACCCTCCACTCCTTAACCTATACTCACAGCTATGCTTAATATCCAGGGCTGCTGGGGTGGGGGAAGGATGAAAAAAACTAACACAAACTACTGGGGCCCAACTGTCTGAAAATAGGGCCCATTCACCCTTGCTGAGGGTCTTACACATTTTTTTTTTCACTAGAGTCCAAACTCGTTATCAGCTGCTCTGTAAGTATCAAATGGAGGAAAGGAAGAAAGAGCTACAGGGAGTCTCAAATATTCAGGTCCTTTCTACCATTCAAACTGCTCAGCCAAGTCATCTGTAATACTCCAGGGAAGGGCAGCCACAGCCACTCCTCTCTCCCCCTCATATCGTACTGCACAACCCTCAGCCTGCTCATACTGAGCTCTGCCCCAACTCTCTTGCCCCCCACTTCCTCTGCTGTGTGCCCCCACCATTCACCCTCAGCCTTCTACCCTGGAAGCAAGTGATCAGAAGCAGCAATTTTCAAAGGTACCGATGACAAGAAGTGAGCCAGCTCTGGGTTCTATTCCCAGCCTAGGCACTGATCTGAGACTTCAATTTCCTCATCTGCTAAATGAGGAGGTTCACACTAGATGCCCTATGTGGTCCCCTTCCACTCTAAGAAAGCTTAATTTAGCTCTTTTAGAACCTGTCCCCTCTCACCTGTGAGGAAACATGGACGGTTCTCCATGCCAAAAGGCCCAGGGGGCCAGGATGATTAATAAGTCCAGGGCTCAGGCCAGAAAGCAGAGAGGCAACACATGTAGTCATTTGCTTGGAAGAATTTCCTAGCATTCACTTCTCCCTTGCAACTTGCCCAACTGAATGCCAACTAGTGGACTTGTTTTTGCTACACACTGTATGCTTGGTTTCTCCTTGGTAGGATGCAAGCCATCCTTACTGTAGATTTTTCCATCTGGCCCTGGCCTGTTATCCGTCATCCCTCACATCCCCCCTCAGCCTGGGAGTGTCAATGCCATGGCAGAAATTAAGGGGTCAGAGTCGCTGAGGTGACATTCTCTCAGAAGAAGGAGGCAAAGCTAGCACACTGTGTCACCTTCCCGTGGAAGGGCTGAGCAGAGGCAGCTGACCTCTTTCCACGGGTTAACCCAAGGTACACTACTTCCGTGAGCGCTTCTTTGGGAAAAAAGAAAATGTAACAGTGGCAAAGGCTTCATAGAATACAGCCCCTCCTACAAGTCCCCCATATGTGTCAGCACCTTAAAGGTTGAGGCATTCCTGCTTTAAAGAGATTTGGTTAATTTTTTTAACACATTTCCCTATCACGTAGCTGCAGCACCCTTTTTCACTGTAACTCACATTCCGAGATGTGGTCTTCCAATTATATACCTTCTAGGCCTCCACTACATAGTGGGAATGCTGCAAGTAGAGGTGGAGGCTAATAGCCCTCTCCCAGCCCCAAACGTTCCCTGCCTTTTCCATCCTTCCACAATCCTGTGCTACCCTGCGAGGCAACACTAGAGCACCCCAGGCAGTGACTGGAACAAATGAGGGCCACGTGGGTGGGTTGTGATCACATCAGGGGCAAGGCTTAGCTGGGGGGCATGGATAGGGAGCCCTTGGGGATCTGTGCTGCTGCCTGCTCAGAGTGACTAGGGTGTGCTGGTTTGTGTCCTGCAGGTGAAAGCTGGCCTGGGAGTCAATGTCATTGGCCTGGTGATAGTGATGGTGGCCATCAATACATGGGGAATTAGCCTCTTCCACCTGGATACTTATCCAGCCTGGGCTAAGGTTAGTAACATCACTGATCAGGCCTAACTCAAGTGGGCAAACAGCCCAATCAAAGGAGCTGCCAGCACCCAGCAGAATCTGACCAACAGGCCAAGAAAACCGCCAGGAGCACACAACCCCCACCAGAAGATTCCATCGTCTACCAACAAAAGTGAAGCGCAGGAAGCCTCCAACAACCAAAAACACATGCTTGGATGTGTCTTCTTCTCTGCCCTCCATCCTTAGTACCAGAGCTCCAGAAAGCATGCACTCTTTCTCACTTCCTTGTATCTAGTCTCTCCAATCAATTCTTTCTGATGACAGGATGTCTCAGTTGCCCCTCAGAGGCTAAGCCTCACAAACTGGCTATCCTCACTAGGTTTTATGTTGTTCTTAACTTCATCCCTTTTTAGGAGTTGAAGGAGAAATCCAAACAATCCTACCTATGCACAGAGAGTGAAACCAGTGACATCTTTCAGGGGAAAAATCTCACCCAGAACTTGAGACCTAATGCCAGCTACTCTCTCTTAAGTGTTTCTATCCTAAGTTCTCTCCACAAAAAGGTAATTCTTAGTAGGTGCTCTTTGCGGCAGTCAGTACTCTTTTATCACTATCACTATCTCATTCCCTTTTAAGCGTCTCTTCTCAATGGCTTCTCTTTACCTTGGCACCAAATTCCTGTAACGAAATAGTGTTCTCTTTAGAAGAGGCTGGTGCTGTTCTTTTTGTGAAAGGAAAAGGAAGCAGAGAGAGAGGACACGTTGGGATTAGTATCTCTCTCTTCACTCATCACTAACCATCAATACTGCTGCATTGGTTCAGTGCTGAGAGGGAGAAAAAACTTTCGTATCTGTCTTGTTAAGGAGGCCAAAACGATAATTAAACCACAGCACTATTAATGATATTTGGCTGGCTTTCTTCTGGATGTAATGAGTAGTTCATTCCTGAGAGGACACGTACAGAAGAGTCCAACACATCAGTCACTTTCTACATGCTGACGAGCCCCTCGAGGGAAGGGGAGATGTCTTATGTCTCTTAAAGCCCCCAGCAACTTATGCAATACAGTAAACTGTAACTGCTCAGTAAGCGGTTCCCTTGAGAAGAATCACTTTGGAATGAAGGCCTCCTTCTTCCTCCTGAAGACCATGCCATTTTCTCCATGACAGACTCCTTGCTCTCTGACTGGATATAGCTCCCAATCCCCCCAGTTTTCGAGCATTACATATTTCCGATTTCTACCATCAGTTACTTGCTAAACACATCTTATGGGAAAAGGAGCACCCCATAGTCATTATACTGTTTTAATTATTTTAAGTTACTACTGACAGCATGTGCAGTTTTCCCACAGCAATAACTGATCAATAAAAATCACTCCCTTAGTTGATCAAGTACCTGTGAGTTGTAAAGTTTCTTTTGTGCCAGTTAACACTTGCACGCTCCCACCTCAGCATGTGACTGACCAGGTTTAACCAGGAATATTACTGCTTCTGCCCTGTCAACTGGCTTAGGCCAGATTATTCGACCACTAGAAAAGCGAAGACCTACTGAGCCCAAATGAAATACCAATATTAGGTACACAACAGCTGGTTTGATTAAGCCAGCATCTACACGGTTATTTTGCTTTAAAATGTTCAGAAGGGTCAGGATGTTACTCCTATTGTCGGGGTAGCCAAATGGTTAAATGTCTGTCCTGCTACAGAACTTAGACATTAAGCTCTGAGTCAGACAATACGACAAAGGTGCAGATAATAAGATTCTGGGAGTATAAATAAGTAAAAAGAGAAAGAAAAGTTGACTTTGAATTAAGCTGACTCAGAATTATTGGCCACTGTTCAGCTACTTGAGAAGCTGACTCACTCCTCAAGGGAAAGCGGTGCAGCTCCCCACCACAGTTGCTGCCAGGCGCTCCAAGTGGCTAATGCACTCAACCGGCCGATTGAGAAAGAGCATCTATTTCAGTCTGGTCTACTGACCACTCTAAACAGCAGGACTGTTCTTTCCCAAAACCTGAGATTCAGGCCTTTCATTGCTCATTCCAATGACAGGAAATGTCAGCTATGAGTAACAACTCCTTGTCACCTAAAATCACCCCACGGTTGGACAATAACTAATAGCTCTCCTTAGTAGTCTTGTGTCTCTTGCAAATTTATGACTTGATTTTTATCTGCTAAGATCATTAACACGTTACGGATGGAAAAGCTGAAAATGATCATCTTATACTGGCTGGTTTGACAGACGAGGAAACTACGAAATAAAGACACTTAGTTGCATCTTATTCTCAAGTCAATTATAAATCAAATTTGCTTAGTCAAAGCTGCCTCTGAAATTCCTTTAAGTCACTCATGAAGTACCCGGTATACAATCTTTCATATTAGCATTTACGTGGCCCAAAGACTCATGTGCCATCTTTTAATAAACAAAAAATAGCTAGTTTTCTCTTCAATGTCAGAATAGATCCCTCTTTCTTCAGCTGAACACCAAATAAAGTAGTTGGCTTCACATTTAGGGATCATGTTTGAAAAGGTTTAAACACTAGAATCATTTTCAGTATAACAAGATTGCAGGAACCATGAGTACACAAAGGGAACAGAGACCACCCGTGAGCACAGGTGGCTGGTTCTGGGGCTGTCCTCACTGAATCCATGCTGAGCACAATGGCCCACACTATTTAGATGGCCCCTTTTCTTGTCCCAATCCTGGACAACTGTGCATGTAAGAATGATGCAACCACACTGCACCTTTCATAAGGTCTTACCGCAGAGACAACGATTCGAGCAGGCTTAGGACTCAGGTTTTGCAACGCCCTGCCCTGAGTACCTCCCACAAAACCTCACTGTTCTGGTCTTGTTTCTTTCCCAGTGCCTTGTAAAACATGCCATCCATTAGATCTTCAGTACTTGACTAAATAAGCTGCATCTAGATTTAGGAAAGGTATAAACTGAACATTTGAAAATCTAAGTGTCTGTCACAAACTCCCTATTGAGACCAGGCAAGGTCTCAAAAATACTTTCCCTTCACCACCTTGTTCCTTTCCACAAGGCAAGGCCCTAATGGTCAGTAGGGAAAAAAGAACTCATTCATCTGCATAAGGAATGGAAATACTACGTGCAAAGTCCAAGATGAGAAGTTTCAGAATAGCCCCATTTACTACAGTACAGTATACAGTGTTCCTTCAGGAGAAATAACAGAAAAAGCATTAAAAATGTGGGAAACTTCAGCAGAAAAACAAACACCAGCATAGTATCTAGGGAGTAAACTGCTTAGTGGAAATGAAAACATGGGGCATGTGGACATATGCTCTATGAACCCCTAAGTATAGACAACAGGATAAATCACACATCTTAACTTTCTCTAAAGTCACACAAATGAAAATTGAATAAATGAGTTAGAAAAAAGGAAATAAAATTGTTCCTCTAAATCGGAAGCAAGTAACTGCTTAATTGCATAAAACACCAAATTAGAAGTCAAAAGACATCAACTGGTAACTTCAACTGATAAAATACAGCCCCATTTGGCGATTTTAAGCTTGTTTTGGGTTTTCTCTCCCTTTGTTTTTTTGTTTGGGAGGGGGACAGTTTAAAGATAAGCTTTCAAGTTCCTTTATTAAGTTCCCTACATCAAGTGAAGTCTTATTTTTCACATGCGAGTAACCTTCAGTAGTATTTTATGTAATCCTCCTTTTACAGCCAGGTGTGCAAAAAAGTTCTTAAATCATATCAATAGGAGTTTTCAAACATTTTTTAAAGGAAAAAAAACCCAAATGTCTTGCAGTGGTTCTTCCCATCCCTCAAGTGATTTGTGAGGTAAGTGTCCTTACAAAGCCCCCAGGGAACTTTCAGTGTCAGGATAATGATCACAACCCCTACCCGCATTACGAACTTGAAACTACACCCTACAATCTACGATGTTCTGGGTTCCTCCAACATTTATCTCAGTGAAGATAACCTTGCCTGAGAACTCTGAGCTCCCTGTCACTGCTGCAAGAACCTAAAACTATGAGAGGGTATCTGAATGGTGACCACTAAGTCAGCCTGTATTCACTGTGCAGCAGTTTACACGGTGAAGGTGAATGCAAAGACTGATTTGCTGGATGGCTCCCGCTGGTAGAAATGATCCTATCAGCAAGGTTGAGTGTCACCCTTGAGGGAAGCCCTAAATTCAAATGAGCTTTGTTTACAAGATATAATACATAGAGACGTAATCTTATAACATCCAAGTGAACTTCATCCCTAAAGCAACCACTCTGGGAGATCACATACACAAATAACAATCCTACCATGGCTGATAACAAGGAATCCCTCTGTGGAAACAGATGTCTAAGCCTGGGGCATTTTGAACACCCTCAAGGATGGTAAGCCTTATCCTTTAATGCTGTAGTTCATTCTCATAACAATTCAGTCATGCAAGATCAAACCTTGTGAGCCAGGTAGTATGATCAAGGTGGATACTATAGATTTTCAACAACCAAGAGAGAGACCACAGAATGATGACAAATTTTGCATGGTTCATACCCTGGTTCCAAAAGTAACTGCAGAAAAACAAAAGTATTCTGACCAAAAGCAGCATGATTGGACTAATATCTACTATTTATTGGACAATTTGCAAAGCACTGTGCAACACATCACATACATTATCTTAACTGTATCTCATGGAAGCCCTATGAGGTAGGTATTGCATCCACATCTTACAGAGAATACAAAAGTTTCAGAAAAATAAGCTGCTTTTCTATGATCACACTGCTAGAGAGAAGCCAAACCATACTATGATCTTAATCTATCTCACACCCAGGATGCCCTGATAGGGATAAAAGTTATCTCCATATATGAGAGATCCATGTTTTCAAAGAGACGCAGAATCACTTTATTTTATAATCACATATAGCATTAGTGTCATCACTGTCTGAAAAAAGGTGTCTCTAACTAATTCTTCCAGTTTACTGATTCTGCTAAAGTGTCTTCAGAAATGGCATTACCAGTGAAACTACCCAAAAAGCCTTCTGAAACAAAACACCCACTGAAGTGGGACTTTATCTATATTTAGTGGAAATTACACTTTTAGGACTTTAGCTTATAGCTATACCCCGCCCAGATATGCATAATAACATTATGTTCAAGGTTATCACTGTAAAAGCAAAAGAAAGGAAATAACCTAAATGTTCATTAGGAGCAAAGTAAATTAATTATGGTATATCCATTCAATAGAACCTTATGTAGCCAAAAAAGGAAAGAGGTTCTTTGTTCCTTACATACTGATATGGAATGATCTCCATTTTAAAAAAAGGCAAAGGACAAACATTGTATATAGCTTGTTATCTGTATAAACCCCCATGCAACGTGTGTTTGTTTAGGCACAGAATCTTTCTCAGAGTATACAGGAAACTGGGGACAGCACTGGAGGACGGGGAGGGGGAGGGCCCTTAAAACACTTTTGTATCTTGACCTGGAGGAAAAAGTTAATTTAAACCTTTTTTTCCAATTAAAAAAATATGGACTGATTCTATGTTTGACAAATACAAGGATAATTTCTGACTGCAGAAAAAAACAAAAAAGAAAGTTTTCTTATAAGAATCAGTCTAAAGTTATAATGTACATACATTTCTTTAAATGTGAAAAGGCATAACATTTCCTTTATAGACAACTTCTCATGTATCCACCATGTAATATCAAATGCACCTGTAATCCCTTAAAACAAGTATGATTCTTTTGAGGGAAGAGAGCCAGATCAAATGCATCATTATGGAAAAACATGCATACTAGACTATGACTTCTGAGGACAAAAGCCATCATTTTATGTATATTTAAATTCCCCAGTTCCTGACAGGGTTCTCAGAATATAGTTTCTCGGTTAATGCATAGCAAAACGATTTACTGGTTAAATTAGCAACTATGGAGCTGCCTGACAACAGTATAAAAAAAATAGATAATTCACCAGAAACTGGCTTCTAGAGTTTAATTTTAATTACTTTGAAACAACATAATTTAGTACCAAAAGTTTAAACACCCATTATAATTGCTAAACTGTGAAATCAGCATCATTTATATCTAATCAGCTATATAAAACTCATCAATTTCTCTTTTGAAAACAGGTAGCAGAGATCCAAAGAATAAGGGGAGACTAATTAAAGGTCATGTTTACTAATCTAGCACCATAATTCCAGTCTTAGGACCTCCCAAGAGGCTGGAAGGAGGAAGGGCAGAGGTGAGGATGCTGGAAAAGTAGGGTAGTTCTTAACTGCGGCTCCAACTGTGCTCTAAGGCAACACAGGGTCCAGCAAAGAAGAAACTCGCTGAGGCTGGAGATGAAAACAAAAGCTTTTGGTTGAGATAGCAAAGGAGGCCCTCAAGAGCAGCAGAATCAGTACATCCAGAAGGCAGTACTGGAGTCGGCCTCATGAACTAGGAGGTTTCTTCTTGGCATCCAAGTCCTTTTTAATATCTTCAAGTTTTTTAGCCAGGTTTGGTATCTTTAAAGAGAAAAAAGATTATCATAATTTTGCATCTATCTAATCAATACTCTTTTACTTTTCTTCCTTCCAAGATGAATGGTTGTACAACTTCTTATTTTCCTCTGAAAGAGGCCTGCTTAATAGTGATATTTCTTAGCCTCACAACTGCATCTGAAGGATATTAGAAGTTGTGAGTTAAAATATGCTCCCTCCCAGAAAGCCAGACCCTGACTTCTACTTTACCCATTTAGCCCCTCAATCCAGTCCCAAGTAAAAGCTGTTATATAAATAACAAACGTGATACAAATTAATAACGCCCCTGCCCAGAAAACCACATGACTCAAGTGAAGGTTCCCAAAGGGAATCCCCTTTGTCACCCTAAAAGCTTCACTACAAAACAAGTCAGAAGTTACTATCAGGTTTCCCTTCCTTGACTCTTGAAAACAAACATTACCTTTCTAGGATCCCCATTCCTGAGCAACTGTGTCACCTGGTTTTCAACTTCCCCATCTATAAAGTGAACTACTGCAGCTCCCCACTTCACAAAACTCTGTCCTCACATGTGCTGCACTGGATAGGTCCACCTCCAAAGTTCTAGTCCTCTTTACTACTGGGTAGGGAGGCTGAACAGATTATCCAACTAATCTTTAAATTCTCACTTCACATGATTTTCCACGGAACTGTAAACTCTAACTTAATAATTACTCTGGGCTAACAAACGCAGTTCAGGATCATCATGAGACCATCGAGACTGATGGGGTTTTGCCCTCTTGTGGTGACATGGAGGACAGATGCTTCCATGAGTTCCATTATTTTTTCAAACAATGGAAAATCTTTCCGCAAAATTCAGAACCTTTTCCTCAGACCTATGGACCTCATTTATGCTGGAATGCACGCTACTTCAACAGGTACAAGTTACTACAAATTAGTTTACATGGAATCAAGGAGGAGGTGGATATGGTCACTTACGTCATAGTTCTGAGCCAGATACATTCCAACCACGTTGCCAAAAGCAAATCCAAGCTGAAAGGATAGAACAGGAAGAGTTACACTGGATAGCAAGTTCTGTGCCATCTGATACCAAACCAAGCCACACAGACATTCTCCTAAGGAGCTCAGGACAGTTTCCTAAAGACCCCAGTGTCCAGTCTGGGGTTGTGCACAGGATGAAATTCACATCTTTCTTCTATAAAATAAACACAGAAATATCCTCCCAAAGGTTAAAGTACATAGAAAATAAGCGGCAACGCTGAACAAATCTATCCTAAATTCTCCTTGACCCACAGAACTCCCCTAAAAACTTGACTGCAAGTTCTAGAAACCCAAGCCAAAGTTCTGATTCTTGTTAAAAGCTGCAATTTTTTTTTCTTTTTTGATTATGAGTATTGTTATTCCTTGCTACATCAATAAAAAGTATTCAATTAAAAAAAGTATTTAGCTAAATCATAGGATCTTACAAAGTACTGTTATTCCTTGCTTCATCAAATAAAAAATATTCAATTAAAAAAAGTATTCAGTTAAATCATAGAATCTTAGAAAATGAAGGGACTTTCACAGTTCAAGTTCTTCATATTTCCAGAGGAACGACCGGGATAGCAAAGTAACTTGTTCAGGGTCATTCACAACAAGGAGCAGAGGACAACCTAAATTAGATTCACACTCAAAAACTAAAATACTGTCCTGCGTCACTTAACAATGGGGATACATTCTGAGAACTGTCTTGTTAGGCAATTCATCATTGTGCAAACATCAGAGAGTGCACTTACACAAACCTAGATGGTATAGCCTACTGCACACCTAGGCTATACGGAACTAATCTTATGGGATCCTTGTCATATATGAGGTCCATCGTTGACCAAAACGTCATTATGCAGCGCATGACTGTATACAATGACAGAAAAGAACAGGAAACTCTAACATCCAACTGAGAGATCATATGGCTTGGCCCTCTGCCATGGGTGGAGTCTAACGGGCAGAACAGTTAAGACGTGTGGGGAACACAGGTCCCCTAATCAGCTCTTACTCAGCGACAAGAGAGACAGGCATGATCTTTAGAGAACTATAAATATGTATCCCACTGGATAAACATAAACTGTTTCATGAAAATTTAAAGCACTCCTTTCACATCAAAAGAGCCAAAGCTCCATAAGCTTCGAGTTTTAATGATGGTCTATAATTACCCGAGGTCTTTTCCCCCAATAATTAAGAATCTCCAACAGGATGCCTAATTTCTAATTTCATAAATTTAAACTGGCACCTGATTTTTTCTCATCACTTTCTTTAAGCCAACTTGCTCCTATTCAATATATAGAAGAGGTTAACATAGAAAAACAAAGTGAGGCACTTAAGACCATCAGTCATACATGGTGTAGTCTGACCTTGTCTTCCAGTCAGAGATGCATACGGGAGAACAGGATATAGCTTGGTCCTTACTAAGCTTTACGCTTACTAAGCTTTAAACACCAAAAACATAATTTAAATTAGTTTGTTGTTAGTAAATTAAAAAGCATAAAAACAGGCTATCTAGTCTCTAATCACAGACCATTTTTTGATCATTAAGTTCATCAGTTACATCTTGTGAAATAATATTTTTACCAAGGTGGTACTAAGAAGCAAAATGGTTTTTTTTCATTCCTGTGGGTTGAAACCAGGTAGACAGAGGTTTTTCAGAAAGAGTATTAACTTTGCTTAAAAGAAGAGAAAAAAAATCAACTGAGAATGGTAGCTCCAACACTGAACAGAAAGAACAAAGGGTTGAAAAAATTTCAAGACACATAAACTACAGTTCTGGTTATACCACTATCTAGTTATGTGCCTTTAGGCAAGACACTTGACCACTTTGGAGCTTTGCTGCTTTGAGTTTCCTGGTTTATAAAACCTTACACTCATGACATTCCTTCCAGCTTCACCACTCTAGGATTTCTGGTTCTTACTATGTGTGTCTCAGAATAAATATGGCCTATCTAATGTGGCTTCACTTTGGCAACTTCACCAGGCATAGGGCACATGAAAAGATAGCAGTTATTTTAAAACACAAAACAAAAATCATGGGCTTCTAGATAAGTCATAATCCAATTCTGGTTTCAGAATACTGCCAGATCTACCAATGGGATAATGTAAAATTAAATGCACAACATAAGAAGAGAAAAGTTGCATATTAAGAGAAATGTTGGGGAAAAGGCATGAAGCCAGAAAAGCATTTATATATTGTTCATGGGATGGTCAATAGGCAAGTTTAGACAGAAAAACATAAATAACTTAAAAATATAAAAAAGTAAAATCTAAATCTGAGGAACGGTGACTTATTAGTCTGAAAAGTTAGACTGGAGCCAGATGATACAAGGTCTTGAATGAGTCTGAAACCTCTCTGCAAGCCAAGAATGCTTAACTTCTTCCAGGCCAAGACCTGGAAGCCTCATCAGTAGTACATCCAAAGGGCTGGCTGCCATCACCATGGTTCCCCTTCACATCACATGGTCCCCCTCATAGTATTCCCTGCAGAGAAGTCAGTGCAGAAAGAAGGGGAATGCCTTCTTCCCAAGCTCAGCACCACATACATGACTATCACAGCCTCTCTGCAATCATTTTGAGACTTTAAGAATATGTAGCTGCTTCTCACAAACACATTGGGGACAATAAATGGTAAAGCACCAGAAGTTTGGGGACAGAGGAGTGACATGATGAAAGTGATGGAGAGGACAAATGGGTGGGAAGAAGAGGCTGCAGCGAAGAGCCCAGGGAGGGAAGTCAACTGGCACACAGCAGTGCACACTAGAAGAGACAGTGTTTTCCAACCCTACAATTACACGGTACATTCAGAATCGGTGAAGTGCCACAATCCACCATTCTGAAACTCAAAACTCTACTCAACACATTTAACATAACTCATTTGGCAGCAAAATCACACCTGACCTGAACTGCCATGAGACTATTTATAGTGTATTTATCACACTTTAGTACAAATACTCACGCTTCATGATAGAAATAGTAATCTTTAAACACAGGATCCCACCCTATACCCCACTGGAGAATATGTTTAACAGCAAAAATTTAAATGTATTTGATTACAGAGTGCTATCCCAGACCCTGCTGGGGTTATTAAGTAAAAAAGTACTGTATATGCAGTTTAATACCCTTCTAATATCTGAAAAAATATCTGACTTCCCAAATACATCTGGCTCCCAAAGGTTTTGATTAAAGGATTGCAGACCCTTATATACTAAAAATTAACTTTATATGCAGCCCTGTGAAAGGATTATAACATGGTCTCTACCCTTAAAGAACATATACAACGTATATGAAGAAAAGCTACATATAAGTAAAATAGTTATATATCAACAAGAAGGCAGCGCCAAGCAGGGGACCTTGAATGTAACAAACGCAAGAAAAACTAACCAGAATTGGGTCCTGCATTAGTAGCAAAATCACTTACAGAGGTGATTCTTTTAAGAAACCATACCTGAAAGAGACCGATGTACTGAACTTGTTATCAAAGGCTCTAAACATGCTGAGGAAGTCTTAAAACTCCAACTAGGAAGGGAACTGAATGTGGAGAATCAAGGCACAAGACAGGAATGAGGATATGATGATCTGAATAAAAGAAACAGGCCTGATAGAAAAGAGGATTTGAATTTAAAAACGGAGAGCTGGGCAGGATTAGCTGATGGACCTCAAAAAGCAAGCAAAGTTCACAGGCAAAAATGGTAGAGAGCCAGTGACTACTCTTTACCAGCAGCAACACGATGAAAGCACTGCTTTGTAAGCATTCACCTGGCAGCTGTACTCAAAAAAGGCTGAATAAATACAGATTAGAGAAGGCTCAGATTAGTGTGGTGGCACAGGGGACAGCAAGCAACACGAATGGTTTTTCTTCTTAAAAATCAGGGGCTGGCCCCGTGGCCGAGTGGTTTAGTTGGTGCGCTCCACTGCAGGCGGCCCAGTGTTTCGCTGGTTCGAATCCTGGGCGTGGACATGGCACTGCTCATCAGACCACGCTGAGGCAGCGTCCCACATGCCACAACTAGAAGAACCCACAACGAAGAATATACAACTATGTACCGGGGGGCTTTGGAGAGAAAAAGGAAAAAAATAAAATCTTAAAAAAAAAAAAATCAATGAAGATCAACAGAACAGAATGTGGAGGGTCCAAGAATAAACCTTTACACCTACGGTCAAGTGAGTTTCAACCAGAGTGCTAAGACATTCAAAGGCAGAAAGAATAGTCTTTTTAATTAAGACTTGATGGTGGGACAACTAGATATCCACGTGCAAAAGAATGAAGTTGGACCCCTACCTCACATCATAAACAAAACTTAACTCAAAATGGATCAAAGGTCTAAATGTAAGAGCTAAAGCTATAAATCTTTTAGGAGAAAACATAGGAGTAAATCTTCAGGACCTTTAGGTAGAAATGGTTTCTTAGGTATAACACCAAAAGCTCAAATGACAAAATAAAAAATAAGTTGGACTTCATCAAAATTAAAAATCTTTGTGTTTCAAAGAATACCATCGTGAAAGCAAAAAGACACCCATAGAATGGAATAAAATATGTGCAAATCATATATCTGACAAGGTACTTGTATCCAGAATGTATAAGGAATTCTTATGACTGAATGATAAAAAGACAACCCAATTTAAAAATGGGCAAAGGCTTTGAATAAACACATCTCCAAAGATGATACACAAATAAATGGCCAAGAAGCACAGGAAAAGACACTCAACATCATTAGTCATTAAGGAAATGCAAATCAAAACCACAATGAGGTGTCATGGCACACCCACTAGGATGACTTTAAAGGAAGAGATGAACAAGTGTTGGCAAGGATGTGGAGAAATTAGAACCTTCATACATTACTGGTGGGAATGTAAAATGGTGCAGCCACTTTGCAGAAGAGTCTGGCAATTCCTCACAAAGTTGAGCAGAGTTACCATATGATGCAGAAATTCCACTTCAGGGTATATATCCAGGAGAACTGAGACATATAACTACAAAAGACTTGGAGACAAACATTCATAGCAAGATTATTCGTAACAGCCAAAATGTAGAAAGAACCCAAATGCCCGTCAACTGGTGAACGGATTAACAAAATGTGTTATATCCACACAATGTAATTATCAGCCATAAAAAGAAATGAAGTACTGATTCATGTTATAACATGGAATAACCATGAAAACATTATGCTAAATGAAAGGCAGTCAGAAAAGATCATGTATTGTATGATTCCACTTAAAGAAATGTCCAGAATAGGCAAATTCATAGACACAAAATAAATTAGTGATTGTCCAGGGTTGGGGGTGAGTGAGGGAATGAGAAATGAATGCTAATGTATGGAGTTTCTTTTGGGAGTAATGAAATATTAGATATAAAAATTATATTGTGGTGATGGTTGCACAACTCTATGAACATATTAAAAACCATTAAATTCTACATTTTAAATGGGTGAATTGTATGATATGTGAATTGTATATGTGAATTATATCTCAAAACTATTAAAAAAATCAGTAAGACTTGGTAAAATGTCAGCTCTATGGGATAAAACTGAGGAAATCAAAGACAACTTCAAGTTTCCCAGACTGGACGACAATTTAAAAAGAATGGAAATGTCAGAGTGAAAAAATGAGGACCACTCAGATAAGTGGTTGGCTTTGTATATGAGAGTTCCATGGAAAATGTTGTCAGCTGACTCTTTTATGTATAGACAAGTTGAGCAGGTAAGTCACAACACTGTTATCTATTAACATAAAGAAGCACTGCGTCTTAAAAAGTAGAAAGTCACTCCAAAATCAATCTGATTCTCCTCATCATTTGCTGCTCAGCTCCCCTAGTCAAAAAGTTGTTATGTGGGGCCAGCCCCATGGCTGAATGGTGAAGTTCGAATGCTCCGCTCGGTGGAAAAATAAAACAAATTAAAAAAAGTTGTTATGTGTGTAGATCAGCAAATAAAGCTATAATTTTTGTCTGGGGATGGCTCCTGGCAAGAACCCAGAGTTAATACTATCTGACAAGTCTGAAATATGACTTACAAATTACATTTTCAAAAAGTATATACCCAAACCCAAGTTATGACATAGAATTAGATTTACTGACAAGGGTTTAAGAAATCCACAAATCATCTCATTTTATTTAGCAAATATAGTTACCACTAGCATTCAAAAGGACACTTAAAAATGTTCTATGGTCTCAGGTGAGAAAAGCTACACAGTGACAAGAAAACCAAAAACACACATTATATAACATTAATAAAAGATAAACTGATAATTTTATTTCTCAGTTTTAGTCTCAGCTGGATAAACAGTCAGAAGACCTCTCCATTCCAAGAAAGCGGAAAAAAATGCACCCCTGTTTGTGCCTTAGTCTTTAAACACTCAGGACTTGGTGTGAAGAACATTACCCAATGTGTCTAACAACTGCTTCAAGGAATAATAAAACCCACATTCTACACAGTAAAACAGCAATCTGCTGAGGATATAACCTATACCCCTTCTACTACCACCACAGAGAAACACATTTTTAAGAGATAAGCTAGGTTTTATATTCACTAATTTTCCTTAGAGAATGAAGAAAGGAAAAAACCAAACTGTTAATTCTTCAATTGAGCCAGTAAATTAAATAGGGACATTCTCGAAAAACTTAGGCAGTAACACTCCAGAAAGAGGTACATCAGGTAGAAGTGGTTTGCCTGTTCTCAAGGAGGCTGACTCAAATATTCACATATCTCATGAATATCTGAGAGCTGTAATTAGGCAAAAGAGGACTATCTAATTAAATGAAATCAATCACAAAGTACTGACTAAGTGCCATGTGCTTGGGAAATCTAAGGATAAGCTATGCTGCTCTTTCCATTTACTTTATGGTCTCTTCTAGAATGACAAGACTAAAATACAGGAAGGTGCAGTGAACAAAACACAGCACATCACCAAACGACAGTCTGAATGGGCCAAAAGGTTTGAGTGCTTTGTGTAAGAAATCAAATGTCAATCATATTAACATATTAAAGGAGAAAAATCATATGATCACCAGATGGGGAAAGAGCATGATAAAATTCAACAGCCAATCACAATAAAAACTAAACTAGAAATAGAAGAGAATTTCTGATAATCTGTTAGAAAATATCAGATACAGAAATATCACACTAAAACTTGAGAAGCATTTCTACTAAAAGCAGAAACAAAACTAGGATATCCACTCTCACTAGTGGAAGTCTTGAGGGAGAGAGATAAAAAATTGGAAAAGAACACAAAACTTGTCATTTTTGCCTTCACTGGAGATACGACTGCCTTCACAGTATTGCCTCCACTGATTCGCTTCCAAGTGAACCTACAAACTATTGGAGCTAAAAGACAGGCAAGCTTGCTAGATACAAAATCAATACACCAAAATTATTAGCATTTTTATACATCAGAAACAACGGATTTGAAAAGGTAATTTTAAAAACGATGCCATTCACAACAACTAAACAAAAACTATCTAGAAATACATCTAACCAACAAGGTGCAACTATTACTGAGCAGACAATAAAACGCTGAGGAAAGACATGAAGACCTAAATAAATGGGGAGATGGATCATAACAGTATAAAGATCTCAGGAGCTTAAACTCACCACGGAGGCTCACAGAAAAAGATGAGAGCTGGGACATTTAAAGTAGTTGGGAAGGCAAAAAGGAGGATAAAGGGAAAACCACATGGGAAGGTATGAAGGCAAGAAGGTCCACGGGTTGGTATGCATGGTAAGATTAGCCTAGCCAATCTAAAACAGAGGATAGATGCTGAAGGACAGGGGAAAGGAAAATCGGGCCAGATTAGCAAAGAATACTTGAGTGGTTATGACCTGATGTGGAAGGACCCAGGGATCATTGACAGTTTCTGAGCGTGGGAATAAGGCAATTAATCCTGGATGATTACTCTGGCAGCTGCAAGACAGGACAAAACCAAGGGCATCAAGGGAAACATACACAGAACCAGAGGCGACAGTCTTGCTTTTCTCTGGCTGATCAGACTAGTGGGAGTGGCATGTTTTACAAAGGATTCACAAACTAGAATATTCAGAGAAGGGTAACTAGCATGAACCTAAAATCTCGAAGAATGGGTGGAAGAAGCAGAGATGTTTAACCTAAAGAGACTGGTGGGGGTGGGGAGACAGAGAGAGGTATCAAGATAATGCTCTTCAAATATGTGAAGCCTTGTCATGTGGATTAGAATCACTCTTTGGGCTGCCCAGTGGCGTGATGGTTAAGTTCAGGCACTCCACTTTGGTGGCCCGGGGTTTGCGGGTTTGGATCTCAGACACAGATCTACATGCTCCTCATCAAACGATGCTGTGGCAGCATCCCACATACAAAATAGAGGCAGAGTGGCACAGATATTAACTCAGGGACAATCTTCCTCAAGCAAAGAGAGGAAAATTGGCAACAGATGTTAGCTCAGGGCCAATCTTCCTTGCCTCTCCCCCTCAAAAAAAAAGTTAGACTTGCTCTTTAACATCAGGGAGTAGAACTCAGTAAGGAAAAATCAACCAAAAATGAAAGAGATTATCTGAGGAAATAGTGGGCCTGTTGTAACTGGAGGCAACCAAACATAAAATGGGTGTGCCCTTAGCAGTGGAGACTGAAGCATCAGTGTGTTGGTTGGACTAGAGAACCTAAAATAACTCTTCCAACTCAAAACCTACCATTTCTACACTAGCTAGCCTAGTGTAGCTAGTCCACGGGTAGAGTGAAAAGGATCTGCTCTAGGAACTTGGCAGCAGGAAGAGAAAGAACTTTTCGTAAGGTGAGGAATGGAGGCTTGATGTCTTAAAGAGAAGCTGACGTTTACCGAGTGCTGCAAGCAAGGGAGCGCTCTCTCTTTCACGAATGAACTCATGTTCTCCACAACCTTACAAAGCAGGAACTATTACTGTCCAGTTTATGTTGGGGAAACTGAGGCACAGAGCAGCTAAGTAACTTGCCCAACATTACAAAGCAGGTAAATATATGTGCCAGGCACACAGCAGCTAAATGAAATGGGGAATGAAGGAGAGAAATAATCAAAGATTATGTCAATATTTCAAACTGAGAAAAAGCCAGAGACAGGGAAAGGAGAAAGAAGTTGGGTGTTGGGCTGTGGATGGTGAGGAAGAGAAGAGGTAACGAGTCCAGACGTGATGGGTCTGAGATAGAGGGATGACAGAAGACGTTCAGTAGGCAGGTGACGGCAGGCAACTGGAACACAGAGAAAAGGGCTCAAGGTAGTTTTGGAAGCTGTCAGCAAAAGAAGTGAACGTGACGGCATAACAAAGAACACACCTGCTAAGGGTGGGTTTCAAGAGCAGAGCAGAGAGCCAAGGCCTGAGCCCTGAGAAACAACCAGTAACCAAAAGAAGGGAAAACTAGCCAGTACAAACAGGAGGCACTAGACAGTGCCACTTCCCAACTGGTGCCCCAAGATACGGACCCCTTCAGCCCTTGGAGCAGCCAGCACCCAGAGCTGGTCACCTTCAGTCTGTGTAGGTTCTTTGTAAAAATAATTCCCTGTGTGTTACAACGTGAAGGAACACTGGAAAGTACTGAGACGCAGGATCCCAAAGCCAAGGGTGGAGGGATTAAAGAGGAAGTGATTAAGAGTACCAAGTGCTGCTGCTTCAAGAGGTAAGAAAAGCAATATGTGACCCCAGTCACAGTACGACAGGCAGCGTACACAGAGCCCCCAGCAGCACTGTCATGTTAGGCTTCCAGTCAAAACCTTCAAGTTTCCTTACAATTGCAGCTAAAACCCTACTGTAATTACAGAAGCTACTGCAGCGAAAGGAAGGGTAAAAGAGGCAGCAGGACCACAGGCACAAGTTTTCGAGACCGGGAAGACGGCAAACATTTTAATCCAAGAACAAATGAATGTATAAGCAACACAATCAGGTGCGCTGGTTTTCAGATAGTGTTCCAGGAAATGACAACTGTAGGAAACAACCTGGAGGGTTCCAAAATGTGTGATGACAGCACACGCTTAACTTGTGACTGTTCATCACTTCCAAAACTTTTCCCATCACCTACCCTTCTGAGAGTAAACTAATCCCCATTTCTGAGAAGAAACTAAATCAGAGTTCAACTGATATCTTGTAACAGAGAAAGTGAACAATATCTGTGTCCTTATTGTCATTTTTTTAAGTACTTTAATGTATTAACTCATTTTTAACCCTCACAACAAACCCATGAGGTAGGTTCCCATTCTCAGATGTGGAAAGTGAAGCATGGAGAACTTAAATAACCTGCCCAAGTCCTCACAGCTTAAAAACGATGAAGCTGGTGTTCAAACCCAGGAGTCTGACCTCTTCAGCACTAGGACATGATGTCGCAGGTTAAAAGCTGGAGGAGAATTTAGGGACCATCTACTTCAACCCCACTGTTTTATAGATGAAATGCCTGAAGGCAAAGAGAAAGACTTGCCCAAGTTCACAGCTAGTAAACCATTTGACAGACGCAGAGTCAAGGTGAAAAGTAATGCTACCCACTTCTTTTTAACAAATGCAATGAGGAGGTGGAAGAACAGACGGCAAGAGAACATCCATGTTCCAGTTCCTTCTGAGTTGGGAATTTAATGAATGGCTTCAGCATCTCTCCTTAAATATTGAGAATTGTGAATTCTCCAATCAGTCACATCCATATTTATACCCAGCAAAAGTTTACTGCAAAACCAAATAAACTCACTCTGCAAAAGCACTCACAAAGTTAAGGATTATAACTGAATCAATGTCCTCCCAGGTTACCAGTGAGCTACAGCTGGAGTAGGTGGCTCGATTATATCATCTTACACTTTACGGCTGACTGATGCTGTTTTTAACCTGAGTGTTTCCTACAACTAAGTGACAGTAATTATTTTTGTTGACTCCTAAGCTAACACTGGGGAAACTTCCCGAGGCAGAGCAGCTGCCTTGTCTTAGTTGGGCAGTTTATGTCAAGGATACCTCCTTTTGGCTTAAAGAACTAAAAATCAATTACCATTTCAAAAAGGACAGAAGGGGCATTTTTTTCTTCTTTAATTTCCTTGATAAAGAATATAACCTTTGGGAAAGCATCTCTTCCCCAGAGCACCAGACTTTCACTGGCCACCTAGAAGATGCTAGAATACCTGCTTCTTAGCAGAATTGGAGCTTGAAAGCATCAAGTTTGAAGGCACAAAAGCTTGGAAGAAAGACTTTCACTTGGAAATTTGGCAAGACCTCCTGAAACCTCCACCGGCAATCTGAAATACCCTGAGCTTTGCCAGAAAACCCGTTTTTAACTGAAATAAAGAACCCTGAGAAATAATTTGTATACTCATGGTAACACTCATTTTTCCCCAAAATGAGCATTCTGGAAAAATTACTTGCAGACCAGGGTCAGGGTCTGACTCATGCCAGCAAACAGCCCCCCGCAAAGTCTGGAAGCTATAAAACGTCTGACGAGGGCTCCCTAAGCCTCTATCTCCGACCTGCTACTTCTGCGCCTCGTGGGGCGGCTTACTAATTCCGAATTTATTCCTGGCCCCCCCGCCCTCCTACTCTCAAAACTGCCAACCAGCAGCGCTCCAAGTCAGGAGGGGGTACGTGTCCACGCGGGGGGCCGGTTACGGAAAGTCCTTAAGGAGCCCTAGGCTTTAACCAGATTTAACACGGTGCACGCCGGGCACGGCACCATCAGCAGCAGCTCTGAAAACGCATGCTCTGTCTGACAAGTCAAAGTTTCAGGGATTCGAACGGCTGCAGAAAAATACTGGCAAAGGGATGTGGGCGAGGCCGAAACAAAACCCCGCAGGCCAGCCTGAGAGGCGAGGCGACGAGCAAGCGCGGGGGCTGCGGGCACGGGGGACCCACGCCAAGGCCCCGGGCCCAGGCCAGCCTGGCGGGGTCCGGAGACCCCGGCCAGCTCCTCGGCAGCGCCACTCACCAGGAACTGGAGCATGGTGTCGGCCGGGAGGGCGCGAAGGGCGGCTGCAGCTCTGTGGGCCGGGACGAGGCCGCCTCCCGCAGCGCGAAGGGCGGACCCCGCCGTTAGCTTCCGGGTCACGCCCCGCCTCGCCCGCTCCTTGCACCGCCTCACCCGGAAGCCGCTCCGCGCGCTTCCGCGCCCCCTGGCGGAGCGCCCCGGGATTACCGCCTGAACTGTCAGACTGGCGGGAAGGCCTGTGAGGAGTAGCGGGTCCAAAACCGAGCTTTGAACGTTTGCATTCCGGGGCCCCAGTCACAAATCCCGCTTGTGTAAACCTCGGTCGGGGCCCCGGACTCTGCGTTATTACCAGCATCCCAACCATTCTGATGCACAGCCAGGCTTAGGACTTCCTGACCTAGACTGCATGGGGGAGCGGAATCACCTGGTGATGCTTTTGCAACATACTCTACCAGGGCCCCAAGCAGAATCTCTGGGAGGGGAGGAGCACTGTATTTTTCAAAAGTTCCACGGATATGCTAGGTAACCTACATGGAGCGCCTTTAATAGAGGTTAGGTGCTTAAGTAGTTAAGACGGAGGCCTTTGGAGTCTGTCACAGCTGGGTCCAGTTCATGACCGCCTTGCACTTCCTGGCAGCCATGAGCAAGTTACTTAACCTTTCTGAAGTTTGCTTTCCTCCTCTGTAAATGGGGCTAGCACCAGCTCCCTTGCTGAATTGTTGCAGGGATCAAATGAGACAATGTGAAGGATCAGTAAATGCTTGTCATGTGTCTGGTGTGGGCAGTGAGCTCTGGAAGACCTCTGGGGTCCTCTCTCCACACAGAGCTACCCCCCATGCTGTGGGCCATCTCCTGCTCCTGCTCTTCAAATCTCTCAACAACCTCCACCAACATACACACTTATGAAGCAAGACCACCCTTTTCTCTTTGTTCTCAGCCTTCTAAATTCACCCACATCTGCTTTATTGAGTAGAACTCTGGTTCCCGACAATAACCAAATCATATTAGCTTACACCATGTGGGAGTGTAATATAGAGATACAGGGGACAATGATAGAGAACAGGAAGGTGATCAGGGATTGAAGCAGCATTTTCTCTCCATTTCTGCTTTTCTCCAAGGCCATCTACACTTGTATTTTCTAGAATCCTTACCTCCAGTGACCTTCATCCTCACCCCACTTCAGCAATCCACTGCCATGCTCATAACCCACACTTTGTTGTCTCCTGGACGTGCTCCACCTGTGAAGTAGTATATTTCCAAATCCTACGTCCTAACCCATCAACTCTTTGACCTTAGCCATATCTCCAGTCTCTCAGCTGCTCCATATTCTCATAAGCTGGGAGTTCCCTCCTGGTTTCACTCCTTTTCTAGCTGGTCAAAACCCTAGGAAATCAGAATTTCAATCAAGGAACATTAGCCTCAGTTCTCTTATTCATTGACCTTCTATGATACTTGCCTTTTAAAACTCTAAGTCATGATTAATCTGCCTTTTTCAGTCCCATACCAGTGATTCTGAGCAACAAATGGAGAAAAGATGGCTCATTCAGCAAATCATATTGATCTAACTAGGTTTGCTGGTATTTCTTCCACCTGGAAAAAAGAATAATTTTGGGTTTCTACATCATAGTTTACACACAAATAAGTCAGATAAATAACAATTTAAAACAAAAAGAAACATTAAAATTGCTAGGGAAAATAGGGAGAAATTCTTTTATAATCTCCAAATTGTAGTTTTTCACATGACCAGCATAATACAAAATCCAGAAGCCACAAAAGAAAATATTTGTAAAATGAACTATATAGAAATAAAAAATTTCTGTATGGCAAAAGGAAAGAAATAAAAGCATAATTTGTAAAACAAGTGACAGATGAATTTCCTTTATAGAAAAAGCTCCTACAAATCAGTAGACCCACAATCCAACAAAATGTGGTCAAAGGATGTGAAGTGCTCTTAGAAAAGGAAATACAAATAGCTAGAACATATGGAAAGATACTCAGTGGCATTCATACTAAGAGAGATGTAAATTACTACCATAAGGAGGTATCATTTTTCTCCAGATTGGCAAAAATCAAAAAGCTTAATAACACACTGTATTGGAAAGAGTGGAGAAACAGGCACAGCTATACAGTACTGAGAGTAATACAAATTGTTAAAACTTTCTTGGAGGACAATTTGGCCAAAACTATCTTATGTTTAAATGAGCATATACTTTGTCTCAACAATTGTGTGAAACTGTGTATACTCAAAAACATTCATTAGAGCAAAAGATAGGAAATAGTGTTAATCAATAAGTAACTGATTAAAATAAATTGTGCTATATAGATACATTGCAGTACTGTGTGTGTATTTGAGACAGAGAGAGGAGATTTTTGGGTGTTGATATAGAAAGATCTTCATGATAAGTGAAAAAAGCAACGTGTTGGTACAGAAAGAAGAAAAAAAGAAAGGGAAAACAACATTTGTACACATGGCAAAGGCCTAATTTCTTTTTTATAAAGAGTTCCTACAAATTTGAGGCATATAACAGAGGTAATATTATTGATCAGTGAGAAAGAATGGGCTACTCAGTAAATCATAAAAAGAAAATTGATTATTCATATGGGAGAAAAGAAAAGTAAAATTAGATCATACCATTCACAAAAGTCAATGCCAGAGAGACTAAAGGCCTAATGAGGAGGCAACATTTTAAAACTGTCAAAAGATAATATAGAAGAGTATCTTTATGATCTCAGGTTGGAATAAAATTTAAGATAAAACATAAAGAACACACACCATCAAGGACAAGACAGATATAACACATTAAAATGTAAAACTTCTACACCATAAAAAAGTTGAAGAGATAACCCAACAGACAGGGAGAAAATATGTATAAACTGAAAAAAGCCATTCTGAATTTATAATTACCTCCTACACATCAAAAGAAAAAGACAACCCAATAGAAAAATGGATAAAGCTCATAAACGGAGGGGAAAAAAAAGAACGATCAACAATACACAAAATATTGCAAATCAAGAGATACCATTTTACAGCCATTGGATTGGCAAAAAATTTAAAAGTATGACATGATTGTCTATGTAGAAAATGTGAAAGAATCAACAAAAAAAATTCCTGGAACTAGTAAGTGATTATAGAAAGGTTGCAGGATACAAATTTAACATAAAAAAATCAATCGCTTTCCTATATATCAACAATTAATAAGTGGAATTTGAAATTAAAAACACAATACCAATTACATTAACACCCCAAAAATGAAATACTTAAATATAAATCTAATGAAATATGTACAAGATCTATATGAGGAAAACCAGAAAAGTTGGATGAACAAAATCAAAGAACTAAATAAATGGAGAGGTATTCCATGTTCATGGATAGAAAGATGCAATATTATCAAGATGTTAGCTTTTCCCAACTTGATCCATAGAGTCAATGCAATCTCAATCAAAATCTCAGCAAGGTATTTTATGGATATCAACAAACTGATTCTGAAGTTTATATGGAAAGACAAAGGACCCAGAATAGCCAATGCCATATTGAAGAAGAACAAAGTTGGAGAATGAATGCTACCCAACTTCAAGATTTACTAGAAAGTTACAGTAATCAAGACAGTGTGGTATTGGCAAAAGAATAGACAGATAGATCAATGAAACAGACTAGAAAGCCCAGAAATAGACCCTCATAAATATAGTCAACTGATTTTTGACAAAGGAGCAAAAGCAGTACAACAGAGCAAAGATTGTATTTTCAGCAAAATGGTGCTGGAACAACTGGACATCCACATGCAAAAAACAGAATCCAGACACAGACCTTATACCTGTCCCAAAAATTAAAATGGACCATAGACCTAAAGTTAAAACACAAAACTATAAAACTCCTAGAAGATAACATAGGAGAAAACCTAGATGACCTTAGGTATGGTGACGCCTTTTTAGAGACAATACCAAACTCATGATCCATGAATGAAATAATTGATAAGCTGGACTCATTAAAATTAAAAACTTCTGCTCTGAAAAAGGCAATATCAAGAGTTAGAAGACAAGCTGCTGACTTGAGAAAGTATTGCAAAAGATGCATCTGATAAAGAACTGTTATCCAAAATATACAAAGAATTCTTAAAACTCAACAATAAGAAAACAAACAACCTGATTAAAAAATGAGCTAGAGATCCAAACAGATACCTCACCAACGGAGATATATAGATGGCAAATAAACATGAAAAGATGTCCATGTCATATGTCATCAGGGAAATGCAAATTAAAACAATGAGATATGACTCTACACCAATTAGAATGGCCAAAATTCAGAACACTGATAACACCAAATGCTGACAGGGATGTGGAGCAATAGAAGTCTCACACATTGCTGATGGGAATGCAAAACGGTACAGCCACTTTGGAAGACAGTTTGACAGTTCCTTACAAAACTAAACATACTCTTACCATATGATCCAGCAATTGCCCTCCTTGGTATCTGCCCAAAGGAGTTTAAAACCTATGTCCACACAAAAACCTCCAGAGGGATGTTTAGAGCAGCTTTGTTCATAATTGCCGAAACTTGGAAACAACCAAGATGTCCTTCAGTAGGTGAATGGATAAATAAACTGTGGTACATCCAGACAATGGGATAATATTCGGCACTAAAAAAAAAAAGAAAAGAAAAAGAGAAAAAAAAAGAGCTCTCAAGCCATGAAAAGACGTGGAGGAAGAAGCTAATCTGAAAAGGCTACACACTATATGATTCCAACTGTACGAAATTCTGGAAAAGGCAAATCTTTGGAAACAATAAAAAGATCATTGGTTGTCAGAGGAGATTGAGAAATGAATAGGCAGAGTGCAGAGGATTTTTAGGGTAGTAAAAGTTCTCTGTATTACAATGATGGATATGCCATTATACATTTGTCCAAACCCACAGAATGCACAACACCAAGAGTAAACCCTAAGGTAAAAACCATGGGCTTTGGGTGATTATGATGTGTCAACATAGGACCATCCTTCGTACAAATGTATGGTTCTGATGAGTGATGTTGATAATGGGGAAGGCTACGCGTGTGTGGGGGCAGTGGGTATATGAGAAATCTCTGTATCTTCCTCTCAATTTTATTGTAAACCCAGAACAGCTCTAAAAAAATGAAGTCTTTAGGAAAAATAAAGTATGACAATTGGAACTGTTACTGATGGTATGGACAAGCAGAAACTCTTAGTCCATTGGGTAGGAGTAAATTGGTGCAACCACTAAGAAAAATATTGCAATATTTTAGTGAAATTAAAGCTCTTAATCTCTCCCTCAGGATTTCCATTTCTAGCTATATAATCCAGAGAAGCCCTTACATGTCACGTGTCTCATCCAAGAAGACATGTATGATAATGAACATTCCAGCGCTGTTTATAATAGCAAAATATTTGGAAGTTAAATGTATAACAGTCCACCAACAGTAGAATGCATAAATTAAGGTGTTTGTACAATGTGATACTACTATTCAATACTTGCAATAAATGAACATGAGGAATTATCAAAAACACAATGTTTGGGCCGGCCCAGTGGTGTAATGGTTAAGTTCACGTGCTCCGCTTTGATGGCCTGGGTTCACCAGTCCAGATCCTGGGCGCAGACCTACACACCGCTCATCAAGCTATGCTGTGGCAGCATCCCACAAAGAACTAGAAGGAGATACAACTAGGATATACAACTATGAACTGGAGCTTAGGGAAAAAAAGAAAAAAAAAAAAAGAAAAAGAGGAAGATTGGTAACAGATGTTAGTTCAGGGCCAATCTCCAAGAAAAAGAAAAACCCACAATATTGAACAAGAAAAACAACCCGCAAATTGCTCCACAGGATGATGACGCACATATAAAGATTAACAACCTGTAAAATAATACTTTTTAATGCCTAGGAATACACACATTTGTAGTGGAAATATAAAACGTGAATGGTGAAGATCAACAATGAATTCTTGAAAATGGTTCTCTGGGAGAGAAGTAGGGGAATGGGACCCGGGAGCTCACAGGCACCTCACCTGTATCTACCATCATTTATTTCCTAAAGAAAAAAAAAGATCTGGAGCAAATGTGACTAATTTTAAGATTTGATCACATTAGGTATATGACATGAGGATACAATATCTGTGTTTATTATACAGATTATATTATTTGTATGGCTGAAACAGCACACAATTTTAAAAATTGGAATAAATGATAAAACCAATAGTTGAAAGGTGTTTTTGGAAACAAGATATTCACAGTCTCAAAGTATCGACCCAAAGCAACCCACCCAGATTACTTATTCATTACACTGGGGAAAGAATAACCTTTACAACGGAGATATGTGCCATACACTGCCTTAACTACAAGACCAAACTTAATGTAATAGAACAAACTGACATGTACCTCCTGATATGATATGCTGAGGGCATAAGATTACCTGCAGAATTGTAATATTCTTGCCAAAAATGTTCAAGCTGAATTTAATTAAAAAAAATCAAACTAATTGTGAGAACTTTTTCCAAACAGCTCAGAAATGTCAATGTTATATCAGTCTCCTTTCCCTCCAAAAAGGGAGGGGAACTGTTTCAGAATAAAGGAGAATAAAGGGATAACTAAATGTAATGTGTGAGTGATTAAATCCTGGGTAAAATAATAAAGCTCTAAAAGTACCTTTTTGGGGCAATTGAGGAAGTCTGAACATGGTCTGAATATTAGAAAATTTTACTGCATTTTATTGTCAAATGTCTTAAGTGTGATAATGGTATTGTGGTTAGGAAGGAAATAACCTTGTTCTTCTTTGCTGAAATATTACAGATAAAGTGTCATGATGTCTACAACCTGCTTTCAAATAGTTAAGGAAGGAAACCAGTTATACACATACAAAAAAAGCTAAAGCACATGTGCAAAATGTTAACAATTGGTGAAGCTAAGTGAAAGGTATATGGGTTCACTGTAATTTTCTTTAAACTCTTGTGAAGAGTCAAAATTTTTCCAAATAAGTTGGGAAAACAATAGACAAATATTTAGAAGTGGTTAGATTGCATATGCTCAGATTAAGTTCAGGCACAAATATTTATGCATCACCGTTTTATGAAAACTACAATAACAACTAGCAAGAAAGTATTCACTTCTTTTGATTTTCTAACCCCATCAAACTGATTAACTCAGTAAAAAACAACACACTGAAGATCTGATGCTTATTTAGTATTGTTGAAGAATAGATGACCCTACCCTTTAAATGCTAAAACTTTTTTACATTGAATATTTAAAATTTATTTTTATCCTCCTTGCCTTGCTGAAGAGCACGTGCTGCAACCCACAGCCTCTCTCCAGGCCCAGGTAACAGAACGCTGAGTCAGGTGGCAAGCGCTCCGCAGTCCTGATTACTAGCCTCTCCCTGCTTTATTTATCATACAAACAGTATTCTGGTCAGCCTTTTAAGCAGCACCCACACAGCTGCCATCCTTCCTGCCTCTACCTCCCACACACTTCTCTCCTGCCCCAACTTCTGATCCACAGTCTGCTGTAATTTTGGAAGAAATGATGGGAAAACAAGCTAATGAAGTTTAGTAAATCCAAAATCTTAAAGCCAAATTTAGCTACTATCTCTATCCTGTGGAAGGCTTCAGACTTCAGAGGTTTATAAAATGCTTTGATTCTGTGCCCCAAGCTTTGTTCTGATTATTTCTGGGTTCAAGCCTGTGTTCCAGATGATAAAGATTACCATATGCCTGACGAGTGGAGCGACAGTCATTACTATTACATTTTGGACCCACTTATTCATTCACACCCCTCTAAGATTTCTATTTGTTAACAGGATGCTTTCCAGTTAAAGATTAATGTTTGTAAGTGGTGGGCAGTAAATTAATTTCAAACTCTAACAATGACAAAGCCTTTTTAAAAAGATGTTTAAAAGCCAAGGCAATTTTATTGTTAGATTAGAAAAAAACAGCAACACACTAGAACTAAGTATTAACTTCCTGCTACTACAGGAGAGTCGAGACTCTTTCCTCTCGGCAGTCTCTCCTACATACTAGGCTGAAACAACTGGTGGGCAAAAAGGGAAAAATGGACTTACAGATGAGGTAGTCACTTAACATAAATACAATTAGGCAAGAAATAGAGTGGTGATTGTGTTAATTCTTTTGCCCTAATTATAGCCTTTATACTAATTATATGAGAAATATAGGCAGATGATTAATTTGAGAAATTTCACAATCATTTCTAAGGAACAAATGTAAATTATTATATCATCATTTATATGCAGAAAAGATAAAGATAAGTTTAGGGAAGAGAAATTTAACTTTTTGAGACATTTCTATAATATACTATTCATAGTACTATTCTATTCTGTTAAAGGGCATGAGTATAGTTTATTATCCACTCTACCCCACGGAGTAACACTCAATATCACGGAAGTGTAGTGTAGGTACAAAGGGAGAAAAAATTAAGACTTTCCCGATTATGCCTTTAATTTAGCATTCACAGTAATATCCTTGGGGGAAAACCACCAGTGACTGTGGAAGGTTTGTTTGTTGGATTCCCAATAATGATCATTTTCTAGGTAAAATTTCAAAAGACCCGTCATACATTTGTTTTGTTTGTTTTTTTAAAAAGCATTTATTTTTCACTAGTGAGGATAAAATCAGGCACAGAAGTTTACAGAAAAGATGTCCATATATAAAGAAAGAAATAGCAAAATATTTTTTGGTCATAATTTAGAAACAAACTAATCTATAAAACGGAGACAGTTTTCCCCAATTCATCTCTTCCCTAGAAGAATATTAGCACAGGCTCTCAGTTCCGTGATATCCTCAGTAAGCCTCGGATACGTCTGACAAGAGCTTGTATGAAACTATAGCGAGATCGAACTTTTGAATATAATCCTTCAATGTCCAGAAGTTTCTTTTGTAGTGATTCTCCAAAAGCGTTGATGGCGTCAGCCTGAAGCTAGAGGTAACACAGATGACATTTCATTATTAAAACTGCAGTCTCAAATATTTCTTTTATTCTGTCTTCCAATTTAAAATACCTTTGAATTTTTGTTATGTGGTCCTTTCTCACATACCAAATTAACTAAACATTCACTTTTTCCACCCTAGAGTTTATTGGTATGATACTGCTTTTCCCATTCCTTTCTTATATAAATGTATAAAAATTTAAATTTGTTTTTAAATAGCAATAACTGCTGCTGCTGCTGCTGCTGCTGATACATGGACATATACAAAATGGGCCTGAAGGGCCATGCAAGAAGTTAAGAGTGGGTGCCTTTGGGGAAAGAAACAAAGGACAAATTGGAAAGATGCTTTTACTTCATTTTTCAATTAAAAAAAAAAAAAACGTTTGCATGCTTTTACTTTCAAAAAATATAAATGCGAGGAGGGAACCCGGTACACACTTTAGAATTCATATGTATTTTAGAATGCATATGTCATTTCAGATGGATCGTTTTAGTATACTGAAACACTAAAATTAAGAAAAAATTAGTGAACCTACCTGCCTTCAGTTTTGCATTAAAATCAGAGCACTGAGTGAGAAAATTATTTATTAATCTTGTACTTCTTCTAACTTTATAACAGACCAGTCTAATGAAACAGAAATGGTCATTAAGTCCACATATATTTATTTAGTTATTATTAATGTTTTTGGTGAGGAAGATTGTTGCTGAGCTAACATCTGTGCTAATCTTCCTCTACCTTTTGTATGTGGGATGCTGCCACAGCATGGCTTGATGAGCAGTGTGTAGGTCCACAGCCGGGATCTGAACCTGTGAATCCTGGGATGCCTGAAGTGGAGTGTGCGAACTTAACCACTATGCCACTGGGCCAGCCCCAACATATATTTTTTAGACATCTTCTGGAAGATGTTTTTTTTGGCTAATTATGCACATGGCCTCACTTAACATTAGCTTCTCTAAACAAGTCTAGCCAAAAAATGAATTCCTGCTACAAAGTCACTAAGGGGCAAGTGTAGTCAGGGCTGGGATAAGAGTCTGGCATCTATGATGTCTGGCTAAGTGTGGTCTAGAGGATGCTGTAACTGCACCTCTCTTTCCCGGATAAGGCCCAACCTTCAGCTTTAAGAAAGGCAGTGACCAAGAGGGATGAGGGAAGAGCAGAGACTTTGTCAAATCACGGCATGGACAGTCAGATGTCTAGTAGCTGAGCTAGCTCTAATTCATTTTCCCTAATATCATACACCCTGGTAACTACTTTGTTTCTAAGACTTTGCTATTAGTTTCATATGAGGTTTCCATTTTAATTGTTTTTGGAATGTGCTTCATTCATTCCAATACTACTGATCAAATTGTTACTAAGTACATAATGCTGTACGATATTATACTCTACTACAGTGGAATTGTTAATGGCTACTTACGATCTCTCCATTAAGTTATTTTCTGAAAAATTAAGTGTTGAGTGATACTTTGAGCCTAAAAATTCTACAAAGTTAATCAAAAGAAATTAGGAGTTTCCAGGTCATAATGCTTACCAACTACTGAACTATATTCTAGGCACTACCCTACGAGCCTCGCATATGAAACCTCATTTAATTCTAACGGAACTCTTTGAGGTTGAATTATCATTCCTATTTCTTACGAGAAAATGAAGGCTCAGAAGTTAAGTAAGTTGTTCAAAGTCACGTATCTGTTAGGTGGCTATGCCAGAATTCAAATGAAGTCTTTGTATGCAACTGTGAAAACTATAATCTTGCTAATATATTAGGCTTTTCCTTTTCCCTTCAAAAAGAAAAAAAAGAGAATGACAACAGAACCTTACCTGGTCTATGTCATGTTGGCTTACCACAGTCAGTCCACTTCTAAAATCCAGATTGGTTTCTGAAGCAAAGGAATCTAGAAATAAAGACACAGTCAAACCAGCTTTGCAAGTACATTTCTACTATATGGTGGAAGAAGCTGATGACAATGAAAAACATGGGTCAAGATTGAGAACTCTATTTTAACTTTCAGTAAACGCAAGCCCCTGGGAAGCATTTCCCTGTTCTAGGCCAGGGTTCTCACGCTTTTCTTCTGTTTCTTCCCCGCTGAGGGTTCCAATACATGCTCATCAGTTAGAGGCTCAGACCAGCAACAAGAAACATGGCCTAGGCTGACCTGCTTCCATTCTTCTGGAAAATTATCTGTGACCAGGGGACTCTGGAGCTCTGGAGCTGGGTCAGCAACCTGCAAGAAGCTGAGGAGCAGCCTCCAAGAAGCTCTTATGCTGCCCATAATTTCCCAGGGACAGAGGTAAAATATAAAAAATAGCTACGTCTAGTAACTAAACAGCTCTCAATTACCTAATTCACTCTTAGTTACATGGAAACATAAAAAATAAATTAAAATGTAACTGTTTTTCAAGGGGCTAAAATCTATAGGCATTTATGGTTTACTAATTTTCAGAATAAAGGTTACCTTGTAGTCTTCTGCTTTTAAATAAGGTCCTGGAGGCAAATAAGGAATCTTGAGAATCCGTGGGTGTACAATGTAACAAGTAGTACTCCAAATGGCGCCAAAGAATAAATAGGCAGGTCTCTATGATAACTACAGATAAAGGCTCAGATTAAAGGAAAACAATGTCATCACATGTTTTTTTTACAAACTAGTTTCTGAGGAGAAAAAAGGACTGCAAGTACTGAGTGATGTACCCATGGCCTCAGTCTAACAGACAGGGTAAGACTGCACTGACGGCGTCTCCCCAAAAAGCAGCAAGGTGTGCAGAGAGGAAGGAGGTGGGGGCTGCGGAGTATGTGAGATAAGGATCTCCTGCCCAGACAGAGATTACTAGCTACTCTAAAAGGTAAGAAAAAAAATTTTAATTTGGAAATACATCAGGCATTTACAGTAATTATGGCCCTTTCCATATGGTTCTGAAGTCCAAATAAGGTGAGAATAAGTAAACAGTTCCTACATTTGAAGATTTTCTTAAAGGTCACCATTCAAGTCCCCCTATGATTTCAGTAAGGATACAAGAACAGAGGGAGAGCAGTTTAGCTCGATTATTGATCAATTTCACCAAACGCCTTCTTGCTAGAACATACTTCTGGGCAGTGGAGATTTTATCAACACCAGCAGGCATCACAGACTGACACAACTAAGAAAAAGAAACAAACACAGTATTAAGAACGACATAAATTCTAACAAAAGTTTAATGAAAATCTACTATAAAACAGGTTGCTTGTGATAAGTACTGTGAAAAACATTCAGATAAGTTGAAACATCTTTGCAGACAAGACTTATTATCTAGTTAGGACACTAGCGACTTAAAAAAACAAGAGCCAAAGAAGCAGTTGAATTCACAAATGAATATTCATCTGCTGCTTTCTGAAAAAGTCCTGCCCCTGAAACAGATATTTCCAATCTGCTGATAGGCCAAGCAACCCTGAATTTCCTGTCAAGTTAAAACAAAACAGGTTTTTTCAATCAGTAGGTGTAGCAATGCCATAGAGAATTTCTGTAACAGCTGTCACGTATCTTCTGAAGAAAACGTGAAGTAGACTGCTAGAGCATAAACAATAGGATCATCAACCAGAACCACCCCACTCACTCTTCTATTTGGCATACTGATAAGCACAGTGGTTCAACTGAAAATTCGGACACTGGGTTGGGGCTGGTGGAGTGCCACATATTTTACCGTGATGCTACAGTTCCCCTTGCGAGCATTAGCATTGAGAGGGGGAAGGGCTGCCAGGTGTAAACCACACAGTTTCAGGGATTACCTGAACCCAGCCAACAACTCCTGCCCCAACCTGTACTGTGCTTGCTGGCTGCGTGGCTTTGGGTAAGTTATTCAACTTTCAGTGTCTCAGCTTCCTCATCTGGGAAATGGGAGTAGCAACAACATGTGTCTCACGTATTCAGGTAGAACTTGTGGCTCAGGGGCTGGCAGATCATAAACGCTCAATAAATGCTCCCTGTGATATCAGAAGAGTGGCAAGAGGGAGTGGGCTTTGACTACTCTTAAGAGTGACATGGAGTTTTTCAGGACAGCTGGTGCGAACCAGGAATGGCAAAATGGTTCAACATCCAGGCTGCCACAGGACACCAAGAAACTTCAGCACTGGCCAAGAGATGCCTAACAGTGCCAAACGGGAAAGAAAGCAGACTCCTTGGGAGGCAAGCCTGGCAACTCAGTATCTCTAGCTACAATAAATGCCAGGGAATGATTCTGGGTCATTGAGAGCAGGCAGTCAAGTCTGATACACCATCCCGTTTGTCTGAAAAATTCACTAAACAGTGAAGATGCTGAAGGCACAGAGACATCTTACCTATGGAATTGCTTTTACTGAATAAGCATCTGCAATAGAAACCTAAGTTTCTTACCACCGAGTCTAGAGTATAAATTACCAAAACTACTCAAAGGCCAGCTGCTGTGCTACTGAACGGCACGTGGTTTTCTTGAATGGTGCAACTTCACTGTCTCTCATTCAAGAGTTTCTATGTTTATGAGGTGTGGTGCTAAGGTGAGGGACTCTTCTTCAAGCCGCAGAGAAGAATCATTTTAATTCTTTTTGTCTCACTGCATACATCATCTTTACTCACAAGTCTGACACCAGTACCCTGCCCCTTATTAGTACAAGTAATGGCTTTTCAAAAGTCTCCACAGATCATTGTAAGAGTCATACCTCTTTTATCTCATCTGGTGGAAGCTGCTCCACATTCTGTAGCTTATTGACACTCCGTCGATGACTGTCATAATAGCTGAAGAAATCATTAGCACTCTGTTTCAGCAGGTAGATGATAATGCCCAAACCAGGCAGGCGCCAATACGGAACTACTGGAGCTTGGGTATCTAACAGTTGATGATAAAAAACAATGTTCCACTTAGAAGCATTTTATATGAATTTCAAATGACCTGTTTTAAAACAAGGAACGCCCAGGAATGTAAGGGCATGTAAACTATTATTAAAACCAACCCAAGACTACTTTCAAATATCACTGACAGTTCAAGAGTGGTTAGGAGCTACTGTACATACTGTATCAGGTATGTAGGTAAGCTGGAGACCTTAAAAGAATAAGAAAATTTGGCTGATGGACATACACAGAGCTTACCCTTTATTGGGTGAAGACCTCTTGAGAACTCTATGTTAGTTATCAACCTTTACACCCGTATCCCCCCACCACCACCAATATTCACACATACAGAAGCCATTTATACAAGTATGCAGTTTCCTGATCCCAGGTGAAAAATTCCTGCCTCACCCTACAGCTCTAGTCATATGGACTCATTTACAGTCTGCATCTTTCTGGTTGCTAAATTCCCAGCTCAAAGTCATTCTTCCAAAGAGATAAGGAGAACGCGAACTTAAATATTAAAAAATATAAGTGGATTTGAACTTTAATAAGTCTTTTACCACAGTAACTCCACTTGGGTAGCAAAACAAAATGGTCTGCCTTTTACTTGACTACCTTCTGGTGAAGGTGCAAAGGACAGTGGGATGTTGGAGAAGTTATCCGCAGAGGGAAGAACAACTAGAAAATAATAACACTACCATTCCAGAGATAAGTTTGTATAGTGCAAATAGAGCAATTTCCTCTTACGACTGAGGGATTTCTTCAGAAATACCTAAGTAATTTCAAGTTCAACTTAAAATAATCTTTCTTTCATGGCCAACTTCCATGAATACTGAAGGAGAGATCTGCATTTGCTTCTTTCACTACCATCTCCCTTACCCTTGCTCCAAAGTCAGATCTCACAGATCTTCATGTGGAGGGGAAGAGAGAGAGCAGGCCCCTGTCAGTGGATGTTGCCACCAACCAGGATACCTCAGACTCATCTGAATTGCCAGGTTTCCCTTTCCAGTCTTCAGTGAAGATGTGACAGTCTCAACGATATAGGTCATTATAGAGAGACTTCTCCTAGTGAACTTAGGTACCCTGGTCCCCAGATCACATTTGTGTGATACCTACTAGGAGGAAGATATTCACAAAGAGGATAACTTAATGCTGAGAATACTCCAAAGCATTTCAGGAGTTCTCAAACACTAACTTGCTCAAGTCTAGAAAATATTAGTTCTGAAGCTCCAGACTTAGACATCAGATGAGGATGGCTCCTGAGAAATTCGACTACAGAAACAGATTCTGCAGGAAAGATCACGAGGTCTAGGCACTAGAAGTGCTATAGGAAAGGGTCCCTGGATCACAAGTAATGTAAATATACTAAATGATAACAGCAATAACAATAGCAATAATGGAAATAATAATAGCTAACATTTAGGTAGTGCTAAGTGCCAGGCATTGTTCTAAGGCACTTGACATATATTAACACATTTAACCCTTACATTAATTCATTGGAGGAGAGTTGGTTATGACTTCCACTTTACAGATAGGGAAACTGAGGCACAAAGAGGGTAAGTAATTTTTCTGAAGTCATACCAATAGTCACTTGTAGAACTGGCTCTAAAATCTAGGCAATTCATCAACAGTCTGTGGTCTTAACCACTAGGTCAAATTGCCTCTTTAAAACTAAGTATTCTCGAAACTACCACATAGCTACTAACTCTTATGCCTAGAATTGGCAGAGGAAAATATGCTTATTAACTCTTTGAAAAGTCTGATGAGAGATAAAGATCAATTTATAAGGCTTCATAAAGTTCACCTTTAAGTATTAAAGATCATATGGTATGCGAAAGATTGGCTCAAAATGAGAACTAAATGAAATTTTAATAATTACTAGGGATATATTATTAGCATATGATTAATGTTTTTGAAGAATACATGACGAAATTACAATTTGGTTTGAAAATCTTATGTTCAGGTTAAATTTGTTTTTAAAAGTTATATTCAAGGGGTTAGAAAAAGATTGTCTTTTTTTTTTTTTTTGAGGAAGATGAGCTAACTATTGCCAGTCCTCCTCCTTTTGCTGAGGAAGCCTGGCCCTGAGCTAACATCTGTGCCCATCTTCCTCTACTTTATATGTGGGACGCCTACCACAGCATGGCATGCCAAGCAGTGCCACGTCCGCACCCGGGATCTGAACCAGCGAACCCCCGGCCGCTGAGACGCGGAGCGTGCGAACTTAACTGCTGCGCCACGGGGCCGGCCCCAAGATTGTCTTCTTGAGGCAGAGTTAGAGGTCTCCATCAAGCTATAGATCTACAGGGATTAATAAACAGATTCACATTCATTTACAACTGCCAGATAGAGAGGAGACAGATTAGGTTAAATGTCGCTATCAGGTGACAGGAAAACCACTGTTCTGAATGAAAAGGGGTCTTTGGGTAGGATTCCCAATCATTCCATACCCTTCCAAAGTGAAGATGAACTCTTTTCACATTTGCCAAGCTACCTGGACTAGAAAGGTAACTTTCCCCTTGTGCTGGCAAGGGCAGGCAGGGGTTGAAATCTTCCCATAGTAGCATCTTTTTATTCTAGTGATCTTCCTGGCAGCAAACTTTTCGAATATAGGAGAAAGCTAGAACTATGTAAAATTAACTTGTTTATTAAGTCAAAGGAATTGTTTTATATCTCCAATCTAAATGACTTAAGCATTTACCCCACAGACTATAAGTCTTTTTTTTTTTGAGGAAGATTAGCTCTGAGCCAACATCTGCTGCTAATCATCCTCTTTTGTTTCTTTTTGAGGAAGACTGGCCCTGAGCTAACATCCGTGCCCGTCTTCCTCTACTTATATGCAGGACGCCTGCCATGGCATGGATTGACAAGCGGTGCACATGTCCGCACCCAGGATCTGAAATGGTGAACCCCGGGCTGCCAAAGTGGAATGTGCGATCTTAACTGCTGCACCACCAGGCCGGCTCCACTAGGATCCACTATAAATCTTCATAGCTACTTCTTCAATTTCTTTAAGACGTACCCTCACCTAAGTAAGACTACTCCAAATGAATCACTAAGTGAAAGGTATCTTTACGTAAAGGTATCTTATTAGCTATTAAGGACTTCTGCTTCCAAGTATGACAAACTAAAACCGTATCAGACAACAGCCCATTCCCCACCTCCTGCCCATAGCAGACAACTAAAACACCTAGCTATAATACAGAAAATAACTGCCTGAAGCACCAGAGAGTGAAGAGAAGCAGAGAGACACTGGTGGGGAGGAGGGCAGACAGAACCTATACAACTGCATGAGTAAGTTCCCATCTCCACGGCCTTCAGCCTGGGGCTAAGTAGAGCTGGCAGTAGCACAAGCACCACAGTGCAGGGCAGGAGTGCTGATGGAAAAAGCAGTTATTCAAGCCTGCGAAACCAAAAAAGAAGCTAGGAAGCTGGGAAACCATGACTGCTGAAAAAGTTGGGGGAATCTTGGAAGAGCTAGAGAGGGGATCCCCAAGGCTACCCACATCACTGACTGAGCCCTGAACCAGGTATGCATGGAACACACTCAAAACAGCTCAGCTAAAGGCAAAAGACTTAAACTGAGACAGCACCTGCTACCTCAGGATCAGTGTTCACAGTTCAAATACAGCCAAGGGAATTGCCAGCTAAAATGAAGGAAATACCACTCATAGGGGAAAAGAAAAAATAACAGAATCTAGAAACTTTGCAACTTCATAATGTCAGTATACAATTTAAAATTACCCAACATATAAACAACTAAGAAAATGGAACACATTCTCAAGAGACAAGAAAATCAACCATGAATAATCACAGATGAACCAGATGTTGGAAACTAGTGAATGAGGGTTTTAAAGTAACTATTATAACTATTCTAATTTAGGGAAAACAAGATATGCTCATAATCAATAAAAACCACAGGAAATCTCAGAGAGAAAATAGAAATGATATAAAAGAACCAAATGGAAATTCTAGAACTGAAAAATACAGCTTTTGAAATAAAAAGTTCACTAGATATACTTAACAGCCAATGGAGTTTATTGAGGAAAGAATAAGTGAACTTGAAGATGGATCAACTGAAAATATTCAAGGAAAAGAACAGAGAGAAAAAAGATTGAAAAAAAATGAACAGAGTCTCAGGGACATATTATACAGCATCAAACAGTCTATAATACATGTTTGGAGAGAACAGGGCTGAGAAATATTTCAAGAGAAAATGGACAAATTCTTCCCAAAATTGCTAAAGCAAAGAAATTTATAGATACAAGTTGTTCAACAAACACCAAAAAGAATAAAAACAAAGAAGCTCACACCAAGGCATAAAAGTCAAACTGCTGGAAGATAGAGCACATGTCTTAAGAGCAGCAAGAGAGAAACAACACTTGACATATAGGGGAACAACACTGCCATCAATGGCCACTGCTCATTAGAAATCACGGAAGCCAAAACAAAGTACAGAAATACCTTTAAAGTACAGAAAGTAAAAAACTGCCAACTCAGAATTCCATATTCAGCAAAATTCTTCTGCAAAATGAAGACAACATCAAGACATTTTTTAATAAAAGAAATCGAAGAGAATTCATCACAGCAGATGTGTACTATAAGAAATTTTTGGCCTGAAGAAAAACAATACCAGATGGAAACTCCAATAACCAGGAAAGAATGAAGAGCATCAAATGTGGTTAATATCTGGATAAATGCTAAAGATTATTTTACTTTTTACCTTTTTGTTCTTAGTTTCTTTATAAACTATTAAAATGTTTAAAGTAAGAATTACAGTATCCTCTAATGGGATTTATAATGCATATAGATGAAATACATGTAACAATTATAAAGGAAAGGGGGTAGAATATGGACCTATACAGTTACAAGAGGTCTAAATTTTACATGAAGTGGTACAATATTAACAATAAATAGCCTTTAAAAAATTATGGCACCTCCATAAAAAATTATGGCACCTCCAAAAAAAATTCAAAGAAGTATAGCTAAAAACCCAACGGGAAAATTAAATTCTATAAGATACAATTTTTTAAAAAGCAGGAAAGGGGGCTGGCCCCATGGCATAGTGGTTAAGTTTGGCATGCTCCACTTCAGTAGCCTGGGTTCATGGGTTTGGATCCCAAGCACAGACCTACACCACTCGTCAGCCATGCTGTGGTGG
This sequence comes from Equus asinus, assembly GCF_041296235.1. Classification (NCBI taxonomy): domain Eukaryota; kingdom Metazoa; phylum Chordata; class Mammalia; order Perissodactyla; family Equidae; genus Equus; species Equus asinus. The sequence continues at coordinate 189,647,683 of NC_091790.1, read as the reverse complement.
CAACCCACATATAAAGTGGAGGAAGACTGCCATTGATGTTAGCTCAGGGCTAATCTTCCTCAAGCAGAAAAAGAGAAGGATTGTCAACAGATGTTAGCTCAGGGCTAATCTTCCTCAGCAAAAACAACAACAACAACAAAAAAACAGGAAAGGAGAAAAGGAAAAACAAAAAACCCAGAAAAGGCAGTCAGAAAACAACAATAGATAGAAAATAATTAAACAATAGACTTAAATCCAACCATACCAATAATTATATTAAAGATTAAAGGACTAAACATTCCACTACAAGACAGCGATAGTCAAAACAGATTTAAAAAGAAAAAAAGACCCAACTCTGCTGTGTAGAAGAGATGCACTTTAAACAAAGACGTGGATACCATGAAAGTAAATGGATGGAAAAAGATAAACCAGGGAATCCGTAAGCAGACAACATTTTGAAAAAGAAGAACAAAGTTGGAGGATTTACAGTACCTGATTTCAAGACTTACTGTAAAGCCATGGAAGATAGAGAGTATAGACCATAGAAAGACAGTGTGGTATTAGAGAAAAAACAGACACAACAGATCAATGGAACAGAACTGAGAATCTAAAAATAAACCCCAACTTATGTGATCAATTGATCTTTTTTTAAGGAAGATTTCTCTTCCTCTTTCTGCTGAGGAAGACTGGCCCTGAGCTAACATCCGTGCCCATCTTGCTCTACTCTATATGTGGGATGCCTTCCACAGCATGGCTTGACAAGCAGTGCATAGGTTCACACCCGGGATCCGAACCGGTGAACCCTGGGCCACCGACGCAGAACACGCGAACTTAACTGCTACGCTACTGGGCCGGCTCCTGTGGTCGATTGATTTTTGACAAAAGTTCTCAAGGTAATTCAAACAGACAAAGAGTCGTTTCAACAAATGGTGCTAGAACTGGACATAGGCTCACCACTAGTAATCAAGGAAATGCAAATTAAAACCACAATGGAATATAAGAACACGCCCACTAGAATGGCAAACGTTTAAAAAGACTGACATTATAAGCACTGGTAGGGAAGTGGATCAACTGGAACATTATACATTATACTAGAACATTATACATGGCAGGTGGAAATGCAAAATAATTGTCACTTTGTAAAACAGAATGGCAGCATCTTATAAAGTTAAACATATCTTACAACCCAGGAATTCCATTCCTAGGTATCGACTCAAGAGATGAAAACATAGGCCTACACAAATTTCCATATGCAAATATTTGTAGCAGCACTATTCATAATAGCCAAAAAACTGGAAATAACCCAAATGTCTTTCAACTAGTGAATAGATAAATTGTGGTATATTTTAACTATGGAATACTGTTCAGCAATAAAAAGGAAGAAAATAGTGATACATACAACATGAACGAATATCAAAAGCACTGAGCTAAGTAAAAAAAGTCAAAACACAAAGACTATGTACCGTATGATTCTATTTATATAAAATTCTGTAAAAGGCAAAACGATTGACAGAAAGCAGAAGAGCAGATGCCTGGGTCAGGGGTCGAAGGAAACAATCAAATGCAAACGGGCAAGAAGAAACTTTTAAGAAAGGAATTATTCTGTATTTTGATTGTGGTGTTAATTATATACTATATATAATTACCAAAATTATTGAGACTGTATGCCTAAAATGGGTGAATCTTGTTGTATATAAATAATACCTCAATAAAGTTTTTTAATCCTACTAGCTAGGATTTTATAATAGAATTAGACAAGTAGAGTCCTTAGCACAATTTATATAAGATAGAAGTTATATGTTGTTAAACTAATATTTTTTTATAATATCATTCTATTAAATATGTATTTTTTGTGATCAAGCAATTTTCAGGGAAAATAAGATCTTAGAGAGGATGCAATGTGACAAAATGATTTTCAGAATTTCAAACAAAAGACTTCCATTCCATTCCATTCCATTCCCACCACCAAGACCTGAAATGGGCTTTGTCTTTTAGGTGTTCAATGGGCTAACAGCTTTTATCAATCCATAACCCTGCCTCATATTCCAAATCTTCCCTACTGTGCCATTAGGAAATCACAGGTTATGTCAGCTTACTCAGTATCTAAATTTTACATTGCTATGTTATAGAAATTTGGAGCTTTGACACAAAACCCAGTTTAGACACTGTATTCAGCTTAACATGATTTAACATACAAACCGTCTGTTATATTTTCATATTTTTCACCCAACTAGCTTACTCTCTAATACTAGATCCTTTCTTTGGGATCTCAAGTACTAATCAAAACTATACTCTCCCCACAAGGCTCTTCTAGATTTATCCTCAGAAAATCTTGAACTTCTCTATTCTCTTGAGCTCTCCAGCTTATCTACAGATCTGACAAGAGTACCTCCTCATCACTCCTTCTTAAAATCATTTAAAATTTTTTCCATTAATTGCTTGTAAAGAAAAAACTGCATCTTACTGGAGCCAACTAGAGCTTGTCATAATCACAGCAACTAAATTCCTCAAATACAAAAAGAAAGAGTAGGCTCACCTTGCCGGGGGCCATCTCTATTAATGGTTTCTGACAGGCTAGGGGTAAAGAGACACACAGCATGCTGAAAGGTAGGGGAACTCTGTAACATGAGTGACTGGCAATATTCCATGACGTTGGCACAAATCTACAATGGAAAAATAGCAGCAACAAAAGTATTAGCTTTCCAAATGCCCTAATATCATGGAAATCCAGATTTGAAGGAGAACAAAATTAGAGATCAATTTGTAAAATTACAACAGTTAGAAATCAATTTGTAAAACTACTCACATCTGTTACCAAATATTTCCAAAAACAGTGAAATCTTAAAGAATAGTTACATAATTCTCACTCCTCTTACCTGTTGCATAGCCAATTCAATCTCATCTTTCTTGCTCACTTTATCTCCCTCCACATTATCATCTTGAAATTTAAACTGACGTAGTCTGTCGGAGCCACCAAAGCGACTTAGTAACCCTAAGCACTGGCGCTAAGAAAGAAAAAGATATTTGTTCATATGTAGTTGGATATGTTTAAAATTAGTGCCCTCTCTTTCTTGAGGGATATAAAAAAGAAAAAACTCAGTGGGGAGTGGAATCACTCTTTAAAGTGTCTGATTTCTTACATCCAACCGAATCAACTAAAGTTAGCACTATTAAAATTCACCTTTTTGCAAACGTATTTGCTTGGCAGTCAACTCATTAAAAGAATGTCAATTTTCAGCAATTAATCCCCACTATAATCTATGTTTGCCAACAAATTTTCTCTACTACCACATCAAATAATTCTTTGGTAGATACCCATTAAATAAACACAAGTTGATAAACAGTGAAAAGCAAAATGAGATGGCAAATAGGAGATGGTTAGTAACAAGCAAGGTGCATGATAATTCTGTCTTCTAAGGCTCAAATTTAAAGGCTGTTACTCCTGTGGCTGCTCTTGGGGACTTCATAAAGGGGTTGGGAACACACAGGTAGCTTTGGCAGGTAAAATGCAAATGTCATCTGCTTGAAATGTTGCTACTTTTCACCTGAAAATACAATTTTTCCTAAAGTTCTCAGAGAAAAAGGACAAGCTTTTCAAAATTGGCAGTATATCTGGTGGTTAGTACATGGGTTTGGAAGCAGTGATGTGGGTTTCCATCGCAGGTACATGACTTCTTGCTCTGTGACCTAGAACAAGTTACTTAACTTCTTCAAGCCTCTGTTTTCACATTTCTAGAGTGATAATAGTAATTCTACCTTACAAGATTGTGGTCACGATTACCTAAGACACTGAATTGTATTTAAAGTGCTTAGTATAGTGTTCTGCACATAGTAAGTGAACAATAAAAACAAGTATTTTAAAAATTAGTATTACACATACTAATATATAATATCCTATTTAAACTGACATTAGTTTAAGTAGTAAGTTTGGATAAGGCAAAATATATTAAGGAGCCTATAATATAAACTTCTTTTGCCAAAATAGTTGTATCTATTTTTAAAACTTATTAACAGGCTGTTTGTCACTCTTACAGATAAAATAGATAGATTAAAACATTTCCAGAGGTCATCTTATGAAAGATCCATCAAAAATACCTCTCTACTAATGAAAAAAGTTAAAAGACTGAGGGAAAAAAAGGAGTCTCTGGGTTGTACTGGAGAGAGTGCAGCCCTTTCTGGAGTGCTGCCTGCCAGTGACTCCAATGTACAATGTGTATGCCTCAGGCCCAGCTGTGTTATTTCACCTATGGGTGAAAAATCTGTGCACAAAAATGCTGATTGCAGAATTTTTCTTTTGAAAACTTAAAAAACAATACATGAAAAGAAGATTGGTTAAGTAAATTACTGTATCCAAAACAATGAAATATAAATTCTAGAATATAATTACTCTGCAGCCAATAAAAAGTAAAGATGTTCAGATCAAAGAAGGCCAGAGGCTCCGAGAAAGACTATAATAAAATATCTAATTGATAAGCTATCTATCATGTTTGAATATACTGAAAGGAGAATATAGAATGGGAGGAGAGTTTGGGAATAACTTAAGAAATAAGTACATAAAAACAAAGCAAATAAAAAAAGAAACAATTATTTACTCTAGGGAAAACATAATGTTGCACAGAAAAGTAACATACTGTCCATGGTTTAATCATAAATGGTATTTACATAATAACAATAATGTAACACTAAATATCAATCTAATTAAAATTACGATACAATTATATTGAGTTTCAAGGGGGTGTACGAGAAATGTACATGTTGTATGGTGGAAGAAAAGGAGTCAAGAGATCTAAATTCTCACTTCCTCAATGGAAAGTCATTGATGATTCCTAAAATTGGAAAATTGATTAGTAGCAATATAATCATATTTAGAGATATCAAAGAATCCGTTGAAACAGTTTGCCCAAATCCAGGGAGAACAGGGACGGGTGAGAGGACTGCTGTATTTTCTTACAAGTCTTATAGCTGCTCTTTAAAGAAATACAAATTAGTTACCTGGAATCTTCCAATATGTCCCTGTAGCTCCATTAGAGATCCTTCGTTTACGTCAACATCAAGTTCACTTAATATACCTATAAAATTTGGAATGCTTTTAAATGTAGTTTTATAATCAACAAAATAAAAACATTTTTAAAAACTAGAAATGGCAGTTCTATTATTTTATATTCTTTATGTGCATAAATAGTCACACAATGCCATGAAGTTTTCAGAAATATGACTTTACAAAGATTGTAAGTGCATTATCACATATTCACTCATATGCAATCTAAATCTAGATTGAATTAGTGCTTTTAAAAGGCAGTTTTTAAAGTTTTTGAGAAAAAGTTACTTTTTATTTATCATAAAAGTTAAAATTTTCTAAATTCAGCAGTAAATTACTTTCTCATGAAAGAGTTTAGAATATAAAACACTAAGAATAAAATGCATTTATTTTTTCTTTTAACTCTTCTAAGTATTATATCACTTGATTTTTCCTTTTCCCTTAGGCAAAGTACAGTTTGCATATACACAAAAAAAGTTTCCATTCTACTTCTCAGTTTGGACCTGTTTCAAATTCCTAAATCAAGCTGATCAAGCTCTTATAGTACCACGAACTCCCTTTATTTCTATCAAGCCCTCCAAGCCAACCCACAGTCATTCTTCCCCTTGATTTATTTGTTTCACGACTGTAGTTGTGCTGAGGAGAACCCACCCGAACCTGTCCTAACCACCCTAACTTTCCATGTGTTTTCACAGTCCCTTTGATTGATTTCTTACTTCCAAGCATACACTCCATAGCACGTAACCTAGAACCTTATCCTTTGCTCCTTACAATGACAAGCCCTCCTCTTTCGATTTCTCAACCCATGAGCTCAAAGCAAACTTACAGAAGATACTCCCATCATCTGGCACATGCCGGCTTGTTATACCTCACCTGGGCCTCATTATTCCACTAGATTCCACCCCTTTCCACCTATATCTCCTCTGAGAGGCTGCTCCCAGAATCTCTTTCTTTTCTGACATAATACAATATACCCTGCCACAGAGGGTTTTTCCTCACCATTTGAAAATATGTTTAGGTCTCCCTTGTACTCTAAAACAAAACAAAACAAGCAAAACCCTGGTTAAGATCAAATTCTTGAAATATTTTTTCTACATTAGCTGCTTGTAATCTGTATGCCTTCCTTTCCAATCTCAATCCCCCTAGCTGGGTTTTGCACCTAACACTATCATGGAACTTTGGCTTTTTCCTCTTTGTCCTCAAACTTACTGATCTCTGCAACATGTGTTGCTATTCCCCAGTTCTTTTTTTCCTCCTGCACATCAACTGCTGCCTCTACTTAAAAAGATTACCAACTCACAGTTTCTATAAGACCCTTCTGTTAGATGCCACCTACCTACAGGTACCAAATATCTCACTCTCAACTCCAAACATTTTTCACTATCTGTGGGTCCTAGAAGAAAAATTAACCTGCTGATAAATATTTGAGGACATATTTAGTGCTAGGCTAGGCAATATGGGGGATACAAAGTTATATAGGCTTATAAATTAATGGGAGCATTTAAGATAAAAATATATAGTAAGTTATAGGATAACAGAAAATGATACGCAATCAGGACTAACCCGTGCAGAGTAGGGCTGAGAGGAGTGAAAACTTTTAAAAACTATTTTAAAAATTGGAGAGGGTATTTGGCATTATCTTAAAAAAAATTTAAGTACATATATTTCTGACCAAGCACTGCCAGGAATTTATCAAGCATAGCAGCTCAAATCTACAAAAATGTACATGTATACACATGTGTACACACACAGTTATTAAAAGCCACACTGTTTGAAATTTTAAAAAAGATTAGAAAGAGTCAACATGTCATAGGGGACTGGTTAAACAACAGAGGTCTGGTTATCTCACAACTGGAAAACTATGCAGCCAATTAAAAAGAATGAGGTAGGAGCTATACGTGCTAATGAGAAAAGATCTCCAAGACACAACGGGAAAAAAAATTACAGAGCAATGTGTTTGGTATGATTTCATTTGCGTAGAGGGGGGAAATTCTACACAAACATACATAGAAATTTATAGAAAAATAAACTAAATTGATAACTGGTTGCTTTTAGACAGCAGGAAGTGTTGGTCAGGGTAATTTTACTTTGTTCTTTTATTTCGTTTGAATTTATCATGAGCATATTAAAATAAATTGTGCTTTTCCGAATATAATCTTAATAGGCTGACAGGGTCAAATGCTGCTATTAGCAAAATACATAATTTTTAGGCATTTTAAAAAATTCAAGAAAAAAGACTTTATCAATAAAACCACTTTGCCAGAGGATAAGATAAAAGGCAAATTTTCTTTATATCTAACTCAGAGCTTCTGGGTTAAGATGGCAGAATGAAGTAGCATCCTAGAATCTCTCTCCTGTCATCAACGTACACAATGAAAGAAATTCACCAAAAAAGGAAAGGGCCAACTTATGCCATAAATACCCAAAAATGGTGGTGGCTAAGGAAAAAAAAGAGAGAGAGAGAAAATTCTGGTGGTGCAAGCAGCATGATTCAGCTCATGACCTTTACCCTACCCCTCCGAAGCAGTATGGAGGAAAGAAGATAAACCAAGAGACTCTTGCAAATTCTCATGGAGACACTACAATTTCAAAGAAGCCTATTAGACTAACTGGGTAAGCCATGGAGAAATCGAGAGAAACACCATTAGGAGAACAACTACATAGCACTATGGGACCTCAGACACTAGAAGAGTGGCCTGACTTGGCATCATCTAAGGACACTGGAATGAGTTGGGAAAATGAGCATAATAAGCCCACAGGACTGAGACACGCCAGAGTCGGGTACAGTGGAGGCTGGGATCTCCTCAGCATGAGCATAGGCCCCAAGTGCCTCAATAGGTAGTGGGATTTTGCATATTATTTTCTTGAACTCTGAATTTTTTATATGAGTATACATAATTTTTATAAATATAAACTTATTACTTTTAAAAAAGGCAGTTAACTCTGTGAGTACCAATTTCAAATAGGTCATATATAGCTGCAAAGTAATAGAAACCTCATTCTATTAAGTGTATGTCAATCTGTAAAGAATTCTTAAAAGTCCATTCAACATAATCAACTCACCAGGAAGTCCTGCTTTACTTATAATTCCTGTCAGTAGAGCCAATTCCTGCAAAGACCCAGCACTAACATCTTGACAGCGCAGGATTGCTTGTATGGTATCAGAATGCGAAATGAGAAACTGCAGCACCTACACAAAGGAAAAGGAGGAGAAGAAAAAGGACAAAGAAAAAAAGAAGGAAAAGGAGGTGGAAGAGCAGAAAAGTATATTATAAGTAAATTTATAACTCATCTTTTTAACAACATGGAAGCCAGTAATTCAATGTAATGAAGAATTTTAGATAAGCAATTGTGTTTTGCACTTACATAGTTTTTTCCTTCAATAAGTAAATATTTACCTAAAATTCATAAGAAAGCTAAAGATAAGGATTATTTCAAAGTTTAGAAATTAATATATTTAGAGGCTACTATAGAAGAGTATAATATAACTTAGAACTACTGTATGAAAACTATTATTTGACCCCTATTTTATTTCCTTTTTTTTTGTCCAAATGGAACTAGAACATGAGTTTAAAATGAGTACAGAGACCAGCCCTGAGAGCCTAGTGGTTAAAGTTTGGTGTTCTCACCACTTTGGCAGCCCAAGTTCAGTTTCTGGTTGTGGAACCACACCACCCGTCTGTCAGTAGCCGTGCTCATGATATGACAGGCTCACACAGAAAAACTAGAAGGACTTACAACTATGCACTGGGGCTTTGGGGAGGCAAAAAATAAGTAAGTGGGTGTGAAAATGACTTATTATTTAATGTGTCACGTTAGAAACAGCAGGATTCTACCTTGGTGAGATAAGCCTGAAGACTGACAGCAGGGAAAGCAGGTAAAATTACCATAAATCATTAGGACAGAGTCCCTGAGGGTATCACAATAATAGAGCAACACAATAAAAGACTGCAGATTCATAATGATAAGCTTAAATAATCAGTGAAAGGCTAAGTTATATATTGTATTATTAGTTTAAGGAAACAAAGAAATATATTTCTTGAAGCTTTCACTGAAAAACAATTAAGATAAAACTAATTTCTGGTGCTCAAAGAAAGTTATATTAGTTAGAAAATTCACTTATTTAAATTACTTCATTCTCTAAATATCACAACTAAATATGGTGTTATCTATCTTTCGTATTTTTTGCAAGGCCTAGTACAATGCACAGCCTCCTCTCAATAAATACCTGGTTAAATTACATTTTAGAAGCCAGCTTATTCCTACCACAATAATTGCTTCCTTTTACAGAAGAACAAATTTAGATCTCTTGCTTTCCATCTCAGTCTTCTATTAATTAGCAGTGGTGTTTCATTCAAACAAGAATACAAAAATGGGCCAGTGACGTTCAGAGCAAAGTACAAGTGGCTTGTTTTTGATACCCAGGACTGCCACAAACAGTATGACTAAGGGAAATTCACTTATGCTTTCTATGCCTAGGGTTTCTGCATATGTAAAATGAGGACTTTACACCAGGTGATTTCCTCACTAAGGATTCCTCTTACCTGCCCTGCTGCCTGCAAGTGCTGGGCCATACTAGATGTGAGGATAACTTGACACAAGCGGAGAGCTGGAAGGAGAATTTGACGGTACCGGTCCACCGGAGAAGGGATGAACACTGGGGGATCTCTCATGCCAAACATGCTGCATTCATTTCCACCGAACAAGGAGAGAGCAACGGTCCAAGAGTTAAGGTACTCTTAGCAGTCCCTGACCATCTTCGTGGCAAATAATCACAGGTGGCTGATTAAAATGTGAGTACAAATGAGCACTCTGCATCCCATATAGACAGTTAGTAAAAATGGAGTTATTTGAATTTTGAAAAATCTTAGTAAGAAAATCTGTATAATTTGAAAAGACAACGCTTGAAATTTCCTAAACATATTCTATTCTAAATCTTCCCTTGGGCCATAGAGACTATGAGGAAGAAATAGATAAAAACAAAAGTTACCTTCCCCAAATTTCCCTCTCCTATACCCAAAGCCAAAAATGCATCTACAATGTCCATTATATTTTAAAAAACAAGATTTTTAAAAGTTAAAAAGATGTTGTAAAATCACTTAACTTTTAACATTAGATCTCAGAACCCTATCTTAATAAACCAGTTATTTATTATAAATGTTTGTATTCAAATTTTTAGACAAAAGAAAATGGTTGTGTGTTGAAGAGAAGGGAATGAATGCAGAATACGGAAATAAAAGGAAATAAGAGAAAGGCTTTGCACAGAAAAAGTGATAATAATATGCCATGAATTGAGAAATGTAATTAACTCAATCCTCTTCACCTAAGATGAAAATAGTAACTCTCATGTTTAAAACTTTAGAAAGCAATATAAAAATTTTTTTTCTAGAGGTAATCTAGTTCTATAGTTAAACTGAAAGAACAACTATTCAATTTAGCAAGGGATCTTTCGAAGAAAATTAAGCGTTATTTACCGCTAGGAGGGTATGCTATCTGCCTAACAATGTTGTAGACAAGTAGACAAAAAAGGAAAAGAAAATCCATATTCAAACTCAACTGACAAATGTGCTAAAAAGCTTGAAACTTTAAATAATTTGACGCGAAGGTTTCAAATTAGCAAGCAGTTGGCAAAACGTCAAAATGAGAAAAATATAAAATTCTATCAGAATCATCAGCAATAGAAAATTCACAACAAATTATAATTTCATTATAATACTTTAAAAGACCACCAGAAGTTAAAATATGTATTTCTATTGAGCAAAACAATAAAGTTGGGAAAAAAAAATTTACTAACAAAATGTTCTTCCATTTCCCTCTCCCATTACTACTCTAAAATGGAAAGCATTAGGTCCCTACCCACTTTTACCTTTATTAGCAACTTGCACTTATTAGTAAATGTCAGGGGTATATGACCAAAAAAAATCATCAAGTTGAAAGAGTACTGCTCAAACAGAATTATACATCAGTGGCAAAATTACGTTTGGAATTTCTTTTTCCCTTAATAATCCTCTAATGGGAACTTAACAAAACCAATCTATAGGGACACTTACCCCTGTGGGTCCATTTCCGGGCGCATGTCATAGACTTGGCATTGTGCCAGTCTCACAATGACCCCAGACCTCAGCAGCTCTAAAGCGCCCTGCTGTATCTTAGCCACTCTTGTGAGAAATGCCTAAGAAGTTACAAAAGGAAAATTATCAGGACAGAAACCATATCCAAGGGCCTCAGATAAAAATAAGACTCATGGCACATGTCTGATCTTTAATCATCACTGAAGAGAAATTCTGAGCTAGCTATGAAGGGGCACATTATACCCATAGGATTTTTATGAAGATTAAATGGCACAGCATATCTGAAGTGCTGCATACAGTATGTTGCATAAATATTCAACTCAACTGTAGTTTCTGTTATTATCATCGTGTGGGCTTATGGAGGGCAGGAAACACTGTTTTGCTCACAGCTGTATCTCTAGTATCTAGTGCCATGCCTTGCACGTAAGAGGTATTTAATAAATACTTGTTGAATAAATGAACAAAGGAGGGAAAAAAAGAGTCAATAAAGAATCTAAAGACTTTAGTGCTTCTATTATTATGACATTGTGATATTTTTAACCAGGAGGAAACAGAGAAATTAAAACAGATTTGGGGGAAAGGAAATGATGAATTATATACGGTATGGAAAATCCTGTTTAAAGTATGACCAGCACATCTGCACTGGAATGTTCAACAGGTAACTAATACAGACTGAATTTTGTGGTGAAGGACAGTTTTGCTCACTGCTCTCCTCACAGAGCACTGAGTGTCATATCATTCATCATCAGCAGCAACCTGAGTGAGGAGGCAGCAGACCCATTACCCAACTAACCCTCTCAGGATCTTTTCAACTCAACCTTGGCATGCCTAGAAGACACATTTCTAGCAGAGGTCCCCAAATTTAAAACTCCTTAGAAATGACTACAGCTTACAAGACAGAAATATTCAAAACATAGGCCACGTTGCTGTTCTTTAATACATCTACAGCCCTAGGCAGAAATGAGCTATCCATCTAACTGCAAATGAATATAAAGCCTTACCATTTTAGATTCGTAAGTATAAAGGGCTTTTAAAAGGGGAGGTTGTGGAGTGAGTAAGCTCTGCAAAGTATGGTCATCTTCTACCAAGCTGTCCACAAGCACCTTCAAATAGCCACTGTTAGAAAGATACAAAAGCCACTGCTGCTGCTTATCTACAGAGACAATCCGATCAAGGAGAGCCAGTGCCAGCATCTGAAGAAAAATAAATCAAAGGCCAAAACATAAAGATGGCTACCAAAATCAACAACAGAAAATGCCTTTATCTGGAAATATTCAGAGCTTTCCTTAGAAAGAGAATGGGTGCTTGCAATAAAACTTTCTGTCTCTGTTTTGTTGAGAAATTGAAAGCTATATATATACAGAATCTTGATTTATTAATAAAAGGAAAAATTTCTGGGTAAAGTTACATTTCTGAAACAAAACCTAATACATTAAAATAATGGTATGAAATATATTTTAGTAGAATCTAAACATTACTTGTTAGAGGAAACGGATCTTTAAAAATAGCTTTTTTCCCCCCAATTGTGAAGTTTTACATGCTCATTATAGAAAGCATAGAAAAGTATATAAAATACATAGTCTGATAAACACAGTTAATCCATTTTGGTCTATTTCCCCCTAGTCTTTGTTCTATGCATAAAAACACAAACATTTTTTAACATAAGTGACAATTCACTATACCATTTATATTTTACCCTTCAAAAACATGACTCAAATGCTACATTGTTTTCCACTAGCAGGAAGTTATCTTCTCACTGCATTATCACCAGTATGCCACAATATTTTAAAGAAACACAAGTGCAAATTCTCCTCCACAAAGCAGAGAAAGATATATTCAGTATAAAAGCTGTTTATCCAGCATTCTCTTAACCAAAGATCTTTATTAAGCAGCATATCTGTTGTTTCTACTAGTCTAAGGCCAACCTCAAAATCAGCAGAAAGATTATTCTGAGGGAAAATTCCGAACTGAGATTCTGAACAGAATTAAACAAAACATATGAAAAACAAAATATAAATTCCAAATTATAGCAAATAAGCAAATTCACTAAAATATATTGCAGAAAATAATCTCAATATGTAACATACATTTGAAAAGCTGGTTCACTTTATACCTTAATAAGTCAGAATATGTATTCAATTATAATACTAAACAGGAGTTACTGTACCCTTCCAATCTCATGACCATCACAAGCGTCTCGACAGACCACTTCCATGAGAGCAGCACCGTAGCTCTCAATGATGGCTATGTTTTCTCGCTGTAATTTACTAAATACATCTTCAGGGGCTGTCAGCCTTTCCCACATGGTTTTCTTGGCTAAAAGGGTTACAACAGAAAAGTTTAAAACATTCCCAAAAATAAGCAGTTTGGTAACTGAGTAATTACACCTCATACACAACAACAAAAAATCCTTCCATTACTGCATGTACACAAAGATAAACCAACCAATGAGTCCGGGCAAGTAAACTTTAAGAGTACAAAGCACATATTCCATGCATGTACACTAAGACAACAATGCTATCAGGAAAGGGATAAACTATTCTTAAAGAAATCAAAATGAATTATGCAATTCCAAGAGAACCAATATCCTGTATTTATTCTGCTAATCAACCTATTTTTATCCTTTATTGAGATCTATGAGAATTGGGCTAGAAAGAATCGGGTACAAAGTAGACAAAAATCTGCTTCCAAAAAATCAGATATTTTTATTCTTTTATATTTTTAATGGAAAAACTTTCAAAAAGAAAAAGCATACCTATTATGAAAGTAATTTAAATGTACAATGGTAATTAAAGATATGATCACATATTTTACATAAGATTCATGTAAACTTTTTAGAAAAGTTGCACAGATACATAAAGCAATAATCTCTATTTGAAACTAATCTTCTAACTTTTTTCCAACTACTGTATAGCAGCAGTGTTTTTTTTAACTTTTTTTATTTTTTAAATTGCAGTAACATTGGATCATAACATTATATAGCTTTCAGATGTACATCGTAATATATTTCTAATTCTGTGTAGATTACATCATGTTCACCACCCAAAAACTAATTATAGTCCATCCCCTCACACGTGAGCCTAATCACCACTTTTGCCCCCGCCCGCCCCCGCCTATGGTAACCACCAATCCAATCTCTGTTGCTATGTGTTTGTTTGTCACTGTTTTTATCTTCTACTTATGAGTGAGATCATACGGTATTTGACTTTCTCCCTCTGACTAATTTCACTCAGCATAATACCCTCAAGGACCATCCATGTTGTCACAAATGGCCAGATTTCATCATTCCTTATGGCTGAGTAGTAGTCCATCGTGTATACATACCACATCTTCTTTATCCATTCGTCCCTTGACGGGCACCTAGGTTGCTTCCAAGTCTTGGCTATTGTGTATAACGCTGCAATGAACATAGGGGTGCGTGTACCTTTATGCCTTTGCGTTTTCAAGTTCTTTGGATAATACTCTGCAGTGGGATAGCTGGATCATATGGTAGATCTATTCTTAACCTTCTGAGAATAATCCATACTACAGCAGCAGTTTTCAAGTTGGGGAAAGATTCTCAAAATAAGATCAGAATTGATCTGATCAATCAATCAATCAAGGTACTTCAGAATGGAGAGTAAAAATGAAGCAGGTTTAATCATGAAAAACAAAAGTAATGTTGTGGTCTACATTCTACTATAAAGTTTGCGGTAGGTACACCTTCAGAGTTTTAAAAATATTTTTCCCTAAAATATTTCTACTTTGGTTTTTAATCATACTTATTTTTAATTTCAAATAGTGTCAAAGGAGATTTGGAGATTTTTATGTTTCTCAATCCTGTCACTCCCTCAGGTCATCTGGTCCCATCTACTCCTCAACCTCATCTCCTTCCACTCACCGCCTCCTCGACCAGCTACCGCCACACTAGCCTTTCTGCTCCTCAAATTCTCCACTTCCTTCAGTCTCAGCATCTCTGCACTAGCAGTTCTTTATGTTCTTCCCCAGATCTTAGCGTGGCTGTCTGCTCTTCATCATTCCAGCCTCTACCAAATACCACTCCCTCAACTACATCCAACACTCCTACACACACAAATATCACAGTACTGCTTGATTTTCTCCATAGTACTTATTTACCTCAGATTGTGCTATTTTTTGGTTTCCATGCTTTTCTCTATCTCCCCACATTGGATGTAAGCTTACTGAACAATGAGATTCTGTCTTGTCTACCATATTTTCCCAGTATTTAGCACAGTGGCTGGGACAAAGGAGCGCAAATATTAATTACTGACTGACTGACAACTTAAAAGTTCAGAAACACCGCTCCAGGGCTGCCACCAGATGCCCTCGGGGTGGGGTGCCATGGGTGGGTTTTCAGGAAGCCGGCCTGAGGAGCTATGGCCATCTTCTCTTCTGTTTTACACACAGGATTGCCATAAAATTCTGTTTGACTAAAGGCTTTGAGTAAAAGTTGGAAAGCCACTACGTCACAGATTTAACATTTCTAGCCACAGATTCCTTATTCTAAATTGGCTGAAATGAGGGTACAGAGATGCTGGGATATCACTCTGCACACTCTTCCACACGACCCCTGAGGCACCCTGCAACAACCGCTAGGGCTTCATAGTGAAATCTAAAAAACAGTGGTTTGCAGAAGACCAGTGAAGTATCAAAACAATGCCTGATTTCTGTTTTCAAATTGTGACTGGATCTCGAAGTTCCACATGTTATTTATTAACAGTACTACCTAGAAATAAGAAAAATCTAAGCCTGCAATTTAATTAGAACTTTGTTTTAAATTTTCATTTTTGAAGGATAAATTAATTCATTAGAAACTACCAAGTTGGTTTCTTATACGCCAATCTGTGCCTTCTTCCAAAATACCTTATAAATCACTGCCATACAAATTTTTCTAAATACCAACTTCTTCATATCACTTTTCTCAGTAATTTTAAATAGCTATCTATTGCTTATTCAACTAGCTTTAACACTGCAGTTTCACTTGCAAGGTCATTAATAATACGGTCCTACCCTCCCAACTTGACTTTCTATTCCATCAACCCTCTCCCTTGCTCATAGCCAAGACATCCTCCTCATTCTTTGCTCCCTCCTAGTTTGGGCCTTGCCCGAAAAGCCCCCCCATTTATTCTTATGTAAATACAACTCTCCCCACAAACTCTAGCAAAAGTCTTTATTTCCTTTCTCTTAACTCTTATAATTTCTACTTGAGGCTGGCAAACTAAGGCCCATGCACAAAATCTGACCGGCATGCCCCCTGTTTTTGTAAATAAAGTTTTAATGCAACATAGCCATGGTCATTCATTTGCACATTGTCTCTAGCTGCTTTCATACAGTAATAGCAGAGCTGAGGAGTTGCAACAGACAGCATATGGCTTGCAAAGCCTAAGATACTTACTATCAGCACCTTTACAGAAAAGGTTTGCTGGCATCTGGTCTATATCATCTAATTTAACACTTACTGTTTTATAAATACATATATTGCCATTTCTACTAGGATATAAACATAATGAAAACACGAACTCAATTAATGTTTCCTGCTTCTGGAAACAACTGAAAATAATCAACGAGCAAATGATTATTGATTTCTGTTTGTGTTGTGAAAAACTGGAAATAATCTAAATGTCCAAAACCAAGTGGGCTAAATAAATTATGGTATATCCATAAGTAGCAAAACCTATAGAGGTATTAAAAATGTTATTTAATGAGGGGGAAAAGTTCATAAAATACTGAGTGAAAAGGGAGGTTATAAATCAATACAAAAAGATGACTAGCTATAACCAAACTGTTGTGATAGTTATCTTAGAAGGGTAGAATATGGGACATTCTTCTTCCTCTTGTTTATTAGGATGTTCTAAACTTCTTAAAATCAGTATTTATTTTGAAATACAAAATAAAAGCTAAAATAGTTTTTTAAATACCCGATTTATTAAGTTTTAGAGAGGTTCTAAGATTCTAGGACCTGACTCAGGTCATAAAAAAATAAAAGGAGTGATGAGAAAAGTACATCTAAATTCACATCAAGGAAAAAGCCTGCACTTACTATAGACACACATATATAGAACCATAGCTAGTGTTTTTAAGTCACTTATTGGAGTCAGACTCAAAAGAACAGAACCAACAACAGTCAAGATGCTCTATAAAATCCTTTTAGTCCCACTACTTTATGACTAAAATCATAGCTGTACTTGTACTGTAATTCCAGATCATACCAATGCCTAGACGATAAAAACTGAAAATCTCACTATAGGATTCTCAAAAGTTTAATAATGGCAATACACTGCTGTTTTCTAATCTACTCTTTTGTTTTTTGCTGGGAAAGAGTGGCCCTAAGCTAACACCTGTTTCCAATCTTCTCTCTCTTTTTTTCTTCCCTTCCCAAAACCCCAGTACATAGTTGTATATTCTAGTTGTAGGTACTTCTAGTTCTTCTACGTAAGCCACCACCACAGCATGGCTACTGACAGATGAATGGTGCAGTCCCACACCTGGGAACCAAACCTGGGCTGCTGAAGTAGAGTATGCCTAACATTAACCACTAGGCAATCAGGGCTGGCTCTCTAATATTCTCTTTTAAAAAAATGAATGGATATCATAGTTTCATAAAAAAATAAAAACAAGAATACTGGGACCAGCCCAGTGGCACAGTGGTTAAGTTCACACATTCCACTTCAGTGGCCTGGGGTTCATCGGTTTGGATTCCAGGTGCAAACCTACACACGCTTATCAAGCCATGCTGTGGCAGGCATCCCACATATAAAATAGAGGAAGGTGGGCACAGATGTTAGCTCAGGGCCAGTCTTCATCAGCAAAAAGAGGGGGTTTGGTGGCAGATGTTAGCTCAGGGCTAATCTTCCTCAAAAAAAAAAATAAATAAATAAATAAAAGAATATTCTTGCTCAAAGTCACAATAACCCCCAAAAGCTATGAGCAGAGCAGGAAAAAAATATATATATATGTATATATATACACACACATATATATATAGTTAGTTAGTTTGTTTGTTTTGAGAGGACTGGCCCTGAGCTAACATCTGTTGCCAATCTTCCTCTATGTTATGTGGGATGCTGCTGCAGCATGGCTTGATGAGCGGTGCTAGGTCTGCACCTGGGATTTGAACCTGTGAACCCAGGGCCGCCAAAGCAGAGCTCATGAACTTAACCACTATATCACTGGGCTGGCCCCTTATGTTTACTATAACTCCTAATTCTTACTTATAAATAAAACACTACTGAATACCATTAACTTGTCAAATGTAAACAAAAAGAAAAGGCAATTTAAAAGAAAACAGAACATACCAGAAAAGGTTATAATAAAAGTGCTTAAAATTGCAACAATTTAAACAATTTTAAAATTAAGAATTCAAACTAACATCTTCCATACAGCTATGTTATTCAGTTACAAATTAAAGTTGAATGATAAGCTCCTAGAAAATGGAAAGTTAATAATGAATCTGTTTTAAAAGCAATATAATCAATTTTACTGAAATTACTACAGAACACTCAAACACGGCTAGTCCCACGGAAATAAAACCAAGGAGGATGCACTACCTCGTCTACACTGAAGCGTTAGCACAACTTTGTTAATCTGATTAAAAATATCCTGAAAAATGTATATCTTTGTCCTTATCAATCTATCTTTAAATGTGAAATATTTTTATAACACCAGAGCTTAAAAAAACAAACCAGTAAAGAAATTAAGAATATAACAATTAGGCTTCATATTAAACATTCAGGCTCTGGTCAAAGTATTCACATTTTCTCCTAGTGGTCACTGGTAGAAAAGAGAGAGAAAATAAAAGGTGAAATGAATACAAAGAGAGATATTCATAATGTCAATTAACCCCCAGGGATTAATACGCAAAAGCAACGTCAGATTTTAATTACACTGTTTCTAATTAGGGAGACATAAGAATCCTCCAAAGAATTTTATCAACAGAATATGTATTTTGCTTCCTCTCCAGATCTACTGCATTGCCAACTTGAGCAACAGGATCCACCCAAAGGGATTTTCTGAAAGGAAGCTAACTACAAATAGCTTAAGAGCTATTGGAATTTCCTTTTCCCTAAACTGTCTGCTCATAGCCTTTGCCCATTTTCCAACTGCAGCATTGACTTGTAGGTGCTCTTTATGTATTAGAAATTAGTCCTTTGTGATATGAGTTACAAACATGTTATTGGTAGGTATTATCTATAAAATCACAATAAGAAAAAATTACAAATTACAAAAAGATAAAAGATGAAGATGTGAAGTGCCAAGGTCAAGAAAAACAGCATTCTGCTACAAATTGAGAAAACTGAATTCTAATTCTCATATCTATCACAAACAAGCGAGTCATTTAGTCTCTGTAAGTCAGATCCTTTTTACACAAAACAGAGAAAAAGGCCACCCAGTATCCAGTATACAGGGGTTATACTAAAAATAAAGTAAAAGGGGGCCAGTCTGGTAGTGTAGTGGTTAAAGTTTTCACGCTCCACTTTGGCTGCCCAGGCTTCATGGGTTTGGATGTCGGGCATGGACCTGCACACCATTCATCGAGCCATCCTGTGGTGGCATCCCATATACAAAGTAAAGGAAGAATGGCAGAGATGTTAGCTCAGTGACAATCTTCCTCAAGCAAAAAAGAGGGAGATTGGCAATAGTTGTTAGCTCAGGGCTGATCTTCCTCAGCAACCAAATAAAAATTTTGAAAAATTAAGTAAAAGTAAAATATGGTATGGAAAAATAAATATATAAACATTAAAAATTCAGTTTTTCTTTAAACAAAAATAAAGTAAGTACAGTGGCACAAAAGTGTGTGCAAAATAAATATTAAATTTAATATTTCTAATTTGAAGCTTAAACACTAGTAACTGGGAATAAAGTACTTTGCTATTTAAAATAAGTCAAAATAAGTGGTAATTATGACATGAATAAAACTAATTAAGGGATGAAATTACTCTAAAAATACATCATTTGAAAATTAACAACAAAGGAGAATTTTCTTTTATACTCATACAGTTTTACCATATCTTGATATCTTCTTATAAAAAGCATGTGTAGAGCTCCACCTAGTGGTTAAGTGGTGATTGCAAATTCAATTAAATGCAGTATTAAAAAAAAATTTAGATGGGAGAAAAACAAGGGAGGTGTGTAAGGGGGAGGAGTGGGGAGTGGAATTCCTATTACTATCTCTCTAAAAAAAGCTCCTATTTGTTTAAAAAGCTTCTCTGAACTATTCTTTTATTTTCAAGGACCTTAAAAATATTTTTGTGCATTATCCAAGTGGGTAGGACGTTTCTATAAACACTTCATTTGGCTATTATTATCTTCTAAGGAAGAGATTAGATACATAGCCAATAAAGAATATATATATATAAAATGTATAGCCAGTAAAGAATTAATATGAAATAATCTGGGTCTTACACACAGAGTGGTTTTTAAGAATCTGTGTACAAAATAACAAATACTCATAAAGGTTCTCAAGGAATCCATTATCAGAAGGTGCTTATGACAAGTTCTTAAACAGGAGAATAACTCTGGCAGAGAGTACTATATATCGGTCTGCTGAATAGTTAAAAACATTTTTCCTATCTGGAAACCAAAGGGTCCAGGTTATTACTCAATTAAAAACACTAACTATATTACAGAAAGCAGCATTTATCAATATTTTACATATACACATCTTTTGACAAAGAAATTCTATTTCTGGAAATTTGTCCAAGAAAATCGTCACATTAGTACAAAAAGACATATGTACACTATTGATGAGAGTTTAAACTGGTAGAAAGCCATTTGGTAGAATCTATTAAAATAAAAACGTGCACACTCTTTCATGTGGAAATTCCACCATGAAGTACCCTTCTTGAGAAATACATAGGCACATAAAAGAATATTTGGTGCAGCATTTTTGTGATAGCAAAAAATTAGAAACAAGTTAAATGCCTATGAATAAGGCAAATGGTTAAATAAACGTTACATCCATACAATGGAATAAGAGCCGTTTAAAAATTCAACTAGATACATTCTGTGAAGTACTGCAAAGGGAAGAAAGCTGGTGTACACACTGCATACAGCACACAGCATACTGTTTAGTGGAACCAGAGGCAAGAGAGGGAGTTACATAAATATATAAGCTAATAAGGCAGTATTTGAGGGTTTGTTTTTACAGTACTCATGTGTTACCTTCATAATTTTAGAAAACTAAACATTCTTCCTCGACTTCAGAGTAAGTGCTTTAATGATCCCATAAAGACTCAATTTCAGCTTTGCTTGCCAAAAGATGGAAAAGCGACTTTTTAACATTTAAAGTAACCAATCTCTAAAAGCAGAAAAGATTAGAAATCTATCAAATTCTACCTGCTTCTAAGGTGTCTGGTTCATCAGGTCTCTGGGCGATCTGTAAGTAATAAAGCAGAGAGCCATACAGGTGTGTCCTCACTCTCTGGAATCCGCCACCTAGGGAGACATAGTAAAGTAAAAACCTTTTTTCAAATTAAAGTTAAAACAAATACAAAAGTTATAATTTATAGAAAATTTAGATGAAAAAACCTGTCTTCAAAATGAAGTCTAACAGTTTCTTCAATATGATGTGAAGTGAAGAATCTCCAATAGAAGCAAAACCCACCAGTGGGTTCTCTGCTGGAGGAGGTGAGGTGAAAGAGCTATCAAGCATAAAAGCGTAAGGGGCCTCTCCAGGTCCCAGGACCAATGGTTGCTTCTGTTCCGTGCGAACAGCTTGGCTTAGGTGAGCCGTCAGGGTGAACACAGCACCTGCTACCACTGGCATTAACTCCTGTGCTGCTTCATCATCCAGTATCTTAAAGCAAAAAGACAAATCAGAGTGAGGACCCAGCTTTCAGCTACAATCATTAACATGTTTTATATACGTTTAGCTTTTCAGTTACCATAAGAACGTAAGAAAGGAACTATACTGATCAAAGAAAATAAAAGCTAATGTATAGAGAGAAATTTAAATATGATGCTGGGTAACACATGTTCCTAAACCAGAAGGGATTCCTATCAGAATTCCGTAGAGAGGTTTCTTAATGGAAATTCATATAAATGGCCTCGCCACTAAAGTGTCTCATTCAGTAGGTCTGGGGTGGGATCTGTCCATTAGTATTTTTTATTTTTTTATTTTTTATGGTGAGGAAGATTGGCCCTGAGCTAATACCTGTTGCCAATCTTGCTCTTTTTTTGCTTGGAGGAAGACTGGCCCTGAGCTAACATCTGTGCCCACCTTCCTCTATTTTGTGTATTGGTTGCCACCACAGCATGGCTTGATGAGTGGTGCACAGGTCTGGGCCCAGGATCTGAACCTGAGAACCTGGGCTGCCAGAGCAGAGCATGCCAAACTTAACCACTACACCACCAGGCCAGCCCATGTGTATTTTTTAAAAGCTTCCTAAGTAATTCTAATACACACTCTAGTTAGCCGCTACTGTACAGAATTAATAGGTTTCTGAAGGGAAATCTTAACAATGGCATTCCACAACTCTATTTACTCCTAATCTAAAATGGAAAAAAAGGAGGTGGCAAACTTTATGTTTAAATGACACATAAATATTTGCCCAGCAGTATAAAGTAATTTAGGAAGTATGTCACCTTATCATGCACATCTTGTAAAATATCACGAATAATCAGTTGTCGATCCTCTGACTGAATGAGGTCCTGGGGACAAGCTGTCAGTATAATTTCCACCAGCTGCCTCCATGACTCCAGCGCATGCCGTTTTGCATGAAGACACTGCAGCAGTTTGTTTCTTCCTACCACATACTGAAGTATTGTGCTGATTTCCTAAAGCCGCAGAAATTAAATCACAAGGTTAGCACCTAGACAGATGATATCTTTTACTAACAGGTTCCTATTTCTAACACTGTCCATTAATCCGAAAACATTTTTAGTATGCTTTAAAAACCTGCCATATGCATGCCAGTCAACAGATATGTTTTCATGTGATACTGGTGTCAAGGGCTATGAAAATTAATATATAAGGCTGTGTGTGTGTGTGTGTGTGTGCGTGTGTGCATGAGACAGGAAGCAGAGGTGGTATGGGTGAAAATGAGCTTTTAACTCTATCTTCTTTCTCCTTGCCAACTGTCTACTGATACTTACTCTGGGGCACCAGAGTTGCCTAAAACCCAAATTCAATGGTATGTTTCCCTGACATGTCTTTTATTTCTTTGCCTCTTACTTTGGCCTAGCCAGCTGTTTCCATGTATGTGGTTCTTCCCACCTGACCTCTTATCCATCACTCCTCACTTGTGATGACAAATGATTCTCTCCTCCTTCATTGATAGGGAGCAAGTGAAGTCTACTACACAATATGGACAGGTTGCAAATCCTTAACTAGCCTAGCAGAAAAGATGTTATTTATTCTGGCAACTAGACATTAACTTAAGTTCAGTTTATAAAAGTTATAGAGTCAAAAGTGAAAGATTCCATTAAAATGTAATTTTTAAGGACTTTACTAATTAATGAACTACATGTCAATTTACTGTTTTATCACCTACCCAGCAATTTAAGTAGTTAAAAGTTTAAAACTAACATATACTCAATAGGGCTTACCTCCATTAGTAGAGGTCTCTGTCCTATGGCTGCCATACCCTGAAGAGCATTGACTTCAGCTACAAGAACCCTATGAAGAAGCTATATAATTGGGAAAAAAGAGGAAAAACAAGACCATTCAGACAATAGTAGAACACCTAGAAATTATTATAGACTGCCCTGAAGGGAAAATTTTGGATATCTTAATAATGTTACAGCAGCACCATCCAGTTTCTAGTCAAAACGTTAGGGGCCAGCCCCATGGCCTAGTGTTAAGTTGGGCACCTTCTACTTTGGCAGCCCAGGTTCAGTTCCCAGGCATGGACCTACACGACTTGTCAGCAGCCATGCTGTGGCAGCAACCCACATACAAAATAGAGGAAGATTAGCACAGATGTTAGCTCAGGGCAAATCTTCCTCAAGCAAAAAGAAGATTGGCAACAGATGTTAGCTTAATGGGGGGGGGTCTTCCTCAGCAAAAAAAGTTAAAAAAAAAAAAATTAGGTATCCCTCACATTCCAGAGAGTGGTACCAAAGAGCCTCTGTGGCAGGTAAGTTAGTATAAATGCCCTGGTTAACTTCTTCCTACTAGTGAGGCAGAGCGTAAAACAGTTAAAATCACTCCATAGTTATAGCTGGGTAAGTTGACTACTAAGAGGAAGGGTGAGGGGGAATCTTTTAAAGAGGTATAATTAGGGTGGCCCATTCAGTTTTATTTCCTGGCTATTTGAAAAATGAAAACCACAGTCCAATAAACCAATATCTCTATCAGGAAACGACAATTATATGATTATATTTTTTTCTGATGACTCAAAGTCTGAACCACACAATACTGCAAACACTTTAGAGCAATCTTCACCTTGACATTGCAGACTGTCTGTCCCCGTAAATTCTTGTGTTCACAGTTGGCAATAACTTGTTCAATCTGGACCCGATCAAAGAAATCCAACTGCAAAGGCTCAGGGATCTCCTGACTGAAGTCAATCGAGTCGAGAATGCTTAGAATTTTTCGACGTACTAGAAATAGTAAAAAGTAGTTAAATTTTACTTGGGACACTGAGGAGAAGAACAAACCATTGTACTCAGCTCACTCTCAAAGATAGTGCTAATTGCAGAAAGGGCGTTAGTCTAGAAACTGAAGACTGTATTGAAATCTAAATTTGATTTTATTTCTAATACACCCATTTACAATGATACATTTTTCCCATCCTTTCATCCTAGTTATTAAAAAAAGTTTTTGGATGACAATCCTTTATATAACTTTTCTATACCAGTCCAGAATTTGCAGATACAGGAATAATAATCCATTAAAATTTTAAGAGCTATCTAAAGATTTATTACCAATTCAAAGGGCTTTACCTTTCGTGGCAGTGTCAAAGTGAAGGAACCCAGAGATGGACCTATTTTCATCTTCTAGTCCTCCTTCACCATCTGTTGGAACATCAGTAATAACGGATCAGGAGAAAAACAACATACTCCTATAATTTATTTGGAAATAGCAAATATAAGGTATTTTATTTCTAGGTCATTGTTCCTAAGTCAAAGAGCATTTTGCAAACGGATAATTAAAACACAATGGTGATGAGGACTTACCAATAACATTCATCTAATTCTTTCCATCCCTATGGGATCCACTTCACAATCATAAAGAGGACAATCAGAACTCCAAAAGAGGCAGGACCCAATCATGCCAATGAGGTGATTAGGAAAGTTTATGCTTAATTTGCATATACAATACATATTAAAATATTTTGGGTCATGCTGGCTCAGTGTGATAAACTCCACTGAATATTTGTGTATATGAATATAGCAAAATGTGGCTGCTTCAAAAAATAATAAAATGGCAATTGTGGAATGATTTTTAAATTTCATGTTTTAAGGAAAAAAATTCTAAAGGCAGGAAGAACTCATTTGGTCTACGATCACATACTAAGTACAAGATTCAGATTTGTGCTTGCATTTACACAGACCAGTCAGTAGCCCAATAAA
The DNA here is from genome assembly GCF_041296235.1 of Equus asinus. Classification (NCBI taxonomy): domain Eukaryota; kingdom Metazoa; phylum Chordata; class Mammalia; order Perissodactyla; family Equidae; genus Equus; species Equus asinus. The sequence goes on along the minus strand of NC_091790.1, from coordinate 189,622,081 downwards.
ACAAATGCCAACATTCACATGTTCACCTGAGTATGGTTTTACTGGCATGTCATCCAATAAAAGGTGCAGGAGCCTCTGGGTATGTGACCGTTGACGATTCAGAGAAGTTACCCTCAGTTCTATTGAAGCAGTCTTCATCAGCCATGACATTTGGTTCAGCATAGATATTTCATATTCTGGAAGTTAAATATTTAAGTTTAGCTCCCCAGAATAATAAGATAAAATCAGAACAGACCTAACTCATCAGACATCTTCTCATGTAAAACTGTCAATAATTTATGAAACTAGGCAACATAATAATTTATCACTCTGTAAAATTAAAAAAGAAAAAAAGAGATGCGAAGGGAGAAAATATAAGCTAGTATATATCTACAAAAGATAAGCAAAAGCAAATGAAGAACAAAAGAGAATCAAGTTTGTTACCAGGATAATTTCACAGAGATCTACAAAACTCTGAGTCTGTCTTACTTTGACATTAATACAGAACTTAATACCCCAAAAACCCCCAAGTAATTTTCAAATATTTAACTTGCAAAAAGAAAAAAAGTATCATAGGGGCTGGCTCGGTGGCATAGCAGTTAAGTTCGTGCCCTCCACTTCAGCACATTGGGGTTCACTGGTTCGGATCCTGGGTGTGAACCTACACACTAATTATCAAGCAATGCTGTGGCAGGTGTCCCACATACAAAGCAGGGGAAGGTGAGCACAGGTGTTAGCTCAGGGCTAATCTTCCTCCAAAAAAACCCACTATCATACAGTTTGATTTCACACATTTTTAAAAATTAAAATAAATTTAAATTGCATAACTTTATGATATCTCAAGATAATCAAGGACATTTGGTTTAACATATAATTAGATTTGGGAATGACTTACACAGTAAAAGTTTTTGAATCTAATATTATTTTAATATGCCTGGCTAAGTTATGAGCATAAACATAAAATTCACCAAATACTATACTACTACTAATTATAATAATGGGCAAAGCTAGAATGATTTTAAAATAACAGATATCATAATAGGCACGATATTAACTTTTCTTTCTAATTAGGTATAGAAGAGGGTTTCTTAAAACGCTTCTTATATAAACAAAATCTTAAGGCTAAAAATAAGATACACTTATTATAAAGTGAAAATTTTTTTGCCATTAGAAAATTACCAAGGGTCTCTCACACCATTGCTCTAAAAAGTAAATAAGAAGCTGATAATTACTAGTAATGGAAATTTAGTATGAAAGCTGTGAGCCCAGATTTCCTAAAACATAAAAATGATACAAAATAAAATTAAAAAAAAAACTCAATAGACCAACACTGTCTGGACATAACATGAACTCAGAAAATTGTTAGAAACTGATCAAAAAGAAAATTATATAAAGTAGAATCCTATAAAACATAGGTAGTCTAGGATAACTGTGTTGGTCAGGTCAATAAACTAAGTTATAAATAGTTTCCACCATAATTAGTTTTCTATTTTTCATTTCAAGACCTGAATTGGTTTCAATATATACACAAGAAACAAAAGTAAAACAGAGAGTTTTACAAAACAGTTATCACTCAAAAAATTTAAATTTCCAGAATCTTCTTATATATTTTCTTATCCCTTCAGCATAATTTTTAAATTGTATTCGTTAGTAAAAGGATCAAATTCCATCCTTGAAAGTCTATTTTTAAAAAATTTTATGCTAGCAGCTAAAACATCAGGTTTCTTTAGCACAAATTACAAAAGGAACCCTAAGTAAAGAAGCTGCAAAATAACAAAATAAGAAAATAATTCCACAAACACTGTAACTGCTAACCCCAAATGTTGTATAAATAAAATCACTCAACATGGACTTTACAAATTTGTTATACTATTAAGGGAAAACAATGTCCTACCTTTGTTAGAAAATGGTAAATGCTGCAACTGAGAAAATAAGAAATCCTGGCTGGTTCTCAAGTATCTCATAGTAGGACCAGATGTATCAGAGCATGCACATAACTGATATATCACCTAAAGAATTATAATAAAACAAGAAAATCCCCAAATCAGCTTTTGTTTTTAAAGATCGGCACCTGAGTTAAAAACTGTTAACCAGTCTTTTTTTTTTTTTTTTTTAAATTGCTTTTTCTCCCCAAAGCCCCCCAGTACATAGTTGTACATATTTTAGTTGTGGGTCCTTCTAGTTGTGGCACGTGGGATGCCACCTCAACATGGCCTGATGAGCAGTGCCGTGTCCGCGTCCAGGATCCGAACCGGCAAACCCTGGGCCATCAAAGCGGAGTACGCAAACTTAACCACTCAGCCATGGGGCCGGTCCCAGTTTTTTTGAATTATACATTTTAAGATAAAATGTGAACTTAACTATAATAAGTGGAAACTAAGACCCATCAATAACTCAAGCAAAATGGAGGAACACATGTGTAAAACAGAAGCTGAGGGTTGTAAGTAGTCCTTGGCACCCTAATTCAAGAAAATGTATTGAAATACGGTTGAAGAGTGCTGATGCCATTATTGCAGGACTAAACTTGAAATCGCCCTCAATGTATTTATTAATATACATATACATATACTTAATTTTTATCAAGTTTGAGTATTTTAACTATCATTAGTAGCAAACTACTTGGAAGTAACTTCTGAAGACCAAGGTTACATATTCATCAGCTGATGACAATGTGGGGACCAGAGGAGCTCTTGCAGGAATCTAACCCTACATTTTCCCCAGGAGGAATGGTTCAGCATTTGCTGTGACTTTATAAAATGAATAATGACAACTGACTGTAAATCCATGTCTAGAAATACATTCTTAAAAAAAATACAAAACAACAAAAAGTAACTAAAGATATTCACTAGAGCAGAGTTAAAAAACTGGAAACAACCTAAGTGTAATTTACACTGTAGAAGCAAAAAAAACTTTATGAGGGGATACAAAACTGTATGTCTGCTGAACATAACTAAATAATATGTCTACATAAGGAAAAAGATAAGAAGGGAACACAAGGTAACACAAATAGTTCTGCTCTAGATGTATGCCTTTCAAACAGCTTTGATATTGTTTTTGATACTCTATAAATAAAAATTTAATAAGCTAATATTGAACTTCTCAAAACAAAAATTAGCTATTCACATTAGATGGCAAGTGAAGAAGATACAAGAACACAGCCTCAAAGACGTGGGAGAGGTAATACTGTTAGAGAGAGACAGACACAAAAAGTGCGTCCCAGAGAACTATTCAACATGGAGGCGGAGGTCGCTAAGCTGGAACTGATGAAAAATCCAGTTACACTCTTAAAGGAATTGTCGGCAATAAAGTCTCAATACCAAACTTTGCAGGCACGCTTTAAACCAGTTGCTATTGAGCAGAAGGAGACTAAGAGCCAAATTTGTGCTACTTTCAATAAGACTATGACCATGATACAGGAACTACAAAAGCAAACAGACCTGGAGCTATCACCACTGACTGAAGAAGAGAAAACTGCAGCCGAGCAATTAAAATCTCACATATCAGATTTATGAAGCAATGGACTTGCAGAAGGGAACTCTAATGGAGAAAAGATTAATTCCAGAGAGACTGAGGAAGATGTCTTGTTAGCACTTGATAACCAGAGGTGGGGGGTTGGTGAAGGAGGAGGGGATTTGGCCTGGGTGACTGGATAGTGTGCCTCTCACAAGAGAGGGAAGTACAAGAAGAGGGTAGATATTATATTAATAATTAGACAAACGGATGGAATGGGAATAAAGGGATTTAAAAAAATATATGCACATATTCTCAGTCTTACAATGCAAGGAAGTCTCAATACTATTTTGCCTTTGTTTTTGTATAATTAGGATAACATAGATGTCCTGGCCTACTGTAAAAGAATGTTTGTGTACTATCAGTCAGTCAGATGTGAATGAGCATGCTTTGGAAATTATAGAAAAAATACTTGTATTATATTATACATTATATATGTATATAATTTTATTTGTGAAAATTTTCCTTGCAAATGGACTCACATTATTGGTGAGACTAATATGTGACCTATAGTCTCCTACAAAATCTAACTTTAAGGGCTGGCCCAGTGTTGTATTGATTAAGTTTGCGTGCTCTGCTTTGGCAGCCTAGGACTTCCTGGCCTGGATCTCAGGCGCAGACCTACACACCGTTCCTCAAGCCATGCTGTGGTGGTGTCCCTCATACAAAATAGAGGAAGATTGGCACAGATATTGGCTCAGGGCCAATCTTCCTCACCAAAAAATAAAAACCCCAAAAACCTAACTTTAGTAATAAGCTGGCTTTTCCAAGACAGCCTCACGTTTATTTTGTTCTTATTCCCTCTGCCTGCTAATGTTGACCAGCATGAGCTCTACTTTCAAATGCTGTTTTAGATGGTCCCTGTTGTATTTCAATACTACCTTTGTTCTCTTTCAGCCTATATTACTACAGTTGTTCATTCAATATGAAAGGTAAGAAACTGAAATCAGAGGAGCACTGGTTGCCAGTTTGTGTGTGTGTGTGAATTTCCCTATTTATTTTGAATAACTATCACAATAAGGTAATTATTCAAAGTATGGACAGATCTTGATACAAAGATGTTAATCAGAGTTATTTATAACAGCAACACACATACACATTCAGCTAATGCTATGTAAATAGGAAAGGAAATCATGGTCTATCTATACAATAAGAGGTTAAGTTGCCAATAAATTATTATTGTTAATGTTTTGGGAAATGCTGAAGCTATGCTAAATGGGGGAGAAGAGAAGCAGATAATGCAATTTTGTAGTTAAGGTTGGGCTTTGGAGTCATACCTGAGATGTAAATAGGCGGTTTTAAATTCTAGCTGTGTGACCTTGAGCAAATTATTTAACTTCTCGTTGGAAGCACAATGAGATGGTAAAGTGTCTGGGTTTGATATTTAGTAATCCTTCAATAAATAATATTTCCATATATGTAATAAAATATGAAGCATTGAAAAGACTAGGAAAAATGCATCAAATTTTAGTTCTGCAAGTTATAGAATTATACTTTTATATAATTAAGGAAATTTTTGTCATGAGTGTGTTATTTGTCCATTAACAAATTTATAACAGCTGACAAACCGGTTTGAGGGAGTAGCTTCAATTAAAATTGTCCTGTCTAATTGGGAACTAGAACAGAACAGAAAGCTCCCCTTTTTTAAACTACAGAAAAATAAGTCATACCTTAGTAACATACTTTCTTTAGTACTTAGGCAATTAATAGTAAGGAAGTCCCTGTTGTGGGATGGCTTTGGGATATGATATTGATTGGTGGGATTGAAAAATGGTAGTATCATGAGGTCATAAAATGTTCATAGTGTTAAAGTGGTTTTGCTTTCAATAGGGAAAAAAACTAGATTGTACTGTTTTACCTTCCTTCTCAGTCATCTTCTAAATGTTGGTTCTTTCCCTTGTCCCCCTTAAAACTGTTCTCTATGCACTTCTTTATATATCCATTTGTTTCTCAAACTTCACTTATTGCCTCTTTGTGGGTAATTCCGAAATATAACTCTTGCACTGGATCTAGATCCATATTGCCAATAAAAATATTTACCTGACCATTCAAAATTGAACACGTCCAGAATACTTACTGATTTTATTTTGTTAATGGCCACTATTGTGTTAGCTGGAATTAAAAAATTTGCATCCCTTTCTTTATCTTCTTGGTTGATAAAATCTGTAATTCTCTCTCTGAAATTTTCATAGTTTCCAACCTCCACTTTATCTTTACTCTTACTACTCTAATTTAGAGCTTTTATTTCTCATCTGGATAATTGTTTTCTCTTATATGACTATAGTGTTCTTATATTCTTAGCTGTAAGTAATAAAAATTAATTTTAATTAAGTTGTATTTTAATGCAACTTTAAGAAATTAAAAAATACGTGTGCCTAATTTCTCCAGAAGTAATCTGCAAACAATGTCTTCAGATGTTTCTACATGTATACAAGATTTTTTTTTTTTTAACAAAAATCGGCTGATACCATACATTGCACTGCAGCTGCACTTAGTCTTTTTCATTTTAAATATATTTTGGATGTCTTCATGTCAAAAAAAAAAAAAAAAAAAGTGCGTCCCAGAAGCACAACAAGCCGTGTTACAAGGGTACGCCCAATATCCTTCCTTGTTCCCAAGGCGAGGCAGGAAAACTCTCCATCCTTAAAGAGCAGAGAGCAAAGGCACAAGGCTCAGTCTCAACCTCTTCACCCAGAAGGCCTTGTATTGCTGGATGATGAAGGTATCAATAAGCCTCAAATTATTTCTCTTTAGTATAATGAGATTTATTTTTAAACTAAAAGCTCTTCTTAGAAGTTTACATTTTTTTCTGAAGTAGAGTATAAACCTGTAGGTGCAGGAAGAATATTTCATAAAAAATTAAGCAGTGCTTCTTGTTAAAAATGCAGATTCCGACTCAGCAGGTCTGCAGTGGGGCCTGAGATTTTGCACTAATAAGCTCCCAGGAGATGATGTGAGGATACCAGTCCACATTTTGAGTAGCAAAGTCACACAGCATATGTAATAAACGGGCAGACTGCTAGTACAGACATGTTTTGCTTGGCCAATACAATGATTTAAAAATCAGAGGCTATGGCAAACCAGGGCCTGCATTCCGACATGGCAAAAATGAGCAGGGGCTGAGTAGCAGGGCACATGCTCTTCTGTCTGTCAGATTCTCCTCTCCCTCCCTCTCCCCACACTTTTGTTTTAAATCTGGCTTCATTCACTTAATTCACTACCTAACTCCTTTAGCCTAGATGATTAAGCTTATCAATTGCTTCTACCTAAGTATGCCAAATTCTGTAATACCATACTAAAATGTACATCAAGTGTGTTCCCTCATGAAGGAATAATTAATTTTGATTCACAGGAAGACCTCGCTGTAGTACCGTAAGTAAAAGGCTATTTGGACAACCAAGGGGCAAAAGAAAATAGTAAAGAATCACAAAAAGAAAAACAGGAAAATAACAAAGAAAAATTTCTACGTTACTAGAAGTTGATACATTTCTTATCATGAAAATTGAAGCAGGGTGTCATTTAAATTGAGAAATCAGGCTTATCTTATAAAGCCTAAATCTTAAAATACATATAAAATGAATAAAACAAGAAACAAACACAAGTAAAACAAAAGTTCTCATTACAGTTTAACCTTTACACTAATTTGACTTTCTACCACTTTACATATATGTATAGGGCTGCATAATTGACGTGATTCTTAAAAACTGCTTTCACTTACATCCTTACATTCTCATTTAAGTCTCAAAACAGACCCTTTCACAGATTAAAAAAACTCAGGGAAGTTTCATGGCATGCCCAAGGTGACTTAGCTAGTTAAGGGGCAGAGAAAGGAACCAGAGGTCTTCTGACCCAAATTCACTACCCTCTCCACCAAAAAGAAACAACTTGAAACACAGCATCATTGGAAAGTCTCTACATTATCTGGTCGAAGTGCATCACAAAAATCCAATTTCCCTCACTTTTTAGGTGATCAACATATAGGATCTGTAGATCTATAGGATCTTGGGGTTTGTGCTTTATGGATTTTATCTATAAGTGAGACTGGTCAAATTACAAAATGAACCCATTTCAACTCGGTCTTGTTATACTTTCGTATCTGTGGTGTATTGAAGTCTCTAGTTAAGTTCCTTCTATTAAGCGTTACAAAGTGCAGCCTCCTATATACCTGGTAACACAGCTCAGCGAGTTGAGGAGATTCTCTCACTGCCACCGGGCCTGTTCTCCCTTCAGTTCCTTTCTCCAAGATGTTTAAGATGGCATGAAGGCATGTCCGAGGGCAACCTAACACTCCTACATGAAATCAAAAGGAAATTCAACTTTTCTTTTAAAACTTCTGCATTAAAAACCTTAAAATACCTTTACAAAAGTTAAACTCCATAAATATATGCTTACTGTAAATATTCTTTCAAATATTGATACAGAAAATTGATAAAGACTAATTTTCTAAAGCTTAGTGTGTCCAGACTTGATCTAAGTCCTAAAGGTCGACCCATTACATTAGATTACCTTTCATACATTATTTATTTCTTTCATTAATTATCCCATGAGCCAAGAATTCAATAAATGACCATTTAGCTACATAAATATGAAAAGAAATAAATGCCTGTGTGTCTTATGGCTATACCTGGATCTTGTAGGTTTGTGGTACTGACAGGTTTCTTCAATTCAAAGCCCAACAGATAGAGAGCAAGATTGGGTGGATTGCGTTCCAGAGAGGTGATAAGAAGATTCAAGATGTGGATTCTTGTTTCATGACGGATTCCAGCTAATTTCTTTTCAAGTTCTGATCCTTAATGTGGAAATCACAAAACAAAATTACAAAACAATAAAAAGTTAACATAAGTCAAATTTAAAAATATAAAACTTGTATTCCAAATTTCCATGTTCTCTTTAGTTTCAGTTTACCTAATTAGCCATGATATTGAGTTCGGATTTGTTTACAGGGTTTCCCAAAAGCTCTAAACAGTTAGGCTAGAAAATTCTCAAATTTCTCATATCACCACTAGACAGTTAACAGTTTTCCTTATATTAAGAATTTACATAAAGTAAAAAATATATACGTTTGTCTAAAACATACCCTCTTCCAGACGTACAAATTCTTCTGCATCTTCACTATCCAAGCACTCCACAAACCCAGCCATCAGCTTCTGACTTACACTCTGAATCAAAGATTTTAAAAATGACAACTTATACACTTATTCTCAGAGAATTTTTCCACAAACAAGAATAAGATTTCTCCATAGACACTGTGACTTCTGTACGTGCTCAGAATGCACCAAAAAATAACAACAACAACAACAAAATCAGTTACCTGGTCATGTGTGAAATCTCCAACCAATTTTATCTGAATGTTGGAGTTGCAAGAGATACAGCAGAGGATCTTGGCACTTTCAAAAGCCAGTTCTGGATTAGTATTGCCATGATAGAGATATCTTCAAAACAAGAAAACATTTGAGGATTTGAGGAACAATGTGATGAACCTTTTGGCTTCTCACTATTCTCAATAAAGAACATTTAGAACCAGTGCTTCTCCTACCCATATGCACTATTGGGTAAATTAGACAAAGCTTTCCCCTTCTAACCAGATACACCCTATTATGAGTTGAATCACGTTCCTCCAAAATTCATATGTTGATATCTGAACCCATAGTAATTTTATTTGGAAGTAGGGTCTTTGGAGATGTAGCCAATCAAGTCAAGAGCAAGTCATTCGGGAGGGCCCTAATCCAGTGACTGGCATCTTTATAAAAAGGGGAAATTTGGGGACACACACACACACACACACACACACACACACACAGGGAGAATGCCATGTGAAGCTGAAGGCAGAGATCAGGAAGATGCTTCTACACGTCATGGAACAGCAAACATAGCTAGCAAACCACCAGAAGCTAGGATATATACAGGAAAAAGTTTGCTCCCAAGCCCTATCCTCTATATCATCCAAACATCCAATTCCCCGACATAAGACAAACAATATTATGTCATTTTACACTTAGAAATGTTTAGGACATAGAGTAAATTAGGAAGAAAAAGAACCTTTAAGGTTCTGTGGAGCTGAAGAAGGCAAGAACAAAATGAGCCCCGCCCCACCCCCCCCAAAGCACTGCATGAGGGATCTGACTAGATTTGGAAATCAAAGCCAGAATGCCCATCTGATTCATTATTTTTCTACCTACAAATGTAACTTACCTGGCAATATTCACCACATTATCAGCCTTCTTAGTTCTGGGATTGATTCCCTGCAGCAGCTGTTCTAAAGGAGAGACTATGAGAGCCAGCTGACTCTCTCTCAGAAGATCCATAAACAGATTTTCCTTCTGTAGAGTAAGATTGAGAAGTGCAAGGCAATGCTGTACTGCTTTCTCCAAGTGTTTCTTCCCTATAAACCCAAAATTGAAGTTAGAAAGTTCTATATGAATCTTAGAAACTCAGTCACTTCTTAGGAAAGCAAGATAAAGGACAAATTCTAGGCTCAAAAAGCCCTCAAGTTTTCAAACTTTCAGCAGCAACTACACAAAACTGCTCAACCTTGCAAGTCATGATTACTTTTATGCAATGGCTTCTCGATTATTTTTCTTATATCTTTACCCTGATTATTTAGAGCAATGGTTCTCAGATGGGGGTGATTCTGTTCCCAGAGGACATTTGGCAATGTCTAGAGACACTTTTGGTTGTCACAACTGGGGAAATGCTACAGGCCTCTAGTAGGTAGAGGCCTACAACGCACAGGACGGCCCCCACAACAAAGAATTATTCGGCCCAAAATGTCAATGGTGCCCAGGCTGAGAAACTGATTTAGAGTAATACATACACACTCTGGAAAATAAAGAAGCTGAAAATATAAACAAGGATCACCTATAATCCCTCCATTGAAATTTAAAATACATGGGCTCTGGAGCCAAACTGCTAGGTTCAAACCAAGCCCTGACACTTACTGGGGAAAGATATGAAACCTTTTTGTGCATCAATTTCTTTATTTGTTAACTGGAAATAACAGTATCTATCACATAGGGCTTTTGTACAGATTAAATGTGTTAACACATGTAATGTGGTTTTAAAAGCACCAAATGCATAGTAAGTATTCAATAAATGATAATAATTAGTAGTAATAATGATATTAAATGAAATGTACTGAACACTATGCATCAGGCCCTACAGTAAGTACTTTCACAAATACTATATGGAAAACAAAACAAAAAGTACTTAGATTTAAATGTAGGCATGTTAAAGATTATTAAAGTGAAAGAAAGATATAATTACGTATAAAAGACCCTGCAGTGAGACAGTTATAGTGAGAGCCTGTGTTTTAGTCTGTTTCACTTTTAATATACTTTTACTGTATGATTCACTGAAAATACCACTGTTGATAGAGAGAGAGAATCTTACAGTGAAAAAGAGCTTCAGAGATCATTTGTTTCAAACCCCCAGTTTACAGAAGATAAAAATATCAACACTGTTTTCAAGACATGAAGGCACTCAGGTACATACCAGGGAAAGGGGCATAGGTATCAAGCTGCTTCACGCCTTCTTCCAGTAAACTAAGAGCAAGCTCCAACATTGGTGACTCATTCAGAAGATGATACATCAGACTAAATCCTGGTGGCTTATAGGCTATGATTTCTTCTCCTAAATAGAACATAACATAGTCCAGGAGATGGTGAATTAGTATTTTTGTCACATCCTTGGTTTATATGAAATGTATGAGACTTGTAAATTAAATGGAAGGCAAGTTTCAATTTAGAGACAATGATACAAACTGTATATACAGTGGTAATTCCCAAAAGGGCTGATCTGCTCATAGCAGTTAGTCACCTGTTATATGTTAACTCATTAAAGAATCTCTAAAGTGGTGTCCTTGTCTTCCATTCAGTAAAATTTTACTTTATTTCCTCTTGCTCAGAACAATTAAAATGACTAAAACAATGCAACAAGAAAGATTAAATTCTAATTTAATTTATAAACTTAGAAATAATTTATATCTCACATAATTTATAAATTATAAATAGCTTTATAAATAGCCAACATTTTGTTTGAAAGTAACAGAATTAAATTACCTTGTAGCTCCACAAACTGGTCTACAAAATCTTCGAGTTGAGGCTCATAATCTCTGAGCAATTTATAAAACACCTCCAAAACAACCTCAGCAACTTCCCACTACAGAAAGACACAAATATTTCAGTAACAATAAAATAGCCCAAGGTGATAGCCTTCCTAGGCTTTTTATTCCTCCCACTTTTCTCCAGAAAATGAGTGAAGTCCCTTGTCTACTTTATTAATTTATGATAAGCACTATAGAAATCCCAATTCATTTTGCTTTATTTTGCTAAATGATAACATATTGGCTAATTTTTCAAGGTAAAACATTTGTAAAAGCATTACTCTTAAAGAAACATTTCTATAGCAGATATTTGGGCTTCATTCACAAATCTAAAGCACTTAGTAAATCTAGTCATATTCAATTTATAATTAAATAACACCAGATTTGGACACTTCTCCAAAGTGTCAAATATTTCATAATGTTCTCTAAGAATCTCAGCTGGAAATTATCTGAGACATCATCTCATCTAATCGCCCTTATTTCACAGGTGAATCAAGTGAAGCTGAGAGCAATGAATGATTCCCCAAGACCATAAAGTTTGGCAGCAAATGTACTGGAAGTCAAGCCCTGGCCTTCTAATTCCCAGAACAGCGTTCTATCCCATGGCTCTAGCCAAAGAAATTAAGAAGACACAATCATTGGTAGGCTTGCCCCAAATGACCCCATTATCACCTCTTTGTTAAAAATACTTTTAAAAGCTATGCAACAACAAGGAAAAATAATTATGCCAAAGGAAAAACATACAAAAATGTACAGTGAAATTAGAGTTTTGTTTAAAAAATCCATTGCATAGAATTTTAATAAGGCTGAGTATGGTAACCGTTGACAGGATGGTTTTTAAAATCATTATTTCCACTGCACATAATTTTATCAAGGCTAACTTTGGGAATTGGGACTATACAGTGTGATTTTTTAATTATTATTTTTAAATTATTCACTTTTCCATATTTTGCAAAATTTTTAAGGTCACTTATTTAAATAAACAAGGTTTCGCACCACATAATGTTGGATTTTAGAGTTGATAAATATATACACTGCCTCTAACACTGTTATTTATCTCAATCCAAATCACAGTTTTAGTGCTCTAAAATCTAGTGATACAAGTTAAACCTGAAGAACACTTTCAAGTGAAATAAATTCACAAAATTGAGGGAGAATTTCTTAGGGTAAATGTGTCGTGTGGAACTGAAATCACTGGTAGCCGGGGAAAGCAGCAGCACTTGAAATGTAGATGCGCACGGGTGCAAAATAACACCAGGAAAGAACATGGTGACTTAACCTCTGAACACTTGGGTCATAATGACCTTTTTAAGAAAAGACAAATAGGATATTTAAAACAAATGCAAAAAAGTACCAGAACACTTTGAAGAGATCGAAATTATCAGCAGCCATTATTCATCTGAAATGACTTATGAATAAGGCATAGTTCTGTTACTATTTTCACCCAATAAGGAAATATATGTTAACGAGGTAATTCTAAGGCTTAAATAAAACGTATACCCCTTCAGCGTTTATTTTTACTACCTGAGAAGCAAAACTTATAAAGCAATTGACAAAAAATGAACTTTAGTTAATTGGGACTATTAGAAACAAATTATGTTCAATGATAGGGTAATGAATAAAAACACTATGCTAGATACAAGTAATGATTATGCAGTCATTAAAGAGATTGTTTTCAAAGAATCTTTTAATGGCATGAAAAAAATCCTCATGATACTATGTTTAGTGGCCAAAAAAGGATACAAATTAATGTAACTAATTATCTCAATTTAAGTATATATGCATAGGAAAAAGATTAGAAATAGTTATCCTTCCTTTGGCAATAGGATTATGGGTGATATAACTTCTTCTTATATTTTTCTATATTTTCCTAATTGTCCCAAATTAGCATGAACTAAATTATTTCTATAATCGCTAATACAACAACAAATAAACCCAACAGGTTCGAAAACAGCAAACTATAAAAATAAAGCAGAAATGTCTCTACAAGATACATCCAAGGGTATTCTGTGAGGTAGTAAACAGTATTATAGACTAAAGTGAATTACGTCAGAACCTGGAAGGGTCTCTTACATAGCTTAGCGGTTATGAGCTTGGATCTGGAATCAGAGACCTAGGTTCAAATCCTGGTCCTGGACCTTAGGCAAGTTCCTTAACCTTGCTAAGCCTCCATCTGTAAAATGGGAATATTAATAGTACCTGCCTCCCAGTAATATTGGAATTACATACGATGATATACACGATAAACTCAGTTGTGAGTGTGTTGCAACCAGAGCAAATATGTACATAAATGTCAGCGCTCCCTCAGCTTCTATCCATCCATAGCATCCATACCTAATAGATCATAATATGCTTTCCCTCTAAGCCAAGAATCCACAACCCAGAAGTGCTATTAATCAATAGAAATTGGTGTGCAAGTTTAAATTTGTTTCAATCCCTAATCTAAATCATCCCATTAAAGGATAGTGTTTTCAACTGACAAAGGTGTAACATTTTTGGTTCAATTTTGGTCAAAATGTGTTCAATTAAGGATCTGAATGACTATGAATTCATATCAGTTAAATTACTGATCACTAAAAAAGTCAGTGCTTTGGTTTTAATGTGCAAATTTATGTTTTTGATGCATATAAACTAATCAGACCATGGACATTTCAGTATCAAGACTATAAATTTTACTACCTTTCAAAAGCTAAAATGAATTTATAGCATCTTATACTTTTAATGAAAGAAAAAGCAGCAATAAAGGAATAAAGAGAAAAAAGTTTTTCTCTGAACATAACCTTTTCAGCTGCTCTCCGGTAAGCTCTTGTGCGGAATCGGAGAAACACAGAATCTCTAAGGAACTGCAAATAAGGGTCAAAGCCAGGGGGCCGCAGTCCAGCGCCCAGATTAGAAGGAAATGAGCTCTCCACCAGGGTACTAATAAGCTGGCAAAAGGCCCGAGTCAACGGGTATTCCTCACACCGCGATTCTATTTCATTTAGTTCAACCTTCCAAAGAAAAATAAAGAAAATTTAGTAATATACAACTATCAGCTATAAAGCGCAAAACATTTTGCAGACATTAACTCATTAATATTGCTAATAATATCACAACAAAAGACACTTAACAGATATTACCATTTTTCATTTAGAGGAAAAGACACAGAAGTATTATATGAATCTAGATCAATCGGATGGAAGAATTTAAAATTCCCACATATTGTTCCCAACTTTAAATAAAAAATATAAATCTTATGTGTTTCTTTAAAAAAGAGAGAGGGAGGGCCTGTTGGGTGGTGCAGCGGTTAAGTGCGCAATTCCGCTTCTCAGTGGCCCAGGGTTCGCCGGTTCGGATCCCAGGTGTGGACATGGCACCACTTGGCAAGCCATGCTGTGGTAGGCATCCCACGTATAAAGTATGGATGTTAGCTCAGGACCAGTATTCCTCAGCAAAAAGAGGAGGATTGGCAGTAGTTAGCTTAGGGCTAATCTTCCTCAAAAAAAAAAAAAGAAAAAGAGGGAGCAGAGACAGAGAGAAGAAACTAAAACATGTAAATTCGTACCTCAGGTTGACCCAAGTAACCTAATTAAATTGAGTTCAAACCAAACTTTCAGTTTGGATGGCTGCCACGTAACTAACATCCTTTTCCAACTCTGAAACCTAAGGTATTTTGGTTCTTTTCATAAAAAGTTTCATTTCCATTTCAATACTGATCAGAAAACCCTTCAAACGAAAATATGTTAAATTTGAAAATTACAGGAACTTAAGAGGGTAAGATAATTTTTCTTAGTCTTTTTATCATGTGAATATAGCATTTAAACTAAAAGGAAAACTTTACCTCAATACCAATAGCTTGCCTCTGGCTTGGAACCCTTACGGTCTGAAGTATCTTAAAAATAAGAATGAGATGTTAGGAGCACTCCTCATTCAACAAGGAAAAGCAGTGGCTCTGCAATATAACAGTCATGCCTTACCCACCACATCCACACATCTTACAATGTCAATTAGAAATGACAAGCGAGAAGTCTGATGGATTTTCATTAGCAATTGTCTCAGGTTCAGGTAGAACTTCTAATTATCCAGGCTTCAGAAAACTAGTAATTTCTAAGTGCACACAGGATATGTTTCCAGCAAATTTCCTCTCAGATATTCTAGAAATGAAGCTTGAAAGGATTTATGAGATGAAATCTCACCAGTATTCAAGGCACTGATCTGTTTACAACCCACTGTTCTGCTGGCACCAGAAAACCAAGAAGTAAATTTGTTAAGAACAGGTTTCTTATGTGGGCAGAAGTTTGAGTTAAGATGTTCTGTCCTGACCTTGCTAGGGGCATAATTAACTATACTTAATGTCATTTTACTTAACTATCTTGCAAGTTGAGAATATACTATTAGGTGGAATCCTTTAAAAAAAGTATTGCTCTAAAGATAGAAATAATCTAAACCCAGTCACATTTCATCTTAGGTATAAAGAAGAACTAAGCACTTAGAACACTGACAAGTACTGATACACTTCACGAATGAAAAAATAAAGTATCGATACTAAACAAAAAGTGGCTCGGCCTCTCAGCACATATCAACTCCCTTAATTTTTGCTTTTTTAATAAAGTATCATTAACATCTTCAGGACACATATGTTAGAAAATAACTAGAATACTCCTTCAAAAAGGTTGCTTCTATGAATGCATTCGAATCACAGGCTTCCTTATGTTGCATTATTTCTAAGACAAACACATTCCATCTAACCATTTTCCTAGAGATAGCTCTATAGAGCACATTCTTTTTCCTCTTTTACTTTACCACATATAGAGTAACTATAGATTGACAGAAAAATTCCAATAGTTCTTATATCTAAAGAAAGAGAAGTTGATAGTTCACTCTTCTGGTATGGGTCAGGAAGGGTGCAGAAGGGAGAAGCAGAAAAGAAAAACAGGCATTCCCCACATGTAATGAGGACAGATGACTTCTGAAGGCTTCTATCAGCCTGGTCTCAAAGAGAGAGTTGAGGAGTTCTGTCCACTTATTAATATCTTACAGACACTGAAAAACAAAGTCTTAAGAGAAGAACCAATCTCCAGTAACCTAATGAAGTTGTCAACAGATCCAAGAGAAAAACCCAAGCTTACTTTCTGATGTTATGCTCGGTACCAAAACCTTAACTTTCCAAGTGGGAAGTTTATGGTATACTACAAGTTTCAAATTGGATGTTCTTGCTTCTATTATAAAGTCTCACTTTCCAAACTGTAATAATATAAATAAGAGCTCATAACACTACCTGAGTGTATTCCAATGACTGCCAGAGGGAAGCAGCAATTTCAGGAGATTTTCCAAAAGCTGCAAGTGTCTTCAGTAGTTCAGCTTTTAGAACAGGGGGAATACTGCATTGCAGGAGTCCCAGGATCACCACAACAGGCGTCCACTGAGGATGCTCACAGAGTGCCAGACGAGCATTTTCACTCTGAGAATTGAACACAAAATGGACAAGAAAGACTTTCCAGTTTTAAAAGCTAAGGAAAATGACCAACAGTCATCTAAATTGCTAGCACTTATACTGAGTATTCTAGGCTTAATACATACTAAAGCAAAGATAAGCCTATGACTTGTGCTTGAAGTCTCCCAGTGGGTCAAATCCAGTCACAGGCTCAGTCAATGTAAAGAACGGAGGAGAGGGGCTGGCCCCATGGCCGAGTGGTTAAGTTCGCGCGCTCCGCTGCAGGCGGCCCAGTGTTTCGTTAGTTCGAATCCTGGGCGCGGACATGGCACTGCTCATCAGACCACGCTGAGGCAGCGTCCCACATGCCACAACTAGAAGAACCCACAACAAAGAATACACAACTATGTACCGGGGGGCTTTGGGGAGAAAAAGGAAAAAATAAAAAAAAATCTAAAAAAAAAAAAAAAAAAAAAAAAGAACGGAGGAGAAATAGCCTTTGTAGAATTATTTTTTACAGCTCTAAGCATGGAAAATAATACATAAAAACAGAGATAAATGGTCTGCCACGATCACATAAATCTTATCTAGACACTTTAAATCCTTCCTGCAACAACGTAATATATTTTACTGTAATGTAATATATGAACGAATAAATATCTTGTCCTTTTCTGAGAAAAAAATGGATATGTATATACACACACATACAGTATCAAGTATTACTCTATTTTAATTCAATGAGAAATAATTACTAACTTTATGTTTCGATGTATAATAAAGTTAAACGTTATTGGAAAAACCAAAAAGTTAGAAGACACCATTCCTATCCTTCAGAGAGAATGTCAGACTGAGCAACTTATCTTTGCTCTAGAAAAGAAACAACTAGAAGAGATTTCTGAGGGAGGAAATTATGTAACGAAAATAATGTTTTTTACAAAGACCAATCCGGTAGTGGCAGGTAAGATATTTGGTGTAAGGAGAGAAAAAAAGAGTATTTTGGTAAATAACTTTTCTTTTTAATTAATAATATTCTTTATGCCACTGTGCTGGAATACAAACAAAATTATACTCTCTCATGCTCTGGATGAGTTACCTACCCAAGTAATGATGGTAGATGTGAGCTGTAAAAAAGCAATCAATCCATCTTGCTCCTTCTGGGTGATGCCACGTGAAGGAAGGTGACGGTACTGGACACTATCTGCACTCGGAAGGTCCTTCCGGAGGTGTTCATGGTAAAGCATTAAGGAGTGAAAGAAATGTTCCCAAGAAACAGGACTTCCACCTGCTCCCTGAATATTTTCAACTGTAAAGAAACATAGCACAGAATTTTCTTTCAAAAATGTCTAAGCATTTCCTTGGAAACAGAGGAAGAAAATAAATTTAAAACAATAAACTCTGTTTGCCTTTGTCCTAGATAAGCAGTGTGCTGAAAATGGATTAATTTTTCCATAGGGCCAAGAATGAGTGGTGCCTATGTAAAAATAAAGGTAAATTACTTTGGACATCAGTTACCTACTTCACATCCAGGAGAGTTCTCTGTGTTGTCAAGTAAGTGTACAAGGCTGCTTTTCCTGCTGAATAGTTCCCACATGTTGAGCTTAAATTCCCAAAGAGAGAAACTACAGTCTAGATTTGTAAATTGTACTACTCCATTGCATACCAAGCACTGGGAGCAAAAGCACAGAATCCAAGACAAGCAAGCCTTGATAGTGTAGTCAAAACACTGGCCTAGGAACCAGGCAGATCTCAGTTCCAATCATGGTTCCCCAAGCACTTGTGATGTTGGGTAAATTACTTAACTTCTCTAAACCTCAGTTTCCCCACATGTAAAAATGAAAGTAATAATATCTACCTAACAAAGCAGATGTTTAATAAATATTTCTTTCTCTTCCCTTTTCACAGTGTTTTTGGTTTAAGCAGACTCAAGTCTGAAAATTAAATGAGGAATTGGGAGAGGGTCCAAAGAAAAACTATGAGAACCGAAATTTAGAAAACAAGTACTATGAAGATAAATTAAAGAAATCAAACTTAGGTGGCAAGAGTATATATATTTTGTTTGGAGCACCAGATGTGTTCTTGAAAATTTATGTATATCAATTCTGATTTCTTAAACTAAAATGTATTTTAGAAAGCAGATAGTAAAATTCCCCAATCTGTGAGATCATAATCAAGATATCAATGTACATAAAGCCACTGGTGTGCTGCTTTCCCCATTATGAAAATAATTTATAGCCCTGGTTGAACTTAGCACAAATAACCAATATTCTTTGATAGACAGGGGGATACGGAACTCAAGAACGTCACAACAAACTTAGACAATATTCAGATTTTTCTTACCATGACTACTACCATTGACTTTGAGCAGGCTAAAACAGTAGTGGGCACACTGGGGCCCACTGGCCAATCCCTGGAGCATTTTCAAATAAGGAATATAAATAGTTGGAGGCAACAGATCACCCATTTGCCTAACAAATTTTGACAAGACAACCTGAAACAAAGAAAAAACCAATAGTTTACATAAAGCATATCTTAACTTTAAGCCAATATTGGACTAACTGATGAAGACTATATATGGACTAAAACTAATTAAGTGCTCTGATTCAATCCCCCCAAAGACAAAATAATCTGGTATTCTATCTACAAGAAATTGCATTTTCAAGCCTGTCATTAGCAATTTAATGCAATTATAGAATATCTTTGCGAACATAAAGTACATTGTTTTAAAAACATCTCAATGTGACAAAACATAAGACTACTCACATGCTCACTGAAGAACAATTGAAGAAATTTACTCATCTAAAATTAATCAGCAAATTCAAAGATACACCTAGAACTCAGAGTTCCTAGAACTCGGAGTTCCTAAATTCCAGTCAAATTTAGTTTGAAGAACTAGAAACTTGAAAGAATTTTTTTTTTGTATGGTGCAAGCATTTTTTTTTTTTTAAGATTGGCACCTGAGCTAAAAACTGTTGCTAATCTTTTTTTTCTTTCTGCTTTTTCTCCCCAAATCCTCCCCAGTATATAGTTGTGTATTTTAGTTGTGGGTCCTTCTAGTTGTGGCACATGGGACGCCACCTCAGCGTGGCCTGATGACTGGTGCCATGTCCATGCCCAGGATCCGAACCGGCAAAACCCTGGGCCGCCATGGCAGAGCACGCAAACTCAACCACTCTGCCACGGGGCTGGCCCCAAAAGAATTTTTGATAGTAACCTAAACATTCTGCTTTGTGTCCTCACCAATACTCTTGTTTCATAAGTCCACTTTGTACCTTTTCCTTTTCTCTTGCTTATACCTTTAATCTATTATCAACAACCAAAAATACTATTCAGACTAATTAGTTAGAACTCAGAACTGAAAATGTACACATCTCTGGAAATTATTGTTAAACCTAATAAGTATAACAACAGTTTTGTGATTATATAGAAAAATATCCTTTATTTTTAAGAGATATAAACTCAACCGAGAGGTAAAACGTCAAGCTCCCTATAATTTACTTTAAAATGCCTCAGCAAAATAAAAGTAGTAGAATTTATAGTAGTAGAAGCAGCAAACATGGCAAGATGTTAATAGCAGTTAAATTAAGATGTTGATTGTTCATTATAACTCTTCTCTCTTCCATATGTTTGAAAACTTTCATAATAGAGGTATTTTGTTAATCTTTAAAAAATTTTTAATAAATCTTTCTCCAAAACATTTTTTAAATGGGGAAAAAAGTGGAACAATAAATGTAAGAAATACAGTTAAAAAAAAAAACTGTCTACTCTTAGTTAGATTCTACTATAAGAGAAAATTATATAACGTGAAAGCTTCTAGAACAGAAAATCCCAAAAAAGATGAAGACAGATATGGTAATCCGTCTTATTAGCTACTACATACCATACTTCAGTCAATATAGGATAGAAAATGGACTTTTTCCTACAGACTCACAGGCATTTTGTCATCAATTAGAACACCTAGGCCTTTTCCTCTAGTACTTGTACCTCTCCTACCTTCCCCAACTCGCCAAGAATAACGGATAGTAGTTATTGCCATGCCTGTAGAGGACAGACTAATGCCAATAAATAATACCATAGCTCAAATAAGTAACTCAGAAAGAGGACACCTTTCTGTCTCTAATGATTCGACACATATTAGTATCTAATAAAAGGCTGACTACATAAACTCCAAAATGATCAGAACTTAAATTTAAGAGTTTCAAATTTCCTTAAACAAAAGGAAAAAGTATAAATGTCTAAAAATTACACTGGCGTTTATTTGTGTTAATAGCAATAACATCAGGAAATGACATTTTTCAAGTTTTCAAGACTCCCAATTACTGTCCCAGAGTATAAAAGTAGAAAAACTAAGAGCTCACCTGGCGTTGAGGGGGTCGCTGATGAGCCACCCCAAGGTAAGAGCCCAGGATAGTGGAAGTCTGAAGAGGCTCTGAGGGACACCAATATTCTAGAGCAAGCTCCAAATTAAAAGGGTTCTTTTTATATAGCTCACCAATCTGCAAAGAGTAAACAAAGATTGTGGAAAAAAGCTTATAACTCAAAAATTAGTTTTAAATAAAACTTTACATTTTTATTGAACTCACTTGTATATTTAAGATATTAGACCAGAAATTTTCCAAAGTTAGGGAAAAAATAATGGAAGGAGGAAGATGACAATCCATCCAATAGAATGGCTTACCAAGAGCATTAAGTGTTCCAGATCCCTTCTAAGTGAAATGGGGGGTTCATTACCCATCTGCATACTCATGTGAATCATTCGAGCATCTTCATCTGCCCGATTCCTCAACTGCTTCACCTGTTAAATTTATTACATATGGCTTAATATGTAAACTTATTATATGTATTCATAATCAGGAAATCAGACAACTGTCTACAAGAGATATATAAAAGAAAAACATTGTTTATTTATTCCACTTTAATGATGTGAAGAAATATACTAGTTTTATTGCAACGTTATTATCTATAATTTACAATATCTTAAAGTTTCAATGCGTTTTCCACTATAGATCAGTTGAGTTTAACAACAGGGTTTCTCAATAACTGACATTTTGGGCAGGCCATTTCTTCACTGGGTTGGATAATCCTGAACACTGCAAGATGTTTAGCATCTCTGGAACTACCTACTAACTACCAATAACACCACTACAGTCAATGTAACAAGCAAAACTGGCCCCACTCATTTCCCAAACACACTCTAGGGGACATCATAAGCCTGGTTAAGAACCATTGCCTTGGGGGGCCAGCCCCATGGCCGAGTGGTTGAGTCTGTGTGCTCTACTTCGGCGGCCCAGGGTTTCGCTGGTTCTGATCCTGGGAGGGGACATGGCACTGCTCATCAGGCCATGCTGAGGCGGCATCCCACATAGCACAACAAGAAGGACCTACAACTAGAATATACAACCACGTACTGGGGGGCTTTGGGGAGAAGAAGAAGAAGAAGAAGAAGAAAACGACTGGCAACAGATGTTAGCTCAGGTGCTAATCTTTAAAAAAGAACAATTGCCTTAGGCTGGCCCAGTCGCATATCGGCCAAGTTCGCATGCTCTGCTTCAGCAGCCCGGGGTTCTCTGTTTCCAATCCCAGATGTGGACCTAGCATCACTTATCAAGCCATGCTATGGCAGGCATCCCGTGTATAAAGTAGAGAAAGATGTTAGCTCAGGGCCAATCGTCCTCAAAAAGAAAAAAAAAGAACCACTGCCTTACAATATTTGTGTCAACTAAATGCCAACTGACATAAGAAACTACTTCTCCCTTAAAAAAAAAAACAAAGCTAGACAAATCCACAATTACAGCTGGAGATTTCAACACTCCTCTCCCAATATATAATAGAACAAGTACACACAAAACCAGTAAGGATATGGCAGACTTGAACAACACCATCAACCAACTTTACCTAATTGACATTTATAGAACATTCCCCAGAACAGCAACAGAACATACATTCCTTTCACATGCACATAGAACATTTACCAAAATAGGCCATATTCTTGGCCACAAAACAAATCTTTACAAATTTAACATAACTGAAATCCTATAAAATATGTTCTCTGACAACAACAGAAATAAACTAGAAATCAGTTACAGAAAGATATCTGGAAGTCCCCCAAATATTTGGAAATTAAACAACACACTTCTAAATAACCCATTGATAAAATAAGTCTCAAGGAAAATTAGAAAATATATTAAATTGAATAAAAAAGAAAATATATCAAAATTTGTGTGATGCAGCTAAAACAGTAACTAGAGACTAATTTATAATACTAAATGTTTATATTTAAGAAAAAGACAGGTTTCAAATCAAAATCTAAGCTTCTACCTTAAACAACTAAATGCTAAGGGTAAATTAAACCTAAGCAAAACAAAGAAAATAATAAAGGTCAGAAATCACTAACAGTGAAAGAAAATACAAAAAAAAAAAATCAATGAAACCAAAAGCTGTTCATTGGAAAAATCAATTAAGACTGATAAACCTCTAGCCAGGTTAATTAAGAAACAAAGAGCGAATTGTCAACATTAGGAATGAAAGAAGAAACATCACTACAGATCCTACAGACATAAAAAGTAAAATACAGGAATAACTTTATGCCAATCAATTTGATAATCTGAATGAAATGGACAAATTCATTGACAGACACAAAGTACCAAAATTCATTCAAGAAGAAATAGATAAGCTATATAGTACTATATCTATTAACGAAATTCTAGTACCCTAGAATTGTGTGAATAAATTCACTTTAGTCAAGCCATTTATGATTTTGTCTATTCAAATCCCTCTCTTCCTTTATCTTTCCAGATGACCATTATCTTTCCATAACCAAAGTCCTAAAGACTAATAATTAGGAAAAGCTTTAAGCCTCAACCTTTCTAAGACTTCATTTCCACAAATGTAAAATGAAAGGATTTCTTCCTATTCCAAAATTCTGTGATGTTAATCTATCAAGTCCTTCAAGGTTGACGAGGGCTCAAGTTATCTGTTAAATACTCCTTGACAATTCCAGTCCTGAGTGAGCTATCCTTAGCCTAAAGAAATCCATTGTAATTTGCTGTCTATACCTCTCATTTACTTACTACCTATATTTTTCTGTGTATATCTTATTTCTCCAACTAGATTATACATTCCTTGCTGGCAGGGAATGAAGCTTCTACTTATTTATCTTCTTTACAACTCCTAGCATAGTACCTGGAACACAGAAGAAACTCAAAAAACACTTGATTCATTACATAATGAATAAGCAATTAACTCCTTGATTGTGGCCATTCTGGGTACTTTTTCCATTTACCTTATTGTTCAAGAGATACAGCATCAGAACTGGACAACTCTAATACAAGTATAGGCCTTTCAGGGTCCTTTTTTTTATACACAAAAAAAGGTGGTTTCATAGGGCTTTACACCCTCATTTACTTCCTGTCATCACTTTGAGGGCTTCCTTGGCATAAAATGGCACACAGAACATATACTATGTAGGAACTGTCTGAAATGGTTCTAAGAACCCTTTTTTGGATCAAAGTTATAGCTCGAGCCCCTTATTCAAAAGTAACCTCAGTAGGGGTGGGCAGCCCATCACCTAGTCATGTCATGAAAAAAAAGGAAAAATTAACCTTTGCATTAGTTTCTTAAATCCGTTACTTTACCTGTATCCACACAGAAGCCCATTTATGCACTATAATTAAGAGTCTAAACAATTATCTATAAAACTGGAGGTTTTTCCCTATATATCTTCCAGATCACATATAAAAGTATTAAATAAAGCTACCTCAGCATTGATCTCTAGGATGGCATAGGGTTAATAATTTTCTACCCATAGAAGCATTTTCATTTGCCTATTACTTTCTCATTATAAACCATTCTCAATGTCAAATATTTCTTCCTTTTAGCTTATTCTCAGTGAATGGGTCTTATTTCACTTTGATGAATCACAAACTAATTAACAAGCTGTAACACAACTGCTGCCAAATTTTAGTCTATAATAAAAGATTTTATTAGTTGTCAAAACATAGTTAATTGATCAGTTTTAAATTATTTTATAAAATTCTTCTACTACTTTTTACTCATCCTACATTATTGTACTTACCTTCATTGGCATAAGCGCAAGGAAATCTGTGATGAGATTATGGATTCTACGAATATAAAATTCCTCCTGATAGAAGTTTTCTGATACCACCACAGATTCAGTGAGGAACAGAAAAACATTGTCAGCAATTGCGAGCTCTGCCATTGCTTCATCTGCTTCTGTGAATTCAGCCAGTGCTAAAAATATATTTAGAAAAACAGCACATGGAGGAAAAGTTATTAAACTACATTATAATATCTCATAATACTTTGCTGATGGTTCAAAATTCAGAACTCTTTTCAACATTCTAGCACGTCCTATGCACAAAATAAGACTGTGTGTAACTATAACTGACTCACAAACCCCTAAGAATTACTGAAAAAGTACATTAGAAAACCACATGCTCTTCAAAATAACGAGGAGTGATAAAAAAAATTACTTTAGAGATGTATCATGCAACACTGATGTACTCAGGGAGCTATTATTAAAATATTAAAATGATCCTAAGGCTTTAATCTCAATGAAATGAACTAGATCATTCAGAAAAAGTCTTCACAGCCAACAAGTGAAGACCAAAAACATGACCAGTTAAGTTGCTCTACTAATTTGGTAAACAACTAGCAAAACTTGAAGAACTGAATCTTAACCTAAAGACACACTGGTCTACTTGCAATGCTTCTAGCTTTATATTTTGAAAATTTCAGACATCTAAAAATAGACAAGACTAGTATAATGAACCTCCACATATCCATCACCTAGCTCCAGTTTTAGCCATTTACGGTCAGTCTTATTTCATCTAGATCTCCATGCATTCCCCCTCTCCATCTAAACTAGACTGAAGCAAACTCCAGACAATTTAACATTTCACTCATAAGTATTTCAGTATACAACTCAAAAAGATACTTAAAACACAAAGAATAAACCACATACACACACAATACCATTATCGTATCTTAAAAAATAATTCTTCAGTATCAAATATACAGATAATGGTCAAATTTACAATTGTCTCACAAACGTCATGAAATATTTTGGTTTCGTCTTTTGCTTTTTATCTTTTGCGTAATTGTTTGCTAGAATCAGTATCAAAATAAGTTCTACACGTTGTAATTAACTGAAACATCTGCAGGCTCCTCCCACGTCTTTTTTATTTTTCCCTTGCCCTGTATTTGCTGAAAACAGTGGGTCTTTCATCCTCTAGAGTTTTCCACAACGTGGTTTGGCACTGCAGTCCAGTGGTATGTTTAATATATTCGCCTGTGCTCTGAGTATACTAAAAATGGATAGTCTGATCTAGAGAAGCTTGATCAACTACATTCAATTTTTTGGGTAAAAAATATGTCACAGGTGATGACGTCCTTCCATCAAAAAATACATTGTCCAGGGGCTGGCCCCGTGGCTGAGTGGTTAGGTTCGCATGCTCTGCTGCAGGCGGCCCAGTGTTTTGTTGGTTCAAATCCTGGGCACGGACATGGCACTGCTCATCAAGCGATGCTGAGGCAGCGTCCCACATGCCACAACTAGAAGGACCCACAACGAAGAACATACAACTATGTACCGGGGGGCTTTGGGGAGAAAAAGGAAAAAAAATAAAATAAAATCTTAAAAAAAAAAAAAAGATTAAAAAAAAATACATTGTCCATTACTTCTTTCAAATTTTAAATATAAAATTGCTAGGTAATGTCGTGGTAATCTGCCTTTGGAAAAGAACTGCTACATAGCTTATTCTGCTTGACTGTCATAGAGATCAAATACATAGTGTGCTACTAACAATACATTTTCATTGCCTTGAAAGTCAGAAATAGATATAAGCCAGGATAGTCTCAACCAGAGGAAAACAGAAGAGTGGCGGTTTTTTCTGGCTTATGTTTTGTTTTGCATTTTGAAACACAGCCTGTATATCTACCCATACCATACAAACTCCTTGAGAAAAAAATATTTTCTCAATTCTTTATTATGACTAATAATTATGACTACTAAAATTAGTAATTAATGTTAATTAAATATTAATAACAGTAATGATTAATTCCAAACCTTCACTTGAATTCAGAAATAGTGGAATTAAAATTGCAAGATGATCTATGAGGAATTTAAAAATGTGGACAAAGAGAACAGATTCGTGGCTACCAGGGGAAAGGTGGGCTGGGGGGTGGGCACAAAGGGTGAAATGGTGCACCTACAACACGAATGACAAACATTAATGTACAACTGAAATCACACAAGATTGTAACCTATCATTAACTCAAAAAAAAAAAAATTGCAAGATGATCAATTCAAGAACTACTTCTTGAAGACTATTTAGGTAATAAAGCAGCATTAACATCTTAAGGTAAATTGAGTTTTAATGTCTAAAAAAGTACATTAAAATTTTATAAACTTTAGTAAAATTAAAAACGTTTTTTATAAAATAATGTAATAAACATATTTGATAAATTTTCAGAAGTCTATGAAGAAAGTAGGAACTAATTTTTCAAAATTGAGATCTTCATTAAAACTTGTCTGGATTATTTCAAGAAATGACCATTTCTGCAATATAAGATAATTTTTCTTTTCTATCAATTTTTAAAATACAAATAGAAAAATGCTTATAGTTTAAAAATGTTCATTATAATAGCCCTAATTATCAAAGCTTATAAAGGGGTATAAGCATGTAAAACTAAAGAGATTAAGTAGCCAAAGATCTAGGATTTGAAACAGGGTCTGGATTCCTAGACTATTCTTATCTATTATTCTATAGCAAACTATAACATATTCTACTGTGCCTCTTGAGATTAGGGCAATGGTACAGCAAATTACAGTATATGAATTTGATTAACTGTCACATATACTTAAAAGTTTAAAGGGTAGGGGGATGGCCCAGTGGCCGAGTGGTTAAGTTCGCATGCTCTGCTTCGGTGGCTCAGGGTTTCGCTGGTTCGAATCCTGAGTGCAGACGTGGCACTGCTCAGCAAGCCATGCTGAGGCAGCATCCCATATGCCACAACTAGAAGGACCCACAACTAAAAATACACAACTAGGTACCGAGGGGCTGTGGGGAAAAAAAGGAAAAATAAAATCTTTAAAAAAATAAAAAATAATTTTTAAAAAGTTTAAAGGGTAATTTTATGCCAGAAATAAGACTTGTAAATGAATTAAGGGGTAGAGTTGAGAAACAGAACTTGCACATGAATGTAAACGTCTAATTCACCAACCATCAGCTTTAACACAGAAAATGCTTGGCCAAAGAAAGACTCCTAACAAAAACAGCTTTCTGCAGACCCCGTGGGAACAGCATGACACTAGTGAACAAAATGTTCCGAAAACATACGATTGATAAGATACTGGAATCTGCTGACACTCTAAGACTAGAAAACATTGACATGAATTATAAATTTTAATAAAACTTTTCCATATTTACCACAAAAACCTACAGAAGTGGCATTTCTTTGGGCTCCAAATTACAAGGAAAGCATAGTTCTCATCCTGTTAGAGTAAACCACTATTAGTAGGATAAATACATGAATGTAAACAGCAGAATACGATACGCTAGAGTGGGTAACAGACTGTTAAAAGCCAGAATTCCACAACCGTTCTTTTTTTTTTGGAGGAAGATTAGCCCTAAGCTAAGATCCGTGCCCACCTTCCTCTATTTCATGTGGGGGACACCTGCCACAGCATGGGTTGATAAGTAGTGCGTAGGTCCGCACCCAGGATCTGAACCTCTGAACCTGCGCCGCCAAAGCAGAGCACGTGAACGCTACACTACTGGGCCAGCCCCTCCACATCTGTTCTTGATTGACCCAAATATCTCTTTTGTAATATATTGTATTTAAAAATAATAACAGGGGCCGGCCCCGTGGCCAAGTGCTTAAGTTTGTGTGCTCTGCTTCAGCAGCCCAGGGTTTCACTGGTTCGGATCCTGAGCGCTGACATGGCACCGCTCATCAAGCCATGCTGGGGTGGCATCCCACATGCCACAACTAGAAGGACCCACAACTAAAAACAAAATACAAAACTATGTACCGGGGGATTTTGAGGAGAAAAAGGAAAAATAAAATCTTTAAAAATAATACTAGTTTTTAATTTGACACAGTATGAAAAATTAGTTCGTGAACAAAACTAGGAAGAAAAATGTAAAAAAAAGAAACTAAATTTTAATTAAAAAAAATATTGTGGTACTGTCATTTCAAATTTTAAACTCTTAAGGAAAAAAAGAAGCTAAAACAGAATTGTGACTGGCTCCAAGAAAGGGAAAAAATACTTCACATAATTTCTTTTAGGAGACAAGAAAAAAAAAGTCTGTATTTCACAACAATATGAAGTTTCATTTAATGCAACTCTAGATATCTTCCTATGCTCATGCTTATACATATACAAAGATGACCTCCCTTCCAAACTGCCGTTAAATGTTGATATTTTGTTTCTCACAGTAAAATTGTCTACAATCAATTTACCTGTCACATCAGGTAGCTGAGATATTCCCCTCAATGCCAGTGCCCAGGCAAGTCTAACAATGGCTTGCAGCCCAGGCAGTTTCCAAGGCTGTGAGTCTTGAAGGCGAGAGTGAATTGTTGCAATGTATTGTTTCTCCGTCAACAGCGGAAGTTGATGAATCATATCTGAAAACAAAAATAGACCATTATACTAAAAAGCAGAAAAATTTTCACTTTTGATATACAGGAATAACGTCCAAAATCAGAAAATCAGAGTACACCCATCAAAGAAGTATGACCAATTAACATTAATGTTTCACATACCAAAAAGAACACTACTTTACAGTATACTACAATAAAAACTATATACAAACTACAAATGAAACAGGAAATAGACAATAATCCTAAATTTTAATTTCATTATTTTCAGTGATTTTTATAAGTGTACTATAATAAAATTTTAAAAAGCTAACAGTAATCAAAACAGCATGCTATTGGTACAAAAACAGATGCACAGATCAATAGAACAGAATGGAAAGCCCAGAAATAAAACCACACATCTGTGGACAGCTAATCTTCGACAAAGGAGCTGAGGGCCTACAATGGAGAAAAGAAAGTCTCTTCAACAAATGGTGCTGGGAAAACTAGACAGCCACATGTAAAAGAATGAAAATTGACCATTCTTTTTCACCATTCACAAAAATAAACTCAAAATGGATCAAAGACCTAAAGATTAGGCCTGAAACAGTAAGTCTTCTAGAAGAGAATATAGGCAGTACACTCTTTGACATCAATTTCAAAAGAATCTTTTCAGACACCATAACTCCTCAGATGAGGGAAACAATAGAAAGAATAAACAAATGGGACTTCATCAGATTAAAGAGCTTCTTCAAGGCAAGGGAAAACAGGATTGAAACAAAAAAAACAGCCCAGTAATTGGGAAAAAATATTCACAAGTTATTTATCTGACAAAGGGTTAATCTCCATAATATATAAAGAACTCAAGCAGCTCAACAACAAAAAATCAAACAACCAGGTGAAAAAAATGGGTAGGGGACATGAACAGACATTTCTCCAAAGAAGATATAAGGATGGCCAATAGACACATGAAAAGATGCTCATCTCACTAATCATCAGGGAAATGCAAATCAAAACTACAGTAAAATATCACCTTACACTTGTTAGAATGGCAAAAATAACCAAAACAAAAAGTGAGAAATGTTGGAGAGGTTGTGGAGAAAAAGGAACCCTCATACATTGTTGGTGGGAATGCAAACTGGTGCAGCCACTATGGAAAACAGTATGGAGATTTCTCAAAAAGTTAAAAATAGAAATACCTTATGACCCAGCCATGGCACTACTGGGTATCTATCCTAAGAACCTGAAATCAGCAATTCCAAAAGTCCCATGCACCCTTATGTTCATCGCAGCATTATTTACAATAGCCAAGACATGGAAGCAACCTAAGTGCCCAGCAACTGATGATTGGATAAAGAAGACACACACACACACACACACACACACACACACACACACACACACACAATGGAATACTACTCAGCCATAAAAAAAGGAAAAAATTGTCCCATTCACAACATGGATGGACCTTGAGGGTATTATGTTAAGTGAAATAAGCCAGATAGAGAAAAACGAACTCTGTATGACTCCACTCATAGGTGGAAGTTAACATATAGACAAAGAGAACAGATTAGTGGTTACCAGGGGAAGGGGGGGGTGGGCACAAAGGGTGAAGTGGTGTACCTACAACATGACTAACAATAATGCACAACTGAAATTTCACAAGGTTATAAACTATCATAATCTTAATTAAAAAAAATTTTTTTAAGCTATAAAAGCCACTCATTTTTTGTGTATAAATTCTAAAATATAAATCAATGTTATTTAAAGATCAAAAAAGACAATTTTACTAGGTAAATAGCCTGAATTTAAAACATCCAAAAAAACGCTGACCAAAACAAAGGATGCAAATTGCAAATAATTTATCTACTCTGATTATAACATAAATAAAATAGCCAAATAACAAAGAATTTCCAATTTACAGTTCAATTATACTATGGTACCTCAAACAAGCACAGGATTTGGCATAAATACTAAAATAACTGGAAACACCAGTGACCCCCTAAAGTTTCATTTATTTTACTTTGCTACTTCGTATACTTCCTTTTGATGTCATCTTGTGAATAACTACTTCAGTGGTTCCCAAACTTTAACCAGGAATAATACATTCTTTATTTAATTTCCTGTATTTTGAAAGCTTCTGTCTACTACTGCACATTAATTAATAATTCACTTTTCCCATTTGTTAATCAAAGATACATAGAATGACCATTAAGAAATTATAATTTAAATGAGCTAATCAATACAAGTACCCTAAAATGACACAATTACAACCTAATACCAAAAACCACACATCTTAGTAAACCTATGAAACTTTCCAGGCATTCCACTCAGCTTTTCCAAGTTCCAGCTTCTAAACTTTCATTAACACAGCTTACCTCTACCTAATGCTATGTTCATTTGATTCAATACGGGAAATCTGACCAATGCATTAACTGGCAGCATCCCTATCTGAGAACAGGTGGCACTTATTATGTGACATACAACGTACTGTGTGACAACCTGATTGGTGGTAAGGAGTAGTTGTGTTTTAAATAAGCCTTTCCTAATGGCTAAGGATGGTCACCAAAGATGAGTGGAAAATGTCACTCTTCTCACATACCTAATGAGAGAAGACCTAGCTGATACAGTCAAAAGTGGACAGGGGATAGCTGTTGGAATAATTAAAAGGGATTATTAAATAAATGATTAAATATTAAATAATTTTTAAAAATTAAAATAAATACTTCCTTTCTGGGAATCATTTTTGAGATCCTCAGTTCTAGGTAGTAATTGTTTATAAGGCTACCAAGAGAAATTTTACCTACTTCACAGAAAATAAAAGTAAAAAATAATATATTACTAAGAATTATGATTATCCTCCCTCAGAATGTTTTCATGAAAGGTTTAAAATGTAAATAAATAGTAAAGAACAAACAATTAGGTAAATTCGGCATGCATAACTCATGAAAACATATCACATATCCTTTAGCCCTTGCCCATTCCAAAACCCACAATGACAAAAGAAACGCCTAACAGCTTGCAATTATTTTTAAAACATGCTCTTATACCTAAAAATTCAAATATCGATGAATTGCACACAAAAGAATATACAATTTTTTTATTTTAGTAGTTAAAATATTACCCTTCTTAAATGTTATCTCCACAATTTTAAATCTGATTTTTTAAAATAAACGCATTAATAGGTATAAAATCCAATACCATCACGTTCCTCTGTGCTTTGTTCTATAAAACTGGTATCAAAGCAGTAGAGAAGTGCCATAAGAAGAGCCAGATTCACTGAGTCCAATGAGCCATTAGCCTCAACTGTCACTCTTTCCAAATGTCCAATAAGGAGAAGAGTGTCATCTTTGCCTAAAGGTGACTGGCAAGCCCAGGCAAAAAGGCTTTCTGCTAGAGACTGCCTGCACTCCTTGATGAGATCAGAAACCTAGAAATAAAAATATATGATTATCAGGATAAATAAATTACAGTGAAGCCTGGTCTTACTCCACAATGTAAACTGTCTTTTACAAAGGCTAACTAAACAAATGTATCTGAATCCACGAGTGACCCTAAACTCACAGCTCTGGAATTCTGAACAAACCCTAATGTTAATTCCTCATTCTTAAGTTCCAAGCTCCTTTATGGGATAATCAATTCCTTGAGGAGTTCATTCCAGAAAAAGAGCTAGAATGGCACATAAGTAACTAGAAAGAAGCTGAAACAACTGCAAGTCAATTTCATGGACACAGCTGCCTACACACTTTAACACGCATTACTAATTTTTGTATGCCTGCATTAGAAGAATGTTCTAATTATCATGACTTTTCTGCCTCCGAGACACAGACAACCATGAGGTGATCTCGTTAAACTCTTGCCTCTTTGCGATGTTTTTCACTGCCCAAGCCTCTCTCGCGCTGCAGTTTTTCAAACTCATTGTTCACATCAATCTGTGACACCAGAGTAAGGACTTTGTAAGTCAATCCTTGCTCCATCAGCTCATCTGTAAAGCGTGTTGTCATGGAAACTAGCTCTGGACTGTAATGAAAAGAAATCAATAAACAAAGTTATAATGAACAGTAATGTTTATACGTCCTCGTTATATGGACACAGCAAATGCTCTTTTTACTTTTTTTATTTATTTATTTTTTGTTAAAGATTGGCACCTGGGCTAACAACTGTTGCCATTCTTTTTTTATTTTTTTCTGCTTTATCTCCCCAAACCCCCTCTGTACATAGTTGTATGTCTTAGTTGCAGATCCTTCTAGTTGTGGGATGTGGGAGGCCGCCTCAATGTGGCCTGATGAGCGGTGCCATGTCTGCGCCCAGGATCCGAAGCCTGGGCCACCGCAGTGGAACGCACGAACTTAACCACTTGGCCACGGAGCTGGCCCCTCTTTTTATTTTTATTTATTTTTTTTTGGTGAGGAAGATTGGCCCTGGGCTAACATCTGTGCCAATCTTCCTCTATTTTGTACGTGGGATGCCACCACAGCAGAACTTAATGAGCGGCATGTAGGCCCACACCCAGGATCCGAATCCACAAACCCCAGGCAGCTGAAGCGGAGAGTGCAAACCTAACCCCTATACCACCAGGCCAGCCCCTGCTGCTCTTTTGACAACAATGTTGCATTACTGGAAACAACGAGGATGAATTATAACCTAGCTCTTTTCATTCTTTCTAGATCATTGGGTCTCAATAAGCTTCTAATCATAACTTGAGTTATTTTATATTTGTAAAAAAATAAAGCAAGTTTAAACTACTGTGTCATTCTTGGCAGAATAAGGGAGTATTTATTACTCAATTTATGTTACATACTTTACTTAAAATTGTACACGTCAATGAGAAATTTTTGTTTTTCTAAAATTATAACTCTTCAAGTAATTTCTAATTAACCCTGAAATCCTAAGAAGCACCACACCTGAGTTCAAGGGTCCATGTCTTTCCTCGTCTAGACTGTATCAAGGCTTTCAGGGAATTTGCAATGCATCGTTTTCCATCCCAGTATAAAAGAACAGCTACTAATCCTCTAGTGAGGCCAGGAAAATGCGGCTGTTGGTGCTCTCCTAGAGAAGAAAGTTAAGAAATAATTAGTAAATAAACTCATATGTGTTTAGGAAGAGACAAAAATCAGTATACCAATGTTCAATTCAAAGAAATCACAGAATCTCAGGGTTTACAGGGCCCTGAAGGTCCTCTACTTCAAACATCCATCTACTGTTTTAGTCTCTTTCACATGAAATCTTTCAAATATTTGGAAGTTCCTTTCCCTAGAGTCTTCTCTGGAAATGAGATAAGCTTTTCTTATGTTTCAATTTCACTTGCCCTTTTAACTGCTCTCCTTTGAATAAGTTCCACTTTGTCTTTTGTAAAGTAACTCGCCTACAGTTCAGTGTCATTTCCCATGGCTTCTTTCTTCCCTTAGCCCAATCACTCCTGCACTTCACACCCTTCTGTCACCCAAATTCATCTCACTGCCTCACACCTCTATACCAGTGATTTCTCCTTCTGGACGCCCTTTGTCCTCCTGAGTGCACACCTATTGCACTTGACATATGCCTATGTACTCATTTTTTAACACCTGCCTTAAGCCTCATGATCTTCATGAAAACTCTCTACAACATGAGGTCAATTTAATCCACTTCCCTCTGTACCCTCACTAAATCTTGCAACAAACTTGCATTGATGCAGCTAATGGTGTCATAATTATTTGTTTCCATGTCTTTCTCAATTACTAGACCCTGAGCTCCTTTACACTAGCTGAAGTTTTAATCATCTTTATATCCCTGAAGTTTTAACACAGAGCCTGGCCCACGGCACACACGAAACAAATGTTTGCTAAATGAAAGTTCTGAGTTAAACTCAAAACTCAAGCATGTCCAGTTAACGTCTCCATCATAGAACGGGAAAACTACCTTACTCGTTCTCAAAATCACACTTTTTATGTAGCCTTAGGTTAAAAAGGACTTTGGCAGCCACGAGGTATCTTTAGACATATTAGACTTTCTTTCAACTAAAAGGCCCACATGACTTCTCCACATGGCTCTATTATAATTAAAATGAATTATTTATTTTATGGAAATTTCAATCTTTTCTCTATATAGCAGCCAGAGAAATAATTTCAAACTTATTCCAGATTCTGTAACTCTTCAGCTTAAAGCCCAGGCCAACAACTTCCCATTGCAATTAGAATAAAGTCCAAATACTTTTCATGGTCTGCAAGATGGAGTATGATCTGATTCCTGCTCTATCTTCATGTTCCTTCACTCTCACCCTCACTCCTGATGCTCCAAGCTCAGTGGTCTTTTACCCTTTAGCATGACTTTGTGCTCACCTCAAGCACTCGCTGTCTGCTCTGCCTGGAACACTCTTCGCCAACAACTCTGGCTCTGTGTCATCATGCAGGTCTCAGGTTAAATGTCCCAAACCCAGAGAGGCCTTCTCTAAGTGTCCTATTTAGAGTTGCCCCGCATCAGTTCCTACCCTCTATATCCCACTGCTTTGTGTTCTTTTCTTCCTAGAATTCAGTATTATTGAAATTATCTTTTTTTAGACATATTCATTGTCTGAATCACCCCCATGAGAAAGAAACTCCAAAAAAGTAGTGACTATACCTTCTTATTCATTATATGGCAATTAAAGCTTTGTGCGATAAAACTTCTGAGATGCAGCCAGTTATTCTTTGCTAGTAAATTACCATGTAAAAGCCTATCTTAAAACAGTTAAATTACCTTTAACAACTCCAATCACTAAAGCCTTCCTAAACTCAAAGATAAACAAAAGGAAATATTTTGAATATGTTTTTTAAAATAAACTACGTACTTAAAAACCATTTTGCAATCTAAATGATGTAATATTTTAAAGTGCGAGTGAACAATTTTATAATTCTGCACTACCTTACCATAGGTTCAGTTAAATGTCAACCTACCGGCGAGGAGAAGCTCAACAGCTGCCAATTCTCCAATATCAAAAAGGTCACTGAGGATAAAGGCCTCTTTAATGAGCTGTTCGGGAAGAAGCCGGGTCCCCTGCTGACCCTGGATGGCGACTCCTTCTGTACTGGCTTTCTGAACCTTCTCATGTTGTTGAACATTTTTTGGCTACCATGATTAAAAAAAATAAATAAGATCATGTAATGAAAACGGTACATTGGAAACAAGGTCTATTAAATTGTTACCTAAAGAAGTTTATTCATGATAAGGCAGCCCGGTTAACACAACAAAAGAAGTATTTCTTGTCAGATAATCTATAATTAGACCTTTATGAGGTAACATTTTGTATTACATTCAACTTTCTATACTATTACCACCTTCTCAATAACTGCTTCTCCTAAACTCTGAACTACAAAATTTTGAGAAAGCACACAAAATAGCATACTACTTTTCAAGTTCCTAAGGAACTTTTCCAATTATATATTTAATAAATAAAAACAATAAGGGCTTTAAGTAGGAAATAAATAGATATATGAATTGTTGAATTAACGAGTAGGGCTAATAATGATAGTTTATTAATATATTATTGAAAATGTAGTCTTATTTCCAGAGAATAGAATTACTTGATGGATCATAAGATCTTAAAAATTTACACTTTGAAAAAGGCCACAAAGGTCATTTAATCAAACTCCTCTGTTAACAGATGGGAAAACTGATGCCCAGCTAAGTCAGGTGACTTGCCTGTGGGCATACAACTCTAGTGGTAGAGCCAAGACTGGAACTCAGCTCAACTGGCTCCCGGGCTAGGGCTCTTTCTACTAACGATACAAACAAAAGCTAAAAAAGCAAAAGGCCATTTCTGGTAAGATGAACCCATAAATAATTCTTAGATGGTCTTCTTAGTCTAAAAAATAAAATTGTCAATTAGCAAGGAAAGGTGTTTCCAAATATGAATCCCATTCACTAAAGAACTCTATTCCTGGTTAAAAAGGATCTCAAGATGTAGTGATTAATGATATGCAAGAATTAATTATTTCAGCTAACACAACTTGCATGACACTATGAAGAGTTAAAATGTTGAAATGTACCTGGAAATTAATAAAATAATCAATCTTACTGAGTTTAGATGTATTAACTGTAGGTCAGAAATTTCAAGGAGCTCATTTTTCTGGAATATACTGAACTTTCTAAATCATATTCAAATATTATTAAGATATCTCCTAGCTAAAGATAAATATAATAGTAACCTCCATGGAGAACAAAAAGAAGATAATAACTGCTCCTAGGAAAAACCACATTTTTAGAAAAAACTTGAATCAATGAACTAGGACAACTAACATACTTCATTTACATACATTAAGAATTTACTTGCTCCTTCAATCTTTAAAAAAGAAAGCAAAGCCAAGAAGCAAAAAAGAAAATTTCCTACTGGGTTTTTGAACAATGAGATGAAGTCAGGTTTGTGTTTCTTCAAAATCATATCAAGAAGATGGACAGCTTCAGGTTGTCTTCTCCAAAGAGCATTGCCCACTGTTTGCCAGATGTCTTTGTAAGGACCCCAGAGACTAGCAGCTTAAAGAAAAAATAAGTTAAACTAGTATCAAATAAAACATATATTTGGAAAATAATATAAGGTTACTGTCTATACATTTTACGCATGCTCACAACTACTTTTAAATGTACAAAGTTGTACATACAAAGCAAACATACATACAAACCAAACATTAAAAGTGTACTTACTAGAATTCTCAAGCAACAATATAAACATCATTTTATCTAACTTAATACAACATAAAGTAAATCCTGACTTTAAATTGGAACATCAGCTGAACCTGATATTTTGCCCCTTTATTAGCTATAAGACACGGAAATAACCTTTTTAAATTTCAATTTCCTTATGTATAAAATAGTCACATCATCTGCCTCACAGGGTTAAATGGATCAAATGAGATAAACTAGATAAAACGCACAATACAGTGCCTGGCATATTGTAGGCACTCAAATATAAGTGCCTTTCTGTTCCTCCCTAGAATGCAAATGAAAAGCAAGGGTAAAAAAGCAGGGGGGGGGGGGAATCAGATTTCATGTAAAACTTAGTAGCTGAAAAATAAGTATTTTATTTTGGCTGGGACACTAGCTATTACAAAACAGCATAGACATAAGGAATACTTCTGTAAATTCATATGAAAAGGATCCCATTTTGACTTGTAAAGGTAATAATAATAAGGAATACTGAGTTGTGCTATGTGCTACTGAGGTCTTTACACGTGTTATTTCATTTCAAACACTATGAGGTCAGCAGTATGTCTTCCTCCATTTTATAGATAGGAAAATGAAGCAGAGAGGTCAAGAAACTCACCACAGTCACACTGGATAAATAGGTTGTGAACTGAGGCAGCAGCATCAGAATGCGCCCTAGTCACTAAGCATTAGTGCCTCCATACATAATATTTGGAAAGGGAAAACGTCTGAGAAGATGATTTAGGTATTTCAGACATATCTGGTAAACATTCTGGTAAGTGAAGAAATTAAGATTACATCTAGACATATTTAGGCAAATTCATCTAAACTCATCCAAATTCACTTCTCTAAAAATATTTAAGCTCCATTAATGAACAGTAAAATACCATAAGGGAAAAGAGAAACAATCCTGGTCTTTAAAAACTTACAATCAGGTTTGGGAGACAAAGTATACATAAATGAAATATTTCAATGACAACACAAAAAAGGAATATGATTGTTGCCACAAAAGATATAAGAATTTCAAGAGAGTAAAATGATGGTCAAGGATTTCTAAGGGATGGCTGTACTTGGGTAGCAATCTGAAAGACGAAGAAAATCCAACGAACAACCAAGGGAAAGTGTGAGCAAAGGCTCAAAGATAGGTCTGAAAGACAGAGAATTCAAAGAGCAGCACTGAGATTACAGAGGTCAGAGCGGTGGCTTTCGAACCTTTTTGACTATAACTCATGGTAAGAAACATTCCATATCTACCCAGTGCACACATACATGCAAAAGTGAAACAAAAGTTTAATATGAAATACTAATGAATATTCATTTATTAGAAAAATGCACTCTGATATTTTGTCTTCTGTTTCCTTTTATTGATGGGGGACCCATTGAGTTTATTTTAGACCCACTGTTTGAAAAACACTACCCTGAAGCCCAAGATTTCTGTTTGCAAACAATCAGACATGGTACTCATATGTGTTTATAAAGACTATGAAAAGGAAACAAGTCAAAACCAACCAGTTATTAAACAGAAACTTGGAACTAACTATAGCCTACACTTTAAAGGGTGGTTGTAAATGGTTAACTACTATCTGAGGAAATACAAATCCAAATAAAGCTACCAGGACAGTAAGAATGACAGGAAAGAGAGCTGTAACCTAATGAAATGCATTACAATCTTACGAACAATGTTGTCAGAAGAAAGCAATGTACTGC
This sequence comes from Equus asinus, assembly GCF_041296235.1. Taxonomy (NCBI): domain Eukaryota; kingdom Metazoa; phylum Chordata; class Mammalia; order Perissodactyla; family Equidae; genus Equus; species Equus asinus. The sequence continues at coordinate 189,582,116 of NC_091790.1, read as the reverse complement.
AAAAAAAATTTTTTATGGGGGATATGCAGGGAGGGGACAGACTAAACCAGTCAAGCTAGATCATTAATTCATCTGACAAATATTTACTAAGGGCCTTCTATGTACCAGGGACTACAGACTGAGCAAGACAGACAGGATCCCAGGCCTCATGGAACTTACAGATTGACAAAAGAGACAGACATTGAATGCAGACTTCAAAAACAATTACCAGTATAATATAAGGTATGATGGAGAAGTGCAGGGTGCGAGAACAAATAAAAGGAAGAACCTAACCTAATCTAAAGGGCAGGGCAGGAAGCGATGTGTTAGGTCTTTGGCGTGGGGATATGGAGGAATGGGAATCAGCACGTCTAGACCTTACAGAGAAAGAGATCGTCCAGCTCCCTGCTTTGCTTCCCCTGCTTTGGTCCCATACTTGCCAATCCTCTGATTAAAAAATACAGTTTGGGGCCGGCCCCCTAGCCGAGTGGTTAAGTTCGCGCGCTCTGCTGTGGCAGCCCAGGGTTTCGCCAGTTCGGATCCTGGGCGCGGACATGGCGCCACTCATCCGGCCATATTGAGGCAGCATCCCACATCCCACAGCTAGAAGGACCTGCAACTAAGAATATACAACCATGTACCAGGGGGGATTTGGGGAAGATAAAGCAGCGAAGAAAAAAAAAAAAAAAGATTGGCAACAGTTGTTAGCTCAGGCACCAATCTTTAAAAAAAAAAAAAAACACCAATAGGGGGCCGCCTCCGCGGCCAAGTGGTTAAGTTCCCGCGCTCTGCTGCGGCAGCCCAGGGTTCGGATCCTGGGCGCGGACATGGCACCGCTTGTCAGGCCACATTGAGGTGGCGTCCCACATCCCACAACTAGAAGGACTTGCAACTAAGATATACAACTGTGGGGGGGTTTGGGGAGATAAAGCAGAAAAAAAAAATACAGTTTGTCATATAAGCTTCTAGAGTAAAGAATGTGCTGACTAACCAATAAGATTACCCATGCAGATATACTTCCTATTAAAGATCAATAAATTGGGGGCCGGCCTGGTGGCTCAGTGGTTAAGTGCACATGTTCCGCTTCGGCAGCCTGGGGTTCGCTGGTTGGGATCCCAGGTGCGGACATGGCGCCACTTGGCAAGCCATGCTGTGGCAGGCGTCCCGCGTATAAAGTAGAGGAAGATGGGCATGGATGTTAGCTCAGGGCCAGTCTTCCTCAGCAAAAAGAGGAGGATTGGCGGCAGATGTTAGCTTAGGGCTAATCTTCCTCAAAAAAAAAAAGATCAATAAATTGGCTTACTGGTTATATATCTGTCTTAGATCCTGAGTTTGGAGAAAAATCAATTACTGGGATGTAATCTCCTCTGGCTACACTAACAAATATCAGAGTTCAAATCTGTCAAAATGAGGACCCAACCCTGGATCCTGGTGCCCACCCGTGAGGTGCTAGTTGGATGCTGACTAGCTGACTTCCCTAGAGATTATTTTGTTGGCCTTCTCTAACTGCAAAGGATAGAGCAGGTTTGAGCCTTGGATTCCAGTCCAAGATGGAATTTTTCCTATTAGTAAGTGGAAAAATTTCAAGTAGTAGATGACAAAACACAATTGGTATTGTGGGACAATGGTGTGGTTCATGGACTAACTAGAACAGGAAGTGTCAGGAACCAAGGATGGTAGGTAGGTAAGCCACTCATGAGGTGGTGAAATGTAAGTAGGATAAGGCAGCCAAATAGAAAGGAAAGGCCTGTCAGTAGAGAAGGGTCAGAATTGGTAATTTATTTGCACAGGGTATAATGGAAAGATATCAAAAATGACTCCTAGGCAAATATGAAACTTGCCTTACCACAGGTATTTCAAAAATCTAACAAAAAGCTGACAGAAGTCAATTCTCTGCCTTTAAAAGTAACACCGAGGCTGGCCCTGTGGCCGAGTGGTTACATTCACGCGCTCTGCTCAGGGTTTAGCCAGTTCGGATCCTGGGCGCCGACATGGCACCACTCATCAAGCCATGCTGAGGCGGCGTCCCACATACCACAACTAGAAGGACCCACAACTAAAAATATACAACTATGTACCAGGGGACTTTGGGGAGAAAAAAGAAAAATAAAATCTTTAAAAGTAACACAATATACAATAGAACCTCTGAAGAACAAATACATTTCTTTGTACTATACATACTTAGCATAACAAGCTCAGGGAGTTTTAGAGAAAAACTTTATTTTCCCTCCTTTATGGGAGGCATCCAATAACAAGTCAAAAATCTCCACAAAAAACCCACGTATGCTGGCCTCCTTAGTCTCTCATTAACATCAACACATCACAGAAGGTAACTGCAACAAAGATTTATTGTCAGTCTGTCTTTGATTACAAATGAAAGGAGGCTAAAAATTTTTCCAAATTACTAAAGATGTATTTTTAACAACAGTATTCTGTATATTTGAGAAATACATTTATTTTCCTTAATGTTTAGGGACACCTCCAGCAAATCACATTTATTGACTCATGCATCATGTACTAGGTGCTGGTAAGCTTATAGTGTAGTGAGGAAACACACGGATCACACAGTTATACATTAGCATAAAATCCAATTTGGTAAGTGCTATGAAGGAGAAGGTACCCAAGGCAAGAGATCACATATTAGAGGAATCTGACCTAGCCAAGGACATAAGAGAAGGGAAGGATTCCCTTCCCGGAAGTGATGATTAGGCTGAAATCTGAAGGATAAAGTGAGACTTAACTGAGGGGTGGGAGGTAAGGACAGGCATTCCAGGAAGAGAGGATAGCACATGGGTTCCCACAGCAAGAGGGAACAGTGCATTCTCAAAGAACAGAGAAGAAGGCTAAGAGAGCTAGAGTACAGAAAAGGGTTTGGCAAGGGAGGAGACTGCAACACCAAGCGGGGCTTCCTAGCCCTTGTTAACGATTTGGGTCTTTATCCTAAAAGATCAAGCTAGATAAAAATTAAAAAATGTCTGCTGGACTTCGTGAAATAGAAGAGCATGTTAACCTTACTGAAAGCTGTTTAGGAGGATGCGAAGAGACTAGAGTGGGTGGAGGAAGTGGAGGAATGGAAATGGATTCAGTGTATGCTGATGAATCTTTTGAACAGTTTGTGAAGAGGAGCAAGAGGACAGAGTGAGACATGAGATGAAGATAAAGAGGGGAGGTTAGCAGAAGAAAAGCAGCAAGAAAGAGATGTGAATATACGAGAGAGAAGGGGTTATAGGGAGAAGGGCATAAAGGGTGGGATTTACCTTAGATAGGAAGCCACAGGGAAAGTGATTCAAAAGGGACAGATATAGTTTCTAGATCTGAAGGTGAAAAGAGAGCTCATGTCCATTTGCATCTATTTTCTCTGTGACTAGGAGACTGAGGGGTCAGTTGGAGGATAAAGATTTGAGGAGCGTGGAAAAGGTATGAAATAGTCAGTGATGTGAACAGGACAATAGTGACCAGAGTGCCACAGAGGGACTGTCAAGTAGTGTTAATGGTGGCTTACTAACAAGCCTGTATGTCTACTCAGCCGGGATGAGACAGGTCACGTTACTAGTAAGTCACCCAGCTGAAACTCAAGCGCAGGCCTTAGAACTCTGCAACTTCTATTTCTGCCCCATTCTACAACTCTAAGACGTTTAATTTTTTTGAATTGTGGTAAAAAACACATAAGATAGAATCTGCCATCTTAAGCATTTTTAAGAGTGTAGTTCAGCAGTGTCAAGTGCATTCACATTGTTGTACAACAGATCTCCAGAACTTTTTCATCTAGCAAAAGTGAAACTCTGTACCCATTAGACGACAATTCTAACTCCCTGCAGCCCCTGGCAACCAGCATTCTGGTTATGAGTTTGACAACTTTCTATACCTCCTATAAGTGGAATCACACAGTGTTCGTCTTTTTGCCACAGGCTTACTTCACGTAGCAGAATGTCCTCAAGGTTCATCTGTCTTGTAGCATGTGACAGTATTTCCTTTTTAAGGCTGAATAAGATTCCATTGTATGTACAATACTACATTTTGTTTATCCATTCATCCTTGTACAGACACTTGGGCTGCTTCCCTAAAATGTTTAATTTAAAAAAAAAAAAATTCTCCTGACTCTTAGCTTTTAAAAACGTTTCCTTTCTATGTTACCAATTAAACACTCTTGCCACAAGGCCTTATTATACAATGTATACCCTTGCAGCTGCTGGCAACTCCTTTTCCTTTTCCCTTCAATGATTTATGTTGAATGATGGTAACTGGGATGAGTATGTACTAAAGAAATGTATATAACCACACTTACAACATGCAACCCTGGGCCTGGGCCAGTGGCAGGGTGGTTAAGGCTCTGCTCACTCAGCTTCCACAGCCCAGGTTCATGGGTTCGGGTCCCGGGCACAGACCTACTCCACTCACCAGCCGCGCTTGTCCCATATACAAAAAATAATAGAGGAGAATTGGCAGGGATGTTAGCTCAGGGCTAATCTTCCTCATGCAAAAAAAAACGAGGAGGGTTGGCAATGGATGTTAGCTCAGGGCAAATCTTCTCCCAGAAAAAAACAAAACAAAACATGTAACCCTCGCTTTTAAGTTTCCTTCTGAGTGGGAGGGCAGGACAGCAATATTAAGGAAGTAACTTCATTACTAACATTCAGATATATGAAAATTTGATGTAATAAAATGAATTACGTTGTGCTTAAGTAGTAGCATGTAGTAGTTTAAGCACCTAAGACTGGCTTAGAATCATTAGCTGTATAACCTTGGGGAACTTACTTACCTACCCTAAGTTTCTATTTCCAAATCTGAAAAATGAGGTATTTAATAGCAGCCACCTCATAGGTGTATAAAGGAGATTAAATGAGATAATGGAAGTAAAACACTTAGTCCAATGCCTGGCACACAGCAGGTATTCAATAAACATAATGCATTATTATAAGAGAATTTATCGTAGTGTTTCTAAAATGGTTTGATTTGCAAAACTCAGATTTAGATAACTTTTCATGAATATCAGTCCTGTGGAAAGTATAACAAGCCAAAACCAAAAAAAAAAAGAGACTGTATAATTAGAGACAGAAAGAAAAGGAGTCCGGGAAAGACTCCTCTTTTTTTTTTTATTAAAGATTGGCGCCTTAGCTAACAACTGTTGCCAATTTTTTTTTTTTTTCTGCTTTTCCTCCTCAAATCCCCTCAGTACATAGTAGTGTATCTTAGTTGTGGGTCCCTCAAGTTGTGGCACGTGGGATGCCGCCTCAGCGTGGGCTGACGAGCGGTGCCATGTCGGTGCCCAGGATCCGAACTGGCCCGCAGGCCGCTGAAGCGGAGCGCGGGAACTCAACCACTCAGCCAAGGGCCCGGCCCGGGGAAAGACTCCTCTTGAATGACATTCTCTACAAGTATTTACCATATAGATATACTCTTAATTGGCCCATGAAGCTATATGCGTCTCAATCCAGGCAGTGACATTCTGAGCTGGAAATTATTCGCTTTCAGGATCGCTCCGCCCCATGCAGGGCTTTCCGCATCCTTGCTCCGCCCACTAGGCGCCAGCAGCCGAACGCAGGAATTGTGACAATCAAAACGCACCCAACTCTTCAAACGCCCCTGGGGGGCAGTACCGACTCAGATTGAGAACCCGAAAAGGATCCACCCCAAATCTTCCAAGTTCCTTTACTACCTTCTAGATTCTACCCCGCCGCGAAGATCTACTGCTCCGAAGCTCCATGAGCATCCAGGGATGGGCCACACCCGCAGAGCTCGGAGTCATCTGCTGTACCCATGGCACCTCCTTCCCGGCCACCTTCCAGACTGCGGGCTTCATAATCCTCGCCTCCTGCAGGACCCTCTAACCTCCACGAGGGGCCCCGGTGCCCTACTTTGAGGTGCGAGTTTTCAGCCTGCACTCGTGACTGAAAATACCTGGGGTCCTCCGGACTCATTGCCGGAACCTTGCATGCCCAGGCGAAATCTAGGCCACAGACACCCCACGGAATATGGGGGGGGGGGGTGGGGGGGGGGTGGGAGGGACCAGGCTCAGCCCTGGGCTGCAAGAGACTGCAGGCTGGGTTCCGGTAGACCAAGCTGCCTTGCCCGGACCCTCAAACCCAACTCGAGGGCTAGAGCCGCAGCGCCGACGCGCGCCATTCAAACTGGGGAGGGGCAGAGTCTAGGCCCAGAGCTAAGGAAAAGCAGGCATCAAACACAAGTGGGGGCCTGGACTCCGAGCAACCTGACAGCCCGGGTCTCTCACTGAAGATCGTCGCTGGGTCCCAGTTTCCCTTTTGCCCTGGCCGCACTTACCCGAATTTACCGCCAACAGCGTCGCCATCTTGAAGGCGCACTAACGGAGTCCTCCCGCCTCACAGAGGCCCAGAAAATGATGAGGCTGCCCGAGGCGACGCCTGAACAGAAAGGTAGCATGCTGGCCCCTGCGAACGGCACGCTCGGCCGACTCCGCCGTACAAAGCCTCGAAAATCTGCTGTGGGTCACAGACGTCAATTTTCTCCGGGATTATTCCCATTCTAATAAGGCGAGGACAACCAGTTGGGAGACGCGAGGTCCTCGATTTGACGTTAATTGTGCAGTGCATCCTGGGACTTGTAGTTTCTTTCTAACGATGACTGAAGTTGGTTAGGTGGAAAAGATATTTTGAGACTAGTTATTGAAATGATGCCCATTTATGATATTATAAAAGCCGTAAATTCAAATCATTATCTCCATTTCAAGTTAAATCTTCCTTGCATTACTCCTTTACTTTGGGGAGTGGAGTGGGGTAAAAGATGTCTGCACCTCAGTCATTTGATGGGTTACAAACTAAGTTTTCATAACATTTAAATATACCAAGTGTTTTGCGTCAACATAGTTACATAGAGTGAAACAAATCATAACTTTTTATTATGAAATTTCCAAATGTATGCAAAATTAGAATAATTCCTGTCCCCCACCTCCAACATGGGAGATTATTTTGAAGCAATTTCCAGAATTATAAATAAACACCAAATATTTTTCTACCTAAGTACCGCCCAAATAGCTGGATCTACTTTTTTCACTCGCTAAATTTGGGTTTGCTAAATTTCATACTAAAACATAAGGAGTCATTACCATTTACTATTATATGTCAGGTATTTATTAAGAATTTTACGTTATCTCATTTAATCCCTGAAACAATCCTATTAGGAAGATTATAGCTATTATAGCTATATAATTATATATGTATAATATATAATTATAGCTACTTATCTCAGAGGTGGTCAATGTGCCTTACAGTCTCACTTTATCAACTCCAACATTCCACTGAGGTTAGGAGGAAATAGAGCCAGCTTATATTCCCATTTCATTTTTGGACATCAGAATTAAAAAATGTAGACAAAATCCCAGGGTACGTTTTTAAGAAAATCAGGCATATTCCTTCTTTTGAACAAAAAATATTGAGTGACACAATGTACATCAGGTGAAACACAAAAGTCACTGATTTTTTTTGAAAGTCATTGTTATGTAGAGACAAATGCCAGAGTACAATGAAAGTGTTTTTAAGGAGTGAAAGGGAAGAGAGAATTATTTTTCCCCAAGTTTGGCATGAAAGTGAGAAGAATATTGAGCAGAAACTTGGCAGGAAGTGGCATTCAAAGAAGATTTTCTTTCTCAGCACTATTACAAGCCTTTCCCACACACACTCTTTAAGCCCACACATTTCCCTCTCCATAGATCACTTCGCTTTCTATGAAGGAACTCTTTGACTTCCTGCAACTCCCCTCACCCATCATCACACTTACAAGCATTCTCTCACAGGTTTCCTCAATCCATAGCAATCAGGATATTGGCATCATAACTCCTATAAAACTATTCTCAGTATGGTTACCAGTGATCAATTGTCAAATCTGATAAGCATTTTTCTGAATTTCTTCGAAATTCTTCTTTCCCTTGACTTGTGGGGCACCACCCCTCCTGGTTTTCCTCCAGTCTTTCTAGTTCTTCTTTTTAAGTTTCCTACCTGGACTTTTCTTCCTCTTCTCATCGCTAAATGTAGCTTCTCCCTGTCAGTCATTCCCAGCCTCTGTTCTTTTTACTCTGTTCGCTTCTGGGAAATCTATGGCTTCTTACTACCACCTGTTTGCTGATGGATTCTATATTTGTATCTCCAGTGTGGTCCTCTCTCCTGGGCTTTAGATTTGTATATCCAACTTGTCTACCCCCCATCTCTATAGATTGTCACACAGGCATCTCAAAATCAATCAAGTAATACAAAACTTAAATGAGCATTTTCCTCTTAAAACTCTGCCACCTGTATCCACTCAGTTGCCAAAGTCAGAAACCTGGGAGTCATTCTATATTCCTCCTTCAATTGCCAAATCCTATTCATTCTACCTCATAAATATTTCTGGAACCATTTTTCTCTTCTTTCCTCCCTATGTCATTGTTCTCTCAGGTCTCATCTTCTTATACTTGATATGTTGCCATCGGCTTCTCACCAGTCTTCCTGATTTCCATCTCAGCCCCCTTTCAGGGACTCTCAAAGTGATTTTCAAATACACAAATCAGATCATATGCTGGCCCTGATCAAAATTTCTCACTGACCTATTCCCTAAAGGTACTATTTGAAGACTTCTTAGGAAGGCACGCATGCCACTTCCTGATCTGGTTCGGCCTCCTTCTTCAACCTCCTTACCCTCACTCTTGCTCAGGCGCCCTTTACTATTCTGAACTATTTATTATTCTCCAAGTACAGCATGCTTTCGTTTTGGGGGGGAGGAAGATCAGCCCTGAGCTAAGATCTGTTACCAATCTTCCTCTTTTCTTGCTTAAGGAAGATTGTCTCTGAGCTAACATCTGTGCCTACCTTCCTCTATTTTGTACATGGGATGCCGCCACAGCATGGCTTGACAAGTGGTCTGTAGGCCCTCGCCTGGGATCCAAACCTGCAAACCCCAGACCACCGGAACAGAGCATGTGAACTTAACCACAATGCCACTAAGCCGGCCCCACAACATGCTTTCTTGTACCACATATTGATGCCTTTGCACCTGCTGCTCTACCTGCCTGGAATGCCCTTCCTTCCTTTCCCCATCCCTCTGTGGGCCACCCACGAAGTTAACCTCCCAAACATGACCTGTCTTCCAAGTCTCACGGCCTGTGTTAATGCTGCCTCCATGATGCTATCCTTGACTCCCCTCAACCGATTTAGGGGTTTCTTTCCCCACATCCCTATCACACTGTAACCCATCTCTATTATAGCCCTGTGTTCTGTGACATTGTCTCCCCACTAAAACTGTTAGCTTCTTTGTGGTAGATTGTCATTAAAAAGCCCCGAAGGAATCACACGTCCCTGAATTCAAGCCATTGGATAACCATCTGCCACCCTGAATCTGGGTGGACCTTATGACTTGCTTGGGCCAAAAAAATGCAGCAGAAGTGACACTGAGTGAGTTCCAAGCCTAGGATTTGGCCTCGCTGCATCCTCTCTTGCTCTTTTGCTGCCTTTAGACACCAGGTAAGGAAACTCGGGCTAGCCTTCTTGAGGACGAGAGACCACGGCAGAAGCCTAACCAGACTCCAGCTGTTCAGCTCCCCCAGCTGAGATGCCAGACGTGAGTAAGGCCATCTCTGATCCTCCAGTCTGCAAATGGGTGAGTCTGGCCCAGATGACAGAATTGTGGCTCTTGTTTTTAGCCATAGTTTTGTGGGTTTATGTCCAAAACACAACTGGTCTACTCCTGTAGAGCAACAGCTGTGTCTTTTATACTTGTATTCCCTGCTCCTGCCACATCTCGGGCTTGCAGTTACAATTCAGAAAAAAACAATTGGCAGTGCTTGGTGCTTCCATGATCTACTGGAAGAGAGAGAGGTCACGTATAACTGTGGTGAAGAGCACAGACCCTAGAGCCAGGTTTCCTCGGTTCTGTCACTTATTAGCTGTGAAATCCTCCTCAGTGGCCCAGTTTTCTCCTTTCTAAATGGGGAGAATGATATTAGTACCTACATCATAGAGTTGTTAAGAGGCTTATTTGTAAAGTTCTTAGAGTGTGGCTGACACACAGTGCTATATGAATATTTGTTAAATAAAAATAAACTATTTCTAAGTCAAAGTAAGTGTTAAATGGAGGTATAGTTGATTACTTAGGACAAGTTCAGCCAAGTTGTTCAGTGCACTGCAAATGTGGAAGCACCCAGCAATGAAACACTGTGTGATTTATCTGGGGTAAGGGGTAGGACTGTGCCCTAGTCTAGTTGATCTATTATTTGTAACTTTCTTCATTGTCCCAATTAATTTTTAACTGTCTACACAAAGTTCTAAGGACAGTTAATTCTTATTTGGAGCCTAGAAAATGAAAATTACATGAAGAAAGTGGCACTTGAGGGGTCGGCCCCATGGCCGATTGGTTGTGTGTGTGCTCTGCTTCAGCAGCCCAGGGTTTCACTGGTTCGGATCCTGGGCGAGGACATGGCACCGCTCATCAGGCCACGCTGAGGCGGCATCCCACGTGCCACAACTAGAAGGACCCACAACTAAAAACATACAACTATGTACCAGGGAACTTTGGTAAGAAAAAGGAAAAATAAAAAAAAAATCTTAAAAAAAAAGAAATTGGCACTCAAATGGACAGATGACAGGAATTTACATGGTCATGAAAGTGTATGGAGCCAGGGAGTGGGGGAACGGATCAGTGAAAAATTGATGATGTGCCAGGTTTTGGATTTACAGACTTGCAACAACTCCCCTGGACAAGGCTTAGAATTTAGATGAGTGTCACGTTCTGTGATTTTCCACATCCTGCCCAGTGGAGGACCCCAGGCATAACAGGTTCGCCATGATGTGTTGACCCCTGTCAGTGGCCAGCTGTGGGTTTGCAGTTGCAGAACCACTGGCCTTGGAATACTGGTACTCTCTGGTGGAGTAGTAAACAAATTTGCTCTGGATTTTCCCCCAGAGACCCACAACCACAATGCAGCAAGTGGGTCCAATGGAAGATCTCCCCTTCATAGTCGGATTATTCCAACAGCCTCCTAACTGGTCTTCATGTCTCCAGTCTCACTCATTTCCAGTTCATCCTCTGCACTGTAACCAGAGGGATCACTTAGTCCTCTCCTGAAAACCCTTCAAGTTCTTGTCACTGCCCTGAGGGGAAGTCCATACTTCTTAGAATGGCTTACAAGGCTCCTCATGATGTGGCTCCTTCAGGCCTCTTAAATTTAATCTCACACCTATATTCTTCTTTAGTAACTACTGCAGCAACTTAGATACACATTCTTAGACCCTCCAGCTCCACAAGACCCTTTACCAGAGCAGCCCCCTTCTTCATGGGGTATTCCCTCTGGCTACTGTGTCACATCTTCCTTCCCTCTGACTCTTTGTTGCACTCTCTTCCCTTTCTAGAATATCTTTAGCCCCTTCATCTGGTTACTCCTCTCAGGAATCACCTTCCCCTACACCACTCTTACCTAAGGTGGGATTTTGTGCCCTCCTGTGTGCTCCTATAATGCGTTAGAATTTTCTACCACTTTGTCTGTCTGTCTGTCCTTCTGGACTGAAAGCTCCACATAGAAGAGCAGAGGTATCCAATGAATGTTTGTTGAATGAATAAGGGTGAGGAAAGGTCAAGCTGCTGTCTTCCACCCATTGCCAGACTATGTTGTGGGCTCCTTGAAGATGGCTTCATAAACCACCGCCTCTCTTGCAAGTGCCTGAAAACTCCAGGCTAAGAAGGCTGGGTACGTCCTTTCCTGATGCATGGACCACCAATCCAGACCTAAAGGGGATAGGGTACTCCATACTTCATTTTATGAAAAACACCAGGCCTCCAGCTATGGAATTAGCTGGTTGAACCCCTTGAGAGGGTTTCCTATAGGTACGGAAACTTTGGCCATGACAGACAGTGTCTGCCACAATGGTACATGACACAACAGGAAAACGGGTAGGAGTAGAGTAGTGTGGAAGTACTGGTGGCAAAGTCAATTGATCTGGTCAAAAAGATTCTGGATTGTACTCTGAGAATTAGCACGAACACTTGGCTCCAGCCTTGGGCAGGGAGTGTTTGAAGGAGAGGGGCGAGTTACTGAGGAAAGCAGAATTCTGCCTGCGTGTGATGAAAGAGCAGAGCATTCATCCTATCAGAAGAGCACTCAGAGTGAAACTATGTACGAGGAACAAGAAAGCATTAATTGAAATAAACTACTGCACTGTTCAGGACACGATGTAAACTCAGAAACAAAGAACAATAGGAAATATTCCCAAATGCAAACAAATGCAAAAGAAAGAAAGGAAAGAAAGAGTCCAGATTAACATGAAGCTGTTCCATGTATCATTTCTTTAAGCTTCTATTTAGCTTAGGGCCATTCTTCAGGGATGTGCATTTTATATCTTCTCTTCCCACATCACGGAAGAATTGAGATTTCAGGAAAAGACTGATAAACAATGTAAAGTAAAGCACGCTGGTGGAGTTGAGGCAAGACTTTTGATACAGGTTGCTCTAAATCTAATTTCTATTTTGCCAGTGACTTACTGTGTGACTGTTAGCAAGTTATTCAACCTCTCTGAGCCTGAGTTTTCTCATCTATTAAAATAGATAGGATTGCTGCGAAGATGCAGTGGAATAGCCTATGAATTTAACATAAAGCACTTAGAAGATATTCTGCTGTAGTAATAGGATAATCAAACTAAAGAACAATGAAGGTAAAGTATGGGGATTAAATAAAGGAAAAAGGAATCATTGAATAAGAGTGTCTGATAAAGATGTCTTAAGGCAGTACTAAAAATAATATAGCGTCAATGAATTCTATTAATGAGGCTCCCATGACAGAGTTAACTCAACCATGTTACACAACCCTATACATTTTAAATTGCACATTGAATAAGCACATGAGCAGTAATAAGACTAATTTAAATGCTTTTAAAATTAGATAGGAAATTGATGTAGCTGCAGGAACTCAGAGCTGAATTTACTGTGATTTTAAGATTTCAATCACTAGCCATAAGTGTGACGACCCCAAAGCAAAGCAATCATTTTTTAAATTTAATTTAAGAAAAGAAAATGTACTATCTGGCATTGAAATATGGTGGCTTCTTGTTTTCTAAAATTGCCTCTGCATAGTACCTGCAGCAAGACGGGGTACTCATTTTTGTTTATTGTGATAAAATATACATAACATAAAATTAGCCATTTTTTAGTGTATGGTTCTGTGGCATGAAGTACATTCACACTGTTCTACAAGCATAACCACCATCCATCTCCAGAACTTTTTCATCTTCCCCAACTGAACTCTGTACCCATTAAACATCTCCTTATTCTCCCCTCCTCCCGTCCCTGGGAAACCCCATTCTACTTTCTGATTCTATGAATTTGACTACTCTAGGTACCTCAGATATGTGGAATCATACAATATTTGTCCTTTTGTGACTGGCTTATTTTTCACTTATCATAATGCCAAGGTTTATCCATGTTGTAGGATATGTCACGATTTCCTTCCTTTTTAAGGCTGAGTAGTAGCCCATTGTATGTATATACCACATTTTATTTATCCATTCATCTACCAATGGACACCTGGGTTGCTTCTACATTTCGACTATGGTGAACAACGCTGCTATGAACATGGGTGTACAAATATCTCTTTGAGTCCGTATGTTCATTTATTCTAGGAATATATACAGAAGTGGAATTGCTGGCTCATATAGCAATTCTGTGTTTAATTTTTTGAAAAATCACCATACTGTTCCACAGCAGCTCCACCATTTTGCATTCTCCCCAACAGTGTACAAGGGTTCCAATTTCTCCAAATCTGGGCCAACATTTGTTATTTTCTTCTTTTTTTAAATAGCCATTCTAACAGGGTATGAAGTGGTATCTCATTGTGGGTTTGACTTGCATTTCCTTCATGATTATGATGTTGAGCATCTTTTTATGTGCCTATTGGCCATTTGTATCTTCTTTGGAGAAATGTCTATTCAGGTTTTTACTCATTTTTAAATCCAATTGTTGGGGGGTTTTTTGTTGATGTGTAGGAGTTCTTTATATATTCTGGATATTAATCCGTTATCGAGTATTCATTTTTTGTTTCATTTTATATTTATTTGTTTGTTTTAAAATGCATTATTTTAGGGCTGGCCCGGTGGTGCAGTGGTTAAGTTCACATGTTCCACTTTGGCAGCCTGGGGTTCGCCAGTTCGGATCCCGGGTGTGGACATGGCACTGCTTGGCAAGCCATGCTGTGGTAGGTGTCCCACATATAAAGTAGAAGAAAATGGGCGCAGATATTAGCTCAGGGCCAGTCTTCCTCAGCAAAAAGAGAAGGATTGGCAGCAGATGTTAGCTCAGGGCTAATCTTCCTCAAAAAAAAAAAAAAGCATTATTTTAAAAACTAGGATCACTCTGCAAGAGACCAGGAAAAGGTGTTAATTATGTTCAAGACTTTAGGTCACTGGAAGGGCTCCTTCCTTTGTTCATTTTTTAAACAGTGAAAGTGCAAAAGAGAAAATTAAAATCGCCATAATCCCAGCAGTCAGAGAGATAACTTCAGTAATTTTTTGGTTGGCAATGTTAGGAAACCTTTGTGATGACTGAATCCTAAAGCTAAAAGATGCTTATGAAAATCCAGTCCATCCTCCTGCCTTCAGACAGAACAAAGCGTAAACAAGACAGACGAGAATACATCTCCCCATACACACCATCTCTCTCAAAAGATGATTATAAGTTTAGGAAATACGTGTAGACAGGTGGTTTGAATCAACTGTTAAGGTATAAATATGAAGTATTAAGTTTTTTTTAAATGTAAAAGTCACTGATATTTCATAGTTGCAAATAAGTACTGTAAAGTCATAATGGAGATATAGGAAGAAATAGTATGTCAAGACTTCAAAAGGAAGGAAACCCTTCAATAGGAATAAATACAGGCCAAATCATAAAACTGTAACCCACAATAGAACGTGTGCTCTGTGTAGGCGGGGATATTTATTCTATTCACTTATATCTCTCAAGTACCTAGAACAGTACCTAATACCCCATAGTAGGTGATAATAAATATTTGTTGAATGAATGAATGTACAGGAGAAAAAAGTTGGTACACAGGCAGAGTAGGATTGAGAGAGAAAAAAACAATTGAGAAGAGTCCAAGAAAAAAATCACAAGGAAAATTAAAAAACCTTTCAAACTGAATGAAAGTTAACCATCTTGGAAAAGCAAAGCAAACTAAATGTATGTGGAAGAAGAAAACAATAAACAAATGGAAATCAATCAACTAGAAAATGGAAAAGAAAGATAAAGAGAAAGTCAATGAAACCAACTGTTCTTTGAAAAGAATAAAATTGATAAATCTTTAGCTTGATTGATTAAGAAAAAAAGGGAGAATGACACAAATTCCAATTTCAGAAAGAAAGAGGAAACATCACTTCAGATACTACAGATATTTAAAAGATAGTAGGGGCCAGCCCAGTGGCACAGTGGTTAAGTGCGCATGTTCCGCTTCTCGGCAGCCCGGGGTTCGCCGGTTCAGATCCCGGGTGCGGAGATGGCACCACTTGGCACCCCACACTGTGGTAGGGGTCCCACATATAAAGTAGAGGAAGATGGGCATGGATGTTAGCTCAGGGCCAGTTTTCCTCAGCAAAAAGAGGAGTACTGGCAGCAGTTAGCTCAGGGCTAATCTTCCTCAAAAACAAAACAAAAGAGAGAAAAAATAAATAAATAAAACCATACTGATTTAAAAAATTTAAAAAAAGATAGTAAAGGAATATTATGAACAGCTTCATGCCAATACATTAGACAACTTAGATAAAATGGTCAATTTCCCTAAAAGACAAACGTTTCCAAAATAGAAAACCCAAATAGCTTTATATCTGTTATGAAATTGAATTTGTAATGAACTAGTCTACAAAAAAACTCAAGGCCTCAGTGCCTTACTTGCTGAATGTGAACAAATGCTTAAGAAATGATACCAATCCTACAAAAACTCCTTCAGAAAATGGAAGAGTAAACACTTCCCAGTTAATTTTATGAGGCCATTATTAACCTGATAAAGTCAAAGACATTACAGAAAAGAACACTACAGACCAATATTATTCATGAACATAGATGCCAAAATCCTTAATAGGAACAACTACTAAAAATAGCCAAACAAACTCAGCAATATATAGGAAGGATAATACATCATGACCAAATGAGCTTTAAAAATTCACTTTTAGCAGTTTCTTTTCAATCATAGAGGGACTGATGCTCACTAATTCTGTTTTATAAGGAGAGTAAATGGCAAAAGAGAATTCTAGTGTTTACCCAGAGATACTACTAAGCCAGCTGAAATCTTTGGATAGGCTGGTCCAGGCTCTCTCTCCACAGGATAGTGGCAGTTACAAATCTAGGTCTTTTTCTCCCCTTTTCCCAAGAAGACAGAAGGCTCTGTCTGTTAGCAAATTTTTGTTTTGTTTTGTTTTTCATTTTTTCCAGAATTAATTCAATCAGCAGCCTCTTGATGAGATTGGAATGCACTCCTGTCTCTGGATTGGACTTGGTCTTCAAAGTTTCTATAACACATTGGTACTCTGTCTCTTAGGATTTGCTGTGGTCTGAATGTTTGTGTCCTCCCGAAATTCATATATTGAAATCCTAATCCCCACCGTGATAGCATTAGGAGGTGGGGCCCTCGGGGAGGTGATTGGGTCTCATGGACACAGCCCTCACAAATGAGATTAATGCCCTTATAAAAGAGGCTCCAGACAGCTAGCTCACCCCTTCCACCATGATAAGTGTGCAACCCAGAAGAGGGCCCTCACCTGACCATGTTGGCACCCTGATCTTGGACTTCCAGCCTCCAGAACTGTGAGAAATAAATCTTGGCTGTTTATAAGCCACCCAGTCTACGATATTTTGTTATACCAGCCTGAACGGACTAAGATAGGATTTCTTGCAAATGACCATTTCACACAAATAGTGTAATCACTATTTTAGTTTATTGTTTATAATCATTATTAGTTTCACTCTCAGATGAATTATTTGGCAAATTAATTGTTTAATGGCTAACTCTCTCACTAAAGAGTATGAGAGCAGAGACCATCTTCCTCTCACAGTTTACCTTCAGCAACTAGCTTAAGTACCTGGTTCAATAAACAGTTGAATAAATGAATCTGTGAATCTCCAATGATAACCTTTTCCTCATTCCCCAATTCTAGGATATTTTATTATCTTGTTACTGATTCTTTTATTGGGCACAATTTAACAAAATGTTTGCTCCCCTTTTTGTAGTGTTTTGAGTTCTTTAAGTAGGAATAATCCTATCTGAGAGACATGGGACTGGGAAAAAGCACAACAATCCTTTCAACAACCAGGACCAGTCCACGACCTGAATGTAGAAGTGGGAGGCAGTATTACTTTCAATTACGCAGGACAACATTTCTACTCAGGGCCAAACAGAGGTTAGAATGACAACACCTGAATCTGGCCCTCCCTAGAGGGTCGCTCCCCACAACAGGCCATCTTGGCTCTCTTGACCTCTAATTCATCTCAGCATTGTCCCCACTCCTCACCTGCTCATGGGTGGGTGACTAAAGGAGCTCTGAGAAGCATTTGTCTGTTTGCTGTTCAGGTCAGAAGCTTAAATCAGCAGCAAGCAGAGATTCTCCAGGGTGAAACCTCACTTGCAGGGGCTACTGTGGGCCTACTAGCTCCTGAGCATTTTGAATCATGACTCTAATTGCAGAGTCCTCAGCTAGACTCATTTCACCTGCAATCCAAGGGTCCCATCAGTCCTAGACTTCTGCTGGAGGTGGAACTGCGTCCTTATATCTCACCTCAATTTGATGGCTCTGAAATATGGAGCTGACTAGCCCCGTTAAACTCTGGCACACTGACCCGTTAGCTGTACAGGTGGCTCATTCTATTCTTCTGTCCCACCCAGAGTGGGAAGGGCCCTGTTGCTCCACAGGGTAAAGACAAGGCCAGGTTGAGAGCCAAGGCAGTTCAGGCGAGGTGCCATTCATTACCTAGAGGCTGGGCAGAAACCCGGAAATCAGCTCTGAGCTGACAAGCTACTGCAAGGAAAGGCCCCTAGGGTAATAGGGGACAGAGCCTGCTTGACAGTTTTGTTTCCCGTTGTGAATTAATGAACTGGCATTCTGATTTTACTATTATCAATCTCTTGTGAATTTTTTTTTTAGCATGAGTCAGTTCCCTACTGCCCACACTCCACTGGGTAATTAACAAAAGAGATTTCCAAACCAACCAATCCAAGGATGCAATATCAGAAAAGGATTATTTCAAAGCAATCCCATCCTTACTGATCCTTTCCCTGCCCTCTCACAACTGCCTCTCCTCCATCCTCCACCCAGTAGCCAGGGCAATCTTTGTACAATATAAATCCAGTCATGGCACTCTGCTACTCAAAAGTTTTAATGGTGTTTCATTGTATTAAGTTGCACCAAGTGAAATGACTGGTCAAAAATGAAAATCAACAATTTTACATAGATCAACCTAATACTTAAGATAAAATAGAAACTCCTTGCCTATAAGGACTTGTATGATCTGGACCCAATCTCTTCTTACTCTTTTACCTATCTTGCTGTCTTCATCATGCAAAGGTTTTCCATTTTTTTCTTACAGCAACCCACAATAAGAAATACAGTTTACATCATGATCCAGGATCCACACATATATAAGCAAAAGTAATGTGCTTTTGGTCTTGATTAGACCATTACTTCCTAAGAGAAGCTTTCTTCAACCAACCTGTGCAAATGGATGCCACCCCACCCTTGATTCTCTACTATTACATCCTATTCATTTTTATAGCACTTAGCATAATCTGAAGTTCTACATTTACTTATTTACTTGTGAGAAAGAGAAAAGCAGTCCCATGATATCCAGCAGCTGACATGATATAATCTCTTAGGTCTTGGTGTTGCTATGAGCTGGCCCAGCACTCATAGCTAGGTCTTGACGTTTTCGCGTTAAATGTAAACAATGTCACACAACATCAACATCAGACAAGGGCATTCTATGACCATGATGAATCAAGACCAAAACAAGACCACTCCATAATCATCTGAATAAAGAGAAAACATTAACGTCGTCCAAGCTATAAAATGCCAAAAATCCACTCTCCAGCTAATATGAGTGACTGCCACTTCTCTCCCAATTAGAGCTTCAGCTCTAGTCTAGTCGGTCCTCCCCAGAAAAAAGACATATTGATATTTCCAATCATAGAATTACCCCCACTTCCTAAAAGCACCCAATCCAGACCAAAACTCTCCTTCCTTGGACCGTCTCCAAAATTATCCAACCAAAACCCAAATCCTTAAGTCTTTTCTAACACCCTATTACTGAAACGCCCCACAGTTCTCCAAGGCATGTGTTCTCCTTTGCAGCAACAATAAACCCAACTTGTTCAACTACAAGTGTTTCCCTGGTGTATTATTCACCAGTATATTCCTCGGGCCTTTCATGGTGCCTGGCACTTATGAGGTGCTTAATATCGTGGATAAATAAATAAATGAATGAGAATAATTAATTACTTAATTTCCACCTTCCTGGGCAGAGGTGGGGGACCTGTCTGGGTGGCTGGCTGACCTTTCCAGGAGACACTGTTCTGCTTGCTGTGTGACTTCACACTATCAGTTTTCATTAACACCCTCCTGAAACTCTTGGTACTCTCTTCTCTGACTGTTTCTCCTGCTAGACAGAAGAGTTTTCAATTCTTTTAAGCATGTTCGAGCCAAATTCTTCCATGATCTTGGCTTACTGAGTTCTTAGCATTTAAATCTTCTCTGGATTATAATTGGCAAAGCTGAACTCTCACTCCTGGTTCTATAGAGTGGTTCTCTGGATGCTTTTTTCAAGCAAGAATTTCTTTGACAACCTGCTCCTGACTCCTTCACTCATCTCATCTGGCTTCTAATATAATATTTAATCTCTAAGTTGAGGTTCACTGATAAGCCTCTATAATTTTTAATGATCTTTTTCTGGTTATAACAATAACACAAGCTCATAAGAGAGCATCTAGAAAACACAGAGGGGCTGGCATCATGGCATAGCAGTTAAGTTCGGCACACTCTGCTTTGGCGGCCCGAGTTTGCAGGTTCAGTTCCTGGGTACAGACCTACACCACTCATCAGCCATGCTGTGGCAATGACCCACATATAAAGTGGAGGAAGACTGGCAACAGATGTTAGCTCAGGGCTAATCTTCCTCAGCAAAAGAAAAAAGAAAACACAGAATGGTGTGAAGAATAAAAGCTGAAATTAGCCATAAGCCCATAGTCAGAGATGATTTAATTTCAGCTGGACACACTGATATTAATATAAATTATTAATACTATATTTTTACTTTGTTTCTTATGTTCTTCCTAAGAACATCATAAGCATTATCTTTATCATTAAATATTTTTTTAAAGCACCATTTTTGACTTTTAAATTTCACTCAGAGAACAATTTATGTGCTAAAAACTCAAAAGCCAGCATATTAGTCCAGTGCATAGATATATAGTCCTAAATTTATGTAGCTGAGCTCCTAATACTGAATATTTAGATTTCTTCTAATTTTTCATTGAAAACACATGAAACGTTTTCATAAAAACACTTCAATGTATATCTTTAAGTATAAATCTTTGTCCACATTCTTTAGAAAAGTTTCCTATAAGTAATATTATTAGTTTAATATGCACGAATTTTTTAATATTCTCAATAGATGTTGCAAAATTGTTTTAAAGACTTTACATTCCTAGGGGGCTGGCCTGGTAGTGTAGCAGTTAAGTTCGCCTGTTCAGCTTCTTGGCGGCCGTGGGTTCATTTGTTCAGATCCTGGGTGTGGGCATGGCACCGCTTGGCAAAAGCCATGCTGTGGTGGGCATCCCACGTATGGGGTGGAGGAAGATGGGCATGGATGTTGGCTCAGGGCCAGTCTTCCTTGGCAAGAAGAGGAGGATTGGCAGTAGTTAGCTCAGGGCTAATCTTCCTCAAAAGAAAAAAGACTTTACTTTCCTGCTTGAGAATGTACCTGATTCTCTGACCTTCACCAACAATAAATATTATAATTTTTAAATAGATTTTATTAGGAATTAAACAAAAAAAGTGGTATCTAGGGGCTGGCCCAGTGGCACAGTGGTTAAGTTCACATGTTCTGTTTCGGCAGCCTGGGGTTCACCAGTTCAGAACCCGGGTGCAGACCTACACACCGCTTATCAAGCCATGGTGTGGCAGGCATCCCACATATAAAATAGAAGAAGATGGGCACAGATGTTAGCTCAGGGCTAATCTTCCTCAAAAAAATGAGTAAATAAAATTTTAAAAAATGGTATCTAATTTTAACTCACATTTTTTATTGCCAATGAAGTTCGAGAGTTTGTTCAAATAAATTTCTTTGAGTCCAAATACTCTCCCTATCATATATTTCAAAACATAACTAAAGCATAATATATTCAAAAGGATGTTATACAGTAGTTTTATCACACAGATAAACTGTTTATTATAAGACCTCCATAAATATGAACCAAAAATGAGACAAAGTCTGATACTGAGAGAGAATATTTTAAATCAAAACTGCAGTGGAAAAGCCAGGACATGCCGTTGCCATATTTACATACCATGTTGACTTCAGAATTATTGGTGGGAGAAGGAATTGCCAGATCATAATTTCAAGGGATCAGGATTTAGGAAAAGATTTCTATAAATTTTGTTTATTTATTATGTGCTACTGGGTTAAGCCGTGACTAAGATTAGAGACGTGAGGGAAGGGAAGGAAGTGTATTCTAGACAGAAATACATCTCTGTCACAGGTTCAAAAAATACCCAGACATTTCCCTGGTGCTGTTTTGCAATTCTTCATATTTGCATTTTTCTCAAAACAAAGACCCGAGCCTGCAGCCAGAGCTGTTTTACCCCCTCAAAATTCTCTGAACAAAATTGCCTACATCCAGATCTCTATTTTTAACCCCTTGAAACTCTTGTTGAATAAATCACTTGATCTGATTGTGTGAAATAAGCTCTAAGCTCTGAATAGCTTCAATTATATCGCGTTCTATTCAGGTAAATTCAATCCAACAAACATTTATTGAGAACTCATCATGACAAACAAACAAACAAAAAGAGGTCTGTAGGAGTAACAGATATATCAACACATCACAATAATGCACCATGACTCTATGTGCTACAGATGGACATAAAGGATCATAGAAATATGGATAAGAGATGGATGGGAAGAAAAACTCCTCTTACCTCTTCTCCTTTTGTTGAATGAGTGGATCAAGGGTTTTTTAGGAAGTAAAGGAGAAAGAAGAGAAAGAGAATGGGGTGAAAAAGAAGAAAACTATTTTAGTTTCTTTTCCATACCCACAAACCTACCCCTCCCACAATATAAGCCCTAGTTAGGTTTCCTAGATTGATCTGGAATTGAGGTAAGTAGCCAAAGCTTTGGGGCAGATGGCTAAGGATTTATTGAGCAACATGAATGGGCCGTGGGAGTGGCCAGCTGTGTAGAAAACTACATCAAATATTATAGAAGGCAAATGCATGTGGGTATATTTCCAATCTTTTTTTTTTTTACCACTTCATTGAGGTATGATTCACTATAGAAAGGAGATATACAATGTATACAACTTGATGAGTTGGGAGATAATTACATAGCTGTGAAACCATTGCCATCATCAAGACCATAAGTATATCCATCTCCTCCCAAAGTTTCCACCCACCTCCTTTAGTATTATTATTGCCATTTGTGTGTGTGTGTGCATGTGTTAAGAACACTTAAGATCTACCCTCTTAGCAAATTTTAAGTATACGATACAGTATTATTAGCTATAGGCACTATGCTGTATAGTAGATCTCCAGAACTTATTCTGCATAATTGAAACTTTGCAGCCTTTGACCATCACTTCCCCATTCCCATCCTCCTCCCAGCCCCTGGCAACCACTTCTACTCTCTGCTTCTATGCAGTTGACTATTTCAGACTCCACATATAGGGTAGGTGAGCTGTATTTTTATTTTTTATTTTTTAATTTTTTCCTTTTTCTCCCCAAAGCCCCCCGGTACATAGTTGCATATTTTTAGTTGTGGGTCCTTCTAGTTGTGGCATGTCGGATGCCACCTCAGCATGGCCTGATGAGGGGTGCCATGTCTGCGCCCAGGATCTGAACAAGTGAAATCCTGGGCTGCTGAAGCAGAGCGCATGAACCCAACCACTCAGCCATGGGGCTGGCCCCGAGCTGTATTTTTAACTGAATGGATGTTTACAGGTTACAAAGTGCTCCTTCTTCCATATGTTATCTCATCTTTCCTCATAACAACTTGGTAAATGAGGAATTATTATTCTTCAATTTTACAGATGAGAAAACTGAAGATTAGGCAAGTTAAGTGACTTGCCCAAGACCATCCAGAAAGTGGTACAGCTAGGCATAAAACCTAAGTTTTCTGACAACAAGTTCAGTGATCTTTCCAGGAGAGGAAAGTCAAAATACACTATAAGCCATGCTGATATTATCTGTGCATGCAATGGCTCTAGCTTCTAGTATTTGCTTTAATGTTTCCAAAGAGGTCCCCTTTAGGGGCTGGCCTGGCAGTGTAGTGGTTAAGTTCACATGCTCTGCCCTGGCAGCTCAGGATTTGTGGGCTCGGATCCCTAGCATGGACCTACACACTGCTCATCAAGCCACGCTGTGGCAGTGTCCCAAATACAAAATAGAGGAAGATTGGCAACAGATGTTAGCTCAGCGACAATCCTCCTCAAACAAAAAGAGGAAGATTGGCAACAGATGTTAGCTCAGGGCCAATCGTCCTCACATGCATTCAAAAAAAATTCAAAGAGGTCCCCTTTAAACCTGTACTAAAAGCTCGAATTAAAAGAGGAGGAAGAGGAGAAGAAATTTTTAGTTATACCATTGATTTAGGCTAAAGATGCAGGAAAAACATAATGCTCTAAAATTTTCACCTATCTTGTAAAAGGGAAGCTAAAGCTAAAGAAGAGAGCTAGACAAGATCAGCTACAACATTATCATATTATTATCCTATTTTCATGATGTAATAATACTTAATATTCAAGTAATGCTTATTATTAAGATGCTTATATAGTGCTTACCATATTCCAGGTACAGTTTGAGTATTTCAGATGTGTACACTCATTTAGTCTTCACTACAACTTTAAGAGGCAGGTATAATTATGATTCTCACTTTATAGAGGAGGAATCTGAAGTATAGAGAGGTTAAGTAAGTTGCTCAAGGTCACACAAGCAGTAAATGATGGAGCCAAGATATAGACCCGGAAAACTGGGCTTCCCAGGGCCACTTAACCACTCTGCTGTACTGCCTCTTCTGGTGCCTGCAATGCTCCGTCCAGGAATCGTCAGACTCCTTTGACCCGGGCTAGAGATGTCCCTCCACACTGTGCTCTTCTAACGCCTTATACATCCCCTGTCAAAACACTCCTCACATTTTCTGTAACACTTGTTTAATTGTAAGTTTTTCTTCATAATCTCAAAGCTACGGAGGCAAATGCTGTGACTCTCTCATTCACCACTCTATCCCAAGCACCTAGCTCAATGCCTGGACCATAGTAGCTGCACAATGCATCCTTGTTAAACTAATTAACAAAATACTCTAACAAGTACTTCTACAAAGTTTACTATGTGCCAGGCACTGTTCAAAGAGCAGATATGAAACAACCCTATGAGGTACATACTATTTTACAGATAAGGAAACTGAGGCACAGAAAAGTTGAGTTATTTGAACAGGTCACACACTAGTGATAAGTAACAGAGTCAAGATTAAAACCCAGGGGTTGGCACGGACCTATGCACCACCTATCAAACCATGCTGTGGCAGGCATCTCACATATAAAGTAGAGGAAGATGGGCACAGACGTTAGCTCAGGGCCAGTCTTCCTCAGCAAAAAGAGGAGGATTAGTGGTGGGTGTTAGCTTAGGGCTAATCTTCTTCAAAAAAATAAAAAAGATTAAAACCCAGGCAGTCCAACTCCAGAGTCCACATTTTTAAGTACTAAGCTGAATGAATACATGAATGAATGAATGAACTATCTATCTGTATGCACTATAGAATCCCAGATTGCTGTTCCTTAGGCTTCTGTGACCAATTAGTTTTCCTAGTGGCTTCTTGATGGCTTCCTATATGGCTTGGGTTTGTTACTGTTCACTGTCCTCCTCCGGTGGAATGATGATGAACATTACAATTGCAACTAGGCTGAGTGAAGTACCAGATATTTCTGTCTCCATTACTCTGCTTTTTGTTTAGTCTCCACGAATGTCTCAGGGTGGAAATAGTTGTCTAAATTTTTGGAAAAGAACTAAAGAAATGGATTCTCATAGCATTGCTAGATGTCAGCAGAGCGCCAAATGGGAAAAAAAACCCTGTAAGAATTATTTTATTTCCAAACATGGGTCATTATTTTGCTGAAATCCCTCGGATCCCAAGTAAATTGTGAAAAATATTCAAACAAAATTAAACATATATTTAAAATGTTTAAACAGAAACTTCTGCTATGACATTTCCTGCATTTTATTACTTAATTGATTTGTTCTGCAAAAACTTATGCCATGAAAATAGGATCCTGCCTTCTTAAAAACCTGCTGGAATATTGGGAGAAAAAAAATACATAGTCTGGAAATAGATGTGCCTGAACATACAAGGATTTTCTTTTTATTATTCTTAAGTCTCTACTGGTATTTCCAGCACTTGGAATGAGGAAACCACACAGAACTATGCCCTCAATGATGAAGCAAGATTTATCATGATCAAGTTTATATTTTCTCCCACTTTATTCTCATCAGAGTACAAAACCTGTTTGCAGCATATGGGCCACAATGCATAGCACCAGGGCTGGTGTCCCCAAGGGGGTCAATAAATGTTTGTTGAAGAGTTGAGTAACATAGAAAGGAAGATACAGTTAGATATAGAATCCCTATGTTCTAGAATGTCTCTTCAAAAATGCAGATCAGCCTCTCCAAAGAGATAAAGTGAAATCAAAAATCCTGTTTTCCTCAAAGTTTTTGTGGCAATCAATCCCAGAGGAGAAATCAGAAGATATTTGAACCTTGAACCAAAAGTCTTTAAACGGAGTAGTTTTTCAAGGTCTCCCAGATGAACACAAATTATTATAGTTTTTGTCTCTGTCCCTGGATTTTTCACCCAATAGAAATAATTTATTTTGGTACCATATTGAGCATGCAGTGCAAAGAATCTCTCCCTTCCACATCTTCCCCCTAGCCACAGATCACTTCCACAGAAGGACATACTAGTTCCTTGTATGTCCTTCTGGAGATATTCTTTGCATATACAATTTTTTTTCACAAATGATAATATACCATACACATACGTCTGT
This sequence comes from Equus asinus, assembly GCF_041296235.1. Taxonomy (NCBI): domain Eukaryota; kingdom Metazoa; phylum Chordata; class Mammalia; order Perissodactyla; family Equidae; genus Equus; species Equus asinus. The sequence goes on along the minus strand of NC_091790.1, from coordinate 189,555,865 downwards.
TCCCTGCCTTTTTCGCATACCAGAACATGGTGAACTTGGCTCCACACCAGTATATATAGACATGTATCATTCCTTTACATGAGCATATAGAACTCCATTGTATGAATATACTATAATTTCCCTAGCTGGTCTACTATCATTGGGCACGTAGAGCCTATTTTTTGCTATTGTAAACAATACTGAAAAGAATATAGTTAAACATACAGACCACAAGTATTTTAGAGGGAATAACATTAGGTAAACGCTGAAAAAAAAGGCTCTTTGAAGCCTTTTGGGGGGTACTTATTTCCAAACTTAAAAAAAGGAAAAAAATTTTTAAAATCTCTAGTAATTTAGGAGAATAATGAACTATAATACAAATATAGGTTTGTAATATGCAAAAGAAAACTGGATTTTTTGGAATGAATTATTCTCTTTATGAGTAGGATAGTTTAAGAATTAAATGAAGTGTTTGGATAGCAGAATGAGATGGTTGAAGAGAAATAACTTTAGCTACATATGCACAGATCTTTCCAGTATACAACGGCCTTAAAGCTGGAAAAGGTATAGAACACAGGACTACAAGTTTGAAATGATTAAGGCTGGGAGAAGGGTCTTAGTCATGAAAACACAGCAGAATGAACAGGTTTAAATAGCGTTGCAGAGAAACATGGCAACGTGAGAGGTGGAGAACAAGGGCAAGTGAGTTACAATGGAACTAAGGGCAAGTCTTGAATCAAAAAGAAATAATAACAATATCCAAAGGATGGCTATACAATGATGGGCCCAAACAGGGTCAGCATGAAACCCATGGAAACCTCTCTGCAAATATTATTGTGCATTTCAATCCTTCCGACTTGGGGGAGTATTAGCCAGGGGAAGGTGGGGGCAACAAAGAGGGCAATCAATCAATATGCCATTGAGTTTTGCCTAAGTTTCTGGACAGCTAAAGCCCAGGCATGTGACCTAGACTCTGCAATTAGCTGCTCTTTCTAGGACTCGTTGAGTGATGCAAGGAGGAAGAGTTAGATTTTACCTATGGCAGTATGCGACAGATACAACAGTGCCATTAAGCCATGCAGAACAATGGTGAGGGATGTGATGCCTGAACGTCTGTCCTCTTAACCAGGCTGCTCCAGCTGCCAGCCCCCTGGTTCCTGCCTGTTTTCTAAGCCTGGTTCTCTATTTCCCAGACAATTCTGTGAGTCATCCAGTATCCTCCTAATAAATTTATTTTCCACTTATGTTACCCAGGGTCCATTGCTGTTCTTTGTATTCAGGAACCCTGACTGATTCAGTGAACATTAAGTAAGCAAGCAACCTCAACTAGAGCCAGCCTCTGACAGAAATAAGGACAGGGACAGAGATCTTCAGAACTGGGGTCCTAAATGAGATAACCTCCAACACTGGGCTATAAGCTTGGTCTCTTCATGTTAGGCCAGAGAAGCAAAAAGCAGGGCAAATGTACAGAAGGGCTGCACTCATCTCTGGGGATTAGATAACTCTCATTCCTCCTGATGAAGTTATCAGGTCTGTTGGAAGATAAGTGTCTGACTGCTCTTCTCCCCAGGAAATGGGAGCTGGCTGGGTGTAGGAGAGGGGAGGAGCAGGGAGTCAAGAGGAAATTGACAAAGGTATCCAGGGCACGGCTGCAGATTTCAAACCCAATCATTCAAAGGGAGCCTGGTGGAAGGTGGCAAAAGATCTGTAAGTTGGAAACGGTAGGACACCATGAACAGGCTGAGTGATTCTTTGTGATACTAGCACAGAGGAAGTTGAGCCCCAGCACTTCATCCATTAGCGAAAGGAACTCATTTGCTTTGCTTGCTGCCATACCCTCAATGGTGCCTGTTATATTGTAGGTCCTCAATAAGTGTTGAATGAATGAAAGAATTATTAAAGATTGGACATCCACCATTAGTTGGCACATCAGGGCATCTCATGTAGGCGGGATGGAATGACATACGGGGTTTCAGTCCAGACCTGTCTGGCTCAAAAGTTCAAATTCCTAATCATTGGGCCTATAGTGTCTACTTCCTGGATATTTGCAGCAGGATTCTGCTGCCTGCTAAGCTATGTGAAGGCACCCATCACAGCTGCTGGTGCTCACCAAGCTGTCACTTGCCCTGGTTGCCATCTCCTCCTTCTCTGTGCATCATTGTGGCAGATATACTGGACTCTTCAAGGTGCCAAAGCTCCTCTGAATTCTGGGCAAATGTGCTTTGGATGTCACGCTTTATGAACGAGTATTAAAGACCTGATGCTTGTATACCAATGTCACACAGAGATTTTAGGGAGATGGCTCTTTCAGAGTTGACTCATACTCACATCTTCTCCTCTCTCCAGTACATACACCTGCAGTTGGGTGCCCACATTATTCAGATACGAGTTTATGGAGGGGGCTGAACTGGGACACAAATCTGAGTAACAAACATGAGTCAGTATCATCCCCTGGCCCGCCAGTGACTAAGGCTTCGTTACAATCTTGTATGTCAGGTTCTTCCCTGGAGATTCATCTCTCAGGAGATTTATTGGGATCTTCTACAGGCATACTTCTGCTAGCTAGCCCTCGGTTTCTCAGGGGTGTCAGACTTGTATGAATCCCAGGAGTAGACACAAATGAGATGCTCTCTTGGATCCTTCTTAGACAAAGTTAGCAGTTTCAAGCATATACAATAACTTTTTTTTAACTTCCCTGCAATAAAATCAACAAGATCAAAAAACTTTTAAATCAAGTTTCCATTTTATAGGAAAATATGTTGAAAGCAAAATCATAGCGATAGAAAGGAGGTCAATGGTTGCTTGAGGTTGGGGTAGGGAGAGAAGATTGACTGAAGCTTACTGGGTTAGGGCACTGTTCTATATCCTAATTGTGGTGGGGGTTATATGATTGTACATCTGTTGCATTAGTCTGAGTCCCTTCAGAAGCAGACCTAGAGGTAAGAACTTGGATGAAAGTAGTTATGTGGGAGATGATTCCAAGAAATACAGAAAGTGAGGAAGTATGGAAATTGAGACAGGGAAGAGAGAAAAAGAGCACATTAATGATCACTTTACTGTGGTGGGCAACTGGTGTTCAATCCTGCATTGTCTTGACTTGAAGTGTATTCCATAATCTCTTATTATTTCTTAGACATTTTATTTTAAACATTACTTTGAGGAATAATTTAAAAGCTAGGATAATGTAGGCTTCCTCCTGAGAATTTCTTTTTCCCTCTACCAAGTACCTGATGGTGCTAGCAGGCAAGGACAGGACTGAATTACCTAGATGACCCACTGGAGAGTACCTACCTACCCTTACTTTCTGAAGTTGGGCATTTCAAAGTCCCAGTCAAAGGGAGAGGGTCTCCACCTTCAGATATGTTGAATTCCAACCCCTGTTCCTTTAGTCCCAGGTGAGCATGAAGCCACTCCACTTTTCAACTGTTCCCCCCAGATGAGCAAATGGTCCCAGGGTAAAAGCAGTAATCTTTTAGCATATTTAACAAGGAAGGGGATCTTTATCCTTGGCAGCCAAAGGACTTACCTTTCGCCATTGGCCAAAGGCAGCTTTGTCTCTTAGATGACTTTTTTGCAAGAGCAAATGCCCCTTGGACATAAATGGCTTCAATTCATCTCTTTCCCAGATCAAGGCCTACTATATTATTATGTCTTTGATGTTTATAGTAAATGTTTCTGGTATTTATCCAACTTCTTTTTTATTGTCTTTAGTGAACGGATAAAGAGACTTATATCTAATAAGCCCCCAGGAGCCAGGAAGTAGAGTGAAGAGAGTCACATCTGGATGGTCCTGGAGATTCATTCCAGTCCCTCCTTCAGTATTGCGATAGAGTAGAATACTGTTCAGCAAATATTCCCTCCACCTAACCTCCATGAGGAGTTCACTTCCTAGCTCTTTTGATGTTCAACTTGGCCATGTGAGTTGCTTTGACTACTGAGATGTTGCCAAATGTAGGTGCAAGGAGAGGCTTCAAACGGGCTTGCATATTTGGGGTTGCCCTCCTGTACCTCTGTCATTGCCATGAGAAGAACTTTTCTCAGGAAGTTGCTGCCCCTTCAGCCTGGGCCCCAGAATGAACAGACACGAATGTAATCCTGAGTCTAACTCACAGAGGAGCCAACCCCAGATGGACTTGCAGCTTGAAGCAGAGCAACCCAGATGAGCCTGGTTTACATATGTTGCCCCCCCAGCTGACTAGCAGTTGCATGAGAGAAAACAAATGATAATTCTTTTGAGACACTGCATTTTGGGGGTAGTTTGTTACACAGCACTTCTGTGGCAAGAGCTAATCATACAAATAGCCTAGGAAGAAGCTGGCTCAGCAGATCTAAGTTATCACAACAGAAAACAAGGCTATTATCAGAATCTGAGCTCCAGAAACTTCTCTTTTCTAACAGGACATTCCCCAACCAAGAGGTTCTCATGGTTACATAATTGTCTAGATGCTCCCCATTTCCCATTCTCTACAACATCACAAGAGTGTGGTTCATCACCTTGGAGGCCTCCCCACCTTTTTGGGGAGTACACCCAGTTTATTTATGCCAGGCTTAAGCATGTGTCTTTGGGGGATAATGAGGAACGATGCCTTGCTGAATCTCCAGTATGTTTTCCCCACTAAGTCTTATTTTGCATTTACACTATGCAGCACTAGTGGTGTGTGTGCCTCTGCCCCCTTTGCACAATAAGGGGAAAGGTTGGTCAGAATTATCTTTTTTTTTTGGAGGAAGATTAGCCCTGAGCTAAAATCTGCCACCAATCCTCCTCTTTTTGCTGAGGAAGATTGACCCTGAGCTAAGATCTGTGCCTATTTTCCTCTACTTTGTACGTGAGATGCCTGCCACAGCATGCCTTGGTAAGCCGTGTGTGTAGGTCCGTGCCTGGGATCTGAACCAGTGAACCCCTGGCTGCCAAAGTGGAATGTGTGAACTTAACCACTGCAGCACTGGACTGACCCCTGGTCAGAATCATCTTGTATGCTGTTACCAAAAGCCAGAAATCCCAATCACTCCGTTAAAAACCCATTATCCAAACTTAACAAATCTTACTATTTTGGCGTGCGTGTTTTTTGAGTTATTTCATATCCTTATTGCTGATATATAGGAATGTTATTGATTTTTCTATGTTGATATTGTATCCAACAACTTTGCCGAACTCTTATTTTCATTGTTTGCTCATACATTCTCTTGAATTTTCCATGCTGAAAATCATATCTGTATATAATGAGAGTTTTTTCTCTTTCTTTCTAGTTCTTTTACCTCTTGTTTCCTTTTTAAAGGTATGCTTTTTTTCTTTTTGGTGAGGAAGATTGGCCCTCAGCTAACATCTGTTGCCAATCTTCTTTTTTTTCTCCTCAAAGCCACAGTACATAGTTGTATATCCTACTTGTAAGCCCTTCTAATTCTTCTATGTGGGATGCCACCACAGCATGGCTTGATGAGTTGTGTGTAGGTCTGTGCTCAGGATCTGAACTGGCAAACTCCAGGTCGCTGAAGCCGAGCGTGGGAACTTAACCACTATGCAACTGGGCCAGCCCCTTTTGTTTCCTTTTTATGTCTTTTTGCATCAGCTGGACCCTCCAGTATCATGCTGAATAGACTATGATAGCGGTGAACATGCTTGTCATGTTTTAAAGAAAATGCTTTTAAAATTCCACTATTAAGTATAATATTTACTGTAGGTTTTTAGTGGATTATGGAAGTTCCCTTTATTCCTCGTTTTCTAAAGTATATATTTTGATCATTGAGCATTGACTTTTACTGAAAACTTTTCCTGCATCTATTAGAATGATCATACTTATTTTCTATTTTAATCTGTTGATGTGGTAAAATATACTGCATTTGTCTCCATAAGTGAAGAAGTTGATTAAGAAGAGTTGAATGAGAGGCATTATATATTTCTTGAATGACTGGCAAAACTAGCCTTCAAAAATATTCAGACTTAGTGTCTTTCAGCAGGAGAAACCTGACAACTGATTCAATTTTTTCATGACTGTTCCTGAATAATATAATTGCTTTCACTGTGAAGCACAAAGGAGAGTACAAAATGTATTTGCATCTCTTAAAAATAATAGCAACATGAACTCCTGTGTGTCTCCAAGATAGATTAAGAAACAGACCAGCATCAGTTCCTTAGAAGTTCTCTGTGTAACCCTCTAAGATCATGTCCTTTCCCGGCCCCCCCATAGAGATAACCATGTCCTGAATTTAGTATAAAACATTTCATTGCTTTTCTTTGTAATTTTAACTCTATTTATGTATCCCTGGGCAATATTATTTAGTTCCGCGTATTTTTTTTTTAAAGATTGGCCTTGAGTTAACATCTGTTGCCAGTCTTTTTATTTTCTCTTTCTCCCCAAAGCCCCCCAGTACACAGTTGTATATTTTAGTTGTAGGTCCTTCTGGTTGTGCTATGTGGGATGCTGCCTCAGCATGGCTTGATGAGTAGTGCCATGTCCGCGCCCAGGATCCGAACCAGTGAAACCCTGGGCTGCAAAAGCGGAGCATATGAACTTAACCACTTGGCCACAGGGCTGGCCCCAAAGTTCTGCTGATTTTTGAACTTCATATAGAATGTATAATACTGTTATATAGCCATCTGTGACTGTCTTCCTTTGCCATATATTTTGTTTTTGAAATTCATTCTTTGAAATTGAAATGTGTAGCTATCGTTCATTGTTTTGCTGCTGCTGTATTACACCATACTAAATTACTCAATTTATCCATTCTACTATTGATTGACATTTGGGTTGTTTCTAGTGCTTTTACTACTATAACTAATGCTGCCATTAAGCCTCCTGGCATACCTGTGTAAAATACACACACACACACACACACACATATATACACATATACAAACACCCCCCTCTAGGAGCGGAACTATTTGGTTGTAGGGTATATATTCATGGGCCATTCGCATTTCCTCTTATATGAATGATTTTAAAAAAGCAAACCAGCAAATGACAGCCTGTGAGCCAGCTACCTATTTTGGTAAATAAAGTTTTATTGGAACCAGGGCCAGGATTAGGGGGAGGGAAGTGAGGCAGGGTTGTGTAAATTCAGGGTCACATCTTCTCTTTATTTTATATTTTAATATTTTGTTTATCATGGATTTTTTTCGCATTTATTTTGACTTTTTAAAATGTTATATCAAGATATTTTTTATCTTGATTACTGCATCTTTTGGTGCTTCCTTAAATTTTGTGCCAAGGGAAATGCCTCCCTCACTTCACCCTAATCCTAGCCCTGCCCTAGTCTCAGCCCTGCCCTAGTCTAGTCCACTTATTATCTCCAGGCTGTACTTCTGCAATAGCTTCCTAACCGGCCTCTCCACTTCTACCTTTACCATCCTTCTTTTTTTTTTTTTTTAAAGATTTTATTTTTTCCTTTTTCTCTCCAAAGCCCCACTCTGGTACATAGTTGTATATTCTCCGTTGTCGGTCCTTCTAGTTGTGGTATGTGGGACGCTGCCTCAGCGTGGTTTGATGAGCAGTGCCATGTCCGCGCCCAGGATTCGAACCAACGAAACACTGGGCTGCCGCAGTGGAGCGCGCAGACTTAACCACTTGGCCACGGGGCCGGCCCCCTATTTTCAGTGTTATACAGAAATGTATTCAAATATTTTTTGTTTGGTTCTTTTTTATTTCTAAATAATGGATTACATTATACACAATATATCATGTTGTAGTTTACTTATTTATTCTTTACCTCGTAATATATCATGGACATTCTTTCAGGTCAATATATAGTTCTTGCTCTTTCTCTTTTTTTATAGCCAAGTAATTTTCCAGAGAATGGAAGTACAAAAATTAAATAACTTCCCCAGTGAGGGATATTCAGTAGCATGGTTTCTTAAAAATGTAAATTAGGGGGCCAGTCCCGTGTCCGAGTGGTTAAGTTTGTTTGCTCAGATTCAGCGGCCCAGGGTTCGGATCCTTGGTGTGGACATGGCAGCGCTCATTAGGCCATGTTGAGGCGGCTTCCCACATGCCACAACTAGAAGGACCTACAACTAAAATATACAACTATGTACTAGGGGGATTTGGGGAGAAAAAAGCAGGAAAAAAAAGAAGATTGGCAACAGTTGTTAGCTCAGGTGCCAATCTTTAAAAAAAACCGTAAATTAGATTATGCCTCTTTCTTTCAAAGGCTTTTCTTTTCCCATAGAATAAGATCAACATTTCTGGGGCCCACCTGGTGACATAGTGGTTAAGTTTGTGTGCTCTACTTTGGCTGCCTGGGGTTCTCAGGTTCGGATCCCAGGCATGGACCTACACACTGCTGACCAAGCCCTGCTGTGGCGGCATCCCATATACAAAGTAGAGGAAGAATGGCACAGATGTTAGCTCAGGGACCATCTTCCTCACACCAAAAAAAGATCAACATTTCCTACTGTGGCGTGAAAGGCTCTGCAACGATCTGGTCCTGGCTTCTCTTTAAACTCACCTTACACCATTCTTCCTCTTGCTTTACCATAGCCCACCCCAGCCTTCTGGCAGGGTTTTTTCACCGTATGGTCCCTGCATATTTTCTACTCCTACCTTGTAAAGATCTTCCTTGACTATCCTCTTCTTCCCCACCAATCTAAACTAGTTTCCCTTCTTAAATGTTCTCATAACATGTTGTAAACACCTTCATAGTACTCATCCCAGACATATACAAGAAATTATATTTATATACTTGCATTTATTTATATGTCTCATTATTTCACCTCTGCCTGCTCCCCTAGGCACCATGCTCTATGAGACAGAGACAGTATTTTGCTGTACCACCAGCACCTAGCACAATGCTTAAAGGTAAAAAACATTTATTAAGTGAATAGATGATATGTCCCACACTGAGGAATCATTATGCAGCTAGGTAATAGATTTAATGTTAATTAACTTTTAAAATGATATGAGAATTAAGTGTTATATGGATAAGTCTATACGAAATTATACATACACACATATACATACATATATATATATATATATGAAAAATTGGTAATATAGTATAGTAAAAGGATCATTGGCCTGAAAGGGTAGTGACTGTCGCTAGTTAGTTGGTGACCTAGGAAATGTCACTTTGCTTTTAGTCTCCATCAATGAATGACTCTCAGTAGGTGTGGTATTGCCCCCTAGTGTTGGATACTCTGGGAGGTACTACTGGCCTTTAGAGAGCAGGAGCCAGGTAAGGTAGACTTTCTGCAAAAAGGTGGGACCTTCCTCACATGGAAAATTATTTTGTGCCCCTCATGACTTTTTTTGTTTTTTTTTTGAGGAAGATTAGCCTTGAGCTAACATCTGCTGCCAATCCTCCTCTTTTCGCTGAGGAAGTCTGGCCCTGAGCTAACATATGTGCCCATCTTCCTCCATTTTATATGTGGGATGCCTGCCACAGCATGGCTCGACAAGCGGTGCAAAGGTCCGCACCTGGGATCTGACCTGGGGAACCCTGGACTGCCAAAGTGGAACGTGTGAACTTAACCACTGTGCCGCCAGGTCCCCTCATGACTTTTTTATTTTTTATTTTATTTTTTTCCTTTTTTTTTTTTTTCTCCCCAAAGCCCTCCAGTACATAGTTGTATATTCTTTGTTGTGGGTCCTTCTAGTTGTGGCATGTGGGACGCTGCCTCAGCGTGGTTTGATGAGCAGTGCCATGTCTGCACCCAGGATACGAACCAACGAAACACTGGGCCACCTGCAGTGGAGTGCGTGAACTTAACCACTCGGCCACGGGGCCAGCCTCCCCCCCCCATGACTTTTAAATGCCCAAGTGTAGGTGAAAAATCTATATATAATGATCTGTACCTAAAACATGACCTATTTTACACATGAACACAAACCTGTTTTTTAGTTTTACATAATTCTAACAGTGAATGTTTTAGGAATGCATCTACAGTAGACACTAAGGACAGATTAGTGTTGTCCACCAGAAGTGGCCACAATACCATACCTGCGTCAGTTGATATTTGTAGCTTTCACATTCATGGGGATCTTATTTATAGGTGCAAGCAAATGACGACGATTATATTTTCTAGAATAGTCAAGCCTAAGCATTTAAATACTGAAATACAAATCATTGTATTATAAATTACTTTCTTGGTATTTTTTATATTATATATAGGGCATTATTTTGATTTAAAACAAATCACGTATGTAGGTAGGTTATATTACCCATGAATTTCATTTTAGGCTAATAAAGAGACATTATGAAAATACTTATTAGAAAAAGGTGTGTTGGGTAGAATAATGGTGTGAACCATTGGATTAGATGATGATGATCTCTTCTAGTTCTTAATGTGATGGTTCTAATCTTTAATAATGGAATGCATTTTTTTAATTTTGTTCGTTACCTTGTTTATATTCCATTATAAAATTGGTAATATAAAAAAACACATTTAAAAAATATGTCTTCTATACCAAATGTTTAGACAGTTACCTAAAAGTAAATCCAAATGAGTTCCCAAGTTTCCTTGCTAGATATTAATTTCATGATTATATAATTCCAAATTTATGGTAAATTGTGAGTTTATTGCATATTTTGTTTTCACCAAATAATTTTTGTCTCTAGGCTTGACAATGAAGAAACTGAAACACAAAGAACTAATACATTAAAAAAAGAATAAAATGAAGGCTTCTCACTAAGAGATTATATTCACAGATTTAAAATTGCAACCTCTTTTCCTATTCCCTTTCCCTGTTTCAATTTTCTTCCTCAGTTAAGGTATACTATACATTTTAATCATATATTTTAAAAATTGCCTCCTATTTCTTCTCTGCCCCCGCGCCCCCCGACACTAGAGTAGATACAGGAATTCCTAGAATAGGAGCAGAGATTTTTGTCTGTTTTGCTCACCGTCGTCTTCCCATGTATACAACAGTGCCGGGCACACAGGAGGAGCTCAATGAGTATTTGTTGTATGAATAGGGGAAGAATACACGCAATAAGCAAAAATGACTGCTTTGAGCGCCACTTCCACCAGAATTCTAGGAGGCAAGCTGGAGGGACCAGGAAATTGATTTTTGTGATTGAGGATTCCTCGGAGCTTGCAGGGATTGCGGGTGCATTCTTATAGTCTTTGAGATATATTGAGGAGTTTGTGAACTTCGTGCGTAGAGCTCTGCAGTTGGAAAACGGACTAACAATAATTTGCACGGAAGTCCGCAGAATGTTAAGTTTATACCATCAGAAACACTTTTTTGTAACTGCATGGATCTTCCACTTTCTCTTGTACGTGCAGGACAATTTAAAGTATTTCTTCACCGGAGATTAACAGTGAGGATGGGATCAAGGGTGGTGGCTCCAAAATGCGCAAACACAGCAAACGAGTTAACGCTCTTTCCGCAAACACACGTCAATTCAGTATCAAATTCTCATGCTAGATCAAATCCCGCGCTCCTCCTAGCCCTAATCTGCCTTCACCCGCCTCCTGTAATACCTATGATGGGCGGGACAGAGAAGAGCCGTTCTCAGCTCCCCTCAAATTGGTTAAGCTCGTCCCGGGTTTTGGTGTGCCATATTTGAGCAAACACCGAGAAACGGAACCACTAACGAAGACTGCCGACCAAATGACAGCGGAGCAGCACACGCGGGTAGAGAAGGAAGCAAAACATGAAGAAAGGCAGTAGTCTAGCAGCCACGTGAGGAGGGCGAGCCCGTCAGCCCTCGGAGCGAGAACTTTGACTCCCGGCTTGCAGCTGGGCAGTTATCCTCCGAGGACTACAACTCCCAGGGTGCAGCGGGAGCGGCCCACCCCCGCCACTCCTCTCGCCCCTCCCCCGCCCCTCCCGGCCTGATCGGCGTGCGCCTGCGCACGGGAGGCCGGAGGAGTCTTACCCTAATGTAAGATGGTGGCCCGTCTGGCTGTGGAACCCACCGAAAGCTGAGAGTCTCTCTCTCTCAGCCGTAAAGGTCGGACTCGCTGAAGCAATCAGGCCCGGTTCTGAAGAGTTTTTTTCCCCGACGCTCGTTCAGTGGTCTCTTGTGAGGACGCGGCAGCGCCTGGAGTCGACTAAGGGAAAAGCGAGGCAAGGCAGGCGGGTGAGTCTATGCGGGGCTGGGCTTAAGGGGAAACCCGGGGCTGACCGGCTACGAGAGAGCGGAGGCTTCGCGGGGACTGTGCAGGCCGCACCCCCCTTTTTCCCCACCCCCCGCCTCATCTTCACCCTCCTCCTCCTCGGTCTTCCTCCTCCTCCTCCTCCAACTCCCTCTCCCCTCTACGCCACAGCAGTTAGCACCAGGAAAAGGGAGCGGAGCAGGCGGCGGCGCGGCGGCCAGCCCGACTCCTTCGGAAATTTCAATTGGGAGGCGAGGCGGCGTCTTGTCTTTAGCTCTCCCTCCTCCGTTTTGTAGGGGCAGGAATCTTAGGTCTCAGTCCTTTTTGTTTTCCCAGCCCCCTTTCCCTCTCTGACGTCCTTTCCTAGTGGCCAGGTCTCCCAAGACCAAAGCCATCACTTCCCCTCGGACCCGTGTTGCTGCTGCTCGTTAATCCCCCTGCTCATTGCCCACTCGTCCTGCTGCCTGTGTTTGGCTCCACTGCTGCCACTCTGCACTTAGCTTTTGCCCCCCTCGTGGGCTTGCAACCAGCCCCTATTCTGTCCGCCGCCCTCGAGCTGCTTCCGATTTGCAGGCTTTCCTTTAACTACATCTGTCATTTTGAAGCTGCCCCTGAAGTAGCCAGATTATGTGCTGCTCATGCGAACCCACCTATTTCACAGCTTTTTGGGAATTGTCCGTTCCTTCCCTGTTTCCTATACAGATTCTTTAAACATACAGTTCCAGAAAAAAGGATGCCCTGTGTTGGCCCCTGAAAAGTCAAGGAAGTTGGGGAGTGAATGAAGTGAGGTAGGATACTCTTAAACGTTCTGAGTGAAGATCGTTTGTTCAGACTACTCAAGAGAGGAGCGTTTTCGTTTTGCGTTCAGTGATCTATTTGTGGATTATTCGCTCTTTTGGGACGTGGTGTTTTTTTTTTTCCTCTTCTCATTTTGGACCGGTTTCTCCATGCTACTAAGCGTTCTTCTGAATTGCCTCTCCCCAGGACACTTAATGTGGGCTCTGATTATACCAACAAACATTAGCCTAGGCGTTTCAAAATAAGGTAAATCTGGCACACCACCAGATTCATCTGTGAACTCCACAAGCAAATATAAGTGGTGTTTTGATTATCTGCAGGTTGTGTGTGGGTTACAGATCCCTTCCATATTGAGAATTGGTTATTGACTAAGTGAGCTGTATTGATGTTCAGCGTAATTGATGACATATTTTATTTATGGTTTGAGTGGAAATTTCCTCTCTAGCTAGTATCAGACTTAGTATTTTTGGATTTGGGAAATTCTGTCTTTACCATTTCTAGCATGGTAGGTATCTGAGTAAATTGTCTTCTCTTGAAAACCCATTAGATATGTAAGCAAAAGAAAAATCGATTTTTTTCCCCAAAATTAAATTTTTCCTTTTTTCCACAGAGAGGAAGGAGGCTGGGAAAAGAAATGGCAAAGCTGTGTACATACATGCATTTGGTGTCACTCACTGTCATTATTATCTACATTAAAAAGCAGAAAACTAGAAGCAAGAGGTGGCTTATTATGTCTGTGTTTTGGCGAAAGCTAAATTGAAATGTACTGACTAATGGCATAATGGGAAGAAAGAGCCTTTGCTATAATCAGACCATTGTGAAATAATTACCACAATAGCAAACAGGATAACATTGATCAGATACATACATCTCAAGTTTAAACATAAATAAGACATTGTCTTCTTAAGATACATGTAAAAATGTTAAAAGTCATCGTAGCCCTCTTATGCAGCAATATTCCTCTTATTTGCAAAAGTAATAATATCTCAAGTGTAAGTACAAATCCCTTTTAATCACTTTTGCACATTACAGTACTGTTGTGATTTTTATACATTTTACCTGTAATACTTGAGGAATCTTCATTTGGCCTAACAGTTACTTAGTTGTGATAAATGGTCTGTTTTATCAAATATAAACCGAGGTTAGGAAAGCTGTTTGGAAACTTTTTTCCTTTTAGCAGCTTAAGTCTCAATTTGGGGAAACTAAATAAATCTCTACTCTTCTGAGAATTGGAAGCAATTTATATAGCAAACCTTGTCCTAAGTTATAAGTTGAGATTTAAAAAAAAATATTGTTCTTAGTTTGTCAGTAGGAATATATTTAATGCAACTGATCCAACTGATCTTCAACTCTAAGTAAAAAATATATTTCATTTTATTTGTAATAATGCCAGTATAGAAGCTTTCCACTTTGAACAAGCCTAACAGACAGGTTTAGAAACTTTGGCAGTCATACTTGGCTGGATTGTAAGCCGTGTGTTCTAGGAGAGGACTGTTTGTCTGACAGAAGAGAGTAAATGACTTTAATATACCTTTTCTTTTGTAAAGATATTTTGACTCAATAAATATATTCTCTAGTAATTTTCTCCATGCCATATTTTTTCCTGCAATCATCAAATTCTTAGTTTCAGCACTCTGAAATCAAAATGAATTTATCTTGGGATCTTTAGCACATCTCAAGAAAATATCTGAAGTTCTCTGATGTTTTGATAGGAAATAGGGAGCTGAGATTTCGGAATATTTTTGTATGGTTTAAGTTTTAAATGTAACATTATAAACATTGCAGCTTCCTAATTTCCTGGTTTTTTTTTTTGTTTTGTTTTGTTTTGTTTCATAGTTTGGACTACTTTCTACCAGTTTCAATAATTGAATTCTTCAGATGAATAGATTATTTCTATAGGAAAGTTTTTGAATATGAATTACTTAAAGTTGATTTATTATAAAATTTGTTTTCATAAAGTTCCATAGACAAATTTTTAATTTTGTTAGGATGAGAGAATTATATCAAATGGCAAAATGTAGGAAAATTATTTTGTAATGCCTTTCAACTGCACTCTAAATGGAAGCACTGGTGATAACTTGCAACTCATTACTTTGTACAAGAAAGAAGGCCTTCCTTAAGGATGAACTCCTTAGGGGAGTTTTATTTTAAAAATGATTTTACGTGTCTGAAAAAATATCTTCTCAATTTAAGCAATATGATTTTAGAAGTCTTCTCTTTCTCTCCTTCCCTACTCCTGGTTTTAAGGTGAAGCTACATTCTTTATTTTAATGGTTTTTTTTTTTTGGTTCCTGCAAGTAATACTTGATTGAATCTGTTAATCTATTTCAACTCACTGTTGTTATTTTTGTAGACAATTCAAGTGAAATAGAAAGTTTTGATTTGTGAAAACGTCAACCTCTGCTGACAATTCAGTTAGCTTTCTGTCATTAAGTGTAGTACTGTCTTGACTTTTTGTGAAGGAGGTTGGTTCCAAAGAAAAACAGTAGGGAAATAGGTTATAGAGATTTTTGGTGTTCTAGAAATAGTATAACTAGAACGTACTACATACTTTTCTCAGAGGATTTCTTAATCTAAGTGGAACTTGTAAATGGTTTTCATCCCACTGGAATAGCATGTTTTGGAGAAAACTTGTTAACACATTCTGAGAGTTGTAAAATTTTATGTTACCTCAGAGATACTAGGAATAATCTGCAAATTCTGCAAATCTGCCTATTCTTATACAAAATGTGTCAATATCTGATGTTTTAGAGATAGTAGTATGTGTTTTTTTCTCATAAGTTGAGAGAACAAATTTTAAAGATGGCATCATTTTCTCAATTATTTAGTAATGCAAGGAAAGAAGATAAGTGGGACTTTTAAATCACATATTTAGTGGTTTTCTGAACGCACTTTTTTCAGAATTGTTTTTAATCTCATTATTATGTGGCCTTCGGTATTAGAAAACATTGGGTGGTAAATGTCAACTTTTTTTTTTTTAAAGATTTTTAAAAAATTTTTTTTCCTTTTTCTCCCCAAAGCCCCCCAGTACATAGTTGTATATTCTTTGTTGTGGGTCCTTCTAGTTGTGGCATGTGGGACGCTGCCTCAGCGTGATTTGATGAGCAGTGCCATGTCCACGCCCAGGATACGAACCAACGAAACACTGGGCCGCGTGCAGTGGAGTGCGGGAACTTAACCACTCGGCCGCGGGGCCAGCCCCAGTGTCAACTCTTTAAGGGTAGTAGTCCAGTGGGTTTTGTCGCATTTCTTTTTCATAGTAGCATCCTTTTATTTTTCATCCTTTTTTTTTTTTTTCAAAGAATAGTATCATCCTTTCAATCAGAAAGTAGTTTATAGAAGAGAAAACTTAACACTCTTTTGGCCCCTTAGATGGCTTTCCCATAGCAGAGTTTTTCTTTTACCAGAAGAGAGAAATTACATGCTACTAAAAAGAAGATGATTACTTATACTTGCTGGGAAATCTTAGCTTTAAAGATAGTACAAGTACAAGGCAATTTGAATATGAGTTTATTTTTCTCCTAAGGAATTTGTGAGGATGATTTCATTCCTGCTAAACTCTGTTTATACGAGAGAGTTGTCCTGTTTTAAACTCTAATTACATTGGGTGATGGGCAGGTGATGTATAGCTATGAGGATAAACCTTGCTCTTTGTGTATGTCAGATATCTGTTCAAAATCAAATACTTTTTTAAGTTATGTTAACTAAAATCTTGCCTCTTGATTATTTAGAGCAAATATGGAGAAGGGGAAATCAAAATAATCAGATTGGTTTGTATATATGCCTAAAACCAGTTTGAAAAAAAAAGTTAAGGCAAAAATGCAGTGTAATTAGGAGAATAAAATGCCAACGTTTAAAGATAATAGGCGTTGTATTACTGCTTTTGGAAGGAATTAGTGAATGATGTTGTAGGGAAGGTAGTGATTGAATTTTGAAAAGTAGCTATAGACCGAAATAGCAAAAGGGTGGAGCATTTCTTAGCAGCAACAAACAGATACATTGTCATTAAGCCAAATATCTGAAATTTCTTAAGCATGTTTTTCAGTCTTTGGAATAAAGAGGAAGTGCTGATTTTTCTAATTATTTAAGAACCTACTAATTCACTCCCTGTTAAGGACAATAGGTGTCTACAGATTGTGAATTTCCTGAAATAACATTGGCTGATTTGGGTTATTGAACATTGATTGTAGCAACCTTTCTTTTTTTCCTTATATTCTATCTTTCACATTTTGCTTATGATTTTTTTCTGATGTTTTTGATTTTCAGCAGTTGTTTGGGTGAACCCTTTTGTAAATGCTGTAATTGAATGAAAATTTGAAATATAAACAGTATTGTTTTTGGTGGTAAGGTTAAATTTTCTTTTGATGGAGATCCCCTCCATTTTAATTAGATGTTTTCCCTCTAATTTTTACTAATTCTTAGGTGAGAATTAGGATCATGCAAGTTCTCTGTCAAATTAGGTTTTTCCAGAAACTTTGTTCTTACTCTAAATGGGGACCTAGGTACTTGTTGGGTAAAGAAAATGTGATGTATTTTGGTTTTGTCATTTGAGATGAAGTAAAGACATTATTAGTACTTTAAAAAAATAAACTTATTAATGTGAAAAATTTTAAGTATAAAAGTAGACACGAACCTCTGTATAGCTGTCATTTCAAAGATTATCAACTCATAGCTAATCTAGGTTCATCAATACCCCCACTTACTTTACCCCTCGTCCCTCTACTCTTTGATCTGCATTATTTTGAAGCAAATCCTAGTCAACACATTATTTCATTTGTACTAGAACTCTTTTGACGTAAACTATCTTGACTTTTTATCAGGATTATTCAATCAGCTTGTCAAATAGTCTTTGAGTACTTATTATAGACCCACTTCTTAGGAAATGACCCAGCTTCTTCTAAGAGTTTATTATCTTGTTGGGTATACTTTCATAATAATATAACTAGCACTATCCAAAGCATTATACAAATAATGTGTGGTACATATAGTTGGAGTCCAGTATGTTAGTTAGGGATAGCTACACTATAGGATAGAGTGGGGCTTCTCGGAGAAAGTGGGACTTGAATAAAGAATATGTGCTATCTGCATAGATGGAGCACCTCCAGATGTAGAACGTCTGTACATTTCAGGTAGGTGATGGAAGCATGAGCAAACACTTATTGGTGGGGACCAGCATGATGGGAGAGGGTTATAACAAGTCAGATCTTAGTGGAATAATGTGTTAATTTCTGGCAATGGTGTCAGAGAAATTAGTATACTAGAGTAGAGCTAGATTATGAAAGGTGTATTCAGTGTCAGGTTGAATTTGATCTGTTAAGCAGCAAGGAGCCATTAAAGGTTGAGGGGGGTGGGCAGGGGATGACATAATAAAAGTGTTTTTTAGGAAGATTGTTCTTTCAGTAGTTTGCAGCATATTTTGGGATTGACAGTTGTGTTGAGTGTGAAAAATTAATGATTAGGACACCAAGGTAAGAGGCCATCTGAGAGATGTTAGTGTGGAGATTCTATAGGATTTGGCAACTTATCGGTGCCATTTTCTCTTCAGTCACTTATGTCCAGAAATGACACCAAGGTTTTGGAGAATAGAGAACTGAGGACGTGTGCCCTATTTGTCTTTGTTAGTAAACTGCAATTTGTTATCCAAACCCTTCTTTTGGCAAGGAAGTGATGCAGGATTACTCAGATGATAATGTCAAAAAATTTCAGTAGAAAATGGCTACCAGTGTTTTTAAATAATTTTAGATATTCATTCACTGGGAAATAAGAATTTGGAAAATAAAATCTTTATTATATGATACTAAGAGATGGAACATATTTGTAAAAGAGAAATTTATACCTCCTCTGCTTCTTATGTGTGTCTGAGTTCAGGAGTATTAGGAAACTTATATTTGAACAGCCTATAACCAATATATATTAATGGATATCTATAAAGTTTAATAATAACCTGATTAGAGCAGAAGGAATGGCTGAAAATTCTGATGAAGTAAGGCACTAAATATTGTCATCTCCAAGCTTCCTTAAGAATGGATAAGGTTAGGTCAGCAGGCCAAAGAAGAATGTAGGGACGTTATTAAATGAAAGTTTATTCTTTGATTTATTTTGATACACTTTGGTTTGCAAAAGTATTGTTAAAAACACATCTGGTTAAACAACAGCCGTATTTATTTTATTTGGAAATTTTTAAAAGTTCTGAAGTTACTCTTTTCTTTGGTTTGGTGAGTCTTCATTAAGCCAGCTTTTTTCATCTATTGTGTATATCTGGATAGCATGCTTTCTTTGTTTTGTAAGGAAAATTTCACATTTCATCTTATTAGTGGGGGGGAAAAGTAGATTTCTTGCTTTGTAAATAGTAGATGAATAATACTGTATTGCGATTTATTCTCTTCCGGTTTCTTCAGTATCACATTTATTCTTTCTCTGTGGTATTTAGCATGTGGATCTCAAGGATTCTCACAGTTGAGTGTGAAAACATCTCATGCTTAGGGTGCTTACAACTTCAAAATTAAATTTATCTTAGGCAGCTGGCCCCATGGCATAGTGGTTAAGTTTGACTGCTTCTCTTTGACACCCAGGGTTCTCTGGTTTGGATCCCAGATGTGGACCTACACTGTTCCTCAGCCATGCTGTGGCAGCGACCCACATACAAAATAGAGGAAGACTGGTTGGCACAAGTGTTAGCTCAGGGGTAATCTTCCTCAAGCCAAAAACAAAAAGAGGAAGATTGGCAACAGATGTTAGCTTAGTTATCTTAATCCACCAATCATTTTCTTTCCTCTTTTTATAAAAGGTATGACCTACCATGATGCCATGGACTGTTTAGGTACTTTGGAAATGTTAATAAGGATAAAGATGATGATGCAATGTAGTACATTTTTGGGAAATATCTGCTTTTCATTGACATTCCTTCCATCCTAAGACCTCCTTAATCCTGGTAATGTGACAGAGCTATTTTTGACGTTTTTTTACTTATTTCTCTGGTCATGTGTACTATCTAATATGGTCACTAGAATAGAAAACTACTGCCTCCTTCTTGAGGGTTTGTTTTAACAGGGGCTTTAAAGTGTTAATTTTGGGCTTAAGATTGAATTGAGATACCCTTTGTGCAGGAGAATCTTGAGAAGGATTATGAATCTGTCTCATTGCCACCTAGTCTATGTGGGAGGAAAGTAAATATCAAATATGAAGTATAGGAAAACCTTAGTATTTGAGAATATCTTCAGTAGTAGCTGCTAGATTATTCTTTTCCCCAAGAAATTTTAATTTAATCCCTTGGAGTGTGGAGCCACTTATAAGTGTCACAGTGGATGGTGGGGAGAGGAGAAAATGGCTCCCTGCTCCAAAAATCTCTCCCAGATTTTAATAACTTGAATTAATCTCAAGTTATTAATACTTTGCGTATTTTTCGTTCATACAGTTCTTGGGAGGGAGCTGATTTTGTGTGAGTGCCTTGGGTAGCCAGGAGGACAGTTGCATTGTAAAGAGGCAGAAAATACAGTGGGAAGACTTCAAATTTTAATAATGGCTACTGTGCATTTTTGCCTAAGGTATTAATGGCTCTGGCTCCTTTGCTGCCTTTGGCTACATACTTTATGTTTTCTTTTCTAAATTAGACTGTCAGTACTAGTTGGGAAGGCTACCACCTTTAACCATCTCCAAATGAAACTAGTATCCCTGTCTAGCCTTGTGCATTTTAATCTCTCTTGCTCAAAACCTGACCATTTTTATGTCTTTCCTCTGCCAGAAGGAAAGGGAAGCGAGAAAGAGAAGAAAATGATAAGTATGATACTCCCCATCTGCTTGTGTGTTAGTATTATTCTAAGATTGTTGTATGGAAGAACCTCTGCCTTTCCTTTTCAATTTTATGTAATCAGTTATAAATAGCTTTGTGAATTTACTAAATGAATCTTTAGAAGCCTTTTAAAGGTCCTTCAGCCATAAAGTTGGTGATAGGTTGAAGAGTACTTGTATAAGTTAGGTGCCTAGAGGTACTTTTTTGGAATTTCTTGCTTCTACTAAAATCTTTTCTGTCATACTGGACCTTGTCCTAAATGTGAGTTTGTTTCCAAAAAGTAAAGCTATTAGTCTTTTCTTTAAGGTAGTTACTCTCCCTGCATTGTATGCAAATCTGTTTCGATCCTGATGAAAGTAAAATACTTTAATACAGGCATGCTAACAAAAGAACATTTGTTAGTTCTCTGTCACCATATATTCTCTTGTCATGCCTACCATTTATTTTCAGCAGCTTTGGAGAACTCTGAATAATATGTGATGTATTTGTGTTTACAGATTGTGCTTTTTATTATGTACTACTAAATTCTACAATTTTTAAAACTTGGCATGATATTAAAGGAAATACTGCTCTTCAGTATTTGGGGGAAAGGACTAATTTAAGTGATTTTTCATAGTTGAACATAGTTTTCAATGCCTATAGTTTTCCTTGCAAGCCCTTTGAACTCTTCCTGTTTTTATTTATTGCTCCTACTAGGAGTGTGCAACATAGTATGGAGTCAGACTGCCTTAGTGTGAATCTGGGCTCTGCCACTTACTATTTGTCAGACTTCACATAAGTTATTTTACCCTGTCTGGGCCTCCGCTTCCTTATGTGTAGGATGGAGACACGGATTGTTGTGTGGAATAACAGAGTTAATGTATGTAAAGTGCTTGGAATAGCGTTTGGCACATAGTAAGCGCTGTATAAGTGTTTGCTATTTTTATACATTTGAAAGAATCAAAAAAAATCTATTTTTGAAGATTTATCTTTTTATTCAATATGCTTTTTTATGTCTAGGTAGTAGTTATTTCACCAGCTGGAAGCACAGGTAATGTGTTTGAGGGAGTAATCAAAGGACTGGTCTGCCTGGAATTCTTTTGAATCAGAGAGTAATGGAAAATGAACCTGGATAGGTATGATAAAAAGTGATTGTGGAGTGTTTTGAACTAAGGCAGCAATTTAGATGTTGATAAGAGGGGAATCATTGCAATCTTTTCAAGTTTTTTTTTTTTTTTAAGTCAGGAGAGTGATGCATTTAAAATAGTAGTTAGGGAAGATGGTTTTGAGTGTCCTTAGTAGCATAGAATTATTTGATTTCATGTGGACCAGAAGATTGTTTTTTTGGTTTGTTCTGTTCACTGATTTATCCAAAGTGACCCAAACAGTGCCTGGTAGATAGTAGGCGTTCAATAAATACTTATTGGATGAATGAACCTTATGGAAAACTGAGATAACAGAGTAGCACAAAGGACCCTAATTAAACTTTTGGGATTCCTGCCTTAAAGGGTTAGAAGTGAAAAAAGTATTAAAGAAACAGTTGGAGAGGTAGAAGGAAGATTGAAAAGTTTGTCTCTGAAAACAAAGGAAGAATTTTTCCGGAAGAAAGAAGTCACAGATAGGGATAGGAAGACCCAGGATAGTATTGCTTCTATTTCAAGAAGAGAAAAGAAATTGACATAGTCCTGTAAAACATTGAAGGAGAATGAGAATAGAGAAAGCCCTTTGGCTTGTGGTATGATGATCACTAACCACATTAGAGCAATTTCAGTAGACTGGAATGTAAATCACATTGAGGGGAGGTTAAGGAAGGTGCTAAGTGGAAATTGTAGGTAAAGACCAGTCAGTCTAGAAAAGGACTGTAAAAAATGGCAAGAAGACAAATTATAATAGCAGCTTTCATAGTTATTGAATGTGTACTATGAGAGATTCTATTAGAGATGAGAAAACTTGAGGCAGTTTGTGCTAAATGTTCTTAAGTTTCATAGTAGAGAAGACTTATTACACACGCTGCTTCAGGGCTCTGCCACTTGCTAACTCTGTAACCTTGGGGAAGTTGCTTCATCTTTTTGTGCCTCAGTATTCTCCCTTATAACATGGAGGCAATGGTAGCGCCTATTTGATAGATCTGTGGTGAGGATTATATTATTTAATCTTTTTAAAACACTTAGAACAGTGCTTGGTATGTGGTAAACGTTTGATAACTGTTAGCTATTATTCTCATCCACTGCTGAAGTGAGGTAGAGAGTAGGATTGGAGGCTTGAAGAGAAGAAATAGAACAAAAAAGGAATTAATAAAATTATTGGCAAGTATTAGCAAGAACTAAATGGAAAGACCTTAGAACTTTTGCTCTGGCTGTTCCCTCTGTCTGAAGAACGATTTTCCACATACCCATATTACTATCTCAACTCCTTCAGACCTTTGCTCAAATGATCTCCTTTCAATAAGGCTTACCCTGACTATTTACTTACAGTTGGAATCCAGGCCCCTCTCCCCCAATATTTGCATTGTTTTGCTTTTTTCTGTAATTCTTATCTTCAAACCTATCAAGTAATCCGCTTATTCATTATATAACCTGTTTGTTGTAGATCTCCATCTAGTAGGGTAGGGATGTTTTTTCTCTGACTTATCCCAGGTTCTGGGAATAGTACTTGGTACATAGTAGGAGCTCAGTATATGCTTACTGAATAAATAAATTATTTTACCTTTGAAGTAGGATGGATGGGGAAATGAGTTCAAGTGCTGGTGGTGATACTTTTTTTGGAGGAGAGCCAATTTTCGGAGATGGACCAATACTGCATAGAAGTTGACTTTCTCAAAGACTTCCTCTTCTTTCTCACATGAGTTTTCTGAGTCCATTTTGGTCCTAGTTTTCCTGGAAATCACTTGGGAAACAAATTTACCTGAGGAAAGGAAAATATAAATGAATCTTTTTTTTTTCCTACAGTAATTATATTTTACATTTGATTAGATAATAAAAGCTTATCTTTGAGTGCTTATTAGATGCTAGGCACTGTTCTAATCTCTTTATATTATTAGTTTTTAAAAACTCTACAGGGGCCGGACCCGTGGCGCAGCAGTTAAGTTCGCATGTTGTGTTTCAGCGGCCCAGGGTTCGCCGGTTCAGATCCCAGGTGCGGACATGGCACTGCTTGGCAAGCCTTGCTGTGGCAGGCGTCCCACATATAAAGTAGAGGAAGATGGTCACGATGTTAGCTCAGGGCCAGACTTCCTCAGCAAAAAGAGGAGGATTGGCAGCAGATATTAGCTCAGGGCTAATCTTCCTCAAAAAAAAAACAACCTCTACAGCTACCTTACAAGTAATTGCAGTTTCCTTGCAAGCCATCGTTGGGTGTGAAGGAGAAGCCCTTTGCCCTGAGACTAAGAACATGCTTCCCCAGATTGTTGTGTTCTATTGACAGGGAGCTTCTGATACCTCATTCTTCCCTCCAATACGCAGAGCCTTGACACTGTTACTTGCCTGAGGTCCATCAGGACTAAGCTCTTTATATCCTTTATCCCTTTTTATGTCAGTCACCCAGGTGACACTTCATGTCTCACACTTTAATCCCTACAAGGTTCTGAATATTTCCTATTTTTTTCACTCCTCTCCATCATCAGCAAAATTTCTCGTATCCTTGTTTTTTTTTTTCCTGAACACTTCCTCTGCTTTCTACTTTTCTGAAGACACTGCTTCCCCTCCAGCCTTCTTAACATGTTGGCCATTAAGTTTTTAATTTTTTTCTTATATTCCATTGTCAGGGGTCAGTGGGGACTCCCATGCGCTGAGGTTTCAGACTCCATTTCCCATTCTTACCTCCTCAATTGAATGGGAGTCGAAGAGGGTGCCTGGTTCCACTGAGCCTGGAAATGGGGGAGATAGTTTTCATTCCCCTCTCCTCTGTAAAACTCATCTGTTAACAGGTATATATTGTCCATAAACCCTCATGTTTACTGGCATCTACTGCGCCCTGGATTGCTCCTTATCTTGCCTATTTTGGCTCCTAGCTTACTGTCATTCTTGCTGACACTATGCCTCTTTTAATTGTTGGTTATTTCAACATATACTATCTATAGTCCTTCTAATACTGTGGCCTCTTAAGTTCTAAAATTCCTCTTCTCTAATGATCTTGCTGTCCACCCTATCGCAGCCCCTCACTCCATGTTCATATCTTACACCTTGTTATTACTAATAACTTGAACCCCTCCATGATTTTCAGTTCATGCAACCCCCCTCTCTGACCACCATCTACGTTTTCAGCTCCTTCCCCGAAGTACCCCAACTCACCAATCTTTTACTGTCATAGGTACCTCCAGTCTACAGATTCTATTCCCTTTTCACTGTCTCTTGCCCCCTTGATTTCCTTTTTGCCCGTCTTACTGTGTCCATTCATTACCTAGTGATTGATCATTATGTTCGTCCCCTTTTATGTGCCTTCAACTCCCTTGCTCCTTTCTTGCTACTTCATACTTACTTGACAAAACCTCAACCCTAGTTAAATTCTCTGAGTACTTCATGTCTTCACTTGTACAGCTGAAAGTGACTGAAGAAAAATACAATTTTGATGACCACTCTCATTTTAAATTGATGGTAAGAAACCTCAGATGGCCCTTAATATATCTCACAATCCTGGTCTATTTCTTTACTCTCTTCACTTTCCCCTCTCCTACATGACTTAGTTTATGCATTTCCCCTTCTCAAACTTCCAACCCTCCTTCTCATATTCACTCTCAGTTGATGGATCTGTTTTCTATTTCATTGAGAAAATAGAAGCAGTCAGAAGAATATTTACAGACTCCACCACCACATCTATGTACCTACTAATCTGTCTCACAGACCTTGCCTGCCTTCTGTTACTATAGATGAAATGTCTTTGCTACTGTCTTAACCCAGTTCCTCTGATAAATGCGTTAGAGCCCATCCCCTTTCATTTGCACTATACATTGCTCTAGCAATTCTCCCGCTTCTCTGTCCATCATCAGTTCTTCCTTCTCTTCTGTATCCTTCCCATCTAAATGTACAAACATGCCATTATTTTTCTCATCATAAAAATATCTTCTCTTGGTCACTTTTCCTTGCTCTTCTCTGTTTCCATTGTTGTAGAACCTCTTAAAACATTGTCTAAATGCACTTGTTCTAGTAATTTTCTCATGTTCTTTCTTATACCTATTCCAGTGAGGCTTTTGCCCCTACCACTGTACTAAGAGTGGTTTTGTTCAGGTCTGACAACAACGACGTTAAATCTAGTTGTCAGTTCTTTGCCTTATGCGGTCAGTCTACATTTGACAAAGTTATTCTCTCTTTCTTCTTTGATATACTTACTTCACTTGCCTTTTAGGATACCACATTCCTTTGGTTTTCCTCATAATTCTTTAGCTGTTCCTCCTGAATCTTTCTTGAGAGATCCTCTTCTTTTCTTACCTCTCAACATTGGGATATCCCAAGGCTCAGTCCTCAATTATCGTCTCTATCTACCCACACTCCCTTGGTGATCTCTGCTAGTTTTGTGGCTTTGAATACCTTGTTAATGTTGATGACTCTCAAATTTATTTTTTCATTCCAGACTGCTCTCTTGAACTCCAGATTTGTATATCTAGTTTCCTACTCAGTATCTCCACTTGAATGACTATTAAACATCTCAAACTCAACATGTCGAAAATGGATTCTCGCTTTGCCCCCGCAAATCTGCTCTCCCATACCTGCTTCACCCGCGTAGCCTTTCTCATCTCAGTTGTTAGCGGCTTCAAGTTGCTCAGGCCAGAAACCTTGGAGATGTTCTTGATTATCTTGCTGTCACATCCCACATTCGTTCCATCAGAAACTTGTTGGCTCTACCTTTAAAACATATGCAGAATTCAACCAACTTTCACTGTCTCCATGACCACCATCATCTCTTGCTGGGTAATTGTAACAGCCTTCTAACCGATTTCCCTGCTTTTACCTTTTTCTCTATAGTCTTTTACTAATACAGCTGTCAGAATGATCCTTTGAAAAAATAAATCAGATGGCAAGACATGTTGTCCTAGTTTAAGAAATTTCATGAGTTGATAAGATTAGAGATAAGTCTATCTTATTTCACTAAATCTCATTGGCTTGGAAGGTATATTTATTGTAGACTTTGATTATGCCAGTTTTTATGTGTAGGGAAAGAGTTGTCAGGAATGGTTCGTGGCCTTCCTCTTTTTCCCCTCCTATCCCTCCTCTCCTCCACCCTACACACAGAAAGACTTGACACCTATATCCCTGAGGAAATTGGAAAGAGAGAGTCTGAGTTGGTTGCTATTCCAGAAAGTGACCGCCCTTTCTTAATAGAAGGCTGTTGTTATTTTACTACTACCTCTAACCCCCTTTCGCAATACTTGCTTTCCCCTCAACTCCCACCAAATTTAGTGTCCTCCCTCTACCCCTGCCCTTTCTCTGTTTTTCCCTGCTTTCAAATGGAAATGTTGTATTTCCTTAGATGTTTGGCTCTTTTCAAATTAGTATTTTATACTCTAAACTCTCTTTTCAGATATCCTGAAACCCATTCTTAAGGCCAATGTGAGTTGGTTTTACTTTTGTTAATAAAGTTTCCAGAATGATTCTGAACCTGATAGTAAAAGGGAAATTGATACAAATAAGTGAAGAAATCATGTGTAAAATTGTGGGGAAAATGAAAGATGTTTTTATTGGGTACTCTGAATGTACTTGTCATAATGCTAATGATTTCTAGAGGAGTTATACTGTACTACATAGAAAGAAGGTTGGAGATCTGTTGGCAAAGAATTCACAGTTCATTTCTTTTATCTCTTTACGTTCTTTTCTCTGAAGGCAAATGTTCTCTAATCAGTTTTCCTTTGATTCTCTTTCAGAGAGTTCTCTTGTGCTGGGATCAATGATCATATCGCAAATTGTGATATTGTGTAAACATTACTATTGATTTCAGCTCCTTTCAGATTATCATACTTAATCTCTTGGTCTGAAGGTAGATATATGCCTGTTTCCCAAGCCGTTTCTTAAACCTGTAGTGTCCACTGTGGTGCCCACGGCTATATATGGGGCTACTGAGCACGTGAAATGTGGCTAGTCTGAATTGTGCGTTAACTGTAAAATACTCACTGGAGTTTGATCCTTAGTACAAAAAAATTATAAAATATTTTATCCTAATTTTTAAAATAATGATTACATATTGAGTTGATAATGTTTTGTATATTGAGTTAAATAAAATTAATTATCTGTTCTTTTTCTTAAAGTGTCTATTAGAAAATTTAAAATTATATATGTGGTTTTCATTTCTCCTGGACACTGCAGTCTTAAACTTGCCTTTCACATTTTTAGAGTTATTTTAACTCAGTTAATTGTCTGTTAAATGATTTTGGTATTATGTATTATAAAAGAATTTTTTTCCCCTAAAGTTAAATACTTCTCTGTTGTTATTCTTCTTAGTATTAACTTTCTCAAACCCTGAGTTTTCTTTATTTTTTTAACCATTCGACTTTTGCCATACCCTGCTCATGGTACGATATAAGTATAAGTTATTCTTTCTCTACATTGCCTAGAATTTTGAAGGAGGAATTTAAAGTAAAAAGTATCAGAGCTGATCTTTTATTTGCTTCTTAATATCAGGATTTTGAATAGTACATTTTATAATCCTTCCATTATTAACGTATAATTTTAAGATTTAAAGGCAATTTTTCTCTGGTAAAAAAGAAAATGGATTAAAAATTTTACATATGAGAAAAGCAATTTTATCTGCTTGAACATAAAACCCAGCAAACAAATGAGCAAGCAAAAACACCTGCACTGGCTCAGTCTGCTGTCAGAGGTTTTATAAACTTTCACAAATTTGGACCTTAGCAGCCATTACTACTGTTTTCCCCCCATGTTATACTTTAAAGATTTAAGTTTACAATTTTATTTATATTACCTTTTGATCTGTTGAAAAAAAGATTCATGTTGGGTTCAATGAGTGCCTTTTTAGAGTTACGCCTTTAACTGTGTTTAAAATCAAGTGTCGTATAGCTCAGATCTGGATAGTTTTTAAGTGAACTACTGATTTTTGGGTAGCTGTGTATTATTTAAAGGGAGTTGGTGACTTCTGAGCTCCAAAATATATTTCAAAGTAATCCATGATATGTTGTTATCATAAAGGTCTTAAGAAAAATGGCTTTGTTAGACATTTGAAAATAATTTATTTACTGGAGAACTATTTTTATTATTCTTACCCACTCAGAAAGTCCACAGTACATATATAGGTATTGAAGATTGTGTAAAAGCTCTTTCACAAGAAGAGTGTATGAGATGTAAAAAAAATTTGGGCCAACAAACTTGAATCTTTTTTTATCACTTTAAAAAAGATTCAAAAAGTAGGTTTTATAAACAAGGACAATGAGGGGAAAAGAAGCTATCTTGGGAGAAAAGGACAGAGATAATATAAATAATATGACTTATTGGAAGGAAGAAGAAACGTGAGCTCACTACAGTTCCCATTCTTAGGTGCTCAATGGCAGGATAACTTTGATAGACTCTTTGATAGACTGAAACAAAGATTTTGCTACCTGTCAATTTTCTGATTTTAGAATGCCCTGTTTACCTTTTTGGTTCCTCCTAAGCTTTGAGGATAGGTCTGATTTCTGTTGGCTGTGCAGGCTTAGATTTCAGTTGATCCATAAGAATAATTTCTGAATCCATCTATGTGTCAAATGTTTTTTATTGCTGAGTAGTATTTCATGGTGTGGATATGCCACAGTTTGTTTAACCATTTACCTGTTGATGGATATTTGGATTGTTTTTAGTTTTTTGGCTCTTACTAATAGAGCTGTTATGAATACAAATTCTTGCGTGAACATGTGTTTTCATTTCTCTGGGATAAATGTCCAAGAGAACAATTGCTGGGTCATCAGGTAAGTGTATATTTAGTTTTAAAACAAGCCACAAGACTGCTTTCTAGAGTTGCTATATGATTTTGCATTCCCACAAGCATGGTATGTGTGATTCAGTTTCTCTGCATTCTAATCAGATGGAGTGTTATCCCTGTTTTTTATTGTAGTCGTTCAAATAGGTGTGTAATGATATCTCATTGTAGTTTTAATTTGCATTCCTTAATGGCTAAAGATGTAGAACATCTTTTCATGTGCTTATTGGCCACTCTTTTATCTTCTGTAAAATGTCTGTTTATATCTTTTCCCTTTTTTCTATTTGGATTTTTTTTGCTGTTGAGTTTTGAGAGTTCTGTATATATTTGAGATACAAGTTCTTTGTCAAATATGTGGTTTGCAAATATTTTCTCCTAGTCTGTAGCTCGTCTTTTCATCGTCTTCATAGGGTTAGTCAGAGAGCAAAAGTTTTTAATTTTGAGGAGATCCAATATTAGTTCTTCCTTTTATGCATTGTGCTTTTTGTGTCAACTTTAAGAACTCTTTACCTAGTCTTAAGTCTTGAAGATTTTCTCTATAAGTTTTTTTTCTAAAAGTTTTATAGTTTTACCTTTAACTGTATGACCCATTTTGAGCTAGTTTTTGTATAAAAAATGAGGTTTAGGTTGAGGTTCTTCTTTTAAGTCCAATTCCTCCAACATCTGGGGGAAAGCTATCTTTCTTCTGTTGAATTGTGTGTGTATTGTTGTCACAAATCAGTTGGGCATATTTAGGTGGATGTATTTCTGGGTTTTCTGTTCTGTTCTACCTATCTTTATGTATCTCTCTCCTGTTTTGATCACTTGAGCTATGTAGTAAGCCCGAGTATTAGGAAGAGTGATTCCTCCCACTTGATTCTTTTTTTTTTTTTTTTTTGAGGAAGATTAGTCCTGAGCTAACTGCTGCCGATCTCCTCTTTTTGCTGAGGAACACTGGCCCTGAGCTAACATGCATGCCCATCTTCCTCTACTTTATATGTGGGACGCCTACCACCGCATGTTGTGTCAAGTGGTGCCATGTCTGCACCTGGGTCTGAACCGGTGAACCCCGGACCACCTAAGCAGAATGTGCGAACTTAACTGCTGTGCCACCAGGCCGGCCCCCAACTTGCTTCTTATTTTTCAGAATTGCAGGTTCCATTCCGGCAGCCCAGGGTTCATGGGTTCAGATCCTGAGTGTGGACCTATGCACCAGTTAGCAAGCCATGCTCTGGCAGGTGTCCCACATATAAACCTTTTCCTTTCCATACACACCTTAGAATTAGCTTATTTATGCCTACAAAAAAATCTTTCTGGTATTTTGCTAGGAATTGCATTACGCACGTGGATCAATTTGGGGAATATTGATATCTTTACTATGTTGTGTCTTCCAATCAGTGAACAGGGCAAATCTCTCGAGTTATTTAGGTCTTTGATTTTGTTCATCAGCATTTTATTATTTTCAATATACAGATCCTGCACATGTTTTGTTAGATATATACCAAAGTATTCATTTTCTTTGGAGCGATTGTAAGTGGCATCATATTTGTGATTGTATTTGTCACATATATTTTCATGTGTATTATTAGTATATAGAAATATGGTTGATTTTTGTGTGTTAGTCTTTTATCCTGTTACCTTGCAGAACTCACTTATTAGTTCTAGGGGATTTTTTGGTAGATTCCTTGGGATTTTCTAGGCAGAAAATCATGTCATCTGCAAACAAGGACAGATTTTTTTTCCTTCTGTTCCAATCTGTTTGCCTTTTTTAATTCTTTTTTTTTTTTTGAGGAAGATTAGCCCTGAGCTAACATCTGCTGACAATCCTCCTCTTTTTTGCTGAGGAAGACTGGCCCTGAGCTAACATCCGTGCCCATCTTCCTCTACTTTATATGTAGGGTGCCTGCCATGGCATGGCTTAACAAACGGTGTGTAGGTCTGCACCCAGGATCTGAACCGGTGAACCCTGGGCCACAGAAGCAGAATGTGTGAACTTAACTGCTGCATCACTGGGTTGGCCCCCCAATGTGTTTGGCTTTTATTCCATTTTCTTACCTTATTTACTGGCTAGAGCTTCCATAACTGTGTTGACTATCATTGGTGAGAGCAGCCATCCTTGACTTGTGCTTGAGCTTAGTGGGGAAGCATATAGTTTTCACCATTAAGTTGTGATGTTAGCTCTGAGGTTTTTCTAGATGTTCTTTACTAGGTTGAGGAAGTTCCCCTCTATTCCTAGTTTACTGAAAATTTTTATTGTGAATTGTGTCAAATGCTTTTTCTGTCAATTGATATGATCATGTAATTTTTCTTCTTTAGCCCTTTGATATGGTAGATTACGTTGATTGATTTTCAAATATTGAATCATCTTTGCATACCTGGAGTAAATCCCAATAATCTTTTTATACATTGCTGTATTTTGTCTGCTAATATTTTGTTCAGGATTTTTGCTCTTAAATTCATGAGAAATATTGGTCTGAAGTTTTGTTTTTTGGTACTGTGTTTATCTGGTTTTGATGCCAGAGTAGTATTGGCCTTGTAAAATGAATTGGGAAGTCATTTTATATCTCTTCTCTTTTCTGGAAGAGATAGTGTAAAGTTAGAATTAATTCTTTAAATTTTTGGTAAAATTCTCCAGTGAAGCCATCTGGGCTAGGGGATTTCTTTTTCCTGAACTTTTAAACAGTGAATTTGGGGCCGGCCTGGTGGTGCAGTGATTAAGTTTGCGTATTCCACTCTGGCAGCCCAGGGTTCGTGGGTTCAGATCCTAGATGTGGACTTAGGCGTGGGTTGGCAAGCCATGCTCTGGCAGGCGTCCCACATATAAAGTAGAGGAAAGTCAGCACGTTAGCTCAGGGCTTATCTTCCTCAAAAAACAAAACAAAACAAAACAAAACAAAAAAACTGAATTCAGTTTCTTTAATGGTTGTAGGACTATTCAGATGATCTGTTTAATCTTGATTGAATTTTGATGATGTGTGTTTGAAGAATTGGTCCATTTTTTCTAGTTTGTTGAATTTATGATTCTAAAGTTGTTCTTAGTATTTCCTATTGTCCTTGTAATGGCTGCAAGATCTGTAGTGATAGTCCCCCATTTTATTCTGGTATTTATGATTCCTGTCTTTTCTCTCTTTTATCTTTGTCAGTCTTGGAAGAAATTTATCAATTGTGTACTCTTTTTGTTTTTACAAAGAACCAGCTTTTTGTTTCATTAGTTTTTCTCTGTTTTTCTCATTTCAGTTTTTTTGATCTCTGCCCTTTATTATTTCTTTCCTTCTGCTTGCTTTGAGTTTATTTTCCTCCTCTTTTTGTAGTTTCTTGAGGTAGGAGCTAAGATTATTTTGACCTGTCTTGTTTTTCTAATGTAGGCGTTTTAGTGCTATAAATTTTCCACTGGGTGCTGCTTTAGCTGCATTCCACAAATTTTAATATGTTATGTTTTCATTTTTCACTTAGCTCTGTGTATTTTTTTTTTAAAGATTTTGTTTTTTTTTCTTTTTCTGCCCAAACCCCCACCCCCCCAGTACATAGTTATATATTCTTCGTTGTGGGTCCTTCTAGTTGTGGCGTGTGGGACACTGCCTCACTGTGGCCTGATGAGCAGTGCCATGTCCACGCCCAGGATTCGAACCAACGAAACACTGGGCCACCTGCAGCAGAGCGCATGAACTTAACCACTCAGCCACGGGGCCAGCCCCAGCTCTGTGTATTTTTAAACTTTTCTTTGAGACTTTCTCTTTAGCTTATGGATTATTCAGTAGTTTCTTGTTAAATTTCCAAATGTTAGGAGATTTATTGAATTCTAGTTGGAGTCCATTAAGTTCAGAGAAACATACTCTGTATAATTTCAGTTCTTTGAAATTCGTCGAGGTTTGTTTTATGGCCTAGGATATTGTTTATCTGGATGAATGTTCCATGGGCACTTGAAAAGAATATATGTTCTCCTATTTATTTTTGTTTCTACCTGGTCTTACTGGAATACAACCTACCTTTTCCAGTACAACTCTCTCCTTACTCCCTGCCCCATTTATTCTGCTTGGTTCATGTTCCTTATTATTGATTTGTTTGGCATCATTAACAATTATTTTCTTTTTATTCTTCCCCTTGGAATTCTTTATTTCCCATAAATTCTTTATTTTCATGTCTTATTTGACATTTTCTCTAGTTGTAAACAAAATTTTATATTCTTTGTTGCTAGTTTTTATGTTGGCAGTGTAATTTGTACTTACACTAGTGGCAAATTGACCTTGAAATATTACTACAAGGTGAAATATGGGGGTGTGTTTTTGTTATTCTTTCAAAAGCTGCCCACAAAGTATGATTATCTGGGTAAACTTAGACCAAATTAGGAGTTGTATGCAAAGCATATTACTAGGCATTAAGGGGAGGAAAATTTGTGTTCTCAAGGCTCTTTATGGGACACAAGATGAATGCCTCTGCAAAGGTTCTGTTAGTTTAAAAAGCAGACACCAGATGCTTTGTGGAGAGGTAGGAATTCAGAAAAGGAGTACTTAAAGAATGTGGACAGGGTTAATTTTTGTGGTCTTGTGAAAAGATAATACTTGAATGGAGTGAGAGAGGACGTTGAAACTGGGGAACGTTATCTGTATAAAGGGGACTATGAAGCAAAAATGAGTATGGCTTGTGGCAAGGAGAGTAAGGTTATGTGGTAGTATGAAGGTAGAGAGAGAGTTCCTGAGCACCAAGAAAGAATTTAAATTTGAGCAGGAGGCAGTAGCTGGTTTAAAGGTTCTTAAGCTGAAGAGTGACGTGAAGAATGAAGTATAAAGCATTGGCATAACCTGGGAACTTGTTAGAAATGCAAAATTTAATACCTGACTTCAGACTTACAGACAGAATCAGAATCTGCATTTTTAACAAAATGCTCAACAGATTTGTATTCATGATCAGGTTTGATAAGCACTGGTCTGAAGGGAAGTTGATCAAACAGAACTGTATGCCAATTGGATTCTACAGGAGAGAGATTTCATTTAGATCCTGTATTAGTTATTCAGTTGAAATGGAGACCAAAGGGCTTGTAAGAGAGACTTATTAAAGGAAGACAATCAATAGCATTTAATGACCAGGGTGTAGACAAAGGAGGAGAGTGCTAAATCAAAGATTATGATCAGGTTTTGGCACTGGGCAACCGAAAACTGGCTGGGCCATTTACAGGAAATGAAAAGCTTGGGTGATATAAAAAGCTGCGATTATTCTTTACTCTCAGGCCACTAGAACTTTTTGTTAAGGGAAAATCAGCATAATAATAACATTGGAGAAAATCTTGAAAAAGGAATGAGAAAAACTCTTATAACTCTAAAGTCCTAAAACAGCATTTTCATTTATTTTTGCAGGTTATCTTGGTTTCTTATTAATACGTGAACTTATTTTTACATTGGTGTTATTAGTGTAAAGCCATTTTGTATGCTTTAAAAATTTATGTAAATATTTTTTGTTTCTTCATAATTTAATTAGTTTAAAGAAATTTTTCCCATTGTAAAATACATACACTCTCACTCAAATTTTAAAAAATGCAAATTAAAAATAACAATGATTCCAGTATTTACATTTTAGATTGGTAAGGATTAAAATGTTTGGTTCTAATAGGCTTTTGTGAGAATGTAGATTGGTGCAACTTTTAAAAGGGCAATTTGGCAATGTTTGTCAAAGCTAGAATTTGCACATACTATGCTTGATCCAGCAATTTCATTTCTAGGAATTTGCTCTACAAATATACTGGCTCTTGGTCAGTTAATCTACAGTCCGATTCATCAAATTTACCAATTCTTTGTATCAGTATATTCAGGAAAATATTTTTCTGATGAGTGTGGACAAAGTTGTATTATTTCATGGGAAAATTTTTCAGTTTACTCTGATTTCGTTCCAGTCCTCTGAATGTTACCTTTTTCCCCCCCAGCATTTTCTCATTTCTTTATAATCTTTTAGGAGTTATTTTATGTTTTTTCTAGCATTTTGCTATTTTTAGGATTCTTTTGTCAGTTTCAAAGTGCATATATCACCTTTTCTCTGTTTTTGACTAAAATATTGGATGAATGATTTTAATAGCTTTTGAAGATTTTTGATGGGATTTGGTTGACAATTTTCCTTTTGTCCTTGTAACATCAATTTAAGGAATGTTCAACCTGTTGTAAGCTAAGGGTCATAGGTTGGTTGATTTTATGAATATATTTAATATTCAGGAAAACATTTCACAGTCATTAATTATTATTTCACTATAAATCTAACATGTATTTACCATAAATATGTGTGAAAAAATCTAGAGCAGCCACATCAGTAAGAAATGCTATTTTCATTATTAATTGCTATAAAAATTTTGAATCATAGCTTTATTAAGGTATTGGGAATAATAAATTACCTAAAAACTGGAAAATGAAATATTTCATTAAAACAAGAATATGAAAGAATTTAAAAAAGTGGCCTACATCTCACCACAAAAGACAAATTAGAAATTTTAATGACTAGAAATATAAAACTAAGTCTGTTTAATATATTAACTATAAAATGTTTATAGAAATATTTCTAAATGAGATATTTACATTTGTTACTATATTAATATATGAATATACTTATCAGTAAAATCAGTACAGCTATATCTATTAAATTAAGTATATACTTAAACTATGTTATAAATACATATGACAATATATTAATATATTAATGTATATGTTAATAATATATAGTCTGGTTCATGTGTCTGACTTGTTCAGATCCTTGAGCTGAATATGTAAATTTGGTAATTTCAATTAGTTTATTATTCATCATATTGAATTTTGGAGAATTGGTTTGTTTCTGATATAGTAACATACAGGAACACGTGTTCAGGGGTGTGCATTGTAATATTGTAATACCAAAAGACTGGAAACTACCACAATTAATGTCAATACAGCTTATTAAATTATGTATGCATCTGTATGATGGAATATGTTGCAGCTGTGAAAAAAGAATGAGGTAGATATATATATTAAGATAGAAAAATTTCTGGTACATGTTAAGTGAAATGTTCAGAACAATGCAGACAGTTCTTTCCATTCTCAATTAAAAAAAGATACGTTCACGAGTATATGTTTATATATACAATGGCTATATTGGAAGAATACACAAGAATTATCTACAGTGTTTGCCATTAGGGCTCTAAAAGATGGAAACAAAAGTTAATAGTAACCCTTGTTGTCTTTTAATTTTGATCATTTTCACTAATAAAAGTAAATTAAATATTTGTAACATATATTCATTGTAAAACATGGGGAAATGACACTTAGAAGAAAAGTCTCCCAAAGCTAACTATTGTTAAAAGTTTGCTTTACTGTGTTTCCTTTCAGTCTTTTTATTTTATCTTTTACTTTTTTTGGTATTAGTTTATTTTACTTATAATAACATTAGTGTTTTCTAGTTGTCATATACTGTTTACATACTTTCTGAATTAAGATGGGGACATAAAATAAACTTATAAGCATCTTTTTAGTGGTCACTCAATATTCCGTTATGTTTCTGCACCTCATGGTGCATATCTATCACTCTCAAAGCTTCCTGATGGGTTGAAGATGACAGCCTTCCTAGGTAGGAAAACCTTCTCACATTGGACATCTGCGTACTTCTGTTCTTGATGTTATACATAGAGTAGTAGTGTACCTTTTTAACTGAGTATCATTTTGACCCAGTGGATGTATTGACCCTCCAAGGATGATGTGAGCACAAGCATTTTAGTCAGTCATACCAACATTTATGAATTTTAACCACATTATCTTCTGTGGGAAACGAAATTAGATCATTTAAATTTATTGGTCAGTTTTCTACATAATTAAACTTTTTAAGACTTTCTTTTTCCAGTTTTTTTTTTACTCAAATTATTTTTACTTGGATTGATTCTTTTCCTTTTACCTTTTAGAACGAACATTTAATTTATTGATTAGATTTTTGTTCTTAATGTTACAGATTATAGCTCTGATTTTTGTTGGTTTTCATTTGAACTTGCTTCTATTCTACTAAATTCAGTTTTCTTACATATTGTCCACTGCAATTTTGTCAAGAAATGTTGACTCATCAGTTTTAAGACAGCAGCATATTTTATGATGTGCAGATTTAGTCATATCTGCATAATTTTCTTGATTAACCTCTGCCATTCATATTCTTTACAAATTGGGTAAAAGACTTCTTTTATTTCTTGGCTAATCCATGGGAAAATTATAAGCAGTTTCTCTTTGATATTATAGGACTGCTAACTCTATTATCTTATTCAATGAGTCTCAGAATTCTTCTTTCAGTTCTTTTGTATTTCAGTTGCTCTTCACCTTAAAACTACTGATCATGATGTTGGCTTCTTTTATTTTTGGAAACTTCCTGTCTCAGTAATGAGATTTTAAAATGTAGAATTCTGTTTCATGTGACTTATCTGTATCTTTGATAAAGTTTTGTTCTGTAGTTGCTATTGGTTGCTCTGTCATATAGATAACACCTATGGAGTACAGCAAGGCAGTTTGGTTGTAGGAACTACAGATCTTTATACTAACTTAAACCAGACTTCACCTCATTTAAATTGACTGGGGAATTGTGTTAACTGTATTCTCAAGTGCTAGGCAAGGTTGAAATAGTTTACATTTCTTTTAGTTAAATTATTTGCCTAAGCTGTATTTTCAGACATGAAGTTACTGAAGTAGAGGATAGTACCATCATTATGAATTTTGCATTGTACTGATTTTCACAAGAATTGAACCAATTTATAATGCCATCAGCAGTGTATAAGCACCTCAATTTCACTGTATTTTCTTTAGAATTAAGTATCACTATTTTAAAATGTTTACTTAGCTAAGAGTAAAATGGTCTTATGGAATTACTTTCATTTACATTTTCAATTGCTTTGCGTAGAAATTTAATAGGAACAACAAATCATGAGCAGATTGGAAAAATGTTAACTCTGATAACCAGAGCATTCGGTTATGCAACCTTCTATGCACTACATTAATGTTTTGAATCAAAACCGGTTTAAAAATTAAGATTGGTTATTAGCATAATGAAATAGAATGCCCCTGAAAGGAGAGTCATAATGAGTACTGTTGTTCTCTTGGAACAGAGGAGTCCTTTTGTCTTATGTCCCTCTAGGCTCTGAATGGAGTAGTATGCTACTTTTATCCTGCAGTCACTGTGCTTAAATCTCTCTCTCTGTGTCGGCTCTGTTCAGTCAATTAAAAAACTAACTGTTTCTTTCTTTGCCAAGTTAGTAATGCCATAGTATATTTTGCAGGGAAGTGTCTAAAAACTATTTTTGTCATGTTTTAATTTTTTTCTTGTTTGTCCTTTTTTATTTAGCAAACAAACATTAGCGTAGCCCTTTTTCCTTATTGTTTTTGAATATAGTTTTTAAACTGTAATTTAATTAAGAGAAATATGGACATAATCTTTTAAAATCTTTTAAATTAAGCATGTTGGTTCATTTGCCAGAAAACAAGAAAGTATGAGGTTAAGTGAGTTTTTTTAAAACTTATTTATTTTTTTATTGTGGTCATAATAGTTTGTAACATTGTGAAATTTCACTTGTACATTATTATTTGTCAGACACCATGTAAGTGTGCCCCTTCACCCCTTGTGCCCACCCTCCACCCCCCTTTCCCCTGGTAACCAGTAAACTGTTCTCTTTGTAAGTTTATGTTTCACAAATAAGTGAAGTCATATGCTGTTTGTCTTTCTCTGGCTGGCTTATTTCACTTAGCATAATACCCTCAGGATCCATCTATGTAGTTGTGAATGGGACAATTTTATCTTTTTTATGGCTGAGTAGTATTCCATTGTGTATATATATACCACATCTTTATCCAGTCATTAATCTATGGGCACTTGGGTTGCTTCCAAGTCTTGGCTATTGTGAATAATGCTGAAATGAACATAGGGTGCATAAGCCTCTTTGTATTGTTGATTTCAGGTTCTTTGGTTAAATACCCAGTAGTGGGATGGCTGGATCATATGGTATTTCTGGTTTTAATTTTTTGAGAAATATCCATACTGTTCTCCATAGTGGCTGCACTAGTTTGCATTCCCACCAGCAGTGTATGAGGGTCCCCTTTTCTCCACACCCTCTCCAACATTTGTGATTTTTTGTCTTGATGATTATAGCCATTATAATGGGCGTAATGTGGTATCTAAGTGTAGTTTTGGTTTGCATTTCCCTGATGATTAGTGACGTTGAGCATCTTTTCATGTGCCTATTGGCCATCTGTATATCTTCTTTGGGAAAATGTCTGTTCGTGTTCTCTGCCTGTTTTTTGATTGGATTGTTTGTTTTCTTGTAGTTCAATTGTAAGAGTTCTTTATATATTATGGAGACTAACCCTTTGTTGGATATATGATTTGCAAATATTTTCTCCCAGTTGGTGGGTTGTTTTTTTGTTTTGATCCTGGTTTCCTTTGCCTTCCAGAAGCTCTTTAGTCTGATGAAGTCCCACTTGTTTATTTTTTCTTTTGTTTCCCTTGTCTGAGTGGACATGGTATTCGAAAAGATCCTTTTAAGGCTGATGTCAAAGAGTGTACTGCCTGTATTTTCTTCTGGAAGTTTCATGGTTTCAGGTCTTACCTTCAAGTCTTTGGTCCCTTTGATTATTTTTTTGTGTAGAGAAGGATAGTGGTCTACTTTCTTTCTTTTGCATGTGGCTGTCCAGTTTTCCCAGTACCATTTATTTAAGAGGCTTTCCTTTCTCCATTGTATATTCTTGGCTCCTTTGTTAAAGATTAGCTGTCTGTAGATGTGTGGTTTTATTTCAGGACTTTCAATTCTGTTCCATTGATCTCTGTGCTTGTTTTTGTACCAGTGCCATACTGTGTTGATTGCTATAGCTTTGTAATATATTTTCAAGTCTGGGATTGTGATGCCACAAGCTTTGTTCTTGTTTCTCGGGATTGCTTTGGGGTCTTTTGTTGAATTTTAAGATTCTTTGTTCTATTTCTGTGAAGAATGTCATTGGGATTCTGATTCGGGTTGCACTGAATCCCAATGTAATAGATAGCTTTAGTTAATAAGGACATTTTAGCTATGTTTATTCTTCCAATCCATGTACATGGAATATCTTGCATTTCTTTATGTCATTGTTGATTTCTTTCAGTAATGTCTTTCTTGTAATGTTTTCCTTGTATAGGTATAGTAATGTTTTCCTTGTATAGGTCTTTCACCTCCTTGGTTAAATTTATTCCTAGGTATTTTATTATTTTTGTTGTGGTTGTAAATGGGATTGTGTTCTTGAGTTCTTGCTGTCTTAGTTTGTTATTGGAGTATATAAATGCCCCTGATTTTTGTAAGTTGGCTTTGTACCCTGCAACTTTGCTGTAGTGATTGAGTATTTCTAATAGTTTTCTGATAGATTCTTTAGGGTTTTCTCTATATAAAGTCATGTCATCTGCAAACAGCAAGAGTTTCACTTCTTCATTGCCTATTTGGATTCCTTTTGTTTCTTTTTCTTGTCTAATTGCTCTGGCCGAAACCTCTAGTACTGTGTTGAATAAGAGTGGTAAGAGTGGGCACCCTTGTCTTGTTCCTGTTCTCAGAGGGATGGCTTTCAGTTTATCCCCGTGGAGTATGAAGTTGGCTCTGGGTTTGTGGTCTTTATTATGTTGAGCTTCTTTCCTTCTATACCCATTTTATTCAAAGTTTTTATCATGAATGGATGTTGGATCTTGCCAGTGCTTTCTCTGCATCTGTTGAGATTATCATGTGGTTTTTGTTCCTCATTTTGTTAATGTGGTAGGTATATCACATTGATTGATTGTGGATATTGTGCCATCTCTGTGCCCCTAGTATGAATCCCACTTGATCATGGTGTATGATCTTTTTAATGTATTGCTGTATTCGATATGCCAATATTTTGTTGAGGATTCTTGCATCTGTGTTAGTCAGTGATATTGGCCTGTATTAAGTGAATATTTTTATATACTTTCTCACTTATGACTGTTTTAGGACTTATTCAAACATCCAAGCCAACAATTCTGTTAAAACCTGATTCTAAGGGATGTTAATCATTCTTTA
This sequence comes from Equus asinus, assembly GCF_041296235.1. Classification (NCBI taxonomy): domain Eukaryota; kingdom Metazoa; phylum Chordata; class Mammalia; order Perissodactyla; family Equidae; genus Equus; species Equus asinus. The sequence goes on along the minus strand of NC_091790.1, from coordinate 189,514,387 downwards.
GTTTTTCATGTCGGTAAGATAAGTTGTAATTGCATCTTTAAAAGATTTATTTTTGTTTTGTATAGAATTTCTGTAATTTGTCAGGTGCATACTTACATATTTCTTTTTCCTCCTCTTTTTAATTTCTGTTGGAGCCAATCATTGTCTTTTAGGGCTGGTTTGAAAAGGTTAATTCCTATGAGGTGCTCTCTGCCATGACCTACTTGTAGTGAGGAACATTTAATATAGTATGTAGCAAGATCTTGTTTGGCCCGTAAGTGTGCCTTCCACCTCTCCGCTAGGTGTAGAGACTCTCCCTTCAAGGTTCTAGCATATAGGCTAGGTGAGTGACAAGATTATCATATATAATGTAGAATAGTGTTGAGTAATACAAGTCATTGTGTACTCAAGACCTGAATAAATGGAGTTAAGAGAAGGAAAAGAACAATCCATAGTTTACTTTCAAGGCTATTTTCCACTTTTAACTTTGCTTAACTCTTGGTGATTTTCCCCCCGAAACATAATTTTATCAGATCCCTTTTAAATTAGTCTTCAACACAATCTTTTCATAGCTACTTATTTACAGTTTTAGTACTAGTTGCAAAAGTGCTGGTTCTAGATATGTGACACAACTCTCATAATAGTTGATGAATGCAAGATGTTCTATAGTTTAATGTTTTTTTGATGAATCTCACATTTTATAAGATAGATGTCTTATAAAGACACTTATAAAAATTTCTTAAAAATATCGAGTTTTTTCAGTAGTTTGAGTGGTCTCTGATCGGTTTTGCTTCATAGTGACTTTTTTTTTTTTAAAGATTTTATTTTTTTCCTTTTTCTCCCCAAAGCCCCCTGGTACATAGTTGTATATTCTTCGTTGTGGGTCCTTCTAGTTGTGGCATGTGGGATGCTGCCTCAGCGTGGTTTGATGAGTAGTGCCATGTCCGCACCCAGGATTCGAACCAACGAAACACTGGGCTGCCTGCAGTGGAGTGCGCAAACCTAACCACTCGGCCACGGGGCCAGCCCCCTCATAGTGACTTTTTTATCAAGCAGAATCCCTTTTTTCTATTCCCAGTCTATTCACTAAAGATTTACTTGTAATTTAGGATAATTGTCCCGAATATTTCAGGAGTTAGATTGATAGGGCATGTACTAGAAGACTGCCCTCTCTTCTTCCCCTCACCCCCTTACTGGGTGCTTTGCTTTTCTGCAGGTCTTCACCACCAGCTGAATACGTGGAATCAAATTTCGATAGAGTAGTTTTAACTGTAAGGACTCTACAGTGGACAAGTAGAGATTTTGTACATGGCTTTTTGTTTTGTTTTTAAAGATTGGCCCTGAGCTAACACCTGTTACCAATCTTGTTTTTTTTCCCTCCTTCCCAAAGACCCCCAGTACATAGTTGTATGTTGTAGTTGTAGGGTCTTCTAGTTCTGTTATGTGGGATGCCGCCTCAACATGGCTTGATGAGTGGTGCTAGATCCACACCCAGGATCCGAACCAGCGAGACTCTGGGCTGCTGAAGAAGAGCGTGTGAACTTAACTACTCGGCCAGTGGGCTGGCCCTGGTATATGGCTTTTTAAAACAACAAATTCAAACAATTTGAACTATAATTTACATATAATGAAATATATAAATCTTGAGTGTTCAGTTATGTTTTAACAAATGCCTGCACCTGTGTAATTCACACCACTATCAAGATATATAACATTCCGATCACCCCAGAAAATTCCCTCATTCCCCTTCTTTTTTTTCAGTAATTTTATTGGGATTATAGTGGTTTATAACATTGTTTAATTTTGAGTGTACATTATTATTATTTTTTTTTTTGAGCAAGACTAGCCCTGAGCTAACTGCTGCCAATCCTCCTCTTTTTGCTGAGGAAAACTGGCCCTGAGCTAACATCCATGCCCATCTTCCTCTACTTTATATGTGGGACGCCTACCACAGCATGGCTTGCCAAGTGGTGCCCTGTCCACACCCGGGATCCGAACCAGCAAACCCTGGGCTGCCAAAGCTTAACCTGCACACTTAACCGCTGTGCCACTGGACCATCCCCTACATTATTGTTTATCAATTCCTGGATGCACTTCATCATGCCTACCCCTAGTAGTCTAATTTTTATGTATCTCCATAGATATGTGCCCCTTTGTCCTTTCACCCACCCCTCAATCTCCTTCCTCTGTGGTAACCACTAAACTCTTTGTGCATTTATTGTCTTCCACATGTGAGTGAAATCATGCAGTATTTCTCTTTCTCTGTTTGGCTTTTTTACTTAACATCAAATCCTCAAGGTCCACCTATGTTGTTGCAAATGGGACCATTTTGTCTTTTTTTCACGACTGAGTAGTATTCCAGTGTGTGTGTGTGTGTGTGTGTGTGTGTGTGTGTGTGTGTACACATATATATCTCCAGTCATTTGTAGAAGGGTACTTGGGTTGCTTCCACATCTTGGCTATTTTGAATAATGCTGCAGTGAACATAGGGGTGCATAAATTTCTTTGGATCATTGATTTCAAGTTCTTTGGATAAATACCCAGTAGTGGGATAGCTGGATCATATGGTATTTCTATTTTTAATTTTTTGAGAAATCTCCATACTTTCTCCATAGTGGCTGCACCAGTTTGCATTCCCACCAGCAGTGTGTGAGGGTTCCCTTTTCTCCACATCCTCGCCAACATTTGTTGTTTTTTGTCTTGGTAATTATAGCCACTCTGACTAGTGTAAGGTGATATCTCTTTGTAGTTTTGATTTGGATTTCCCTAATAATTAGTGATGTTGAGCATCGTTTCATGTGTCTGTTGGACATCTGTATATCTTCCTTGGAAAAATTATTTAATGTCTGTTCATTTCCTCTGCCCATGTTTTGATTGTGTGGATTTTTTTTATTGTTGTTGAGTGGTATGAGTTCTTTATATATTTTGGAGATCAACCCCTTGTCTAATAAATGATTTGCAAATATTTTCTCCCAGTTGGTGGGTTGTCTTTCTGTTTTGTTCCTGGTTTCCTTTGCTTTGCAGAAACTTTCTAGTCTGATGTAGTCCCTTTTGTTAAACCAGATTTATTAAAAATGTGCTTTAGTAGCCAAGCTGTCTTCCCAGTCATCTTTGATGATTTAGTGCATCAATAGCAATGTGATGGGTAAGATACAGTGTGTCTACAAAGCAGTTCTCTGCTAATTCAGACCCTTCCAATCCAAATTAGCAAAGCTTCAGTCTATTTGTTATACCTTAGGGTATAACCTAAGGTAAACTTTTTTATGCAGTAACTTCTTTTTAGATTTTCTGGATATTACTTTATAATACTAAAGTGAGCCAATTTATTAACAGTAAATATCAAAACATTGGGCTTTATTTATTTATGAAATGCTGTTTTCTTAAGAATGGTGACAGTTTTAAATTTTAGAATCATAAAATTTTGATTATCGTTAAATGTTTCCTAAGTAACATTTTATTTTTCTCCTCTTGTTGGCTACAGTATTATTTAATCACTTTAGAATACTTTGTGCATAACTGTAGGAGGTTTAATGTAATTACTTTGCATTCTTAGGATTTTAGAACCAGGACAGACCTTAGAGGTTTACCTGATACAACCCCTTCATTACAGAGAAACCTCAGGTCCACAGAATGTCGGTAACTTGACCAGCTTCCCAAAACTAGTTATTGTAAGAATCAGAACTGTAACCTAGATCTCCTGCTATACATACCTTTTCTGACCTTTGCTAATCTTGAGTCTAGTTTAAATAGAGAATGTGCTCAATATTTGCAGGTTTGAAGGTCTTCATTAGTAAGAAAATTCCTCAGAACCTATAGTGGCCAAAAGTATTTTGAGAAAGAGTCAGAGTGGTTTCACCCGTGAGAGAAAGAATCTTAAGTCTTCATCCGAGTGACCTGTGATTGACACTTACTCAGTCTTTTATTATTCCATCTCTCTTTCCCTTCTCCTCCTTCTCCTTTCTCTCTTAGAGTGCACGTAGTAAGACTGTAAAGTAGACCTATTATACTAGACCAAAATAGGGAGATTAGACCTGGGAGGAAACAGGGTTAGCATTGAATTAGGTTAACTATATTTTGTAACTTTCCATCGTGGTTCTGGTGTTCCAGCCCAGTCACTAGAAACCAAAGGAACCAAAAATAGTAGATTTTTAGAAGCATCCCAGACTCCACCAAAGCTGGCACTATATAAAGTTGTTGAATTCTCTTTCTGTTAGTTTTCCAACCTATACCTGCAAAGTCTATCTTCTACATTTTCTATTTTTCTAAACTTCTTTCCTTTATTCTCAAGCATTGTTAGTATTTTTTTTTGCAAAGGAATATAAAATATAAAATGAATATAATCATAAGACATATTCTTTTAAAAATTCTGTGAAGTGTCACTGGTCTTGTTTTATTTAAATTGTAAGATATTCTGAATCTGTTAAAAATATTTTACTGAGGTCACATATTGATAAGAAAAGACTTAGTTACTTTTTTTCTATTTTGAGGAAGATTAGTTCTGAGCTAACATCTGCCACCAATCCTCCTCTTTTTGCTTGGGAAGATCGACTCTGAGCTAACATCTGTGCCCATCTTTCTCTGTTTTATATGTGGGGCACCTGCCACAGCATGGCTTGATAAGCAGTGCATAGGTCCACACCCAGGATCTGAACCAGCGAACCCTGGGCTGCTAAAGCTGAGTGCGGGAACTTAACTGATATGCCACTGGGCCGGCTCTTATAGTTACTTTTTAATATTATCTTTATTGCATTTCCTCTCCCTGTTTTATCTAAAGATTTTGTAGGTATAACAGATAGGCTATGGACTCAGCTAGGGACTTTTAGGTGGGAGTTCAGCATTTGTTGGCAGAAGCCTTTCAAAGAATACCTTCTGAATATTTGATAAAAGTAGTTGAAGGACTTACAAACTTTAGCAAAACCACATATTCTGATAAATACCTTTAAATTGTTCATGTCTTTTTGCACACTAGCCTTTATAATTTTAAAATTCAGTTTAAAAACTTGAATAAACTAGTCAGGTTAGGGATTGGATGGTCTTAGAAGAGTTAAAAAGGAGGTCATCTGAAAATAAATTTTTTCCTTAAAAATACCTAGGAACTGAATTTATTACACTAGACTATCCAATAAAATATGATAACTGGCACACAGCATCTAGAATTCTTGTGTAACTTTCTGTCTTCATGGGTCTTTGTAGAACATGATCTAAATCAGGGGTCAGCAAACTGGCCTGCAGGCCAAATCCTGTTGTGGACTGTTTTTGTAAGGTCCATGTGCTAAGAATGGTTTTTACCTGTTTTAAAAAGTTGTAAAAACAAAACAAAGAATGTGCAACAAAAATTGTATGTGGCCCTCAAAGCCTAAAATATTTACTCTCTGGCCTTTGAAAAAATTTGTCACTCTCTAATCAGAATCGTAGAGAAGGCTCTAAATGGTCAAATAGAACCAGTTCAGGGCATTCAGAGTTCTAGTAAAAATAATATAAATGAAGAAAATCAACACAGATGGAATGTTTGTTACAGTATTGTTTACAGTAGTAAAAAATTTGAAACATGTTTTAGTAACAAGTGACTGATTAAATAAATTACAGGGCATCTGTGTTGTGGAATTTTACGCATTGAGAGTTATCACCATGATTTATGCAAAGGAAAGATATTAATTGCATTAGGCAGAGGACCAGATTGCAGAACCAGTGTACAGGATGATCTTGTTTTTTTTTAAACACACATATATAATATGTAATTGATGTTTGTGTGTATACTGATATCTGTGTAGATGCAGTACATGTTGTATACTAAAATACGGGATTGTGGGTGACTTAAACATTATTTTCTAATTGTTGCTTTTTTGTAATTGCTAATTATTATACAGTGAAATTAAATAATTCACCTTTTGGCATGGAAAAATTAAACTTGAATAGAGTTTTAAGTCACAAAGAGAATAGATAATATATTAATATGTGAAATAGCATTAGAAGTATGGATACTGTATTGAAATTTAGAAGTCTTTGGACAAATTAAAGAAAACAAACTACTGTGAAAATCCTGTTAATATATTATCCTTAGGCATTCAATAGGCTGAGCGTGTGATAATGGCATTTCATTGGGCTATTTAAGGAAAATAATAGAATTTTAAGGTATATTCCTAACAATTTGAGGTACTATGTATCATGGAGAGCACTCCTTTCCACAAAACGTTTGTTGCTGTCACTTTCAGAGGTTGAGTTTTGACTTAGACCATGAAATTTAAATTAAGATGGCATTTCTTCCTTACTTTTCTTTTTCCCGTCATCTTCTTTCCCTTCCTTTCCTTTTTTCTTTTCCTTTCCACAGTACATTGTTGGAGTACAAGTTATATTAAAGTAAAATATTGACCTTTAACATATGTATACATACTTGTCTCCAACACCCTGATCAAGATATGGAACATTTTCATCACTTCAGATAGTTCATTCATGCCCTCGAGACAGTAACACTGCTCCCATTAAGAGGTAGCCATTCTGACTTTTGGTTAGCTTTGCCTATTCTCAAACTTTATGTAACGGAATCATATGTACTCTTTTGTGTTTGGCTCCTTGCTCTCAACATAATGTTTTTGAGATTTATCAGAATAATTATTTGTATTAATAGTTTCTTTTCTGTTGTGAAGTAGTATTCGTTGTATGAATATAGCACAGTTTATCCACTCTGCTGTTGATGGACATATCTCAGCGTAGTTTTAATTTGCTTTTCCCTGATGACTAGTGGTGTTGAACACATTCAGTGCTTGTTGGCCATTTGTATAAATTGTCTTGTCTTTTATTATTGATTTGTAGGAGTTTATGTATTTTGGATATTAATTCTTGGTCAGATATGTATGTTGTGAATGTTTTCTTGCAATACGTAGATTGCCTTTTCACTTCATTAATGGTATCTTTTGACATGCAGAAGGCTTTAATTTTTATGAAGTCCATTTTATCAATTGTTACTTTTAGCTGTTACATTTTATGTGCTGAGGAATCTTTTCCCCAGGTCAAAGTCATGAAGACATTCTCCCAAGTATTCTTGTAAAAGCTTTATGTACATTCTCATTTATTTTTTAATTGAACTATTTGTCCTCTTATTTTTTGCAGGAGTTCTTCACATATTTGAGATAGGAGTCTTGTCAGCAATACATGATTTGGCACTGACATTTAACTGTGATTTATTTACAGTTAATTATGTATGTGATGTTAGATTCAGTTTTTTTCACATAGATCTTCAGTTTCTTCAATATCATGTGTGGAAAAGACCTATCTTTCTCCATTGAATTTTATAGGTGTCTGTATAAAAATTAAGTACTGCAAATGCCAGCACTGTTTTAATTATTGTAACTTTATAGTAAGTTTTGAAATCTGGTTGTGTAATTTCTCCAACTTTGTTGTTCCTTAAAATTCCTTAGGAGCCGGCCCGGTAGCGCAGCAGTTAAGTTCACACGTTTCGCTTCTCGCTGGCCCGGGGTTCGCCGGTTTGGATCCCGGGTGCGGACATGGCACCACTTGGCAAAAGCCATGCTGTGGTAGGCGTCCCATGTATAAAGTAGAGGAAGATGGGCATGGATGTTAGCTCAGAGCCAGTCTTACTCAGCAAAAAGAGAAGGATTGGCAGTAGTTAGCTCAGGGCTAATCTTCCTAAAAAACAAAAGATTCCTTAAGAAGTCCTTTACATTTCCATATAAATTTAAAAATCAGCCCGCCAATTTCTATTAAAGAAGCTCATTTGGGTTTTGATTCGGATTGCATTGAATATATACATTAATTTGAGGACAATTGATATCTTAAAACTATCAAGTCTTTCAATTCATAAACATTATGTTTCTCTTCATTTACTGAGGTCTCTTTTCTCTGCAATATTTTGTGACTTAATGTAGATGTATTTTACATCTCTATTTAAGTTTATTCCTAGATATTTGATGTTTTATTTGATGCTAGTATAAATGGTGTTGTAATTTTACTTTGTCTCTACTGTATGTTAATAGTATTTAGAAATACAATGGATTTTTTTTATTGCTTTTGTATCAAGCGATCTTCCTGAATTCACTTTATAGTTCTAGTAGTTTTTCTGTTCCTTTGGATTTTCTATGTGTGAGGTCATGTTGTATTCAAATAGAGACTGGCTTTAGTTCTTTTCCGGTCTTTATGTCTTTATTATTTTTCTTGTCTTACTGTGCCGGCTAGAACTTCTAGTAAAATGTTGAAGAGGTAAGTTGAGAGCAGATAGTCTTAATTTGTTCTTGACTTCAGGGAAAGTGTTCAGTATGTCACCATTAGGTATGATGTTAGTTGTAGGCTTTTTATAGATTACTCTTTATCAGATTGAGGAAATTTCCTTTTATTTTTAATTTACTGAGAGTTTTTATCATGAACAGATGTTAAATTTTGTTGAGTGCTTTTCCTGCATCTTTTGAGATGATCATGATTTTTTTTTATTCTGTTAATGTAGTGAAGTCCATTGACTGCTTTTTGAATGTTAAATCAACTTTGCATTCCTGAGATAATCACAGTCATGATGTAATTTCCTTTAGAATATTTGCTATATTTTGTTTGTTAATTTTTAAAGGGTGTTTTTGTCTGTTCATGAGAATTCTTGTTCAGTAATTTTCTTTTCTTATAATACTTTTGTTAGGTTATGATAACAGAGTATACTGCCTCATAAAATGCCTTGGGAGGTGTTTCTTCTTCCACTCTTCTCTAGAAGAGCTTATCTAAGTTTGATTTTATTTTTTTTTAAATATTTGGAGGATTTACCCATGAAGCCCTCTGGGAAGATTTGTAAATATAAATTAAATTACGTTGACATACAGAAGATAATGTCGATTTTCTGTTTCTTCTTGGGTCAGAAACTTGTGTTTTTACAGAATTTAGGATTTCCTTTTAGTTGTTAAATTTATTGGCATGAAGTTTCTTATAATCTATTTTTGCTTTTGCTATTTATGGTATCTGCTATAATGTCTCCTTTTCATTATGGTATTGGCATTTGTGCTTATTCTGTATTGTCTATTTTTTTTCATCTTTCTCTTTTGTTTTGTTTGAGGAAGATTAGCCCTGAGCTAACATCTGTGCCCATCTTCCTCTACTTTATATGTGGGACGCCTACCACAGCATGGCTTGCCAAGCGGTACCATGTCCACACCCAGGATCCAAACCGGCAAACCCCAGGCCACCGAAGTGGGACGTGCACACTTAACCGCTGTGCCACTGGGCTGGCCCCTCTATTGTCTATTTTTAATTATTCTTTACATAAAATAATACTTAATTTTTAAATTTTATCTAGCATTGGCTACAACTTCTGGAATAATGTTAATAGTAATGATAGTCAGCATCCTGTATTGTTTCTGATTTTAGTCAGAATCCTTTAAGTGTTTCATCGTGGGAATGCATGGGGGTAGATATCCATTATTATGTTATAGAAAAATCTTTTTTTATAAAGATTTTTAAATAAAAATAACCTTATAAAAGTTTTATGAAAACAAGATACTGGATTTTATTAAGTGACTTTTTAGTATTTCTTGAGATGGACAGTTTTTTGTTTTGACGTTTTGAGGTGATGAATAATTTCCTATTATGTGAAGTCCTTGCACTTCTAGGAAAACTCAATTTAGTTTAATATTGTTGAAGTTGGTTTTGCTGATATTGTATTTAGAATTTTTGTGTTTGTGTTTTCATGAGAATGGTCTGTAGGTTTCTTTACGCAGATTGTGGTATTAAGCTTGTGATCTGGTTCCCTCTTGTCTGTTTTTCCTTTCCCTCCCTCCCTATTGTTTCTCCCTCATCCTTCTCTATCGTTAGTAAGTACCTACTAAATACAGAGCACTTTGTGCTTATCCTTACTATAAGGCTAATTTATTTATTAGTCTTTGTTTAGGAGACATAATTTTTTTTTTTAAAGTAATTGTATTGAGGTTGTAATGGTTTGTAACATTTTGTAATTTCGGGTGTACATTATTGTTTATTTATTCCTGAATACATTTCATCGTGCTCACCCATAGTCTAATTTTTATCCATCACCATACGTATGTGCCCCTTTATCCCTTTCACCCACCCCCAATCCCCTTCCCCTCTCTGGTAACCACTAATCTGTTCTCTTTATCCATGTGTTTATCATCTTCCACATATGAGTGAAATCATGCAGTATTTGTCTTTCTCTATCTGGCTTATTTTGCTTAACATCAAACCCTTGAGGTCTATCCATGTTGGTGCAAATGGGACCATTTTTTTTTTTTTATGGCTGAATAGTATTCTATTGTATACATATATATACCACATCTTCTTTATCCATTCCTCTGTAGAAGGGCACTTAGGTTGTTTCCACATCCTGGCTATTGTGAATTGTGCTGCATTGAACATAGGGGTGCATAAATCTCTTTGGATCATTGATTTCAAGTTCTTTGGATAAATATTCAGTAGTGGCATAGCCAGATCGTATGGTATTTCTATTTTTAAGTTTTTGAGAAATCTCCATACTGTTCTCCATAGTGGCTGCACCAGTTTGCATTCCCACCAGCAGTGTATGAGGGTTCCCTTTTCTCCACCTCCTTGCCAACATTTGTTGTTTTTTGTCTTGATAATTACAGCCACTCTGACCAGTGTAAGGTGATATCTCATTGTAGTTTTGATTTAGATTTCCTTAATAATTAGTGATGTTGAGTATCGTTTCATGTGTCTGTTGGCCATCTGTATATCTTCCTTGGAAAAATGTTCATTTCCTCTGCCCATTGTTTGATTGGGTTGATTTTTTTGTTGTTGTTAAGTGGTATGAGTTCTTTGTATATTTTGGAGATCAACCCCTTGTCTGATTAAGGATTTGCAAATATTTTCTCCCAGTTGGTAGGTTGTCTTTCTGTTTTGTTCCTAGTTTCCTTTGCTTTGCAGAAACTTTGTAGTCTGGCGTAGTCCCATTTGTTAACTTTTTCTTTTGTTTCCTTTGCCCGAGTAGACATAGTGTTCGAAAAGATGTTGCTAAGACCAATGTCAAAGAGTGTACTGCCTTTATTTTCTTATACGAGTTTTATGGTTTCAGGTCTTACATTCAAATCTTTAATCCATTTTGAGTTAATTTTTGTGTATGGCGCAAGATAATGGTCTACTTTCATTCTTTTGCATGTGGCTGTCTGGTTTTCCCAACACCATTTATTGAAGAGACTTTCCTTTCTCCATTGTATGTTCTTGGCTCCTTTGTCAAAGATTAGCTGTCTGTTGATGTGTGGTTTTATTTCTGGGCCTTCAATTCTGATCCATTGATCTGTGTGTCTGTTTTTGTGCCAGTACCGTGCTGTTTTGATTCCTATAACTTTGTAGTATGTTTTGAAGTCAGAGATTGTGATGCCTCCTCCTTTGTTCATTTTCTTCAGGACTGCTTTGGCTATTTGGGGTCTTTTGTTCCATATGAATTTTAGGGTTCTTTGTTGTATTTCTGTGAAGAATGTCATTGGGATTCTAATTGGAATTGCATTGACTCTGTAGATTGCTTTGGGTAGTATGGACATTTTAACTATGTTTATTCTTCCAACCCATGAACAAGGAATATCTTTCCATTTCTTTATGTCTTCTTTAATTTCTTTCAATAATGTCCCATAGTTTTCAGTGTGCACGTCTTTCACCTCTTTGGTTAAGTTTATTCTTAGGTATTTTATTCTTTTTGTTATGATTGTAAATGGGATTGTATTGTTGACTTCTCTTTCTGCTGGTTCATGGTTAATATATAGGAATGAACTGATTTTTAAAAATTGATTTTGTACCCTGAAACTTTGCTGTAGTTGTCGATTATTTCTAATAGTTTTCTGGTGGATTCTTTAGGGTTTTCTAGATACAGAATCATGTCATCTGCAAATAGCAAAATTTCACCTCTTGTTTTCCTATTTGGATTCTTTTCTTTCTTTTTCTTGCCTAATTGCTCTGGCCAACACCTCCAATACTATGTTGAACAGGAGTGGTGAGAGTGGGCACCCTTGTTGCGTTCCTGTTCTTAGGGGGATACCTTTCAGTTTTTCACCATTAAGTATGGTGTTGGCTGAGGGTTAGTCGTATATGGCCTTTATTGCCTTGAGGCACTTTGCTTCTATACCTATTGTATTGAGAGTTTTTGTCATAAATTGGTGTTGGATCTTGTCAAATGCTTTCTCTGCATCTGTTGAGATGATCATGTGATTCTTATTCCTCAATTTGTTAATGTTGAGTATCACATTAATTGATTTGTGAATGTTGAACTGTCCCTACAAGGAGACATAATCTTATCAATCTAATTTTGCTAGTTCAGCAAAATTTTTTCACCTAATACATTGTCTGAATTGTTACTCAGAAATACTTCAGGCTTGTTCTTCTGTGGTTCTCAGTTTCACATAGATTTCTGCTTTGGTTAATATATTCTTAGACACGCCTATTGCTTTAAAGCAAGATTTTCTCTTTTTAAAAATTCCTATGTTATGCATTAAAGCTTCTTGAAGCATTGCAGGTGTTACAGACAGTTTACCATACTTTCCCATGTCTCCCCAAATTGGTGAACTGATAATTGCTGAAGTCCCAGCCACTATCAAAGTTAAAAACACTTACATGCTGTAAGTGTAGTAACATAGTTTACATCTACAGGATGTTGTTATGCATGCATATTATTAGTATAGTCAACTTGATTCTTAAACTTTCCCTCTATTAATAAATACACTGTAGTTTTTACAATAATTGTAGTGGAAGGTGATGGTTGCATACTTCTATATAATAAGACTATAAGTATATTGCAAAAATCATCTGGAAAAGAATTGTAACTGGATAACTATGTGGTGTCTTAGTTTTGATGTTTTATTTTGGTTATTTACTCTTATTTCCCCTTTCTCCTTCCATCCCTCACCACTGTCGTTCATATAAACTGTTTTCTCTTTAATTAAACCCAGCTGCTTCCTTTGTGATACCAAACTTATTAGTCTACTTTTGACTATTCTCCTTTCTTGTTAAAACGTAACTTAGACTTTAATAATTTGTTTTATCTCACTTCATGCCTTTACTTTCTCTGCTGTTGCATTTTTCATTCTTCATATTTTATTCTCATTATTACTCCTTTTTGCGCCTCCAACTGAATTTCTTCCTTATGTGAAATATGAAACTGCACCCAGTTCTGAACTCATAATTTTCTCACTCTCTGTATTTTTGTATACAAATAGTATAATTATTTAGAAATTTACTGAGGCCCTCAACATCAGGAACATTTTGTAACTGTTTAATAAGTGTTAACATCATTGGGGACAGTTTTACTTAATGCTTTTTCATGTATTCTGTAGAATGCTCTTGCTTTTATTGTAGTTGTCATGTGGTAGGTCAGTATTTCTCAGGTAGTGCATTTATTTCCTGCATTTTGTCTAATTGGAAGGCAAGCCTGTGTCCACAGATTGCTTCAAGTTTGTGAAATTTTGTAGTAAGAGTATGAAGATGCAAAAAATTTTTTATAATCTTAAAATAGTGCTAGTTATTTCTTTCTTGTAGTGTACTAGGGCCAACTCAGCAGGTCCTATAAAAGTGAATGCTTAGAGTGGAGAAAAACCATTTACTTAATATAATACTAAAAAGATTTCCTCAAGGAGAAGGTTAAGAGAAATAGATTTGAAAGAAGTGCAAGACTTACCCTTATGCTTAAATTTGTGAGGTTTCCATGTTAATTTAGAGTAGCGGTCCCTGCTGCTTGTTTTCTTAAGGCCTAAGGGAATGGTTTTTACATTTTCAAGTGGTTGAAAAATAATCAAAAGAGCGATACTTTGTGATATGGGAAAATTAAGTGAAATCAAATTTCAATGTCCATAAATAAAGTTTTATTTCAACATAGCCACACTCATTTATTTATGTATCGTCTGTAACTGCCTTTGCATTTTAACAGCAGAGTTGAGTAATTCCAAGTATGTATGGCCCACAAAGTGTAAAATATTTAGTATTTAGCCCTTTACAAAAAATATTTGCTGGCCCCTAGTTTAGAGCCTTTTCCCTTTTTGTGAGTGTTATTTTTTTTGTTTTTGATCATTTTATTGAAGTCACATTGCTTATAACCTTGTGTAAATTTCATGTGTACATTGTTATATGTTGGCTTTTGTATAGACTGCATCGTGTTCACCACCAAAAGTCTAGTTTTCATCTGTCAACATACATATATGCCCCTTTACCTTGTCCTCCCCACTTCCTCTTCCCCTCTGATAATGACCAATCTATTCTCCTTGGGTGTTAGTTACATTTTTTAATGGGCTTTTAGTTTCTAAGATGGCAGTGGTATGGATGAGTTAATATATTTTCTTTTACACAATTAAGTAAACAGAATATCCTTAGTCTCCTCAGAATTTACATGCACATATATTTTAGTCAGTTTTTTTAACCTGTAGGTTTAAATTCCATGAAAATATTTGAAATACGTAATTATTTAACTAGACCATTTTGGCTGCCAAAACATGAATGGTCTTGCTAAATTGCTTCACTCGTAGTTGATGTGTGTATATAGATTATACTTAGATGTGCAATTTAAAGATTAATAAAACAAGTACTGTGGAGACAGAACCTTTGAGTTGGTTGAATAGGTTTGCATTGCTATTTAGATTAAAAAGTTTTTTTTTCACAATTCTTTTTTGGGGGAGGATGATGACTTATGTGTTTTACTATTGTAGTCAATCTAATGTCATGTAACAGTGGTCCTTTATTGTTTATAAAATGTTTTATTGTTTAAAACATTCTGGCACATATATTCTCTTTGAGACTTTCTACAGAAAAACAGTTACTATTAACATTTTCTGCTTGAAATAGGAAGGAACTAGTTGTACATGTAACAGAGGATTCTGAACTGTGTACTATTTTGACATGGCTTTATAGTGTAAAACTTACCATTCTAGATTTTACGGCATCACAATAGAAGCAAGACACACATGGAGATTAGGGAGGAAGAAAACAAATTGAAACATTAATTTTTGTCTTGTTTTAGTAGGAGAATGTATTATTTGTGTATCTTAGGCCCCTTAAAAATCTTTATTATTAATCTTTTAATTTTATCCTGGATGGGCTACATGGTAACGTATCTAGAAATGAAATATATAATACTGATAATTCCAGGGAACATTCATATATGAACTTGATTCCTGTATTTGTTTAGTATTAATGTTTAAAAATCCACATTTTTCCACGTAAAAATCATTCTTTAACCAGATATCTCTTATCTTCCCTCCTTTATGAATCCTGTCTTTCTCACCCAGCCAAAAAATTGAAAAGATGGACTTCCTTATTTTTCAGCACTTGCTGTGAAGTGGAAAGATCGAAGTGGTGGCAAGATGAAAGAATTTAGAGATAGGTGAATTGGAACTCATCTCTTGGTAGAATAGGGCATTTGATTGGCAACATGCAACCTAGGATCAGAATTTAGGAGATGGTAGAATCTAAATGGTGATAGATTTGGGTAAAGAAGAGGTCACACTTAACCATGCTGATAAACATGAACTTTTTTTTGTTCAAAAATACTGAGAGAGTGAGACTGGCCCTTGCACTTCAGTTTAGTATTTCCCCTTGGATTAATTTTTTTTCTATCTTATCTGTTACTACTGGTATACTGTAAATTGATGTGTAGAAGCATCTCTAAAAGGACTAATTTATAAGTCCAGAGTGACAGGGAGGATTTTAAGCTTTTGAAACCTGGATGCATTTGTTTCAAATAGGTCTCTGGGTCAGTCCTTAAAAACAGGCATGCTCTTCTACCAGGTGCTTTACCCCCAAATAGATCTATTTTTTTTTGTGAATTGAAAATACATTGATGTAGGCAACTCCTTCTATTGACAGCCTGCACAAGTATAGTAGAGAACTATTAGCACAGTAATCTGTCTCTACTTTGATTTTGTGCAGATTTGATTTTATCTTAATAGCACTTTTGTCAGGTTTAGCCTTTAAGTTTTTAAACTCCTGGCCTTCTGAGAGAGCATTAAGCTAATAGCAAACATGTTGATGCTGGTTCTCTAATTATGCATTCATAAGTTTTTTCATCTCTCTCTCTTTTTTTTTTTTTTAGACTTTTATTTTTCCGTTTTCTCCCCAAAACCCCCTGGTACATAGGTATGTATTTTTTAGCTGTGGGTCCTTACGGTTGTGGCATGTGGGACGCTGCCTCAGCATGGCCTGATGAGCGGTGCCATGTCCGCACTCAGGATTTGAACTGGTGAAACCCTGGGCCGCTGAGGCGGAGCGTGCAAACTTAACCACTCGGCCACGGGGCTGGCCCCTCATCTCATCATTTTGTTGTCTCTTTTTGTCAATTGTACTTAATTTTTAACTAATTTGAAATAGTTTTTCCCACTTTAAATGTAAATGTTCATCTTCTAAGAATTGGAAAATAAAAGGAATGACTCATAGCCTCCCTCCTAAGTGACAGTCGGCTGTTTTGTTTTGTTTCCTTTGAATCACTCTTCCATCTATGTATCTGCTGCCCCCCGTCCCCAGTTATGGGAACCTATAATTTGCTATACATTTGCCTATGGCACAGTGTTGAACACAATACACAATAGGCACAATCTTTGCACTGAAAGGATTCAAAGTTTAATATCCTTAAAAAAGTTATTTTTAAGAATTAATTTTCTGTTGTAAGAATAGCATAAGAAATGCATAAATACAGTCTCTACAAAAATCATAGCCAAGTCTCAAGTTTCCAATCCATCCCATTTTCTTTATTGTTTCTGTAGATGTAACCACTATTACCAGCTTGTATGTAATTTTTTCTGATTTTGCATGTAATTATATTTGTATATATAGAAAACATGATTTTTTAAATGCAAAAATTGTTATACAATGTCTGCAGGTAGCTTTTTTCATTCAGTATGTTTGTATGTACAGATCTACCTTCTAAACTCCATATAGTATTTCATTTGATTGATATAGCATAATTTTGTCCTTTCCTTTTGATGGACATTTACGTTTCCAGTATTTTGCTATTACAAACAGTGCTGAAGCTGTACATGCCTTCTCAGTTGAATGTGCAACTCTTTCTCTAAGGAAGCTAATAGGGAAGTGGAGTTAGTAGATCATAGAGATCTACTGTGGTTACCCTTGAAATTTTACAATTCATAGTGCTCTGAAAGTTTGACCTTATAGCAGTTTATTGTATAACAGTCCTCTCTCAACATGTTAGTATTGTTTAATATTTTATTTTATCCTTGTTAAATACAGCAAATTACAGTATTTATATAGAAATGTGTGATTCAGTTTACTTACATTTTTACCATATTCTTTCCTCACCATCTCTTCTTTAATCTCTGACACTCCTGAGATCATTTGCCTTCTTCCTGAAGAACATCTTCACAAGATACTTTAGTGGAGGTCTCTTATTGGTAAACTATCTCTACTTTTGTTTGTTTTAATTTTTTTTTAAAGATTTTATTTTTCCTTTTTCTCCCCAAAGCGCCCCTGGTACATAGTTGTGTATTTTTTCTTTTTTAGTTGTGGGTCCTTGTAGTTGTGGCATGCGGAATGCTGCCTCAGCGTGGCTTGATGAGTGGTGCCATGTCCGCGCCCAGGATCTGACCCAGCAAAACCCTGGGCCGCCAAAGTGGAGCACACGAGTTTAACCACTTGGCCACGGGGCTGGCCTGTTTTAATCTTTAATTTAGCCTCATTCTTTCATCAATTATTTTTAGCTTTTTATCGTAGAAATTTTTAAGCATACATGAAAGTAGACTACATAGTGTAATGAAATCGAATTATTTCCCATCTCTCAGTTTCCATAGTTCTGGACATTTTGCTCTAATTTCATCTCTTCCCCACTCTGTGCCTTCTTTCTTGCTGAAATATCACATCATGAAGTCTGTAAATACTTCAGAATGTATCTCCTTTAGAAGAGCTTTTTAAAAAAATAACCGCAATACTCCTATCATTCCTTAAAGCCATCTAATATCCAGTCCGTGTGAAAATCTCGATTATCTCAGAAAATGTCCTTTTAGGATTTTACTCTCATACTCAAGGGTTATTGTTTTCTAGGAGCACAATTATAGGTTGACAGTAACTTTTTCTCAGTGTCTTGAATATATATCTTTCCCTTCTGGCTTCAGTTGTTGCTGTTGTGAAGTCTTGTAATTCTAATTATCATTCCATTGGGTGATGGATCCTTTTTATTGTCTGCATTTATGAGTCTTGTTGCCTGTAGTGTTTTGCAGTTTTACTATCTTGTGTCTGAGCATGGGTTTGTTGATGCCACCACTTGGGTATGTTGTGCTTTCTGGGTCTGGGATTATTTTTAATCATTCTGGGAAATTTGCAGCTATTACTTTTTCTTTTGAGACTTTGAAAAAAGTCAGAAATATATATTCAGAAACATAAAACATAGGTACATGTAAAACATACACAGTTTGATTGTAAAGCAAATTCTTTGTAATCACTTCCCAGGTCAAAAATAGAATATTTCAAGTACCTAAGCATAGCCCCTCTTCCCCTGCAATACACGTCTTCCTGTTCATAACCCTCTCTCTTTCTCCCAGGGGCCATCACTATCCTGACTTTTATCACCTATGTATATCCCTAAAATAAAATTTTCTTTCTTTTTTTTTTTGAGGAAGATAAGCCCTGAGCTAATATCTGCAGCCAATCCTCCTCTTTTTGCCAAGGAAGACTGGCATTGAGCTAACATCCATGCCCATCTTCCTCTACTTTATACGTGGGACGCCTACCACAGCATGGCTTGCCAAGCGGTGCCATGTCCATACCCGGGATCCTAACTGGTGAACCCCTGGCCGCTGAAGCGGAACGTGCGCACTTAACCGCTGCGCCACTGGGCCGGCCCCTAAAGTTTTCTTTTATCTGTTGAAGTTTATTTGACCACAATTATACTCTTCTTCTAGCTTCCTTTGCTCAACATTGTGTTTGTGAAATTCATATATGTTGTTGTGTAGGTATAGTTTATTTCTTCAAATATTTTTTTTCTCCTTTCCTCTCCTTGTAGTATTTCCGTTATGTGTATACTGATGCACTTAATGGTGTTTTACATTTCTGTGAAGCTGTATTCATTTTTCTTTATTCTTTCTGTTCTTTGGATTGCATAATCTCTATCGATCTCTCTTCTATTTTTCCAGTTCATTCTTCTGCCAGTTGAAATGTAGTGCTGAGATCCTCTAGTGACTTTCTTTTACTTTAGTCATTGTGCTTTTCAACTCCAGAATTTCCATTTGGTTCTTTTCGTTTTTAAATATTTATCTCTTTATTGAGATTGTATATTTGATATGACATTGTCATCATACATTCCTTTACTTTAATTATGATTTCCTTTAGTTCTTTGAACATATTTAAAATGACTCCTTTGAAGTTTTTGTTAAATCCATTATTGGATGGTTCTCACAAGCAGTTTCTGTTACCTGCTTTTTTCTTGGTGTATGGTTCTATTTTCCTGTTTCTTTGTGCTTCTTGTAATTTGTGGTTAGAAACTGGACATTTTATGTAATATTGTAGTAACTCTGGGTACTAGTCTCCTCCTACCCCTCCCTGGGCTTGTTATTGTTACTTGCTCATTTGTTTAGTGACTGGGTGGATTATTTTAGTGAAGTCTATTTCTCTCTTGCAGTGTTAAGCATCTGGTGATGTTCCTGGGGGATGCAGACTTGGATATGCTTGCATGCATCCTGAGATGACAGTGTTTTTGGCAGGGTTCTCTTCTAGTCTGTTTTATTGACTACACTCAGATGTTAAGCTCCACTAGTTGTTTTCTACAATGGCTTCTCAGCTTGATCCAAAATAATTTGAGCTCACTTGAAGGGATAGTTCTCGAGGTCAGAGCTTGAAATTTGTTCTGACCCCAGGAGGGCTCATCCCAGCTGTTTTAGTCTCTGATTCCCCCTGTTCTTTCCTGCAGACTAACTGGTTTACCGCTTAGCCTGTATCTGAATCTCCTCCCTGTTGTCTTTCACCACAGCCTCCACAGTTTTGAGGTTGCCCTTAGGCTTGAACTTCATACTTTTTTACAAGTGAAATCAGTTCCTGCGAAAGAGATTCAGAACTATTTGTTTTAAGGCTTGCTTCACCCTCCTGGCACAATCTGTGGCTTGGCTCTGGAGTTGGGTAGTGGGGACAGTGGTGCATTTTTCTCTCTGTTTGACAACCCCAATTTAGTAACTGAGCACTTCTTGGATGGGTGTACAGTAGCCTCAGGTGGTCTTGTCTTGCCTTCCCTGGTGTGGGACCTCTACTTTATGAAGTAGCTAGATGGAGGGCAATCTGGGTCCTGGTATTATTCAACATGCAGCAGCAACGTAGGACCTCTTTCCCATGAGTGACAGTTGGGTGGAAGAGGAGAGCCCCCACCTGTCTGCTGTACTTAGCTAGAATTTAGCTTCAGCATCAGGTGGCTTTGGGCAGGATGAGAAATGCTGATGTCTTGTCTTTCCTGGGAAGATAGTTCTCTGCCTGGTAGTTGTGTTGAGAGGGCGCCCTGTCTTCTTGGCTATACCAATCTGGAGTGAGTTTCAGTCTCACTGAGCTGAGAAGGGGGAGGGAAGGAGAGGTGGAGCAGGCTTTGGTTGGAATACTACATAGTCTTGCTGTTTTTTCTGAGTTTTAGTACATTTTCTTGAATAAATGATTCTTCATTTGCCTTATGCCTTTAGGATCATTTCCAGATACTTTAAATGGTTGGTTTTAAATAATTTTCACTGGTTTCCTTGGAGAGTGGGTTTGTGGAGCTCCTTACGCTCTCATGTTGGAAGTGGAACCCAAGAGATCTTTTTAAAATATAGATCAAATCCATGCCATTCCTTTGTTTAAAGCTCTCTGCTCCTCTTCGCTTATTTCACAAAGAAGGCCAAAGTTGTTCTAGTGGCCTAAGATGAATCCTTAGAAGATCCTGGACCCCCATGACGTTATCTCAAACTGTTCTTCTCAACTACTCCAGCCACTCTGAATTTGCTGTTCTTCGAACACTTCAGGCATGTTCCCTCGTTGGGACCTTTTTACTGACTTTTCCATGCCTGGTCTGTTCTTTTCTCATATATTTGCAGGGCTTGCACAGGGACCTCCTTTAAATGTTACCTTTTCTGCGAAGCCTCCTCCAACTAGTCCATTTAAATTGCAGCTCCATCTCTGGTACCTTCTACTATTCCCCAAAGTATTATCACCTTATATCATATTATTTAATTTACTGATTTATTATGTTTATTGTTTAGATCTTCCAATTAAAAGTTAGGCAACAAGGGCAGAGATTTTTGCCTGTACAGTCACTAATGTATCCCAAAGACCTAGAATAGAATTTGAAACACACTAAGAGCTTAATAACTGTTGGATCACTGAATGAATGAAGATAAAAAAGAACTGTTAGGATGGCAAAAACCTTCACTGGCAAGCTGTCTAACTTTTCTAATGAAATTAGAATCTTTTTACATAGAGGGAGTAATAAGTGTTATGGGTGTAGTGGATACAATTAGGACAACCAGTTAGCTTTCTTGATAGCAAAGCCTAAATGTACTTTTGCCTTTTCTTACCCCTCTTCCTGGTTAAAAGACTAATTGTTATTAAGTTCTGCCTACTATGCTTTAAGTAGTAGATGTCTTTACCAAGTTAGTTTAAATTAGATATTTTTACTTGAACCATTTTAAATGTGTAGGAAACTTTTTTGTTTAAAGGAAACTTGTAGCAAATCTTTTTTCTTTAAAATTGATTTTTTACATAAATGATCATCTTCAATTTCTCTTATTCATTTGAATTTTCATAGTGTTAGGTTTCTTAAAATATATTTGTATGCGAAGGTTGCATTTCTTTATGGCTTTGATTTGAACGATTTGTCATTTTTGCCATCTGATTTGTGCAGCTGATAAATTGGTGGGTTTTAGTGAGCCACTCTCCCCAAATCAGTGATCATATTGCTCTAACTGTGCAAATGAATACATGCAAATTGGCAAATTACTATTTTTTAAAATATTGAGTGTTGCATCATAAGAAAATACCTTTGCCTTTTCAATGAGATGTTCAGAGAAGTCTGTTACTGTGTCTAATGTGTATTTGCTACATGTAGACTTGTAAGGATGGCACAGTTTTGTTCAGTGACTCCTACAGTAGGTACTTAGACATTTGTTGATGAATGAATTGGTACTTTTGTTTCTTTTACCCCTTTCTTTCCTCCATTCCTCTTTCTTGCTTTCCTTCCATTTGGCAAATATTCATTAAGTGTCTGCTATATGCCAAGAACTATTCTTGTATTTTTGGATATGCTGATAAGTGAGACAGTCTCCGTTCTCAGTACTTTGTATTGGAAAAACATTCTTTTCATCTTCTTCCACTCTTATCTACCCCTTCTCCTGCAAAAATTACTTAGGGGACATGTTACATTATGTGAGATGACTTGAATGCTGATTTTGATTTACATCTTAAAGTACAAATAATTTACTAAATAAAGAACAAATTGGTGGAGAGTTAGAAAGCAATCCCACATAATTGATTTTTTTAAATAACTGCAGCTTAACCTTTTATGAGAGAGACTTTAAATTCTTAGGTAGATATTTTTCTAAAACATAAATAAGCTTTCCTGCCTTCCTGAAGGTAGTAAAGACGGTTTTGAGTTCCATAGTATATGTATATTCATGGTGTATGTATACTGGTACTTTGGTACTTAATTTAAAAAGGGGAAGAGGTATTGGTGCTGGTATTTTGGCAGTTGACTTACCTTCCTTTTTCATTTAGCAAACTCTCCATAGCTATCGTTCAGTCTGTTTTTTGCCTTTGAGTGGTCTATATAAGTAACACGCTTTGTAAAGTATGTGCCTAATACAGAAACAACGGGCAGCTTGGACTGTCGTTTCCTATTTTTGAAGAGAGTTGTCAGTCACAATTGACATATAACAAATAATTCATTCCTTCTTTTATTTATTATTCATTTGTCAAATGTATGAGTGCTTACTGTTTACCAGCGGCCATGTTATAGCTGCTTGATATTCTATTGTAAATGTGATGCACCAGGTAACTTCTCTGCTCTCCTGAAGCTTCTGTCTAGTGAGAATAGACTGATTGTTAAAGAAACAAGAATTTCATAGGTATAAAACATTGATAAGTAAAATATAAGCTGTGTGGTGTTGTACTTGTATTACAGATTTTTTTAAATGTTAGGTTATATATTGAATGTATAGTTTTTATAGAAACTTAAGATGCTATTCTAGATACCATTCAAAGTGTGTGTATATATTTCATATCTATAAATAGCTTTCCGTTATGTGTAATTACAATGCATGTATAATTTTGGGTGTATGGTGTATTCAGGAGTGTGATTTCTATGTAACTATTCAAAGGAGTTGCATCATACATGCATTTAATTTATCACAAATTCAGCTACTAGATTGGCAGAAAATTAAAGGATTAATTAATTTAAGGCACATAACTTCACAAAGCGTATAATGCAACCAAACACTTAATTTTTCAAAAGTGCTGTTTATTATATACTATATTTAAGTGTATATATTTTCCTTTTTTTGATTTTTATTATGCTAAAATATATGTAATATAAAAATTTGCTTTTTTAAGTGTACAATTCAGTGGCATTAAGTGCATTCACAATGTCGTACCATCATGACACTTTCTGCTTCTAAAACCTTTTTATCATCTCAGACAGAAACTCTGTATCTATTAAACAATAACTCCCCATTCTTCCTCCCCCCAGCCCCTGGTAACCTCTATTCAGCTTTCTGTGTCAATGAATTTGCCTATTCTAGATACCTAGTATCAGTGGAACCATGATATTTGTCTTTTTGTGACTGGCTTATTTCACTTAGGCTAAAGTTTTCAACGTTCATCCACATGGTAGCATGTATCATAATTTTATTCTTTTTATGGCTGAATAATACTCTGTTGTTATATATATACTACGTTTTGTTTATCCATTCATCTGTTGACGGACACTTGGGTTGTTTCCACCTTTGGCTATTGCAAACAGTGCTGCAATGAACACTGGTGTACAAGTATCTCTTTGAGTCCCTGCTTTCAGTTCTTTTGGTATATACCCAGAAGTGGAAATCCTGGATCGTATGCTAATTCTGTGTTTAACTTTTTGAGGAACCACCAAACTATTTTCCACAGTGGCTGCAGTACTTTTACATTTTATAGAGTATTTTTATACAAATCATTTGAACAGAGTCTTAAGCACAAAACCATGTATAGCACTTAATGATAAGAAATTTTCGAGCATGATTTTGAGGATATGATTTTTATTTTGTGCATCTACTACATGGTATGTGAGATTTTTGGTGATTTAGGAGCATTATTATGTATGTCAGAATTTATACTGTGTTGTGGTATTAGTTGCAGGTCATATAGAGAACAAGAACTCAAGTAATGAGGTAGAGATTTCCTGTAGAATTTTAAGTTTTTGAAAAAGTAACCTCATTTTTACTTTGTGGACATTTGTATGCTTTACCCAAGGATAGGCAGCTGTGACTTCAGTAATCATGACTTCTGTCTTACCACATTGGAAAGGACATGGGTTTTGAAGTTGGCAATCTTCTGAATTGTGTCTTTAACACTTAAATGCTGGTTCGCAATTTAGCCTTAGTTTCATCTTTAATAAGGGGGGTAATATGTTCTTACCAAGTCACTGTGAGGATTAGATAGTGTATGGGAAAATGAACATTGTTTTTGGGGAAAATTATTTATTGAATCAAAAACTGATCACTTCTGTCCTAAGAACCCTTACTTTACTTCTCTTTTTATGTTTTTAAAACATCTTTTATTTCTGTCTTATACCGTTATACACCTTCTTGTTTCAACTCATTCTGTTTTATTTTTATTTCAGTATTAGTTGACTGGCTTATGAAATAAAATTAGTCATCCCTAAATGGAAATTTTGGGGTAGGGCATTTGGAGGGGAGAGGGTTTACTTAAAAACTTAGTTCAGTGGGGTTACATAAAGGCAATTTCTTTATACTTGAAATTCCATTAAATTTTGTCTCTTCACATTTTTCAGATGAGTAAATTGAGTCCTGCAACTTTTGAGTGTCTTATCCAAGATCATATAGCCACTTAGTGGAAGAGATGAGGCAGAAGTTCACTTTTACCTTGTATTCCATCTACTGTTCTGCCACATCAAACTTCACTCCTGCATTTACCAGTTTTGTGACTACGTTTGGCAGCTGGCTTGCGTGGCATCTCTCCATGGTGCTAACAAAATGTACTTGCTTTTATATTAACCATCTTAAGGAACTTCTTGCTGTTTTGTCCCTTTTCTTCCCTCTAAACTGGATGATGACTCTTGCAAACTTTTTTAAAATTAAAAGAAAGAAGCAAGCAAAACCTCAATATGTCATCTTTTTTTAACAGTAATTTACTTTCCAGAATGCTTTTCAATTCATAAACCCCAGTGTCTTGTTTCCTCCCAGCATCCCATGAAATTTCACTAAAACTATAATCTTTAGTTATGGAAAAATGTCTTATAATTAAAAGTACATTTGAAGTGTAGACAGCACCCCTTGATTATTTTAGTTTAGTTTCCTGTTGGTGGAACCTATGTTTGAATCTGTTTTCTACAAGTACAGGTTTTGAATATGTAAGTTGGAAGAGCCTTTAGAAATCAACTCTAAACCCCTCATTTTATATATGAGGAAACTGATAGTGATAAAACTGGGTCTGCAAACTAGGATTTCTGAATTGTTTATAAATACATATACCATTTCTTTCTTTCTCTCTCTCTCCTTTTTCCTTTTTGCTGAGGAAGATTAGCCCTGAGCTAACATCTGTTGCTAGTCTTCCTCTCTTTTTGCTTGAGGAAGATTGTCCCTGAGCTAACATCCACTCCAGTCTTTCTCTATTTTGTATGTGGGTCACCACCACAGTATGGCTGACAAGTGGTGTAGGTCTGTGCCCAGGATCCTAACCCGTGAACCCGTGCTGTTGAAGTGGAGCACACTGAACTTAACCGCTATGCCATGAGGCCAGTCTCCTTTCTCTGTCTGTTTTAAACTTTTGTTTTGAAATAATTATAGATTAATAAGAAGATATTTTACTTTTCTAATTAACAAGGCCAGATTTAATTTAATTTTCCCAAAGGAGAAGAAAATTTCCCTCTTTTTTTTAGGTCTGGTCATTTGAATTGCAAAAATATTATGTTTTTTGTGACAATTCAGATAATACAGTGTTTTTTGCTTTTCTTTTTTTGTGAAGAAGATTGTCCCTGAGCTAACATCCATGTCAGTCTTCCTCTATTTTGTATGTGGGATGCTGCCACAGCATGACTTAATAAGCCGTGTGTAGGTCTGTGCCTCGGATCTGAACCCCTGAAACCTGGGCCACTGAAGCAGAGCGTGCAAACTTAATCACCATGCCACTGGGCCAGCCCCTACATAATGCAGACTTTTTGAGAATAAAATTAGTGCTCTCCTACTTACCTTCATTTTGTCTTTGGTGATATGATGACATTTTGGTGTATAACCTTTTATGTGTTTTATTTTCTTAGAGAAGCAAATCAAATATATACACATACAGGGTTTATATATTTACATGAAAGTAATTATATGTTAATGTTAGTCTCCAGCTTGCTGTTAAAGAATTAAAAAAACTAACTATATAGTAGACGTCTTCTGATTGAACACACCATCTACCTTATGGCTATACCATTATTTACTCAATGATTTCCCAGCTGATGGACTGTTATGTTGTTTGCAGTTTTGCAATGAAAAATGCTGCAAAACATATAGCAAAGTACTTGGTGCCCATGTGTGAGTATTTGTGAAGGATAGATTCTTAGGTGGCATAAAGGAATAGCACAGATTCTGGGCCTCAGACTTTCTGGAATGAATCCAGACTGCAGCACTTAATAACTCTGCAATTTAAGGCAAGGTACTCTTTGTGCTCCCATTTCCTCTTTGTGAAGAGGAACTTAGATCAGTGATAATCTCTACTTTATGGAGAGACTAACTTCCTTGACAGACTAATGGGGAAAAATGCTATCTGACTGTTTACTAACTAAAGGAGTTGATCATCTTTTCTTATGTTGTAATCATTTGTAATTCTTCTGTGAACTACTCATATTCTGTTCTCATTTTTTCTTTTGACTTTTTAAAATTGCTTTGTAAGATTTCTTTATATATTCTGGAGACCAATTCTTCATTATATGTAGTGATATATCCTTTACTCTGTTACCTACCTTTAATTTTGTTTAGAATTTCTTCTTTCCATGTTGCCAAGTCGATCTTATCTTTCTTTCATGGCTTCTGAATTTCTCTTTTTACAAGATTTTAAAAAATTCTATTTTTTTCTTCTAACACTTTAGTAGTTTATTTCAATGTATAGCTCTTCAGACAGATCATTTGGGGTTTATTTTGATTGCAGTATGAGATAGATATATACTGTTCTTAAAGTGGATAGAACAGTATCCTATTACCATTTATAAATTGGTTCATCCTTGCCATATTGATTTGTAATGTTACCTTTACCAAATATTAAAATCTCACAAATTCATGGTTCTGTTTCTGGATTCTTTATTTAGTTTCTTTAATCTTTAGCCTGTTTTTATACCAGTATCAAATTATTTAAATTACTGATTTAAACAATTACAATTATTTAAATTACAATATTAAATTATTTAAATTACTTCAGCTTTAAGGCTGAAGATGCTTCTCTGTTTATTATTTATTCCCCTAAAATGTGCTATGATGTAATGTTTAGTTACTACTAAATGTTTTATCTAGAAAAAAGGAAGTTCTTTGAACTTTCTATTGAATCTAAAAAATTAATAATGCCAGGCTTTTTATATTGACATGCAAAAATGTTCAGAATTCCATTCTGAAATCTTTTCTGAGGTGATAGCAAAAATTGGTCTGATTAATATTTTTTAAATTTTTTGATGATTCGTAATTGTTTTAAATGCCATTATTTCCATTAGTGAACAGTATATTTTGTTTCTTCTCATGCAGGTCTTTGAAGTTCTACATTTTAGTGTTCAGTGCTGAACTTCCTTCTCCCTTAAATTATTATAAACTTTTGCTGCTGTTCAATAAACGTAAAGATGTCTCGCAGTCCTGATGCGAAGGAAGACCCTGTGGAATGTCCTCTTTGCATGGAGCCGTTGGAGATAGATGATATCAACTTTTTCCCTTGTACCTGTGGCTACCAGATTTGCCGATTTTGTTGGCATCGAATTCGCACTGATGAAAATGGGCTTTGTCCTGCATGTAGAAAGGTAAATACTTCAAAATAACCTTGTGTATAGTTTTTTCCCCCCATGCATATGAGTAAGTAGATTTAAAAGAATCTACAAACTTCAAGTGACATTATATATAGCATTATATTTTTAAAATATAATGAAGTCAAAGAACACTGCCCTGGGAGTTGGATTCAAATCTTCACTTTGTTGTTAACTCAGTTTATGATCTTGATAAAGTCACGTAGCCTCTCTCTGCTTGGCCTTTAGTTTTCTTATTTGAGGACATTAACAAGATCAGTGGTCTGGCCATTTATTTTTTTAATTTTATTTATTTACTTATTTTTCCTTTTTCTCCCCAAAGCCCCCCAGTACATAGTTGTGTATTTTCAGTTGTGGGTCCTTCTGGTTGTGGCATGTGGGATGCCACCTCAGCGTGGCTTGATGAGCGGTGCCATGTCCATGCCCAGGATCCGATCTGGTGAAACCCTGGGCCGCTGAAGCGGAGCCTGTGAACTTAACCACTTGGCCACAGGGCTGGCCCCAGTACTGGCCATTTAAAAGGATTAGGAGTAGAGAGGCAATGGATTTAGATAAGATGGTGTGAAGTTGGAAAAAAACATTCAATATTACATCTGGGGGAAATGCACTTTAATTTTCTGGTACAAAATAGGAGAGAAGTTTTGATGTTTACTAAAAGAGGTCGTGGGTTAAAATGACAGAGAAATCCTGATTCATAAGGTAATAGTTAGTCATTTGTTGAGTCCTTTCTATGATTCTGAGACGATAATGCTAATGCTATCCCCATTGTGCACTTAAGGAAACTGGGCTTTTTAACTAACTTATCCAGGGGCATCAACAAGTGGGTAGTAGGTATGGGATTCAAATATAAGTCTTTTGAGTCACTTCTAACTCTAAAAAAAATCTATGATTTTTAATATTTTCTGTGTGTTGTTTCAATAAGCAGGCACAACAGTTTCAGTGTAGTGAGTAAAACATTAGGGTGAGTAGGATTGTTGCATTTCTACTTTGAAGGACTTATTTGTGACTTTTGCGCTTAATACAGATATCTATTTTTTGCCTTCTCTTTAATGTCTGTTTTTTGTGTGATTTAAACTTTTTTCTCTGTTTATTTTAAAGAGCTCTTATGTTTATTACTGCCAAATTTTGAGAAAACAGAAATGTGTTTTAGATACCTGGATTATTTAAAAAATTTTTCTCTCTCAATTTCCTTACCAGAGGAATTATATCTCAGAAGGCAATGCATTGTCCAGTTATTTTTTTTTTTAATGTAGTGGGCATGTAATATATATTACATGAATGAAAAAAGGTTAGATCTACTTAACTGTTAATTAATATAGTTTATATATATGTAGTATATGTAAGCATATATAATAGATATTTATAGTATATATTTATATGTAATATGTATCTTTTTATATAGTTACTATCTGTTAAGAATGTGAATGGAAAAGTAAATGAAAACCTTAACATTAGCTTTGTTCAAAATCTATAATAAATTCGTGTTAACAGATTTTAAACACATATTCAAAAAATTGATTCCCGATCATTCCATAAGAAGACAATTGTATTAAACTGTTTTATTGAAAGTGATGACTTTCAGGATAACCCAAGACTCTGAGGCTTTGAATTTGATTGACTTCATGAAGTTTATCTCTCTTTTCTCTTTTTTATTTTTCCTTTGGAGTATTATGAAGTAGACTGTTAATAAAAAGACCAATTGATAAATTGTCATTAGAGAAAAATCAGTTATTTGGGGAAATGGCAAAGAAATTCATTTCACATTTAAGGGGTTTCCTAGAATCACCTCAAATCCTTAGAAAGTGGAGATAAAATATAGAAGAGTTTTAAAGATAAAATAACTTTAGCAAAGCTGGCTATCAATAGAAGGGTGCCTTTCTTGGAGGACCAGAAAGTGTGGCAAATCTGAAAAACAGAAGGCCGTTAGGGTCAATTTCAAGAAGGAAGCATTAACTTAAAACATGGGAGAAGACTGCTGAAAAAAGGTAAGAAATAGTAGTGCTTCAAGATCCGAGGGAAAATATCAGTATGGTTGGTTGAGTATGGTATTGGAGCAGCATATGGGTCTAGCCCAACTTTTATGCCATATAGCAGAGACATATGCCCTCTAACTGAAACACTGATTATGAATTTGGGTCAGACTGTTAACGGTAGATGGAAACAACCTGGAGGAAGAGGACCTCCTATGCTGAGAGGATGAGCTATTGACATACCTTGTCCAGCAATTTGACCTCTCTACAATCACAAAAGAGCATCCTGCAGTAAAGAGAAATAACATTTGTAGATTGATTGACAGAGTTCTTACTTGTAAAGATGTACAACAACCAAGAATCAACACACATTTCAGGAAAACCATCATTATGAAAGAGAAGCACAAAAATCACTAAATAGAAGAACCTAACATAAGTTTGCAAACAGAAAGAAACTTTTAAAAGTGTTATTGGTACCTCTCAAAGAGCTAAGAGAGAATGACATATTCATATAGAAGGAACATTTTTTTGAAAAAGAACAAATTAGAGATCTTGAAAATGAAGTCTTATAGATGGGCTGAAGAACAGAATGAATATAGTTCAAGAACAAATTAATAAGTTGGAAGATTGTGCCGAGTATTTTTTTTGTGGGATATAGTGCAAAAAAATAAAAAGTCATGAAAGAAAAGTTAAGCAACATAAAAGGTAGATCTACTGGTTTTAATCTCTGCTAAAAGAAGTTACTGAAGCAGTGAATTAAGAATGGATGGGAAGAAATAATCAAAGAGCTAGTAGAATGCCTCATGATGAAAAGCAGTTGTCCTTAGATTAGAAGGGCCCTGGGAGTGTGAAGCAAGATGACTGGAAAATATCAACATCTATTTATATAATTGTGAAATTTTGAATATCTGGAATAAAGACAAGGTTATAAAAGGTCATGAGAGACAAATAGATAGACTACAAAGGAACAAGAATAAAACACCAGTTTTTTGTTTTACAACCATAGAATTGAGGATGACTGCAAGGTTTTGGACTGAGCTATTCGAAGTAAAGAATGGCCATTAACTGAAATGGGGAAGACTGTCCTAGGAAGGGGGTTTTTGAGAAGATTAGGAACTCAGTTTTAGACATGTTAAGTTTGAGATTCCTGTTGGAGATCTAAATGGAGATATTGAATGGACAGATGAATATTCAAGTTTGGTTCTGGGATGGAGATATAAATTTGGAAGTTAGCATATAGAATCTTATTTATAAAATTATGACACTGGATGGAATCATGATAGAGAGAGAGTCAGTAGAAAAGATGAGAGATTGTCTAAGGATGAGTATCAAGACTCTCTAATATTTACAGAAAAAAATACAGATTAAAGAAGTGAGACAACCTCCTTTTGGGTTTCCAAGTTTTAATCTTTAGCTGCAGCTGTTTTTGTTAATTATAATTAGTCAGACCAGGAGTAATTCTTTTAGTTTCTTGTTGACTTAATATAACCATAACCTCTCCCTGATCTCTTGATTTCTAGACCTTGTTTGTACCTTTCTTATGGCTGAAGTGGATCATGGAAGGCAGACAGTGCAGGCCACACGGTTTTAGACTGTTGAGATGTGGCTTAGCCCTGCCAGAGAGTATGTTGGGCACACCAAGCACACAGAGTTATGAAGCTGCCTCTCTCCGTTAGGGGCCAGCAAGTCTATCCGTCTCTGGAGACCAACCTCAGTGGTTGTGTTAATGCAGAGGAAAACCACAAGCTAAAGCCCTAGAGAGGACCATGAAGCAACCATTTACTCATAGTCCACCCCTGCAGGGAGAGGGCACCTAGAGGCCACTCTGTGAAGTGGCAAATTGAGATGATGTACATAAAGTTGGAGATTCAGGTCGGGGGCTAGCTGAAGCAAGCTCCTGATTTTGGCCCACAAGATGAAGCTTGCCTGTTTGCAGAAAGGCTTTAATAGCTTTGAAAAGCAGAGACACAGGCAGTTTTTAAAAACCAAGAGAGTTCAGTGTTTCTCTTTGGTTCTAGTTGCTGAACCTTATGGGGTCAAAAGGACTTTAGTGCTTCCCTGAACATAGGCACAGGCTACCTGGTCATTCCTTAGACTGCCTTTGTGTGTCCTTTTAGTGTGGCATTTCTGAGAAAATTACTGGTGGAAACAGCAGATGTGGAAACACAGTTTGTGTACTGATGTAGCATCATACAGCATTGACTCACATGGAAACCAGAGACTGGCCAAGGAAGTGAAAACTTCAACATAAGTATTACTATTTTCATATCAGAAATAATAGAATATATTGCATCCGTGAAACAAGGATGGTATAAAAAAATTCAGTGAACAGTAAACACTGAAAATTGAAATATAGCAGAAATAACTCAAGGAAAGAGTTGGAAGATGAAATTGAGAAAATCTCTTAAGAAGTAGCACAAAAAGACAAATGGGAGACTATTTGTGTGAGAGAGAGAACTTTACTTGAGGATCAATCCAGGAGGTCAGATACCAAAACAGTGTTCTAGAAAGAGACCACAGTGATACTGCAGGAAAATTGTCTTCAAAAATATAATTGAAAAATATTCCCAGGACCAGAGGACATATTTCCAGATGAAAAAGGCCCATCAAGTGCAAGGAACAAACTTTTTTATTTTTAAATGGCGGAATACCAAAGTCTAAGAAGTTCTACAAGCTTCCAAAGAGCAAACAAAAAAGTAAGTCACACATAAAAGATCAGGAATCAGAATCATTTCAGACTTCTCAAAAGCAAGGCTTGAAGCTAGAAAACACTTCTGAAGGACGTTTGTTTTCTTCCTAAAACTTCTTATCCGCTCAACTGTTAATTAAATGTGAAGGTACACAAAAAGACATTTTCAGATCTGAAAGCCCTCAAAAATGTTTTACGTTCCATGCATTCTCTCTTGGGAATCTACTGGAGGATATGTTGCACTAAAATGAAGGAATGGTGAAGAGAGAAGGATACATGGGATAAAGGAAACAGGTGATCAACCACAGGAGAGGAGCAGTGGAATTCCTGGGATGATGGGGAAAGATGACAGCTGTGCCCCAGATAAAGAGGACAGCGAATCTGAAATGTGCCAAATCAGAAAACTCCAAGGAAATTTCTACAAAAAGATAGAATTGAAAGAATACTTGGTGTTTTTAAAGAGAAATGTCTTGTGAGGCCATTTCAACAGTTGGAGGAGATTTGATGGATGAGTTAGTAATAAACACAGAGATCTAATCAGACAAAACACAGTTACTAACTCTAGGGGAAAGAGAAAGTTATACAGAAAAGGAAAAGTAATCATATTATGCTATGGTGGCTCAGATATGGGTAGAGATTGAGATTGATTTTTTTCCCCATACGTATATCTTATTGTTAGAACATCATTTGTAGAAAAGACTGTCCCTTCACTCTTGAATGGTTTTGTACTCTTTCTTGAAAATCAGTTGCCCATGAATGTGTAAGTCTATTTCTAGAGTCTGTATTCCATACACTGACAATTAGGTCTATCCTTAGGCTAATACCATACTGTCTTGATTACTCTAAGTCTTCAAATCTGGTATAATAAATCTTTCAACTTTGTTCTTCTTTTTAGAATTTATTTGGGTATCTAGGACCTTAGCATTTCCACGTAAGTTTTTTAATTAGTTTGTCATTTTGTACAAAAAGCCTACTGAAATTTTGTGTGAGATTGCATTGAATAAAACAGGTTGCTTTGAGGAAAAATGACATCTTAAAAATGTTCATTCATTTAGTTCATGAATAAGGTTTGTCTTTCTATTTTTCTAGTTTTTAAACATTTTTAAAACAATGTTCTGTAGTTTTAAGTTTACAGAATAGTACAGTGTGTCTTGTTATATTTATCTGTAATTATGTTTTTTGAGCTATGGTACATGATACAGGTTTTAAAAGTCCATTTTCTGATTGTTCATTGCTATTTTATAGAACAACTGAATTTTTTTTAAATAAACTACTTAGGATTTTCTGTATAGATGATTGTGTCTTCTGTAAATAAAGACAGTTTTACTTCTGTTTTCCCAACCCTTGTGCTTTTTAAATTTTTCTTGCCTTATTGCATTGGGTAAGCCCTCTAGTAGAATGTTGGATAAATGTGGTAAAAATAGAATTCTTGTTTGTTCCCAATCTTAGTGAGAAGATGTTGAATATTTCACTATTACGTCACTGACTGCAAGGTTTTCATAGATGGTCTTTATCAGATTGAAGAAGTTTTCTTTTATTCCTTGTTTACCAAGAGTTTTTACCGTGAGTGGGTGTTGCATTTTGTCAGTGCCTTTCCTGCTTCTGTTGTGATGATTGTTGTGTGTTACCCTTCCAAGGATAAACCCCATTTGATTATGATATCCTTTTGATTTTCAATTTACTGATAGTTTCAGAATGATTTTTATGTCTATATTGTAAGGGGTATATATCGCTGGCTTTCATTTATATTGTTTTTAGATTTGGTATCAAAGTAATGCTGTTTTCCTAAACTGAGTTAAAAAATGTTTCCTATCCTCTGTATTCTGAAAGAATTTTAATGTGATTTGTATTACTTCTGTTTTATTTCCTCTCCAAATTCGTTGTTGACATGGACTCCATCAGAGTGTCTTCATCAGAGAACTGCCTATGGAAACTAGATACCATAGGATTCCTCTATGTAGATTTCTGGAATTCTTTTTGGACTAGTTTCCTCTTTGTGGTATTTTCCCCATAAATTTTAGCTGCCTAAGCCTCTTCAAATTTTGGTCACCATCCTCTCCACTCAGTGTGACTGTTGGACCGAGTGCAAGTGTCCAGTCAGTGCCAGAAGAGCAGAAAGCTGGGACACTCATGATTTTCGTCTATCTTATTTATTTCTCTCAATGAACAGATCTACTGTTCACTGCCTCTTGTTTGGTGTCTGAAAACAGTTATTTCATATATTTTGTCTAGTTTTCTAGTGGTTTATACTGTTAGGCCTAGTCTGTTACCATCTACTCTGTCATGGCTGGAGGTGGAAGTGTATAAATAACATTTGAACTTTATAATAATGTAATTGTGCATATTGACCCAACCAAAATTAGGGTAGAAGCTTAGAAAGTGTACTTGGGATGTATGGTTAGGCTGGCTGAAAGATAGCTGAATCTTCAACTTGTATAATGGGATAATATCTAAAACTGAAAGATTAAGAAGTAGCAATGCAAGCATGTTATTTAATGGTATGATAGTAAATGACAAACGAATCATCTGAAAGAGTCAACAGGATTATTTCTAGGGAGAGGAGAGTGGTGTGGAGGAGGAAAGAAATGGGAGACTACTCTTTTTCCTAGTAAATCTTGTAGAACTGTTTGACGAGGAACATATACAGAAAAATATCAATGAAACTATGGGAAAAAAGAGTGGGCAAATGGAAAGCATAAGAAAGAAGGTATAATAATACTGATACTAGTCATAATCAAATTCAAGATCAAACACATTTTAAAAGGGCAAAGAATAATTTTTCTTACTGATAAAAGGTCCCTAAATTCACGAAACTTTATTTACTTAACAGCAGAGCTTTGAAGTATATTGAGCTGACATAAATAACAGGAGAAACTGCATCCACATTCATAATAGAGAGATTTCTAACTTCTATGTTTTAGAAATGGACAGATGAAGTGGATAATAAAAAGGAAATGGAAAATTTGAATAATACAGTTAACAAGCATGTGTGTGTTTGTGCTTCCAACTTTCTACAAAGAAATTTGTACAAAATTTTAAAATACAATACAGTGGGCACAAAAATGAACTGTTAGTCCACAATGGAAATGTTAACCAGTTCCAAAAAGTAGAACTCACTTGTGTATTTCTTTTTATTTATCCTGCTTGGGGTGTGTAAGGCTTCTTGAATTTGTGGATTAGTGAGTTTCATTACTTCTGGAAAAAATTAAGCTATTATCTCTTCCAATATTGCTGTTAATTCTCTTTCCTCTCCTGTTTGGGACTCCAATTAAATATTTTTCAGATCTTTTCACTGTATTCCATATCTCTTATTCTCCTTTCTATGTTTTTCTCTTTCTTTCCTTAGTGAGTTGCTGGATGATTTCTTCTCATCTAACCTCTTGAGTTTGAATTGTTTTTTAGGTCCAGTCTGCTGCTAAATATGTCCACTGTGTTTTTAAATTTTGCCTTTGTGCTTTCCATTTCTAGAAGTCATGTTTGTTCTTTTTTCATGCTTGATGTGTTAGTTTTTAAGTAGATTTTTATACCCTGCAGATGTTTTTGTTTGTCATATATTTGTTTAAATAGATAAGCATTATTGTTTTAAAATCTGTGTCCAGTAATTCCAGTAGCTGAAGTCTGTGAGGGATGTTTCTGCTGGTTTGTTGTTCATGTTGTTTTGTATCTTTATGTGCTTGGTTATCTATGCTAGCTTCTTGGTTGTTGTAATTGAATTATTTGTAGGGTTCTCCAAGGCCCAAGGTGCATTTGCCCTCCTTTAGAGAGGCTTTAGTTTAGCCAAATCAAATCTGATTTGCTGATTAGCCAAATCAATCTGCTGGATCTTGTAAACATTGCCATTAGGAATTCCTCAAGCATAACAGTCTCTGGTCTGACCAAGCATAGAGGTCTTTTGGTCTCCAGGGTGCATTCTTCCCTAGGGTTGGTTTCAACAACTTCTCTAGGACGGCTTTCTTCTACCCTCTTTTCCTTTTTTATTATCTTGTTCTGACCTCTGTGTAGTTTGTTCTGATCCTGAGACTAAAAGAGCTCTTTTGGGATGAACTGGGTCTCGGCTTAACATGGGAATGATCTCCCCCAAAGACTCTTAACATTGGGTTGGCCTTGGGCTTTGAATGCTTGTCCCTCTTTCCGCATCTGTCTCTCTCTCTTTCTCCACTTGTTGTTACTAAGACTTTTCACTTATCTCTCTGGATTTTGACTTTCATCCAAAAATCAACTGGGGATTTCCCCGCTGCAGATCATTATTGTTTTTAAGAGGTTGGTTAAAAAAAAGTTTTACATTGTATTTTTCATTGTCTTTAACTAGAGGAAAAGTAAATGCATTTATTAGAAAATGAAGACAAAAATAAATGAACTTATTTCCAGGTTAAGAAACGAGAAATAGAGTAAACATTGTGACAGTGGAAGACAAGGATTAAGCAGAATTTAGTGAAGTAGAAAACAAGTAGTATTTCAATAAAAATTAGATCTGGTTCTCTGAAAAGACCAATAAAATAATCAAACTGTTGGCAAGTCTGATCAGAAAATAATAAAGAGAAGACACTTGTAGATCCGTTAGGAATAAAAGTGGAAATATAGCTACATATATGAAAGAATTTAAGTGATTACATAGAGACTATAAATGATCTTAATTAGTAGTTTGACAACTTATGCACATTAAAAATACTTCTCCACAGGTGTTCTATTTAGTGTTAGTTTGATATATAACATACAATAGTGTCTTTAAAGAAGAATTTTCTGCGTGTAATTTTTCATTTGATGTTATATTCCTTGAAAATTAGGTTTAACATTATGTGTTTCAGTCAGAAAGTAGATCAGGTGTGTTTTTCGTTATATTCGTTTTTAGTACTACCGTTTCTAGCTTTGTGGGTCACTTGCTCTTTCTGCAGTTATTCAAATTATGTGTTTTCATCTCTCGTCTTTAGTCTACTTCCTTTCCTTATCTTGTTGTATCAGCTTATTAATTTTCCATCATTGGGTTTGTAGAGTAGGTATTTATGGTGGGTTGCATATGGAGGGGGAACTGTCATGGAATGCATGCTTTTTGACTTTTTATGAAACTTTTAGACAAATTAAGGCTAATAAGATTTTGTGTATTTGCCATTTGTGTTTAGATTTGAAAAGAGATACTATAGGTACAGAAAGATGAATGGAGGAGAGAGAGAGAGAAAACTTTAATGGAGAAAGTTACATCATTGATTAAAGAATGAACTTAGTGTAATAGATCTTTAACCATTTGGTTTGTTAAATTAAGATACACAAACATTTTGAAGTAAGAATTTTTTAAAGAAAATTAGCACTGCTAAATTTCCACTTCTAGAGAGTAGTTTGGTGTTCATTTGGGAAATTTTTATTGAGCTTCTAAAATGTGTGATACTAACTTTATATTTGATCCTGAGAAAGTCCTCAGGGTTATGCAAAATCACTGAGTCAGCTGTTCTGTATGCCTCCTACTCACAAGTAAATTGGAGTATGCCAAATAGGATTAATTAGCTAGAAGATTTAGAGTTTTTAATGTGGGAATTGAATGGTATGGGTGCTTACATCCTGCAGAAGCACTAAGAGTTATGCCTGAATATTTAAGAATAGGGTTTTTGGAGATGTTATGATATTGTTAGTAGAAGTTGAGGAACATAAAGGGAAATCTCACTTCTTTAATTACCTTCAGCATTAATCTGAGTATGTTCACAAATTTGAAGGTTTTTGTTTTTTACTTACATATGAAAAGATGAAAATAACTTTATATTAAAGGCATAGCAAGGATTCAGGTTTTTGGATACTCCCTTCACTCTTCGTTGTTCCCACTTTTTTTTTTTAATGGCATTATTTCTGTTGGTCCCCACTCTTGTGTTCTGATAGGCACAATTTCCCAACCCATTGTGGTTCCCACTTGCGGAATCTCTTCATATCCAGTTTTAGATATATTTAATGTGTCCCACCTTCCATTTATTAACTATTTTTATTAATAGTAATAACAACTGACTTATTGAATGCTTATGTGTAGGACACAGTTTTAGTCACTTTATAAGTATATTATCTTTTTAAACTCTCACAGAAACCTTCTGAATAAGGTACTGGGATTCTCATTTTATGGAAGAGAAGACTGAGAGAGACAAGTCACATAACTTAGCCAAGGTCTCTCAGATAGTAAAGAGTGAGCCAAGATTCAAAGCCAGGTGGTGTGAGTCCACAGCTTTTATTTAGTAGCCTTGGCATTAGCGGTAGGAATAAAAACAATATTGTAATGACAAGAAAGGAAAAAGTTACAACAGTGTAATTGCTAGTATTTATTGAGGGATTACTGTGTGCCAGTCACAATAATAATTGCTTTATGAGTGTTGTTTTATCTTTACACAAGCCTTCAAGATTATTTTCAGTTTACTTATGAGGATACTGAGGCATAGAGTTTAATTAACTTGCCTATAAGTGTTGAAACGAAATTCAAACTCCTGAGCCAGAGTATCTGTATTGTTGTTTATTTGTCCGTCTGTGTCCCTCTTAGACTAGGAATGTATTAAAGAACAAGTAATTCATTAATCTTGTATCACATAGGTTTTTATTAAATATTTGTTGATTGTAATGCATAAATTCATATTTAGATAGGAGAACTTAAACTTTTTGCCTTTTACACATCACCGTAGAAACGTAACTTTTTGATAAACTATGGGCTAGGCGCTGTAGGGAAGAACGAAGATTGGTGTTTTGATTTTAGGACCTTTGGTTGTGGTTTAAGTTTTAGCACTAAAAGTGGTCTGTGCTAAGCTCTAAAAAAGAAGTATTTTAGAACTATTTTATTTAACCTTTAACTTTTACTAAGTAAAAGATATTTTAAGCAATTAAAAGATTCAGAAAAAGGGAGAGGTAACCACCGCATACTCATCATCCGGAATTTGATAATTGTTCATATAGTTTTTCTGTTTATTTAATGCTAATTTCTATGTTTGCTTTATGCTTAAAGCCATATCCAGAAGACCCAGCAGTTTATAAACCACTCTCCCAGGAAGAACTGCAAAGGATAAAGAATGAGAAAAAACAGAAACAAAATGAGAGAAAACAGAAAATATCAGAAAATCGCAAACATTTGGCTAGTGTACGGGTTGTACAGAAAAACCTCGTCTTTGTTGTAGGTCTGTCTCAGCGCCTAGCAGACCCAGAGGTAAGTCCTCTTCTATTTTCTTTCTCAAGTTGACTTGACATTTTTTCTTTTTGCTTATCTTATTGTGAAATAACAGCTGACCCTGCCTAACTGCAGGATTCCTCTGAAAATATTAAAACTTAGGAAAAAATGGGAAATGATTTTTTAAGAATTGCTAAGAAACCAGTGACTTGCCCGGGATCTCACAGCTATTTCATAGCAGGGCCAGGACTAGAAACGCCCCTGTTCTTAAAGCTCCTTGTCCAGTCTGTTTTACACTGATGTTTGGTCTGTCGTTCATCCATCTATCCATTTATCCATTCATTGTTCCATCTGCTTACGAAATTTTCCATTGTGTCTGTGGTGTCCATGAATAGTTGACTATGTTCCCAAAGAATATGTAAGACATTTTACACATTAGGCATGCCATTGGGCATTTATAATCCTGTCACGTGGCCTTTTATAGTCTGTGTAGGTACTAAAGCTGACTCACTGTGAAGTAAATATATGACATTGAATATACAGCTAATGTGGTGATGTGCGGGGTGCTCTGCCTACTCTCTATACTCTTTACTTTCTTTATTCACTGGAATGCTATGTCGCTAGTCGACTGTTATGTTTAGGCTGAATCTGGAATGTTCAACTTAATATAGAAAGTTTAAATTATTTTAATTTCCTTTGCCGGGGCTGGCCATTTCTTATTAGCCATAGGCCACTTGCTAATACATTGAGGCCCACCAGTGTTCTATATCTGTGTAATTCTCTTTGTTCAGTACTAAGACAGTTTAATTTTTCAATAAGCATTTATTGAGTACCTACAGTGTGCCAGGCACTATGTGAGACACTAAGCATATATCAATAAAAAGTTAGTCACTGCTTATTTACAAAAATAACAGTATACTATGAGAAGTGCTGTGTGCTGTGGAGGCATAGAGATAGCACCTGACCGTGAGGTGGAACGTACGTACTCCTCTGCTATCTTTGGGGTAAGGTGCTTCTGGCACAGGAACTATACAAATGCTTCTGGATGAGAAAGAGCTTGGTCTGCAAGTAATTTCTTTGGCTGGAAGATGAGAGTGCAGTGGTGAGAGATGAGGCTGGCGAGGTAAGTGGTAACAGATTATGAAGGGCTTTCTAACCAGGCTAAGGAGTTTTCACCTTATCCTAAAGGCAATAGGAAGCTGTTGACTGTTTTCAAGAACAGAGTGACAAGGCTAGATTTGTGCTTTGAAAATACCATTCTGGCTGCAGTGTGACATGTCAGTGTAATTATATACAAGTCTTTTGTTGTTATGAAGATGTTATACCCAAATATTGGCCAGAAACTATTTCTAGAAGCCAGTGGTCTTCAACCTTATCAGACCCAGTACCCACTTTATTTTAAACTAATATTTTATAATACCCTTTGACTTTCATGAAATAACTTCTTGATAATATAGTCTGTCTACATACA
The DNA here is from genome assembly GCF_041296235.1 of Equus asinus. Classification (NCBI taxonomy): domain Eukaryota; kingdom Metazoa; phylum Chordata; class Mammalia; order Perissodactyla; family Equidae; genus Equus; species Equus asinus. Next base: position 189,473,017 of record NC_091790.1, on the reverse strand, counting down.
TAATTTGAAAAAATATATAAAGGAGAAATGAAAGTAATTATAAAAGACTATTTCTACATGTGAATACTTAGGTACTACACTCTAGAACCTTGATACTTAGGGTGTGGCCTCTGGGCCAGTAGCATTAGTATCACCTGGGAGCTTATTATGCAGACTCTTAGGCCTTGCCTCAGAGCTACTGGATCCAGATATGCATTTTAACTAGGTCCTTAAATGATTTGTATGTGTATTTAAGTTTGTGAAGTACTATTTTTCAGTACGTAATAAAATAGTAAGATACTTGCATCTGTAGAATCACTGTGAATGTGGCAACTACAAATGCAGATTGTTACAGGTGTGTGTATTGGCAACTCAGGTACTGTGGAATGCTAATGGTATGATTTTTCTGAAACAACTCTTAGTAAAATTTCAAACAAAGTACTTGTAGTCTTCCCTTCCTGTAAATTCAGTGTATGTCAAAACTGTGGGAAACTTCTTTATATTTATATATAATACGGAATTTGTTTCTAGGTTCGCTTAATTATAAACAAGCTTCTCAGCTACATGAATGTCTCGTAGAACATTCAAAAGTTGTGCAGGACAATTCTTTGTTGTGCAGTGCTAGTCTGAGTATTGTAAGCTAGCCCTGGCTCCCATCCACTGACACACACAGTGTCTCCCAGTCACTTTGACATCCTCCCCTAGTAAAAACTCCCACAAATTTCCAAAATGCCCTTTTGAATGCTACCTTCATTAAGAACTACTGCCTTAAACTCAGATGTGATATGAGATGCTGATGTAGCACAACCTGTGATCAGCCTGAACCTTTTGAAGCAGCTGTTTTGGCTGTGAGGTCTTTTGCTGAGTTGGTGTGCATCCAGCTGGAATACTGAATGCAGTTCCACACTCCACTGACCAGAAAACTTTTCAAAATATGGTCTTTCTACCACCTCTCATTCCTGAGACTGCTGTGAAAAACCCAAGGGTCATTGCCTTCGCCGCTGTAACTATCAAATCCCTCAGGAGATTTGGGTGGAAAAAATGATTGAAAACTAGTGTAATCACCTCACCTTCTAATTCATTAAAATTAGCTGTAGACAACGTAACAACCCTATACTTATAAGAACCTAAAATAAAATATGGTAAAAGTAATTACTTTATATTAGTTAAGTTGAAAACTTCTAAGAATTAATGACACCCCTGCCACAGACTGTTTCACAAAGCTTTGATTCTGTCAGATGCAGAACATATTAGCTAAGTTGTGTATGAGAGTATTATCAAATAAGATTGTTTTGAAAGAATACTTTGCATACATTTGACAGGTACACAAAAAAGCTTGTTCCATCCATCACCTCACATAAGTTATTAACCAGGAAAAGAGAGGGAAAAAACCAGGAGACAGTTGAGAAATAGTAAAATTGGTAAAATTGTAAATGAAAATGATAAAATTGATAAGCATAAGAAAACTGCATGTGCATGTGTATGTGTGTGTATAAATACATATATGCATACACACAGAATAGTGATAATCATAAGGCTTTGAAGGTTGAGGAACATTCTGTTACCATATTTGGAATTTATAGCTTATAGATAATGCTTTAATATATCAAGTATTATCTGTAATAGATTTGTAATGACTCTCTCTACTTAATGTCTGTCCTCGAGTTTCTATCTCTGTCTTTACAAAAAATAATTTTGATCATTGTTTTGAGAATTATTTTCTTATAAGGATCATCTATTAATGAAAATGCCGTTAGGCTGTTTGAGCTGATTTGTGTTTAAGAATACTGTGAAGATAAGTTCTCATAGGTTATTGGTGCAGATATTAGAATGTAGTAGATAGTACCGAACTTAGTGAGTCCTGGTTTCTCTTCAGTGGGTCAGTAAAGAATAGCTTTGGACTAGACCAGATGGACTTAATAGATACATATAGAACACTCCATCCAAAAACTACAGAATACACATTCTTCTCAAGAGCACATGGAACATTCTCAAAGATAGATCATATGTTGGGAAACAAGGCAAGTCTCAATAAATTTAAGAATATTGAAATCATATCAAGCATCTTTTCTGACCACAATGCTATGAAACTAGAAATCAGCTACAAGGAAAAAAGCTGGGAAAGTAAATATGTGGCGACTAAACATGCTACTGAACGACCAGTGGATCATTGAAGCAGTTAAATGAGAAATCAAAAAATATCTGGAGACAAATGAAAATGGAAATACACCATACCAACTCACATGGGATGCAGCAAAAGCAGTGTTAAGTAGGAAATTCACAGCAATACAGGCCTTCCTTAGCAAATGAGAAAAATCTCAAATAAGCAATCTTAAACTACACCTAACAGAATTAGAAAAAGAAGAACAAAGCCCAAAGTCAGCAGAAGGAGGGAAATAATAAAAATTAGAGCATAAATAAATGAAATTTAAACAAATAAACAAACAACAGTAGAAAGGACCAAAGAAACAAAGAACTGCTTCTTTGAGAAGATAAATAAAATTGACAAATCCTTAGCCAGACTAAGAAAAAAAATAGAAGACTCAAACAAATAAAATTAGAAATGAAAGAGGAGATGGCACTGGCACTGTGGCTGAGTGGTTAAGTTCACGCACTCCGCTTCGGTGGCCGAGGATTTCGTCAGTTCGAATCCTAGGTGTGGACATGGCACCACTCATCAAGCCATGCTGAGGCAGCATCCAACATGCCACAACTAGAAGGACCCACAACTAAAAATACAAGCTATGTACCGGGGGCTTTGGGGCGAAAAAGGAAAAATAACATCTTAAAAAAAACCCCTGAAAAACCCACAAAAAAACTTCAAAGAAGATTTAATACCTATCCTTCTCAAACTATTCCAAATAGTTGAAGAAGATGGAACATTTCCTAACACCTTTTATGAGGCCAACATCACCATAATCCCAAAGCCAGAGAAGGACAACACAAAGAAGGAATATTACAGGCCAGTATTGCTGATGAACATAGATCCTCAACAAAATATCAGCAAACCGAATACAGCAATATATTAAAAAGATCATACACCATGATCAAGTGGCATTTATACTAGGGATGCAGGGATAGTTCAACATCTGCAAATCAGTGTGATACACCATCTTAATAAAATGAGGAATAAAAACTACATGATTGTCTCAATAGATGCTGAGAAGGCATTTGACAAGATCTAACATCCATTTATGATAAAAACTCTGAATAAAATACGTATAAAAGGAAAGCACCTCAACATACTAATGGCCAAATATGACACACTCACAGCCAACATCATACTCAATGGGGAAAAACAAAAAGCCATCTCTCTGAGAACAGTTACAAGACAAGCATGCCCACTCTCAAATACTGGAGATTTTGGCCAGAGCAATTAGGCAAGAAAAAGAAGTAAAAGGAATCCAAATTGGAAAGGAAGAAGTAAGACTTTCACTGTTTGCAGACGACATGATTGTAAATATAGAAAACCCTAAAGAATGTGTCAGAAAACTATTAGAAATTAACAACTACAGCAGATTTGCAGGGTACAAAGTCAACTTCAAAAATCAGTGGCATTTACATACTCCAATAATGAACTAACAGAACGAGAACTCAAGAATACAATCTCATTTACAATCACAAGAAAATGAATAAAATATATCTAGGAATAAATTTAACCAAGGAGGTGAAAGACCTATACAATGAAAACTATAAGACATTATTGAAAGAAATCAATGATGGCATAAAGAAATGGAAAGATATCCTATGCACATGGATTGGAAGAATAAATATAGTGAAAATGTCCATACTGTCTAAAGCAATCTATAGATTCAGTGCAGTCCCAATCAGAATCCCAATGTCATTCTTCATGGAGAAAGAACAAAGCATCCTGAAATTGATATGGGGAAACAAAAGACCTCAAATACCTAAAGTTATCCTGAGAAAAAAGAACAAAGCTGGAGGCTTTACAATCCCTGACTTCAAAATATACTACAAAGCTATAGTAATCAAAACAGCATGGTACTGATACAAAAAGAGAGACACAGATTAACGGAACAGAATTGAAAGCCAAGAAGTAAAACCATACATCTACAGACAGCTAATCTTTCACAAAGGAGCTACAAACATACAACAGAGAAAGGAAAGTCTCTTCAGTAAATGGTGTTGGGAAAACTGGATGGCCTACATTCAAAAGAATGAAAGTAGACCATTATCTTTCACCGTACATAAAAAGTAACTCGAAATGTATCAAAGACTTGAAACCATAAAACTCCTAGAAGAAAATGTAGGCAGTATAGTCTTTGACATTAGTCTTAGAAGGATCTTTTCGAATACCCTGTCTGCTCGGTTGAGGGAAACAAAAGGAAAAATAAAGAATGGCACTTCATCAGACTAAAGAGCTTCTGCATGGCAAAGGAAACCAGGAACAAAACAGAAAGACAACCCACTGACTGGGAGAAAATATTTGTAAATCATATATCCTACAAGGGGTTACTCTCCAAGTATCTGAAGAGCTCACACTTCCTAACAGCAAAAAACAACTCGATCAAAAAATGGGCAGTGGATATGAACAGACATTTATCTAAGAGGATATACTGATGGTCAATACGCACATGAAAAGATGTTCAACATCACTAATCATCAGGGAAATGCAAATCAAAACTACACTAAGATACCACCTTATACCCATTAAAATGGCCGTTATCACCAAGACAAAACATAAAAAGTTCTATAGAAGGTATGGAAAAAAGAGAACCCTCATACACTGCTGGTGGAAATGCAAACTGGTGCAGCTGCTATGGAAAACAGTATGGGGATTTCTTAAAAAATTAAAAAATAGAAATACCATATGATCCAGCTGTCCCAGTACTGGCTGTTTATCCAAAGAACTTGAAATCAGCAATTCAGAGAGACTTATGCACCCTTGTGTTCATTCCAGCATTATTTACTATAGCCAAGAAGTGGAAGCAACCCAAATGCCCATTGACTGAAGATTAGATGAGGAAGATGTCCTGTGTATATATAATGGAATACTACTCAACCATAAAAAAGGACAAAATCATCTCATTCTCAACAATATGGATGGAGCTTAAGAGTATTATGTTAAGCGAAATATGCCAGACAGAGAAAGACAAACACTGGATCATTTTAGTCATATGTGGAAGATAAACTAACACAGGGACAAAGAGAACAGTTTAGTGGTTACCAGAGGGGAAGGGAGATGGGAGATGTGCACAAGGGGTGAAGGGGCACATTTATATGGTGTCTGACAAATAATAATGTACAACTGAAATTTCACCATGTTGTAAACTGTTATGAACTCAATTGAAAAAATCACATTAAAAAAAAAGAACAGCTTTTGGACTCTGTTGATTATTTCCTTTAGGTTCACCACACAAATTGTGACTAGAAAGTAGTCACATTTATTAGAAAACATTAAAAATTATTTTCCTTTCACTAAGGAGGGATGATTTATGTCTCCATTATAAGGATAAAATTGATGAAAATGAGGACAGTTTATACCTTATTTTTTCTTCTTTTGTAGGTTTTAAAACGACCAGAATATTTTGGGAAGTTTGGTAAAATACATAAAGTTGTCATAAATAATAGCACATCATATGCAGGCTCACAGGTAACTAATTATAGAGATTTTTCCTTTCCTTCCTATGGTCTAGGCTTGACCTGAGCAGTTTTGAAGGAAAATTTGCTTTCTTTCATTAGAAAGCTTGAGGTTCAAGCCTTAAGCCATTGTAGTGACCTCTTTTGATGAGGTGGGGGAACTTTTGGTGTTCATTTGACCCTTCTAGGACTTACTAGTGGATTGATGGAAATAGTAAAACAAAGATATAGTGATGGTTTGAAGGGGAGAGGGAGTTGATTCTATGGTTAGGCAGTCCAGATAATGATTTTTATTTAACAAATTTTCAATATCTGAAAATACTAATAGAGCATTTTTGCTGTGCTGGTAATAGCAGATAAAATACTCTTGCAGATTGCATTTGTTTTCGGGAGAATATAATTTGACACTGTGTCTTCAGATCTTACATTTTTAAATCTAAGTTTAAAAGTCTTTTATAACCTTGACAAACCTGTCAAATGGCTTTAAAAAAAAGCCAAGCCAAAGAAGATATTTTATTCGTATATATTTTAATCTGCTTAAAATCAGATAAAATTCATTAAGTATGATTGTTTTAAAATAATATGGTTTAGTCAAAGCTACTACTACTTCTAATTATTGTCATTATTATTATTGATAGTAGTAGTAAAGGCCTTTAGAATTCCCTAGGCAGGTTGCAAGATAATTAAAAAAGTTTTTGTTGAATTTGAAAGTAGTAACAGTGGGTTTTCATTTTAGGGTCCAAGTGCCAGTGCTTATGTAACCTATATCCGGTCAGAAGATGCTCTCAGAGCCATACAGTGTGTCAACAATGTGGTGGTAGATGGCAGAACACTTAAGGTAATATGGTCATCTTGGTTTTCTTTTTTTTTTTTTAAGAAGAAATGGATAAAATCTAGTAAGTGGAGGAGAACATAGCATTTACATATTCCATTTGGAAGAGGTCTGTTTGAAGATTGCTTGTTAGTCATCCATACCAACCTATGACAGCTAATTTGTTTACTGCTGACTTATATAGGGTCCTATTTGCCAGGTAGAAATAAACATGTTACTAGGGGATAATCCTTAAAAATCTCCTATATTTATACATATTTTATTCTGTGTAAATGAATCTATTACTATTCTTTTCAGAAATAGGTAGTGGTTCTGATTTATTGTTCTTAAATATTTGGATTTTGATCAATTTGGGTTTGAGTGAAGGATCCCAGCAAGCAATGCTTTATGTAAATGGAAGGAGGATGGCATAATTAGAAACAGGAATTTGCCTTCTTATGTGCCTAATCACTTATAACATGGAACAGATTTTATCTGTCTTCTGATCTCTAGGGAAGAAGATTTGGATGCTCAAGTTCTGGAAACGATAGACTGAGATGTTTTCTTTAGTTCTTCCAATTGAGCATCATCTTTAATAATAAATCCTGCTAGTAATAGTTTAGTTCTCTAGTCGTCACAGCCATACTTCTTGTTTTCTCATGTGTGTGCCTCGTTTTAGATGAAGTGAAAATGCGAAACATGGAAATTCTCATTGTGGTGTTAGATCACATTTTGAGTCTTTTTTCCCCCCTCCCTTTCTTTTCCTACAGGCATCTCTAGGTACAACAAAATACTGCAGTTACTTCTTAAAGAATATGCAGTGTCCAAAACCTGACTGCATGTATCTACACGAATTGGGGGATGAGGCAGCCAGCTTCACAAAAGAGGAAATGCAGGTAGTAAAGTAATGTGAATTGTCAACTTTGAGAAAAGGAAGTGTTTTTCTAAGTTAAAATCGCACAGGCAAAAACTAGGGATTTTATTTTTTTAAAACTGGTATTACTTTAAAGTAGCATTTCCCAAGCAGTGTTTCATGGAATGTCAGTTCTGCAGGATATTATAATAATAAAAATGGGTCTGTGATCCACTAAGTTTGAAAATGCTAGATTAATAGGTTTTTTCCCCTGCAGGACTTCTCAGAGTCTTTAATATGTTAATACATGGGAGGAATGTATAAGCAGAACTTAACTGACCAAGGAAAGCATTTTGAGAAATGCTGCTTTAAGGGGAATGTCAGCAAAATGAAAGCTAAGCAGGATACTGTAATTATGAGGGTTTTTTTCCCTCCCCAATCTCTACTCTTTAGAGACAGCATGATAAAAAATAATTTTCTGTCAGATGTTGCTGATAAACTAAGATTATTTTTATAAAGTGATTCTCCCCATGAAAGCATCCACTGAGTCAGTGTCCTGTAAAGGGTGAATTGAAAGCTTATCATCATATGTTCTTTTTTTGTTTTTTGAAAGATTGGCACCTGAGCTAACATCTGTTGCCAGTCTTTTTTATTTTTTTCTTTTCCCTCTTCTTCTCCCCAAGGCCCCTGAGTACATAGTTGTATATTCTATTTGTAGGTCCTTCTTGTTGTGCTGTGTGGGACACCGCCTCAGCATGGCTTGATGAGCGATGTCATGTCCATGCCTGGGATCCAAACCAGCAAAACCCTGGGCCTCATATGTTCTTTTTAACATTTCCTCTTGTCCCCTTTCTTTTTTAAGAATAACCATGCCTTTCTAAGTAAAAATGTTGACCATATGACATACTAAATGAGGATAATACCAAAGCACAGTGCTGTGCTTCCCTAACATAGATGAGGACCTCAGATTGTTGGTTGGACTTTTGCAGGAATACTTATTTAGAAGATGGGGGGCATTGATTGCTATCTTTCATTCTCCAGTTCTGACTGGAGAAAATCTTATAGGGGCTCCTTTAAATGAAATATTACCTTTTTTTTGACTTGGAGTTCCACAGATTAAAAATTTCTTAACAGTGTTGTCTTTATGATCCAAAAACTGTTAAAATAAGGTCTCTGTGACATTTAATGGAGATGGATGACTTCTTTCTTAAAGCTTGTCCAATAAATGCTTCTTGATTTTATCTTTTTTTTTTCAATGATTCTCTTGGATGAAATCTAAGGTTGAACCATTTCAAACTGAATTTTGGCTAGCTTTACTCTTGGGTACTAATTACGATGAAAATCTCAAAGGATTTGTGAACCCCACTTGATCTCATTTTGAGTATTATGGAACAGTAAAAGAAAATAGATGTACAGTCCCTCAGAACTTTATTGTAATGGGATTTAACCTGTCTCTATGAACTGCCCCTGTAGAATCACTTGAATATCAATTTGAGCTCTTTGTGGCTAATGAAAGCCATAATATCTCCTGAAGTATTGATTGCAGAAAGTATTTTCAAGGCTTTTCATGTTTTAAAGATGTAAAATCCACATCTAACGGTATTTTTTCTTAATAATTTAAAATTTGTTTCACATCATTGTCCTGAATTCATCTTGCTCTTCTTTACCCAAGATATACTTTGAAAAGGGGTTTCTTTGTTCAAACACTTTCTCAATGTAGAAAGGAAATTTGAACAAATTGTATCATGGCAAAAATCAGGAGATCTTTCTGTGTTACTGTATATCTCAAAATTTGGTACCATGTGAAATATTTATAGATCCAACTGAAACAGGCAAGAGCCCTCTCAGAACAGGGAACGATGCATCATGCTGTATATATGATACAATTATTCTCTATTAGATGATATCGCATGCACTTGTTTTTTTTGGTTTCGATCTGTTCTGGTTTTGATTTTCCCATAACATTTATTCAGACCACACTTGTAAAATAATTAACAATCCTGAAGGTAAGTAAAAATGTCATTCCAGTCATCATATACATGGAAACAGTAAAAAGTTATTCAAAGTAATTTCATTTTAATTCATTCAAAGTAACATTTTTGTATGTGACTAGTTTCCATAGTCAATCTGTCAGTCTTTGCCTGATTTCTCCCATAATGGTTATAACATTGCCTTCTAAGATACAGCTGCCAACTACAGTAAATACAGAGTTCTCTTTGTTGTGTATATAGCGGGGATTGGCAAACTTTTTCTGTGACAGGCCAGTTAGTAAATATTTTAGGCTTTCTGGGCCACATGGTCTCTGTAGCAGCTATTCAGCTCTACTGTTATAGCATGAAAGCAGCCACGGACAACTCATAAGTAATAGACAATTCATAGGTGAATGAGCGTGACTGTTCCAATAAAACTTTCTTTACAAAAATAAAGTGACTGGCTGTAAATGACCAACCTTTGGTCTAGAGTTTAAAATACTTTAAATTTTATGTAAAAACATAAAACTTTTAATCTCTAAAAAGAAAGAAATTGATTTTCAGTGATCTTCATAAAATTCAGTGGTTGATGAAATGCCTTAATTAATGGAATATATGTCATATAGTTTTGTTGGAAGAACTTTCATTGGTCTAGAAATTTTGTGACATCATCCTCACAGGTTTCTCCGACATCATGAAAAACCCTTACATGTTTTGTTAGAATATCTTTAATAATTCAGAAAGTAATTCAGTATTTTATTCCAGCCATTTGGTGAACCCCACTGCAGTTTTAATTTGTTCTTCCATTAGGCGGGTAAACACCAAGAGTATGAACAGAAGCTACTTCAAGAATTATATAAATTAAACCCCAATTTTCTTCAACTATCTACGGGTTCAGTTGATAAGAATAAGAACAAAGTGACGCCACTGCAGAGGTATGATACGTAAGTACCAATATTAGTTTAATCAGACACCTTACCTTCATGTCTGTCGATCTTCTCTTTTCTTTCTACGTCTTTTTCAGGCAGAATCCTTCTTGACAATGTCTATCATTTATGCAGAATTGTTGCACTATATAGGAAATGTTGAGTCAATATTTCTGGGTTTGAATATTTGCTGCCTGCTGCTCCCTGCTAATACTTCAGATGTGCTTCTTGATGCCTTCCCCTTTGCATTGATTTGCAGACTTCCCTGAGCCCTGGGAATACCCTTCTTGATAAAAAGGAAGTTAAGGGATGTTGGTTATTAAACGGCTTTTGTCACCTGATTGAAGTTCCCCCCTGAAATAATAAGGGGAAAAAAAATGTAAAAGGGAGAGTGAGAGTTATCTGAAGCATTGTGTGTCGGGGACACAAATATTCATGGTTGTCTAGTCTTAGGGGTCACTAAAGTCTTGTATCCTCTGAGTGAGGAGGGTATCCCGTATTCAGAATCTTATTCATCTTAGGAAATAACTTGCTTTTGAGTAGATCTATATTGTGTCAATGTTTAAACAAATTTATGGTCTTAAGTGCTGAGTCTCATTCTGATGTGGTGATCTTGACATCTTGGATTGTATTTGGGTTATGGTCTGTCAGAAAATGGTATGATTAATAAAAACAATGATTTTGAGGTTGTACTCTATGCAGAATGTTCCTTAAGTTTGATGTGTTAGGATCTTTGTTCATTATTTTTTAAACTTGGTAAGTTTAACTTTTATAAAATGAATTCGTTTAAAGTAAATAACTGTAATTAATTTAGTTATGTTGATTTTCTTTTTAAAAAATTTATTCTAAATTTACATTTGTTTGATGTTTTAATTGTCTGAGTGTTACGTGTTATAGTCCAATGTCTATTTAGCACTAAAGTAATGTAAAGGCCATTTTCAAATATAGTTAATAATAATTACATGAATTGTTGTCACAGTCATTTCTTTAAAAACATATTCTTGTATTTGAATTCTTAAAGTCTTTAAGTTTATTCACTTTAATAGTAAAGATGATTTATAAAGACTATTCACATTCAAGTGCTTCTTGTTTATAAACACACATATGTACATGTGTATATAAAAATATATATAAAAGAGGCCACAGAGCAAAACATAAACTTACTATGTAATAAACTTTGAAATTTGTTTATATCAAAACTAACAATAAAAGCTAAGTCCAAAAGATATCTTTTTGGATTGATAAGCTTTGGCCCTTTCCTTTGATCTTTTTGTATCTACCCCTCTCTACCCTTTGTGTTTATTTTATTATGAACCATATGCTATTACTTACCTCTTTGGTTGCTAGCTCTGTAGTGCTTCGTGTAAGAATGGGGTTATTGTAGTAAAAATTTATTTCAGATGCTTTTAACATTTATGCACATCATTGTTCTCATTAAAAATGTTCTAATTAAAATCATATCTGGGTTTGTAGCTCCTAGAGAATTCAGAGCAGAAATTTAAATTTTAGATTATCTCTTTTAGATAATGTTTGTTATTTCTTGAATATAAAAAATATTTTTTTATTCAAGGAAATTTGAAAAATATATAAAAACATTCAGAAGAAAGTAAATATTGTATGTTGATCTCAGTACTCAGACATTTTCACGGAAAATGATTTGATGTATTTTCCATGTAGAGAGTGTTTCCTTGTAGTCCTTTCTCCTTCCTTTGAATGTATATTTACACAAAATATGTTGGTTTGTTACCTTTTAAAACTTAATACTCATTATTATGAATATTTTCCCATGTCATGAAAACATAATTGTTTATGGCTGCATAGTATTGTTATATATGAATTTCAAATTTATTAAATCAGTCTCCTGCTGGTGTATATGATGTTATTTTCATTTTGGTGCTTTTATTTATAACACTGTGATGAACTTTTTTTTGATAAACATTTTGATTGTAGCTTTGATATTCTTAGAAGTAGAACTGCTGAGTCAAAGATTATGAGTACCTATTTCCTTCAATTGAGTATTTTTTTTCTGTACATTTGCCAACTTGGTAAACAAAAAAACTGTCTCGTTTTAATTTGTATTTGGTTAAAAGAGTGAACTTTTTTTTAAGATATGCTTTTATTTTGATGAGGAAAATTGGCCCTGAGCTAACATCTTTTGCCAATCCTCCTTGTTTTTTTTATATTTCCCCCTCCAAAGCCCCAGTACATAGTTGTATATCCCAGTTGTAAGTCCTTCTAGTTCTTCTATGTGGGATGCCATCACAGCATGGCTTGATGAGTGGTTTGTAGGTCTGTGCCCAGGATCCGAACTGGTGAACCCCTGGCTGCTGAAGTGGAGCACGCGAACTTAACCACTACACCACTGGGCCGGCCCCCTACAGTATGCTTTTTATGCAGTGTGAATTCGTATCTGTTTGCCATGTTTTACTGGTGTATTTAAGTGTAATGTGCAGTATATAGATCTTTCTCCTATTAGTTGACCAGTCTATTTGTGTTTGAAAATACTTGGATTTATAAATCAAATTTGGAAGAATTTATATTCTACATTATAACATTGACTCCTCTCAACCATTAGCATGGTATCTCTATTAAGTCTTTTGTGTTTCTTAGGAAAGATTTTTGTGTGTGTGTCTTTTTCCTGTTTGTTGTATTGAATCTCCCATTACCACCTCTTCCTGTTTTGATAATCCCCCTAGGCTAAAAATTAAAGAACAGTATTAGAAAACGATGCTAGCTGGCATCCTTGTCTCATTCTTCGCTCTTATAGGGATATCTCCAGTGTTTTATTCACTCTTAAGTATGATTTTGACCATTTATTTGAGATAAATATTTTAAATCACAGCATGAAAATACCTTGTTATTTCTAATTTGCTGAGCTTTCTTCTTTAGATTGGAAGGGAAAATTGGAATTTACCAAATATCTTTTTGGCGTTTATAACAAGTATTTAGCTTTTATTTAACTTATTTTTTGTGATCAGTTGTTAATAGATTTACTAGTATTTTACTGGCTTTGCCCTTATGTAAAGTATAGTCAGAGTACATTCATAACTGTTGCAATAGCAGGTGTGGAGTGTTGTAGGAGCTACAAGTTGTAGAGAAGAAAAGGAAGAAACGGGGATTTAAAACAGTGTACTCGTTTAATAACTTTGCCCAAGCCAGTGCTACTGAACCTCAGTTGGACCTTAATAAATTTTGACATGGATACTTAACGCTTTGCATAAGTACATGATATAGGAAAGTTTTTGGGCGGAGGGGTTGTTTTCTGTTTGTTTAATGCAGATCCTCGAAATTCGTTAATGGCAATTGATGGCCCAAGTTATGGAGAGCTGTCTTTTTGGCAAGCTCCTAGAGCTTGCTTGCTTTCTGCGCCAGCCCCTGCTAGAGAGTAAGTTCGACTGACTGGCAGTAATACTGAAGGTCTGCTTTGGTCTCCATTTCCACATTGCTACCATACAGGCTACAGTGGTAGGAATGAATTTGTAGCTAAGTTTTCTTTTTCCCACAGAGAAGACTTAAGTTAAAATGATGAGCAATATGACTGACTCTCTGCATGGTTCTACTCAAAAGATAAGTTTTGCTTATTCAAGATAAGTTGAGAATTAAACTTCCTAGGGTAAAAAGAAAAAGAATGGTTCCTTTTATCTTTTCTTGGCATTCCTATGTGATAAGTAGCAGTTTTACAAGAGTTGTAGGAAAGCAAAACCTGGAACCTTGTAGATTGATACTGAGCTTAAAAGGTAGTTTTTAAAAATTTTTAATTAAGTCAGAGTACAAATATTAAGATTGCCATAGCTCCTAATCCTCACTGAACCCTGACATGGCCCCCTGATACACATGTATGTTAGTAAGTGAAATTTCCTGTAATAAGTCTTATTCCTATCTCACTTAAGTGAATAATAAATTCTAAAAGAAATGTGTCATTTGCTTTCCCCCTCCATTATTATGAATTTGAGAGTATGTCAGATTGAGTATTGACTATAGATGTGCTTTTTTTCTATATTAATAAGTTACTTTGAAATGCTGGATACAAATTATGAGAATGGGGAGTGAAGAAGCTATGCAGTAGTGATGCTTAAGAACTGGATATTTTATTTTTAATTTTCGGGCTTCAAAATACCTTCATTTAAGTTGAAACACCACTTGTGCACCAACTGAAGACTGAAAGGAATAAAGTAGCTAGATGGGCTGCTGTGCCCAAAACATTGAGTAGGCCTACCTATAAGAATTTGGGGGACAGATATAGGATGTCCAGATCACTCAAGGTAAGTCACCATCAAACAAGCCACCACTGAAGGAATGGAGATGTTCAGCTTTAGACTTAGGTGAAAAGAGGGTTGAACAAAAATTTGGTGTCTTCTGTGTTCATTTAAAAATTTTTCCTGGCAGTCCTCTGTGGTAGATACTGTTATCTTACTACTGGCAAGAAAACTAAGTCTCAGAGAGTTTAAATAGTTTACCATTATCCTACATAAATAAGTGATAGACTAGATCATGACAAAAGTCTCTCTCACTTTTAAGCCCAAGCTCATTCTCCCACTCTGCCATTCCTTAGTCTGGAAGAGGTGAAATTCTTAAGAGACTGTAACATGAATCAAAAACTCTGACATGAATCAAACTAATTCAGATAAATCAAACTATACCATAACTATATGTGTATGTTGACTTTGAAGATCTCTGGTACTTAAGGCTTATTACCTCAGGATCAATGTAGTGGATGTATTATAAATTCCAACGAATTGGTGGTATTTTAAATAAACCCTTCCCTAAACCACAGATTGGTGGCGGTAGAGGACAAGCTAAAGAAATGGTGAAAGGAAAATTTCTATAGGAATTTGTCAATTTTTTACACTTATTACATTGAAAGAAAATGTGCATCTTTTAAAAAATTTGTTTATCCTTATTGAAAATTAAGTATAAGTTCTGATAGACTGAAGGTATAGTCAGAGTATCTTATTTATTCTGCACAACGGGAGTGGTGACTGCATGAATCCTGTTTTACCCTGGCATTGGTAAACCCCTGAGATTTAGAAAAGGTATGGTCCAGAGACCTGTAGAAAATAGTCTTGAGTAGAGATTATTAAGTCATGGATAGGCTTCAGGAGATCTGTGAATTCTTTGAAATTTTATATAAAAATCTTTGTGTGTGTGCACAGTTTTCTGGAGAAAGCATCCATGACCTAAAAATAGTTAATTACTGGTGTAGTGGGCACTGATATGCTGCTCCCCAATAGATAGATTAGAGGTGAATTCAGGAGTGGCGTAAAGCAGTGATTCTCAATGTATGGACAAGTGCCATGAGAGGTGGCCTACATTTTTTTGTAAACTGGATCCTGAGAAAGACATTCCCTCTTGTATAAAAGATAAATGGTTTGCAGTTCCCTCCTTCTACTTTTGCATAAAACTAAGGTCTACTTACTTACAAAACTAAGTAGAAGGGTTAGTAAGGTTTGCTAAAATTGGATATTTACATTAAAATCAGAGAATTACAAGATTTTTCTGAACTTATTTCTCAAAATGTTTCCTTATTTCTCTAAAGAAATTTTCTTCCCATGCTGTGTTTGGATATATAAAGTTACTGCACATGTGCACATACAACACTGGAAAACTAGTAAGTGAGCTGGGGTATCTTGCTTCACCTAAGTAGAATATATGTATTCAAAAAAGTTAGAGAGCCGCTGGTCTGAAGTATTTGTTCCAGAAGGTGGATTTTAATGAGTGTGGGGGAGGGATGGTTAGAAATAGGGTTGTTGGTGCCCTTATTTCTTAGAATAGAAGAAAATGGACATCAAATGAGCAATCATGTGTTTAAATTCAACTTTTATGATAGTATCTCTTAAAGATAAATTTTATTACTGAAATACAAAATTACAATGAATAAATGAGGACTTTACTTGCTGTTTTTGAAAGCTTGCCACATTCTGTGATATGTTTAGGATGGTGGGTGTCCATCTTTCAGCTTTAATATTAAAAATAATTATAATTACTAGTAATCAAAACATTTATTTTCATTCATGATAGGTATATCCTGGAGTTATGAGAAAATTCTGATGAAAATTATATTTACCATACTAAAAGCAATCCAGGTTTATTGAGGCATTTTTTCCTTGCCCTGTTAATAGCTAATTGTGTTGCATTACTTAAGAGGGGCCATATTTTAATAGCAAAGTAATACTTTAAATGTTAATGTATATTTGAAGCCTGTATAAATAACATATTCTGTAAAGGCAGGCCGCTTATCTATAACTTAAATTTGTCTTTTGCAGTAGCAAATGTTTATTCCAGTTGTTTGATTTAGGTGAGCATGAAAAATGAAAGTGAATTCTTCTAAATGAATGTGGGAATGTTTAATTTAGGAGCAACGTAAATAGTATTTGTGTGTATAGTAATATGACAGTGAAATTTGGAAGGGTCCATTATGTTGACGTCTGTGTTAAATTTTACCTTGTATCCAAGATGCAACCAAAATTAATACAATCACTGAGACTGTTTTTATCTTTTGAATGTAATGAACAAGGGAATTAGACCTTATCAGTATTTTTTTCTATCCCACCCCCGGTCCTCAAAAAAATTTCTTCTTTGATACTTTTACTGTGTAATTACTTGCTTTATACTGCAAATTTTAGAAAGCAGCTGAGAGGCTGTTTTCAGGAATTTTGTTGGCATTTCCATCAAGGAAGTAAAAGGAAGTCAATTATAAGCACTGTCTTTGGGGCAAATTAGAAGCAAGCAAAGGTGGCTGAGCATCTGAAGATCCAGATGGAGGCACAGCTGTGTCAAACTACCTGCTTGCAGGTAGTTGTGAATTTTGCTTTCTTTATCTGTAAAACAAAGTATTTAAATTTGATATTAATGATCCTTCTAGCTCTAAAATCTAGTAAGTTTAGACACTTTGAGGAGATTTGATGTGATAGGTGTCTTTTCACTGTGTTCTTCATTTCCTCTAGTGCAGTGGTCATTGGATACCAGGTGTCTCTAGACTAAGTGAATCAGAAGCTCCAGGGACGGAGCCTGGCTATATACTTTATACTTTAAATAAATAAATATAGAAATATTTATTTATTTATTTTTTTGAAAAGCTCCATAGTATTGGATTCCCACTGTTGGGTTATTTGAAAAATATTTACTCCTGAGAAATCTATAATCTCACCCTAGGTTTCAGAACTATTTAGGGCCAGAACTTAAAAAAAAAAATTATAGTGAGACCGTTTGTATGAAAACATATGTTTATGAATTTGCATCTGCGGGGATTTACACACACAGTGTTGCCTTCTGGAAATACTATCTTGATTGTGTTATGAGACCAAAGCATCTATTAGAACTTCTTCGTGCCACTTGAATCCAGTGCTTCTCAATCACCTGTGTCTTCAGGTGTCTTGGTTACTCTTTCTCTCAGCATGACTGTTTGTCGCTGTTTGAATGAACCGTAGATGCAGGTGGTCTTCTAACTCTTAGCCTTTTCAGAGATGATTGGAAACCTCTGTTTTCTCTCATTCTTTGGTTTAGTTCAATTTATATTATCATCTTTTCTTTGCTTTTATCCAAGAGAACCAAATTAGTATGCTTCAACTTTTCATCACCTTTCTTGTTTTTTTCCCTTTCTAGGCAACCTCTGCCCCACTCCTATGTGCTGCACAAAAGGTTGTTAATCTTTCCTATTGAAAATGGAAAATGAACAACAAAACTTTTGCTTAGACATGCAAGCAGTTTTTTTTTTAGTGTGTCAAAAAGAGGTTGATTTAAGAAAACCCGGGCTGAGTGGCAACTAGTGTTGGTGTGGGTGGCTGGGAATGGTGAGCTCTGGGGTTCAGCTCCCCTCTCAAGCTTGCTACGCGGGGGGCAGGTCAGAGGGGCTGAAGAAGGTAGAGTGGGACGCCTTGGTGCTGGAGCTCCCTTTAGGGATTGGAAACTGTGACCAGAGCCACTAATGGGAGCAGGAACTGAGCCCATAGCCAGACTCAGACCCCACATGACACAGTGGGAGATGCTGCAGAATCTTGACACTCCATTTCATGATCAGCTGCACCAGCGCTACTCACATAGCCTCCTTCTGATGGACATTTTACAGTACGTGGGGGTCTGGATTGAAGACCAGAACTGGCAGGAGGCTGCACTGGGCAACAATGATTTCAAGGCTAACATGCTGTTCTTCCACTTCTTTGACCAACTGAACTATGAGTGTGGCCGCTGTAGCCAGGACCCTGAGTGATTGTTGCTACAGCACAACTTGCAGAAATTCTCTTGGGACATTTAGACCTTTCCCCAGGGCTCTACCCAGTTGGCTGAGATGAACTTTAATCTCTTTAATTCTAATCCAGGCTAAGAGGTCCCAGTCGGAGCAAGGAGAACCAGACCTTGAAGCACCTATGGAGATCCAACAACATGAGATTGAATCCTGGATCCTGGAATTGAGGGCTATGATAGAGAAGCTGGCAAAATCCATAGCCAGCTGCAAGAGACCAGCAGGATGTCTTCTGCTACTGATACAAGACCCAGACCCCAGTGAGCACACCTTCTTTGGACACCCATCAGACTGGACAGCAGCAGCTTCTATGGGAAACTCTCAGTGAACTGGATAAAAGGAGAAAGGAGGTGCTGGATGCCTCCAAAGCACTGCTACGTTGATTATCTACCTAATTGAGCTACTGCTGCCAAAGTTGGAGGCATGGGAAGTCCAGCAGCAAAATGCTGCCTTGGAGCTCCCTGGACCACAGGTTGGAATAGCTAAAGAAGTGGTTCATGGCTGGAACAAGGCTGTTTGATCTGTGTCAGCTGCTGAAGGAGCTGAAGGGACTGAGTCACCTTGTTGGCCAACAGGATGACCCTCTGACCAAAGGGATGGACCTATGGAAGGCCCACATCACAGAGTTGCTGCAGTGTCTGCTCTGCAAAGCTTTTGTGGTAGAAACCTAGTCCTGCATGTCCTAAACTCCCTATTGACCTCTCATCATCAAGACTGGGAGGAAGTTCACTGTCCAAACAAGGCTGCTGGTGAGATTCCCAGAAGGCAGTGGGTCACTGACTGCAGAAATCTCCCTTGACAGGAATCCTCCTCAATTACAAGGTTTCCAGAGGTTCAACATTAAGACTTCAAAACAGAAAAATTTGACAGTTTTGACAGAAGGGGCAGAGTCAGGGCCTAGTTTGGGACTTTGACTACCTTACTCTGGTGGTTCTGGAAAGGGCAGCAATGGGGGGGTGCTGGGTGCAACAGAGGAACTGCACACTATCAGCTTCACGGTTGGCTACACCTACCAGGGTCTGACGCAGGAGCTGAAAACAGACATCCTCTGTGTGATGATTATTTCTAATATGAACCTACTCTTGATTTTCTGGACCTCTGTTCTCTGGTTCAGTCTGCTCAGCTCAAACCTCCAGAATCAGCAGTTCTTCTCCAGCCTGCCCTAAAGACCCCCTGGAGCTTGCGGGGCCCTGCTCTTAGTTGGCAGTTCTCCTTACATTGGCTGAGGCCTCAAACTGGAGCCAGCTGAGCATGATGAGGGACAAGCTGTTCGGGCAGAACTCTAGGATTAAAGGTGCATGGTTGTTCTGAGCTGACTTCACTAAGCAAGAAAGCCCCCCAGGCAAGCTACCATTCTAGACATGGCTGGACCTGGTACATGACTACCTGAAGGATCTCTGGAATGATGGACACATCATGGGCTTTGTGAGCTGGAGCCAGGAATGCCAACTGCTGAAGAAGACCATCTCTGGAACCTTTCTGTTGCTCTTCAGTGAATCATTGGAAGGGGGCATTACCTGCTCCTGGGTAGAACACCAGGACAATGATAAGGTGCTCATCTACTCGGTGCAGCCTTGCATCAAGGAGGTACTGCAGTCACTCACACTGACCGAAATCATCCACCACTACCAACTGCTCCCTGAGGAGAACATACCTGAGAATCTGCTGTACTTCCTCTACCCCCACATCCCCCAGGATGAGACTTCTGGATGCTACTACGAGGGGAAAGTTAATTTCCAGGAACAGAGGAAGTACCTGAAACAGAGGCTCATTGTGGTCTGTAATAGACAGGTGGATGAGCTGCAACAACTGCTGGAGCCCAAGCTGGAGCCAGAACTGGAATCATTGAGCTGGAGCCAGGGCTACCACCAGGGCAAAAGCTAGGCCTGGAGTTAGAGCACTGGAGCCCACTTAGGTGTGGTATCAGAAGGAATGCCAGAACTGAAGCTGGAGCCTATTCTGGAGCCATTCCCTGAGAAACCCTGGAGACAATTGTTGTTGCTCTAAGATATGCTTCTAGTGTAACTTGGGATGCAAATGGAAGTGGGCCCTGTTTATGTGGCTTTTTCCTGCCTGGTATGTTAGAGGAACAGTCCTGTTCAGAACAAGGCCTTTCTGAGCATAAATGGCTAATAAACCTTGTGGCGACCTGGAAAAAAGAAAGCAAGCCCGTAGATTTTTTTGTTTTGTTTTTAAATTTAAAAAATCCCTGTGTAATTTGTCTTTGTGTATCCAGTCTTCCTTCATCTGATATCACTGGGGCTTGACAGTTATTTACCAGGGAATAGTCCTTTTGATACAGTAGATCTCTTTCTTCATTAGTAAATGTGCTATTTATTAAAGTTTGTTTTCCTTTCTTAACCTTCTTGGCATGATAATGAGTAATAATGGGTGGGTGGATGTTGAATGTAGAACAAATTTGTTAGTATGACCAAAGCTTAACCAGACACAGACCTTGATGAGAAAGAAAGTTTGACACCTTATACCAGGGGTTGTGAGAATTATGACCTGTGAGTGGTAACCTTGGGATCTCTGTTTTCTGCCCAACTGTTAAAAGATCTATGGAGTTCACATTTATTGGAATTGGAATTGGTGAATAGATTTTTGTTTTTCCTCTTGGGGTTAAACATGCATTTGCAAGGACTCTCTCATCTTTATTTTCCATTTTTTGCATTGATGGTTACGCATATGATGGCAAGTTTAATAACTATAATTGACTTTTTACAGACCACATAGGAAATAAAACAATTCTAGTTACATCTTTATTAAAGCTTTTTAGGATTATTCCTTGAATTTGTTAATTGTTCTTAAAATAAATTGAAGAATACACTAAAACTGAGTGGAACATGAGCTTACTGATACCTTTCCCCAATCCTAACTTTTCAGCAGTTATCTTTGGATTGATGACACTGATCTAGAAATTTTTAAACATCTTTGATAAAATGTACTTAGGTAAAATGTAAGGTGTTATGAATCAGTGCTTATGAAACAGCAGTTGGCATGGTGGACAAGATGATATAAATTCTAATTAGTTTTAATTCAGAAATATTCTTAAGATTTATTTTGAATGCCGTAATATTTTCATATATTGCCTTTGACAAAGCAAGACTGACCTCACCTATATATATAGTTTTTAAAGATTTTATTTTTCCTTTTTCTCCCCAAAGCCCCCCAGTACATAGTTGTGTATTTTTAGTTGTGGGTCCTTCCAGTTGTGGCATGTGGGATGCCACCTCAATGTGGCCTGAGAAGCAGTGCCATGTCCGGCCCAGGATTTGAACCGGTGAAACCCTGGCCTGCTAAAGTGGAGTACGTGAACTTAACTACTCCACCACAGGGCCGGCCCCTGACATCACCTATATTGAAAATTATTATTTAGTATTCTTTAATGGTGGCTGGGAAGGTAAACCAAATCAAGACACCTCAGTTCTTCCTTTGTAGTATCTTGCTTTCACTCTTTTGTCTCTGTTACTACTGCTTTTTCTCAACTTTAAGCCTTCATTCTCACATTATAAGAGCAGTGCAAGTTTGGGGATAATGGGAATGTAGGTAGCTTCAGGAATCCATCTTTCTACCTGGACAAAAATTGAACTGGCAGAAGTTGTCTCATGTAACTGTTTTGGAACTCTGAAGTCTGTTGAATGCTTGCAACTTCCAGGGGAAGATTTGATGGTTTATTTTGGTCAATTTCAGCTCTTAGTACAGTAGCAGCAACCCATACTCACCCCCAGCCATGTGGCAGAGAGCTGTGCACATCTTCTATGTCCTCCAAATATTGGGGATCTCTGCCCTGGTTGCTCGTTACTGCTTCTGATCACACAGATGCAGACAAACAGTTGGGCATCCATTGTTCTTGCATCTACCCCATTGTTGCAAGCCCCACCCTCCCTGGCTGAAGTGATTTCCAGGGGGCTTACAGGGCTAGTGCCCATGTTCTCCCTTTCAGTTTTCACTTTTCTTCCTTTTGAGGGCCAGCCATTCAACACTAGGATGTTCAAAAACAACTGCATGTATAGGGAAATTAGAAAGTGACTGTACATGTCCAGGGAAAGGCTCAGAAGAGATCTGAGAAGACCTCAAGTTTACATCTAAGGCTGATCCTTGGCAGAAGGACTGCCTACAACAAGCAGCAAAACAAAAACACTGAGCAAAAGCAGTAATAACAACAACAGCAAACCCTGAGGAAGGGAGAGAATCTGATTTCTACAGGTACCTCATTACTAGATTCAAACAAAAAAATCACAAGCCATACAAAGAAACAGAAAAGTATGGTCCATTCAGAAGAAAAAAAGTAAATCACCGGAAACTGTCCCTGAAAAAGACATAATGGGAGGTATACTAGACCAAGACTTTAAAACAGCTCTCTTAGAGATTTGTAAAGAACTAAAGGAAGATGTGGAGGAAGCCAAGAAAACTATGTGTGAACAAAATGGAAGTATCAATAAAGAAGTAGAAGACCTAAAAAGAAACCAAAAGGAAATTCTGGAGTTGAAAAGTATATTTACTGAAACAAAAAATTCACTTGAGGGATTCAGAGGCAGATTTGAGCAGGCAGAAGAAAGAATCAGCAAACTTGAAGATAAGACAATGGAAATGATCAAATCTGAGGAACAGAAAGAAAAAGAGTTGAAGAAAAGGAAACAGAAGCTAAGGGACCTGTGGGACACCATTAAGTGGACTAGTATATGCATTGACAGAGTTTCAGGAGGAGAAGAGAGAAGGGCACAGAGAGAATATTTGAAGAAACCACAGCTGAAAACTTGCCAAATTTGATGAAAGATGTGAATATAAACATCCAGGAAGCTCAACAAGCTCTACATAATATAAACTCAAAGAGACCCACACCAAGATGCGTTGTAGTCAAACATTGAAAAGACAAAGACAAAGAAAGAATCTTGAAAGCAGCAAGAGAAATGAATCATCACATACACGGGATCCTCAGTAAGATTGTGAGCAAATTTCTCTTCAGAAATGTTGGAGGCCAGAAGAGAGTGGGCTAATATATTCAAAATGCTAATGAAAAAAAGCTGTGAAGTAAGAATCCTATATCCAGCAAAACTGTCCTTCAAGAGTGAGGGAAAAATTAAGATATTCTCAGATAAACAAAAGCCAAGGGAGTTTGTGACCTCTAAACCTGTCCTGCAAGAAATGCTCAAGGGGATGCTGCAAGATAAAATGAAAGGATGCTAAAGAGTAACTCAAAGCCGTAGAGAGCAGGATCTCAATAAAGGTAAATCAATGGCCAATTGTTAGTATTATTGTAACAGTGGTTTGTAAGTATGCGTTTTGTTTTCTCTGTGATTTGAGATCAATACATTTTTGATCAAGTTATTGATAAGGAAGGAGGTGATTGTCATTCTGCTATTTGTTTTCTAAATGCCTTTTAGCTATTTTGTGTCCCTCATTCCTGCATTATTGTTTAAGGAAAAAAACACATTAGTCTAAAAGTTAGTATTATTGTATCTTTGATTTGTAATTTGAAATCTTGTTTTCCATATAATTTAAGAAACTGCATTTAAAAGAATTATTAGTTTATAGTTTGGGGCATGCAATGTATAAAGATGTAATTTTGTTACATCAGTAAATGAAAGGGGTGGCGACAGAGCTGTGAAGGAGCAGAGATTTTGTGTGTTATTGAAGTGAGTATAAATTTAAATTACAATGTGATAACTTTAGCATGTTACATGTAATTCCCATAATAAAGAATACAGTGCTAGAAGATACATGAAATGAGAAAGGAGTTTAAACATTTCACTACGAAAAACAACTAAACACAAAAGAGGGCAATAATGCAGGAATGACAGAAAAGCTAAAAGACATTTAGAAAACAAATAGCACAATGACATAAGTAACTCCTTCCTTAATAATGGCTTAAAATGTCAATTAATTCAACTATCCAATCAAAAGACAGAGATGGGTAAAAACACATGATTCAACTATATGCTGTCTCTAAGAGATTCACTTTAGACCCAAGAACACACAGAGGTTGAAAGTGAAAGGATGGAAAAAAATATTCCATTCAAATAATAATCAAAAGAGAGCAGGGGTGGCTATGCTAATCTCAAACAAAATGGACTTTAAATCAAAAAGATTATAAGAGACAAAGAAGGACATTATGTATTAATAAATGTTCAGTGCAGCCAGGAGATATAACAGTTATAAATGTTTACACACTTTGTGACAGACCATCAAAATATATGAATCAAAAGCTGACAAAAGTGAAGGGAGAAATAGTTCTACAATAATGGTTGAGACTTCAGTACCCCACTCACAAGAATGGATAGAACAACCAGACAGAATATAAGTATGGAAATAGAGTATTTAAGCAACATGAGAAACCAACTAGATCTAACAGATATATGCAAAACATTCTACTCAAAAACAACAGAATACGTAGTCTTCTCAAATACACATGGGACACTTTCCAGGATAGAAAATATGTTAAGCCACAAATTAAGTGTCAGTAGATTTAAAAAGATAAAAATACCACAAGGGGATGAAGTAACTCCTCTGACCACAATGGGATGTTAATGAAGAAATAATTAAAAAAGGAAATCCGAAAAATTCAGAAAATTTTGGAAATTTAACAACACTTTTAAACAACTAATGGATCAAAGAAGAAATCACAAGAGAATTTAGAAAATACTTAGAGACAAATGGAAACGAAAACACAACATACGAAAACTTATGGGAAACATCCAAAGTGGGGAAATTTATAGCTGTAGATGCTTGCAATTGTAAAACAAGGAAGATCCCAAGTCAACAACCTAACTTTACAACTTAAGAAACTAGAAAAAGAAAAACAAACTAAATGCAAAGCTAGCAGAAGGAAGGAAATACTAAAGATTAGAGCAGAGAGAAATGAGATAGAAAATGGGCGAGAAAGTTGATGAAACTAGAAGTTGGTTTTTCAAAAAGATCACCAAAGTTAACAAACTTTTGGCTAGATGGACTACAAAAAAAAGAGAAGTGTCTCACATTACTAAAACCAGAACCGAAAATGTGGACATTAGTGCCAATTATACAGAAATTAAAAGGGTTATCAGAGAGTACTGTGAACAGTTGTTTGTTGACAAATTGGATAACTTAGATGAAATGGGACAAAATCCCAATGGAAAAAACGTACCAAGACTGTATCACAAAGAAATAAGCAAGTGGTAAGGAGATTGAATCAGTAACAAAAAAATCTCCCAACAAAGGAAAGCCAGGACCCGACGGCTTGACTGGTGAATTTTAATAAACATTTAAAGGACAACTCGTGCCACTCTTTCTCTGCCTTTTCCCAAAAAATTGGAGAGGAGGGAATGCTTCCTAACTCATTCTGTGAGGCCAGCATTACCCTGATACCAAACTCAGGCAAAAGACACTCTGAGAAAAGAAAACTACAGACCAATATTTCTTTTGAACAGTGATGCAAAAATCCTCAAGGAAACACTAGCAAACAATTCAGTAGCATATTAAAAGGATTATATACCATTACCAAGTGGGATTTATTCCTGGGGTGCAAAAATGGTCTAACGTATGAAAATCAATCAGTGTTTGCAGGTGATAAGATCTTAGATGTAGAAAGTCGTAAAGATTCCACACACACAAAAATCCCGTTAGAACTAATAAATGAATTCAGCAATACAGCAGGATACAAAGTTAACACAAAAACCAGTGCATTTCTATACACGAACAATCCGAAAGGAAAGTTACGAAAACAATTTCATTCACAGTAGCATCAAAATGTATAAAATATTTAGGAATTAACTTAACCAGGGCATTGAAAGACTTGTACAGTGAGAAATACAAAACATTGCTGAAAGAAATTAAAGAAGACGCAGTTAAAGGAAACATATCCTATATTCAAGGATTAGAAGGCTTAATGTTGTTAAATGTCAGTTCTACCCAAAGTTATCTACAGAGTCAATGCATTCCTTATCAAAATCCTGATGATTTTTATTGCAGATAAAAAAACCTGTCCTAAAATTCACATGTAATCTCAAGGCACCCCAAATAGCCAGAACAATCTTGAAAAAACAAAAATCTGGAGGACCCACACTTTCCGATTTCAAAACTTACTGTAAAGCTTCAGTAATCAAAACAGTGTGGTATTGGCATAGAGACAGACATACAGATCAACAGAATAGAAAAGAGAGCCCAGAAATAAACCATCAAATATAGGGTCAAATGATTTTTCACAAAGGTGCCAAGACCATTCAGTGGACAAAGAACACTCTTTTCAACAAACACTATTGGGGAAACTGGATATCCACCTGCAAAAGAGTGAAGTTGGATCCTTACTATTACCAAATACAAAAATTAATTAAAAATGGATCAATGACCTAAATGTAAGGCCTAAGACAATAAAACCCTTTTTAAAAGAAAACAGGACAAAAGCTTCATGACGTTGGATTTGACAGTGACTTCTTAGATATGATACCCACCAAAGGCATATGGAACCAAAGAAAAAATAGCTAAGTTGGACTTCATGAAAATTTTGTGCCTCAAAAGACAGTATCCTCAGAGTGAAATGGCAGCCCACAGAATGGGAGAAAATATTTGCAAAACCTATACCTGATAAGGGATTAATGTTGAGAATATATAGGGAACTCCTAAAGAACCCAACAACAACAAAAATCAAACAACATAATTCAAAAATAAGCAAAGAACTTGAATAGATGTTTGTCCAGAGAAGGATATATGAATGGTCGATGAGCACATGAAAAGATGCTCTGCATCACTAATCATTAGGGAAACGCAAATCAAAACTACAGTGAGATACCACTCACACCCATTAGGATGGCTGCTATTCAACAAGCAACAAATGTTGGCCAGGATTTGGGGAAATTGGAACCCTTGAGCTCTGTTGGTGGGAATGTAAAATGTGGAAAACGGTTTGGTGGCTCCTCAAAAAATTAAAAATAAAATTACCGTATGATCTAACAATTCCACTTCTGGGTACACCCCTAAAAAAATGGAAAGCAGGATTTCAAAGAGAGATTTGTATACTTACGTTTTGTGTTTTTTTGAGGAGGAGTAGCCCTGAGCTAACATCTGTAGCCAATCTTCCTCTACTTTATTTGTGGGACACCTGCCACAGCATGGCTTGACAAGCGGTGTGTAGGTCCACATCTGGGATCCAAACTGGCGAACCCTGGGCTGCCAAAGAAGAACGTGTGAACTTAACTGCTGTGCCACTGGGCTGACCCCTGTATACTTATGTTTTATAACAGTATTATTCACAATAGTTAAAATATAGAAGCAACCCAAGTGTTCATAGATGAACGGACAAGCAAAATGTGGTATATACGTACAATGTAATATAATTCAGCCTTTCAAGGAAGGAAATTCTGCAATTCATGCAAATCCATGTTACTACCTGGATGAATTTTGAGGAGATTATTGCTTGTGAAATAGGCCAGTCAGAAAAAGACAAATAATCTATGATTCCACTTATTCGAGGCCATTTAGTTGAAATTGTAAAGACAGAAAATATAATGGTGGATGCTGAGGGAGGGGAAAATGGGGAGTTTTCATTTGGTGGGTATAGAGTTGCAGTTTTACAAAATGAAAAGAGTTATGGGGATGGATGGTCGCGATGGTTGCACAACAATGTGCAACCCTAATTGCCCCACTTGTGGTGACTTCTCTTTCTCCTAAACGTGTATGGCATTTATTATTTAAACAATTCAATTAGTAGTTGGCATTGGCTGATATTTGTTGCTGTGCATCTGTCTTATTTCCCTGAATATCTCTAAACTTAGTGGGCTCAGAGCTATATATTAAAATTATTTGTATTACCCACTTAATAATGAGTTGATGTATTGATGTTTGGTGAATAATAAGTATAGATGCTCTTCAAGTAAATTTCAGACCTATTTGTGAAATTCAAGAGCATCTGGCAGTGTTTCTGCAGAAGACACACTTGGTATTCAGATGAGGTACTAGACTTTGGTAAATTTTTCTAGAGCAATTAAATGCGGTATCAGAAAGTTGTCTGTTTGTAAGGTGACTTTGTATATATTTCCAGGCAATAAAATAATTTTGAGAAATTTGTAATAATTTGTTTTTGGCTATACTATTGTAGTAGAAGTAAGTATTAGTATTTGGGTACTAATGTTGTTTATGTGCTGGGTTAAGTAAAGTTAGTTCTAGAAATATTTCACTCGGTCAGTGTTGAAATGTTTGTAAAGATTTTGTTTTAAGTCAGATGAGTTAAAATGGGCTTGAAGATAGCAATTGTATGTTATTTTACCATGGCAGTGCATTTTCTCTATATAGAAATCAGGATTTAATGTTTTTGTTTTGAGTCAATAGTTTGCACAAAAGTTTGTTAGTCTTGTGTGTGTGTGTGTGTGTGTACACACACATGCATTTGCCTTCTCTAGGGTTCTGATTAGAATATTGAACTATTAAAATAAATTTATTGCTCTTAAGAACCTGTAGACAATGTTTCAACAACTTTTATTCCCTTCTGTCAAACACTTAGAAAAATGGGTGAGTATTACTTCAAAAATTTTAATGAGAAATGTGTTTAGCAAATGCACAAAACTAAATAATGAATTAGACTTCTGAACTATTAATTAGAGTAGTATCCAGTTTATAGTAATACCTTTTCCTTTCCAGCTATTATATCCCTTGTTGTTTCAGAGAATCTAATTAGGATATAAGTTCCTCAAGGATAGGGATTTCATTTTAGACATGTTTGTGTCCTCAACGTCTACCCTAATGTCTTAAATCACAGTGCTTCAATAAATAGTAAGATGATAAAATGTCTATTTTTCTGGCTTTGGGAGAGTTTGTTTTTATTGTGGGAGAATGACTTTACTCTGATTTTATTTGATTTGTTTTCTTTTTACAGCCCCATCGACAAACCTTCAGATTCTCTCAGTATAGGCAATGGTGATAATTCCCAGCAGGTAAGATTTTGATACTGTATCACTTCATTTATCTGCCATCCCCTGAAAACAAAGTATTCTATGCAAGCGAATATTTCAGATAGTGAAAAAGACTTTACTGAAACAATTGAAAAACACTTTTCATGGACATCTTTGTTAAATGTATGCCTTCTTTTCCTCCACAGAATATGTAGAGCATAATTTAACCCTTTCTTGATGACTCAGAATTACTGTGAAGACCATATATTATTATATTGTGTGCCAATAAATCAGTGTCCTTAGAGTATTGCTGGTCTTTTTGACCCTATACCAAGTGGTTCCAGACTAACGTGACTTTTGCATTTGTGATATTTAGAGTTGTTTCTCCGCCATATGATCCCTTTGTCTAATCTCCTCCATAAAGAATGACCAGTTTCCCACAGTGTTTGTGAGAAACGTAGAGCTTAAAATACAGCACTTTTCCAAACTTTTTGCTCACAAGTGCCGTAAAAGAATTTGAAAATCCATTTATACTTTTGTGTATTTTAGGGTAAGATAAAAGTCTTTTTCATAATAAGTTAAAAATAGTTGCAAAGGATGTAATTTTCAGCATATTGCCAATATTGGTACTTTTAAATAAAAGTGCTACATGTTAATAAATATCTAAGAAATTTTAACATCAGAATGTTTTGTTACCCCATATCCATTAAAAAAATACACAAGCTCTCCTTTAATATTCAGGAATTTTACATCCTTCCTTTTTCTCTTTGAATATGTTTTTCTGTTTCCACTGCCATTACAGAATTTTATCTTAATGCAATATAGTTTATACCTGACAGGCATATACTTCTCTCAAATGAAAACAGACATATAAATTTCAAATCAAAACCAGAAATATTTTTCCTGCAACACGGCTTTAAATGCCAAATTAATTTCTTCTAAAGTTTTATTTGTAGTATCAATTTGATCAAAGCAACTTATGTAAGTATAGATTTTGACAAAAATCAATCATCAAACATCAACACTAAACTTATATTGGAAATTCCTCTCTTGATGAGGTAGACAGGGCCCTCTAAGAATTAATGTTCATGTATCCCTAGACAAATGTTACCTGCTGGGAAAAGGAGACAAGTTTCAGCAGCATTTCTAGTCATTTTTCTAAATGTAAGTGCTGAGACATCTTGTTCCTATAAATAAATAGATGGAAGAATGAGTATGACGTCAGTATCACTCAAATCTTTGAACTCCTAAATTAAATACCTAAGAATCACATGAGGATTTACCATAAAAATTATTTTTAGTGATGTGTTTGGAAATAATTTGATTAGATCTTCCTTCCCTTTTGTTCAAAGCTAGAGTATTGGGGATCACCCACTTTGTGAAAAAATCTGGTTATTAGAGTCAGCCTCTCTCTCATCAGTGATCTGAATATTTCTAATAAATTTTTGTTTCGCTCCCAGAAACTTTTCACTTTTGGTCAGAATACTATAGTTAGATCCCAGAGAGTAAGAAATATTCTTTTCTTTGTAAAGCGAGAGAAGTCAGGTTGTAAAAGGAGAGGAGACTGGCTTAGTCTTTCCAGGAGAGTCAGTTTTAGAAAAGTGTACATATGTAAGTTGATGGATTTTCTGAAAATTCATGCTCATAAAAATGTCTTCCAGTATGCCAGTTTGAAGACCGCTGTTCTACTCCCTTTAGTTGCAGGCCTTTCTAACTGTGGCTTATTAAAATGTATAGACCTGTGTTGACTCTTCTTTTCTTTTCCTGTTTTATTCAGATATCTAACAGTGATACGCCCTCACCACCACCTGGTTTATCCAAATCCAATCCAGTCCTCCCCATCAGTTCATCCAATCACAGTGCACGGTCTCCTTTTGAAGGGGCAGTAACTGAGTCACAGTCGTTATTCTCAGACAACTTCCGCCATCCCAACCCGATCCCCAGTGGGCTTCCTCCTTTCCCCAGCTCCCCACAGACATCCAGTGACTGGCCTACAGCACCAGAGCCGCAGAGCCTCTTCACATCGGGTAGGTCACAGTACTGCTGCGTGTTGGTGTTTGTGCTCAGCCTAACATGAGACCCTTGGTGGATATGTTTTTATCCTCTTCCTCTGCACTCCTTTCTTCATAAAAATGTGAACATTTAAATTGCATGAAATTGGAGGGTTACCTAAGCTGTTGTATGAGCTAGAACTTACTATGTTAATGTACTGATTTCTTCAGAAATCAAGGGTTAGATCATTTTCCCAGTAATAAAATGCTTATTCCTCAAGGAAGTATTAAGGACTTACATTTTTAATCAGATTGTATTTGTATGGTTATATTTAAGATGTTTTACCCCAGCTGACAGAGAGGTACGTTAGTTAATGTTAAAACTTCTATCTTGTCATTTTTGAGCCATTTCCATTTTTATTCATTATAAGTGCTATTATTAATATGTGGGATGGCATGAAATTAACATTGGCAATAGCACCTTTGGAGTAGACAATTTAAAAAAACTGTAAAGATTAAATAGGTATTTTTTTTCATTAGATCACATTATTTTTTCTTAGCAGTATATAAAGCATATATTCAAAAGTATTTATACTTTTTGATAAATACATATTAAAAAATAAACTTTATTAAGTGAATTCTGTCACATCATAATTGTTATTTCTTTATTTCTTTAAATGACTTAATTCTGGGTTTTGATTATGAATGGTTGAGAGATAAATCGAGTATTAGGGACTTTGTTTTCTTGGATTAGCGATTAAAATTTTCCTGTATTGGGGGCTGGCCCAGAGGCATAGTTGTTAAGTTTATGTGCTGTGCTTTGGCAGCCTAGAGTTTGCGGGTTCAACCTTTGGCATGGACCTACACACCACATGCCAAGCCATGCTGTGGTGGCATTCTATATACAAAATTGAGGACGACTGGCATGGATGTTAGCCCAGGGCCAATCTTCCTCAGAAAAACAAATAAACAAATAAACATAATAAACAGAAAAAAAAATCCACATGATTCACTTTTTGAAGTTAGTTAAGAATGAAATCATTTCTAGAAGTACATTAGGCCTTTTGTAATTTTTTAATCTTAATGAGCTAAGAAATTGTACAGATTTTGCATATATGTGACTATCTTGTCATCTGACATGTTTAACTTCAGCTACTGTGGATACTCATTAAGCATGAAAATGAGCTCATATATTTTCAATTCATCACGAATTTTCTTCCCAACAGAAACAATCCCAGTATCATCCTCTACAGACTGGCAAGCAGCGTTTGGCTTTGGCTCTTCTAAACAACCAGAGGATGACTTGGGTTTTGATCCCTTTGATGTCACTCGAAAAGCCTTAGCAGACCTGATTGAAAAGGAACTATCAGTCCAAGACCAGCCTTCCCTTTCGCCCACATCTCTTCAGAACTCCTCTTCACACACTACAACCACCAAAGGTCCGGGCTCTGGATTCCTGCATCCCGCTGCACCTGCAAACGCCAACTCTCTCAATAGTACCTTTTCAGTCTTGCCACAAAGGTTCCCTCAATTTCAGCAGCACCGAGCGGTTTATAATTCATTCAATTTCCCAGGCCAGGCAGCCCGCTATCCTTGGATGGCCTTTCCACGCAATAGCATCATGCACTTGAACCACACAGCAAACCCCACCTCAAATAGTAATTTCTTGGACTTGAATCTCCCGCCACAGCACAACACAGGTCTGGGAGGGATTCCTATAGCAGGTAGGTTTATTTACAGCCTTTGAGAATTTGTGACTAATTCACGTCTTCAGGTCGTTGGGTGGGTAGGGAGGGTACTGTTGAATACCAGAGAGTACTTATCATTGGTCTTGGAAATTTCTATGGGGGAAGAAGTTAGAGGTCTTACCATAACCTGAAAACTTTTAATTGGATGGATGCCTTGTAATATTGAGCTTTATAAGGATGGTGGAGTATTATACCTAGTTATTGCTTGGAAACATTTTACTTAGAGGATAGTTACTAACCCTTCATATGGCATATAAATGGAAAAAGAAAAATAGTGGGCACTGAAATTACAGTGCTATAAAGTCCAACACACATGATAAAAATTCTGAGTATACATTGTAAAAGTAAACTGTTCAAAAAAATGTTTTAAAGATTGTAATTAGTGAGAGCATGAGGGATAAAGCCACTCTCTAGCTACTTTTGGCAATTACTTATTTTGACTGATACACACGTGAACACACCTCAAAACTATGCTATATGTTACAAAAATACTTAATATTTGAGAACTCCGATTATTAATGTTTCACAGACATCATATGTCATAAGTATACTTTCTGTGAAAAAGAAATTGTTCAAGGAGAGGCATTTTCCCTTTTAGTCTGTTATGTTTTTATTTCTGGGGAAAATACTAGGTTTCTGTAAGTGAGCTCAGAATACTTCTGGTTCTGCACCGCTATCCTTGCACATTTCAGAACTTTTGAGTTTTTTAGATCAAGTGACTTAATGTATAAAGGAATCATTCTTATTCATAGTCTTTTCATTTAGTTTGGGCTTTAGAGGTGATTCGTAACAAAGAAAGTTTGTTTCTATCCTGATTCTCTCAAGTAGAATAGAGTAGTTCCTCACTCTGTAACATAACTCATAAAATGTGCTTTTATCCCTTGTCATGGCATTTAAGATATGGCATGACACAGCGTTAATGTGGTATTACCAGCAAGGTGTTCATTCATCTGCTTTTAGTAAGGTTGGTAGATGAATTTGCAGAGATCCATCAAAACTCTGCTCTTTTCCCTTTGTGACCAACAACATTTCATTTTCAAGACACATAAGTGAGTTGAGAGAGTATGGTTTGTGGCTGTTGACACAGTGAAGTGAGCAGTTGATACAGTGAAGTTAATTTACATAAGTTTGGTAGCATCTTTTGTAGTGGTTTGCACATTGGTGGCACTCATGATATTTGTTCATTTGATAATGATAGCTAGTAGGTAATCCAGAGTAACATTTTCAGTCTTCTCCATCTACATGATATTCACTTGTGAAACAGTAAGTGTTCAGTTCCCGGTACTCCCTTTCTTCTTCTATTCAAGAAAGTATATTAGAGTGTGATTTTGTTTTGTTTTAATCATTTAGCTATATGACATTTCAATTACTAGTAGTATATGTTAAAGCTGTTCATAACATTAAAAGTTGAAGTTAGGTTTCCCTAAATATTCCAAACATTTAAAAATAAAATATTAAACCGATTACAATGAATATTTGGGTTCCTCTTTGCCCAACAATGAACTAGGCCCTGTGGGTAATACCAAAGAAGTATAAAGTATGGATACTATTCAGGTACTTTACAGTGTAGTTGAAGAGATAAAATCAGATTATGGATGAAAGTGGTAACTATGTAATACTGGAATCTGAGAGACATCGGTGGAGCCTATAATGTTGGGAGGCTTTATTGAAGAAGTAGGAATTGATTTGTACTGTGGTATCTTGGATTTGAATTATCAGCAGGGAAAGAGAACGACCTTTTATGTTGGTGGAAACTCCTGACTGAAGGCCTAGAGGCAGGAATTAGTAAGTCCTCGCGTTAGGAAGCAATAGAACTGCCTTCTGTGACAGGAGGTGCTTCATGTATCGTCTGGATCGAACGGATGAGAAGATGGGGAGCTCTGACAGCAAGGCCAAGCAGTGTGGACTGATCTGATAGGAAGGAGGATGCCTTTGTGGAACTCTGGTCCTTAGCTGTCTTCATTGTATACTTTTATTTGACTTATTACTTGCCCATCTTTGAGAAACTATTTGTTCTTCCAATTTCATAGTCATCATATTGTCCTTTAGCACAAAAAGAGCAGTTTTAGCCCAAATATTTCAAGCCATTAGATATTTTGGAAATGTCACCCTGGTAATGAGTAATCACTGATTTGTGAGAGTAGTTGTCCTCATGTTAGTCATTTGAAATGTTTATTTGAAGTAGATACTTTATGAAAAAAATGAGGCTTTAAATTATGGTTCTGTCTTTCTAGGTTTTTCTTTTTCTTTAGCATATATTCAACCATAGAGCCGTAAATATTTTCTTCCTCAGAAATTCTAACAATGAAGTCACTAACTGTAGGTTCTGAATCGTTGTATTTTGTGGGAGGTGGGGAGAGTTTATTTCAGACTTTTAGTTCTTGACTATGCTGCATACTTGCTTGGTATTCAAATGGTGACTTAGGATTAAGCTTATTATTAGATTACTTTTAAGGCTCCGATGACTAGAGAAATATTAGTGTTCTATTTTTTGTTTTTCTCTTTTGAGGAAGAGTAGCCCTGAGCTAACTGCTGCCAAGCTTCCTCTTTTTGCTGAGGAAGACTGGCCCTGAGCTAACATCCGTGCCCATCTTCCTCTACTTTATGTGTGGGACGCCTACCACAGCATGGCTTGCCAGGCAGTGCCATGTGCACACCCGGGATCCGAACCAGCGAACCCTGGGCCCCTGAAGCAGAACGTGTGCACTTAACTGCTGCACCACTGGGCCGGCCCCTAGTTTTAATGTACCCCAAAATACTTAAAATTGTTTTCAAGAGTTGCACGGAACCCTCTTATGGCCTGTACATATTTGGCAGATACCTCAGAAAGCTGAATGTTCTAAGCTTCAAAACAGAACAGTTTTTCAATTGTAGCCAGATGATTTAGGATTTTTAGTAACAATTAGAAATGACAAAAAGTAAAATTCTAGAATGCTATGTATGTCTTAACTGTGTCTCCTTTGACGAAATTTCATACCTAGGCAATGGCTGCCTTCCCTACCCCTAGTTGTAATTCATTTGTTCTTCAGTTGAACTACTGAAATAGATTCACTTTGTATTCTCCAGTGATTATCATGGCATCTTACACAGGGTAGCTGTTCATTAAGTGTTTCATAACGAGGAGTACTTACTGTTTCAGTTAGACCTGCCTCTTTAAGATATGCTTAGACAGTATTCAACACTGGAGGAGACACGTATATTTATTCTTTAGATATGTAGAGCAAAATAGGGTCCCTGACCTTTAGGAGCAAATGCTCAGAGGTGTCAGTCACCTACATATTATCCCCATACCATGTCTATATTTATTATATATTTGTATTTAAAGTTTTTAGTTTTGATTTGTTTTAGTTAGTTCTTAAAAATGGATACATCTGAAACCTGTCATGGGAAGGACAGTTGCCAGAGGTTTGACAGAAATGCAGCTTCCATTCCCTTTGCCTGATGGAAAACATTTTTGTGTTTAAAATTTGTTTCCTTAATTAGGTGAAGTCTTTTTAGCAGCATTTTCTTGGCTGCACAGGTGCTTTTCTAAGTATAGAAGGATTTTTTTCTTTTTTTTTTTAGGATTTTATTTTTCCTTTTTCTCCCCAAACCCCCCTAGTACGTAGTTGTATATTTTAGTTGTGGGTCCTTCTAGTTGTAGCCTGTGGGATGCCACCTCAGCATGGCTTGGTGAGCAGTGCCATGTCTGCGCCTGGGATCGGAACCAGCAAAACCCTGGGCCACCAAAGCAGAGCACGCGAACTTAACCAGCCGGCTGTGGGGCCCGCCCCTAGAAGGAGTTTTGAAATAAATATTCTTGGGAGAAAACTTTGATTGGTGGGCAGTTATAGTAAGTCCATTCAGACTTTTTTTTTATTATTGGAGCCATGTGTTTTTGTTTTAAAAGTGAGTTTTCTTGTCCTAAAAAGTGACTGATCTTGTCTAACTCCTTCATTTTAGGAATGGCAAAGCTGTGTTCCAGAAAGGTTAAATAACTGGTTAGAGGTCACACATTCAATTAGTAGTAGAATTAGGATAAGAATGCAGATTCCACATTCAATAACGGAAATGTTTTTCCCCTACAACATTGGTGCTCTCCTTCATGAACGAAGATCACTGGCGTGTACTTTAACTTGGCTTTCTTCCTGTAGGAATTGATTTTTTGCTCTCACACACTTGCAGGTCCCTTTTATCCACAGTATCTATTCTTGAGACAATTGGCACAGCTCAAGGGTGTATCGTATAGTTACTAAATAGAATGAAGTTTATTGACTTGATGAAAATTAATCTCTTGCTTAGTTCTCATTACTACCATGTTCTCACCAAGAACTAGTCTAAAATTTCCTTTATCCCTCGTTGCTGTGTACTTGGGGTTTATAGAATCTTTGCCAATTTACCCACAAAAGTATGAAATAACCTGTTCTAAAGTCTGAAAATCTTTTTCTTCACATTGCCAGTTAAGCTGTCTTTCCAAATGTAATTTTGCAGATTTGTTTTTCAAGGAAGTCTCTGCCAAGATGTTTTTATTCCATAATGCTAAAAATTATTTGGAAAATAAATAGTAGTAAGTCTAAGTCTATAAGCATTGTTGTTTCAAGATATGCTTAGAAAAATGTTTGAAATTATTTAGGATTGGATCTTTTTTTTGATGTTTTAATTAAAATTTTACTTAAAGAGGGCATTTTTTTTTCTTTCTTTTTTGTTTTTTTGAGGAAGATTAGCCCTGAGCTAACATCTGCTGCCAATCCTCCTCTTTTCACTGAGGAAGACTAGCCCTGAGCTAACATCCGTGCCCATCTTCCTCTACTTTGTGTGTGGGATGCCTACCACAGCATGGCCTTCTGAGCGGTGCCGTGTCCGCACCCAGGATCTGAACCGCTGAACCCTGGGCTGCCGAAGCAGAATGTGCGCACTTAACCGCTGCACCACCAGGCCAGCCCCCAAGGCATTTTTCTTTAAATTCTCTTTTTTTCTGAATTAGTTATTTTAAGTGACTTGATTGAATCTTGAGTCACTTGTGAAATAGGTCATTTGCAGTCAAATAATTATCC
This sequence comes from Equus asinus, assembly GCF_041296235.1. Lineage (NCBI taxonomy): Eukaryota > Metazoa > Chordata > Mammalia > Perissodactyla > Equidae > Equus > Equus asinus. The sequence continues at coordinate 189,435,004 of NC_091790.1, read as the reverse complement.
GTTATAATTAGGAGAACTAATCTCATTTCACGTATGGTTGTCTGACCTAGAAGTAGTCATCTCACTTTCAGGCAGTTGGATCGTTGTCTTGTTAGCATTTTACTATTTTTAAATTACTTCAAGAATATTGAGTTTTCACATGCTATATGGTAATTTGCTAAATTAATATTTGTGTCTTTTGTTTCTTTTTTCTAAACATAATTTCCGCTTTTAAAACATGGATTTGTCATTTTCCTTTTAAAAATCACGTTTTTATTACTGTGAATGTGGTTTTAATTTTTTCACAAAATGCTGCTTACTATTAGGTGTATTGAGATTTATAAGGGGTCCAGGGGTCTGGTTGGCTTGGAAAAGAATGGCTTTCCTGGTCTCTTTTTTTTCTTTTCGTATATTTATAATCCTAAATCTATTATATTTGGTCTTTTACCTGACATAGTTTTAAAATTAAGGGTGTGTTTAGAGTGTAACTACTTTCTAGGTACTTGTTAAGTGTATATTTTAGAATTCGTATCTTGTTTCACACCCAGATTCCAACCATTAAGCATGTATTTTATATAAGTATCAGTATTCCAAATATTGCAATCATTTTTAAAGGGACTGTTAACAAATCTAGTCACCCGTAACTAGACCATGACTGACTTTTCCACAGGGGAAGAAGAGGTGAAGGTTTCGACCATGCCACTGTCAGCCTCTTCCCATTCATTACAACAAGGACAGCAGCCTACAAGTCTCCACACTACTGTGGCCTGACAACAGACAGAGGAGAGGATTAGACTCTGGGGTGCTTGCATGGGCAACCGGATTTTTGCATGATTCCTTTCTGATTTTGCATTTAATGTATACACCCAGAAGAGCCAATATAAACGTTCCTCATGCCTACAACTAGAGTGTTACCTCATAGTTGCTGAAGCATTTCTTCATTAGGCCTTTAACACAAGTTATTAGCATAATCATTTTAGCATTGTTTCTCATGAGTGATACTATTTTTAACTCACACAAATAAACTTGTAGTACTAATTAAGATCCCGGATGTGATTAGCTAGACTTGTTCTTATTTTGGCTCTATTATTGAAAATATATAAGGGTAATGGTAGTTCCTTGTTTTCTGATTTGTAAAAATATGGTAATATCATAATATACTCATGCAAACTTTGACAATTAAGAAGATAATGTCTACTGCATTCTTTGAATACTTGAGAAGAAAGAATACTATAAAACAAACTTGGTGGTGTCATTTAATGCTCAGAAGGATGTTGTCAGCAATTGTTTTCAGTTGTATGGATTTATAATCCTATATTATGCCTTACATGTCTAGAAACTGTTTTTGTTCTCTCTCATTTGCACATTTGCACTTTCTTTTTGAATGGTTGTTAATTATATAGACAGTTAAAAGATAATTATTATAGACTAAATGCAATATGATCTCTTTTCTAATGCACTGCCTAGTATACCAGGAAATGCCTCAGAAACAGACTTTCAAAGTACAGTTGATTTGTCAGAAACTTGAAGATGGGGTAAACATTATATGTGAGAAGCAACCATAGTGGTGCAACATTTTTATTGAACAAACAGTAGTTCTGTGGGATATCTGTTGGGAAATTTCATTGTTTAATAATTGAAATGTGACAATAAAACAACATTACAAGTACCTGATGAGAATCAGACTAAGGTGGAAGAGAAGAGATTGGGAACCTTCTAAAAGTAGGCCGTGTAAGTTGTCAGACCTAATTTTAGTTATCTCAGAAAATAGTGGAGTACTTTATTAGGACATGATGTGAAGTGATATTTTTGGGTAATACACAATTTCGTGAAATAGTTTTAAAACTGAAAATGTAATAAAATAAACTTAATTCAATCTGAGTGGTGGACAAAAGCTGATTCAGAAAACATGACCATATTCTACCTAAATTAAGCATGTGGGAAGAAAGGGGAAAGTCAGAGCTCCCCTTGATTTTTGAAACACAATTGTGATAAAAGATTTGCTTTAATTTGTTAAAAATATCAAAAAGGTAATGTAAACAACAAAGAAGGAAGCCTAGAGATTTAACATAATAATAAACCACCTTATTAGGAGATGATACTTAATATCATGTTACAGTTGGAGTTTCCAGGGTTATCGCTGTATATAAAGTCTAATTACTTTGTATTAGATGTAATAAACCAAATTAAATGGCTTTGTCCTGAGGTATAGCAGGGTAAACTAAAATCTACTCTTAGATGTCCTTAGATTTGGTGGACTGACTGTAGAAACAGCTAGTAAACTAGCCATTTAAATTATTTTTGTGAAATTCTGCATAAATGACAATCTCTGGTTTCTATTTAGAAGTGACTTTAGGATAGCATTGAAAAAACGTTTAGAAAAGACAAATAAAATGTTGTAGACTTATTAGACAGAAGCCCTTTTTCATGGGTTAGTTATGGTTTCATTTTTACTGTAAGACCAAGACATCCACTTAATGTCTCCGGGGTGCTAAGGCTCCTGGGTTTTGTTGACAAACTCAAGGTCTCTGTAATGAGGCTTAGGAGCCCATAGCTTTCTCCAGCCTTCAGTGCAAGACTTTCATCGCCTGGATCTTCTTACGAAGATGTGAGAGGTGGTTAGCTCCCGTTTACTTACTTCTCTGCAATGAGAGATAAACAGCTGTTAAACGAGGCTTCTTTCCTGTGGTAGCTTTCTCATTCCTTTCTCAGTTTTAGCCAGTGCCCCAAAACTGCCAAGATTGTTTGTCCAGACTTGCTAGAGCCCAGAACTGTCTCCCTGCCAGCTTCTCCCTTCCCACTTTCATACACACCACACACGAGGAAAATGCTTCTTGGGCAATTAAGCTTCAACTTATGTATTTTCACATAGATGAGCTAAAGATTGTCCTGTAAGTAACTTCATAATTCTGAGACCTTATAAGCCTGAGAATAATGAGCCTCATCATTTTGCTTACTGAATATTTCATATAGTATGGTTTTTTAAAAAAGTAGAGTCTTAAAATCATAGTCATAATTAATTATACTAAGGTAAAGAAGAAATTACACAACATGTAAAAGAAAGTACTGCTTCAGAAGCAAGCACATTGATCAAATGAAGTGATAGTAAAGAATGGGAAATTCTTAAAAGCTTCAAATTAGTTTTTGATAAATTCCTGCGTCATTGGTCAGACATCCTGCATGATGCACAAGGGAAACTTTATATGCTTTCTCATCTTTAACCTTTAAAAAGTGACTAGTCTGTTGCTTAAGTCAGGAATTTTTAACCTGGAGTCTAGAACTCTTGGATGTACTTGTAGAGTTATGAGGTTGTGCATGTACAGCTGTCCAGTTTTTCCTGGGGAGAAGATCCATAGTTACTAGATTTGTAAAGGGTTTGGTGAAACCCCCTAAGAAAATAAAAGTTAAGAACTGCTACTTTGAAATGCTTTTAGTGCCACTGTGGGAAATAGAGACCTAGACGGAATGATTTTAGTCATATGATGAATGTCAAGTGCTGCTTTATTTTTTAATACCATTCGAAATTATTTTCTGATTAATGATACTTTCCTTTTCATTCTACTTTTGCGTTTTGTTTTTCCAGGTGGTGCTTTTGTATATTCTCCCCTTATTTCAACAAAGCATTAATTAAATATTTTAGTGCCTCATCTCTGTTGTGACCTGAGCTAGGTCTTGAAGGATATAAATTTGAATAAAGTACAGACCCTATCACCAAGGATAACAATGTAGTCACAATTTTATTTGAAATTATTTCTATAAGGTCAGCTCTTGATATATTTTAACCATAAGAACAGCCATAGCAGTTCAGACTCATTTCATTATTCATCGCTCTGACAGTGGCAACAAAGGGTATTAAATACCGATACTTGAAATTTTTTAATGTATTATAATTTGAGGGAGCGAAAAAAATCTTAATAGGGAAGACATACCTTCATTGGTCTAATTTAAGTATTTCTCAGTCGTATGTGTACGCTCGTGTCTCCTACGCTTTAGGTAATGTCCTGGGAATTAAGTAGAACATTCTCTATGTATGTGTTCTTTTAAAGAAAACAACTTTAATACATTGTGTCTGTGCACATTTTTACTGACGTGGCTCCTATTTGTATGGTATTCTAAGCACCTTCCAAACTGCTGGAGCTCTCTTCTGGTATGACACAGATCAATAGGAAGCTACTTCCACAGAGGCTTTTCTTCTTAAAGCCAGGAGAAGGAAATGAATTGCAAGTGCATTGAAATCTTACAAAATGAAGACCAGCATGTTATTTATGAATACGGAAAACCTGGGGGACATTTTATCCTCTGTTGAGTTGTAAGGTTTTGGATTCTTTTATTTCTTTGATCACGAAGTTTGCCCACATCTGCTTAGTTGGCTCTAAGATATGGATATCAAACACTGGAAACCAAAATAACTTGTAAAAAAATTTTGAAGATGTGATAGCCCAAAACAATGATATATACGTTGTTTTCTACAAGATATAATCAAAGTCAAGCTAGCGTCAAACTATCTGGTGTCAAGCCAGTCTTTCTGCCCTTAGTGTTGTGTCTCTCTCCTCTCAGCCTTTTTATCTGAATGAATGCCTATTATGTTGTCTCCTTGTGCTGTTCTGAATAAATGACAGTAATATATGCAAGTATTCACACGTGAAGTGTTTAGTGAACTAATCAGACACTATGCTGATACAAAAGTAAAAATGGGAGTTAGAGAAAGAAGGTTTTGTGAGCTGATTCAGAGAAAAGTTTCCTAAAAAATCTCAGGCTGTTTGATTTTGAAGGATGGCTGAAATTTAGATGATGGAAGAGGAAAATACAGTAAAGGGAACAGATTGAACCAAAAAGCAGAGACAGTTTTATTTCAGATTATTTCTATAAAGTCAGCTCTTGATATATTTTAATCATGAGAACCACAAGATTAGCAGGGTCTGTAGGGGCTGGGAGGAAAGGACGGTGAGGACATGGACTTGTCTGAAGTATACAGGTCATATAGGAAGGTGGGTAAGTGTGCAAAAGCTTTGAAAACTAGAATGAAGAGTTTAGTCCTTTTTTTTCTTTTTTTTAAGATTGGCACCTGCGCTCACATCTGTTGCCAGTCTTTTGTTTTCTTCTCCCCAAAGCCCCCTGGTACATAGTTGTATATTCTAGTTGTGAGTGCCTCTAGTTATGCTATGTGGGACACCGCCTCAACATGACCTGATGAGCGGTGCCATGTCCACGCCCAGAATCCAAACCAGTGAAACCCTGGGCCGCTGAAGTGGAGTGCGCCAACTTAACCACTTAGCCATGGGGCCAGCCCCACGAGTTTAGTCTTGATGTGAATGTGGTCAATGGTAGGGAACTATAGGTTCTTGGGTAAAGATATAACTTCATTGTAGCATTTTATGAAGAATCGTTTAGTAATATGTTTGCTTGAAATTAGGACCAGTCAGAAAGCATTTCCAGTATGTTATTGCTGACCAGTGCAAATAAAACAGCCTGGACTAGAACAGTAATAGTAGGAATGGAGAAGAAATGATGACTTAGAAGTCAGAAAGGATGAGATCTAGGAAAGGCCTTTGGGTTTGGCTAGATCTCTGGTGACCTTTAAAAATGTAACTCTTAAAAAAAGGTACATATGGAAGCCAGATTCCTAGAATTCATGAGGAAATGTCAAGGATGTGGATGCAGCAGTCCTTGACTACTTAGTTAAGACATTTGGCATCAAAGGGGAAGAGTAAAACCAGATGCTAACTAGATGGGTGGTAGATCTTGGAAGGCATTGCTTTAAGATAAGGGAGATACACAAATATTTAAAAGCAGAACCTGTAGAGGCAATTGAGAGGAAGACTTAGACAGTGCTGAAGAGAAGATAGGTGAATCGAGTAGGATAATGGATTTCTGTAGGAGCTGGGAGTAGAGTAGCTCCTGAGATGAGGCTTGGTTATGGGTTTAGCGTTAAAGATGTGGGAAATACCTTCCTGTGTTATTTATAAGAACAATCAGAACATCAAGGAGAGAGAATGTGAGATTAGAGAAAATGAGAGTGGATGAAGTGGCTCATATCAGTATTTACTGAATGCATATTGTGTGAGAATGGAGGTGAAAGAGTGGAATTGGGAGCCTGTTTAAAAAAGAGATTGATTAAATCTGTGAGAATAAGCCTAGAAGTACATCAGAAAGAAATTAAAGAATTGCCAAGTAAAGATAAGGATTACATTTAAATGTTTTAGCGTTCAAATATATATGACTTTGTGTGTTCCTCTGGTTCAGTACAAAGCATCAGGAGTGGACAAAGCAAATCTTGAGAATTTCTTCAGAAGGTGAAGAAGAAAAGGACACAAAGCTATTCAAGAAGACAACCTAATTTTGTGCCCAAAGAAGAGTCCACTGAGGCAGGAAATGAACCGGTGGTGTGAATGTGTTGAAGGGAGTTCAGTGATTTTAGATTTTGATGAGGACAAAGAACAGGCATAGTTCTGTAAGGGAATGACAGATTAGAATACTGTGGTCAGTGTGATGACTACTCAGTGCTGAATGATGAGTGCGAACCAGAGAAAGGATGGTAGATAAATGTCTAACATTAGGGCTGGAGGTTGGAAAGAAGGCTAGCTTTCTAACCCCTATGGTCCCTTCTCTACCCACTTTGCCTCCAGTCCTTTATTGAGAGCAGGAGTCAGACTGTATCAGAGAGAACTGTAGAAAGCATGGTATTGCCTGGGAAATCCTGGGTCAGGTTTCCGTAAGTTGAGGATGATCCAAAGGAAAACGTCCCACAATGGAATAAACATTCCTTCCTCAAAGCACAGTAGGACGACGTGGAAGCAGAGTGAAGGGGAAGGCCTAGGAAAAGCCAGAAATGAGATTGGAGAGGAGTCAGTAAGCCCAGTGAGTGTGAGGGATTGGTAGACATGTTGCTTATGCTGGGAAGGATTTAGACAGGGAGCCGGTGTGGCGTATGGTGAGTCTGGCAGTTGAGGAGCCCATGTTATAGGTATGAGCTAGTTTCCACCAAGCTCACACACAAACTGAAAAGAATCAGCGGTCCACCTGCATAGGGAAGGTATCCCTTCTTACTTAGACTAGGCCATTCTGCTTTATTTATATAACAAAGTGGAAATAAAAGCAGTAGATTGGTGAAGAGTAGAGAGAACTTAAGAATTTTATCACAGTAGGTTATGAAAATATCATGACAGTTTTCCCCAAAAGAGAATGTGCTGTGTGAATAGATACAAACCTACAAGTTATTGAACCAATCTACTCTGGTTCTTGTATTTTGTATGTTTAGAAGTGACCTTTAGGAAAAATTGCTGAAGAGGTAGTGCAATAGGGATGGAGATAGAGACCTAGATATTTAGCATATTATAGCAAATATGCGTAGTTTGGAAGCACTAAATTTCCTGACGCTGAAGTATTTTTAGCCTCCCTGGACTTATTCCATATATGTCAGCTGAGATATCAACTGTGACATTTAAAAATGATAATGCTTCAAAATACAAGTATTTGCTCAAGAATACTGTGTTTGTGAGACCATGCTGCTGGATCGAGAAGCCACTGCTCCTTGGATCTCCTTACTGCTCTGTGATTTGCTGTTATGAGTAGTATTCTCAGCAACCTTAAATTGCTGGGCATACCAGCTTACAGCTTCTTTAATTAGAAGCTTTTTAAAGAATCCCTCTTGAGAAGTAAGATTTAATAAGGAGAATCGGCTCTCTTCCATGGTGTTTTATAGTGTCTACCCTGGGTTTGAGTTAGATAAAAATCTAGTTTACACCTGTTAGGTACCTAGAACTGAAGGCAAGCCTAAATAATCTAAGCTACTTGAGAATTAGAATGAAGTATCTAGAAGTTCCATGAAACAGCTGGAAATTGTTGTTCTTGACAGCCGATCTGTTTTCTCCAGATTCCTTCAGACCACCCTTCCAAAGGCAGCTATTGACTTGACTTTGTTCTTAGCCCACTTCACGTGTTATGGTTATTCTTAAGGTTCCTAGAAGTTCCAGTCTGACCCTGGACATACTGTGCTTAGAACAGTTTTGTCGTTCCTGCTCCTGTTTGGTTCTCAGACCCACTATTCTGCTCTGTTACAAAGCAACACCCCAAAAGCGTTTTTCCCCTCTCCCTGTAATTTATAAAGTGTTTAAAGCACCCAGTACCTTTTTCAAAAAAGTTCAGGGTGAAATTCACATAACATACAATTAAGTACTATAAAGTGTACAATTCAGTGGCCCAGTACTGTTCTTTAATTCCCTCATTGTTAACATAGAAGAATAAATAACCCACTCCAGGTCATGAAGATTTTGGCCTGTTCATTCTTGGAGCTGTGTGCTAATAGCTGCATCTAGACTCACTGTTCTACCCAGTAAAACCAAAAAGCAAATGTTAGATCTTAAAATATTCCATGCTTCTTCACAGCAGAATGATTTAAGCTTGTAGGTCAAGCAGCTTTTATACCCCATCCTCCAAAAAAGGCGCGGGGGAAAGGAATTGTAGGCAAGAGACCCTTAGGATACTTGCTTTCCTAAGTAGGTGCAATTGTTTGAAACAATCGTTGGAATAGTTTTGAAGTGGCAATAATAGTCTCTCTGTCTTCATGACATTTTATCAGCGTTATGTAAGAAAACGTTTGCTCAGCAAAGGTAAACTATAAGCCAGTCTCTGGGTGTGAGGTTGAATGTGCGCGCGTGTGTGTTAATTTATATATAGTAATTTTCATTTAAATTCTACACTTAATGTAGCAGAGGAAAAAGTCTCAAGCCATCTTTCTGTGACTTTTCATCTATTTATTTCTGCTGTGTTGATTAATTCATGTGTTTAGGATACATGCTGTGTTTATATTCCATCTTTCTCTAAATATTGTTTTTGAAGAAATAAAGACCCTATTTAAATACAGCGAGGTTACAATACTGGTGCCCACCTCCCCCCGGTCATGTTTTATCTGAACAAATATTTGCATGGCTTTTTCTCATCAAGTTTCATTCCCACTGCTAAGCATGGATATGCATCCCATGTCACACTCTGGGAAAACTTAAGGATAGGATAATAAAAAAAACATTTTGTATTAGCATCATGAAATTTCAGAGCTATGAAATGTATAACATTGTCTTTAACAATCCTCCTTTTAAAGACTAAATAATGATAAACCAGGCTCAGAAAGATTGCAATTTGCCCATGATCGCATTCTAACAACAATTTAAAGTTCTGTTAGCCCTCATCATCTGAATTTGCTTTCACACATGTAACTCAAGGAGAAAAAAACTTCAAGATTCAGAATATTTCTCTTTTCTAAACTTTGTTGTGTCTTTTGATTATTTTTTATTATTTTAACTTTGTTGACAGTTTGATTATTATAGTAGTTCTTGCAAGTTGGGTTTTCAGCTGTGAGTATCAGTACAAATAGTGAATTGAAGGCTTTCAAAGTGTCCATCTACTGGCAGCTGCCATCACAGATCCTGTAAATTGTCAAATCAGCCTTTGTTAAATGTGACCCAATGATCTTGGAGTAACTTTAGGAGGAGGAAAAATGTCACTGCAGGTACTCCTGATATAGACTTAAAATAATTACCAATGTCAGAACTAAGATAAAGAGTAAAACAGAGGTGGAAATAAATTTTTCCAGGATTTTTCTACAGTGCCAGAGAGCATCTTAAGGACCAACATGCATGACCACTAGACTGGTGACATCTCTTATACTACAGAATGAAAAAAAAAAAAATCATATAGTAATGGCACCAGCATATACTACACCCTCACTAAAGATCTGATCTCAGATTCATCTTTGAAGACCTGCTATATGCTACACCATGTAAAATAATAGCACATCTACTGATTTTTTCTTCAAAGAGGTTGTTCTTTTCAGCATAATGAAACAGAGGGAAAGCTCCACAAGGATTTAAAGATGATAATACCATCACCATCTCCGAGAAGAAATACAGGAAAACTGACTGCAATCAAGTTTTGTAGCCTAGCGCTGTTTCCTAATATGGTGAGATCTTATCCCAAGGACTATGCTCGCATCTACAACTCTGTTATCAGTCTTACATACTGAAATGATATGTCTACGGAGCAGACTGTAGTGATCTGGAACATTACTGAGATGTTTTTAAACGCTGTCATTTTATATGTTAGCATTTACAAGGAGACTGGTACCTGAAGCTGTTTATTTTTTCCTTTATTACACCTATAAACTGGGAATCCGGCTAATGATAAAGGAGGCCCTGGGTTATGCCTTCACCATCCAAGTAGGAAGATTTCTTATGGCCTTAAACTGAGTGTTGGGGTACATAACTCTTGTTCCACTGGTGTGTTCTCTATTGAAAATACAACTTTTTGGGACCAGCCCCGGCGCAGTTAAGTTCCCACATTCCGCTTTGGCGTCCTATGGTTTGCTGGTTCGCATCCTGGGTGCGGATGTGGTACTGCTTGGCATGCCATGCTGTGGCAGGCATTTCACATATAAAGTAGAGGAAGATGGGCATGGATGTTCGCTCAGGGCCAGTCTTCCTCAGCAAAAAAGAGGAGGATTGACAGCAGATGTTAGCTCAGGGCTAATCTTCCTCAAAAAAAAATTTATATATATATAACTTTTTATTTATGGTTATGGATTACTGATATATATGCCCTATCCTCTCCCCCCCTATTTAGGGTAAGAGATGCTACCAGGTATGTTGCTTTTTATTTCTAAACTGTTAACTTTCACTAATTAACCTAACCATAGTCTCCCTCAGTCCCAGATAGGTGTAACATTTCTTGAGTTTTAATGTAGTCACTGCTACTGGGTGTAAATTCTGAGACTTCACCTGTATTTTATATGGTAGGCGGTTGAAATGAAGCCTCCAAATTAGTAGACACAGCCCTGCAACCTTTGTTTTATAATACACTTATCAGGTTTTAATTCTTGCCCATCATGAGTCTTACTCTGATAGATTGTGCTTTCCTCTGTATCTAGTTTCTTTTTCTTTCTTTGGACAGAGATGAAATTATTTCTTTTTCCGTGTAACTTACCACAATTAGAGGGGGGAATGTTTCGACTAGACTTTGATGTGCACTACATGTGTGATTTCACTATGAGATCCCTGACAGGCCTGGATTTTCCTTTTTCAAAGGAAAGAGCTCTCTCTCTGTCAGGCTGCTGAGTATATATCACTTACCTCCCCAGTAACCACTCTGCTACCTTTCAGCTTATATCCTAACTGGCTCTTGATTTTAAGTGATCATATTCTTTCTTTTTCTCTTCTCTCTCTCATAAATCAAAACACAACGTTTAAACAGAAAGCATAGTCTGGGCTTTGGAGTAGATCAAGTAACAACCATTGCACTGTCAAATGTCAAATTGATAAAGATTTTTAACATTTTAAGACTGGCATCATTCATTTTTCCCAACTTCTTGGTTATTCTAGCTCTTTTAAAAATCATTTAATGTTTCTAGACAATATGACTAAAATTCAGTATTTTATAAATATATGTGATTTTTAGTAGAATTAATTTTTTTCACTAAAATCTTAGTTCTAGTTCAGTATAAAGCTCCAGGATGTAATGAGATAATTGTTTTTTCTAATTTATATTTGAGAATGTATTCATCTGATCTTCCTTTCCTCTTTCCCTCCTGCCTTTCTTTTTTCTCAGTAAGACTCAACACTGATTAAGAATTGGTTCTGGCAATCTTTTCCAATTTCAACCCTAATCAATCATAGCTAAGGATGAACACTTAAATATATATTTTAAATGATTTTTAAACTAAGGTCCCTTAGTGCACTGGTAGTAAGCATGTAAGTGTCATCAGGATCTTTTGAAATGCTATCCTGCATAGGGTATTATCTTTTGTAGGTCTGGAAAGGGTGCATTCTTATTAGGACTAATTCTTTTTAAATGGAGGCATCATTTGAAAATTGAAAGCAAAAAGTTTTTTATTTTCCCTAGAATGTGAATAAATGGTAGGGAGCAAGAAAAAGCAAAATAGGCTTATGTTTTAAAATCGTATATTTCACGTAGCTAAAATAGTTAAAATTCAAAATATACATGCTTGGGGCTGACCTGGTGGCTCAGCGGTTAGGTGCGCATGTTCTGCTTCGGCGGCCCGGGGTTCGCTGGTTCGGATCCCGGCTGCGGACATGGCACCGCTTGATAAGCCATGCTGTGGTAGGCGTCCCGCATATAAAATAGAGGAAGATGGGCATGGACGTTAGTTCAGGGCCAGCCTTCCTCAGCAAAAAGAGGAGGATTGGCGGCAGATGTTACCTCAGGGCTAATCTTAATCAAGGAAAAAAAAATATATATATATGCTTATTTTTAAAATGAAATATTTCTTTATAAAACAATCTCAAAATAATCTTTAACAGATATCTCTTGGTTTGGGTAAAGAGTACAATGAGAAAGAACTCTTAAAGCTGTATGCTTGGTTTGTTGGGTTGGAACTGTTTGTCACCATGACTATATCCATATCTGTTTCATTTAGTTTTAGTATAAAATAATGCAGAAGTTACTTCATTTACTGAAACAATTTTTTTCTGAAATTAAGAAATAAAGGAAATTATTGTTTTAATGCCTAAAAAGATGCTTTCTAAAAATGAATCTCATAGCTAGGTTATGAAGAATCAATTAAGTAATCAATTAAAATAATGTTCCAAAGCATAGGTAATTTTAGTCATCATCTTTGCAAGCTTTTTGTGACTTTGATTTAAACCTTAAGATTAGGAGCGATCTTTAGAAAAAGATGAGACTAACTGGTCTTCACTGTTGAAACAAAAGTGGGCTGTGTAATATAATGGAATTAAAAAAATGGGTTTAGGGCCAGCCCTGGTGGCCTCCTGGTTAAGTTCAGCGTGCTCCACTTCAGCAGCCCAGGTTCAATTCTCAGGCCTGGACCTATACTGCTGTGTTAGTGGCCATGCTGTACTGGTGGCCCACATACTAAAAAATAGGGGAAGACTAGCATGGATGTTAGCTCAGGGCGAATCTTCCTCAGCAAGAAATGAAAATGGGTTTAGTATTTGTAATAACTTTTAGAAAATTTGGAAATCTTTTAATTTGGAAAATTATGAACATTAGAAATCTTGGGAATTTCAGTAGATACATAACCATATGGGGATTTGCTGCATAGGCAGCAAAATACTTTGGTCTGAACACAAGCCTGAAGAGGAATTTATACCCCAATAAAAATGTTTTATTGGAATTAAACAATCAAAAGCTATTTCTGACTTTGTTCAGAGTGGGCAGCCTCTGGTGATCCACTAAAGAAATAGAAGAACGAGCAGAACAGCATGACTTTTAGGAGGCTGCTGCATAATGTTAATAGCATCAAGCTCCAGAGAAAATGATACAAAGTAGATACTTAATAATTGTTTGTTGAATGAAAACTAATAGTTGAGAGAGCGATGTTAGTGTCTGATTCCTTCTGGAGGCCTGCAAAGCCTGCATCTGCTTTGTGTTACATCTGAACCTTTGGAAGCATTTAATCAGATTCATTTGCACATGAATTACAACTTACCTCTTGGTTGTCCTGTGGCATTCACTGTTAAGATTCCCTTCACCACTCCATGAGCGGTCTTTTTCTTCTGTCATCTTTACCTCTGAACTCTGGAAACCTCAGCTCTCGACTTTTCCTTATTTTCCCAAGACTACTACCCCCCCAACACACACTTTTCATCTAATAACCCTTTTCTTACCTCCAGTTTCTCACTTGTGATACTCACAAATCTGTGTATATATGTAAACATTGGTATATCTTCCCCTAACACAGAGACACATAAAACATCATTCAGAAATTTTCTATGAAATACCTTTTTTCCCCTAACTCTCTGAGGGTAATGATGAGCTGTTTTGGGAGGTTAATGTTTTCTTAAGTAGGGAGCTCTCTTTAGGGCAATTTGTAATTGTTAAAGCATTTTTTCCTCTTGGTTAAGCCAAAATTTTTTTCCCACTTATTCTTCATGTCAAGCATGTGAAGGCAGTTACCACTTGTTTGGTAACCTCTAGATCCTTAGTTCTTTCAGCCATACTACACTTAACATGATTTCTAGTTCCTCTGTAGTCCAGTTCTCCTCAACACATATTTAGACTTGACAATGAATGCCTTTCTCAAAATATGAGGCTCACACTTTACTATAATAATCCAGATGTGATCAGATAATCTACTTTTTCATTAACTCTATTCTTATTACTAATATTTGTATATTCCTTACAGTTAACCAGAGCCCTTTTATAGAAATATCCTGTGCAGTAGGTAGTATCCCCATTTTGTAAATGAGGAAACTGAGGCTCAGAGTAGTTATTATTTATGATTTTCTCAGTGTCATAATTGCTGATGTAGACATTGCAGATCTATTTATGTGGTCTTAATGTTACCTTCTAAGAGGTTCCATTACCCAGTTGTCACATCAGGTTTGATTTAAGCCTGTTAAGTAAAACCATTAGAGCTTTTTTCATCCACCTGACTGTTTAGTTTGATCTCTTCCATCCTGTGCTTTCCTAACGCATTTTCAAAAATCTGAATGTCTATCTGTTAAATTTGATGTATTTATATTGGTGTAGAGTATATCCTCTTTGTATATCACCATCTTACAAGTTTGTCTTATGAAAGAACTGTGATTATAAAGTGATAGATAAACATTATTAGTAACATTATTAATGTCATTTGTGTGAGGAATTTAAATTTAAGAGTAGTTGTCGTATGAATTATTGATTCTGTCATCTCTAGAATTGGCTCTCCATTTACATATTTAAATTAAATTTGTGAGTCTTGTTACTATAATAAAAAGCATAGAGTCAAAGTTAAGCCAGGCAGGGGGCCAGCCCTGTGGCCATGGTTAAGTTAGTGCACTCTGCTTCGGTGGCCCAGGGTTTCGCTGGTTCGGATCCTGGGTGCGGACATGGCACAGCTCGTCAGGCCGCGCTCAGGCAGTGTCCCACATGCCACAACTAGAAGGACTCACAACTAAAATATACAACTGTGTACTGGGGGCATTTGGGTGGAAAAAAGCAGGAAAAAAAAAAAAGGAAGATTGGCAACAGTCTTTAAAAAAGACTGGCTCAGGTGCCAGTCTTTAAAAAAAAAAGTTAAGCCAGGCAGTATCTGAGAAACTTTTAGGCTGACATACAGTATCTTGAGTTCTGTGAAAACTCGTTTAAACACTGCTGTTATCCATGCTGTACTTTACCATCTTATTCCAAAAGGTTACCATCAGAGAACTTGACCAGAAACTGCTGAATTCAGGATATATTATACTTATGACATCCTAGAAAGTCTGTCCAAAGAATAAATTACTTTTATGTGATTGATTCTATGGAAATGCCTTTTGACTCTCATTGGTCACTCTACTCCATTTGTTTTATGGGATTGATGTGTCAGTGGCATGGGAATGGAGCTAAGTGCAAAGTCTTTGGATTTGGGCCGGCAACAGAAGAGGGAAGGAAATGGACCGTAGAATATAGAAAGAGGACGTTTCCAATGGAAAACAGGTGTCAGTAGAAGCTGCCTACAGGACTACTTGTTCCGCTTCAAAATTAAACTTCCTGTGTATTTCAACCGGAAAGGAGCTGAGGTTCTAAGCCAAAATGCTACATGTAATTTCCCATGAAAAATGCCCCCAGACACAAGCAATAGGGCAATGCTTTTAAACCTGTCATATTCATTTCTAGAGAAATTGTCCGGCTCCTAATCTGTGTGAGAATTTTCCCAAGAACTAATTATAAGCATGTAGCTTCTAGAGTGTGCCATTTCCTCCTTTGCTGGCACTTCTCGTAACAGTGGTTTTGGGATCACATCTGTGAAGATTAATACCTGCTATAGAATTCATTTTGCACCTAGAGAATTCATTTTGCACCTAGAGATTTTAAACTCATTTAAATTGAATAGAGCTTCCTTTACTGTCTTTGCATCTCTATGGACGTCGTCTTCTCCACATCTCCGTTCTCTTCTCCACATTGCTTACTCTGTGCTTTCTGGCTTGAGGATCATGCTGTTTTAAAAAGAAAATGGAAGGAAGCGTAATGACGATGGAACTACATAGCTCGCTCTCCTCTCGTGGCTTAACATTATGACATCAGGCTGAGCGGTGGCTTTTCCTAATTTTCTCCTATTCCAAACTTAGCTTTTTCTTGCCTCCAGCATTTTTCACAAGCCTCGGATCATTATGAATTCTGATTCAAATCCTCAAGGATCATGATACTCTTACACACAGGTGGGTTGTGTACCTCCATCTATCTTTTCTAAATTTCTTTTCAAATCTAATCCAATGAAATGCTCTCCATGCAACAACTAGTTTCTTTAGATTTCTTCCCAGTTTCTTTTCCTTATTAGAATTATTTATTATTGCATAGTCAGAATGTGATATTTTGGCATTTTTGGTGGCCTGTGAATCACTACCCTCTATAACCGTGGGACTACCCTGACCCATCCTTCTTTTGATCTTTTTTGGAAAGCTGTTTTCTCAAAAAACCTAGAAGCAACTGTTCAGGGCTGTTCATTTAGGAAACATTAAATATCTCTTGAAGTTCAGATTCAGGAACTGTTCACTGTATGCAAAGAGGATTAAATCAAGGGCCCTTTTCTGGAGGAACTAGCAGTCTAGTAGAAAAAACTAACAAGTGAACAGGTGATTGCAGTACACCGTGGTAGTTTCAGAAATCGCCAGGATGCCAGCCCTCTAAGCACTCAAGTCTAGTTGTTCTCGGTCCTTGCTTCTGTAATCCTAAAATTATGTTGCATACTCTTAGGGCTTCTATTATGTTCTCAATAGCCCACCAGTTCTTTTTTGGTCGGAAGTCCACAATAAAAGTTTCCCTCCTTGTTTCCAGCTTGGGAAAGAGAGATGGTCAGGAAGTGAATTTTATCAGGTTTATTTTCTTCTAGCAGATTTAGACCTCAGAGATCTTAGGGTGGTGGACACCCTCCATGTCTCTGGAGTTTATATTTTGTTTTGGTGAAATCCTGTTCCGGTCATCTCTGTATTCTCTCCCGGGTGGTAAGCTCTCTTGATTGTCCTTGGATCTCCTCACAGCCCTTTGTTCACAGTCAGGGCTCAGTTTTATGCTTTCCTTCCAATTTCAGATTTTATGGATTTCTTATATTGGATTTTTGTCCTCCCATGTCATTTAGCTCGGTTGCTTGTATTTTCTGGTCCAGGTTCCAGCTAATCCAGTCTATAATGCTTCTAAGAATGTATTTATCTTTTGCATTAAATTTTAAGTTTACTTTTTCCTCATTCTTTACATAGCTTTATGTGTAGACATCTTTCCATTGAATATTTTTCCCTGTTGTTTTTTTTTTTTAATAGATTGTTTCCTAGATCCTTTGTAAAGCAAACATCTAGAGATTTTCCTAGTTCTCATTAGATGATGAGATTCTCTCCTAAAACAGACTTGTAGATCTTTCTAGGAAGATTCTAGAAGAGAAAGGCACACATTGTGCGAAACACATCTACTTATATTTTGAAGTGTTCCTACCGTATTTTATGGTTAGCTGCTCTCTGTTCTGTATGGAATGCCCTTTCCCTCTTCCACGTCAACTTCTCTTCCTCTGAGCTTCACTAGTCACCATTTAATCTGCACGCGGAATGAAAGAATTGTTCATTTTCTTCTTTATGCCCCACAGGGCTTTGTTCACACCAGAACAGCGTTTACTATCACATAGTGTAGTTATTTAAACTTGTCTGTGTCCCCCTTCTCTTGGCCCATGACTCCTGCCAGGACAAGGACTGGTTGGTGGTGTGCTTGGTGGTGGGAACAAATGCTTTGGAGACAGGCTGGGTTTGATTAGTGACTTCAGCACTTTTTCACTGTCTAACCTTGGGCAAATTCTTTAACATGCCAGAGCCTGCTCAGTCTCCTCATGTGTAAAATGAAGTGACTACTTGGCTCTTTGGATTGTTGGTACTAAAGTAATCAAGTATGTGAAGTGCATAGTGAGTGGATGAGTAGTGTCTAGAGTAGAAAAATGGATGGACTATGAGCTAGTAGACTTGTTTACCATCCTGTGCAAGTCTGTAAGAAGTGTACTAGAGTAGCTTTTTAAAAAAGCATTCCTTATTTAAGTAAATTAATTTGGTGCATTGTACTTTAGAAATTATATTTGCGTGTATTTTGGCATTTCAAGCACTATTGAAAACATAGCATCTTAGTGACTCCTTTCCCTTGGTTTACATGCAGAGAAGCCTTTTAGAGCCCAGAGCTTATTGATTCCTGCTTTCAGAAAGATTTGCATCTCTTTGGAGAGAAAGATTTGATTCATAGCATGATACAGATATGAATTAAACAGAGTTTTTTTGGGAAAGTGATTTTCCAGCTTCTCTCAAGTTGAATCGTTGATTGAGCAGGTGTGTTGAAGCACGTCAAGTTTCTAAGACACTGAGCTACGTGCTGAAGAATGTAGGAAATAGCCCTTTCAGGCCTTTCAGTAGAGTTGTGAGAGAGAAAGTGTGAGTACACGAAAGGTAAACAGTAACTCCAGTGGATGGCACAGCACAAGTTTGCTGCCAAATGAATGTGTTTCAGACCACAAGTGCCGTCATCTAGAATGATCTGAGTGGAAGAGAAAAGACAGACTTCTAGAAGATTTAGTAAAAATTAATTGAAGAGATCAGGAAGGCATTCCAGACAAAGAGAAAGGCAGGAAAGAAGAGGCCAGAAAGATCCTCACAGCCTCTCTTCCTGTTCGTGTTGTTTCTGCTACTTTCTACTAGTGGCAGTAAACTTTGTGTTTTGTTCTTACTTCGTTGAAGGTCTTCTGTTCTCAGAACTCTTTGATTTGAGTTCTTAGAATTTTTCTCTTAGTTTCATCTCTACTTTCAGATCGATTATACCCTTTAGTTTTTGTCTTTGCCCCAGCAAGTCTGCTCTGTAGTACTGATCTATCTTGCTTTACAAGGAGCATAATCCTAGAAATTTGAGTGTTAGTTCTTTTTGTTTAAACAGAATAACATTTTTTCATAAATTAATTTGATAAATCTGTTTGAAAGAATTCATTCGTAAAGTATTTTCCCTTCAAATTTTGGTTAATAAATTGAGATGATTTTGGTAGCTGTACTACAGTACAGCATGGCTATATCATGAAGGCCTCTTTCAAAATCCAATAAGATAAATTTTGTGTGCTCTTTAAAGTTTGGTTTAACATTGTAAGACAAGCATAATCCATTTATATTTGAGCTGCTTAGAGATATGTGGTTGAAGTTTGAGAAAGTTTAGCTTTCTTAAAATCATGCAGTGGTGGAGATGGACTCTATCCCCAAGCTGATAGGAAATGGTATAAATCAGGGCAAGGTGACGGTGTGTGAGAGGGGTGTAGTGGCTGAGACAGGCTGTACGCTATGTCCTTCTAAAAATGCGTGAAGGTTTGAGGCTCTTAACTGGCAAGGGGTAACCATAATGGGAACTAGATTTCTGATGTACAGCTACTTGTACTGACAGAGATTTGTTGCACTAAGTAACCTAAACACTGGAGGGAGCCTCTGACTTTGAAATGTAAAGGACAGCAGTGAAGAAAAGGAAAATGAAAGCTCTTTAGAAAACAAGATCAAGTTGTAGGTTGAGGCTTTGGGGAGTAGCCATTAGATAAGGCTTAAAAACTGAAGAGTAGAATAAACTCTTTTAGGAATATTTTGTGACTGGGACTTTCAGTGACTGCTACGCAGTTGGGGGTGTGTTTGACCGCTAACAGAGAAATCTAACTTGAAATAAGAGGGCTCTGGCCCTCGGGCTACAGTGGAGAATGGAGTAGCCTAAGGATCGGGGCTGAATATATGTGGGCCAGCTGTCCCCACCCAAACGTGACAGTAGAGAATGGTGGATTGTGCATTTAGTTGCATCTAGCTAGTTTAATTAATAAGGCCTATGTGTTTATTATTTAATGAAAAGACCGTGAGGCGGGGGAACCCAAAAGAAGGTAGAGGCAAGAATTCCAAGAAGAGACAGAAAACCCTGACCTGGTGGTACAAATTGTATTAGAGGAAAAAAATACTTGGAATAGCTGTTTGTTTTAGAATTCCTCTTAAATGTGTTTTTTCTTACCACGTTATCATTATAAGAAGATCTTCTGTCTTCACTCTTCACAGCAAATCTTGTTTGTGAAAGGCAGTCTTACTTGGTACCCTAATATGTGAAATCAGGATGGGGGGATGTGTGTCCTAGTGCCCTGGCCCCTCAGCTTCCTCCCCAGTAGCTCCTCAGATGGTTTTGCAGTCTGTGAAACCAACCTGAAAATCATTCTTTCAGGTGAAGATTTTATGTAAACTAGAAAAACCCAATGGCTCGCACCAGTGACAACTTACCCTAAGGAGGAAGTTTTCCTACATTTTGCTTATCTGTATTTTTGCATTTCATAATAATCATATTTCAGTTAATCTGAGGAACAGAAAGCAAAGAAACCCACTTTGGCGGCTATAATGCTGTGTGCTCTTCTCTAAGCCCTTCATCTTTTCCTGTTTTATGATTTTCTATAAAAGGTCTGATATTGAACACAGCTTAATTTTATCTCGGAATATAGTAGTCGCTTGTAAAACATGTCTCTCTTTATACTCCCTAGTAAGTAGTTGGACTAGTCTAGTGTTATGTAGAAATACCAAAGACAGTTTCAACCTGTCATGGGTTTTTCAGGCTCAGGGAGTCTGTGTAGTAACCAAACAACTCATGAATGAATGACTGCTACTCCTCTTCACCCACCAACACGTTCCCACACGTGTGCCTAACTTACCTGTTTACTAAATTTTTATAGTGTTTATTAATCATTACAACCCTGTGACATTTGTTCTGTTGCTTTTTCAGATTGTAGTTGTTGGACTTTTCACGTATTTGCTTTGTCTCACCATCTATACTATAAGGTCCTTGAGAACAGGAGTCATGGTTTAAGTGCTTTGTTCTCCTTGCACACTGTAGGCACTCAGTGAATAGTTGCCTTGACTTTTATCTTGACAGTGTTAACACATGCATTTTATACTAATTTTTGTTGTTACTGAAAATTAGGTTTGTCAACTTGCTCAGTGTGTGATGATCAACTTGTTATGGACTGAGTATTAGGCTACCAGGAAGCTGGTAGAATTGTAACCATCATTTCTTCCTTAATAAAAGGCTTTCTGAGCCAGGTAAACTGAACGTATACTGATACTTCTTACACATGGAATGTGGGAGTGTGGTGTGTGGCATCTTGACAGTACTTTAAATCCTGTCTCTGAGTTCTACACTGAAAAATAAAACTACTACGAACAACTTGACCTGCTCTTCTGCCCTCAAATTATTTAGAACTGAAATAGTGTTGTGTTGTACAATATTTGTATAAATTAAAATTAGTTTTTTTAACATCATGAAACATTTAAACATATTAGCAGTCCTTTAAAAATATGCAGTGCTTCCCTAACATTATACTACTACTAATTAAATGCCTGAAAAACAAAATTAATATCATATCTTGTCTTTGCAGTTTTTGTCCTTGGTTTTGCGAAGGCTTATTAGTTAGATTGACACACAGTGCCTCTGCGAGAGTGCTGGGTGTTATCCCTGCGTTCCTAGGAGGAGACTGTTGTGCACAGAGCCAGTTTCTGGCAAGTGAGAAATCCTCTGCCTGGGCTTTTTGGAAAGTTTACTCTCTGTTCAATATTGAGTACGAGAGACAAAGGTTGTTCTTAGGCATTTATCAAGTAGTAAATGGCCTTCAAATTGTTTTCCCTTCTCTTATTTTAGTTTATCCTTACGAGAGAGAAAGGCAGATGTTATTGCCACGTAAGAAGTAGGGTCCTGGGATATTAAGAGACTTATCTATATGCCTACAGTTATGTTAATTACCAGTGTGGAGCTGCCTTATACAGCAAGTCCGCCATTTTCAGCCCAGTGTTTTCTCCATTAGATCTTCTGACTTGTACATGTTGAATTGTCCTCCAGTGTGAAGTCATATATAAATAAAAGGAAATCAAGTTGCATCAAGTTGAGTCCAGTGGTCAAAGACCTGGTACTATTTTAAAGGGAAATATGTACTGCAGTGGGCTTATTTAGAGCCCTAGAACAAAGGAATTATCTTCATTTGTGTCAGTGGTTCTCAACCAGGGACGATTTTGCTCCCACAGGAATCATTTGGCAATGTCTGGAGACATTTTTGATTGTCAAAACTAGAGGGGTGTGTGTGTGCATGTGTGTACGTGCGTGTGTGCGTGCATGTACGCTACTGGCATCTAGTGCGTAGAGGCCAGAGATGCTGCTAAACATCCCACAGTGTGTAGAACAGCCCCCCACACAAAGAATTAACTGTGTACTCCGAATTGTCAATAGTACTGAGGTCAATAAACCCTGCTATGTGCATTGCAAGGAATGGAATTACCAGGAGCCCTCACAGCCAAAAGAAATTTGGTCAGAGGTAGTCAGGGGGAGAGGTAAAGGAGGTGATTTCAAGTGTGGCTGGACTGAGGGAGCTATTTTAATGGGGTTAGATTTAGCTGATTTCCTTTCTGTCACCCTTTCTTTGTGCCAACAAAGAAATGTTCAAGAGCATTAATCTTCCTCAGAGTTTCCCACGTAGTCGTATATCAGCCTTTTATATCAGGGGGATTTTATTTTCCTCCTAGGAAGTTACATCTGTTTAGAGTTCAATTTCTGATTAATTGAAGCCATCGGGTCTGATAGTTTGACTACTTTAAGGGTTAGAATGTGCCGCAGCCACCAAACTTCCCTGTACTTGCAGGTCCTCTAGGACTTTGTTAGTGTCATCTTGTTAATGCCTCATGCAGTTGGAGCCGGGGGAAACTGATGCTTGTGTTGTTGATTAGAATTTTCCCCCACTGGCTGCAAAGTCCAGTTTGTTCTTTCAGCAAAATATTTCGTTATCCTGCTAATCAGGGCTGATGGACATTCTGTAATACTGTTGAGTTTCTTTTTCGCCTCCTTTTAATCATGGGGCTCATAGGCCCCTGAGATTCCCCTTAAATATTTGACCCATTAAAAAGTCAATTAGTAGCCTATACAAAGTAGATGGAGAGAGAGCTTAATGTTATTAAAAAAAGAACAACTCAGGTAGGGTCTGGGTTCAAGTCCTCACTATGTAAGTTCTGTGACCTTGGGCACGTTATTCTGGAGTCTTTATCTGTTAGATGCGGGTTATTTCCCCTGCTCTGCCTACCTTGATCCAACATGAGGATCAAGTGAAACAGTAATTGACTATGAGAGTGCCTTGTAAGTTGTACAACACAATACAGGTGTAAAGTAGATGCAAATAGAAGGCTGAGCTTCAGGAACCTGCATTCATTGTGAAATGGAAGTAGGTGTGAAGAATTGGTTTTTCTTTCTAGTGATTTGTCTGTATGGTGTAAATTGCCTTTTCTTCATCTTAGTAGATTCAGGGATGACTTTTGTTGGGTTTGGTTGTAGTTTTTTATCTTTTTATAAATAAGGTCAGTAGGGTTAAATGCTTCACTTGCTGAAACATATAATTTGGCATAGATCAGTGATTGGTGCGAAGCAAAATTATAAAAAAAAATTTCGAATTCATCAAGCGTAGCCTGTGCTTGATAGAATATCCTTCACCATCACCATTGGCATCATCTTTAATGGTGATTGCTAATCAATTCCGTAGAACTAGAAATAATTTTCTGTGTTCTTCTCAAAAACCCCAGTTGGTAGTTTGACCTACATTCCTGTTTTAAACAATTATTCTGAGTAGTAGTTACACTTACCCTTTCCTCCTCAACCAATTAGTTATACTATGTGGATTCTGGATAGTAGTAGATCAAGTTAGTTTAGTCACAATTTATAAAAAGCCTTTTTACGTTGATAATTCTTACCATATTTGACGCCATTCATAAATATAACCAGGGAACGGCAGGACGCCAGGACTCGTGTTTTCATTGATTGGTGGCGCTGTTGGAGTAGAGGAGGCAGCCTGCTCTGGAAATTACTCCATCTGGAAGGTGGCTTAGCCCCTACCTCCTTGGGCTTTGTGACTAGTGGAAAAACACTCTTTTCAAATTCAAAAGCCTATTCATCCCTGCCTTTCTCCTCTGAAATGTATTAAGTTTTATAGCAGGAAGAACATAATTACTTTTCTTTTTCTATTGGCTTATGTTTATTCTTCATAAGATGACCTTTCTTCCATTTGACGGGCTCGAAAACCAGCTCCTGTGTTGGACTTTGCAGGCTTGCTTTGGTTTCAGAGCGTAAAGCGGCTCAGCAGGCTGAAGGCCTCACTACCTGAAACTCCACAGTGTAGCTGGAACTAAATTGTGCTCTGGAGCGCTGATTCTTTAAACTGGAGTATCGATTTTCAAACACAAAATGGTGAAGAGGTTATTGTAAGGACAAGAAGCTCCCTCTCCTGATCCTTGAGCAAGTTTGTCCTCACTTCTTTCAGGGGCTCTGAGCTCAGGAGCAAAATCCTAACCAAGTTTATCTTGCCAGGACAAGCCATTTTACATGCTCAATAAAGAAAGAGTAATTCTTCTCCCGCTTAACCACTAAAGGACAACATATGTTTCTAACGTCAGCTTTTTATTTTTTTTTTATCTTTCATTTTTTGTTGGTAAATCTCCCAGACAACAGCAGTTCTGTAGAGAGTTTAAATGTGAAGGAATGGCAGGACGGGCTAAGGGCACTTCTACCCAACATTAACATCAACTTTGGTGGACTGCCCAATTCCTCCTCCCCCTCCAACGCCAACCACAGTGCACCAACGTCCAACACTGCCACCACCGACAGCCTGAGTTGGGACGGCCCTGGCAGCTGGACAGACCCAGCCATCATCACAGGTAACTTTCTCCCTCCTTCAGCTCCGCTGACTGCTGTCAGTTTGGGTCTTAGCACAGATTAAATGAAAAACAGAGGTCTCTTCAACATAAGCTTCTTTTCACAAAGCCACGAGTGTGGGGTGGCTTGTTTCGTTCTCTGGGATCCTGCAGTCTCAGTTAACTTGTTGGCCTAGTCGTGTCATAAGCCATTTGGTGCCTAGGTTGCTTCTTTTGGTGTAAGTAGGTGCTAACGTCTGGCAGCCTGTGTGTATTTTCTAGGTCTCAAAGTACAAAAGGATCTGAATTATCCTCTTAAAGGAACATACTCCACTTTTTAAATAAAGCTCTCTATTATAAGGCTATCTTGTTTGTGAATCCCTGTTAGAGAAGGAGCAGCACAATCGGGAAATGACGTCATGCAATTCTGGGGACTCATTTTTGCAGCTCTGCCTCTGTGGCAGTGGAGGATGATGTCTGTGTAGTGGAAGAAGAGGCATGGGTTTATGTGATAAATTGTGGTCATAGTGGGTAGAGGGTAAAAGAAACATAAGATTGAAAGGTCTTATTTGGAAGTAGTTTAAAGTTGTCTTGTCTTCTGTTTTTGTTTTTGGATAAACTAATCATCTTAAAATTCTTTTTGTGTGACAAATTTTATAGTCTTTATTCACAAACTCACCATTTTCCTTCTTGTTTTCTCTTCTCTCCTTAGGTATTCCAGCATCTTCAGGAAACAGTTTAGACTCTCTTCAAGATGACAATCCTCCGCACTGGCTAAAATCCCTTCAGGCCCTCACAGAGATGGACGGCCCCAGTGCTGCTCCATCCCAAACCCACCACAGCGCCCCCTTCAGCACACAGATCCCTCTGCACAGAGCCGGTTGGAATCCGTACCCTCCTCCTTCAAATCCTTCCAGCTTCCACTCCCCACCCCCAGGCTTTCAGACAGCCTTCAGACCCCCCAGCAAAACCCCCACAGATTTGCTACAGAGTTCAACACTGGACCGCCATTAGGGAAGGAGGAGGAACCATTAGAAAACGCAGGATTTGTCCCACCCTGTTTTCTCCCTCTCAGCCCACCCACAGCTCCTTTCTCATCTCTTATGTTCTGAAGAATCCACTTCCTGATCAATTTTTTTTTCTCCCTAACCCAGATGCAATGCGATCACAGGGTCATTACCATCTGTTTTTATTGTAAAAGTTTCTGTTGATCCAGCATTTGAGTGACACTGTTGAATGTTTCTTCAAAATGCCTTTTTAAGGAGGAAAAAAAAAATCAAAGGGCAGTCTCGATACTTAGAAAATTACTGTTTGTCTGTTGCGCATAATAATGACATAATCTGCTTAGCAGAAAATGACGATTAATCTATAGGAAAGGTCAAGTAAATGCATTATCAACTGCAGAAGTTTGAAAACCAGGTTAATTGACATGAGATTGCTAAGCAAATGCATGGGGGAAAGCAGTGGTCCTGGCATACATCTTGTATTCAGCTTCTCACTATTGTAGGGAAAACGCTTTTAATTTAATTTAATTTTTAATTCTTTTGGCAAGTTGATGCAGAGGATTTGATTGTGTCATTAAGCAAAAGAATTTATTGGATGTTGGTGGAAAGACAAATTGATCTGTAGTAGTAACTGGCCTAGTGCTAAAGAGGTTATCAGGATGGGAGAAGTGATTTTTATAAAGGAGAAAAAAGTTTTGGCTTTAGATTTAAAGTAAATTCAAATGTTTTAAAGAAAAAAAGTATTCACAGATTTAATTCCTACTCATAATATAAAAGCTGAAATGTAAGTGATTTCTTCAGTCATTCTCTGTCAGAATCTTTTTTTCTTTGACCCTAAAGTCACCTGACGAGGGCGCTCTGAGATAGCACTGCTCTGGGGCCATCTGATCACCATCAGGAACAAATCTCTGACCTCCTTGCCTGCAGCTTTTACTTAACCCTGTAGTTTCTGGACGTTTGTGCAGTATTGAGAAGACAGGAGAAAAGAAAACAGAAACCTGGTTATAACCTGATGCTAAAACTAAAAACAAGGAAATGTACCTCTTTCTTCAGAATTAAAACTAAAATCTTAAATAAAACAGAAAACTTGATGATGACCCTTGGGTTGTTCTTGTCTTTGTTTCCCTGTTTTATTGCATGTAAGTTTGAAACACTTTGTGGTAGCAGTCATCAGATGTTTCCATTGATTTTACATCTTCAACCATTGGGGGGAGGGCTTAGAAGAAGAAAGTAGAAAAAAGTCCACTTTCTTGTCCGTCACTGCCATCTTTGAAGACCAGCCCAGCTTGTCCTCCCGCGTTCCTCTTCCAGTGGCTTTCAGTAGAAGACACCTTCTCGTGCTGTGTAGTATGCAGGCCAGACCTTCCTCACTGAGAAGCCTCACATGCCAGGAAGGAGCAGATGGGCTGTCCTGTGCTGAGATGTTGGTTGTCTTGGGGAGACCTGGCGGGAGCAGCAGCCAGCGTGCCACACAAGGAGCAGCACCTCGTGCGCGTGCCGTGATGGGAAAGAGACTGGAAAACACTGGTGTAGACAACCCACAGATAAATCTTTATGACCGACCGTTTTAGGGGTACCTAATGATGGAGAGATGGTCACTCCACTCACCAGAAGAGGGGAGAGGGCAGAAATGAGATGTTGCCTGCCAGATTCCTAGGAATCTTAATGGTTTGGATTGCATTCAGAAGTCCAAAGCTGGAGCTGGCGTATTTTCAGCCTCATTTGTTAAGGGAATCTTGGTAGGATGAATTAGGTAGATCTTCTAAATCTTACATCCTGTGCTCAAATTGATTTTCTCCTTCTTACCTTTACTTTAATGTACTTCAATTTGGTACCAAAAGAAACACAATAGCAGCAACTTCAACACAGTGTTTGAAAAATATAAACAGGATAGGCTTGAATGTCACTATAGATGTTGCGGATGAATAGTAAATTGTTTTTTAAAAAATTAACCAAAGTCTTACTGTGGTAGAGAGGAGAGGACTAGTACCTGCAGGCTCTCTTTGACCTGTGACCTTTGCTTCTGTCTCCTGAATCTTGACACTGCTGCAGAGTGATGGGCCGACACACAGGTGATGTTCAGGTGGCAGTGAATTGTACTCAAGGCTTTTGGGTGGGCAGGCGGTTTGTTTATTCCTGAGATATGAGTTTATCAATAAAACTGTCGCTTTTTCTGTAAAAGGAGGGAAATTCTTCCTTGCGAGGCTGTGCTGTGATTGTATGTTTAATGAATCATACATACAGAGACTTTATAAAATGTGTAATATCATTTAAAGAAGAATAAAGCAATAAAAACCTGTGTGCCACCACCGAGGTTAAAAATAGAATCCGCAGTATCCTAAAAGACCCCTCTCTGCTCCCTCTGATTATACTTCCTTTTCTTTTCTCACCATCCGTAAATAACAATTATCTTGATTTCTGTGTTAATCTTTCTTTTCTATAGAGTTTTGCCACTTACGTATGTATTCCTGAATAATAATACATTGTTAATTTTAGAAAGTTGAGTAGTAAACTAAACCTAGCTGTGTAAGGAAAAGGGCAATATCGTCACAATTAGATCAAGTGTTTTAGGAGAAGATAAGCTAAACAGAGTTTCTGGGTCATAGTTTGACTTAGCTTCTCTGATAATTTATAAGATCCAATTTTGGGGAAGACACTGGGGGTGAGCTCATGGGTAAATCCTGGAAACCAGGGTTCAGCACAGTCAGGGCGTCTGACTGGGCTGTCGTGTGGGCCAGGTCCTGGATGTGTGGTAGACACAGATTGGAAAGAGTGGGCTGCTTTCTGTTTTCAGTGTCTACACTCACCATGGCTCATCTCCAGTCCTCTGGAGTGGATCGAGGCACAACCTGTGGGAGTAGGTGGTTTAAAGTAAGCATCAGCTGATCAATTCACCAGGGCGTGGAGGGGAGAACAGATTTTTCATTAGGTTTGGTCAAAATCAGATAAGTACAGAAAAAATTCTGGACCAAACTGAGTCAGGCAGTCTGTTAGAAAGATAGCAGTGGGAAGCTTTGTCCTGACAGCACTCGATATGTCTGTCTCTCGGGTCACAGTACTCCGATCTGGTGCACAGCTGTCATTCCTGCCATTTCCCTTCGCCTCCCTCCTTCCTTGGGTCTTGTTTTCTCTATATTCTGATATGACATAGGCTAGCCTTTTTTAGAATATTTTAAATCTCTAATTTTGTTAGAGTGACATCCTCCAGTAAGAAAGGTGTGTGGGAGATAAATATCTCAGTAATTTGCCTCTCTGAAATTATTCTGTCTCAGTTGGCATTTCAGTGGGTACAGGATTTAAGTTGTAGATAGTTTTTTCCTTCAGAATTTTGAAGACATTACTCTATTATCTTGTTGCTTCCAGTATTGCTGTTAAAATACCCAAAGCCATCTGATCCTTTATAAGTAACCCTTTTTCCTCCCCCTCTGGAAGCTTGTAGAAGTTGTGTCTTTTGTGTTCTGAAATTTAACCATCATGTTCCTTGGCGTGGCTCCATGTTAATCTATTGTGGACACAGTGGACACGTAATAAACTTTTAAAATCGGGCAACTTGTGTCCTTCAGTTCTGGGAAATTTTCTTGGCTTATTTCATTAGTGAATTTCTGGCGCTTATTTTCTCTGTTACCCCATTTTCAATATCAGACCATCTGGACTTCTCTTCTGCTTTTCTTTTTTCCAATTTTCCATCTCTGTCTTTTGCTCTTCTTTCTGGGAAGTTTAATCTCAACTTTATAATTTTATTCTTGTGTTGTTTCTGTTTCTCCAAGTTGTTTTTATTTGTTTGTTTGCTTTTCTCTCTCTGTTCCATAGTAGAGACTTCTCAGATCCCTGGTTATCTTTGGTCATCTGCTCAGGAATAAGACTAAAAAGCTGATGGGAAGCTTTGAAAACATGACTATGGCTTGCTAACTTTGAGCTTCACTGTTGGAAGGTCTGGATGGGCTTTCATTTGAGGAACTCCTATTGTCAATATCTTTAGGCCTTTTCTCTTGGGCTGGTCAGATTCCACAGAGAAGAGTCTTACAATGACTGGCCTAGAGGGGAAGGGTCTGACTGCCAAGCTGTATTAGTGGTCCCTGTGTTCACTATGCATGTATTTACTTAATCCCTCTGTTTTGAGCTCTTTCCTCTC
Organism: Equus asinus; assembly: GCF_041296235.1. NCBI lineage: Eukaryota > Metazoa > Chordata > Mammalia > Perissodactyla > Equidae > Equus > Equus asinus. Next base: position 189,405,230 of record NC_091790.1, on the reverse strand, counting down.
TCGAGATTGTCTCCAAATTTCTGCCCATTTAGGAGAATTGTGGTTGTAGTATGGTGTGGAGTTTGGGAATGAATCTAGGGAACTAACTTCTTAAAACACCTTTCTCAGTTATCTTTCTAAGATCGCCCCACCCCCCACATGCTTTATCCCTGGTTCTAGGGAGGTACCTGGCACTGCACTCTTGAGGATTCTGTGGTATAAACTGGGTTGAGTCTTAGCTTTCCTCACCATTAGCTTGAGGTTGGCCTCTCTCAGTTCAGCCAAATAAGTTCCCTCAACCATCTGCTTTCTAGGTCACCACATTTTATTCTGTTTCCTCTCACGTGCCCCCTGCTTTTTTCTTTACTCTAATTTTAGTAGACCTTTAGGAAGAAATGAAATTAAATATGTAGATTTAATCTACCATCTTAGCCCATATTTGTGCCTTGATTTTGTAAGCTGACAGGCATAGCTTGTCTGGCAATAACGTCGAGGGATCTTCATGCTGTTGGCCAGTGAGCGCTAGCTGCCATGTCGTATAGTCCTTGATTTGAATGGCTCCTGCCCATGGGCTTGTTTTGTTTGAAGTGGTTTCTCTCTTTTTAACATCCTCTTTTCCAGTGAAGCTCCTCTGATTTACAGTCAACAGTTTGTTTTCCAAAAGGACATCGTACAGGGGACTATTTTAATGGTTAAATTTTAGTCCAGATGTTAAAGGCAGGTTTTGCTGCAGCTTTGGTGGGAGGGATTGCAAGTCAGATGGATGTGGCTCATTTTCTAGGCTGCACTGCATTAGAACCATTCTAGAAATTGCAGAAGAGGAAAAAATAGCCTATCCTTAACTATATGTGAATTGTATTTTGTGATTAGATAACAAGTGTCAACCCTGTATTTCCACGGGGATTATGCTGTGATGACCCAATACAGAGCTGAATGCAGTTAGTGCTCTCCAACAAGGTTTGCCTGAACTTGACGACATGGCACACACTGCACATGTTACTGAGTTTTCTATCAAGTTTTACCAATATTGTTTGATTTAAGGTCCTTATTATATTTACGGTATGTAAACTTTAAAAAGTTGGACAGTTTATATGCCTTAAACATAGTTGTGAGACATATCCTTTGATATGTAGCTATTTCTGCCCAAGTGGTGAAAGATGACTGAGGTCATTAGCATGAACGCTTTAGAAAGACAAATACCTATTTTGTCGCAAAAATCAGTATTCACTTCTTTGTGCTTGTTGACAGATTGTTAATTGAGTTCAGATACAGCCTCCAGGCACTTAGGTAGTTGCCTGCCAGGAAGAGCTACCTTTGAAAATACGTTTCCAAAGTTGTTTCTGAACAAATTGATTTAAAGAAATGAGTGTATGATTAGAAAAATCCCTTTAAATGAAGAACTAACTACTTCTATTGGTAGTAACCCAAATAATTTTGGAAAGAACATAAACATTAGCCCAAAAGTTCAGTGTGCATTCTAAATATATTCCTCATTTGATCCATCTCTCCGGGAAACTGTGTGTAGAAGGCAGGTGTTTGTAAGTATCCTCATTGCCCCCTCCTTCCAGAGCTTCCCTTCATGGTTGAAAGAAGTAGATGAACAAGACCAATAGAAAGTAAGAGGCCAAATAGAATTTTTTTTATTTCTGTTGAGTGGTTTAAACACTCTAAAGTTCAGAAATAATTAAGAGCATTAAAGAGAAACAATGATCTATGGCTTTCTTATTTTCAGCTTGAGTATTTCAAAACTAAAATACTGTTAATAAAATGCCTGGTATATTATATCCAGTCTAGAAGGTTTTTAAAAATGTTGATTCAGTAGCATGAATTTCTCAGCTTTTATTGGTCTCCATAATATGCAAAAAGTAGAGAAATAGGCCCCCAAAGTTGGGTTTTTGTCCTGGGTCACACAGATTTAATAGCAGAGCTAGAACTAACTGCTCCCTGTCCTCCACTACGTTTGTCCGAGACTTTGGCCTCTGTTCCAAAGTTCCAAGTGCTGCGCCAGCTTTCTTGTTTATATTTATAAAATGACTACGATGAGGGTGGTATTATCTGTGTCCACCTTATTTTAGCTAAGTGGTGGTGCAAGAAAGATTATGAAGAGATACTGTATTTATCTCAAATCAGAGTGTGAGTCAAAGGTTGGTTGGGAAATAGAAGCTTTAGGGACTTCTTCACTATTTCGTGCTTATATTGAGTTTTGTTTACAGTGAATTTAGACTACCAAGTTAGCCAGTGTCTTCTGGATTTTGTACAGGTAAGGAACAAGGACAAGGTAATTGTCTTCAAATGTCTGAAGGACAGTTATGTAGGAGAGGAAATAGGATGAAGGACGCAACTGGGACTAAGATGTGAAAGAGATTGGGCTTAATTTAGTCTAACTTTTTTCCAAACATCTACTTTGGGCTGGGCATTGTGCCAGTTGTTCAGGGGGTGCAAAGATAAGATGGTCCCTGCTGTCACGCTCTGAGGAAGTTTGTGTGGTCAACTCTAAAACAAGACTGAGTGGGAGTGCCAGAGGTACACAGTGTCAAAGCAGCTCAAAGCGGGAGCCTTGGACAAGCTGAGACTTGGGTAGGGGGACAGCCTGAACAAAGAAGGTCTCCAAGATGACCTCACATAGGGCGTGGTTAGGGATTGCATCTCAGTCTGGAAGGAACCAGGGCTTTGTGAGGGAACTGTGAGAGGGAGGGCCTGAGGGTGGATTGAGCACTGCTTTTGTTGGAAATGAGCCACTGACAATTTCTAATGAGGGGAGAGACATGCCAGGATTGTGCTTTTAACATATAGAGCCCTAGGCAGGAATGATGAAGATGGGAAGCACGCACGCTGATGTTCTCTGGGTTAATGGAAGAACTCAAGGGATTAGGGTTTGGTCTCAAAAGGGCTGTCCATGACCCCCTGAAATTGTCTGCAAAATATGGTATGTGCATCTATGTTTTATCAGAACAGAAAATGTCCATGATACAAGAAAAAGTCTAGCTAGTAAACCAGAGGAATATCCCGGTGTAGGTTATTGGTTGACACGGAGGATGGAGAATGGAAAGAAGGTAAAAGATTTCAAGAGAGATTTCAGAATCTTGAATTGTTGCATGTTATTGGACATAGTTAAAGGATAAAAGAAAAACAATGTCAGAACTTTCTTGCGTTTCTCCTAGATCCTCCACTGGACTGTAGGCTCTTGGAGAGCAAGGAACACATCTGCCTGTTAACCAAGAGAGTCCCAGCACTTAGCAAAGGGCCTGGCACAGAGTGGCCTCTCCACCATTATTTTACTTGAATGAGAGTGAAATACACTATGAGAGTGGTTTTGAGCCAGATAAGTGGAATAAATAATTGTATTGTGCTTAAAAGAAACATTGACTTATGAAAAGGGCCTACATTAAAAGGAGAATGATTCTTATTTTTGGCTTTGTTGAGTTTTAGATTTCTGCAGATCATCCAGGTGGAGGTGTCCAGGAAACAGTTGGAAGTTTGGATGTGGAACTTAGGAGAAAGGCCAGAGGTAGAAATATAGTTTTGGATTCATCTTTAGAAGGGACAGAGATAAGAGAGAAATCTTGGGAAAAATAGAGATGAGTGGTCTGAAATGAGGGAGAACTGAGTGTATAGTGTTGATGTGGCACTGTTTCTAGGGCAGAATTCTTCAAAATGGCATTCTGTATCAGGGTTTCATCAGGAAACAAAGGGTTTCACAGCCACTGGAAGGGCTGGAGAGGAAAGGTCGGAAGGACCCATGTCAGCGCTCAGGAGCTCTGGAAGGGCGGGAGCCATAGGAAAGCCTCCACCACAGAGCTCTCAGCTGCCCGCAGCACCAGCTCTCTGGGAAGCAGCTGTCAAAACCCCACTTTTGTCAGGGGCCACCCAGCTGCCCACAGCTACCACCTCTCGAAATAGAGCTTCTCCTCTCCCGCCTTTCCAATTTCACCTCCATGCCTCTCATCAGTAGGATCTAACCTGGAATCCAGTTGGATGGAATCTGAGGACTGTGATACAGAGGAGAGGGTAGCAGGGCATGGAGCTCATTAACTGTCAGCAGACAAGCTAGCACCTGTGGCTCAGAGCATCTAAAATGGGTCATGTCACTTCCCTGTCAAAACTCTCCAGCACCCCCTTACCCCCAATACCTTCACAGAAATTTCAGTTTTGCTGCTGTGACCCCTAGAGCTGTCTCCCCTAACAGACAGAACAATATTCTCTATTTCATGTGACTGTGCCTCTGTTCCTTGCATATCTGTTCTCTCAACCTGGAATATGCACACCGTTCCTACCCACAGCCTGGCAATCTGCTCCTTGAAGCTTTCTCTTACACTCCTAGGGAGATTTAGGTGGTTCTACCTCCCTTTGTGCCTTGTAGATGCCTCACTGATGAAGGAACACTTCTTTTTGTCTACATATACCCAGGGCTCAGCGTGTGCCTAACATTCAGTTTGAATGAATGAAGGAAAGAAGGAAGGAAGCTTTTGGTGGTGGGTTGTTACTAAATTTCATTGGCAGGAGATCAGTGAAGATCTTCAAGAGACTGGTTTTAATGCAGTGGGGGTAGTGGAAGCCACTTGCGGTAGATTCAGGAATAAAGAATGATGAGGAATTAAAGAATTGGAGATAATGTACTGAAAAAAGTTTGATAAAGGGCTAATGATAACACAATTTGAGAGGCAAAAGCAGAGTAAAGGAAGCTTTTTTTTTTTTTCTCCAAAGGAAGTCATAAGCCTGTTGGAAGTCAGAGAAGACAAATCTATTTGAAAAGGTAAATTTGAACAAGAAAGCTGAATTGAATGGAATCAAGAGCACACATGGAGGTTTACTCTTAGGAAGAGGGATAATTTTCCCTCCAAGATAGTCCAAATAAGAGAGAAGGTTTTGAGGTAAAGACAAGAAATGTTAAAGGAACCCATCAGCTCATATAGTGAGGGGTCAGAGGTAAAATCTGGATTTGGAGCTTCAGAGCATACCAGGTGTGCAGCCACCACTTTGGGGAATGGAGCAGGAAGGTAAGTGAATGATAGGAAGATTGGTAAGCAAAGAGGAAGGACCTGGGTGTGCTTAGCATTTATCTGAATTGGACCCAATCAGAATAATTTAGTGTTGTCCAGAAATGCTCGTCAGTCTTAAATCAAAAGCAAGGAGGTGGTGGAGGTTAGCAGGAGCTTCTAGTAAATAGATGAGGCAGCAAATCCCTGGGTCCGGGCTTTTCGGAGGGATGGAGGTCTCAGCGCTCACTGTGAGGTTTGGGCCCATAGAAGGCCAACAGTAGGGGGCGCTCTTAAACTGTGCTTCAGGCTCCTGGGAAAGGGATTGGTTTCCATGAAGCTGTGCACACAGACTACACAACCCATCGTCGGGACGGAGCCATGTAGGGCAATTCCACACCAACTAAGAAGTCGGATCCCTCTAAGATCCCCGAAGTTTCTCCCAAAATTCAATTATGATTATTTGGGGATTACTGCAGAAGTTGGCAATAGCTAGAATTAAGTGTAAAATTTAACAGAATGTACATACAATTTTATAAAATAACCAAATTCCATATATTGATTTTATTCCAGAGATATCTGTGTTTTCTTGTTAATAATACCACATTGACCTTTTTCTCCCTCTGAACATTTATTGAGCACACTGTCACTAGGCTGTGATATGCTTTAGGGATATAGTTGGGAATAAAACAGACACCACTCCCGCTTTCTTAGAGCTCACACTTGAGTGGTGGAGATGACCACTAAAGAAAGAGTCCAGTAGTGACATCAGAAATGCTGAAGAATGTTTATCACTTTGGGATAAGGAAAGCATTTGCAAGCAAAATACAAAATACAAGACCCAAAAGAAAAAATATTGATCAGTTTACTAACCTAAATTTAAGACTTTTTTTTTTGAGGAAGATTAGCCCTAACTGCTGCCAATCCTCCTCTTTTTGATGAGAAAGATAGCCCTGAGCTAACATCCATGCCCATCTTCCTCTACTTTATATCTGGGACACCTATCACAGCACGGCTTTTTGCCAAGCAGTGCCGTGTCCGCACCTGGGGTCTGAACTGGTGAACCCTGGGCCACTGAGAAGTGGAACGTGCGAACTTAACCGCTGCGCCACCCGGCTTGCCCCTAAGTTTAAGACTTTTATAAAACAAAACATCATACACAAAATTGGACCAATAAAAGAGTGGGAGAAAACACTTACAAGTTAATGTATCAATAACCTTAAATAACCTCCAGATTCCCAGGCTCTAGCTGAGAGGCCCCTGATATGAAACAGCAAAAAGACTTCCTTCTTATTGTATGTACTTGGGAAGACCACAAGACCAATGTTGGCCTCTGTGTCTTCATTGAGGCATGAAGATCATTATACTCACGTGACTGTGAGGCTCAAATGAAATACTGTAAATGAAAGTGCTCTGAAAACTAAAGTAAACACAAATGCAAAGAATGATTATATCATAATTTCCTGCAGAATGCTTTTTTTCTCATGAAATACTGCTGCCAAGCTTTAGGCTGGTGGCTGGGAATGTAGGAATAACTTCACTTGCATGGATTTCTTTAGTGTCACTCAAGGAGCCTCTAGGCAGCCCTCAGAGGCCACATTGCACTTTGGACATCACTCTTCCTGGGAATGGCACCCACAATTTCCCTTCAAGAAGACCTTCAGTTCAAATGGCTTCCAGTTTTGAGCTCTGCTACCAGCCCTCCGCGGGGAAAGCCAATGGTTTGCGTTTCATTGCCTCAGACTATCAAGACGACCACTTTGAGTGATTACCCTTATGTTTGACAGTTAAAGAGATACTAATCATAACCAGATGTTGTGATAACAGCTGTTATCCCGCTTTTCATTTTGGGAGAAGATGCTCCTATATGGTATGTGGCAGAGTATTTAAAGAATATTTTGGAATCCTGTGTCTACGAAGCCCTTTAGGGACCACCTAATGTGTCCTTATATATCAGAGAAGGTTGAATTTTAATCCAATGTAGATGTGTGAATATTTTGTTTATTTATTCCTTGAATGTATGTTTATTGAGTACCCACCAGCTAGAGTGCCAACAATGAAAAGACGTGTTCCTGACCACTAAGGAAATCAGAGTCTCAAAGGGGAGACTGACGTCAATATTTCTTAAAGCTTTTGATTGAGAAATATAAGTAATAACAAACGTACATAAAGCCTAGATGTGCAAAGTGGCATAGTAACATGGTGGAGGGAGGGTTTAGTTTAGTCACAGAAGATCAGGGCCAACTTCCCAGAGGAAGGAACATGGAAGCTGGGCTTCAAAGGATGAGTAGAGTTTGCTAAGTGAAGACAGGGGTTTGGAAGAGAGCACAGAGGGTGGAGAGTATATGACATTCCAAGCAAGGGAGATGGCAGGTGCAAGAGAGTGAGAATTTATGTCAATTAATATAAAAATGTTGTTGAAATGGATAATGCTCTGGAGAAACACATGAAAGGGCTTGCCAGGTAGAGTGGTGTGATTTTGGCATTGTTGGAGGAGCGGCAAGAGGTGAAGCTGGAAAGGTAGGTGGTGGCTAGATTTTGAAAGGCCTTGACCACCATGCTAAGGAGTGTAGATTTTTTCTTGTAGTCAACACGGAAAAGTAGGTCTTTCCATATCTTAGAAAGGTAACTTGGATTGTCCGATACAAAAAGCGTTGGAGGACAAGAAAACTGGAGGTAATGAAAGCAGTTAAAAACCTATTGAGAATAATCAGGACACAAAAGGACAAAAATTGTATGATTCCACTTATATAAGGTACCTAAAATCATCAAATTCACAGAAAAACAAAGTAGAATAGCAGTTACTGGGGGGAGGGAAAATGAGTTTCTGTTTAATAGGGACAGATCTTTGATTGAGATGATTGAAGAGTTCTGAAGGTAGATAGCACAACAATGTGAATGTACTTTATGCCACTGAATTGTACACTCAAAATGGGTTAAAGTGGTAAATTTTGTGTTATGTATATTTTACTGCAGTACAAAGCAGAGCTATTGTGGTTGTCCTCGTAAGAAAGTGCATGTGAGTCTGAATTGAGACAATGAGGATAAAAAGGAAAGGAGTAGCTAAAATTTTTTTCTTTATCCCCCAGTAAGAGTAATTTAAATTTGAGAGACATTTCTCAGAAATAATTGGCAGGACTTATGTCTGGATAAAGAGGTCAAGGAAGAGAAGGGGACAGAGATGACTGAGGTCTTTGATTTGGACAGCCATGTGTATGCTGGTTTAGGAGGAGGAGAATGATGAGTTTGATTTTGTGGGGTCTACTATACAGTGAAAAAAAAATGTATATGCACACATGCACACAGACAAATACACACACAACTATAGCTCAGGAAAGAGGGTAGAGTTAGAGAAAACCATTTAGGAGTTATCACTGTGTGGGCAGTATGGAGCTGAAATCATTTAGGGCAGAGGGAGAAAAAGAAAAGAGCCATAAGTGGGGTCTTGGAGAACATCAACTGGTGAGACTGAGAAGAAATAGAGAGAAAAGAAGAACCAGACAATAAATGGTTTCATGGAGGCTAAGAGAGAAGAGAGTATCATTATCAGTTATGTCAAATGCTATGGAGACTGGTTAGGATGAACACTGAATGCATTTGGTAGATTCGGATCTTTGGAGGTCATTGATGACCTTTCCCAGAGGGAAGGTAGAAGCGCAATATGTGGGATAAGAAACAAATGGGAAGTGAAGAAATGGAAGTAGTCAGTGGAGACTAAGTTTTTTTAAATATGAGGGTCTTCATCTCCTTTGGAAATAACACTAGAAGCTTTATTATTAATCCTCATTCTTAATCTCTTTATGTGTTCACGCATAATTTCGATTAAAGCCCGATCTTACTTGTTTACTGTTGTTTGTCGCTGTCTTCAGTGAAACCTCTATTATACCCTCAATCCCTCTTCTCTAGTCTAAATATGAGGTGTTCAACTATAGAAAAACATTGAATTGAATCTTCTATTGTAATTATAAATGATATTGTGAAGATGGCTCCTATTTCAGTGGGAGCCACTCTTTATGTCTTCAGAGAATCCCTTTAATAATGAAATGATTCTCTCCTCTGTGTAGGTGAGGATAATTCTCTTGACTCTAAATCAGGACTTCAACTTTATGTATCCAGTGGTCATGATACATATTGTTGACATGTAATAAATTTGGTATTAAAAAACTTGAATCCTACTTCCATTTAGCCTCATCACCTGTGTAACACTGAATACGTTATAAGTCATTTTGCTTTTCTAGTCACAGCATCTTCATCTATAAAATGAAGTGTTTGGATTAAATGATTTTGAAAATCCTTTCCAGTTCTAGTGCATTCCCACTCAGTTACCTTTGTGACTGTGGCACCATTTGCCAGATGCTTGGCCAGGGCCAGGGGTGCTGTGTATGACTGGGGAATATGGCAAAACTATTAGTCCATACTGGGACTTGATATTTATGATTCACTATCATTGACTATTTATTACTTCTCTTGCCTGTGGCTCTCCAAGGCCTCATGTCTTATTGGCTTCTGATATCCTTGGCCCAATCTACTAAGCCTTTCTCCTAGGCCAGCTTCTTAGGGCCATGATGTTGGTCGATGGATTTATTAAGGCTAGGAGCTGATCTGGAAACTGTGGGGTAGGGTAGATGGGAAGAGGATATGGGGCCAAAGAGCCCTTAAAAAGTGAGGTGAGATTCTCCTGGGTGCCTCACTTAGACAGCATCCCTTTCCTGTGTGTCCCATAGTACCCACATTCAAGACATACATGAGGACACACTGGCTAAGGGGCAGATGGGTTTCTAGTACAAACTCCTAAAAATAGTGGAGGTAGGGCTCAACTCCAAATAGTGACAGTATCACAGGTTATTAAGAAATCTGCCAGTGGAGTGACGTCACCATCATGGCAGAGTGAGCTGTTCTCCTAGGCTCTCTCCCCTAAGATACAATGGAAATGACATTCATTTACCAACAGAGGACATCCACACAACACAACAGACATCTGAGAGATCCATGCAGCCATCCATCTGAAGGTGGGGGTGCTGGACCTCCCAGGAGGGAGTGGAAGGAAGACAGCAGATCTCCTCCCCCTCCCCAATGGCAGCAATCTAAGGCATTAGTCCTCGTGTGGTGACTGGCGTGCAATTCTGAGAGAAGAAGGAGGCAAAGGCAGCCCTCTGTGGGCAACGCATTCCCTCTTGGAGTTGCTTCCCAGCCTGTGGGAATGCTCCACACCACGGTGGCTGGGCACCCCTACCAAACTAAGCAGCCCAGGCAGGCAGCCAGTGAATGCAGAGTGAGAGCTTGGGTGGGAAAGAGGACGCCTCCTCCCACCTCCCACCTAGTGTATCAGGTTGGTGGCCATGGCAGGGGATCCCCACCAGACTGCCCATGCCTGCAATGTGTGAAGCAGCAGCAGAGAGATGCAGAGTGCTGTGTTGGCACAATTTCCTGTGGGCACAATTGCCAGGGGTCGTAGTGGGCTCAGAAAATGCAGCTCCTGCTGCCTCTGCCAGTAGTGGTAGACTTTGTGGATAGATACTACCACTGTGTGACATCAAATGTCCACCCCTTCAAACAGCATGAAGAAATACATTAACACTCCAGACCAGAAGGAAAAGCACAAGTATCCAGAAACCAATGCTGAAGTCACAGAATTTTACCCTGTAAATGACAGAGAATTCAAAATAGTTATAATAAAGACCAACGAGTTATAAGAAAATTCAGAAAGATAGCTCAATAAACTCAGGAATATAATTAATGAGAAGAGGATATTCTTCACAAAAGAGATTGAAACTAAAAAAATAAATAAATCTTAGAGATGAAGAACACAATGAATGGCATTTTAAAAAGTCTGAACTCCTTAAAAAACAGACTTGATACAATGGTGAACAGAATTAGTAATTTAGAGGACTGTAATATAGAATGCTTCAGGTGGAGGAGGAGAGAGAACTAAGACTAGAAAGAAATGAAGAAATTCTCCAACAAATATCTGACTCAATTAGGAAATGCAATGTAAGGATCATAGTTATTCCAGGGGAAGAAGGGAGGGAGAAAGGAGAAGAGGGCTTCTTCAAAGAAATAATAGTTGAGAACTTCCCAAACCTGAGGAAGGAGGTGGAATTACATGTAAATAAAGCTAATGGACATCCTAATTACATCAATGTAAAAAGAACTTCTCCATGGCAAATATTAGTAAAACTGGCAAAAGTCAATGACAAAGAAAAAATATTAAAGGCAGCAAAGCAGAAGAAAATAACTTACAAAGGAGTCCTACCAGGCTTTCAGTGGATTTCTCAGCAGAAATCTAACAAGCTAGGAGAGAGGGGAATGATTTATTCCAAATTCTGAACGACAAAAATTTCTAGTCAAGAATACTCTATCCAGTGAAACTATCCTTCAGATATGATGGAAAAATAAAAATTTTCCCAGATAAACAAAAGCCAAGGTAGTTAATCACCACAAGACTCCCCTCCCCACAAGAAATGCTCAAGAAGGCCCTCATACCTGAAAAAAAAAACCAAAAGGGTTTACAAAGCCATTAGCAAGTGGATACATAGACAGACAAAATGAGAAAACTGCAGCTCTCTATCAGAACAGGTTAGCAAGCACTTAATTATAAAATTAAATATAAGGGAAGGAAAGCATCAAAAATAAATATATATATCACTTCATTTTAATCACAAACCCAAAACACAAAATGGAATAAGTTGTGACAAAATAACTTAGGGAAGAGGAAAGGGATGGAACCTGCTTAGGCTAAGGAAATAAGAGACAATCAGAACATGACTATCTCATCTATGAGATCTTTTATACAAATATCAAGGTAACCACTAAACAAAAAATCAGAAGAGAGACACAAATGATAAATAAAGAGAAAACCATCATAGAAAATCACCAAACTGAATTGGCAATTGGAAATAAACAGGATGAGAAACAAGGGAAATACAGAACAAGTGGAAAACAAGATGTAAAACTGCAGTGTTAGGCCCTCATATATCAGTAGTCACTCTAAATGTAAATGGATTGAATTCTCCAATCAAAAGACATAGAGTGAGTGGATGGATTAAAAACAAGACCTAACAATATGCTGCCTCCAGGAAACACATATCAGCTCTAAAGACAAACACAGTCTCAGAAGAGATGGAAGATAATACTTCAAGCTAATGGGAAATAAAAGAAAGCTGGTGTTGCCATACTTATATCAAAGCAGACTTCAAGATAAAAAGACAATTAGAGACAAAGATGGGCAGTATATAATGATAAAAGGGACAGTCCACCAAGAGGGTATAGCACTTATATGTATAAATGCAACTAACCCAAGAGCACCAAAGTGCATAAAGCAACTATTAATATACCTAAAGGGAGAAATTAACAGCAACACAGTAATAGTAGGGCATCTCAACACCATACTTAAATCAATGGATAAACCATCCAGACAGAAAGTCAACAAGGAAATAGTGGAAGTAAATGAAAAGCTAGACAAGATGGACTTAAAAGATATATATAGAACACTCCATCCCCAAATAGCAGAATACACATTTTTCTCAAGTACACATGGAGCATTCTCAAAGATAGACTGTATGTTGGGAAACAAGGCAAGCCTCAATAAATTTAAGAAGATTGAAATCATATCAAGCATCTTTTTGGGACTACAATACTATGAAATGAGAAATCAACTACAGGAAAAAAGCTGGGAAAGTGACAAATATATGGAGACTACACAACATGCTACTGAATGACCCATGGATCATTGAATTAATTAAAGAAGAAATCAGCAACTATCTAGAGAAAAATGAAAGTGAAAATACATCATACCAACTCATATGGGATGCAGCAAAAATGGTCCTAAGAGGGAAATTCATAGCAATACATGCCCACAATAACAAACAAGAAAAATCTCAAATAAGAAATCTTAAACTACACCTAGCAGACCTAGAAAAAGAAGAACAAACAAAACCCAAAGTCAGCAGAAGGAGGGAAATATTAAAAATTAGAGCAGAAATCAATGAAATTGAAACAAAGAAACAAAAAACAGTAGAAAGAATCATAGAAACAAAGAGTTGTTTCTTTGAGAAGATAAAATTAACAAACCCTTAGCTAGACTCACTAAGAAAAAAAAGAGAAGGCTCAAACAAATAAAATTAGAAATGAGAGAGGAGATTACAACAGATACCACAGAAATACAAAGTATTATATGAGAATACAATGAAAACCTATATGGCACCAAATTGGACAATCTAGAAGAAATGGATAAATTCTTAGACTATACAACCTCCCCAAACTGAATCTAGAAGAAATAGAAAATCTGAATAGACCAATCACAAGTAAATAGATTGAAAGAGTGATCAAAAACCTTCCAAAAAACAAAAGTCCAGGACCAGATGGCTTCTCTGGAGAATTCCACCAAACTTTCAAAAGAGATTTAATACCTATCCTTCTCAAACTATTCCAGAAAATTCAAGAAGATGAAACACTTCCTGACTCATTCTCTGAGGCCAACATCACCCTGATCCCAAAGCCAGACAAGGACAATACAAAGAAAGAAAATTAGAGGCCAGTATCACTGATGAACATGGATGCAAAAATTCTCAACAAAATATTGGCAAACTGAATGCAGTAATACGTTAAACGTATCATACAGATTGAGGGTGGAGGATGGGGACAAAGGGTGAAGAGGTGCAGCTATATGGTGACTGACAAATAGTTATGTACAACTGAAATTTCACAGTGTTGTAAACTATCAAAACCTCAATAAAAAAGCAATTAAAAAGAAAATGAATAAAAGTGTCATACACCATGATCAAGTGGGATTTATATCAGGGACACAGGGATGGTTCAACATCTGCAAATCAATCAATGTAATACACCACATTAATAAAATGAGAAAAACTACATGGTCATCTCAATAGATACAGAGAAAGCATTTGAAAAGATCCAATATCCATTTATGATAAAAAAAAAACTCTCAGTAAAATGGGTATAGAAGGAAAATACCTCAAGATAATAAAGGCCGTATATGAGAAACCCACAGCCAAGATGATACTCAAAGGGGAAAAACTGAAGCCATCCCTCTGAGAGCAGGAACAAGATAAGGATCACCACTCTCACCACTCTTAGTCAACATAGTACTGAAGGTTGGTTTGTTGGTTGTTTTTTAAAATTTTTGAGGTCATAGTAGTTTATGACACTGTGAAATTTCAGCTTTACATTATTTGCCAGTCACCGTATATGTGCCACTTTACCCCTTATGCCAGCCCCCACACTCCTTCCCCTCTGGAAACCACTAATCTGTTTTCTTTGTTGATGTGTTTGTTTATCTTCTACATATGAGCGAATACTGTGGTGTTTGTCTTTCTCTGTCTGGCTTATTTCACTGAACATCATACCCTCAAAGTCCACCCATGTTGTTGCAAATGAGATGATTTTGTCTTTCTTTATGACTGAGTAGTATTCCATTGTATATATATACCATATCTTATTTATCCATTCATCAGTTGATGGTCACTTGGGTTGCTTCTGCATCTTGGCTATTGTGAATAAGACTGCACTGAACAGAGGGGTGCATAAATCTCTTTTGATTGTTGGTTTCAAGTTCTTTGGATAAATACCCAGTAGTGGGATAGCTGGATCAAATGGTATTTCTATTTTTAATTTTTTGAGAGATCTCCATACTGTTTTCCATAGTGGCTGCACCAGTCTGCATTCCCGCCAGCAGTGTATGAGGATTCCCTTTTCTCCACATCCTCTCCAACATTTGTTCTCTTTTGTCTTGGTAATTATAGCCATTCTGACAGGTGTAAGGTGATATCTCATTGTAGTTTTGATTTGCATTTCCCTGATGATTAGTGATGTTGAACATCTTTTCATGTGCCTGTTGGCCATCTGAATACCTCCCTTGGAAAAATGTCTGTTAATTTCCTCTGACCATGTTTTGTTTGGGTTGTTTGTTTCTTTGTTGTTGAGTTGTGTGAGTTCCTTATATATTTTGGAGATTAACCTTTGGTCAGATATATTATTTTCAAATATTTTCTCTCAGGTGGTGGGTTGTCTTTCGGTTTTTTTTTCTTGTTCTCCCCAAAGCCCCCCAGTACATAGTTGTATATGCTAGTTGTAGGTACTTCTAGTTCTGCTGTGTGGGATGCCACCTCAGCATGGCTTGATGAGTGCTGCTAGGTTTGTGCCCAGGACCTGAACAGGCAAAATCCTGGGCCACCAAAATGGTGCGTGTGAACTTAACCACTTGGCCATGGGGCCAGCCCCTGTCTTTTCATTTTGTTCCTGGTTTCCTTTGCCTTGTAGAACCTCTGATGAAGTCCCACTTGTTTATTTTTTCTCTTGTTTTCCTAGTCTGAGTAGTCATGGTATTCAAAGAGATTCTTCTAAAACCGATGTCAAAGGGTATACTACCTATATTTTCTTCTAGGAGTTTTATGGTTTCAGTCTTACCTTCAAGTCTTTGATCCATTTTGAGTTAATTTTTGTGCCTGGTGAAAGATAATGGTCTACTTTCATTCTTTGGCATGTGGCTGTCCAGTTTTCCCAACACCATTTATGGGGGAGACTTTCCTTTCTCTGTTGTATATTCTTAGCTTCTTTGTCAAAGATTAGCTGTCTGTAGTGCGTGGTTTTACTTCTGGGCTTTCAATTCTGTTCCATTGATCTGTGTGTCTGTTTTTGTACTAGTACCATGCTGTTTTGATTACTGTAGCTTTGTAGTACATTTTGAAGTCAGGGATTGTGATGCCTCCAGCTTTGTTCTTTTTTCTCAAGATTGCTTTAGCGATTCAGGGTCTTTTGTTGCCCCATATGAATTTTAGGATTCTTTGTTCTATTTCCATGAAGAATGTCATTTGGATTCTGATTGGGATTGCATTGAATCTGTAGATTGCTATAAAATATATGGACATTTTAACTATATTTATTCTTCCAATCAATGTGCGTAGGATATATTTCCATTTCTTTATGTCATCATTGATTTCTTTCAGTAATGTCTTATAGTTTTCATTGTACAGGTCTTTCACCTTCTTGGTTAAATTTATTCCTAGGTATTTTATTCGTTTTCTTGCTATTGTAAATGGGACTGTATTCTTGAGTTCTCTTTCTGTTAGTTCATTTATTAGAGAATAGAAATGCAACTGATTTTTGTAAGTTGATGTTGTCCCCTGCAACTTTGCTGCAGTTGTTGATTATTTCTAATAGTTTTCCGATGGATTCTTTAGGATTTTCTATATATAGAATCATGTTGTCTGGAAGCAGTGAGAGTTTCACTTCTTCATTTCCTATCTGTATTCCTTTTATTTCTTTTTCTTGCCAGTTGCTCTGACCGAAACCTCCAGTACTATGTTGAATAAGAGTGGTGAGAGTGGGCACTCTTTTCTTGTTCCTGTTCTCAGAGGGATGTTTTTCTGTTTTTCCCTGTTGAGTATGATGTTGGCTGTGGATTTGTCATATTTGACCTTTAGTATGTTGAGGTGCTTTCCTTCTATACCCATTTTATTCAGAGTTTTTATCATAAATGAATGTTGGATCTTGTCAAATGCTTTTCAGCATCTGTTGAGATGATCATTTGGTTTTTATTCCTCATTTTATTAATGTGGTGTATCACATTGATTGATTTGTAGATGTGGAACCATCCCTGCATCCCTAGCATAAATCTGTCTTGATCATGGTGTATAATCTTTTTAATGTATTACTATATTTCATTTGCTGATATTTTGTTGAGAATTTTTGCATCTATGTTCATCAGAAATATTGGCCTGTAATTTTACTTCTTTGTGTTGTCCTCATCTGGCTTTGAGATCAGTGTGATGTTGGCCTCGTAAAATGTGGTAGGATATGTTTCATCTTCTTCAACAACTTGGAATGGTTTGAGAAGGATAGGTATTAAATCTCTTTTGAAAGTTTGGTGGAATTCTCCAGAGAAGCCATCTGGTCCTGGACTTTTGTTTTTTGGAAGGTTTTTGATCACTCTTTCAATCTATTTACTTGTGATTGGTCTATTCAGATTCTCTATTTCTTCTAGATTCAGTTTTGGCAAGTTGTGTGAGTCTAAGAATTTATCTATTTCTTCTAGATTGTCCAATTTGGTGCCATATAGGTTTTCATTGTATTCTCATATAATCCTTTGTATTTCTGTGGTATCTGTTGTAATCTCCTCTCTCATTTCTAATTTTATTTGTTTGAGCCTTCTCTTTTTTTTTAGTGAGTCTGGCTAAGGGTTTGCCAATTTTATTTATCTCCTCAAAGAAACAGCTCTTGTTTCTTTGATCCTTTCTACTGTTTTTTGTTTCTTTGTTTCAATTTCATTGATTTCTGCTCTAATTTTTAATATTTCCCTCCTTCTGCTGACTTTGGGCTTTGTTTGTTCTTCTTTTACTAGGTCTGCTAGGTGTAGTTTAAGATTTCTTATTTGAGATTTTTCTTGTGTGTTATTGTGGGCCTGTACTGCTATGAATTTCCCTCTTAGGACCATTTTTGCTGCATCCCATATGAGTTGGTATGATGTATTTTCACTTTCATTTGTCTCTAGATATTTTCTGATTTCTCTTTTAATTTCTTCAATGACCAATTGGTTGTTCAGTTGCACATTGTTTAGTCTCCACATATTTGTCACCTTCCCAACTTTTTTTTGTAGTTGATTTCTAGTTTCATAGCATTCTAGTCAGAAAAGATGCTTGATATGATTTCAATCTTAAATTTATTGAGACTTGCCTTGTTTCCCAACATATGGTCTATCTTTGAGAATGTTCCATGCGTACTTGAGAAAAATGTGTATTTTGCTGTTTTTGGATGGAGTGTTCTATACATATGTATTACATCCATCTTGTCTAGTTTTTCCTTTAATTCCGCTATTTCCTTGTTGAATTTCTGTCTAGATGATCTATTCATTGATGTAAGTGGGGTGTTGAGGTCCTCTACTGTTATTGTGCTGTTGTTAGTTTCTCCCTTTAGGTCTGTTAATAGTTGCTTTATGTACTTTGGTGCTCCCGTGTTGGCTGCATATATGTTCATAAACGTCATGTCATCTTGGTGGAATGACCCTTTTATCATTATATTTTGCCCTTGTTTGTTTCTCATTACCTGTTACTCCTGGTCTTTTATTCTTTTTTGCCATTAGCTTGGAGTATCATCTCCCATCCCTTCATTCTGAGCCATTGCTTGTCCTTAGGGCTGAGATGTGTTTCCTGGATGTAGCATATTGTTGGGCCTTGTTTTTTTTAATCCATCCCCCGACTCTGTGTCTTTTGATTGCAGAATTCAATCTATTTACTTTTAGAGTGATTATTGATATATGAGGGCTTAATGCTGCCATTTCTTCACTCCATTTCTGGTTGTTCTGCATTTCCCTTGTTTGTCTTCCTGTGCATTTTAGACTACCAATTCAATTTGGTAATTCTCTATGATTTTTTTTTCAGTTTTCTGTTCATTTATGATTGTGTCTCTGTTCTTATTATTTATTTATTGATGACCATGAGGTTTGTAGAAAAAAAATCTCATGGATGAGGTAGTCTATTTTCTGATAGCCTCTTATATCCTTAGGCTAAGCCGATTCCATCCCTTCCTCTTCTGTTTTAAGTTATTGTTGTGTCTTGAGTTTGTGGTTAAAATGACAAGATCATATTTATTTTGGATGTTTTCTTTCCTTTTATCTTTAATGTTATTGTTAACTGTTTTGATAATAACATTATTAAGTTAAGGGTTTGCTAACCTGTTCTGACAGATAGCTGCAATTTTCTGATTTTGTCTACCTATTTCTCTCCTTGCTCAAGGCTTTGTAAACCCTTTCTTTTTTTCCAGCTATGAGGGCCTTCTTGAGCATTTCCAGTAGTGGGAGTCTTGTGCTTGTGAACTCCCTTAACTTTTGTTTATCTGGGAAAGGTTTTATTTCTCCATTGTATCTGAAGGATATTTTCACTGGATAGAATATTCTGTCTGAAAACTTTTCTCTTTTGGAATTTTGAATATATCATTTCACTCTCTCCTAGCATGTTAGGTTTCTGTGGAGAAATTTGCTGAAAGCCTGATAGGGCTCCTTTGTAGGTTATTTTCTTCTGCCTTGCTGCCCTTAATATTTTTTCTTTGTCATTGACTTTTGTCAGGTTTACTACTATATGCCTTAGAGAAAGTCTTTTTACATTGATGTAATTAGGTGTTCTATTACTTCATTTACATGTAATTCCAGCTCATTCCCCAGGTTTTGGAAGTTCTCAGCTATTACTTCTCAGAACAAGGTTTCTGCACCATTCTCCTTTTCTTCTCCCTCTTGAATACCTGTAATCCTTATGTTGCATTTCCTAATTGAGTTGGATATTTCTCAGAGAATTTCTCCATTTCTGTTTAGTCTTAATTCTCTCTCCTCTTCCATCTGAAGCATTTCATTATTTCCGTCCTCCAGACTGCTTATTCTGTCCTCTATAATATCAGCTCTGTTATTCAGAGACTCCAGATTTTTCTTTATCTCTCCTATTTTGTTTTATATCTGCAATGTTTCTGATTGGTTTTCCTCATAATTTCGATTTCTTTTGTGAAGAACTCCCTCTATTCATTAATTTTGTTCCAGATTTCATTGAACTATCTATGTGTATTTTCTTGTAAATCATAGAGATTTTTTTATGATAGCTAATTTGAATTCTCTGTCATTTAGGTTACAATTTTCAGTGCCTTCATGGTTGATTTCTGGGTGCTTGTCATTTTTCTTGTGGTCTGTAGTATTAATATATTTCTTCCTACTGTTTTGGCACAGATTTGTGCCTTCACATAGTGATAGTGTCTGGTTGCATCTTCCATCTGCTGCCACTGGGTGGGGGACAAGACCTGTGTAGCCCGAGTCTGCTGTGACCCCTCATGTCTGTGCCTGATCTTAGAATCTATGCTGACAGGTCCCATCTGTGATTTCTGATTCACTTGCTCACAGCTGCTGCTTTTCTTACCTATGCATGGGTGCTCTGGCTGACTGAGCTAGAGCAGTGGCAGGGTGAGGGGCACTTTCTTTTGTGCTTGATCTCTGGGGCATTCTCACTCTGCCCTTGCTATGTGCTCTCCTGCAGTTCTGGCTTAATGGAGACACCCCTGAAATAGCTTAGCCACCTCTCTGTGGGGCTTTCCTCTGGGCTGTGAGGGAACTTGGAGCACAAAGGTGTTCCCAGAGAAAGCTGCCCCTCCCCCCTCTTAGAGCTGTGTGTGTTCCTGTGCCCTGGTTCACAGTGCCATTTGGGAAGGAGATGAGATCCCTTTACCTCCTTCCACTTCCTCTGGGAGGTCCAGCACCAGTACTGGAGGTTTTGGCCAGAAAAATTAGGCAAGAAAAAGAAATGCTTGGTATCCAAATTGGCAAGGAAGAAGTGAAACTTTCTCTGTTTGCAGATGACGTGATTATGTATATAGAAAACCCTAAAGAATCCATCTGAAAGCTATTAAAAATAATCAACTACAGCAAAAGTGCAGCGTACAAAATAAACTTTAAAAAATCAATTGCATTTCTATACGCTAATAATGAAGTAACAGAAAGAGAATTAAAGAATGCAGCCCCATTTACAATTGCAACAGAAAGAATAAAATATCCAGGAATAAATTTAACCAAGGAGATAAAAGGCCTATATGCTGAAAACTATAAGACATTATTGAAACAAATTGATGATGACATACAGAAATGGAAAGATATTTCATGCATATGGATTGCAAGAATGGACATAGGTATAATGTTCATACTGCCTAAAGCAATCTACAGAGTCAATGCAATCCCAGTCAGAATCCCAATGACACTTTTCATGGAAATAGAACAAAGAATCCTAAAATTCATATGGGGCAACAAAAGACCCCGAATAGCCAAAGCAATCCTGAGAAGAAAAGAACAAAGCTGAAGACATCCCAATCCCTGACTTCAAAATATAGTACAAAGCTGTAGTAATCAAACAGCATCATACTGGTACAAAACAGACACACATCAATGGAACAGAACAGAAAACACAGAAATAAAACCACACATCTATGGACAGCTAATCTTTGACAAAGGAGCCAAGGACACGCAGTGGAGAAAGGAAAGTCTCTTCAATAAATAGTGTGGGGAAAACTGGACAGCCACATGCAAAAGAATAAAAGTAGACTATTAACGTTCACTATACACAAAAATGTACTCATAATGAATTAAAGACTTGAGGGTAAGACCTGAAACCATAAAACTCCTAGAAGAAATATAGGCCATGCATTCTTTGAGATTGGTCTTAGAAGGATCTTTTCGAATACCCTGTCTACTCAGGCAAGGGAATCAAGAAAAAAATGAAGAAGTGGGACTTCATCAGGCTAAAGATCTTCTCTAAGGTAAAGGAAACCAGGAACAAAATGAAAATTCGACCCACTAACTGAGAGAAAATATTTGAAAATAATATATCTGACAAGGGGTTAATTTCCAAAATATATAAAGAACTGATACAACTCAACAAGAACAACAAAAAACAACCCAATCAAAAAATGGGCAGAGGATATGAACAGACATTTTGCCAAAGAAGATATACAGCTGTCCAACAGGCACATGAAGAGATGTTCAACACCACTCATCATCAGGGAAATGCAAATCAAAACTACAATGAGATATCACCTTACACCTGTCAAAATGGCTATAATTACCAAGACAAAAATTAACAAATGTTGGAGAGGATGTGGAGAAAAGGGAACCCTCATACACTGCTGGTGAGAATGCAAACTGGTGCAGCCACTATGGAAAACAGTATGGAGATTTCTCAAAAAATTAAAAATAGAAATAGCATGTGATCCAGCTGTCCCAATTCTGGGTATTTATCCAAAGAACTTGAAATCAACAATCAAAAGAAACTTACACACCCGTATGTTCATTGCAGCATTACTCACAATAGTCAAGATGTGGAAGCAACCCAAGTGCCCATCAACTGAAGAATGGACAAAGAAGACGTGGTATATACATACAATGGAATACTCCTCACCCATAAGGAAAGACAAAATCATCCCATTTGCAATAACATGGATGGACCTTGAGGGTATTATGTTAAGTGAAATAAGCCAGACAGAGAAAGACAGACATCGCATGATTTCACTCATGTGGAAGGTAAACAAACACATGGGCAAAAAGGACAGTTTAGTGGTTACCAGAGGGGAAGGGTGTGGGGTCTTAAGGGGTAAAGTGCCACATATATATGGTGAGTGACAAATAATGATGTGCACCTGAAATTTCACAATGTTATAAACTATTATGACCTAAATAAAATAATAAAAAAAGAAAAGAATTCTACCAGTAATGATGAGAAAGATGACTCTTTTCCCATTCAGATCAACTCAGTTCAAGATGAGCCTAGCTGGTGTTCGTTGGGGGGCTGAGCTAAGTCACAGACTGAGAACCGCTCTCTGGAGTAGTCTTTATGTCAGAGATTCAGGAAAATTCACTTCTTGCTGGTGTGTATGCTCAGATCAGATGACATTTCAGTGGAAAACCATGTATGATTTCCACTATAGTGTCCAATATCGCTGCTGGTTTGCATCATGCCTTTAATTTTCTTCTCATTTGCCTATCTCAGTTGTATGATGTCTCATTTTCAATCTGGTCATTATAGGTGTATACTACTCATTGTTGGGTTTTAGATGAACTAAGGAAACGGCAGTAGCCCCCTCCATGTGCTGACCATAGGGCAAAGGCACAGGATGTGTGGGGGAGTAGTCAGCGGGTTAAGCAAGTAGGTGCAAAAAGGAAATGGTGGGATGCTCCTTCCTAGAATGTAGCTTCCTGGCCTTCATTTGGACACCTTCCCGGGAAGCCACATTCTTCCTGAGCCGGCTTCTGTTGAGAGAAAGTGTAGACCTCTCCCACATCTGGGTGTGGTGCTCAAGCATAGGGAGCATGTAAGAAATTTTTCTCTATGGGTATTGTCTTGCATGTTCAGTTGCTGACTGGCTATTTCCATGCAGATGTCCAGTGTCCTTTCACACGAAACATGCATGAAACCTGGTTGCATCTTTCCCCAACCTGTTCTGCTCCCTACCCTGTTTGTTACTTCACTTGTCAGTACTGGAGAGGGATGTGGGAAAAGCTGTGGACTGGGAAGTGGACCTGGATTCTAGTCTGAGTCTTACAGTTAGCTGGGTGTCTTTGGGCAGACTCTTGACCTTTTGGAATTGGGAAACCATGGTGTAGCATTATCTATGCAAGCTGCATGCCAGTTATGTCTAATCACTGTGGTGCACAACACTAAACACACACATTCATTTTTATCAAGACTTCAGTTTTAATTGGTCATGAGAGCAAATTCTCTTCATAAATACCCACCTTTCATCTCCTGTTACTGATCATTTCTATCCGAGTCATTATTTAGTGTCTGTGCCGGATATTTTCTGTTTCCCTTCAAGACCCACCTTCACCCCTCTCTATCCTATGCTCAGCCCCAGGAGGCCGACCTTTATGGGCTACATCAACTTCCTGTGCCGTCTGGCCTTGGTTGAGTTTGGCCCATGAAGAGCACCAGTAGGAAATTAGAGGGAGGAAGGAGAGTGAGGCCATGATCTTTAATTTCCTGGCTCCCTACCTGGGAGGCACCTTAGCTTGGTTATATCCCTCAACCAAGGTCCCTGCACTTTGCAAATCATCCTTTTCCACATGACTCTCTCCTCCTGGGTTCCAGTATCTCTTCACTCCCCTAGTCCTTGGACCTAAGAGTCGAAATGGCTCCTCCACTCTTACTATCTCTGGGTTACTACATATCCATTGTGGTTGCCTTATATTCCATCTCTACCTTTGCAAATTATCTAATCTGATTGTGCCCTTTGTCTCCTGGTGGGAGTCTGACTGATAGAGCATTGGAGCACAGGGGTGAGAGGGAGAACATGGACAGGAGAACATAAAGGCACCATTTCCAAGGCTCAAAGGGCCACCTTCTGATCACTTGTCAATAGAGGACAGAGTGAGTGGTTGAAGTGCCCAGGACCACCTTTAGGCCTGGCTAGAGGGATCCACTCTAGTCCTCTTCTGGGTATGCCCTCCCCGCATGTGGCAAGGAGTCTATGGGTCCAAGGGGACATCTGACCTGGAGCTACAGCCCTCTTTCCAGGACCACACTCTTATTCCAACACCCTGGCCTTCCTGCCCAAATGGTCACTTGCAGAGCCTGTGCAGGCCATTTCCCCAGGTGTCTACCCCTAGGCCCAGCCAAGGAGTGGCCAAGGGCAGATGTTCATGGAGGAGGGGTGTACAGGGCTTGGGTGTGCAGACTGGGCATCCACTAGCGTGCACCCAAGGCTCTTATCTTGTGTGGTGGAGCCAAGTGAGGAAAGCAGGGCTGTGAGCTGAGGCCTGCTCTCTCTGTGCCACCGCATTTGAGCACAGAATCCAAGGAGTGAGGGAATTCTAAATGCCAGCCGGCTAGCAGGTTGCTATGAGGGTGCACTTGTCAGGGCAGGATGATAGAACATACTTATTTCACAGTTTGCTAACTTGACTTATAACCTTTCAATAAGTGGATGCAAGGTGGGTAGGCCTCCATGTGTGCTTGTGCCCTGGACCCTGCAAATATTATGAGTGGGCTGTCCTCAGAGTTGTGCTGTCCCCAGGTGCTCCTATTCAATGGCAGGCAGCCTGTCCTCTTCCTAAAGACTTATAGGAACAGAGAGTCATCCAATACCTCATTAGTCCTTGCTGTAAACTCAGCCTTCTCAGGACATTCTTTTCCTTCCTAAGTCTAGTTTTGTTAAGAAATTGGATATGGAGAAAGACCTTTCTGATGACACAGTGATAAACAGGATGTAGTGAGTTAGAAAGATCTTTCTGAGGGCACAGTGAGAGCCGCTGACAGGGGCAGAGCTTGCAGTTAGAATCCTGGCCTGGGCTTTCCAGCCCACACTAGAAAAGGTCGGGATGGGGTCTAGGGAGCATGGAGAAGACAGGACAGATGGCTGTGAGTTGGTGACAGTTCCCCTTTCCTGCCATGCCATGCTCACCACAGACGCTGGGGTTGGGATGACTCCCATGAGGGCAGCGTGCTCCAGGACACCTCTGCTGTGCTCAGAGGAGCACGGCAGGAGCCCAGGGAGATGGGCATCTTGCTGCTGCTCCTCCCAGCTCTCCCAGGGGAGCTCAGATGCAGGCGGCTCTTGGGGATGAGTATTTTCTGAGGCGTGAGCAGCAGGGGCAGGCCCCTCAGCTCCTGGAGCAGGTGGCTGCGTGTTGGTTGGTGCAGGTTCCGTTGGGGGAGACTCTGGCCTGCCTGTTGGCCTGAGGAGGCATCCCTGGAACTGCTGCAAAGAAAGAGGAAGGAAGGAAGGGAATATGAGTGATCTGGATGAGAACGGAGTAGACCTGGGGCTGGGTTGAGAGGGGCTGCTCCCCGGCTGTGCATCTACTCGCCGTCCTGCTCTTCAGACACAAATGCTGCCTCTTACCCCTAGGAGAGTGTGGGGGCTCCTCCCCTAGTCTTCGCTGGTCTAGGGGAAAGGCACTTTCTCTTGTGACATGTCCCTTCACTGCTTTTCCCAGCCCCTCTTAATAGATGATAAGTGCCACTGAGAGCAGAGTCAGGTACCTATTCCAGCCATTTTCCAGTCATATACTCCTCCTCCTCTACACCCACTATCACCATGAAGCTGTCTTACCATTCAATTAAAGGCATCGATTGGCTATGGGAGCGAGGTCTGTGCACGTTGTCTTACTGTTATTGAGGCAAGTGAAGTCCGGGTAACCCATTGTTGGGCATAAAAGGGAGAAAGAGAGGTTTCAGGGATGAGCAATGAGGTGAGGCCTGCTGCTGGTGACCCCTGCTCAAGGCCCAGATGCCTGCTGGGAACCTGGTTGCAAGGGAGGGAGCAGTGAGGTTGCTGGGGCAGGACATGAGTGGGAGAGGTCAGAAGGCTGCTCCAGGGAGCGAAGCCCACTTTTGTGGGGCGACTGAGGGTGTTTTATGGACACCATGTGGGGACCCTGGCCTCTGATATGAGAAGCTGGCTTGGAGGGCTGTAAGATGTTGGAAAAAATTGGGTGCAAGAAAGCAGACCTGAATCTCATGTCTGTGCCACATCCAGCGCCCTCCTCTTACTGTTCCCAGCCCCAACTAACAATGCTAAATTGGTAACCTGGCCTCTGCGTGACCCACACTGCCCCCTGGCCAGCTGCTCAGGCCTTGGGGGCCCTGGAGATCAGGGCGTGGTCCATCTTAAGAACATTACCTCTGACAGCCCCAGTTATCAGGGCACAGAGTGGGTCAGGAAGGTGGCTCCGTGTCCCCAGGTCAGCCTTGTCCATAAGCCGCAAGTACCTCCCCAGCGCCAGGCCTCCTCATGTGTGGGGCCACCTCCCTGGGTAGTACCTGGAAGGTGGAGAGAAGGGGCCTGGTCCTGGGAGAGGCACTTTGGAGCCGGGCATGGATAGTGGGCTTCCCTCCCTCCTTCATGGGCAACATGGCCCCACAAAGCCCGCTGCCCTGCCTGCCAAGAGTATGAACTTCAGCACAGGAAGGGACCCCTGCTTCATCACCACTTGGGCAGAGCTGGGAGGGGAATGAGGAGGTCACCCAGTCCCACATTTCCCATGTCTACTCTCCCCAGAGTCAGGTCAGCACCTAGTGGGATTCTGCCCTATCAGGAGGGAGCCCCAGCCAGGGGCCACTCCACCACAGATGGAGGGATGGAAGGAAACAAAGCTAGCCCCACAGGGTCATGTACGTGCAGCATGAGCGTCCTTCTCTCTTGTCTCCACTTTCTCTCTCTGCTTGTAAGCATCTGATCCAACAGTCCTTGAATAAGATGGGACCACAGCGACTGGAACTCTAGCCTGGGCAGCAGGAGAAGTGGTTCTCCTCTCCTTCCAGCTACCATCCAAGGACTGATGTGTGCACCCTCAGGGCAGGCACCTTGAGCCCTGCTTCACCCCCATGCCCAATCCATCATCAAGTTATGTTGATTTTACCTTCCAGTATCTCTTTGTTCCACTCAGTTCTGTCCATCTTCACTGTCACTTTGGTCTGAGCCACTGTCTTTTAACACCGAGTCTCACAGCATCATTCATCTCACTTCCATAGCACTGATCACAGTTGAAATTATATATTGATCTGTATAAGTCTTAATTATGTCTGTCTCCCACATTAGACAATGAGTTCCACACAGACAGGGACCTATGTGTCTGTTTTTGCTCACTAGGATGTACTCATCACCTGGCACGATGCTCAAAACATACTAAGTGATGGTAAGTGCTCTGTAACGTGTGGAATGGTCAGTGGCTGGGAGACAGGGAGCATGCCAAGAAGGAAGGAATGCTCATTACCAGCTGTGCTTGAACTAAACCTCGAAGCTAAAGTTCTCTTTTAGATTTCTGATATAAGTTAATATGGCTTTGTAGATTGAGAAAAATATCTTTTCTCTCCTTGCCTTCTCCTTGCAGGATGGAAGAAGAATAGGCCCTTTGACAAAAGCCAGGCCTTGGGTCTGGGCTCAGGGAAACAGCACTAGAGGGTTGGGAAGTCAAGTGTGATTAGCAACTGTGTGAACTGTGGCCTTGAGGCCCCTGAGACAGCAGACGTCAGACGTCAGGCCCTTCCATTGCCCTCCAGTCCAGCTTGTCCTTCCCCCAACCCTAGGATGTCAGAACCGTGGACAGCACTCAAGCCCAGGCACAGGAAGATGGGATCTGTTCAGAATTCTGGTGAAGCAGAGGGCAGGCCAATGCGTGTCTTTAGGGAGAAGAGAGCTGTTGTCTATTTCTCCACTGGGTGTCACTGCTACCCTTGTTCTCTATCACACAAGCTCTGGCAGGCTGCAAGGTGATAAAGCAAAGGAGGTTGCTCACTGTCTCCCAACTAGGGAACAGAGAAGGAATTACATGGGTCAGCCCAGGGAATACTGACTGGGGACCCAGTCAAGGGTTATAATCTTCATGTTCTATTTACCATGTAACAACCCCACTTGACCTCAGTGGTAAGGTTAGGGTGGAGGGAAGCTCTCTGTCGGAACTCTCTGCTTGATGCTGTTTCCTGCAGCCAGGACTCCTCAGCCCCAGTGCTTCCTGTCATACCCACAGCATCCTCTCAAACCTCTGAGCTGGGAAGTGGGCATGAGCACTTCTGAGAAGGAGTGCTGGGGCCGGTTCCCCTCCCTTCCCTGGGCCCATCCACCCACATGGTCAGCACGGGCCGGTGTGTGCTCAGTGTGCCCACGCTTTAGGGCTTTCAGCTTCACAGATCCAAGGTACTTACACAGAAAAGGCAGCTGCAGAGCTGCTCCTTGGCACCTTCTCCCAAAGGAACGACATGGTAAAGAATGGATGATGGCACTGCTGAGAGAGAGGCACTCACTGCTCCGTGGAAGCCATCCTTGGATGGCTCAGGAGTGACTGGGACAAAGACTGAGAGAGCTGAGGGCAAAGCCCCACACGTGGCTCACTTGCATGGAGGGGAGCCCACAACGTGTTGCTGTGCTGCACGCTCACCCTCGGGGGCTCCAGACTGCAGCACCGCCCCCCAAGGTCAGGCCAACGCTGTGCTGCCTGTTAGCTGACATCACACTCAGCACCAAGAAGGTCACTCCAGAGCCCAAAGAGTGGCCTGAGCCTGTCTTAATGATGTAGGAGCTGAAAGGGAGAGGGCAGCTGCCTGGGCACTGGAGCTCTTTGGAGCAACTCAGAAGGGCTGGCCAGAATTAAGAGAAGTAATGCCAAAAAGAACAAGCCTCCAAAGTTGCAGAAAACATGTTTCTTGGCAGAAAACCCAGGAGTGATTCTAGTACGGAACATCCCAAATGATCCCATTGAAGTCATTCTTCAGCTCCCATCACCCCCAAATTGGCACGTAGATCGGTTTCATATTCCGTTGGCCAGGCCTGCAGATCAGTGAAGCACCTCCTCGTCTCTATGCCAGGAAACGATTGTGGGAGAAAGTGTGTCATCAAGAGTAAAATCAACAAAAGTGCCACCCACTGGACCATGAGAGGTTTCACCCCACAGAACCATCCTTTGAATGGCAACCCGAGCC
The DNA here is from genome assembly GCF_041296235.1 of Equus asinus. Taxonomy (NCBI): domain Eukaryota; kingdom Metazoa; phylum Chordata; class Mammalia; order Perissodactyla; family Equidae; genus Equus; species Equus asinus. The sequence continues at coordinate 189,376,327 of NC_091790.1, read as the reverse complement.
ACTTCAGTGGGGACTCATGGGGGGATCCAGCAGAGAGAGCAGAGTTTAACCTCTCTGAGCCCTCAGCACCACCCCACCTCCAGTTCTTTCAGTTCACAGCCTCCCTCCTATTCCCTCCAGCCTCCTTGCTCCATGAAGCCCTCCCAGGTTGAACAAGATGCAGCATAAACAGCAGCCCTCCCCACAGGACATTTTTTTTATTCCAGTCAAAAATCATTTTTCTCAGATTTGAGTCATCTCCTTTATTTTCTAATGTGTCCCATCTGGATTCCCAGAGTGTCCATCAGTCTGGGAGCATATTTTAAGCTAATTATTGGAGGCTTAGTGTCAGCTCTGAGCGCTGGCTAGTCATCTTTCAGTGCTCAGAAGGAGGATGCTCTGTTGCATTAAAGCAACTGACTTTGGGTTCAGGAGGTAATGGGGTCAGGACTTCACCAGGGGAGTGATACTGTATGAAGGATGGTGGCTGCCACTTCCAAGACAGGAGGGAAGATGAGACCTGTGTCACAGCTCAGTCAGGTTGTCCTGGCCTGGGTCCTGGCTTCTTCCCATGCTTCTGCTTGTGACTTGATCATTTTATGCCAAGACAGTTACTTCTAATTCCCAAGGCTCCTAAGCCATCACTTCTACTTAGGGAGTGTGCTTTAAGCCTAAAAGTTAACATGACCACAAAAAAATACCTAATATTAAGGATGCCTTTGGATTTCTACCTGCCCTGCCCCACCATTTCAAGTTTATCCTTCTCCCGCTTCCCTACCCTCCCAACACACGCGCACAGCACCCACTGAATCCCCTCTGGTCAATGAGGGTGTCCTGGCCAGTGAAGTCACTTTTACCAGGCTGTCTTAGAAGAAGTGTGCTTGACCTGGTGGCCCAGGGCTCTCAGACTTGGTGTTAGGATTCTGAGCAAAACCCCCAAAATTCTTTAAAGTGTTGGTCCAAGGAGTGGACTTGCTCAGGAAATTCATTCACATCTCCTGCAGCAGCCGAGGGGCTTTCAGACCTCTCCAGAACATCAGATGCAGAGCAGATAAAGGTCTAAGTCTAGCACTTTCAATACCCTGGGAAAGAAAAGAAACCCAAACTTAAACAAGACATATCAAGAGGAGGGTGTGTAAACTTATGCAGGCATGCACGAGTTTCCTTCAAAGAAACTTCCATGGGACACTGGACTGACTAGACCTCCGAGTTCAGCGTGGGAAGGTTCTGTCCCCCTCACTTTTCAGTTGCCCTGACCGGAAGTTCTCCCGTGCACTCCTCCCTCTGCTGTTCATAGTTTGCAGGGCTCTTTCTGCAATCCTTGCTATCTTCCCTCTCCACAAACCCAAGTTTCCAAGCCTGACTGTGTGCTGCTTTGATATTCGCAGCTGTATCCCCCTTCCCAGTCTTCTGCACACCTCGATTCAACGCAGAGCAGATCTAAGGGAGGGAAGGAGATGTCAGTGAGGACGGGCCTTTGCGATGGTCCCGTTGATCCCCAGACCAAAAGCCAAGTGACCCTCCTGAGCGCTAAGCTATTTGCACCCACTTTCCTCTGAGATCTCTGGCACCCTCTCTCCCTTCTTTCTCAGCTCTGACGTTTCTTTTTTCTGCCAAGCTGCAAAGCTTATTTAGAAGGAATGGTGAGGAAAGGTTTTATTTAACACTCACTTCTCTCTCCCAGAAGTCCTCCTTTCCCCTTTTCCATGGACCTCTTTTTTGGAAGAAGGGACTTTTGAGGTCCTTGCAAAGGGGATGATGGCAAAAGGGAAGGCCACCGAGTAGCTGCTCTGGAGAGCAGTGAGCTCGTGAGAAACTCAAACCCTCTGTACCTAGCCCTGCGTTAATGATATTTTCTTATTTTCTGGATTCCTGATGCATTTGGGGCTTGCTGACCAGGGGAAGAAGGCTTCTCCCATTGCTGGCCAGTTCCCAGAGGGAGCAAATGACTTCCCTGTGAGGGTGCCTGTTCCACGCAAACCAACCAATCCAGAGCCCATACCTTCAACTACCTCCTTTATCTGGCCAAGTCACTGTCCCCCTGCCCTGATCATCCCAGCGCTGCATACCAGACAACTAGGGGCACAGCTAAGCCCCAGAGCCTTCCAGAATTGTTCAAACTCACCAGTCCTCAGCCTGGCCAGCTACTTACCCTGCGTTGCTCATCCCTCCCTGCAGAAACCCCAGTAAATGCTTTTGCCAGTGCTTTCCCCTTGCTCCCTCTTACTCCTGTCTGACCCTCATGCCTCTCCGTGTGGCCCTATGTGGCATGCTGTGCTCTGTCCTCTTGGGAACTGTGAGTAGCACACTATCTTTTCAATGGCAGTCGTCTCCTGATCTGCTGGCCTCACCATACCTAAGTGAAAGCAAAACCCCAGGTACATTTTAAAACCAGCATGGAGGCTAAAGACCTTGGTCAAGCTGTGCCCCTCTCTGGGGGGCTGTGTCATCTTCTGAAATTTTGCCTGAGGAACCATCTGTATTATTATTTCCAAACATTACCCTTCCACAGTGTCTTCCTAATAAGTCTTTTTTTTTTCTTTTCCTAATAAGTCTTTGTGTCTCTATGATGGCGGGGGACACTGGGCTCTGCCCCAGACGAACTGTGCCTAGCCCTGTGGGTGAGACACTCCTCAGGGTCTCTCAGGGACAGCCACTGGACCCTACACACTGGGCCAAGTTCTCTCCTCCCTCCTGGGCACTGTGCCCGTCCCTCCTCCTATCCTCTACTACCAGGGGCCCAGCAGAACTTTTCTTGGATCCAGAGAAGCCTCTGAGTGTCTCACCTGAGTGGGGCGCTTTCCCTGTGGTCTTTGCTTAAAGGCAGCAATAACTGTGGGCTAGCTCCTGCCCCCAATCTCCAGCCACATCTGCTTCTTCCTCAGTTATTGTCCTGTCCCTGGGCCTCGGCTGTCTGCCATGGCAGAGGTTAGGGGTCAGTGGGGTCTAGAATCCTGGGGGCCCATCATGGCTCCTGCTTCTGCTCCCCGTTGTCTCCTGAGACCTTCCCAAGCACACCTCACTTCCACATATTTCACTGAGAGTTTACGGCTTCATGGGTGAAGACTTCCATGAAATGTCAATCACTCCTCAAAGCACAGCCAACAGAGACAGTTACAGGGCCTCAGTTCCTAAGAGCTGTCTTGGAACTACACCTTGTTCCCTCCAGCTTTGCTGTGGTTTCAGAATCCTCCCCTGAATTCGGTTTGCATCAAGCCCAGCTCCCTGAACATTTGGTGAGCACTGGGGCCCTCAGTCTTGGCTGCCTTAGGTAGAGGTGCCCCTGTCTGATGGCCCGTGACACCTGCCAGGTGCCACCAGGGCTGCCAGTTCTGGTAAAAACCTCTCTGTCCTGGAGGAAGACCCCTGGCTGCTGCTTTTGGAATTGCTCCTTCTCTCTCATGGAAGATGGTCCATTCTTCTAGAAATTCCAAGTCTGATATAAGGGACTTAAAATCCCCCTCCATGCCTCTCTTTTTCTGGTATTTTCCTAGAAATGAGGAATTCATCTGGTCTGCAGCCTCTACCAGTCTGCACCACTCCCTTTCTTGGTCCTGCCCTTGGCCCTGGATCTGCTCAGGGCATTTAGTGTTCTGTGGGACTCTCCCCCACGCAGCCAGGGTGAGTCACCCTGAACCTGGCCTCTGAGAGGCTCCACATCACTGCGTACGATTCAACCCAGCTCCCCGTGCCCTCGAATGGCAGGGCTCTCATTCTTGGGTCTGTCATCAGTCCGCTGTGTGTGAGTGGTCTCGGCCAACAGGATGAGTCCCCACACTGGAGGGTAGGACTCTCAGTCTGAAAAATCAGGTGTGCAAGGAATTAAGCCTATTGTTCTAAAACTCGATCAGTTCTGGGTCCCTGCCTCTTCCCTTAGTGACATGTCTTCTGGAATAGGTGATGGGGGGCGGTCAGGGGAGAGGAAAATGCCTGCCCAGAAAGCATGCATCAATCGTGCAAAAATAGTGTCTACAGCTGCATAAGGGGCTGGCCCCGTGGTCGAGTGGTTAAGTTCGCGCGCTCCGCTGCAGGCGGCCCAGTGTTTCGTTGGTTCGAATCCTGGGCGCGGACATGACACTGCTCATCAAACCACGCTGAGGCGGCGTCCCACATACCACAACTAGAAGGACCCACAACGAAGAATATACAACTATGTACCGGGGGGGCTTTGGGGAGAAAAAGGAAAAAATAAAAAAAAAAAAAATCTTAAAAAAATAAAAAATAAAAAATAAAATAAAAAATAAAAAAATAAAAAAAATAAAAAAAAAAAATAGTGTCTACAGCTGCATTAACTTCTGTTTCTTGGGGAAGGGGGTGGGCAGCAGACTGTCGCCTTCCAGGTGTGTGCTGAGCAGGGCAGACGGAGGTGGAAGGTGCCTCTGCAGCGGCCAGTGGAGCACAGGAAGCAGGCACACTCCATTGTTGTACTTCTTACTGACCCCGTGGCAGGTTCTCTTGCTGCAACAGCACAGAATTCACGTGGGAAAACTCCCTGGGCTCCTCCACCCAGGATGTTCCCTATCACGGTGACTGTGGGGAGTGGCCCCCTCCTTCCTGCATCTTCCTTCTGCGTTTCTTCTCTTTCCTTTGGAAATACTGCCTCTTCCCCATTCTCTGTGCCTTCTGGAGAGCTGCCAGTGGCAGGACCCCACTTCCACCCCAGTCCCTGTGGGCTGCCTGCAGGACACACAACCCAGACTGGGCCAATCAAATCCCATATCCTTGGAATTTGACTTCTGAGTGATGGCACGAGGAGGAGAAGGTCGGTGGGGCTGAGTCATCTCACAGTAATACCCTCCAAGAGAAAGTCCATGGATCCCTGCCACTGTGATCTCCGGACCCACTATCGCTATCCTCCCAGTGCCTGGTTGTTCAGCTCTTCATTCTGTGAGCTACCGAGTTCTTCAAATAAATACCCATTTCTTGCTAAAGGTGGTCAGAGTTGGTTTCTGTTGCTTGCAACTAAGACCATAACTAGTAGCCTATGGTTTATCAAGCATCTTCTGATTTCCCAGATCCCCTGATGACCTACAGGAGCAGGGTGGCCCAGAAGGGCTCTGGAATACTGCCCTCTGGGTACATTGGTCACGAGGTGACCTGAGAAAGCTGCAGATGGGGCCCACCATCAGACATCTTCAAGGTGGTGGAGTCTATAAGGCCAGGACCTCTCCTGCCAGAGGCAGCTCTGCATGAGAATCCATCTGACTTTCCCTGGTCTCTGCTCGCCCAGCCCCCTGAAGCCCCATCCTCCACTCTGAGCCTCAGTGACCCGGCCTGGGGATCCAGAGTGTGCCATAAGGAAGAGCTGCAACTATAAAGACACCAAAGCTGGCTGCAGGACCTGCCTCTGCTAAGAAGGGGCAGCTTGGAGCAGCAGTTAAATTTCGCAACCTGTCTTCCCACTTTGGAATCTTCCTGCTTATATTAGAGTAGTGGTTTTCAACCCTACTCTCCATAAGCTGGTTTCGGCTCTTGGTTCCACAGCCCTCAGGTCAGTTCCATCGAATCCAGGTCCTAGGACCCCACCTGGATATTCCTCCCTGGGCCCTGCTTGTCCAACAGAAGAGCTTGAACACAGAGACAGAGACAAGCTGAAGGGTTAGCAGAAGCAGTTAGTTCCCTAAGAGCAGAGAACAATGATTATAAATGGCAAACTGCCTGTTGGGATGTTCCAGTTAAGCAGCCCCAGAGTCAGGCCTGTGCTCTGTGAGAGTGAACGCACAGAAATGCCTGTGGGATGCTGAGCTCTGGAAGAGGAGCACAAAGGCTGATATCAGCTGAAGAGGAGATCATAGGGTTTAAAAAAAGTACTTATACTTTGTTTAAATTTATTTAACTCATGCCTACATTGTGTAGTTAAAGATGAAAAATTATATGCTGAAGACTTTTTAAATTGGGTTTTTTTTTAAACATAACTTTTTGTACTGATGTTCTAGAGCAGAAGTCAACAAACTTTTTCTGTAAAGGGCCAAGTAGTAATCATTTTAGACTTTGTGGGCCCCTCACAATTATTCCACTCTACCATCGTAACCCAAAAGCAGCTATAGAGAAGATGGAAACGAATGACCGTGGATATGTTTCAGTAAAGCTCTTTTTTTTACAAGTAGGCAGTGGGCCAGATTTGAGTTGTGAGTCGTGGTTTTCCAACCCCTGTTCTAGAAACTGAGATTCAATTAAGCATGAGTATTGGAATATTTAGACCAGGAAGTCAGAAATCAAGAGCCACAATCCATTGCGGCAGTGTTTCCAAGCTGTAGATATCAAAATTTGAGGTAAATAATTTTGCAAATCCAAACCTAAAATTCTACAACTCTAATTTCTGGTGAAACAAGCCAGGGCTGTATAAAGATGTTAGGAAACCCCTCTGTCCATGGCTAATGTTGGTTTCTTGACCCTCTAGAACAAGAGTATATGAAATTAGGCACAGCTGTGGGTCACTTAACTATGGGATATGTTCTCAGAGATGTGTTGTTAGGCAGTATCCTTGTGCAAACATCACAACGTATACTTACACAAACCTAGATGGTAGAGCCTACTGCACACCTAGGCTATATGGTGCTAATCCTATGGGACCACTGTTGTTCATGTGATCCAGCACTGACAAAAAATGTCATTATGCGGTGCATGACTGTTCATTTGAGTGAAGCATCTTTTGGACAAATGGGCTTTAAATTGTTCCCCAATAGTCTCTTGTATTGTTTTTGCCACTTTTTAGACAATTCTGTTGTGGAAAAATATGTTGAGGTGATTACCATTAGAACTAATGTTTAAGTTATTTTTAATGCTCTTATAAATGTAACAATCATTGTTAGTGAAGGGTAAAACTTAGCAAATATTGTGTAAGTAATTCTAGAAAAAGAACTGGATTAAGATTGGAGATAAAAGCGTAAGTTTGTGGATTGGTATTTTGGTTGCAAATGACAGAAAACCCAAAGCAAACTGGTTTAAGCTAAAAAAGAATTTTTTTTTTTTTAAGATTGCCACCTGAACTAACATCTATTATGAATCTTCTTTTTTATTTTCCTTCTTCTCTCCAAAGCCGCCAGTACACAGCTGTTTATTCTAATTGTGACTGCCTCTGGTTGTGCTATGTGGGACACCACCTCAGCATGGCCTGATGAGTGGTGCCATGTCCATGCCCAGGATCTAAACCAGCAAAACCTTGGGCTGCTGAAGCAGAGTACGCCAACTTAACCAGTCGGCCACGGGGCGGCCCCCAAAAAGAGAATTTACCAGCTGAAGTATATGGCTAGATACATGGGGTCAAATATCACTGGTACCCAGTCTCTCTCCATCTCTGCTCTGTTCTCCATGTCGGCTTCCTTCTCAGGGTCTATACAGTTGTCAGATGGCTGCCAGCAGCTATAGAGCGGCATCCTCCAGGTTCAAGTTTAGTGAAAAAGAGAGAATGCCTCTCTCCCCAAAGTCCCGGCAGAAGTCTCATTGCACCTCAGTGGCTCTAGTTGGGTCCCATACCCATCGCTAATCCAACCAAGGCTGTGGCCAGGCGTTTGCGGTGCTCCAGCTGCCCCACCCCCTCCTGCAGGGCAACCACTGGGCAGAGTAAACTCTGCCTGAAGCACGTGAGCTGGCTGCTGTGGATCAGGATGGTTCCCAAGAGGAAAATGAGGGCAGGCTGAATGGATTCTGAATGGCAAAACCAAAAGCAGCACCCACAGTTTAGTTTGACCTAGAATTGAGAAGCTCTGTTGGCCTTCTTCATGCTTGCTGTCAGGCGTGATTTTCCTCATGGCCATGTCTTGGCAAATTCCCTCCTACAACAGCCAACTGCCAATTAATCTGACCTCAGCGGAGAAAAGGTCCAGGTCAAGCCTTCCTGCTTGGCCTACTCCACATGCAAAGATGGTGCATCCAGTGGGGCCATCATGCGTTATATACGGAGAGGCCCAACTCCCTTCTCCTCCCAAAGGGCCTGGAGCCTGAGGAACTGCCTCAAATTTGGGATTAGAAGTTTATGTGACAATGGAATGGGAGAGTTTTAATTCCGTCATGTGTTTGGGGAAAGATCATTGGTTCTCAGAGAGATCCCATATCCTTTTTTTTTTAAGTGAGGAAGATTTGCTGTAAGCTAACATCTGTTGCCTATGTTCCTCATTTTGCTTGAGGAAGATTGTCCCTGAGGTAACATCCATGCTAATCTTCCCGTCTTTTTTGTATGGTGATGCCACACAGCGTGATTTGGTGAGCAGTCTAGGTCCCCACCCGGGATCTGAACCCATGAACCCGGGATTCAGCACCCTGGGCTGCTGAAGCAGAGCATGGGAACTTAACCACTATGCCACCTAACCGGCCCCAGTCCCATATTCTTAAAACAAATTCCTCTCATTGCCTGACCTGTTTACCAGAACTGGATTTCTGTAACTCAAAACACGGAGTCATGTATAATTAATGTGAATGTGTTGGGGGTGTATGGTAACCTCGGGTTGTTGTGTGTGTGGGGTGGCAGGATGATTCCAGTTGGGGCAGGAGGGCAAGGCAGCTGAGGCTGTGGGAGATTTGTTGGGTACCACAGTGGCTTTAGTGTGAGAGATGGTGGCAGAAGCCAGGCCAGGCAATGAGTGGAGAGACCACAGTCTGTGGAAGTCACTTCTGAGGGGCGGAAGGTGGAGGACAGGGAGTGATGCTAGCTTGGCTCCTCATCTGAGCTGCTGAGGGAGTGGGGACTACATGGACAGCAGCAGTGACCATAGGCCACAGGGCGAGCACAGAAAGGACTTGTGCAGAGAACCGTGTGAAACAAAGAGCATCAGGCCCAGAAGAAAGGACTTGAAGATGAAGAGTGAGGAGGGTTCTGGTACCCAGTGAACAGGCAGCCAAATGAAGTGGGAACAGGAGACCATCTTTGTGATTTACCTCAATTGTGTAGCTAAGCCTGCACCATGTTTCCTCACGCTCTGGGGAGGCGGGGAGGATGAAGCGCCCTTCTGAGGCTGAGCAATGACCTTCACTTCCAAGGTGACTGTTAAGCCCCTGGGTACCATTTGTAGAGGACCCACGTTTCCTCTCAGGGGCAGCCTGAGGAAGCCCCTCTGCATCCACACCCTCCGGGCCATCTCCCCTGGAACCTTGTCCTTCTGATCTCCAGACCCAGAGGGTTCGCAGGTCTCTATCTGGCATCTCCTCAAGCCCTGTGGGCTGTGGAACAAGACTGTCTGGGTTTGAACCTCAGCTCCTGCATTTGCTATGAGCCTCGGGCAAAGAGCTCACCCCATCAACACCCGAGTTTCTTGATCTATAAGGTAAGGATGTGGGTGCTAGTTTGCGGCGAACATTAAATAAGATAATACAAAAAAGGTGCAGCAAGTCAACATAGTTAAGCATTTAGTAAAGCTAGCTACTTGGTGACCTTTGACTGTCTTCCAACCTTGGCTTTCTGTCACAGTCCAAATCAGGTCTGTCTTCTCCCTGGTCAAACATCTCATTGTTGCTTTTCTCAGTGCTCCCTCTTGGACCAATTCCCAATGATGTCTATGTGTGTCCTGCGTGTTTTTTGAACTTTGAGACCCAGCACCACCCATTCGAGAACATGACACCATTACGAGTAGCCAGTACTTGGCTTCCTTTGGACTTCGTGGAATGGGGTTTATCTTGCGTTCTCGAGGAGAGCCTGTCAAGCGCCCTCTGCAAAATGAGAGTAAGACGACGCCTTCCTGGACCCGTCTCTCTAAAAGCTGAGTTATTAGATGTTTCTGGGTGTTAGGGAGACAAACACCTAAGAATTAGAAGCATTTTTTCCTCAGTCTCTCACTGAGGCTTTGCTGCACCCTTGAGCCCTAGTGGCTGCTCCCAGGTCAACAGTAATACACTTTCCCTCATTGGTGACTTGATTAATGCATCTCAGAGGCCAGGCTGGTTAGGCTGTTTTTGCAGTGCTTTCATCACAGCTCAGCCAGTCACTAGAAATCAGCTTTCGAAACTGAAAAGCCTCTTCAGCCAGAGCCTCCCCCGGCCCCCTCCTTTCCTGCCCCCAGGAACTCGGCTTCCCCAAAGTGAGCTCCTGCCACACCCTGACAGGCTGTGCCCTGATTCGTCCCTTAGCGTCATGGGGTATCAACTTCTCTGCAATTACCCAAACTTACCAAATTATGACTGGAGAGGGCTGGGGTGGGGCAGTGGTGCGGGTCTGTTGCAGATCCGCCTCTGGAGCCAGGAGGCCCCACCCTCCTCAGAGCCAGGTCCAGGATCCCTGTGGGCCTCTCTCTTTTATTATTTTGGCGGGCGTTGAGAAGTTAATCTTTCTCTATTGGAGCAGCTTCCCTTTTTTTTTCACCCTGGGAGAACGCCAACAGGAGTCCTCCAGTTGCCGTGAAGTCTGCCATGACCAGCTGTGAGCACCCCGACTTCCTGGTGAGTGCTAGTAGAAGAGAGAGGGAAAGAGAAGAGGGGGGCAGGCAGAAAGGGAGAGAGAGGCCCCGAGGGGCCAGCAGGGAGTCCTAAAGCCCCCATTCCTTATTAGTGCTAAGGACCATGCCCCACAGTCTAGACAAGATTTTAGGTGATTAAACAGGGGTGGTGGCTGCCCTCCAACCTGGTCCCCAGAGGCAGAGATTCCTCCCAGGGCTGACCCTGTGGATGAACCACAAGGACTGAGGAAGAGCTGGAGGAGCCGCTTTGCTCTACCTTTGACCTTAGGTTTGTCTCTGTTGAATCCAAATATTTGTTTTCCAGGGTTCTCAGTGTTACAATTTCTTTGCTCAGAAGCCCTTTCTGAACAAAGCAAAGGGAAGGAGAGAGGGAAGCAGAGAGAGAGAACTAATGTTTGCTGACAACCCACATGCCCCAGGCACTTCATGTACTTGGCTTCCTTCCCTCCAAGCCAATGCCACAGGCACCTCTGTTCCCATTTGCCTGATGAGGAACCTGAGACCCAGAGGAGTAGAGTCACAGTGACCCATCTGGAGGCTCGCAAGCTAGTCCTGGGCCCACCACCTCTCCCACCTGTTTTGGCCACCTGAGACTAACAGGGGATCTGAGCAGAGCCCCTCTGTTCTTGCCACTCACACCACAGGCAGAAAGAGCCCCTTTGTACCAGGCCAGGCCTGTCGCCCAAGTGAGACCCAGCCAATGCATCTGCAGGACATCTGCTACCTGCGCACCTGGGCTGGGTCCCAAGAGCTGTCCCCTGAAGCCAGGCTGCCAGACCCTGCCCACTGCTGGTCAGCCATCTGGTAAAGAGGCCCTGGCCGTCTCTTCTGGAAAATTGTGGGAGGCCCCTGAGAACATTCCCCTTTCTTCTCCTCAGAATCCTTTCTGCCACCACCTCATGGAAGCAAAATGAAACTAAAAGAAAAAAAGGTCTTGGGAAATAAGTTGAAGACTCTGTTTTCTGAAGGCTGGGATCTTTGCCACACTTGGGGCTTACCTGTGGCCAGTGGGGAGGGGAGGTCTGGGCCCGGATCCATCTCCTCTTCCGTGGAGTCTTCTCTTCATTTTCCTCCAAACCTCAGTTTCAGCACCTGGATTAAGAAGTCACTTTTCTGAGATGTTTTTGGTTTTCACATGCATGTTTCTCTGCTAGAACCTTCTGGGGATATAAACACGGGGAAGACAGCTTATGGTACAAGGGAGAAAACGGTAAATTACGTAACACAGAGGCAACATGTGCTGGAGTACTAGGGAGAAAGATCGCGTGGGGGTGCGGGGTCAGGGGAGGTGATGGGGAGGAGGCACTGTGCTCTTGGAAGCAGGGGGTGGGTAGGGGAAGCAGGGCACTGAGTGGGGAGCACAGGGGGAGCAAAGGCTCTAAGGCAGGATCATCGAGGCCACATTTGGAGAAACCTGGACGATCTGATTGGCTAGAGCCTGGTGAACGGGAATGTTAGGAAACGAACCTAGAGGGTCCGGTGGGGGCACAAAGGCTGTGTGGGGTACGGATGGAGTCAGAGGGCAGGGATCCGTCTTCCCCCAGGAACTCCCCCTTCCCACTGCTGCTCTCCCTGCACCAGGGTCTCCTCCTGCTCTGCTCATCTGTCCTGGGAGCTGGAGGGCTGTAGGCACAGGGGACGCACCTGCAGGCGACTGCCCTTGATGCCAAAACAGGACGGTTCCATTCTCCCATTTACAGTGGGACCTTGGACAAGCCATGAGCCTCACTAAGCCTCAGTCTTCCCACCTGTAAATTGGGGCAGATGAGAGGATGCATCGGAAGCTCTTTGTAAACTGTAAAGCTCCATAAAATGCCAAAGCGCATCAGAACTCCTCTTTTGATCAAGTCTTTCAGTGAGGTTACAGCCATGTATTGAGCTGATGGACTCACCTCCAAGCAGAAGCAGAGCTGTGGCCTCTCTTCTCATCCCAGTGCTCACTGGCAGGGACGCTGCGTTAAGAATCCATTCTTTCTCCAAGAAGGGGCTCGCAAGAGTCTGTCTGCAGCTGCGTGAGTCACAGGCACAGACTTCTCCCTGCAGGGGATTCTCTGGGAGAAAAGTGCCTTCCAGATTCAGATATGCCCCAGGATGGGACAGTGTCCGCCTCTGTCTGAGAAGGCTGCTCTAATGTCACTTGTTTCTATGTATGTCTTTAATATGCTAGTGATTCATTTCTGACCCACATGAATCTTAGCACTCTGTGTACCTGCTTGTTTTATTTTTTGTTCCATCTCTTTGCCTAAGTGACATGAGGTCACCAGACTACCAGCTGTGTCTGACGGGCTTCCCAGAAGTCACACACTCTTATCAGAAGAGAAGAACCAGCTGTTCTCAAGGAAGACAGGATTTTCCCAACTCTAAGTCCTAAACAATTTTTCTTGAATTTTTTGTTTACGTGGGGCCTCATGCAAGGTCACTTTCCCTGATAACTGTTTTAAAGCGGATGCAGGAGTGGTTTCCATAATCTTCAGATGGTCCAATTTGATATTCAGACACACCTTAGATTATTAAGAGGTCCTCAGGCTGGAAATAGTCTTGGAGTCATTGGCTCCTGTGAGGGAAAAAGACCAGAAGGTCCAGAGCCAACAGTTCTCTCCAGTCAGTGTTTCCCTCCCCGTCACCCTCCTGAGAATTCTGGGAGGTCCTGAGAGAGGATGTGAGGTGAGCTTGTTGGCAGAACACACACAGCTGTACCAGCCACAGCCCTGTGAGCTCACGCATGGGCGCACACAGCAGGATGCCACATACACTGCACACACTGGAGTCTTCAAGTGTCCTTACAACCATCGCAGATTGAGATGGGGAGACTGGGGCTGGGAGAGGTGAAGTGATGTGCCTTTGGCCTCCAAGCAGGGCGCTGACAGACCATGTCAGCCCAGCTTCAAACTGCATGGTCCGTTGTTCTGTGTAGCCTACCCAGAATCAGTCAATCGATCAATCAATCGATTGATCGATCAATCTCTCTTTCCTTCTCCCTCTCCTCTTTTCCTCCACCTGTTTTTCCTCTGTTGCCCTCACTGATTCCTCCATACATTCACTAAAACCTCGTGACAAGGGCTCAGGGGCCCAGAGTTCGTTCCCTCCTGCACCCTGCAGTCTGTCTTGGGCCCAGCCTTAACCTCCTTCGGCAAAAACAACTTTCCTGTGCAACCCAAGTACCAAGCAGCAGCAATACATCCTTTTTCTCAGAAGTCTAGATAGGATAAGCACGATGTTTCAGAAGAGTTCTACCAGTTAGTTAGGGATGTACTTAAAAAAAAATCAAAGGCTGGCCCCATGGCCTAGTGGTTCAGTTCACTTGCTCTGCTTTGGTGGCCCAGGGTTTTGCTGGTTCAGGTCCTGGGCACAGACCTAGCACCACTCCTCAAGCCATGCTGAGGCGGTGTCCCACATAGCAGAACTAGGAGGACCTACAACTAGAACATACAGCTATGTACTGGTGGGTTTTGGATAGAAGAAGGAGAAGGAGGAGGGGGAGGGGGAGGGGGAGGAGGGGAGGGGGAGGGGGAGGAGGAGAAGAAGAAGAAAAGATTGGCAACAGATGTTAGCTCTGGGCCAATCTTTAAAAGAAAATCAGTGAGAAAAACTCTCTATAGTCGTTAATTTATACGTTCATTCATCTAATTCATCAGTCAGCAGATAGTTGTATGAGCGCTAACTATGTGCTGGGATGACCATAGAGACTTTATGGGACTTGATGATCTTCTGGACAAGGAAACACGGGGCACTCAGGCCTGTTTTGGGCCAGGGTAAATGTGCTCATGGTTTTGTAGGAGCCTCTGAGGAGGAAAGGGCTACTTTAGTCTGAGGCTGGGGTTGGGTGAGGCCAGGGAAGGCTTCCCGGAGTAGGTGAGGGATGCATACGTCCAGCCATTGCTAAACAGATGAGCAGAAGCAAAACCCTTACATTAATCTTTTAGGACTTAAATGTTGGAAAATTAATGAGCAAACACTGTTCAGAACCCCAGCAACAAGATAACTCTGCAGAGCTGGGCTGCAGCTGGATCAGTCAGCCCACCGTCAGCAGCCTGACCATAGCCCTGGGCTCCCCCGGCTGCACCGAGGCTCAGCGCGCTATGCCACGCCTTCTCCATGGCCAGTGATGCGGGCCCCACAGTGGCTCTGGGAAGGAATTAGGATCAGTATTTGCTAATGTTCTAACCCCGTGGAGGAGGCAGTCTGGCTTCCTCCATCTCCACACAGGAGATGGGATGGTCTACCTGCCCCACCTCCCCATGACAGGCAGCACTGTCCCTAGTTAGGACTTCTGTAGTGGGAACTGGTTAATAATCAAAACAGCAGCTTTTAACTAGGGGTGAATTTACTTCTCCACTTCGAGGACATTTGCAATGTCCAGAGACATTTTTGGTTGTCACAACTGTAGAGGAGGAGGTGCACCTAGCATCTAGTGGATAGAGGCCACAGATGATGCTTAACATCCTACAGTGCACAGTAATTCAAAGTTAATTTTGGTTAAACTGGTAGGAATAAGTTGGCTATTGCCCGTAGAACATTCTGTATGCACTGCGCTCATTTACATTTGTGTGTGACATCCATTCATTTGGTCTACACTGAGCACAAGGACTACTCTAGAAGCTGGGACAACAAAGAAGAGTAAGGCACAATCAATGCATTCTAAGAACTCACAGCCCAGCAGAAGAGATGGATAAGGAAACGGTCCATATAGTAATCATCCTGTCATGAGGGCTTTGGCAGATGTGAGCCCAGAGCCTGAGGGCAGCTACACCACTCTGGGGCCAGGATCCCCATTTACCTATCTAGAAGGGAAACCTGCCCATTTTCTGACCTTGGAGTTGGCCCCCATCCCCTCTTGCACATAGTTGCTTCTCTGCTAGGGCTTCAGGCAAGGCATCCACTCATCTTGCATGGCCCAGATTCACACAGAGCCCTGTGCAGATATATAATAAAGAAAATCACTGCTCTTTTGAGTCTGGACCTAGAAATCCAAGCCGGCCAACAGTTATCTTTGTCTCATTGCCTCTTGCCTCTGGAAGGCTTTCCATCTGTGTGGTTCAAATCAAGAAACCCATTTGATTCCTTTGGAAATGCCCACATGTGTCCTTCTGTTGTTCTCAGCAGCAGGATGATAACATGCTCAACTCCCAAGATGATGGCCGAGGCAAGAAGAAGGATGGTCAGCCCGGGAGTCCCAGCAGCAGCCACCTGGCCTATGGCATCTTGGACGTCCCACCATGGTATCTCTGCATCCTCTTGGGGATCCAGGTAATGCCACCCAGCAAACACTGGGTCCAAAGAGACTCTGCCTCAAAAGCCACATCAGTGCACACCCGGGTCAAATTAGTCAAGATCCACAACTTCTTTTGCTGATATTGTTGTCTTCCGTGTAACTGAGCTCTAGGGGGGCTCAGAGCTCCTCTGGTCTCTCTTTCTGTCCAGGAGTTTGGGGGGCGGGGGAGAAATTAGCTAGGAATCTCTCTCATGCTGGGCTGATAGGTCACATCAAGAACACCAACTGGGCCATTGTTTGTTTTTTCAAGAAACTAATTTTAATTTATTTGATTGGCAACAACTAAAAAATTTGTTAACCAATGCTTGGGGAATTTTGGGAAGCGAGCTCTCTTGAACACTTTCGTTGGAGTGTTATTTGCTGCAATCTTTCTGGATGACAAAGGTTGGTGATTTCCATCAACATGTAAAACACATATACCCTTTCACCCAGTTCCCAATGCTTGAGAACTTCTCTGTGGATGTGCTGACAAGGCTTGTTCAGATCAGTACAAAGAAGTTCTTGTAACATTATTGGTAATAATGAAATCAAAACGACACAACAAACAAACAAACCTTAGAAACAACCAAAATATCCATCACAGGGAACAGGTTAAATAAATTGTGACACATCCTAACAAATGACTTTTTTATCGAGCTCTTAAAAAGAGAAAGATATATTTATCTTGCAGTTAGAGAATGTTCCCCAAGTTATATTAAATGAAAAAAGCAATGTAGATAACTATATATAGTATGATCTTTTTTTTGTTAAAAACAAACAAAAAAAAGGGGTACAACGGTAGAAATAAGTATATGTAGTAACTTCATATGTTTTGAAGGATTCACAAGAAACTAATAAATGTGTTTAGTTTTGGGAAGAGGAACTAGGAAAGGCAGGGTAGCCTTCAACTTTCATTTTTTTATTGCGCAACTTTTTATAGGATGAATTGTCTAATTTCATAGATGTGTTTGTTTTACTACTACAAACTGTTCAGTATGGGACAGCAGGAACGTGATAAACATTTTTGTTTGCTTCTTTGTGCTTTCTATAAAATAAGAACACATGTCATAATATTTTTAAAATATTATGATGAGCCAATCAAATGGATAATGTAGATATTTTATCATGAAAGGATCCTGAATTTTGTCAAGTGCTTTTTCTGCATCTATTGAGATGATTATATGATTTTTATCTTTCATCTTATTAATGTGGTGTGACATATTTATGGATTTACATATATTGAATCATCCTTTAATCCCAGGGATGAATCCCACTTGATTGTGGTGTATGATCCTTTTAATGTACTGCTGAATTCAGTTTGCTAATATTTTGTTGAGAATTTTTGCACCTCTATTTATCAGGGATAGTGTTTTTTCCTATTGTGTCCTTATCTGACTTTGGTTTTAGAGTTATGCTGGCCTCATGCAATGAATTTGGAAGTGTTCCCTCCTCTTCAGTTGTTTGGAAGAGTTTGAGTATGGGTGTTAATTCTTCTTTAAATGTTTGGTGGAATTCACCAGTGAAGCCATCTGGTCCTGGACTTTTCTTTGTTGGGAGGTTTTTGGTGACTGATTCAATCTCCTCACTTGTCATTGGTCTGTTCACATTTTCTGTTTCTTTGTGATTCACTCTTAGTAAGTTATATGTTTCTAGGAAGTTATCCATTTCTTCTAGGTTATCCAATTTGTTGGCCTATAATTGTTCATACTAGTGTCTTATGGTTCTTGTGTTTCTGTTGTATCAATTGTAACGGCTCCTTTTTCATTTCTGATTTTATTTGTTTGAGTCTTCTCTTTTTTTTCTTAGTCCAGCTAAGGGTTTATCTTTCCAGAAAGCCAGTTGATCTTTCTATTGTTTTTCTGATCTCTGTTTGATTTATTTCTTCTCTGATCTTTATTATTTCCTTTTTTCTGCTAAATTTGGACTTAGTTTGTTCTTCTTTTTCTAGTTCCTTGAGGAGTAAACTTAGATTGTTTATTTGAGATTTTTCTCTTTCCTTAATATAAGCATTGATTGTTATAAACTTCCCTTTTAGAACTGCTTTTGCTGCAGCTCATAAGTTTTGGTATCTTATGTTTCCATTTCCATTTGTCTCAAGGTATTTTTTGATTTCTTCTTTGACCCATTGGTTGTTCAGGAGTCTGTTGCTTAATTTCCATGAATCTGTGAATTTTCCAGTTTTCCTCTCATTATTGATTCCTAGTTTCATACTGCTTTAGTTGGAAAAGATACTTTGTATGAATTCAGTCTTCTTAAGTTGGATAAGACTGTTTTGGGACTTAATACATGATCCATCCTGGAGAACGTGCTCAGGCCTTCCTGGTCAATGGTCTTGCCCTCACCTTCTGCCTTGTTTTAATAATGAGCCTCTTGCCTTGTTCTTATTCTTGCAGTCCTTTCCTTGGTTCCTGTTATGTCCACCTGGGCTGTGTCTCTCCTTTGGTTTCTACCCAGAATATCTGTTCTCAGCACTAGAGTCCTGCCCAGGGTTTGCCCTGGAACCCCAGACCCTCTGGCTGGGTCCCTGCTTCTTCCTGTCAGGTCTTCCTAGTTTGTACTGTTTGCCTAGATCTTTGCCTGTCACTCATGGCCGGGCTCCTCTGAGACCAGAGATGGAGCTCTTGGCTCTGGCAGTGGCAAAGGGAATGAGGGTGGAGCAGGCAGCCACAGCATCTACATGTCCATCTACTCTCTCTGCTCTGCCCACAGCACTTCCTTACGGCCCTGGGGGGGCTTGTGGCAGTGCCGCTCATCCTGGCCAAGGACCTGTGTCTGCAGCACGACCCCCTGACCAAGAGCTACCTCATCAGCACCATGTTCTTTGTCTCTGGCATCTGTACTCTCCTGCAAGTCTTTTTCGGAGTCAGGTAAGTAAAATCCTCCCCATGGGTTCAGACTTTTACCTGCCATAGTATCAGTAAGTCTTGCTTGGCTTGTAGCAGGAGAGGCAGTTAGGAAGCTGGTGTGACATGGTAGAGGGAGCACAGACCCAGGAGTCAGAGCCTGGGTTCAAGTCCTAGCTTCAACACTTCCTATCTATATTGGCTAGGATTCTTGGTTGAAGAACACAAATCGAAATTAATTTAGGCAAAAATTTGTTCATTATTAACTGATAAGATCAAGCCAAGAGAAAGGCAGAGTGCATTGTGCATCAGGAACATGTTGAACCAGAGACTCAATGCGACTGGGACTTTCTCTCCATCTCTTGTCTCTACTCAGGTCCGCCCTTAATATTTGTGAGACCCAGGGCAAGAGTACAAATGCAGACCCACACACTCCGTGTCTAAATATCAGAGAGGTATAGACCAAACTTACAAACTCCTAAAGAAAATATGTTCTGATCATCCCACCTGGAAGGCCAGGTTTGAATTAGAATTCTCTGATTCCAGGGCCGGCTCCGTGGCCGAGTGGTTAAGTTTGCGCTCTCTGCTGCGGCGGCCCAGGATTCGGATCCTGGGCGCGGTCATGGCACCGCTCGTCAGGCCACGTTGAGGCGGCGTCCCACATCCCACAAGTGGAAGGACCTGCAACTAAGATATACAACTGTGTACAGGCGGAGTTTGGGGAGATAAAGCAGAAAAAGAAAAAAAAGATTGGCAACAGTTGTTAGCCCAGGTGCCAATCTTTAAAAAAAAAAAGAAGTCTCTGACTCCTTCAAGTTCTGCTTTGGAAACTTACAGCATGGGGAGGGCTGGCTCCAAGCCTGTGGGCTTCTCCCTTCTCTTCCCACCACAAGCTTTGCTCCAGATCACAAATGGTCTCACATGCGTGAATGTGGACACCCCAAACTGCACACCCAAGTTCCATCCACCCCACCCCCCACCAGATTCCCCAAACAGCTGCCCCTTGGCCATCCTTCAGTCCTAGGGGGTTTGCACACCAGCATCACGGTCAGCCTCCAGCAGGACAGACCTGGGGACGAGGCCCAAGCAGGCTCTGGAAGAGGCTCAAGGGTATTTGGACAGAGAATTCTTGGGACTAAAATGAGAGGGGCGCACAGACTTGACGTGGGTATAGCCCCTTCACCCCGCAGACGCCTCCCCAGAGGAGGCCAGAGTGGAGCCCGCTAGAGCATCAGGCTAAGTGCAGGGGGCTCTCCTCTCCTAGTCTGAAAACAAGGCTGTCTCTTCATTACTCTGCCAGTGCCAATGCTTCATTCTCGCAGACACACTTCCTGCACGTGTGCATAGACAGGGCTGCTGGCAGGCCTCACACTAACCCCTCAAAAGCAGGTGAGTACCACTCTGGCTGGGCTCACATTTTAAAATTCCAGGGGAGAGCTCTGATTGGCCCAGTTTAAGCCAAATGCCCAGCCCTGGACCCACTAGGGCAGCAAATATGACAACTCCCATTTGGGCAGGTTTCCCAATGAAGTGAGAAAGTTCTATTCTGAGTAGAGAAGACAGCAGACATTCACTGAACCAGATATGTGCTCTGGGATCTGCCAGATGAGGCTCATGATAATATGTGCCCTGCTCCCTTACAGTGTCATTGAGATAATCAATTGTTATTATCAGTGGAGTCACCTTTTTTTTTTTTAAACCATCCAGTCTTTTAAGTTCAGTATGCAGGCTCATAAATTTAGCCAGAATAAAATGGGGTCCTATTTCTCTGGAGCTGGCCTGGACAAAACTGTGAACGAAACCTGGAAAACACATGTTTGGAACATTCCCTCCTCATTTCCACACATCCTGTCTTCACATTTTCCACCACCACCCCCGGCCCTGCCTGCATTGCACACCACATGGTGTCTCCTTTGGGTCACCATCTCCTCAGGAAAGTCCTCTCTGTGGGTCCTCCAGACCTTGCCTGCTCACCTGCCACACCCTACATGTACACATATCATGTACAAAAGAAAATAGTATTAAATTGAAAAAAATCACAACAAATTCCATATGTTTAAAAGCAGATAAACACCACAATTTCCAAAACATACCTTGGTATTTTTCATTTTTTGACTTTCTCACAATCCCCTATAATACAGTTTTCCCCACATTTTATGGTTGCATACCCTTCAGTCCCCTCTTCATTTCACATAGAGAAGGATAGATAATTCAGTAATTCCTCTAGCAGGAGTCAGTCCAAATCTGTTTGTTATGACTGCTAGTTGGGACTCATTATCATGCCTTCACATGCAAACTGTAGTACTGCTGTAGCTTTGTGCCCCAAAACACAGGAATTCTGACCAATTCTATGGCACATGATTCCTATCAATGTTTTATAAATGCACGGTGCGTTTATCATTGTATATGCTGCGTTAATAAGCATATTCCCGACAGGAGAAAACTTCCATTTTGCCTGCACGTCAATGAGAACCAGACCTTCTCCAGTAATTTGGCGTAGCTGCTGGGTTGGCCAATTTGCCACAGACTAGCTTCTGAATGCATACATTACAAACCTTGTTTCTCATGTACCACCCACATGTGTCAAGTGGCAGGTGCTGTAGGGCACATTCAGATCATAATGTGGCCTCTGGTCCTGCACCTTCATGACATAGAATGAGCTGGCACACTGGGAATAGAGTGTTGCTAGAAACCATGATTATTCCAAGATGGCTAGCAATATATTAACAACACTTGGGTCTCGAACCATAAAATATATCCCACTACATTCAAACTAAATTTATCCTGACTCAACTCCTCCTTAGCCAGATCCTAAAAGGGCCCATGGCCCTTCAAATGCCATCTGATGCAAGGGTTAGAGTTAGGGAGGTGGCGGTGGAAGGACATAGTAGTTATAGACAATTGTGGCTGAAACCTTTTACTTTTGCAAATTTTGTGAAGGTGTATGGCTAGTGAACACATTGCAGGGCTCCTCCCTGGGCTTTAGAAGGAGCCATGCAAGTGAGGGGCCCGTCACTCTGAATCTGCTTTGATCTAATCTGTGCCAGGCCTGTATCAGCCCTGGAGCTGCAGAGGAACATGGAAAATCTTCCCTACAGTGTGCTTCTGCCTGACCTGTCTTAAGAGAAAATGACTGGACACGAAAAATTAATACCCATTTATTCCTTATCAATTATCTGAATCAAGCTCCACAGGTGTAGGCTGATACGGGGTTGGCCCATTGTTTCCAGGACAGGCTGACTGCAGGCAGCATCCAGAGGAGAATATTCCTTCCTACCGTGGTCTTTTGCTAAATCAAGTCAAGGGCACTTTCCACAGTGCTTCCTTTGCAAGTCATGTCCAGGAGCTATGCCAGTGCTGAAGTTCTCCCATTCTCTGCCGAGGAGTGGGAGACTAGCACCTACATCTTTGGCAGGTTATTTCCCTTCTCCCTCTATCTTCTCCTGTCACCATCTCTGTGAGCCAAGATTTCATACAAATTCCCCATCAAGAACCCAAAGAGGTACAGGGTTTGGTCTGGTCTGTCTCTTAGGCCCCTAAGGTCCAGGAACCCTCCCGTCTTCCCAGTATTGGCCCCTGGAATGTCAGATGCTACAGTAGCATTAGACAGGCCTTGCAGCAGCCTGCCTGGATTCCCAAGAACCCCTCAGCCCTGCCCCAGCTCCATGGAGAGTTACAAATACAAACTCTTCTGCATTAAAGGGAAGAGCCCTTCCCCTTAAACCTGAGATGGTGTTAATTATCCTTATGGAAAAGCTTTGAGCTTGGAAACTGGAGGCTGGAATTCCAGTCCTCACTTCTGTGCTGTGGGAACTTGGACAAGTCATTGATGCTCTCCAAGGCTCAATTTTCTCATCTGTAAGATGAAGGAGTTGAACTATATAATATCTAAAAGCCCCTTACATCTCTAATATTGTAGACACCCATGATGGTGACAGAGAAGATGAGGAAGTGCCATGTTTCAAGTGAATAATCAGTAGTAAAAGTGCCTGTGGGCCTAGCCTTCTGGTAAGTTCTGTGAGAGACACAAACTAATCAGGAGCTAAGGTTCAAAGAACTTACACCCTAATTAAACATGCAAAGAAAGAGGGAAATAAATCATGCTAATGTCATTAGACTGAGGTGGGGGCAGGGATATACTTGATTTTGGTTCTGCCCATGAAAATGGATTTCCACCTCAGATGCTAATGAGTAACTGCCTAAGATATTACAGATTGTAAAACCTTACTGACAGCTTATGAATCAAAGGCCAAGTCGATTTGATTATCAATTATCAGCTAACCAGGATTTTATGGTGTACTTTTCTAGATTAGAAACAAAATGTTGATGTTGCAGTAAGATTTCAGAACGTTTTAGTACTTAAAACCATGTTAAATAATCAAAAAGGAATGGTAAGAGGCCATCACTGCTGCTTCTGATATGAGAGCTCATGAGCGCCATGCCCAGTGTGGGGCAGGGAGTGGTAAGCCTTGGCAGCGTTGACAGCTGCTCCCTGCTATGACTTTAGGGCTTTCCTCGCTCAGGTGCTCACCTCTGAAATTCCTGGAAGGGCATACTTCACCATTCATTTCAAAATAAGAGGTTAAGTTTGAAAGGCAATCACCAGGGGGAAATCTAATATTGACTATATGTAATTCTGGGTTTTAACTCCATCTCTGGAATTATTTGCGACTTTACCAGCTGATTTCTTTTTCTGGAGTGCTTCCAGGTGATATGACTGCTTTTCGATTTTCCTGGGAATATCTCAAGTGTGGAGCAAGCACTCCCGCCACAAAGTGTTCGCTTGCATGCAGTTTCGCCTGAGTCAGCCCTGCCCTTGGTCCTTTTCATCCACCTACTTCCCTGTGGGCCGAGCCCCGCCGTGTCCTAGCTCTGCACCTGTCCCTCGTTATGCAGAAAGGCCACACCCATCACAAGAGGTCTGCAGCCACCTTGCTCCTGCCCTGTTGACAGCTAGGTCACGAGATGTGCCCTTGGAGCTCTGGCTGGAGCAGCAACAGTGGTGGCCGTTGGGGTGGAAGAGTGACCTGGCCCTCAGACACATCAGAGGAGGGAGAGGGGTTGATGTGTCCCAAAGAGGGGGCTGGTGCTTCTGCTTCCTGTGGGTTTGAGTTGGACGGTTATCCACAGGGAAGGTGCGCGATGGGCTTTCCCGAAATTTAGCAGGTCCTTACCTGCTTGCTGTAGGGAGCCCAGTAAAACATGAACAAAGTGCTCTTTGTCCAAGAGCGAAGTAGTTGGGGCTCTTGGGGTGCCCAGGATTTCTCAGAACCCAGTGACCCTTTTAAATTCAAGAAGAATTCATCAGTCCCCTCCTACATTCCTGAGGCTCTGCTCCCCATCCTGACCTATTTCAAAGAAAAGTCCCTTTGACATTCTCTTTTACCCACTCATTGGATTGGCTCCAAGAAGGGGACGTCAGAATGATGTCACAGGTGAGATTGGATTCCAGTGACTCAGATGCCTCTGTTCCCAACTGTGGACCTCTTCCCCATTTACCCACTGGCCCCTCAAACTCCACATGGCCCCACCCCAAACCTCCTCAGGGTTCCTGGTTCCTGTTCCTCCTCATCCCTCCAGGTTCCTGGATGCACAGGACATACTGCCCTGCCCAGTGGGGACTTAGTGCTCCCTCTCCTTTCTACTCCTGACAATATTTGCTTTTCTTTTCTCTCAGAGTCCACACATTTCTGTGAAAAGGAACTGTTTTTTAATTTTTGAAAAGCCTTGAGTCTTAAATTAGATAATGCACATAAAGTGCTTAGCTCAGCACAGAAAATCTATTTTTCACACCAAGAAAAGGATTGTACCATACAGACAATTTTGCACCCTCCCTTCCTTTTTTAATAATTAAGAAAATTTAATTGTGGCAAAAAACACTCCTCCCCCTTTTATAAACATATGCAAAGCATTGTAAATATCTTTCAGTTTCAATAAACACACTTCCACAACAGAACTTTTTAAAAAATGATAACAAAGTATTCCATATTCTAGAATATATAAGTATATTCTGGCTTATTTAACCATTTCCTATTAAAGAACATTTAAGTTGTTTCAAGTTTTTCACTATTGTAATAGTGACCAATGTAATTCATAATTATGAGAGGTGTAAATTTTATATGTACTGATAATCATTTATCTAGTTAAAGACAGAAAAAGAACTGGAAGAAATGTTATACATTTCTGGGTGATATACATTATATATGAAAGGTACATATTATATATGTGCTGATAAAGTTTATCTAGTTAAAGATAAAAAGAGGACCGAAACAAAATTTTGATGATTATTTCTGGGTTGTAGAATTAGGGTGACAAATTTATTCTTTATACTTTTCTTTACTTGCCATTTGTTTTTCTTCAAAGTCCATGTGTTACTTTATAACTGGGAAAAATAAAAACCACTTAAAATGTTATTTTAGAAAAGTATCAGGGTGTGTTTTGTGAGCTACACCCTTTGAATCTGTGCCTGAGAGCAAAGGTTTAGAAGGCTGCCCATTACCTTCTTGGAAGGGGGCCGGGGAGCTATGGAGCAAGACCCCTGCCTTGAGATAACTTATGACAATCTGCAACCTTTGTCACCCCACCTGCTTTTATCTTTGTTTCCCTGATCTGTTTCCCTGTGATGATCAGCATTAAAGCCCCTAAAAACAAGAAAGGGCAGGCGTGCATGTATTCGGTGCAGAACAGAAGGAAGGACTGGAGCAATGGCCCGCAGTCCACCGTCAGTTCATGGGGGAGGGGACAGGTGTCAAAGGCACACTCAGGGCAGTGGGTAGCGACGGGTTTAAAGAAGACAGATGAACAGGCTTTCCCTCGCCACCAGAGATCTCCCCGTTTTCTTCCAGGCAGAGGCAAGCACTCTCATCCCTCCAAGCTGATTATTTAGGCATTTTCCTCCAAGTCTCTAACTAACACGCCTCT
This sequence comes from Equus asinus, assembly GCF_041296235.1. Classification (NCBI taxonomy): domain Eukaryota; kingdom Metazoa; phylum Chordata; class Mammalia; order Perissodactyla; family Equidae; genus Equus; species Equus asinus. Next base: position 189,350,948 of record NC_091790.1, on the reverse strand, counting down.
GTTTTAGGCATTCCTGGTTGATGTGCCGACATGGATGAGTACAATTTCTTTTTCTCTCACAGCCTCTCCCTCCCACCACATACAAGCACATTTCCCATCCTCCTGTTCTCCTACATTCCCAGCACAGATCACTATTCGGTGCTTACGTTATAATGACTATGATGATATTCAGATCTGAATCACAAAGCTCCTTTCCTGCTCAACTTTTTGTTTACCCTGTAGCTAAAATCTTTCTTGTTTTTAATATGCTTAATTTTCTAAGTTCTTACTTCTAATTCAATTTTAAACTCTCTTCTTGTTGTCTGAATCTCTTCTTAATAATTTCATTCACATCGCACAGTCAATCAGGTTCATCTTCTTGATGAATTTCTCCTGGAGCCCTCTGACTTGCTGGAGTTTGGAATGGTGGCTGCCTGTGCCTGGTGCTCAGCTGTCATCCTCAGATGCCTCTTCACCCTCATGCTGGGAATTCCCTTCATGCCAGTTCTCAAGTCTAGATTTCTTGTTCCCATAGCTTCCTCTTTCTTTGGTGGAACACAATTATCTAGTAGCTTCCTGAGAAAGGGTACATGGGAGGTAAATTTTGTAAGAGTTTGTGTAAGTGAAAATGTGTTGATTCTTCTGTGACACTTGATTGATAGCTTTGCTTGGTATAGAATTTTAGGTTGGAAATAATTTTCTTTCAGAATCTTGAAAGCATTCTTCCATTGTCTTCTAGCTTCCAATGTGATTTTAAGAAGTCCTAAGCCTATATGCCCTTCCTCTCTCTCTGCAAGATTTTGTACAGGCCCAAGTTGTGCTGGGTTTTCTGTCTATTTAGCATTTAACTGGGAGAGGTCTTTTAGTCACAGTGTCTAAGTCACAACATCAACAATGAGCATCCTGTTGCTAAACCCAGTAGACTTCCTCTTAGTACTTTTCCATCCACTGACCCCCACCCTGCTCCTTGGTGATAAATTCCCACATTTCATGTTGTGTTGGAAGTTGAGCCTGATCTCTCTCCCACCACAAAATCCCATTGTAGAGCCCCTCCCTTGAATAAAGTCTGCCTTAACATCTTTAACAAGTTTCATGAATAATATTTTCTTTAACAGGACTACATGAGAGCTCAGAGAGAAGGGTTGAGGCTTAATTTCCCAATACTTCCAAAAGTTTAGATGTTCCTAGTTGATGGGCCAAAATGGGACTACAAAGAGAGGAGAAAAATGTCCCACCTAATCGTTAGCATAAATCCTTCAAGTAGATTTTTCTTAACACAAGTCCTGTTGTCACTTGTCCTTATAACAAACACACTGTTGCAATTTGGCCCGTGACTCAGACTTTCTCATCAGGGCTCCCCCACTTCCCAGCTGAACCCTGCAACTGGCTTCTTCCTGGCATCAATTTCCTCATACACAGACAGTACAGTGTCATCCTACCCACCCTGAAGTACTCTTGAGGTAACGAAATGAAAATGTTGCGCAGTTTTTAAGTACTCTATAAACTTAGATGTTAATATGACCCCCAGGGACACATTTCTGTGGCTTTGCCAACCTAAAATACTAATCCTATCAGACTTTTAGGATACATTCCCGAGGCTGCAGATTTTGACATTTTACTTCTTCTTAGAAAACATGAAAGTCACTGTTGTAAAGGAAAATGGTCGGGAGTTTTCTCTTGTTTGTACGTAAGCAGACTGATGAGATGGTGAAGGGTGGAGAGAGGAGGAGGATGGACAGAGAGAGTCTGCCCATGTTTCTATGGGATGTTGTCAGGGTGGCAGTGGAGATTTGCACCCAGACTCAATCCATCTGAGCCCAGACTTGCTTTGTCTGCAATGATTCATGAGGCTGGCTGTGTGTGAGATGGGGTAGGGAGAGGGAGAAGGAATAGGTGGAAAATGAAATTGGAAGGTCTGAGTATAGAGTGCAAGTCAGGTCCTTACTGTAACATATTTGTAAGTCCCTGTAAACCCTACTTGGAACAAGATGAAGTGTAAATCAACAGCTAAAGTTAATACTTGTTATGTTGGGACTTGTGGCACATTACTAGAGCACATCCTCCAAATAAAATCCAACAAAAACAAACAAAAAAAGAGATAGAGACAGTGAGAGAGAGAGAGAGGATCTGAAATTGATCCAACAATACTAGGATGATAAGCTTCCAAATAATTAGTAGATCCAATAAAAGCAACTCCATCCCAATTGATATATGTTGTGACACCATGTGAAGAGAGCTATACATCAGATATTAACCCTTAAATGTTAACATAAGCCCCTAAAGTAGACAGACACTGTCTACTTTAAGAACTAGAACAGGGGCCGGCTCCTTGGCTGAGTGGTTAAGTTCACATGCTCTGCTTCAGTGGCCCAGGGTTTTCCTGGTTCAGATCCTGGACGCAGACATGGCACCACTCCTCAAGCTGTGCTGAGGCGGTGTCCTACATAGCACAACCAGAAGGAACTACAACTAGAATACACAACTATGTACTGGGGGGCTTTGGTGAGAAAGAAAAAAAAAGAAAGAAGATTGGCAACAGATGTTAGCTCAGGTGCCAGTCTTTAAAAAAAAAGAAAAAAAGAGCTAGATCAGAGGAAATAACACAGAGGAGTAAAGTGAAAGCTGTGAAGGGCTGTGCAGGTAATGCCGTGCTACCTGAGGGGCTGAGAGGATGCCACAGAGCAAGGGGTCATTGAGGCAGAGATGCAGCCTTGGACCCACCCAAGCACCTGGAGTCCAACAACGCAAAAGAAAACAGGGATCATAGAAGACAAATCTTAGAGAACCAACCTGCAAGAAATGGAAATCCAGAAACAACAGTAAAAACAGTCTCACATGATAACATCTGTTATTTAAGGGAAACATTAAGAAAATGTCCTGATGTGCACTACATTCTCAGGAAGTACCCACACATTTCAGAGGAAATAAGAATTACAATTACTGCTACTTATTGAGCTCTCTATGCCCTAGGCATTGGGCTAAGTATTTACATATATTTTTTCTTCACAGCTACTCCTTGAGGAGAGTCTGTTGTCTTTACTTTACTGAAGGGGACACAGGCTTGCAGAAGTTGGGCAACATGCCTGGGTCACACACTAATAAGGTAGAGCCAGATTTAAATTCGCCTTTGGTCTATGCCATGATGTTAATTGGTGTCACAGGGCAGTGATGACAAGTGAGGAGACCCAAGTACTTGTCCTAGTTAACTCTGTGACCTTGGGCCCCAGATCCCCTATCTATAAAGTGACAAGGCCAGGCTGCATACATTTCACAGGCTCTTCTAGTTCTAAGTTGTTGAGGTTTTAATCAACAGGCACGTGTATAATAATAGTGAATCATACTCATGGGAAAATTTAAAAAAAAAAGAGTTGCCATGGTACCAGATAAATTAATATGAAATTTAAAAGAGCACTGAGATACACATTAAGGTCATCATAAAAGGTAAGAGAGATGCTAAACAATGAAAGCCTAGTAATGATACTGGTACGTATATCCCAAACATGTACCAGGAAAGTGTATAATGGAAAACCTAGTAGAAATGCAGGAAATATATGTAGATCTATCTATGTATGTATCTATTCTATCAATCACTTATCTACCTCTCTCTCAAAAGGGTACCAATAAGAAGTTATGGGAAAGAAATGGGAATGCTAACAAAATGAAGTGAGGAAAGAGAGGACTCAATGGAAAATGGAGTTGGAAGGTCTGAGTACAGAATAATGGGGGAAGAATTTATTGATATACTGTGTGAACCTAAAGTTAAGACATGATAATACACTGAAGCAAATAAATGGAAAAAAATTCATCTTGCTCTTGAACATAAAAGGTATTTAGCAATACAAAAAGGCACAAAGTCCATATCATATTATCCCAAGTACATGCAATAATCTTGAAAGAAAATAACACGAACAGAGTTAGAAAAGTGCTCAGCTACTTGAAAATTTTGAAATACTCCCTTAAATAATTTCTGAGTTAGGGATGAATTCCTACATACAATAACAGAAAACACTTTTTAAAAATGAAAAGCTCACTATTGTAAGTAAAGAATTATTATAAATATATTTTGACAGTATTCAAATTCTATGTAATGAATAGACAGCTTATAGGCAAGGAAAAACACATGAAATCACATGAATGAGTGCACATCTTTCTTGACTTAATGAAATGCAAATTAACATTTGTTAGGGTTTCATTATATGCTTATTAAACTGAAAAAAAGTAATAATAATAAAACCCAATGTTGGAAGGATTTTTGTGGCACCGGCCTCAGCGCTGGAGGGATAGAAAAAAAAAATACTGAATCCCAGCCCTCATGGAACCCAGTAATACCGAAATGGCTGAGGCAGTGGTGGCACACTAACGTGGTGGGGTGTGTGTAAGCCTCCCTGAAAGTGCTTGCTAAGGTGTTCAAAGCAATCCCTGAGAGGCAGTCAGGGATATACATGGTTAGTTAGTACGAGGACTAACAGAAATGTGTAACTAGAATAGCACTGGGAGCTTTTTCCCCCTCACTGTGGTATTCCCAATACCTGGCACCCAGTGCCTGCCACCACAGCAGGTCCTCAAAAAACATTTGTTGAATGAATGAAATGTGCATAGAAAATTACAGCAAAAAATTAAAACACAAGTCCTATATTATGTACTCTCTGGTTATACCTTTATACAAAGATGTCTATGTTCATTTTAAAAGCTCAAAAGGAAGTTTGCAATGATCTAAGTATAGCGAGTTTCCCTTCTCTGTCAAGGTACTTAGATGTGCAATGTATTCCATTCTATTTTGGAGCGTTATGGGTCTAGATTTATGCATCTAGATCAGTTGTTCTTGGCCCCGGCTGCACGTTGGAATCACCCAGAGCTTTATGCACTCGCCCTGCTGGGGCGCGCTCCTAGACAAGCCCGTTAACTTGTCTGAGGGTGATGCCCAGACATCGCTGATTCCAATATTCAGCTAGGATACAAGGGCCACCTAGACAGCAAAATTCTTTCATACACTTTATATTTTATTATATAAACTATGTTCAGTCATTCTCCAGAATAGTCCTTTAAGCTGTCTTCATGGAATCCTGAGTTCAAAAATACCCAGCTAGTATTGTTAAGAAAAAGTACTTGACCAGGGTGGGCCATGCTGACAAATGCAATCAAGAGGCTGGGGTACCCCTGTTCCATCCCCACTCCTCCAAATTCTAGCATCCAGGGCGGGCAGACTTAATAGCTTCTGACCTCTAGTAAGAGAGGGTTGGTGGAGGTTGACTTGTGAGGCTGTGTTCACCTTGAAGGGAGGACAAGCCAGGGAGGCACTGCTAGAAGTTCTCACAGAGGCTAGAGTGAGACACCGACCAGGAGTGAGAGGGGCCTGGATGGGTGACACGCCCTGACAACTGACCTCTGTCCTCTTCTGTCCATGTGATCAAAAAGAGCCTGTAGGTGGAGGTCTGGGTCTGCTATTCAGTTTGAAGACACAGAAGACTCTGGCAACCCAGACTCTAGGCTGTGCATCTCTTGTCAGTGGGGAACTCCACATGTGTGAGCTGTGCTTTGATCCTTGGTCAGGGAAGATTCTCTGGGACTGGGGTAGACAATGGCACTCACTACCTGTGTTTGCTGAGCTCTGTGCTGTCTCCAGACCTTTTCCCAGCACCTGACTCTCTCCTCCTGGGCTTGCCTCTCCAGGACTGGGGTTAGGTCTGCTTGTCTTTCCCCTCCCCACCTCTCCTACCTGTCCAAAGTGTAGCAGAGTTCATGGGTCTGACTTGGAGCTTGGCAGGAGTTCCCTGTAAACTGAGGACAACAGGGGTCATGTGTTGCCTGGAAATTGAGGTAGGACTTGGGATTAAAAGGGGCCAGTGACGGACTAGTACTAAAGGATCTTATGGGTAACCACATCCTTTCCCCTCCTCCAGGCTGCCCATTCTCCAGGGAGGGTCATTTGGTTTTGTGGCGCCCTCCCTGGCCATGCTTTCCCTTCCTGCCTGGAAATGCCCCGAGTGGACACTCAATGCCAGCCAGGTGAACGCCAGCTCTCCTGAATTCACCGAGGAATGGCAGAAGAGGATCCGAGAGGTAATGGGGCAGGGGAAGTGGATGGGAGGAATGGAGGGGTACTCAACAGGGGCTCCCGAGATGACTCATTTGTTCAACTTTCATTGTTCAGCTCATGGCTGGGCAAGATTCCCGGCTTTAAAATACTGCTGTTTTTTCCTGTCTTTTAATTATAGCCATTTTGACCTGAGTGCGGTGATATCTCATGGTAGTTTTGATTTGAATTTCCCTGATAGTTAATGATGTTGAACATGTTTTCATATACCTGTTGGCCATCCATATATCTTCTTTGGCGAAATCTCTGTTCAGATCTTTGCCCAATTTTTTAATTGGGTTGTTGGTTTTTTGTTGTTGAGATGTATGAGTTCTTTGTATATTTTGGATATTAACCCCTTATCTGATATATGGTTTGCAAGTATCTTCTCCCAGTTGTTAGGTTGTCTTTTAATTTTGTTGATGGTTTCCTTTGCTGTGCAGAAGCTTTTTATTTTGATGTAGTTCCATTTGTTTATTTTTTCTTTTGTTTCTCTTGCCTGGTCAGACATGGTACTTGAAAATATGCTGCTAAGATCGATGTCAAAGAGTGTACTGCCTATGTTTTCTTCTAGAAGTTTTATGGTTTCAGGTCTTAAATTCAAGTCTTTAATCCATTTTGAGTTGATTTTTGTGCACAGTGTAATGTAATGGTCTACTTTCATTCTTTTGCATGTGGCTGCCCAGTTTTCCCAACACCATTTATTGAAGAGACTCCCTTCTCCATTGTATGCTTTTGGCTCCCTTGTCAAAAATTAGCTGTCCATATATCCAACTTATTTTAAATGTAAAGGGCAAAGGAGCATTATTCGAAACAGTAATTTGTATTTCTGCCGCCATCTTTCTTTTTGTCCACTGGGAGCCCTTCTTAGCCCATTCCCTTGCTTCTGTTGGAGGAAGAGATTTTGAGTCATTCTCTTCTATACTTTAAATAGTGGGCAGCAAAAGTAACACTGTTAAACCCTCTTGTGTTTCCTTCCCCTAGGTACTTTCAAATGATTTAATAAGTGTATTGTCACTGGATCCTCTCCATTGGTTAAGTTTCACCCTGAACACACTGGAGTTTCCAATCTGGCCCATAAGTACCAGCAGAATTCCAACAATTGAACTAAATTGATTTCTATTATTTCTATCTTTTAGGGAACATGACCAAATCCCTAGTCCTGGGAAAATAAGGCTTCGTTACCTTCTCATTCCTCCACCCATCATTTAGGACCTGCTACACTGACAACTCACTTTTGTGCCCCACAGTTTAGCTTCACATTATCCTAGCCTGGAAAGCCAGCCCTTTGTGCTTTTGTCTCACACATTTTGTTGGTTCAAGCACATTCTAATTTGCAATAATTTCACTGCTTTTCCGAAGTGATATGACACACGAAAAGATCACTTGATATGGTATTTCTTGGTCCACTCCTGTCCTGTTCAGGCTGTGAAAAGTGATCCTTAAGCTGTTAGATAGATAAATTGATATTCATGTTGGTCAATCTGGGTCACCAGCCTTCTTATAGTAGTCTGGGCCAGGGCTTCACTTGCAGAAGAGGCAAAGCTCAGTTCAGAAACACTGTCAATACCAGTTTAAAAAATGTTCGAATCTCCCATGTTCTGTGAAATGTCCAGTATGGCCAGCCTACCAGCTCTATGGTGGGCCATGTATCCTCATATTCTCCCACCAAAGGCACATGCGCCCACTGCTATTGGCAATGTGGATCATCACGGGCCACATAAGCAACTTCAAGTGGAGATGAGGATTATGTTGTTTGTGAGTCCATGTGCCTGTGGCTTGTGGCCCAAGGTGTCATCTCCTGGGCCTAGTGACTACATTCAAAATCATACTTCTCTCTTCTTTTTAAGACTGAGGGGCATCAACATGAACTTCCAGTAATGGAAATTTGAGTATAAAGTCCTATCCTACAAGAGGTGATATTTCAATTGAGCTTTCTGTGATCCGCTTGCCAGACCAAACTGCTAGACCATCGGCCACAGTCCAAGAATCTATATAATTACATAGGGATAATTCCAGGTATTTATGTGTGCAGTCAGTCACATCACACATAACTTGGACCACTGGCTGGATTTAGACGTGCCTTACTTCTTCCATCAAGGTCCTTCTGTGGAAATGCTATTGTTACCGAACCTGAAGTGAGTTCACTCACCCGTTGCACAGCAAGCCAATTTCTGACACCCAGTGTGGTGGAAGAAAGTAGGAATTTTATTTTTACACAGCGCTGAGCAAGGAGAGAGGGCAGCTAACGCTGAAATCCCAAACTCCCCGAAAAGCTAAGAGGAAGGGTTTTTATTTGGGGTTTTAGGTAAAGTTGCTGGTCAGCAGCTTTCCCACCAGCCTGTATCTCTTTGTGGGGAGGAGATGATCCAGGTGCTTGTCCTTGATGGTGTCAGTCTCCATGGAGGATAGTGGATTCTGGAGCCAGGAAGCCAGAGAGTAAGCAGGGAATGAGTGTTTTGGTTTTAACCCCATATATGCTGGGTTTAATGTGGGGAAACAGATATCAGGGTTGGTATCACTATACTCTTCCAGTCTCAGACTTTCTCAGCTGGGTGAGCAGCACCTTTAGCAAGATTCCAACCAGTGCTTTTTGAATGCAAAGACTCACACAGCGGCATCCAAGTCTGTGTTGCTAGAGTTAGATTATCTTGTGAGGTGGTGTCCACCCCAGGGGAGAGGGGACTGTCACTTGCTTATGGATCCTATGAACCCATCCTGGGTAAAACCTTTTCTTCTCCTGAATATAACTATTTCCCTTTAATCGCCCCTTCCTTGTTTGAATATTTTCCTGACATCAGTCAAAATGTGATTGGGATCTCTGACCTCAGAGTTATTTGGTGACACTCAGTAGTGGTCTAATTCTAAACAGCACCCAGTAGAAGACTAGTCAGCAATGGTCTTTCAGAGGGAGAGTGGTTGGGTAGCTGCTCCAAGCCACATCCACACCAAAAGCCCCATGGCAGAACTGAAGCATCTGGCTTCTATCGGGGTCAGTCCTCATTCAGCATGCACTCCACCACCAACACTTCCGATTCCTCAGGGAGCACTGACTTGTAAGATCACAGTAGACAGTCTGGGCCAGGACTTGTGACTCTCAGCCAACACCTTCTGCTGTTCTTCCCTCTCCAAAACAGCCCTTTACCCGTGCCTGTGCTCTCATATGCAGTCCAAAAGGGCACCCAGATGTGGGTGAACTTCAATAATCTCATCAAGTCCTTGTGCTTCCTTTTTATCTCAGGGTGGACCCAGAGTTAACAGGGCTTTTTTAAAGAACTTTTCCATGTAATTCCAGAGCAAGATATAGTTAAGAATTTCACTTCTCAGGCTGGTGGGCCCTGGATTTTTTCCAGGTTGACTGGTTAATCTCCTAATATTGTGGGTTGCACTACCTTTTCCAAATTAGGCTTTTTTTTTTTCAGTGCAGCCTAGTTTTATTATTTCATCATAGAATGAATCACAGAACGCATGTAGTTGGTGGAGGCGTTCTTTTGTTTTTGTTTTTTCTGTCCTCCAGGGATCCTATACTTGGCATTAGTAAATCCAGATTAAAACCAAGCAAAGAATGAGAAGCAGGGTTGCCTTACCCTGCCCTGCTAGATGCCAGGGGCGGGATTTCCCTTTCACTCAGCCTTCCTGAGAACTATAATTCCTTAGGCAAGAATCTCTTACCTTCATATTATCCAGGAAGACAGACCTGACAGGGAAATCCTTCTCTTCTCCCACCTGAGCACTTCCTTCCGCTGCTCAAATCCTCCCTGTGTTCTGATGAGGTGTCTGCCTCCACCACTGCAAGGGCACGAACCATCACCACATTCAGAAGCAGTTACCCTGTGTTTTGAGGACACTGGGCAAGAGTTACGGGAAAGAAGTCCCCTGGGGCTTGAACAGTATTAGTCACGAAAGAGATGTTTAGGGATATGGGCCATGCTGCGCCTGCACTGAGCACCGCATCCCAAGGGTCAGAGACACCATATTTTCTTTAATACATTTACGGTTTATTTTTGTGTTTGTGATACATGGAGTCTTCTAAGGTGAAAGTCAGCAAACTATGGCTCTTGGGCCACATCAGCCTGTGGTCTGTTTTTTTACTTCCCACAAACTAAGAATGGTTTTTACATTTTAAAAGGTTGTTTAAAAAAAGAATATGTGATAGCAACCACATGTGGCCCACAAAGCCTGAAATATTTTCTCTCTGGCCTTTCAGAGAAAAACTTTGCCAACCCATACTCTAAGACACAGGGCCCAGGGAAGGGCTTCCTCCTGCGCAGGGCTCAGACAGTAGTCTCTACTACTTTTTCCACATCACCTCCAAGTGTCCAACACAGTGAGCCCAAACCCGCAGTCTTCTCTGTGGTATTGTAGCTCCCTCTGCTGGTCCAATGTTTCTCCAGTGCTATGACAGGAGAAAAAAGTTCTTATCAATTTCACCCTCGTTTTATTAATTGTTTGATTGATTGGTTAAATTCACTGAGCCAGTCTATTGGAATTTAAGGTACATTCACCATATTTCGCTGAGTTATATTTGTCTACACACCTCTCAAGTCTTGAAACCACTGATGGTGGCAGGCCAATTGTCCATCACAATCCCAGCCCCAGATGAAAGTGATGTGAACACAGGACCAATAGGAATGTCCTCACTTAACAGATACAAGAAGTAAAGGAGAGGTAAAAGTGAACAATGACTCTATTTTAAGGAAATGGTGGTAGCAGAAAAAGTAGAAAACCATGAGAAGAGATGGCAAGTTCAGTTTTCAACAGATTAGACCAATTTAAACTTCACCTTCCAGTATCATGGTAGTTTTTATTTATGTACTTATATATGCTTATATGTAAGTGAAATAAATGACAGGAATGATACAAGTGATGAGAGGGAGAAATTAGAATTATTTTGTTATTGTAAGGTGCTCACACTACCTATGAAGTGGTATAGTGTTATTTGAAAGTGGACTTAGATTAGCTGTAAATGTATGTGGCAAACTCTAGGGAAACCACTGAAAAGTAAGAAAAAGAAGTATAACTGGAGAGAAAATGGGATCATACAAAATGCTCAAGTAAAACCACAAAAAGCAGAAAAGGAGTGGAAGGCAGAAATAGGAACAAAGGATAAGGGTAACGAATAGAAAAGAGTAACAAATATAGTTGATATGAACCCAACTATTTCAATAGTCACTTTCAACATCAATAGTCTGAATGCATCAATGAAAAGGCAGAGAATGTCAGAGTGGATCAAAAAACAAGACCCAACTATATGATGTCTACAAGAAACCCACTTTAACTAGAAAGACACAGATGGATTAAAAGTAGGTGGATGGAGAAAGATATACCATGCTAACACAAATCGCAAGAAAGCGGGAGTCACTATGTTACCTGCAGAAAGAGAAGACTTGAAAGCAAGGAAACTTTTCAGGGATAAAATAGAATGTATAACATCCAAACCAGTAAAGTAAAACAGGAGAAGTAAAGCAAACTCTATCAGTCCAAGAGATCAAGGGCTGGCAGACTATAGTCCAGGAGCCAAATCTGGCCAGTTGCCTGTTTTCGTAGAGCCCACATGCTAAAAGTGGTTTTATATTTTAAATGGTTGAAAAAAAATCAAATTAAGAATAGTATTTTGTGACATGACAAAATTACATGAAATTCAAATTTCAGTGCCTGTAAATGAAGTTTTATTGGAACAAGCCAGGCTCATTTGCTTACTGCTTGCTTGGAAAAGTTTTGATAGAGCCCATATTGGCCACAAAGCTTAAAATATTCACTATCTGGTCCTTTACAGAAAAAAAAAGTGGCCAACTCCTGCAATAGAAAGTAGTTTCAATAGAAAGAAAACAGAAAAATAAAGCAGCAAGGTATTCAATACACTGCTGAGTGAGGCTTGTATTGAGTCATCATCATCATCACTGTGATCAATAAATAATTTTGAAGGCAACTCCCTGAAAAACTTCCCATTAAGTGAAAATGTCCAACAGCTCGTTGGAAATCCACAGCTGGAAGAGGAGCAAGATCAGAGCTCTTCTTTCCTCGGTTCCTTTGGGGTCCAGCTTTGCCCCTGCACTGCCTCTGAATGTACCACCTAGGGCTGACCAGATCTAGAAGTGGGCTGCAGCAGCTGGGCCTGTCATGGTGGCCTGGGCTCGACTGGGGCCCACAGTCCTGCTGCAAGCTGTGAGGGGCCTGAGCTGCACTCTTCCTCTTCAGTTGCAGGGTGCCATCATGGTCGCTTCCTGTGTCCAGATTCTAGTGGGCTTCTCAGGCCTCATTGGCTTCCTCATGCGCTTCATTGGCCCCTTGACCATTGCTCCGACCATCTCCCTGGTGGCCCTGCCTCTCTTCGATTCTGCGGGCAATAATGCCGGGACCCACTGGGGGGTTGCTGCCATGTAAGTACTCTCTGGGCAGGGAGTGGCATCAAGTTCTCTTTGGTGGAAGATTACCCAGGAAGAATAGTAAGAGTGCTTGCTGTTGGCAAACTCTTGTGCTTTAGAAATACTTTCATGAGCATTATGATACCTTAAGAAGCAGGAAAACTGCTACTTCTAATTTATTACTCTTACTACTTATTACATTATTAGTACTCACAGATGGTGAGTTCATCACAGGCAGTGTATAAGAACACTTGATGTACTGTTCATGAAAAGTTGATACTGCTGGTCCCCTGCCTCCTAGGTTTTCATTGAGCAAATGTTTGTAAACTTCTTTCTGGCCCCCAGGAAGGCTACAAAGACATGGCCCCAGCTCTCAAGCATCTTGTAGTGTGTGGGAGAGAGACAAGACTGGGATCCACATACCTATGACACCAGGAGACAGTGATGAGAGTCGTAGAATGACATGCACGTTCAGGGGAGCGGGTGAGGACAGCCAGCTGGGAGGATCAGGAAGGCTCCCTGGAAAAAGAGGCCTTAAGCGTTTAAATGGAGCTTTGAATGGAGTTGGGGATGACACTGGACACTGTCATTCACTCTGCCTCTTGTGGTCTGACCACAAGGACCTGCAGAATGACCTGGGAGAGAAGGCCTTCTCTGCCTCTGGCCTCATTGGCCCCACCTGCTGGAACCATTGAGCTGCTTATCCCCAGGGACTAACAGCCTCCCTTCCCACTCCTCCCCCTCAGCCACCAGCAGCTTCTGGAAGACAACAGCCCACCCTTGCAGAGATGGCAGGATGCTGCCTGTGCTGCAGAGTGGGGTCTAGATGGGACCCTCCCAGCTTGGCCATGGCCCCGAATCCCAGAGACCTGTGGTAGCCCAGCTTTCAGGACCCTCACTCGGGATGAGCCCCAGCTCACCAGCTTGGGTGTGGTTTGTTTCTGTTTCAGGACCATCTTCCTCATCGTGCTGTTTTCTCAGTACCTGAAAAACGTCGCAGTGCCCATGCCCATTTATGGACGAGAGAAGAAGGGTCACACCTCGAAGTTCTACCTGTTTCAGGTCTTCCCTGTAAGAAGCACTCCCCACCCCCTTCCATGCTGAGTTGACTCACCTGGAGAGTGAGGCACAGCCTTTCACACTCCCAGATGGCCCCCAAAGCAAGTGCTCCCCCATCTGCAGTGGCCTCTCCTCCTCAGCCTTCCTTCATCCACCAGAGAAGAGAAGGAGGCCGAGAGAAGGCCGGCAGCCTATGGGGGCACTTCCTGACCCTTGGTGGAATGCCATCCCATGTCCTACCTCTATCCTTCTTTCCTCGGAGCAGAGAACCCTGCTCTAGGTCGCTGCTCTGGGCTCCCGTGTGGGACAGCCTTCTCACTTTCCCCGGGCCGTCCTCATAGCAAGGTACCAAGAGACACAGCCAGCTTCACTGCTAATTGCACAAAACTTAGGACCAAGTTGCATAGATCAGGTTCTTCTCTGTGGCTCATGGGTAGTCCAAATACCCCCAGATAAGGATGGTACCTCCCTTTTCAGAGCTTTCCCTGTTGAAATCTCTTTGAACCACCCTGTCAAGTAAGTGTAGCTGTCACCTACACAAATATGTTTGCAGGTTTCATTTAACTGGAAACTACATTTGCATTGTAAAAAGATACTTCCACACAATCATCTCAATGCTCCTTCAACAACACTCTAGGCCAGTGGTTCTAAAATTCAATGTTTGTAAGAATCACTTGGGGACATAATTAAAAATACACATTTCTGGGGTTCTGCCACCAGAGATTAAATATCAATATATCTGAGGATTCTACTTGAAGGAATCCTGTTTCAGGCTCTGCAGAGCAATGTTGTCATTCCATTGTACAGATGAGGAAACTGAGGCTCAGAGTTTGATCCAAGGTCATGTGACCAACAATCAGTGGAAAGGGAGCCGGAGGGTAATCCTTCTGACCCAGGCTGTGCCCACTTTACCAGACATTTCTGTCTCTGTGTGACACGAGGTCTCCCCATAGTTTATTTGCTACATTCCCTTCATGTGCTAATTATCCACTGACACACCAGATTGCTGTTGTCACTGGAAGGGTGAGTAACCCAACACGTCCTGATTTCAAAGAGGTTTCCTGAACTCCCTCCTTTACCCCGCTCCCTGGGAGGTGGTTGCCTGGGCAAGGTTGAGACCCGTGGTGAAGGGTGGCTCCTTCGGCAGGTGCTGCTGGCGCTCTGCATCTCATGGCTCCTCTGCTTCGTGCTCACAGTCACCAATGCCCTCCCCAAGGACCCCACAGCCTATGGGTACCAGGCCCGCACCAACACTGAAGCCAATGTCCTCAGCCAGGCGCCTTGGTTTCGCTTTCCTTACCCAGGTAATGACAAGATGAGCCCCTTCCTGCCTGGGACACATGATTCCCAGGACTGCCCATGGGGCCCAGGGCATGGGATGGAGAGCTGAATAGGGCCTGGGCTGGGGGGAATCTCCTCCAAGGGATCTTTCAAGGAGCGACAGGCCCTAGGGAGTCCAAATCAGAACCCTAAGAGAAGAAGAAGACCCTTAGATTATCCTAAGAATCCTTTGGGGGTGCTAGGCCAAAGGCTCCCACTCCCAGACCTACCTCTGAGCTGGCCGAACCACACGAGAGGCCTTGGACTGAATTAGGACATTTTTCAGGAGACAAGGTCAATGCCACTACTGGTCTCCTTTCCCTGAAGTTCTTGGCTCAAGGTGTATAAATAACCAGGTTCCAGGGATGGCTTGGCTACCCTCATGGACTGTGGTGCTAGGGCCTCCCTGAAGAAGAATCTCTGCTTCTAAACACTCCAAGGCCTCCTGGGAAGAGACCCTGTTGCTGGCACTTTCTGGGCACAGCGACCTCAAGGACAGGGCATCTGACCCTCCCTCAGGGAGGAATGGTAGGGCAGGATCTGAGCCAAAGCCTCTGGAGAGCTGTGGGGTTGGAGGACATGCCTGGGCTTTAAAGCCTTTCAGAGACCTCTCTGTCAAAGAAATTATTTGGGGTTCAGCAGCCTGTTGTCTTGTGGATTAGTATTCCCTCTGCATTGCCTTTCAGGACAGTGGGGCCTGCCCACCATCAGCCCGGCTGGGGTCTTTGGGATCATGGCAGGGGTGATCTCCTCGATGGTGGAGTCAGTAGGCGATTATTATGCCTGTGCCCGGCTGGTGGGGGCCCCACCCCCTCCGAAGCACGCCATCAACCGTGGCATTGGCATTGAGGGCCTTGGCTGCCTGCTGGCAGGGGCCTGGGGGTCAGGGAACGGCACCACCTCCTACAGCGAGAATGTCGGGGCTCTGGGGATCACCAAGGTAAGGCTGCTGACGGTGGCTCCTGGGGCAGGCTGGGCACCTGAATCGGTCATCAGTGTATTAGTCTCTCAGTACTGATGTAACAAATTATCACAAACTTAGTGGTTTCAAAAACCCAAAGTTATTATCTTACTGATCTGGAGTTCAGAAGTCCAACATGGGTCTCACAGGGCTGTGTTCCTCTCTGGAAGCTCCAGGGGACAATCCATTTCCTTTCTTTTTCCATCATCTAGAAGCTTCCCACATTCCTTGGCTCAGGGCCCCCTTCCTCCATCTTCAAAACCAACAGTGTTGCATCTCTCTGACTCTTCTTCCATGGTCACATCTCCCTCTGATCACAGCCAGGAAAGATTCGCTGCTTATAAGGATTCTTGTAATTAGCCTGGGCCCACCTAGGTAATTCAGGATACTCTCTCCATCTCAAAATACTTAGTTTCATCATAACTGCAAAGTCCTTTTGCCAAGCAAGGTAACATATTCACAGGTTAGAGATTAGGACATGGAATCTCTGAGGGGTCATTTCTCTGCCTACCATACTTGACCTTCCTTGGTTGTGGTGATTCCACAGGCAGAAAGTCTATCCTGGCACTGGCAGACATCAGTGGCTTTATGAGCACTGGAGAAATCCTTACTTTCTGTAGTTTAGGTGGGAGGTCCATTACCTCCAGCCTGACCCTGTGTCGCAGCTCCAAACCTGAATATTCAAAGGCCACCTGGTCATCTCTACCTGAACATCCCAAGGGCACACACTCAAGATGGCCTCTGTGATGCCCAGTACATGCCCCGATCCTTACTTCTCCTCCTGGAAACCTTGTCTTATGGAGTCCACCCAAGTCATCTTAACTTCTTGCTGTTCTGCGTCCTCACTGTAGATTCCAGTTTCTCAACATGCCCGCTGTCCTTCCTGTTCTCTGTTCTCCATTCCCAGGGCCACAGCTTTATCATCTCGCATCTGGACACTGCAGTCTCACTAACAGTCTCCTTCTAAGGATCTTGCCCATCTCTAATCTAATTACCATATGGCTTCCCAAGGATCTTTCTAGAACTCAATTAGATTAGTCCCTGCTTAAAATCTTTTCATGGCTCCCAACTTTCCACAGGAGAACTCCATGAGGTCAGCAAGAATTCTTCAGGATGGTGCTCTCTAAGGTGATTTAGAAAAGAATAACATTATGATGTTGCTTTCCACATGCTTCAGGCGTCTTTGCAATGGTCTCCAGCAGAAGTCCTATGAGCTCTGGAACATACAGTATCTCCCAGTCACATCCCCCAGCCTGCATTTTCTCATAGCGCCCTCAGTGGTTCTGACATGCAGGCAGGTGGCATCGCATCTTTCTAGCAGCAGATCTGTCCACCTTTGTACCCCGCATGGCCTCTGGGACCCAGCAGGGGCTAAAGTCTGTGAGCAAACAGTGAGGCAGCACCCGCCCCTCCAGCAAGTCCTGTGTGCTGTGACACTGTGGACTCTTTGGTACTTTGGTTTCAAAACCTTTAGTGCAAGTGAGGGGAATGTTTTTCCACACGAGGGCCACTGAACCACACAGAAATATAGCCACGGCGGGCTATGTGAGTATAAAGCAGCGCATAGTCTTCCTGTTAAAGAGAACAAATCTGACGCAGAACAGAAAATTATATTCAATAAACAGAATAAACATTTCTTTGATGTATCATTTCTAAATTAAGGCCTTTAGAGGAGACAGAAAAAGCAGGAGAGAAACATACATATACACAGAGCAAGCTGTGAATCCAGCAGTAGACAGATTAACCCTGTTCTGGACTCACACCTCCTGCTTGTGGCCTTTTAAGATGTTGCTTTGTGGTACACCTGCAATGAAGAGCTCTGACCAATTCTTCGTCCTCTCCCTGTGTGTGTGTGTTTGGGCAGGGGTCGGGGTGGAATCTGACTGAAGGCCAGAGATCTCCCATTACTTCTGTAGGGACCCCCGTGCTCCCACCTCAGATGTCAATCCTGAGGCCAAAAGAGGCCCAGGCTGCATGATAAATTCAGTGGCAGCAGGATTAGGGATGACTGCCATCTTGATGAGATCATCAGCATATCCAAAGGGCGCTGGTTGAACCTGACAAACTGATGTATTGTGCTTGGATCCATGCCCTTGTTCCCACAGTGCATTGTTAGGGTTGTAAGCAGAACAAAGCAAAAAGTTCTTCTGATGTGGTGAATTCTTACCACATCTCTTTTAATGAAGACATTAAATAAATAAGCTCTTAGACTAGAAAGAAAAATAAGCAGAGGCATAATCTGCTACTCTATCAGTACCTTCATGGACTTCAAGCAGTTGACATTAGTGTATCTTTTAAAAAAATATTTTTAATTGTGGTTAAAGATGCATAACATAAAATCTACCATCTTAACCATTTTAAGTGTTCGGTTCAGTAGTGTTAAGTATGTTTATTTACTATACTATGCTATATAATATGCTATAATAATATATCATAATATGCTCCACTCTATACTTGTGCAACAGATCTGCAGAACTTTTCATCTTACAAAACTGAAACTACATTAGAGTAACTTTTAAGGACTGAGAGTAGACAAAATGGAAGAGAAAGGTTCAGGAACTATCTACATATATTCACTGACTGCAGACTCAGGATGGGATATTCAGACAGTTGCAGTACAGCTCTGACTTTTGAGGATGCTGCTGAATGCCTCAAGGTCCGAGGTCATTTTTATCTCAGTAGCTGTCACTCAAACCACAGGTATAAACCTTGACTAGAACCACAATCAGTAATGTCCAGCAGTGTGACAACTGTGTGCACCTGGCACTGGGGTGAGCTCCCTGATGGGATGGGATGTCGACCATAGCCCATGATCCTCACAACAGTGTGTTTGTTTCATTTTTTTAACCTTTGTAGAAACTTATTTTAAGATCTGCTATAAGGGGGTGAACCGTACTTCCTTAGCATTCCCAAACTCCTAGCTACTCGAAAAACTCCATGCAAACCAGGTAATAGCAATCAGTAGTGGCATTAGTGCAATTGATCCTCTGGAGAAGCGAACTAGGAAAAAACTCACCTGTAAGACTCTTGATAGGACTGGTTATTGCTGTATAATACCATGGGAGGGGGCCTCGTCTTAGTTTTGTATCCTAAGTGGACCCCCATAGAGATTAAGGAGAAATCATAGTTTATACATATTCCATAATAATTGCTAGCTGAGAAAATCTAGTTTGTCCTAACTGAGGAATGTATCAATTAACAATAATGAAGTGACTTTTATAGAGGGAACTCTCTGAAATGTAAATCACTTCCTGTCACCACCCTGCTTAACACACCCTACTGAGCGTTTCCTTTGTCTTTGGATTTTTCATTTTTAATTGCGGTAAAGTACACATAACACAAGTTACCATCGTAACTACTCCTAAGTGTACAGTTCAGTAGAGTTACATACGTTCAAATTGTCGTGCAGCCAATCTCCAGAGCTCTTTTCATCTGAACTCTGAACCAGTTGAACAACTCCGTATTCCCCTCCCCCAGCCCCTCAACCACCATTCTAGTTTGTTTCTATGAATTTGACTGTTGTAGGTACCTCATATAAGTGGAATCATACAGTATCTGTCTTTTTGCGTCTGGCTTATTTCACTTAACATAACTCCTCAATGTTCATCCACCTTGTGGCATGTGTCAGAATTTCCTTCCTTTTTAAGGCTCACTAATATTCCATTGTAGATACCTTCCACGTTTGCTTCTGCCCTGTCTTTGGATTTTATTCTAACTCCTTTCTCTGGCCCTTAAAGCCCTTCACAACAGAGGCTTTGCCTTGCTCTCCGTCCCGTCTCCTCTCTCTCCTTGTTTCTCTGTGCTCTAGGCGCACTGATTTTCCTTTTATTGCCCCCTCGCCCAGCTGTATTGAGATATACTTGACATACAACATTGTGCAAGTTTAAGGTGTACGATGTGTTTATTTGCTACACTCACATGCTGACATATGA
This sequence comes from Equus asinus, assembly GCF_041296235.1. Classification (NCBI taxonomy): domain Eukaryota; kingdom Metazoa; phylum Chordata; class Mammalia; order Perissodactyla; family Equidae; genus Equus; species Equus asinus. Next base: position 189,331,259 of record NC_091790.1, on the reverse strand, counting down.
TGACAACCTTTAGCTAATGCCTCCATCACATTACCTAATTACCACTTTTTTGTGGTGAGAACATGTAAGATCTACTCTCAGGAACTTTCAAGTATATAATACACTATTGTTAACTAGAATCACAATGCCATACGTTAGGTCCCCAGAACTTATTCATCTTCTAACTGGAAATTGTACTCTTTGGAAAACATTTCCTCCTATCCCCCACCCCACATCTCCTGGTAACCATCATTCTACTCTATTTCCACAAGTTTAGCTTTTTTAGATTGCACACATAAATGATATCATACAGTACTTATCTTTCTCTGTCTGACTTCTTTCACTTAGCATAATGCCCTCAAGGTCCATCCATGTTGTCACAAATGGCAGGATTTTCTTTGTATATTATGGCTGAATAATATTCCACTGTGTATATATATAACACATTTTCTTTATCCATTCATCCATCGATGGACACTTAGGTTGTCCATATCTTGGCTATTGTCGAGAATGCGACCATGAACATGGGGGTACATATACCTTTTCCAGCTAGTGTTTTCATTTTCTTCAGATAAATACCCAGAAGGGGTATTGCTGGATCATATAGTAGTTCTATTTTAAATTTTTAAGGAACCTCCATACTGGTTTCCACAGTGGCTGCATGAATTTACATTCCCATCAACAGTGTACAAGTATTCCCTTTTCTCCATATCCTCATTAATGTTTGTTATCTCTTGTCTTTTTGATGATAACCATTCTAACATGTGTGAGATAATATCTTATTGTGGTTTTGATTTGTGTTTCCCTGATGATTAGTGATGTTGAGCATCTTTTCATGTACCTCTTGGCCATTTGTATATCTTCTTGGTAAAAATGTCCATTTTTTAATCATTTATCATTTTTGTTGTTGTTATTACTGAGTTGTATGAGGTCTTTATACGTTTGGATATTAAACCCTTATCTTATATATGGTTTGCAAATATTTTTTCCCCTTCCATAGATTGCCTTTTCATTTTGTTGATTGTTTCTTTTGCTGTGCAGAAGCTTTTTAGTTCGATCTAGTCCCACTTCTTGATTTTTGCTTTTGTTGCTTGTGCTTTTGGTATCATATCCACAGAATTACTGCCAAAACCAATGTCAAGGAGATTTTTCCCTACACTTTCTTCTAGGAGGTTTATGATTTCAGGTCTTACATTCAAGTCTTTAATCTATGTCAAGTTAAATTTTGTGAGTGGTGTAAGATAGGGATCCAATTTCATGTTTCTGTGTGTGGTTATCCAGTTTTCCCAAAACCATTTATGGAAGAGACTATCCTTTCCCCATTGAGTATTCTTGGCTCCCTTATCAAATATAAGTTGACTGTATAAGGCAGGGGTGATCTGTGGACTCTTGATTCTGTTCCATTGGTCTATGTGTCTATTTTTATGCCAGTACCCTACTGTTTTCCTTACTATAGCTTTGCAGATAGATAGTTTGAAATGAGGAATTGTGATGCCTCTAGCTTTATTCTTCTTTCTCAGGATGGCTTTGGCTATTCAGCGTCTTTTCTGATTACACATGAATTTTAGGATTGTTTACTCTATTTTTGTGGAAAATGCCATTGGAATTGTAATAGGGATTGAATTTACTCTAAAGATGGCTTTGGGTAGTTTTGGCATTTTAATGATATTAATTCTTCACATCCATGAACATGGGCTATTTTTCCATTTACTTGTGTCTTCTTCAATTTCTTTCCTCAGAGTCTTATAGTTCTTAGGGTACAGATCTTTCATTTCCTTGATCAAATTTATCCCTAAGTGTTTTATTGTTTTTAATGATATTGTGAGAAGACTGTTTTCTTTATTTATTTTTCAGAATTTTGTTATTGTACAGAAATGCAACTGAGTTTTGTATGTTGGTTTTTGTACCTGAAACTTTACTGGTTTGTTGATTAGTTCTAAAAGTTACTTGGTTGAGTCTTTTTTGCACATTTTCTACACATAGGATGATATCATCTGCAAATAAAGACAGTTTTACTTCTTCCTTTCTGATTTGGATGGCTTTTATTTCTTTATCTTACCTGATTGCTCTAGCTGGGACTTCCAGTTCTATGTTGCACTCCTATGTTGAATAGGAGTAGTGAAAGTGGACACCCTTGTCTTGTTCCTGATCTTAGAGGAAAACCTTTCAACCTTTCACTGTTGAGTATGATGTTAACTGTGGGTTTGTCATATATGCTTTTTATTGTGTTGAGGCATATTCCTTCTATACCCAATTTGTTGAGAGTTTTATCATAAAAGAATGTTGAATTTTCTCCAAGGCTCTTTCTGCATCCATTGAGATGATTGATTGTATGATTTTTATCTTTCTATTAGTGTGGTATATCACATTGATTTGCAGATGTTAAACCATCGTTGTATCGCTGGAATAAATCCCACTTGATCATGGTGTATGATCCTTTTAATGTGCTGTTGAATTTGGTTCACTAATATCTTTTTGAGAATTTTTGCATCTATATTCATCGAGGAGATTGGTCTGTAGTTTTCTTCTCTTGTAGTGTCCTTATCTGGCTTTGGTATCAGGGTAATGATGGCCTCATACAATGAGTTTCTGAAGTAAGTATTATTAATCTCATTTGGTAATTTTGGAGGCTGACATTTGGAGAGGTTAGGTAATGTACCCAAAGTCACACAGCTAGTTAGAGGCAGAGCTGTAATTGGCTTCCAAACCTCCATTCTTAAGCATTGGACCACTGCCTCCCAAGAGAGACTTTTTGCCCTGCTGTAAAGGCTTCTTACAGGAGGAGCATTTGAGTTGGGACTTGAAGACAAGTGTGAGAACAGCAGAGTGGAGAGGTGAGAGCACAGCCTTGGATCCAAGGTCATGCCCTCATCCTTTCCCAAACCCCATGTGGGAGCAGAGGGGGGCCATTTTGGGGTTAGGTGATGCTGTTCCTGCAAGTCCACTGGAGCAATGTTCGAGGTGCCCCTGAAGCAGGGCAGAGGCCTCTGGGGCATGTGGCCTGGCTGGTGCTGAGCTCTTTGTCCCCCATTTCATTGAGCACTGCAGGTGGGGAGCAGGATGGTGATTGTCGCTGCAGGCTGCGTACTGCTCGTGATGGGAGTATTTGGGAAGATTGGGGCTGCATTTGCAACCATCCCAACACCTGTGATTGGAGGCATGTTCCTGGTGATGTTCGGGGTCATCGCTGCTGTGGGGATTTCCAGTCTGCAGGTGAGGCGAGGCACTTTTGGAAAAGCAACAGCCTTGCATCCCCTGAAAGGAGCCCATGGGGACTGAGATGAATGGAACAGGGCTGGGGCAGGGGAGAAGTAGGAGAAGGGGTTCCTTGGTTCCTGAAACTACACTGGCCCCCAGATGGAAGAAATAAATAGCCAGAAGCATCCAAACTTCTGAAAAACAGAGATTGCATCAGCTTGAATTGGATTATGTAAACCACTCAACTCCCAAGGTCAAGTGGGAATTGGGCCCTGGCTTGCCTACCCAGAGAATGTGTCACTCTGAGTCCAGCCTCCCTCCCTACCTCTGGTGGTGTTGGGAGGGGAGGAGGCATTAGAGGGGTGTTAGATTGATGTGCAGTACAGGTGCTGATGGTTCTGGGCTGCCACGGGGGCCTCTCTCCTGCAGTACGTGGACATGAACTCGTCCAGGAACATTTTTGTCTTTGGCTTCTCCATCTTCTGTGGGCTTACCGTTCCCAACTGGGTGAACAAGAACCCTGAGATGCTCCAAACAGGTGATTCTCCCTCCTCTAGACTGTGACCACTCCAAGGGCAGATCCAGTGGGGCCCTTTGTCCCTGGGAATCCCTGTCGCTTTTGTCTCCACTCTAGGGATTCTCCAACTGGACCAGGTCTTCCAGGTGCTGCTGACCACAAGCATGTTTGTAGGTGGATTTCTGGGCTTTCTACTGGACAACACCATCCCAGGTAAGGCTCACCTTTGCTCTATAAGCCAGCAGTTTGGGTAGATGGTCAGCATTTGGGCCACCCACATTGCTTCTCTGCCCCTGATTACCATGTCAGGCTGGCCACAGTGTACCTTGAGGAGGCCCCAGGGAGGAAGGGTGGTGCTGGTGTTTATTAGGTTTCTATGGTTGCCATAACAAAATACCACAGACTGGGGGGCTTACACAACTGAAATGTATTTTCTCACAGTCTGGAAGCTGGAAGTCTTTGATCAAGGTATAGGAAAGGTTGATTTCTCCTGACACCTCTTTCCTTCCTTACAGATGGCCACCTTCTTGCTGTGTCCTCACATCCCTTTTCCTCTGTGTATGTGCATCCCTGGTGTCTCTCTCTGTGTTCTAATCTCCTCTTCTTAGAAAGACACCAGTCTGATTATATTAGGGCCCACTCTGAAGACCACATCTTTAACTTAATTACGTCTTTGAAGGTCCTATCTCCACACACAGTCACATTCTGAAGTATGGGGCATTAAGGCTTCAACATATGACTTTTGGGAGGATGTGATTCAGACCATAACAGGGCCCTAAGCTGAGAAATACACCAGAAGCAAAAAGAAAAAGACACAAGCTCACCCCTAGAGCCTGCAGTCTAGTTGGTGAGGGAGAGAACACATCCGTTCATTCATTCATTCATTCATTCATATTTTCATTAAAAACCCATTGAGCACTTGCTGTATTCCAGATGCTATTTACTGAGAATACAAAGAGCAGAAAGACATGCCCCTGCCTTCAGAAACCCACAGGCTAATAGGGGAGAGAGACAAGAAAACAGACAGTTATAGCCAGTCCTGATGGCCTAGTGGTTAAAGTTCAGCGCTCACTGCTCTGGTGGCCCGGGTTCACTTCTTGGTTGCGGAACCACACTGCCTATCTGTCAGTTGCCATGCTGTGGCAATGGCTCATGTAGAAGAACTAGAATGACTTACAACTAGGATGTGCAACTATGCACTGGGGCTTTGGGAAGGAAAAGAGAAAAATAGGAAGATTGGCAAGAGATGTTAGCTCTGGGCGAATCTTTCCCTGCAAAAAAATAAAAGAAAGAAGAAGAAAACAGACAATTATAGTACACGTTAATATCTGTGATGGTGAGCCAAATGAGTCTATGAGTGCTGAGGACGTTGAAAGTGAAGAGTGCAGAGCTGCCATCACTGACGGCTTTCAGTCCTCCCTTCTGGATCCTCCTACGGCCTCTTGACAGGCCCTCTAGGATAGCCCCTGCCTCATGGTATTCTGTTTTCCACATTTCTTCTCTCTACCGCATGTAAAATGCATCTTCATTTCAGAAACATTAAATGTGGAAAGGCCCACTCCTGAAGATGAGGACAGGATGGTGTTTCATATAAGGTTGTGCCCCGGAGCTCTGGACCACATCAGCCCCATAGGGGGTGCTCCAGGGATGCTTGATGAACTGAGCTGTGATTCTTGAGATGGGCTTGGAGGAGGAGGAGGAGGCCTTTTTGGCAGGTGGTGGGCAATGAGAGGAGACCTCATGAGTGCTTACAGAGGGTGCCGGAGGCTCCCTCCAGACCACCTCCGCCCAGCTCCAACAGGGCCTAGTCTTGACTGCTCACTGTCTCCTATTAGGAAGTCCAGAGGAGAGAGGCCTCCTGACATGGAATCAAATCCACAAGGAGTCTGAGGAGACTGCGAAGGTGTCAGAGGTCTATGGCCTCCCCTGTGGGATTGGCACAAAGTTCTGCACTTCCTCCTATACCCGGTACCTCCCCTTCTGTCCCAGACCGGAACATCATGAGAAAGGTGAGGTGGGAGCGTGCCAGCTTACCCTCTGCTCCCAGGATTCCTCAGGAGAGTGCCTCAAAGGTGCCACAGAAACCAGGATGTAAGGAGAACTCTCTGCATTGTGGGTGGGAATGTAAATTGGTAAAACCACAATGGAAAACAGTATGGAGTTTCCTCAGAAATTTAAAAACAGAACTACCACATGATCCAGCAATTCCACTTCTGCGTATTTATCTGAGGAAAATGAAAACACTAATTCGAAAAGATATATACATCCCCATGTTCACTGCAGCATCGTTTACAATAGCCAAGATAGGGAAAAAACCTAAGTGTCCAGTGATGGATGAATGGATAAAGATAATGTGGTATATATATATATATATACATACATATACACAATGGAATATTATTCAGCCATAAAAAAGAATGAAATATTGCAATGTGTGACAACATGGATGGACCTTGAGGGCATTATGCTAAGTGAAATAAGTCAGAGACTTCTGCCCTTGTGTAGCCAGAGGTGTGGCTACAGTGTCCAAATTCCCTGCTGAGCCACTCAGGAGATCTCTGTGGAATTGGTTAGGCCCCTTTTGATTGGAAATGAGAAAAGTGTAAGTCATACAATAGGAGATGGGATTTATTGGTTCTTGTAACTGGAAAGGAAGGACACTGGGAGAGCTTACAAAACCATCCGATGAATCGTATGAACCAGAGCCTTAAGGATGAGAACTGATGTATTCTTTCTCTATCTCTGTCTCTTTTTCTCTCTGTCTCTGTCTCTGTCTCTATCTCTCTCCCTCTCTCTCATACACACACACACACTCCGTCCATCTCCCATCACTGCTTCCCCTTGCCCATTAGCCTCATTCTCTCCCACTGCAGCTGAGGACGATGGTCACACACCACCCACATCTGCATCCTTCCCCTGTTACTGCCAAGGCAAAAGGAAGAGAGCCTTCCCCACTGGCTCTACCAGAAACATCCCAGGGAGGACTATGGTATCTCAGGGTATCCTATGCAAAGAAATTTCATAAGTGCCAAGTTTGAAGACTTGATCTTAATTGTCCCTGTATTAGTTTCCTAGGGCAGCTGTGACAAATTACCAAACACTTAGTGCCTTAAAACAACACATATTTATTCTCTTATAGTTTTTGAGGTCAGAAGTCTGGAATGAGTCTCACAGGGCTAAAATCAAGGTGTCTGCAGGGCTGACTCCTCTGGAGGTTCCAGGGTAAAATGTATTTCCTTGCCTTTTCTAGCTTCTAGAGTTGGCCCATATTTCTTGCCTCATGGCCTCTTCCTCATCTTTAATGCTGTAGGGCCATAGTCTACATGACATATAGCAACCATGTGTCCTTCTGACCCTCTTCTGGGAAGGATGCCAACCCTCTTGGGTTTGTAATGATCCAGGGCCTTGCTGACCCAGATCCTAACTTATTTCACTCAAAGAACATCACATCTTGAAGGACACAGAGCCCTTTCACGTGAGCTACTCTTCTTGTGAACACTGGTTGTACCAAGGACAGTCTCTCTTGGCAAGCATGTACTCTTTATTCCTCTGCATATGTAAACAACCCCATTGCTGCCTTCAGTAGCAGGTACACAACTCCATTCAGCCGTCCACCACTAGACACTCCCTGTAGGGAAATCCCATTAAACCCTTATGTCTCATACACCACCTCTGGGTCTTTTCTTTGGTCTCTCCGCAACCTATTTCACACTGCTGGCACAACGGGCATGTGGCCAGACACTTGGTGAACCAGCCAGGAGACCGAGGAAAACTCTTTGATCGCTGAGATTATGGGCGACAGAAAGGGGAAATCCTGGCTTGGCTGGTGTCCTCAGTATAGGGGCTGTTTGCCACCATCCTGGATGGATGGGGCCCACTGCATGAGTACAAAAAATGTCAACGGACCTAGAGGAAGATGCTACAGCTGTGAGGAGGCCCTTCCCCACCATGGGTTGGCTCACAACTGAAGCCAAGATGGAAGCAAAAGTAAAACAGTTGCAGGAGAAAGTGCTTGCTCTTAGAGGAGCACGGTCTGACTGGCACTTGGGCACCAGACCTGCTGCCCTCAGGAGCCACTGGAGCTGCCTGGTGGCAGGGTGCTGAGATCAGTGGCCAGGTAACAGAGGGATCGGCTGTGGGGGGCCGCCTCCCGCCCTCTGCTGGAGCACCACCACCGCGAACCCGGGGGGAAACAGATAGGGCCAGGTGGAGGAGAGTGAGGGCTACTGGGCCTGCTGTGTAGCTGCTTCCAGCTCCTTGGCTGCTCCTACTCCAAGCCTTGCTGGCTGCCCACCCTGAGGGCTCTGAGCAGCTGCTGCAACCAGTGAGGCTCCTGGGGTGGTTTCACGTCTCTGGGATACTGGAGTGGAAGGTATTTTGCTGTCAGGAGTAGAGATGAGCAAAGATCTAACAGTCTCCCTCTTGACTTGGTTAATGGCTGCCTTTAAGGGGGCATGGCTTAATGAGGGGGACATACCAAGGCCTCTCCTCTGGTGGCAGCAGGCATCCCTCTGGAGGAAATTGATAAGCAACCAAATGCTGTTCTGGTGGCTTTGTGGCAGAAGCTGGAGCCACAAAAGATTCACAAGGCCACCAACAGAGGGCCCCAAACCAATAGCACCCTGAGTGACAGCCTGGGAACACCCTAGCTCCTTTGACTGGGGGAAGGCCAAGGGACTCGACCCACTCCTGCAATGCCGTGCAGGTAGTTCGGATATCAGGGTACTGGAGGCCACATGTGGAGATAACAAATATTGGTCTACTAAAAATAAACAGATGGTCTTAGCATTGGTGGATACAGGAGCAAAATACTGATTTATGGAAATCCACCCCATTTTGATGGCCCTATTTCTATCATAGATGGTTATGGTGGGGGCAAAGTCAAGGTAAAATTGATGGTGCTGGTACTTCAGATAGGGAGTCTCCTGCCAAAACTGTATACCATGTATGTTGCCCCCATACCCTATACTTCCTGCGTATGGATGTCCTTACTGGCCTGACCCATTATACTGATGATGTTGTGTTAACCTCTGAGTCTTTTTCAGACCTCCAGGAAGGCTCCTGCTCACTTGTTGCCCACCTATGCCAATAAGGATGGGCGGTGAATGGCAATAAATTACAAGGGCCTGGGTTATCTGTCAAATAGTTGAGTGTTGTCTGATTGGGTAAGACCAGAGTGATTCCTGCTGATGTTATAGTTAAGATATAGGCTTTCCCTACACCCAATACCCCAAAGCAACTACAGACCTTTCTAGGCTTGTTAGGTTACTGGTGCCCTTTCGTTTCTCATTTAGCCCAACTACTCTGTGCTCTCTATCAGCTCGTGCGAAAGGGTATTATCTGGGACTGGGGGACCACCGATCAGGAAGCCTTCACCCAAGCCAAAATAGCAGTAAAACAAACTCATCCTTTGGGTGTTTTGAACAGGGACAACTGTGTGAATTGGATGTTTCCAGTTACCCAGAGGGGTTTGGATGCAGTCTCTGACAGGGCCAAGGCGATAAACGAGTTCCCCTTGGCTTCGGGTCCCAATTGTGGAAAGGGGCTAAAGACCAATACAGTGCCCTGGAACAATTATTTGCTGCTGACTTGGCCCTCCTGCAGGTGGAGCCCATGACCCATTCCCTGCTGGTCACAGTCTGTACTCATCTGCCCATTGCAGGGTGGCTGTGGGATGTTTTCAAAAAGCCCCCCTCAGGAATGGCTCAAACACAGACATTGGCAAAGTAGCATGCATACTTACAACAATCAGGGACCCTGACCAATAGTCTCCTAAGTGCAGAATTCCATGCCATCCCAGGACCAGTAACATATACCACAGAGAAAACAACCCCATTGGATGAGGTGTCCATGCCTGAAAACCTGCCAAATGTACGGGAAGGCAGAGGACCATCCTGGCAGAGGCCTAGTATATGGATGGCTCTGCAGTGGGCAACCCCCCTCAGTGGATGGCAGGGGCCATCCAGCCTTTAACCAACAGCATGTGGTTGGATTCTGGCTCTGGGTACAGTAGCCAGTGGGCTGAATTGAGGGCTGCCTGGATGGTATTGACTCAAGAACCCAATCCAGTGTATCTGTGTGTGGACAGTTGGACAGTCTACAAGGGGCTCACCCTATGGATGGCCCAATGGGCATGACAAACATGGACTATCAATGGTTGCCCATTGTGGAGGGAAGGGCTCTGAAATGATATCTGGCAGTGGGTCCTGGAAGAAGCACCAGCCAAGAGAGTGGCAGAATGGTTACACAAGGAGACTGACATAAAGGACAAAGGACTCTATGGGCTATTGCCAAGGCCTGGGGCCTCCCCTTACGCTAAGCTGATGTGGTACAGGCATGCCCTTCTTGTTCCTTGCACAGACCCTGGGCCATTCCCAAGAATGTGGACCAAATCACAGAGGCAACCAACCTGCTCAATGCTGGCAGGTGGACTATGTTGGGCTCTTGCCTTCCTCTGATGGCTGCCAGTATGCCCTTACTTGTGTGGACATGTATACAGGACTGCTGCAGGCATACCCCACCAAGAGGACCACCCAAAAGACCACCATAAGAGGCCTAGAACACCTCTGTGCCACTTATGGTATCCCCACGGACATCAACAGTGACCAAGGTACACATTTTACTGGCCACCAGGTACAAACATGGGCTGACCAAATTAACATACATTGGCAGTTCCACCTGCCATACAATCCCACAGCCACCAGGCTGGAGGAATGAATGAACGGCTTGCTGAAACAACAACCAAGGACAGAAGACAGGACCCTAGCTCACTGGACAAGATGCTTAACAACTGCAATTTGTCAACTGAATGAACATGAAAGACATACGTGACCCAGTGCATATCAGATGTTGATGCAAGGACTTGATGTGACAGTACATCTCCAGACAAGAGCCCACCAAGCGGAAAAACTACATCCACAGTTAGGCACTCAAAAAAACTTGCTTTTGCCTCTGCCACAAGAACTCCCTACTGGTACCCATGTGGTAACTTGGCCCTGGGACTGCAGGTTTGGCCCTGCTGGTGTGGTTGCTTAGCCCCTTGGGGGACAGGCTTAGAACAGGATATCATGGTAATATCCTTTATTGTGTTGAGGCCACCCAAAATGTCCAAACTCTCTAATCCAGAGACTCCAATTCCCCAAGGCACTTTCATTCTTTCCCTCTGGTGTGATGTTCCTCCCTTATCTCATACCACTCCAACCGCGTGTGTCTTCTTGGATGATCATGACCTCCCTGTTTTAGTTCCCAGTGAATGTCTTACTTTTGTCCTTAGGACAACATCTCCCAACCTCTTTGCTGATTGGGCATACACCATTGCTGACATACAAAATTGCTCCACCTGCTGGGAATGCAGCCAACTGCCTCTCTCTTCCACCACAGAATTACCATGGAGGAGAGTGTTCTTTGGCATTCTTGCCTTTTTGGTATTACTTTTATTTTCTTGCTATGCTCTCTATTGCTGTTGTGATATATGGTTACAATGTTCTATGTGTCTGGCTCAAGGGTATCTGCGGAAGAATGGCGCGTTAAGATTGTAAGGGCCATTCAGACACAAGGGGGTGGAGTGTAGGGCTGTGGCCTATGTGCCCTATAGCAACCATGTGTCCTTCTGGCCCCCTTCTGGGCAGTACACCAACCATCAGAGATTTGTAATGATCCAGGGCCTGGCCAGCCCAGATCTTAACTTATTTCACTCAAAGAACATCATGTTTTGAAGGAACACGGAAACCTTCCACATGAGCTACTCTTCTTGGGAATGCTGATCGTACCAAGGACAGTCCCTCTTGGCAAGCACATAGTCTTTATTTCCATGCCTATATAAGCAACCCCCTCTCTGCCCATGGTAGCGGGTGCACAACTCTGTCCAGCCGGCTGCCACTGGACACTCCTTGTAAGTAAATCCCAATAAACCCTTATGTCTCTTATACTGTCTCTGGGTCTTTCCTTCGGTCTCTCCACAACCTATCCCGCACTGCTTGCACAACTGGGCATGCAGCCAGAAAAGAGTGTCTCTCTCCAACCTCTGCTTCCATCTTCCCATCTTCTTCTCTCTCCTTTGACCTTCTTGCCTCATTCTTATAAAGACACTGTGATTACATTAAGGGCCTGCCCATTTGATCCAGGATTATCTCCCCATCTCAAGATCCTTAGCTTAGTCACAGCTACAAAGTCCCTTTGCCATGTAAGATGACACTTACAGGTGCTAGTGATTAGGACATGGATAGCTTTGGGAACCATTATTCAGCTTACTATCATCCCTAATTAAAAATCCTATCATACTGGTTTTATAGTATGGCAGCTGTTCCTTAAGAGTATGAGCCTGAAGTCCCTGCCACCCTGGGGGAAACTGATATGCACAGAGATCAAAGCCTTTACAAATCTGCTTCATTGACTACATTTTCTCCCTGTGAAGCCAAGTCAGTTCCCACTGGCCATATGGTTTTCTGGTCACCTTGTCACTTCCACACTTCTAAAAACACCCGCTGGAGTTAACACGGAAGGTGTCCCCCTTTCGTATAACCTTAGTTGATGAAAAGTCATATGTTGTTTTTTCACCATTTGCCTGTGAAGTTTTTAAACCAATTCTGCTCTTTTGAACAGTTTTTCATTCCTAAGATACACATGTATACAATATACATCCTTGTGTTACTGTTATAAGTATCGAATCTGTTTGTTCTTAGAAGACATTTTGCAGTCTTAGCCTGTGAAAAACTGATGATATTCTTTACAAAATCTGTGATGAGCCTCTACACATTTTCTTTTTTGCTGTAATTAGATAACATTCTCAAATGAAATGTAACCTTTGTAAAACTCTACCAGAAGTGATTAACAAACAGAAATTAACACTTTATTTTAGGATAGCGAGAATGGGGAGGAATTTTATTTCCACTTCCTTCAGGACATCTCCACTCTACTTCTGCTTTGAACCTCGTGCCATCAGACTTTCTGCCTGTGCCCCTTTTTGTTGATGGCATCTCCAGACCCTGGTTACTAAACCCCCTTCCTTGAGGATGTCAGTGCATTGGGCACTGTCTCTCCAACAGTCCTCTGTCTTAATAATTGATGACTTCATATCTGTATAGCTCATCCTTCCTCCACCCTGGCCTCTTGTTCCTCCTCCAATAACCTGGTCCTTCACACCATCTCAGCAGCTCATTCCCGTGGCCACGTTCTAGTCTAGACCTTGCGATCTACTTCCTACAGTCTCATTTTCAAGCAATCTCTGACCACTTCCTCCTATTTTTCTGGCTCACTACCTCTAGTCCCTCAAGTCCAATGACACTTTAATTGGCCAAGATCTGAGTCTACTGTCCTCCCACCCCCTTCTTGTCTTCTCCTCCCTCCTCGCTCAGCTTCAATTCCCTGGTCAATCATAATAATCACTTTCTTGCATCCTTAATGCCCTTGGTCTGCTCTCTCTTCATCACACTGTCTTGGCAAAACCTTAATGCTGATCAAAAACAACCTTCACCTTCTCTGTGCCTGCACCCATGCAGCTGAACTGCATTGATTGCTCTTATCTTAGATTCATGACCATGAACTTCACGTGGGTCCTCAATGCTGCCTGGCAGTCATGCTACCTTTCCCAAGTCCATTTGCTCTCTCTTTTTCCTCACTTAAGAAACTCCTTCTACCTCTGTCCTCATCCTGATTCTCAGCTTCCTGTTTCACTGAGAGATCTGTGGGGTTGAAATCAGCAGCATCCGCATCTCTCCATCTACCAGCTTCTGCACCCTTATCCTCGGTTTTCCCTCCTGTTACAGTGAATGGACCATATGGTTCTTCTCTAGAGCTGATTCCCTCCCTTTGTGCTCCAGAGCCCATCCCTTCATTCCTACTCAAGGATTCACTGCAGCAAAAAAATTAAATTCTCCCCTTTTCCTCTTGCATCATAAAATTTTCTCTTTCTTTTAATAATTTATGTCAGTATATACACCTGATTTTATTAGTATTATCTTAAATAAAGTCTAATTTTGTGAATGTGTGATATGGTGGGCTTAAAGAGGTAGGGTCTGCCTATATAACGTGCTGTAATAAATATTCTGTGGATCCAGGAGCTAGGCTTTGCTCTAGGGGAGCCCAGATGTCTCCCAAACCAAGAGTCGTCATATCCCCTCTTCTGGCCTTCTGTTCTTCAAATCCTGTCCAATTCTGCCATTGGATTTTATAGAGAAGGCACTGAAGCAAATCAAAGACATTATTTGATGGGCTATAGCTTACGCAGTTGCCTTATTTGGGAAAGCCTAATTGGCTATTTGGGATGGGTTGTTCTTTTTTTTTTTTTAACTATTTTATTGTGGTCATATTGGCTTATAACATTGAATAAATTTCAGGTGTACATTATTATATATCAGTTTCTGTATAGACTGCATCGTGCTCACCACCAATAGTCTAGCTTTTTTGTTTTTTCTTGTTTTTTTCTTCTGAGGGAGTTTTACCCAGAGCTAACATCTGTTGCCAATATTCCTCTTTTTTTTTTCACTTGAGGAAGACTAGCCCTGAGCTAACATTGGTGCCAGTCTTCCTCTACTTTATATGTGGGACTGGCCCCCAATAATCTAGTTTTTGTCATTCACCATACACATGTGCTCCTTTACCACTTTTTCCCTTCCCCTACCCCTTCCCCTCTGGTAACCACTAATCTGTTCTCCTTATGCATGTGTTTGTTTATCTTCTAGATATAAGTGAAATCACGTGTGTTTTTCTTTATCTGCCTGGCTTATTTTGCTAAGCATAATACTCTCAAGGTCCATCCATGTGTGGCAAATGAGACAATTTTGTCTTTTATTATGGCTGAATAGTATTCCATTGTGTATATACACATCATCTTCTTTATCCATTCATAAGTTGATGGACTTGGGTCGCTTCCATGTCCTGGCTATTGTGAATAGTGCTGCAATGAACATAGGGGTTCATAAATCTCTTTGTACTGTTGATTTCAACTTCTTTATATAAGTACCCAGTAGTGGGATAGCTGGATCATATGATATTTTTATTTGTAATCTTTTGGAAATCTCCATACTGTTTTCCACAGTGGCTGCACCAGTTTTCATTCCCACCCGCAGTGTACGAGGGTTCCCTTTTCTCCACATCCTCTCCTACATTTGTTGTTTTTTGTCTTGTTAATTATAGCCATTCTGACAGGTGTAAGGTGATAATCTCATTGTGGTTTTGATTTGCATTTCCCTAATAATTAGTGATGTTGAACATCTTTTCATGTGCCTGTTGGCCATCTGTATATCTTCTTTGGAAAAATGTCTGTTCATATCCTCTGCCCATTCTTTTGATTTGATTGTTTTTTTGTTGTTGTTGTTGAGTTGTGTTAGTTCTTTATATATTTTGGAAATTAATGCCTTTTCAGATATATGATATGCGAATATTTTCTCTCAGTTGGTGAGATGCCTTTTTGGTTTTTTTTCATGGTTTCCTCTGATTTGCAGAAGCTTTTTAGTCAGATGTAGTCCCATTTGTTTATTTTTACTTTTGTTTCCCTTGCCTAAGTGGACATGGTATTCCAAAAGATGCTGCTAAGACCAATGTCAAAGAGTGTACTGCCTATATTTTCTTCAAGGAGTTTTATGGTTTCAGGTCTTACATTCAAGTCCTTAATCCATTTTTTTTTTTTTTTTTTTTAAAGATTTTATTTTTTCCTTTTTCTCCCCAAAGCCCCCCGGTACATAGTTGTGTATTCTTCGTTGTGGCTTCTTCTAGTTGTGGCATGTGGGACGCTGCCTCAGCGTGGTCTGATGAGCAGTGCCATGTCCGCGCCCAGGATTCGAACTAACGAAACACTGGGCCACCTGCAGCGGAGTGCGCGAGCTTAACCACTCGGCCACGGGGCCAGCCCCAAGTCCTTAATCCATTTTGAGTTAATTTTTTTTGTATGGTGTAAGATAATGGTCTACTTTCATTCTTTTGCATGTGGCTGTCCAGTTTTCCCATCACCATTTATTGAAGAGACTTTGATTTCTCCATCGTATGTTCTTGGCTCCTTTATTGAAGATTAGCTGTCCATAAATACGTGGTTTTATTTCTGGGCATTCAGTTCTGTTACATTGATCTGTGTGTCTGTTTTTGTGCTAGTACCATGCTATTTTGATTACTATTATCTTTGTAGTATTTTTTCTTTTGTTTTTGGTGAGGAAGATTCTCCCTGAGCTAACATCTGCTGCCAATCTTCCTCTTCTTTGCATGAGAAAGATTAGCCCTGAGCTAAGATCTGTGCCAATCTTCTTGTATTTCATATGTGGGATGCCTCCACAGCATGGCTCCTGAATGGAGTACATCCTTGCCCAGGATCCAAATCTGCAAACCCAGCCGCCGAAGCAGAGAGTGTGAAACTTTAACCACTCAGCCATGGAGCTGGCCCCTGCTATGTAGTATATTTTGAAGTCAGGGATTGTGGTGACTCTAGGTTTGTTCTTTTTTCTCAGGATTACTTTGGCTATTCTTAGTCTTTTGTTGTTCCATATAAGTTTTAAGATTCTTTATTCTATATCTGTGACAAATGTCATTGGGATTCTGATTGGGATTGCACTGAATCTGTAGATTGTTTAGGTAATATGAACTTTATTGTTTAGGTAATATGAACTAATATTAGGTAATATGAACTTTTTAACTGTTTTTTTTCTTCCCATCCATGAGCATGGAATGTCCTTCCATTTCTTTATGTCTTCTTTGATTTCTTTCAACAATGTCTTATAGTTTTAATTGTATACGTCTTTCACCTCCTTGGTTAAATTTATTCCTAGATATTTTATTCTTTTTGTTGTGATTATAAATGAGATTTCATTCTTGAGTTCCCTTTCTACTAGTTCATTATTAGTTTATAGAAATGCAAATGATTTTTGTAAGTTGATTTTGTACTCTGCAACTTTGCTGTGGTTGTTGATTATTTCTAATAGTTTTCTGGTGGATTCTTTAGTGTTTTCTATATGTAGAATCATGTCATCTACAAACAGTGAGAGTTTTACTTTTTCCTTTTCAATTTGGATACCTTATATTTCTTTTTCTTGCCTAATTTCTCTGGCCAAAACTTCCCATACTATGTTGAATAAGAGTGGTGTGAGTGGGCCCCCTTGTCTCGTTCCCATTCTCAGATGGGTGGCTTTAAGTTTTTCACCATTAAGTATGATGTTGGCTGTGGGTTCGTCATATATGGCCTTTATTATGTTGAGATACCTTCCTTCTATATCCATTTTATTGAGAGTTTTTAATCATAAATGGATGTTGGATCTTGTCAAATGCTTCTTCTGCAACTATTGAGATGATTATGTGGTTTTTATTCTTCATTTTGTTAATGTGGTGTATCACATTGATTTGCTGATGTTGAACCATCCCTGCATCCCTGGTATAAATTCCACTTGACTGTGGTGTATGATCCTTTGAATGTTTTTGATTTGCTAATATTTTGTTGAGGATTTTTGCATCTATGTTCATTGGTGATATTGGCTTGCAATTTTCCTTTTTTTTTATCCTTGTCTGGTTTTGGTAGCACGATAATGTTGGCCTTGTGGAATTAGTTATAATCAATCCTATCTTTTTCAACTTTTTGTAATAATTTGAGAAGGATCAGTATTAATCTTCTTTGAAAGTTCAGTTGAATTTTCCCAAGAAGCCGTCTGGTCCTGAACTTGGTTTTTTGGGAGGTTTCTGATTATTGTTTCAATCTCCTTAATTGTGATTGGTCTATTCAGATTCTCTATTTCTGCTTGATTCAGTTTTGGGAGGTTGTATGAGTCCAACAATTCATCTATTTCTTCTAGGTTATACAGTTTGTTGGCATATTGTTTTTCATAGTATTCTCTTATTATCTTTTGTATTTCTGGGATATGCATTGTAATTTCTCCTCTTTTATTTCTAATTGCATTTATTTGAGCCTTCTCTCTTTTCTTCTTAGTGAGTCTGGCTAAGGGTTTGTCAACTTTGTTTATCTTCTCAAAAGCCATGTCTCAGTTACTTTGATCTTTTCTATTGTTTTTTTTTAATTCTCTATTTAATTTATTTCTGCTCTAATTTTTATTATTTCCCTCCTTCTGCTGACTTTTGGCTTTTCTAGTTCTGTTAGGTATAGTTCAAGATACTTATTTGAAATTTCTTTTGTTTATTGAAGTAGGCCTGTATTGCTATAAAGTTCCCACTTAGTACCATTTTTCCTGCATCCATAAGAATTGGTATGTTGTATTTTCACCTTCACTTGTCTTCAGATTTTTTTTATTTCTCCTCTGATTTCTTCATTGATCCAATGGCTGTTCGGTAGCATGTTGTTTAATTTCCAGATGTTTGTGATTTTCCTAGTTTTTTTCTTGTAATTGATTTCTAGTTTCATAGCATTGTGGTCAGAAAAGATACTCAATATAATTTCAATCTTCTTAAATTTATTGAGGCTTGCCTTGTTTCCTAACATATGGTCTATATTTCTGAATGTTCCATGTGCACTTGAGAAGAATGTGTATTCTGCCGTTCTTAGATCGAGTGTTCTATATATATCTATTAAGTCTATCTGGTCTACTGTTTCATTGAAGGCCACTTTTTCCTTGTTGACTTTCTGTCTGGAAGCTATCCATTGGTGTAAGGGGGCGTTGAGGTCCCCTACTATTATTGTGTTACTGTTAATTTCTCCCTTTAGGTCTTTTAATAGTTGCCTTTTATACTTTGGTGCTCCTGTGTTAGGTGCACATGTATTCACAAGAGTTTTGTCCTCTTAGAGGAATGTCTCTTTTATCGTTATATACTGTCCCTCTTTGTCTCTCATTGTCTCTTCTATCTTGGAATCTGCTTTATCTGATATCAGTATGGTGACACCTGGTTTATTTTGTTTGCCATTTGCTTGGAGTATCTTCTTGCATCTCTTCACTCTAAGCCTATGTTTGCCTTTAGAGCTGAGATGTGTTTCCTGGAGGCATCATACTGTTGGGTCTTGTTTTTTAATTCATCCAGCTACTCTGTGTCTCATGTTTGGGGAATTGAATCCATTTACATTTAGAGTGATTATTGATATATGAGGGCTTAATACTGCCATTTTATCTCGTTTTCCAGTTGTTCTATTTTTCTATTGTTTCTTTTTCCTTGTATTTCTGACTCCCATTTCAGTTTGGTGGTTTTCTGTGATGATTTTCTAAGTTTTCTCTTTATGAATGTGGTTCTGTTCTTATTTTTTACTTATTGTTTACCATGAGTTTGTATAAAAGATCTCGAAGATGAGATAGTCCATTTTCTGATAGCTCTTATCTCCTTAGCCAAAGCAAATGCCATGCCTTAACTCTTCACCATCTAAGTTATTGTTGTTACAAATTATTCTATTCTGCATTGTAAGTTTGTGACTAAATTGAAGTTTTTATAATTATTTTTGATGCTTTCCTTTCCTTTATCTTTTATGTTTTAATCAAGTGTTTGCTAATCTGTTCTGATAGAGAGCCTCAATTTTATTATTTTGTCTATTTATTTCCTTGCTCAAAGTTTTGTAGGCCTTTGTCTTTTTTGTTTCAGATAGGAGGGCTCTCTTCATCATTTCTTGTAAGGCAAGTCTAGTGGTGATGAATCTCTCAGCTTTTGTTTATCTGGGAAAGCTTTTATGTCTCCATCATATCTGAAGAATAATTTTGCTGAATAGAGTATTTTTGGCTGAAAGTTTTTGTCTTTCAGTATTTTGAATATATCATTCCATTCTCTCCTAGCCTGTAAGGTTTCTGCTGAGAAATCCGCTGAAAGCCTGATGAAGGTTCCTTTGTAGGCTATTTTATTCTGCCTTGCTGCCCTTAATATTTTTTCTTTGTCATTGACTTTTGACAGTTTTCATATTATATGCCTTGGAGAAGGACTTTTTGCACTGATGTAATTTGAGTTCTCCTGCCTTCATGTACTTGTAAGTCCAGTTCCTGCCCCAGGTTTGAGAAGTTCTCAGCTGTTATTTCTTTGAACAAGCTCTCTTCTCCTTTCTCCCTCTCTTGTCCCTCTGAGTATCTATAATCCTTATGTTACTCTTCCTACTTGAGTTGGACATTTCTTGAAGAATTTAATTTTTAAAAAATCTTAGTTCTCTTTCCTCCTTCACCAGAAGCATTTCTATATTTCTATCTTCTAAGTCACTAATTCTGTCCTCCATAAAGTCTGCTCCATTTTTTATGGTTTCTAGATTATTTTTTTATCTCATTAATTGTGTTCTTCATATCCAGAATTTTTGTGTAGTTTTTTAAAAGACCTTCAGTCTCTTTGGTGAAATATCCCTTCTGTTAATTAATTTTACTCCTGAGCTCATTGAACTGTATTTCTGTGTTTTCCTGTAACTCATTGAATTTCTTTATGACAACTATTTTGAATTCTTTGTCGTTCAGATTGTAATCTGTGACTTCAGGTTTGGTTTCTCAAGACTTGTCATTTTCCTTTTTTTTTTCAGTGTTACTGTAGGTCTTCATGGTATTTGATGAATTGATCCTCTGCCAGCTCATTTGTGGTAGTATCAGGTCTCAGATTACAGCTGCCATTGCTACGGGGTGGCAGGAGCTGTCTTTTCTGATCCCACCCTCTCCATTGGTAGTTGTGCCACTCAGGCTGCTCCACATTTGCATGGACTGACTCTGGGGATTGTGCTCATGCCAGTGGGGCAACTGTGCTCTGTGGGCTGGTCTAGCTGATCTGCTTCACTTGGCAGGTGGGGTGCTTTGTGGGGGCTGAGCTACTACTTGGTGTGGAAAGTTTGCAGAGGCATGGCCATGTTGGTAAGTGGGTCCTCCTGCAGGATGAGTTACCACTCAGAAAGCATCTGTGTGTGGGCCAGGCTGCCCCCACCTCCACTCACAGTCACACTGGCTGCTGTGTGAGGATCCACGACCTAGAGTGCTGCTGCTGAGGAGGGGGAGGAGTCTGCTCACCTAGTTCCATGGCTTCCTGGGGATCCAGTCCACCCACCTTCAGATGTATAGCTGCATGGATCTCTTAGGCATTTTGTTGTGTTGTGTTGTGTAGGAAATCTTCTGTTGTTTAATGAATGCACATTTAGTTGTAACTTAGAAGAGAGAGGAAAAAGGAACAACTCAGTCCACTATGACATCACTCTGTGATGGATTGGTCTGAAATTTCACTTTCTTGGATTTGAATGCACTGACTCTGGCTTAGGTTTTGGTTTGCTTATGTAGGCTACCAAGGCATCAGAGCCCCCTCAACCTAATGGCCTCCTTTTTAAATTATTTTAACAGGCTTCAAGACTGCAGTATCAGCTCCTGTTTGAATTTGCAGCCTGCTGATCTGTCCTACAAATTTCACATTTGCAGTCTCCACAATTGTGTGAACCAATTCCTTAAAATAAATCTCTATACCTACACCTATACCTATACTATTGATTCTATTTCTTTGACAGATAGAGTACTGGCTGATACAGAAAGATATCATCAGTCAAGATAGAAAAATATACCTGACTAATATAGGAAGAGTCCTTGGTGGGGAGGAAAAGAGAATGAGGACCATCTGAGGGTGGTTTGATGCAACAAATCCAACTCAGGCTGTGCCAATATCCAATGCACACTGCAGGAGAAGGCAGGGAAGCAGAGGGCTGTTGGGGCTGAGGAGTGAATGTCAGGACAACACTCCTAGCACTTAACTGTGGGGAAAAAGAACACAATATTTGCTGAGGTCCACTCTGACCAGGGGCCCACTGGCACATACTGCTTTGGGAATGAAGTCATAGCCTTAGACAAAATAGGATTGGGGTGAAAGGTATTGCAACGAGGGAGTGGCTATGCAGAGCCAGTACATGTTCCTTTAAGGCCTACTATGTGCAGGGACCTCTGTAACAACACATTTATTCTTTCCCATGTGCTGGCTTGTTCCTGAGTTGCTGGGGGTGGCTGGCCTGAGCTGCAGTGACAGGAGCACTCCTCTTTCCTTTCTTCTCAACACAAGTTTGGGCACTCTCCAAGCATGAAGGCCCTGCCCACCCAGCTGCTTGGAAACCCCCTCCTGACCCTTAATTTGGACAGTGAAGTGCTGGCAAAGCTCTGATCCCTGCATATAACCAGGGCGATCCTTAAGGGTCTCTCAGCTCATGTGTCATAGGATGGTGCGGTGAGGTGGTGAGAGCTGGGGATGTGGTGTCAGACAGAGTGGGTTTTGATCTTAAGACTTAACCTGCATGTCAGTTTCTCATGGGGAGATGAAAAAGTCAAAGGATATGGGAGGCCTTCAGTGGAGGGGCGCCACTGTTGTCATGATGTGTAAATCGTAAAGAGCCAGGTGAACCCATTCTCTCTGTACACTCAATGGATTAGTCACAGTTCTCTAGAGAAACAGAACCAACAGGTTGTAGGATGTGTATGTACCTACATGTACACACATATACATATATACACACACATGCATAACTGTATATGTATATATAGAGACAGAGAGAGAGAAAGAGATTTATTTGAAGGAGTGTGCTTATGTGATCATGCAGGCTAACAGTTCCAAAATCTGGCAGGTTGGGAAGAGTTGCAGTTCAAGTCTGAAGGCAGTCACTGGCAGATTTCCCTCTTCCTCTGGGGAGGTCAGTATTTTGGTATATTCAGTCCTTCAAATGATTGGATGAGGCCAACACATATAGTAGAGGGTAATCTGCTTTACTCAAATTCTGCTGATTTAAATGTTAATTTCATCCAAAAATATCTTCATAAAAACATCTAGAATAATGTTTGACCCACTATCTGGATACCGTGGCCTAGTCAAGTTGACACTAGAATTCACTATCACGTCCAACATGCACATCCAGGGACATACATTCTTTGCCCAGGAACCTCACCAGAAAGTGCTCAGAACACTGTGGGATCTGCCTTGGACTCCAACAGGAGATTTTATTACCAGAAGAAGCAGATGGAGATGGTTCTACCCTGATGTCCTGTAGCACAGGGTTGAGGTCAGCACCATTCCTGGGCTCCCAGAACATGCAGGATGAGTAGATAACCTCTAGAACCCATCAGAATAATGTCCTGAACCCAGGGTGTGCTGCAAGTAGCCAATGTTATGGCAGCTCCAGGGACAGATCCTGCATGTCCTCTTTTTGTACCTCAGCTGCACCCAGCACCCCCTGAATAGGAGCACAGTGAAAGCAGGAGTGTGCCCTGCAGCAGGCCAACCTCTTACACCAGACAACCCTGAAAGGCCAACACGGGCCCATGCTACATTTAAATACTTTATAATAATCAGAAACTAAAACCATCAAAATGCTTTTGGGACAGCCCACTCTAAACTTCCCAGAAGGCTGAGGCAGGGGCAACCTTGGCTGCCTGCATTCAAACTTGGAAACTGCCTACCCTCCTTCCTTCCTCCCCATCTCTGCCCTTCTGTTTTACAAATCTTCATCATCAAAGTTTAAATCCAGAAACAGTCTTAAGATTTGTTTTGAATGTAATAATATTTTCACATGTTGCCTTTGACATTAGCAAGACTGACCTCACTATATTGAAAATTATTATTTAGTGTTCTTTAATCATGGTGGCTGGGAAGGTGAACCAAGATCAAGACACTTCAATTCTTCCTTTGTAATATCTTGCTTTCACTTTTTTATTTCTATTACTAGTGCTTTTTATCAACTTTAAGCCCCAATTCCCATATTGTAAGAAAAACGCAAGCATGAGGAAGACGGGGATGTAGGAATCCATCTCTTTACCTGGACAACAATTGAACTGGCAAAATCTGTCTCATGTAACTGTTTTGGAACTCTGAAGTCCGTTGAAGGATTGCAACTCCCAGGGGAAGATTTGGTGGTTAACTTTGGTCAATTTTAGCTCTTAGCACAGTAGTAGCTACCCATTCCCCACCCCCTAGACATGTCTCAGATAGCTGTGCACATCTTCCTGGAGCAGCTTGCACACAGCTTGGGGGAGTCAGAGTGGGCAAAAAGGACCCTGTCCTCCAATTATTGGGGATCTCTGCTCTGGTTGCTGATTACTGCTTCTGATCACAGAAGTGCAGAAAAAGAGATGAGTAGCCATTGTTCTTGCGTCTACCCCATTGTTGCAAGCCCCACTTTCTCTGGCTGAAGTGATTTCCAGAGGATTTATAAGGCCAGTGCCCATTTCCCCCCTTTCTCAATTTTCATTTTCTTTACAGAGACAGCCATTAAAGACTATGACATTCAAAAACAACTGCATATACAGGGAAAATTAGAAAGTGACTGTGCATGTCCAGGGAAAGGCTCAGAAAAGACCTGAGAAGACCTTAAGTTTACACCTAAGGCTGAACTTTGGCACAGAGAGAGCCTACAACAAGCAACAAAACAAAAACAATGAAAAAAGACAGTAACAACAATAATAAAAAACCCTGGGGAAGGGGGAAGAATCTGATTTCCAGAGGTACCACATTACTAGATTCAAACAAAAAAATCACAAGGCATACAAAGAAACAGAAAAGTAAGGTCCATGCAAAATAAAAAAAAATAAATCACCTGAAACTGTCCCTGAAAAACACGTAATGGTAGATATACTAAGACTTTAAAACAACTCTCTTAAAAATTTGTAAAGAACTAAAAGATGTGGAGAAAGAGAAGAAAATGACATGTGAATAAAATGGAAATATCAATAAAGTAGTAGAAAACCTAACAGGAAACCAAAAAGAATTCTGGAGCTGAAAATTACATTTACTGAAACAAAAATTCAGTAGAGGGATTCAATGAGCGTATTTGAGCAGGCAGAAGAAAGAACCAGCAACCTTGAAGATAAGACAATGGAGATGATCAAATATGAGGAACAGAAAGAAAAAACGTTGAAGGAAAGCAAACAGAGCCTAAGGGACCTGTGGGACGCCATTAAGTGGACCAATATATGCATTGATGGAGTTTCAGAAGGAGAAGAGAGAAGGGCGCAGGGAGAATATTTGAAGAAATACTCCCTGAAAATTTCCTAAATTTAATGAAAGACATGAATATAAACATCCAGGAAACTCAACAAACTCTAAGTAAGATGAGCACAAAGAGACCCACACAAAGACGCCTTATAGTCAGACATTGAAAAGACAAACAGAGAATCTCCAAAGCAGCAAGAGAAGTGAATCATCACATACAAGGGATCCTCAAGATTGTCAGCAGATCTCTCTGCAGAAACGTCGGAGGCCAGAAGACAGGGGGCTGATATACTCAAAGTGCTAATAGAAAAAAAAGCTATGAACCAAGAATCCTATATCCAGCAAAACTGTCCTTCAAGAATGAGGAAGATATTAAGACATTCTCAGGTAAACAAAAACTAAGGGAGTTTGTGACTTCTATACCTGCCTGTAAGAAATGCTCAAGGTGGTCTTTCAAGATGAAATGAAAGGACACTGAATAATAACTTGAAGCTATAGAAAGAAAGAAAGATCTCAATAAAGGTAAATCAATGGCCACATAAAATTTAGTATTATCGTACAGTGGTTTGTAAGTATACTTTTTGTTTTATACATGATTTGAGGTCAATACATTTAAGGAAAAAAACCACATTAGTGTAAAAACTAGTATTATTGTAAGTTTGATTTCTAATTCCAAATCTTGTTTTCTACGTAACTTAAGAATATGCATTTAAAAAATTATTAGTCTATGTTTTTGGACATACAATGCCTAAGGATGTAATTGTGTGACATCAGTAACTGAAAGGGGTGGGGACATAGCTGTGAAGGAGCAGAGATTTTGTGTGTTATTGAAGTTGGTATGAATTTAAATTAGAGTGTCATAACATTAGCATGTTACATGTAATTCTCATGATAACAGCAAAGAATTTATCTCTAGAAGATACCCAAAAGGAAATGGGAAAGGAATTAAATATTTCACTACAAAACATCAACTAAACACAAAAGAGGACAATAATGCAGGAATGAGGGACAAAAAAGCTAAAAGGCATATAGAAAACAAATAGCACAATGACATAAGTACCTCCCTTCCTAACAATA
Source organism: Equus asinus (assembly GCF_041296235.1). Lineage (NCBI taxonomy): Eukaryota > Metazoa > Chordata > Mammalia > Perissodactyla > Equidae > Equus > Equus asinus. The sequence goes on along the minus strand of NC_091790.1, from coordinate 189,305,677 downwards.
ATGACTTGAAATGCCAATTAATTCAACTCTCGAATCAAAAGAGAAAAAATGGATAAAAACACATGATTCAACTATATGACCTTACCACCTGCAAACACGTAATTTTACTTCTTTTTCCAACTATGTGTCTTTAGATCTAAAGTGAATCTCTTGTAGATGGCACACAAGCAGGTTGAAGCTGAAAGGATGGATAAAAAATATTCCATGCAAATAGTAATCAAAAGAGAGCAGGAGTGGCTATACTACTATCAGACAAAATGTAGTTTAAATCAAAAAGATTACAAGAGAGAAAGAAGGACATTATATATTAATAAATGTTAAATATAGCAAGAAATATAACAGTTATAAACATTTACACACTTAATGACAGACCATCAAAATATATGAAGCAAAAGCTGACAAAAGAGAAGGGATTTTGAAATAGTTCTACAATAATGGTTGAAACTTCAATACCCCACTCAGAAGAATGGATGTGTTAAGCCACAAATTAAGTGTCAATAGATTTAAAAAGATAGATATACCACAATGGGATGAAGTATCTTCTTTGACCACAACAAGATGTTAACAAAGAAACAATTAACTTAAGGAAATCTAAAAAATTCAGAAAGTTTTGGAAATTAAGCAACACTTTTAAGCAACTAATGGAGATAAAGAAAACCCATCCAAAAATTCACATGTAATCTCATGGCACCCCAAATAGCCAAAGCAATCTTGGAAAAGAACAAAAAAACTAGAAGACCCATACTTCCTGATTTTAAAACTTACTACAGTAATCAAAACAGCGTGGTATTTGCATACAGACAGACATTTAGACCAACAGAATAGAACAGAGGGCCTGGAAATAAACCATCACATATATGGTCAAATGATTTTTGGCAAGAGTGACAAGACCATTCAATGGACAAAGGACAGTCTTTTCAACACGTAGTAGTGGGAAAACTGGATATCCACCTGCAAAAAGAGTGAAGTTGGATCTACCTAATGCCATATATGAAAATTAATTCAAAATGGATCAATAACCTAAATGTAAGACCTAAAACAATAAAATCCTTTTTATAAGAAAACATAGGACAAAACCTTCTTGACGTTGGATTTGGCAATGATTTCTTGGATATGACACTGAAGACACAGGTAACCAAATAAAAAATAGACAAATTGGACTTCGTGAAAATTTTAAAATTCTGTGCACCAAAAGACACTATCTGCAGAGTAAAAAGACAACCCATAGAATGGGAGAAAACATTTGCAAATCATATATCTGGTAAGGGATTTATATCAAGAAAATATAGAGAACTCCTAAAACTCAGCAACAGAAAAATCAAACAACATGATTCAGAAATGAGCAAAGCACTTGAATAGACGATTCTCCAAAGAAGATATATGAATAGTCAAGAAGCACATGAAAACATGCTCAGCATCACTAATCATTAGGGAAATGCAAACGAAAACTTCAATGAGGTACCACTCACACCCATTAGGATGGCTGCTATCCAATGAGCAAAAAGTGCTGGCAAGGATATGGACAAATTGGAACTCTTGTGCACTGTTGGTGGGAATGTAAATGGTAAAGCTACTGTAGAAAACATTTTTGTGGTTCCTCAAAAAATTAAAAATAGAATTATCATATGATACAGAAATTCCACTTCTGGATATACGCCTATAAGAATTGAAAGCAGGATTTCAAAGAGATATTTGTATACATATGTTTTATAAGAACATTATTCACAATAGTTAAAATGTGTAGAAGCAGCTCAAGTGTTCATGGGAGAATGGACAAGCAAAAGGTGGCATATACATACAATGTAATATTATTCAGCCTTTAAAAGGAAGGGAATTCTGCAATATGTTACTACATGGATGAAATTTGAGGAGATTATTGCTAGTGAAATAAGCCAGTCACAAAAAGGCAAATACTTTATGATTCCACTTATATGAGATACTTAGGGTAGTCAAAATCACAAAGACAGAAAATTTAATGGTGGGATGCCAGGGGGAGGGGAAAATGGGAAGTTATCATTTAGTGGGTATAGAGTTTCAGTTTTACCTAATGACAAGAGTTATGGGGATGGATGGTCATGTTGGTTGCACAACAACGTGAATGTGTTTAATACTACTCAACGTGCGCTTAAAAGTGGTTAAGATGGTAAATTTTATGTGTACTTTAACAAAACAAGAAAATATTTAAAAATATTACAAATTTATGCCATATTATCTGTATTATGTTCCAGTCTGTCTTTGTGCTACCACCAAATTATACTTCCTAAAACACTGCTGTATGTCATTTCTGTGCTCACAAATTTACATTGGCGTCTGATGACTGGCCTTAGTATATCTTTCTATCCTGACCTCCTATTGTTGCTAAAATCATTGTATATGTTAGCTACCTAATTACTTAACTTTCCCCCAACCCTATCTTCGACCTATTGATTCTTGATGTACTTGCTCTTCCTTCCTTTAGTGCTGATCTTTCCCTCTTTTCCTTCTAATGTGTAAATATTTTTAAGGACCTACTTAAATTTGAACTCCTCTAGGAAAGGTTCCCTAATTGCCCCATTTGTGGTGACTTCTCTTTCTCTTAAATACCTATGGCATTTATTGTTTAAACAATTCATTGAATAGTTGGCATTGGCTGATATTTGTTGCTGTGCACCTGTCTTATTTCCCTGAATATCTCTAAACTTAGTGGACTCAGAGCTCTCTCTTTTTTTTTATTGTGGTCATAATAGCTTATAATGTAGTGAAATTTCACTTGTACATTATTATTTGCCATACACCATATAAGTATTCCCCTTCACCCCTTGTGCCCACCCCCCCCACCACCCTTCCCCTGATAACCACTAATTTGTTCTCTTTCTCCACAAGTTTGTTTATATTCCACATGTGAGTGAAATCATATGGTGTTTGTCTTTCTCTGTCTGGCTTATTTCGCTTAACATGATGCCCTCAAGGTCCATCCATATGGTTGCGAACGGGATGATTTCATCTTTTTTGTGGCTGAGTAGTATTCCATTGTAGATATATACCATATCTTCTTTATCCAATCATCAGTTGATGGGCACTTGGGTTGCTTCCTCGTCTTGGCTATTGTGAATAATGCTGCAATGAACATAGGGGTGGGCAAGTCTCTTTTGATTGTTGATTTCAAGTTCTTTCGTTAAACACCCAGAATTGGGACAGCTGGATGATATGCTATCTCTATTTTTAATTTTTTGAGAAATCTCTGTACTGTTTTCCATAGTGGCTGCACCAGTTTGCATTCCCACCAGCAGAGTATGAGGGTTCCCATTTCTCCGTATCATCTCCAACATTTTTAAATTTTTGTCTTGGTAATTATAGCCATTCTGACAGGTGTAAGGTGATATCTCATTGTAGATTTGATTTGCATTTCCCTGATGATTAGTGGTGCTGAACATCTTTTCATGTGTCTGTTGGCCATCTGTATACCTTCTTTGGAAAAATGTCTGTTCTTATCCTTAGCCCATGTTTTGATTGGGTTGTTTTTGTTGTAGTTGTTGAGTTATGTGATCTCCTTATACATTTTGGAGATTAACCCCTTGTCAGATGTATTATTTTCAAACATTTTATCCCATTTGGTGGATTGTTTTCTCATTTTTATCTTGGTTTCTTTTGCCTTCCAGAAGCTCTTTAGACTGATGAAGTCCCACTTGTTTATTTTTTCTTTTGTTTCCCTTGTCTGAGTAGGCATGGTATTCGAAAAGATCCTTTTAAGTCTGATGGCAAAGGGTGTACTGCCTATATTCTCTTCCAGAAGTTTTATGGTTTTAGGTCTTACCTTCAAGTCTTTAATCCATTTTGAGTCTATTTTTGTGCATGGGGAAAGATAATGGTCTACTTTTATTCTTTTCCATGTGGCTGTCCAGTTTTCCCAGCACAATTTATTGAAGAGGGTTTCCTTTCTCCGTTGTATGTTCTTGGCTCCTTTGTCGAAGATTAGCTGTCCATAGATGTATGGTTTTATTTCTGGATTTTCAATTCTGTTCCATTGATCTGTGTGTCTGTTATTGTATGAGTACCATGGTGTTTTGATTGCTATAGCTTTGTAATATATTTTGAAGTCTTGGATTGCGATGCCACCAGCTTTGTTCGTGTTTCTCAGGATTGCTTTGGCTATTCAGGGTCTTTTGTTGCCCCGTATGAATTTTAAGATTCTTTGTTCTATTTCTGTGAAGAAGGTCATTGGGATTCTGATTGGAATTGCGTTGAATCTGTAGATTGCTTTAGGTAGTATGGACATTTTAACTATGTTTATCTTCCAATCCACGTGCATGGAATATCTTTCCATTTCTTTATGTCAGCATTGATTTCTTTCAGTAGTGTCTTATAGTTTTCTTTGAATGGGTCTTTCACCTCCTTGGTTAAATTTATTCCTAGACATTTTATTATTTTTGTTGCAATTGTAAATGGGATTGTATTCTTGAGTTCTTGTTCTGTTAGTTCATTATTAAAGTATAGAAATGCTACTGATTTTTGTGACTTGACTTTGTACCCTGCAACTTTGCAGTAGTTGTTGATTATTTCTAATCGTTTTCTGATGGATTCTTTAGGGTTTTCTCTATGTAAAATCATGCCATTTGCAAGCAGCAAGAGTTTCAGTTCTTCATTGCCAATTTGGATAGTTTTTATTTCTTTTTCTTGCTTAAGTTCTCTGGCCAAAACCTCCAGTACTATGTTGAATAAGAGTGGAGAGTGGGCACCCTTGTCTTGTTCCTGTTCTCAGAGGGATGACTTTCAGTTTTTCCCCATGGAGTATGATGTTGGCTGTGGGTTTGTCATATATAGACTTTATCATGTTGAGGTATTTTCCTTCTATATCCATTTTATTGAGAGTTTTTATCATGAATTGATGTTGGATCTTGTCAAATGCTTTCTCTGCGTCTATTGAGATGATCATGTGGTTTTTATTCCTCATTTTGTTAATGTGGTGCATCACGTTGATTGATTTGTGGATGTTGAACCATCCCTGTGTCCCTGGTATGAATACCACTTGATCATGGTGTGTGATCTTTTTAATGTATTGCTGTATTCAGTTTGCCAATATTTTGTTCAGGGTTTTTGCATCTAAGTTCATCAGTGATATTGGCCTGTAATTTTCATTCTTTGTGTTGTCCTTATCTGGCTTTGGTATCAGGGTGTTGTTGGCCTCATAGAATGTGTTAGGAATATTTCCATCTTCCTCAATTTTTTGGAATTGTTTGAGAAGAATAGGTAATAAATCTTTTTTTTGAAGAAGAAGATCAGCCTTGAGCTAACATCTACTGCCAGTCCTCCTCATTTTCCTGAGGAAGACTTGTCATGAGCTAACACCCATGCCCATCTTCCTCTACTTTATATGTGGGATGCCTGCCACAGCATGGCTTGATGAGCAGTGCCATGTCCACACCCAGGATCCAAACCCATGGACCCTGGGTGCCAAAGTGGAATGTGAGAACTTAACCACTGTGCTACTGGGCCGGCCCGGTAATAAATCTTTGCATCTTTGGTAGAATTCTCCTGAGAGGCTGTCTGGTCCTGGACTTTTATTTTGGGGGAAGTTTTTGGTAACTGTTTCGATCTCTTTACTTGCAATTGGTCTATTCATATTTTCTTTTTCTTCTTGATTCAGTTTTGTGAGGTTGTAGAGTCTAGGAATTTATCTGTTTCTTCTAGATTGTCCAGTTTGTTGGCATATAGTTTTTCATAACATTCTCTTGTAATCTTTTGTATTTCTGTGGTATCCATTGTAATTTCCCTCTTAAATTTCTAATTTTATTTTTTTGAGACTTCTCCCTTTTTTTCTTAGTGAGTCTAGCTAAGGGCTTGCCCATTTTGTTTATCTTCTCAAGGAGCTAGCTCCTTGTTTCATTGATGCTTTCTACAGTCTTTTTTGTTTCAATTTTGTTTATTTCTGCTCTAATTTTTATTATTTTCCTCCTTCTGCTGAGTTTGGGCTTTGTTTGTTCTTCTTTTTCTAATTCTGTTAGTTGTAGTTTAAGATTGTTTATTTGAGCTTTTCTTGTTTGTTGAGATGGGCCTATAAATTGCCCTCTTAGGACGACTTTTGCTGCATCCCATATGAGTTGGTATGGTGTGTTTTCATTCTCATTTGTCTCCAAATATTTTTTGATTTCTCCTTTTATTTCTTTGACAACCCATTGGTTGTTCAGTAGCATGTTGTTTAGCCTCCACATTTTTGTTCCTTTCCCTGCTTTTTTCTTGTAGTTGATTTTGAGTTTCATAGTATTATAGTTGGAGAAGATAGTAGATATGATTTCAATCTTCTTAAATTTATTGAGGTTTGCCTTGTTTCCCAATATATGGTCTATCCTTGAGAATGTTCCATGTGCACTTGAGAAGAATGTATGCTCTGCTGTTTTTTATGGAGTACTCTCTATATGTCTATTAAGTTGATCTGGTTGCACATTTTCTGGTTCTTCTGCATATCCTTTGTTTCTCGTCCCATGTATTTCAGGCTACCGATTTGATTAGGTAGTTTTCTATGTTTGTTTCCTTCATTTTCTCCTTGTTTATCATATATGTCTCTGTTCTAATTATTTATTTAGTGGTTACCATTAGGTTCATATAAAGTCTCATAGATGAGATAGTCCATTTTCTGATTGCCTCTTATTTCCTTAGACTATACTGATTCCATCTCTTTCCTCTTCCCCTTCTAAGTTATTTTCGTCATATCTTATTCCATCTTGTGTTGTGAGTTTGTGATTAAGATGATGATATAATTTTTATTTTGGTATTTTCCTTTTCTTTATCCTTGATGTAGGAGTTAAGTGTTTACCAACCTGATCTGATGGAGAGCTGCCATTTTCTGACTATTACCTACCTATTCATCTCCTTGCTACAGGCTTTGTAGCCCCTTTCCTGTGTTCTTTTATTCCTTTCTGGTGTGAGGGCCTTCTTCAGGATTTCTTGGAGGGAGTGTGTCTTGTGGCAATGAACTCCCTTAGTTTTTGTTTATCTGGGAAAGTTTTTATTTTTCCATCATATCTAAAGGAGATTTTCCCTGGATAGAGTATTCTTGGCTGAAGGTTTTTGTCTTTCAGGAGTTTGAATCTATCGTTCCACTCTCGCCTAGCCTGTAAGGTTTCTGCTGAGAAATCTGCTGAAAGCCAGATAGGGGTTCCTTTGTAAGTTATTTTCTTCTGCCTTGCTCCCCTTAATATTTTTTCTTTGTCATTGACTTGCCAGCTTCACTACTATATACCTTGCAGTAGGTCTTTTTACATTAACATAGTTGGGATTTCTGGTAGCCTATTTCATGTGGATTTCTGTCTCCTTCCCCAGGTTTTGGAAATTCTCCACTATTATTTCTTTGAACAAGCTTTCTGCTCCATTCTCCTTATCTTCTCCCTCTGGAATACCTATAATCATTATGTTGCATGTCCTAATTGAATTAGATATTTCTCTGAGAGCCTCTTCATTTCTTTTTAGTCTTAGTTTTCTCTTCTCCACCCTCTGAAGCATTTCTATAGTATTGTCTTCTAAATTGCTAATTTGGTCTTCCATATTGTCAGTCTTGTTGCTTAGGGAGTCCAGATCTTTTTTAATCTCATCCATTGTCTTTTTCATCTCCACTAATTCTGATTGTTTTTTCTTTAACGTTTCAATCTCTTTTGTGAAGAAGCTCCTGAATTCATTAATTTGTCTTTCTGTGTTTTCTTGTAACTCATTGAGTTCTTTTATGATAGCTATTTTCAATTCTTGTCATTTAGGCTATGGATTTCTGTGTCTTCAAGGTTGGTTTCTGGGAACTTGCCATTTTCCTTCTGGTCTGGAGATTTAATATACTTTCTCATACTGCTTGAAGGTGTGGATTTTTGCCTCTGCATGGTGTTATTATCTTGTCACTGCTGCCACATGCCTCCACTGGGTGAGGATCAGGAGCTGTGAATTCTGGGCCTGGCACAATCAGGGGCTACCCAGCTCCAGCTGCTGACTGCTTTTCTCACTGTGTGCCACTCTGGCCGATGGCAGATCTGGAGCACTGGGCAGGAGGAAGGGTCCTCTTCCCCTATGCTTCCACCAGCCTCCACTTCTCACTCTGGGTGATAGCAGGACTGGAGTGACAGGTGGGGGAAGGGGCACTTTCTTATACCTACATGCCTCTCCCAATTGCTGCCTCTCTCTCTGCTTGGTGATCTGGGTGCTCATGGGGCTCCACCAGCCACCACTTCTCTCTCCATGCCTTGCTCCCAGTGACTGTGGGGCTGGAGTGTGGGGCTGGAGTGCAGGGTGGGAATGGAGTGCCTCTTCCCAGCTGTGCACCTCCCCCAAGTGGCCCCCTTCACTGTGCTTCACTCTGGGCGATTGTGGGGCTGGAGTGCTCGCTGGGGACTGGCACTTTCTCCCCAGCTGTGCCCCTCCCCTGGCCAGCCCCTCTCTCTCTGTGCCACTCTCCCAGAAAATGTGGAGCTGGAGCAGGGCTGGAGCACTGGGTGAAGACTGGGTGCCTCAGAGCTATATCTTAAAATTATTTGTATTACCCACTTGACTTAATCATATGAATTGATTTATTGACATTTTGTGAATAATGACTAAAGATGCTTTTCAAGTAAATTTCAGACCTATTTGTCAAATTCATGAGCATTTGGCAATGTTTCTGCAGAAGATACAGTTGGTATTCAGATGAGATACTAGACTTTGTTAAATTTTTCTAGAGGAATCAGATGTGGTATGAGTAAGTTGCCCATCTGTAAGGTGACTTTGTATATATTTCCAGACAATAAGATAATTTTGAGAAATCTGGAATCTTATTTGTTTTTGGCTATACTATTGTATCTGAAATAAGTATTAATATTTGGGTACTAATACTTTTGTTTATGTTCTGGGTTAAATAGTTATAGAAATGTTTCCCTGGGTCAGTGTTGAAATGCTTATAAAAGTTATATTTTGTCAGATGACTTAAAATGGACTTGCAGTTAGCAGTTATGTGTTGCTTTACTGTGGTAGTGAATTTTCTCTATATAGTAGTTAAGATTTAATGGATTTTTTTGAGTCAATAGTTTACACAAAAGTTTGCTTCTGTTAGTCTTGTGTGTGCATGTGTGTGTACACACATGCATTTGCCTTCTCTAGGGTTAGGATTAGAATATTGAAGTATTAGAAGAAATTTATTGCTCTTAAGAACATGTAGAGAACATTTCAATAACTTTTATGCCCTTCTGTCAAACACCGAGAAAAATGGGTGAGTATTATTTCAAGAATTTTAATGAGGAATATGTTTATCACATGCACAAAACTAAATAATGGATTAAATTTTTGACCTATTAATTAGAGTAATATCTATTTTAGAGTGGTATCTTTTCCTTTCCAGCTATTATATCACCCATTGTTTTAGAGAATCTAATCAGAATATAAGTTCCACAAGCGTAGGCATTTCATCTTACACTTGTTTGTGTCCTCAATGTCTAACCTAATGTCTTAAATCACAGTGCTTCAATAAACATTACGATGATAAAATGTCTGTTTTTCTGGCTTTTGGGGAGTTGGTTTTTATTGTGGGAGAATGACTTTGATTTTATTTGATTTGTTTTCTTTTTACAGCTCCATCGACAAACCTTCAGATTCTCTCAGTATAGGCAATGGGGATAATTCCCAGCTGGTAAGATTTTGACACTGTATCACTTCATTTATCTGCCATCCCTTGAAAACAAGGTATTCTATACAAGTGAATTTTCTAGATAGTGAAAAATACTTTTCTGAAACAATTTAAAAACTCTTTGAGAGTCAGCCCTGATGGCCTAGTAATCAAAGTTCAATGCTCACTGCTTCAATGGCCCAGGTTCACTTCCCAGTCACAGAATCAGACCACCTGTCTGTCAGCTGCCATGTTGTGACAGTGACTCACGTAGAAGAACTAGAATGACTTACAACTAGAATATATAACCATGTACTGAGAGCTTTGGGGAGGGAAAAAAAAGGAAAGAGGAAGATTGGCAACAGATGTTAGCTCAGGGTAATCTTTCCTGGCCAAAGATATATATTTATATAGTGCTTATTTTGCAAAAGCACTTTTCATGGACATCTTTGTTAAACGTATTATATTAGCCTTCTTTTCCTCTACAGAATATATAGAGCATAATTTAACCCTTTCTTGATGACTCAGAATTACTATGATGACCATATATTATTACATTGTGTGGCAATACATCAGTGTCCTTAGAGTTTGCTGATATTATTGGTCTTTTTGACCCTATACCAAGTGGTCCCAGACTAACATGACTTGTGCATTCTTGATTTTGAATTATTTCTCCACCATATGTTCCCCTTGTCCCTTGGTGTCAACTTAAATTTTCTATTTCTTTCAGTGTACTTGCCCCCCAAAGTTTTCCCCTTTCCCCAAATGATAAACCAAATAGTCAAGTTGAAAGTTGCATCTTAATGATACTGAGTGAGGTCCTGACTTTTCAAACATGCTTTGCATGATCTTGTCTAGCTGCTAGCTTTTCACTGCTTATGTTTCTGTCCATCTTCTTACATTGATGAAAAGTTGTACTTCTAATCTCTTCCATAAAGAATGGCCAGTTTCCCACAGTGTTTGTGAGAAACTTAGAGATCTAAAATACAGTGGTTTCCCAAACGTTTTGCTCATAAATTCCATACAACAATTTGAAAATCTGTTTCTCCTCTTGTATATTTTAGGTTAACATTAGAGTTTTTTTTTATAACAAGTTAAAAATAATTGCAAAGGATGTAATTTTCAGCAGATTGCCAGTATTGGTACTTTTAAATAAAAGTGCTACATTACTTGTTAATAAATATCTAAGAAATTTAAATCTCAGATTGTTTTGTTACTCCATCATCCATTAGAAAAAAATACACAAGCTCTCCTTTAAAATTCAGGACTTTTACATCATTCCTTTTTCTCCTTGAACTTGTTTTTCTATTTCCACTGCCACTACAGAATTTTATCTTAATGCAATATAGTTTTTATGTGTGATAGGTATTAACTTCTCTCAAATGAAAATAGACATATAAATTTTTAATGAAAGCCAAAGTATTTTTGCTGATACAAGGCTTTAATTGCCAAATTTCTTTCTTCTGAATTTTTATTTGTAGTATTGATTTGACCAAAGCAACTTATATAAGCATAGATTTTGATAAAAATTAATCATTAAAAATCAACACTAAACTTCTATTGGAAATTCCTCTCTTGATGAGATAGACAGGGCCATTTTAGAATTAGTGTTCATGTATCCCTAGACAAATGTTATCTGCTGGGAAAAGGAGACAAGTTTCAGCAGCAGTTCTAGGCATTTTTCTAAATGTAAGTGCTGAGACGTCTTGTTCCTAAGTAAGTAAATGGAAGAAGAGTTTGACGTCAGTATCACTCAAATCTTTGAACTCCTAAGTTAAATACCTAAGAATCATGTAAAGATTTACCATAAAAATTATTTTTTAAGGATGTATTTGGAAATAACATGATTAGATCTTCCTTGCATTTTCTTTGAAAATAAGTATCAGGAATCACCCACTTTGCAAAAGAATCTGGTCATTAGAGTCAGTCATTCTCTCATTGCCAATCTGAATATTTTTAATAAATTTTGTTTGGCTCCCAGAAAGTGTTCACACTTGGCAAAATTCTATAGTCAGGTTCCAGAGATTAAGAAATGTTCTTTTTTTTTTGTAAAGTGAGAGAAGTTAGGTTATAAAAGGAGAGGAGTCTGATTTAGTCTTTCCAGGAGAGTCAGTTTTAGAAAAGAGAACACATGTAAGTTGATGGATTTTCTGAAAATTCATGCTCATAAAAATGTCTTCTAGTATGCCAGTTTGAAGACCGCTGTTCTACTCCCTTTAGTTGCAAGCCTTTCTATCTGTGGCTTATTAAAATGTATGGACCTGTATTGACTCTTCTGTTCTTTTCCTGTTTTATTCAGATATCCAACAGTGATAAGCCCTCACCACCACCTGGTTTATCCAAATCCAATCCAGTCCTCCCCATCAGTTCATCCAATCACAGTGCACGGTCTCCTTTTGAAGGGGCAGTAACTGAGTCACAGTCGTTATTCTCAGACAACTTCCGCCATCCCAACCCGATCCCCAGTGGGCTTCCTCCTTTCCCCAGCTCCCCACAGACATCCAGTGACTGGCCTACAGCACCAGAGCCGCAGAGCCTCTTCACATCGGGTAGGTCACAGTACTGCTGCGCGTTGGTGTTTGTGCTCAGCCTAACATGAGACCCTTGGTGGATATGTTTTTATCCTCTTCCTCCCCACTCCCTTCTTCATAAAAATGTAAACATTTAAACTGCATGGAATTGAATGGTTACCTAAATTGTTGCATGACCTAGACCTTACTATGTTAATGGACAGATTTCTCTAGAAATCAAGGGTTAGATCATATTCCTGGTAATAAAATGCTTATTCCTCAAGGAATTATTAAGGACTTACATTTTTAATCAGATTGTATTTGTATAGTTATATTTAAGATTTTTTTCTCCAGTTGACAATGAGGTATGTTAGTTAATATTAAAACTTCTATTTGGCATTTTTGAGCCATTTCCATTTTTATTCATTGTAAGTTCTCTTATTAATGTGAAGGATGGCATGAAGTTAAAATTGACAATAGCAGCTATGAAGCAGACAACGTTAAGAAACTACAAAAATTAAATAGATATTTTTTCATTATTTTTCTTAGCAGTATATAAAGCATATATTCAAAGTTATTTATACTTTATCTTTTATAAATACATATAAAAATAAACTTTACTAATTGAATTCTGTCACATCATATTTGCTATTACTTTATTCCATTTAAATGACTTATTCTGGGTTTTGATTATGAGTAGTTGAGAGTATAATTTGAATATCAAATACTTTGTTTTCTTGGATTAATGATGAAAATCAGTCTATATCATTCAGCTTTTGAAGTTAGTAAATTAAGAATGAACTCATTGCTAGAAGTATATGAGGTGTTTGTAATTTTATAGTCCTAATATGCTAAGAAATCATACAGATTTTGCATATATGTGACTATCTTGTCATCTGACATGTTTAACTTCAGCTAGTGTGGATACTCATTAAGCATGAAAGTGAGCTTATGTATTTTCAATTCATCACGAATTTTCTTCCCAACAGAAACAATAGAAACAATCCCAGTATCACCCTCTACAGACTGGCAAGCAGTGTTTGGCTTTGGTTCTTCTAAACAACCAGAGGATGACTTGGGTTTTGATCCCTTTGATGTCACTCGAAAAGCCTTAGCAGACCTGATTGAAAAGGAGCTATCAGTCCAAGACCAGCCTTCCCTTTCGCCCACATCTCTTCAGAACTCCTCTTCACACACTACAACCACCAAAGGTCCGGGCTCTGGATTCCTGCATCCCGCTGCACCTGCAAACGCCAACTCTCTCAATAGTACCTTTTCAGTCTTGCCACAGAGGTTCCCTCAATTTCAGCAGCACCGAGCGGTTTATAATTCATTCAATTTCCCAGGCTAGGCAGCCCGCTATCCTTGGATGGCTTTTCCATGCAATAGCATCATGCACTTGAACCACACAGCAAACCCCACCTCAAATAGTAATTTCTTGGACTTGAATCTCCCGCCACAGCACAACACAGGTCTGGGAGGGATTCCTATAGCAGGTAGGTTCATTTACAGCCTTTGAGAATTTGTGACTAATTCACATCTTCAGGTCGTTGGGTGGGTAGGGAGGGTACTATTGAATACCAGAGAGTACTTATCATTGGTCTTGGAAATTTCTATGGGGAAAAAAATTAAAGTTCTTACCATAATCTGAAAACTTTTAATTGGATGGATGCCTTGTAATTTGAGCTTTATAAGGATGGTGGAGTATTATACCTAGTTATTGCTTGGAAGCATTTTACTTATAGGATAGTTACTAACCCTTCATATGGCATATAAATGCAAAAAGAAAAAAAATGGGCTCTGAAATTATGGTGCTATAAAGTCCAACACATAGTAAAAGTTCTGAATATACATTCTAAAAGTAAACTGGTTCAGAAAAATGTTTAAAAATTGTAATTAGTGAGAGCATGAGGGATAAAGCCTCTCTCTAGCTACTTTTGGCAATTGCTTATTTCAACTGATACACACATGTACACACACACCTCAAAACTATACTATATGTTACTAAAATACTTAATATTTGAGAACTCTGATTATTAGTGTTTCACGGACATATCATATGTGCATAAGTATACTTTCTGTGAAAAAGAAATTGTTCAACGAGAGGCATTTTCCCTTTTGATCTATGTTTTTATTTCTTGGGAAAATACTAGGTTTCTGTAAGTGAGCTCAGAATACTTCTGATTCTGTACTGCTGTCCTTGCAGTTTTCAAAACTTTGCGTTTTAAGGTCCAATATAACATATTTTAGGTCAAGTGACAATATATAAAGGAATCATTCTTATTTGTAGTTTTTTCATTTAATTTGGGCTTTAGAGATGATTGGTAAAAAAAGAGAATTTGTTCCTATCCTGATTCTCTCAAGTAAAATAGAGTAGTTCCTCTCTCTGTAACATAACTCATAAAATGTATTTTTATCCCTTGTCATGACTTTTAAGATATGGCATGACACAGCATTATTATAATAATGTGCTATTACCAGCAAGGCATTTGTTCATCTGCTTTTAGCAAGGTTGGTAGATGAATTTACAGAGATCCATCAAAATTCTTTGGCTCTATTTCCTTTGTGACCAACAACATTTCATTTTCAAGACAAGTAGGTGGGTTAAGAGAGTATGGTTTGTGCCTGTTGACACAGTGAAGTGAGAAGTTGATACAGTGAAGTTAATTTACGTAAGCTTGGTAGTACGTATCATAGTCGTTTGCACATCAGTGGCACTCATGATATTTGTTCATTTGATAATGGTAGCTAGTAGGTAATCCAGTGTGACATTTTTCAATCCTCTCCTTCTATGTGACATTCACTTATGAAACACTAAGTGTTCAGTTCCTGATACTCTGTTTTTCCTTCTCTTCAAGAAAGTATATTACAGTATAATTATGTTTTGTTTTAATCATTTAGAAACGTGGCATTTTAATTACTAGTAATGTATCTCAAAGCTGTTTATAACATTAAAAGTTAAATTTGGGGCCAGCCCGGTGGCGTAGTGGTGAAGTTTGCATGCTCTACTTTGGGCTCCCAGGGTTTGTAGGTTCAGATCCCTGGTGCAGACCTAGCACCACTTGTCAAGCTTTGCTGTGGCGGCGTCCCACATAAAATAGAGGAAGATCGGCAAAGATGTTATCTCAGGGCCAAGCTTCCTCACACACACACAAATTTAAAATTAAGTTCCCCTAAATATTGTAAACATTTAAAAATAAAATATGAAATCAATTACAATGACTATTTGGGTTCCTAGTTGCCCAACAATAAACTAAGCCATGTGGGTAATACCAAAGAAGTCTAAAATATGGACACTACTTTCAAGTACTTCACAGTGTAGTTGAAGAGATAAAATCAGATTATGGATGAAAATGGTAACTATGTAATACTGGAATCTGAGAGACATCGGTGGAGCCTATAATGTTGGGAGGCTTTACTGAAGAAGTAGGAATTGATTCGTACTGTGGTATCTTGGATTTGAGTTATCAGCAGGGAAAGAGAACGACCTTTTATGTTGGTGGAAACTCTTGACTGAAGGCCTAGAGGCAGGAATTAGTAAGTCCTCACGTTAGGAAGCAATAGAACTGCCTTCTGTGACAGGAGGTGCTTCATGTATTGTCTGGATCGAATGGATGAGAAGATGGGGAGCTCTGACAGGGAGGCCAAGCAGTGTGGACTGATCTGATAGGAAGGAGGATGCCTTTGTGGAACTCTGGTCCTTAGCTGTCTTCATTGTATACTTTTATTTGACTTATTACTTGCCCATCTTTGAGAAACTATTTGTTCTTCCAATTTCATAGTCATCATATTGTCCTTTATCACAAAAAGAGCAGTTTTAGCCCAAATATTTCAAGCCATTAGATATTTTGGAAATGTCACCCTGGTAATGAGTAATCACTGATTTGTGAGAGTAGTTGCCCTCTTGTAAGTCATTTGAAATGTTTATTTGAAGTAGATACTTTATGAAAAAAATGAGGCTTTAAATTATGGTTCTGTCTTTTCAGGTTTTTATTTTTCTTTAGCATATATTCAAACATAGAGGCATAAATGTTTTCTCCCTAGGAATCCTAAGAATGAAGTCACCAACTGTAGGTTCTTAATCATTGCTGTATTTTGTGGGAGGTGGGGAGAGTTTGTTATTTCAGATTTTCAGTTCTCAACTGTGCATACTTGCTTGGCATTTAAATGGTGACTTATGATTAAGCTTATTGTTACATTGTTTTTAAGGCTCTGATGACTAGAGAAATATTAGTTTTAATGTACCAACATACTTAAAATTGTTATCAAGAGTTACACAGAATCCACTTATGACCTATAAATATTTCACAGATACCTCAGAAAGCTGAACGGGCTAAGCTTCAAAACAGAATAGTTATATAATTGTAGGAAGATGATTTAGGATTTTTAGTAACAATTAGTAAGAGGGTTCCCTTTTCTCTCTACGCTCTCCAACATTTGTTATTTTTTTGTCTTGGTGATTATAGCCATTCTAATGAGTGCAAGGCAATGTCTCATTGTAGTTTTGATTTGCATTTCCCTGTGATTAGTGATGTTGAATATCTTCTCATATGCCTGTTGGCCGTCTGTATTATCTTCTTTGGAAAAACATCTGTTCATATCCTCTGCCCATTTTTCGATTGGGTTGTTTATTTTTTTGTTTGAGTTGTGTGAGTTCTTCATATATTTTGGAGATGAACTCCTTGTCGGATACATGATTTGCAAATCTCTTCTCCTAGTTGGTGGGTTGTCTTTTCACTTTGTTCCTGTTTCCTTTGCCTTGCAGAAGCTCTTTAGTCTGATGTAGTCCCATTTGTGTATTTTTTCTTTTATTACTCCTGACTGAGTAGACATGGTAGCCAAAAAGATGCTTCTAAGAATGATGTCGGAGTGTACTGCCTATATTTCCCTCTAGGAGTCTTGTGGTTTCACATCTCACTTTCAAGTCTTTAATCCATTTTGAGTTAATTTTTGGATATGGTGAGAGGTAATGGTCTACTTTCATTGTTTTGCATGTGGCTGTCCAGTTTTCCCAACACTCTTTATTAAAGAGACTTTTCTTTCTCCATTGCATATTCTTAGCTTCTTTGTTGAAGATTAGCTGTCTGTACATGTGTGGTTTTATTTCTGGGCTTTTAATTCTGTTCCCCTGATCTGTGTGGCTGTTATTGTACCAGTACCATGCTATTTTGATTACTATAGCTTTGTAGTGTATTTTGAAGTCAGGGATTGTGATGCCTCCAGCTTCGTTCTTTTTTTTCAGGATCGCTTTAGCTATTTGGGGTCTTTTCTTGCTCCATATGAATTTTAATATTCTTTGTTCTATTTCTATGAAAAATATCACTGGGATTCTAATTGGGATTGCCTCAAATCTGTAGATTGCTTTAGGTAGTATGGACATTTTAGTTATGTCTATTCTTCCAATCCATTTGCATGGACTATCCTTTCATTTCTTCATGTCAACATTGATTTCTTTCAATAATGTCGTATAGTTTTCATTGCATAGGTCTTTCAACACCTATATTCCTAGATATTTTATTCTTTTGTTGTGATTGTAAATGGGATTGTATTATTTTTTTATTTTTTTGAGGAAGATTAACCCTGAGCTAACATCTGCTGCCAATCCTCCTCTTTTTTGCTGAGGAAAACTGGCCCTGAGCTAACATCTTCCTCCACTTTTTTATATGTGGGACGCCTTCCACAGCATGACTTGACAAGTGGTGCATAGGTCCACACCTGGGATCCGAACCAGCGAATCCCAGGCTGCCAAAGGGGAATGTGTGAACTTAACTGCTGTGCCACCGGGCTGGCCCCAATGGGATTGTATTCTTGAATTCTCTTTCTGTTAGTTTGTTATTAGAGTATAGAGATGCAACTGATTTTTGTAAGTTGATTTTGTACCCAGCAACTTGGCTGTAGTTGTTGATTATTTTTAATAGTTTTCCAATGGATTCTTTAGGGTTTTCTATATATAAAATCATGTTGTCTACAAACAGTGAGAGTTTCACTTCTTCATCACCAATTTGGATACCTGTTATTTCTTTTTCTCTCCTAATTGCTCTGGCCAAAATCTCCAGTACTATGTTGCATGAGAGTGCTGAGTGTGGGCACCCTTGTCTTGTTCCTGTTCTCAGAGGGATGGCTTTCGGTTTTTCCCCATTGAGTATGATGTTGGCTCTGGGTGCGTCATATATGGCTTTTGTTGTGTTAAGGTACTTTCCTTCTATATCCATTTTATTGAGAGTTTTTATCATAAATGGATGTTGGATCTTGTCAAGTGCTTTCTCTGCATCTATTGAGATGATCCTGTGGCTTTTATTCCTCATTTTGTTAAGGAGGTGTATAACATTGATTGATTTGCAGAGGTTGAGCCATCCCTGTGTCCCTGGTATAAATCCCAGTTGATCATGGTATATGATCCTTTTAATATAGTGGTGTATTCAGTTTGCCAATATTTTGTTGAGGATTTTTGCATCTATATTCATCAGCAGTATTGGCCTGTAACTTTCTTTTTTTGTGTTGTCCTTGTTTGGCTTTGGAATTGGGGTGATGTTGGCTGTTTAGAATGAGTTAGGAAGTGTTCTGTCTTTCAACTTTTTGGAATAGTTTGAGAAGGATAGATATTAAATCTTCTTTGAAAGTTTGGTAGAATTCTCCAGAGAAGCCATCTGGTCCTGGACTTTTACTTTTGGGGAAGATTTTGATTACTGTTTCAATCTCTTGTTATTGGACTATTCAGCTTCTATATTTCTTCTCAATTCAGTTTTGGGAGGTTGTATGAGTCTAAGAATTTATCCATTTCTTCTAGATTGTCCAATTTGTTGGCTTATAGTTTTACATAGTATTCTCTTATAATCTTTTGTATTTCTGTGGCCTCCATTGTAATTTCTCCTCTTTCATTTCTAATTATATTTATTTGACCCTTCTCTCTTTTTTCCTTACTGAGTCTGGATAAGGATTTGTCAATTTTCTTTATCTTCTTAAAGAACCAGGTGTTAGTTTCATTGATCCTTTCTACCCCTTTTTTTGGTTTCCCTTTCATTTATTTCTGTTCTCGTTTTTATTATTTCCCTCCCTCTGCTGACTTTTTGGGGTTTGTTTCTTTTTCTTCTTCTAGTTCTGTTAGGTGTGGTTTAAGATTGTTTGAGATTTTTCTTGTTTGTTGAGGTAGGCCTGTATTGCTTTGAAGTTCCCTCTCAGGACTGCTTTGGCTGTATCCCATATGTTTGGTTTTATGTGTTTTCATTTTCATTTGCCTCCAGATATTTTTTTATTTCTACTTTAATTAACTCAATGATCCATTGGTTGTTAGGTAGCATGTTCTTTCATCTCCACATATTTGTCAGTTTTCCAGCTTTTTTCTTGTAGTTGATTTCTAGTTTCATAGCATCAAGGTCAGAACAGATGCTTGATATGATTTCAATCTTCAATTTATCGAGGCTTGCCTTGTTTCCCAACATATGTTCTTCCTTTGAGAATGTTCCATGTGCACTTGAGAAGAATGTGTATTCTGCTGTTTGTTTTTACCTGGAGTGTTCTGTATATATCTGTTAGATCCATCTGGTCTAGATTTTCATTTAATTTTACTATTTTCTTGTTGACTTTCTGTCTGGATGATCTACCAATTGATGTAAGTGGATGTTAAAGTCCCTACTATTATTGTGCTGCTATTAATATCTCCTTTTATCTCTGTTAATAGTTGCTTTATGTATTTTGGTCCTCCTGTGTTAGTTACATATACACTCATAAGTGTTATGTCCTCTTACTGGAGTGTCCTTTATCATTATATACTGCCCCTCTTTGTCTTTCTGTCTTTTTTTATCTTGAAGTCTACTTTGTCTCTTTTAAGTATGGCAACACCTGCTTTCTTTTGTTTGCCACTCACTTGGAGTATCATCTTCCATCCCTTCACTCTGAGCCTGTGTTTGTCGTTAGAGCTGAGATGTGTTTCCTGGAGTCAGCATATTGTTGGGTCTTGTTTTTTAATCCATACAGCCACTCTTTGTCTTTTGGTTGGAGAATTCAATTCATTTTCATTTAGAGTGATTATTGATACATGAGGGCTTAATACTGCAATTTTATCTCTGTTTTCTGGTTGTTCTGCACTTCCCTTGTTTATTGTCCTGTGAATTCCCAAAGGCCAATTCATTTTGGTGCTTCTCCATGGCCTTCAGACCCCCCAGCAAAACCCCCACAGACATACTACAGAGTCAACATGGGACCACCATTAGAGAAAGAGGAGAAATTATTAGAAAATGCAGGATTTTTCCCATCCTGTTTTCTCCCTCTCAGCCCACCCACAGCTTCTTTCTCATCTCTTATGTTCTGAAGAATACAGTTCCTGATCAATTTTTTTTTCTCCCTACCCCCAGATGCAATGCAATCACAGGGTCATTACCATCTATTTTTATTGTAAAAGTTTCTGTTGATCCAGCGTTTGAGTGACACTGTTGAATGTTTCTTCAGAAACATTTTTAAGGAGGGAAGAAAGAGAAACCAAAGGACAATCTCCATGCTTAGAAAATTAGTGTTTGTCTGTTGCACATAATAATGATGTAATCTGCTTAGCAGAAAATGAGATTAATCTATAGGAAAGGTCAAATAAATGCATTATCAACTGCAGAAGTTTGAAAACCTGGTTAACTGAAATGAGATTGCTCAGTAAGTGCATGGGGGAAAGCAGTGGTCCTGGCATACATCTTGTATTCAGCTTCTCACTATTGTAGGGAAAATGCTTTTAAGTCAACTTAATTTTTAATTCTTTTGGCAAGTTGATGCAGAGGATTTGATTGTGTTATTAAGCAAAAGAATTTATTGGATGTTGATGGAAAGACAAATTGATCTGTAGTAGTAACTGGCCTAGTGCTAAAGAGGTTATCAGGATGGGAGAAGTGATTTTTATAAAGGAGAAAAAAGTTTTGGCTTTAGATATAAATTCTAATGTTTTAAAGAAAAAAGTATTCACAGATTTAATACCTACTCATAATATAAAAGCTGAAATGTAAGTGATTTCTTCAGTCATTCTCTGTCAGAATCTTTTTTTCTCTGACCTTAAAGTCACCTGAGGGGGCGCTCTGAGATAGCACTGCTCTGGGACCATCTGATCACCATGAGGAGCAAGTCTCTGACCTCCTTGCCTTCAGCTTTTACTTAACCCTGTAGTTTCTGGACGTTTGTGCAGTATTGAGAAGACAGGAGAAAAGAAAACAGAAACC
Organism: Equus asinus; assembly: GCF_041296235.1. NCBI lineage: Eukaryota > Metazoa > Chordata > Mammalia > Perissodactyla > Equidae > Equus > Equus asinus. The sequence continues at coordinate 189,284,384 of NC_091790.1, read as the reverse complement.
TGGTTATAACCTGATGCTAAAACTAAAAACAAGGAAATGTACCTCTTTCTTCAGAATTAAAACTAAAACCTGAAACAAAACAGAAAACTTGATGATGACCGTTGGGTTGTTCTTGTCTTTGTTTCCCTGTTTTATTGCATGTGAGTTTGAAACATTTTGTGGTAGCAGTCATCAGATGTTTCCATTGGTTTTACATCTTCAACCATAGGGAGGATGGCTTAGAAGAAGAAATTAGAAAAAAGTCCACTTTCTTGTCTGTCACTGCCATCTTTGAAGACCAGCCCAGCTTGTCCTCCAGCGTTCCTCTTCCAGTGGCTTTCAGTAGAAGACATCTTCTCGTGCTGTGTATTATGCAGACCAGACCTTCCCAGCTGAGAAGCCTCACGTGCCAGGAAGGAGCAGATGGGCTGTCCTGTGCTGAGATGTTGGTTGTCTTGGGGAGACCTGGTGGGAGCAGCAGCCAGTGTGCCACACAAGGAGCAGCACCTCATGCACATGCTGTGATGGGAAAGAGACTAGAAAACACTGGTGTAGACAACCCACAGATAAATCTTTATGACCGACCATTCTAGGGGTACCTAATGATGGAGAGATGGTCACTCCACTCACCAGAAGAGGGCAGAGGGCAGAAATGAGATGTTCCCTGCCAGATTCCTAAGAATCTGAATGGTTTGGATTGCGTTCAGAAGTCCAAAGCTGGAGCTGGAGTATTTTCAGCCTCATTTGTTAAGGGAATCTTGGTAGGATGAATTAAGTAGATCTTCTAAATCTTACATCCTGTGCTCTTGAATTGATTTTCTGCTTATTACAATTACTTTGTACTTCAATTTGCTACCAAAAGTAACACAACAACAGCAACTTCAACACCGTTTTTGAAAAATGTAAACAGAATAGTCTCGAATGTCACTACAAAGAGATGTTGTGGGTGAATAGTAAATTGTTCTTTAAAAAATTAACCAAAGTCTTACTGTGGTAGAGAGGAGAGGACTAGCACCCGCAGGCTTTCTGTGGCTTGTGACCATTGCTTCTGTCTCCTGAATCTTGACACTGCTGCAGAGTGATGGACGAACACACAGGTAATGTTCAGGTAGCAGTGAATTGTACTCAAGGCTTTTGGGTGGGCTGAGGGGTTTGTTTATTCCTGAGATATGAGTATATCAATAAAACTGTTGCTTTTTCTGTGAAAGGAGGGAAATTCTACCTTGCAAGGCTGTGCTGTGATTGTATGTTTAATGAATCATACATACAGAGACTTTATAAAATATGTAATATCATTTAAAGAAGAATAATGAAACAATAAAAATCTGTGTGCTGACCACCAAGGTTAAAAATAGAATCTTCAGTATCCTAAAAGACCCCTTTCTGCCCCTCCGATTATACTTCCTTTTCTTTCCTCACCATCCGTAAACAACCATTATCTTGATTTCTGTGTTAAGCTTTCTTTTCTATAGAGTTTTGCCACTTACATATGTATTCCTGAATAATACATTGTTTAATTTTCAAAAGATGAATAGTACACTAAACCTAGTTATGTAAGGAAAAGGGCAATATCATCACTATTAGATTGAGGGTTTTAGGAGAAGATAAGCTAAACAGAGTCTCTGGGTCATAGTTTGACTTTAGCTTCTTTGGTAATTACAAGAGCCAATTCTGGGGAAGACAATGGGTGAGGTCATGGGTGAATCCTGGAAACCAGGGTTCAGCACAGTCAGGGCATCTGACTGGGCTGTCTTGTGAGCCAGGTCCTGGATATCTGGCAACCTCAACATCCCACATACCTCAATGGATAGATCTTACAGAAAAAGAGTGAACAAGGAAATAGTGGAATTAAGTGAAACACTAGATCAGATGGACTTAATAGATATATAGAGAACATTCCATCCAAAAACAGTTGAATACACACTCTTCTCAAGTGCATATGGTATATTCTCAAAGGCAGACGATATGCTAGGAAACAAGGCAAACTTCAATAAATTTAAGAAGATTGAAATCATATCAAGCATCTTTTCTGACCACAATGCTATGAAACTAGAAATGAACTATAAAAAAAACAGCGGGAAAGTCACAATAATGTGGAGTAAACAACATGCTTCTCAACAACTGTTGGATCAATAAAGAAATCAAAGGAGAAATTAAAAAAATCTGGAGACAAATGAAAATGAAAATACATCATACCAACTCTTACTGGATGCAGCAAAAGTAGTTCTAAAAGGGAAATTTATAGCAAGAGAGGCCCAGCTCAACAAACAAGAAAAATCTCAAATAAGTAACCTTAAGCTACATCTAACAGAACTACAAAAAGAACAACAAATAAAGCCCAAAGTCAGAAGAAGGAGAGAAGTAATAAAAATTAAAGCAGAAATAAATGAAATAGAAGCCAAAAAAATGTAGAAAGCATCAATGAAACTAAGAGTGAGTTCTTTAAGAAGATAAACAAAACAGACAAACCCTTAGCCAGACTCACCAAGAAAAAAAGAGAGAAGGGTCAAATAAGCAAAATTAGATATGAAAGAGGAGAAAGTACAATGGATATCACAGAAATACAAAGAATTATGAGAATACTATGAAAAATCATATGCCAACAAATTGGATAACCACGAAGAAATGGATAAATTCTTAGACTCATACAATCTCCCCAAACTGAATCAAGAAGAAATAGAGAATCTGAATAGGCCAGTCACAAGTAAAGAGATTGAAACAGAAATCAAAAACCACCTGAAACACAAAAGTCCAGGACCAGATGCCCTCTCTGGAGAATTCTACCAAATTTTCAAGGAAGATTTAATACCTATCCTTCTCAAATTATTCCAAATAGTTGAAAAAGACGGGGCACAACCTAACACTTTTTATGAGGTCAACATCACCCTGATTCCAAAGCCAAACAAGGACAACACAAAGAAGGAAAATTACAGACCAATATTGCTGATGAATATAGATGCAAAAATGACTAGAAATCAAAGAGTTGGAGATAATGTACTTAAAGAAGTTTGATAAAGGGATAATGACAACACAATTTGAGAGGCAAAAGCAGAATAAAAGAAGCTGTTTTTTCCTACAAAGGAAGTCATAAGCTTGTTGGAAGTCAGAGAAGACAAGTCTTTTTGAAAAGGTAATTTTGAACAAGAAAGCTGAATTGAATGGTTTCAAGAGCACAGGTGGAGGGGCCAGCCTGGTGGAGCAGAGGTTAAGTGTGCACATTCTGCTTTGGAAGCCCGGGGTTCACCAGTTTGGATGCCAGGTGCAGACCTATGCACCACTTGTCAAGCCATGCTGTGGCAGGCATCCCACATATCAAGTAGAGGAAGATGGGCATGGATGTTAGCTCAGGGCCAGTCTTCCTGAGCAAAAAGAGGAGGATTGGCGGCAGATGTTAGCTCAGGGCTAATCTTCCTCCCCCCCACCCTCCCCACCCCGCAAAAAAGAACAAAGAGCACACGTGGAGGTTTACTCTTAGGAAGAGGGATACTTTCCTTCCAAGCTAGTCCAAATAAGAGAGAAGGTTTTGGGGTAAAGACAAGAAATGTTAAAGGAACTCATCAGCTCAGTATAGTGTGTGGTCGGAGGTAGAATCTGGATTTGCAGCTTCAGAACATACCAAGTGTGCAGCCTCCACTTTGGGGAATGGAGTAGGAAGGTAAGTGAATGATAGGAAGAGTGGAAAGCAGGGAGCAGGGCCTGGGTGAGGTTAGCATTTACCTGAACTGGACCCAATCAGAATAATTTAGTGTTGTCCAGAAATGCTCGTCAGTCTTAGAGCAAAAGAAAGGAGGTGGTGGAGGTTAGCAGGAGTTCTAGTAAATAGATGAGGCAGCAAATCGTGGGGTCGGGGCTTTCAGGAGGTCTCAGTGCTCACTGTGAAGTTTGGACCCAGAGAAAGCCAACAGTAGGGGGCGCTCTTAAACTGTACTTCAGGCTCCTGGGAAAGGGACTGGTTTCCATGAAGCTATGCACACAGACTACACAACCTATTGTTGGCACAGAGCCATGTAGGGCAGTTCCACACCAACTAAGAAATTGGATCCCTCTAAGATCCCTAAAGTTTCTCCCAAAATTCAATTATGATTATTTGGGGATTACTGCAGAAGTTGGCAATAGCTAGAATTAAGTGTAAAATTTAACAGAAAGTGCATTAAATTCCTTTCTAAAATTCACAATAGCCAAATTCCATATATTGATTTTATTCCAGGGATATCTGTGTTTTCTTGTTAATAATACCACATTGAGTTTTTTGTTTGTTTGTCTGTGTTTTTTTGCTCTAAACATTTATTGAGCACAGTGCCACTAGGCTGTGATATGCTTTAGGGATATAGTTGGAATAAAACAGATGAGACTCTCTCTTTCTTAGAGCTCATACTTGAGTGGTGGAGATGACCATTAAAGAAACAGTCCAGCAGTCATATCAGAAATGCTGAAGAATGTTTATCACCTTGGGATAAGGAAAGCATTCACAAGCAAAACACAAAATACAAGAAGACCCTAAAGGAAAAATATTGATCAATTTACTAACCTAAAGTTGTCTATTATAAAAGAAAACATCATAAACACAATTGGACCAATAAAAGAGTGGGAGAAAATACTTGCAACTTATGTATCAATAACCTTAAATAACCTTAAGATTCCCAGGCTCTACCTGTGAGGCCCTTGATATAAAGCAGCAAAAAGTGTTCCTGCTCATTGTACGGCCTCAGGAAGACCACAAGACCAGTGTTGGCCTCTTTCTTCATTGATGCATCAAAATCATTATACTCACGTGGCTGTAAGACTCAAATGAAATAGTGTAAATAAAAGTGCTCTGAAAACTAAAGTAAAATACAAATGCAATGAACAAATGTATAATAATTTGCTGCAAAATGCTTTCTTCTCATGAAATACTGCTGCCAAGTTTTAGGCTGGTGGCTGGGAACGTGGGCATAAGCTTAAGCTGCATGGATTTCTTTAGTGTCAGTCAAGGAGCCTCTAGGCAGCCCCCAGAGGCCACATTGCACTCTGGGCATCACTCCCCTTGGGAATGGCACCAGCAATTTCCCTTCAAGAAGACCTTCAGTTCAAGTGACTTCCAGGATTGAGCTCTGCTACCAGCCCTCCTGGGGGAAAGCCAATGCTTTGGGTTTAATTGCCTCAGACTATCAAGATGACCACTTTGAGTGATTACCCTTATTATATTGGGCACTTAAAGAGCTACTAATCATAACTATATGTTGTGATAACAACTGTTATCCCAGCTTTTCATTTTGGGAAAAGATGCTCCTATATGGTATGTGGCAGGGTATCTAAAGGGTATTTTGGAATCCTGTGTCTCCAAAGCCTTTTAGGGGCCACCTAATGTGTCCTTATATATCAGAGAAGGTTGAATTTTAATCCAATATAGGTGGGTGAATATTTTGTTTATTCCTTGAACATATGTTTATTGAGTACCCACCAGCTAGAGGGCCAAGAATGAAAAGATGTGTTCCGGATCACTAAGGAAATCAGAGACTCAACGGGGAGACTGACATAAATATTTCTTAAAGCCTTTGATTGAGAAATATAAGTAATAGTGACAATAACATAAAACCTAGATGTGCAAAGTGCTGTAGTAACATGGCGGAGGGAGGGTTTAGTTCAGTCGTGGAGGATCAGGGAAAATTCCCAGGGGAAGGAACATGGAAGCTGGGCTTCAAAGGATGGGTAGAGTTTGTTAAGTGAAAACCAGGGATCTGGAGGAGAGCACAGAGGGTAGAAGGGATATGGCATTCCAAGCAAGGGAGGTGGCAGGTGCAAGACAGTGAGAAAGGCATGAAAGGGCTTCCCAGGTAGAGTGGTGGGACTGGGATATTGTTGGAGGAGTGGCAAGAGGTGAAGCTGCAAGGCAGGTTGTGGCCAGATTTTGGAAGGCCTTGACCATTAGGCTAAGGAGTGTAGGTTTTCTCTTGTAGTCAACATGAAAGAGTAGGTCTTTCCATATCTTAGAAAGGTAACTTGGATTGTCCTATACAAAATCATTTGAGGACAAGAAAAAATGGAGGTAATGAAACCAGTTAAAAAACTATTGAGAATAATATGGACACAAAAGGATAAAAATTGTGTGATTCCACTTATATAAGGTGCCTAAAATAATCCAACTCACAGAAGAAGTAGAATAGCGGTTGCCGGGGGGAGGGAGAATGAGGAGTGTCTGTTTTATGGGGGCGTATCTCTGTTGGGATGATTGAAAAGTTCTGGAGATGAATAGCGCAACAGTGTGAATGTACTTAATGCCACTGAATCATACACTCAAAACGGGTTAAAATGGTAAATTTTATCTTATGTGTATTTTACTCCAATACAAAGCAAAGCTATTGTGGTTGTCTGGGTAAGAAAGTGCACACGATTCTGAACTGAGACAATGAGGATAAAGAAGAAAAGAGTAATTAAAATTTTTTTCCTTTTTTTGCCCAATCAGAGTAAGTTAAATTTAAGAGACTTTTTTTGAGAGATAATTGGCAGGACCTATATCTGGATGAAGACGTCAAGGAAGCGAAGGGGACAGAGATGACTGAGGTCTTTTGTTTGGTCAGCTGTGTGTATTGGTTCAGGAGGAAGAAAATGATAAGTTTGACTTTGTGGGGTCTACTATACAGTGAAAATATATGTAGTGCACACATGCACACACACAAATACACACACAACTATAGGTCAGGAAAGAGGACACAGAGAAAATAATTTAGGAGTTGTCAGTATGTGGGCAGCATGGAGCTGAAATCATTTAGGGCAGAGGGAGAAAAAGAAAAGAGCCATAAGTGGGGTCTTGGAGAATGTCAACCAGTGAGACTGAAAAGAAATAAAGAGAAAAGAAGAACCAGACAATAAATGGCTTCATGGAGGCTGAGAGAGAAAAGAGTGTCATTACGAATTATGTCAAATGCTATGGAGACTGGTTAGGATGAAGACTGAATGCATTTGGTAGATTCGGATCTTTGGAGGTCATTGATGACCTTTCCCGGAGGGAAGGTAGAAGCGCAATATGCGGGATAAGAAGCAAATGGGAAGTGAAGAAATGGAAGTAGTCAGTGGAGGCTAAATTTTTTTTAAAAATATGAGATTCTTCATCTCCTTTGTAAATAACACTAGAAGTTTTATTATTAATCCTCATCTTAATCTCTTTATGTGTTCCCCCTTATAATTTCAGTTAAAGCCCAATCTTACTTGTTTACCATTGTTTGTCATTGTCTTCAGTGAAATCTTTTTTACACCCGCAGCCCCTCTTTTCCAGATTAAATGTGAGGTTCTTAAACTACAGAAAAACATCGAATTGAATCTTCTATTGTAATTATAAAGGATATTGTGAAGATGGCTCCTATTTCACTGGGAGTCACTCTTTCTGTCTTCAGAGAATCACTTCAATAATGTAATGATTCTCTCTTCTTTGTAGATGAGGATGATTTTCTTGACTCTAAATCAGGACTTAAACTTTGTGTATCCAGTGGTCATGATACATATTGTTGACAGGTGATCCACTGGGTGTTAAAAAACCTGGATCCTACTTCTGTTTAGCCTCTAACCACCTGTATAATTCAGAATACATTATAAGTCATTTTGCTTTTCTGGATCATAGCTTCTTCATCTATAAAATGAGGGGTTTGGATTAAGTGATTTTGAAAATTCTTCCCTGTTGTAATGCATTCCCACTCAGTTACCTTTGTGACTGTGGCACTATTTGCCAGTTGAGTGGACAGGACCAGGGGTGCTGTGTATGACTGGGGAATATGGCAAAACTATTTGTCCATACTGGGACTTGGTATTTATGACCCCCTGTCATTGAGTATTTCTTATTTCTCTTGCCTGCAGGGCTCCAAGGCCTCATGTCTTATCTGGCTTTTGGAATCCTTGGCCCAATCTACTAAGGCTTTCTCTTAGACTGGCTTATTAGGGTCATGGTGTTGGTTGATGGATTTATTAAGGCCAGGAGCTGATCTGGAAACTGTGGGTTAGGGGAGATGGGAAGAGAATAGGGGGCCAAAGAGCCCTTAGAAATTTAAGTGAGATTCTCCCAGATGCCTCACCTAGGCAGCGTCCCTTTCCTGTGAGACCCATGGTGCCCACATTCAAGACAGGCACGAGGACACACTGGCTAAGGGGCTGGTGGGTTCCTAGTTTAAACCCCTGAAAATAGTGGAGGTATGGCTCCACTCCAAATAGGTACAGTGTCACAAGTTAGTTAAGAAATCTGCCAGTGGAATGACGTCAGCATCATGGCAGAGTGAGCTGATCTGCTAGGCTCTCTCCCCTAAGATACAATGAAAAGGACATTCATTTACCAACAGAGGGCATCCACAAAACACAACAGACATCTTAGAGATCCACACAGCCATCTGTCTGAAGGTCAGGGTGCAAGACCCTTGGGAGGCAGTGGAAGGTGAACAGAAGATCTGCTCCCCCTCCCCAGCAGCAGAAATCTAAGGCATGGGTCCTCATGTGGCAGCTGGTGTGGGATTCTGACAAAAGGGAAAAGGCAGTCCTCTGTGGGAACACATTCATTCTTGGAGTTGCTTCCAAGCCCATAGGAATGCTCCAGACTGAAGTTGCTGGGCACCTGCACCAAGCTGAGCAGCCCAGGCAGGCAGCCATTGAGTGCAGAGTGGGTGCCTGCATGAGAAATAAGGAGCCCTTCCCCTAATATCCCCAGTACATCAGCTTGGTGGCCATGGCAGGGGATCCCTGCCAGAGAGCATGTGCCTGGATGTGTGAAGCAGCAGCAGAGAGATGCAGAGAGACCTACTGGCACAACTTCCCACAGGCACAACTTCCAGGAGTTGTGGTGAGCTCAGAAAAAGTATCTCCTGGCCCCCACCCCCAACAGTGGTGGTTGACTCTGTGAATAAATGCTATTACTATGTGACTGCAAATGTCTACCCCATCAAACAGCATGAAGAACTACATTAATACTCCAGACCAGAAGGAAAAGCACAAGTGTCCAGAAAATAATGCTGAATCACAGAATTTTACCCTCTAAATGAAAGAAAATTCAAAATAGTTATCATAAAGAAACTCAACAAGTTACAAGAAAACTCATAAAGATACTTCAATGAACTCAGGAATAAAATTAATGAGCAGAGGGTATTCTTCACAAAAGAGATTGAAATTATTTAAAAAACCCCAAACAAGTGTTAAAGATGAAGAACACTATGAATGACATTTGAAAATGTCTGAACTCCTTAAAAACAGAGTTGATATTATGGAAGACAGAAATAGTAATTTAGAGGACAGAAATATGGAAATACTTCAAGTGGAGGAGGAGAGAGAACTTAGGCTAAAACAAAATGAAAAAATTCTCTGAGAAATATCCATCTCAATTAGGAAATGCAACATAAAGATTATAGGTATTCGAGGGGGAAAAAGGAGAACATAGATTGTTCAAAGAAATAATAGTTGAGAAGTTCCCAAACCTGGGGAAGGAGCTGGAATTACGTGCATTTGAAGTTAATAGAACTCCTAAATACATCAATGTAAAAAGATCTTCTCCAAGGTATACGTTGGTAAAACTGGCAAAAGTCAATGACAAAGAAAAAGTACTAAGGGCAGCAAGGCAGAAGAAAATAATCTAAAAAGCAACCCCTATTAGGCTTTCAGCAGACTTCTCAGCAGAAACCTAACAGGCTGGGAGGGAGTAGAATGATGTATTCAAACTATTGAGAGAGAAAAGCTTTCAGTCAAGACTACTCCATCCAGTGAAACTATCCTTCATTTGTGATGGAGGAATAAAAACTTTCCCAGATAAACAAAAGCTAAGAAATTTCATCACCAAAAACCCCTCCTACAAGAAGTGATCAAGAAGGCCTTCATACCTGAAAAAAAAAGAAAGGGTTTACAAAGCCATTAGCAAGTGGATAAATAGACAAAATGAGAAAACTGCAGCTCTATCAGAACAGTTTAGCAAACACTTAATTATAACATTAAAGATAAGGGGGAAAAAAAGCATAAAAAATAACTATAAACACTTCATTTTAATCACAAACTCAAAACACAAAACAGAATAAGTTGTGACAACAGTAAATTAGATGGGGAAGAGGAAAGGGATGGAACCTGCTTTGGCCAATGAGATAAGAGATAATAAGAACATGGACTATCACATCTACAAGATCTTTTATACTAACATCAAGATAACCACTAAACAGAAAATCAGAACAGAGATATAATGATAAATAAAGAGAACACTGAGAAAATCATCATAGAAAATCACTGAACTGAATTGGCAGTCGGAAATACACAAGATGAGAAACAAGGGAAATACAGAACAACCAGAAAACGACAGAAAACTGTAGCATTAAGCCCTCATATAGCAATAAACACTTTAAATGTAAGTGGACTGAATTCTTTGATCAAAAGACACAGAGTGGCTGGATGGATTAAAAAACAAGACACAACAATATGCTGCTTCCAGGAAACACATCTCAGCTCTAAAGACAAACACAGGCTCAGAATGAAGAGATGGAAGATGACATCCCAAGCTAATAGAAAACAAAAAACAGCAGGTGTCAAGGTACTGAGAAACAAAGAGGGGCACAATGTAATGATAAAAGGGTCATTCCAGCAAGAGGACATAACACTTATGAACATATATGCATCTAACACAGGAGCACCAAAGTACAAAATAGCAACTGTTAACAGACCTAAAGGGAGAAATTAACAGAAACACAGTAATAGGTGGGGACCTCAACATCACATTTAAGTCAATGGGTAAATCATCCAGATAGAAAGTCAACAAGGAAATAGTGGAATTAAGTGAAAAACTAGACGAGATGGACTTAATAGATGGGTATAGAACATGCCACCCAAAAATAGCAGAATACACATTCTTCTCAAGGGCACATGGAACATTCTCAAAGACAGACTGTATGTTGGGAAACAAGGCAAGCCTCAATAAATTCAAGAAGACTGAAATCATATCAAGCATCTTGTCTGACTACAAGACTATGAAACTAGAAATTAACTACAAGAAAAAATCTGGGGAAGTGACAAATATGTGGAGACTAAACAACATGTTACTGAACAAGCAATGAATCAATAGGAATCAATGGATCAAAGAAATCAAAAGAGAAAAAAATATCTGGAGACAAGTTAAAATGAAAACACATCATGCCAACTCATGTGGGATGCAGCAAAAGTGGAACAAAGAGGAAAATTCATGGCAAGACAGGTCCAGAGTAACAAGCAAGAAAAATCTCAAATAAGCAATCTTAAACTACACCTCACAGAACTAGAAAAAGAAGAACAAACAAAGCCCAAAGTCAGCAGAAGGAGGGCAGTAATAAAAATTAGAGCAGAAATAAAAGAAATTGAGCAAACAAACAAAACAATAGAAAGAAACAGAGTGGGTTCTTTGAGAGTTAGACAAAATTGACAAACCCTTAGCCAGACTCACTAAGGAAAAGAAGAGAAGGCTCAAACAAATAAAATTAGAAATGAAAGAGGAGAAATTACAATGGATACCATAGAAATACAAAGGATTATAAAACACAATATAATGAAAACTGTATGGCACCAAATGGGACAATTTAGAAGAAATGGAGAAATTCTTAGACTCATACACCCTCGCAAGACTGAATTGAGAAGAAATAGAGAATCTGAATAGACCAATCTATTGTAAAAATCAAAGTAAATAGATTGAAACAGTAATAAAAACCTTCCAAAAAATAAAAGTCCAGGACCAGATGGCTTCTCTGGAGAACTCTACCAAACTTTAAAAGAAGATTTAATATCTATCTGTCTCAAACTATTCAAAATATTTGAATAAGACAGAACACTTCCTAACACATTTTATGAAGCCATCACCCTGATACCAAAGCCACGGGAAGACAATACAAAGAAGGAAAGTTACAGGCCAATATCACTGATGAACGTAGATGCAAAAATCCTCAACAAAGTATCAGCAAACTGAATACAGCAGTACATTAAAAAGATCATACACCATAATTAAATGGCATTTATACTAGGAATGCAGATATAGTTCAACATCCACAAATCAATCAATGTGAAACACCACATTAAAAACATGAGGAATAAAAACCACATGATCGTCTCAATAGATGCTGAGAAAGCACTTTACAAGATCCAACATCCACTTATGATAAAAACTCTGAATAAAATGTGTATAGAAGGAAAGCACCTCAACATACTAAAAGCCAAATCTGACAAACCCACAGACAACATCATACTCAACAGGGAAAAACAGAAAGCAATCCCTCTGAGAAGAACAACAAGAGAAGTGTGCCCAGTCTTGTCACTCTTACTCAACATTGTACTGGAGGTTTTGGCCAGAGCAATTAAGCAAGAAAAAGAAGTAAAAGGAATACAAACAGGAAATGAAGAAGTGAAACTCTCACTGTTTGCAGATGACATGATTTTATATATAGAAAACCCTGAAGAATTCATCAAAAAACTGTTACAGATAATCAACAACATCAGCAAAGTTGGAAGGGTACAAAATCAACTTAGAAGAATCAGTTGCATTTCTCTACTCTAATAAACAAACTAATAGACAGATAACTCAAGAATTCAATCCCATTTACAATCATAACAAAAAGAATGAAATATCTAGGAATAAATTTAATGAAGGTGGTGAAAGACCCATACAATGAAAACTGTAAGACATTATTGAAAGAAATCTATGATGACATAAAGAAATGGAAAGATATTCCATGCACATGGATTGGAAGAACATATATAGTTAAAATGTCCATACTATCCAGAGCAATCTACAGATTCAATGCAATCCCGATCAGAATCCCAATGACATTTTTCATGGAACTGGAGCAAAGAATCCTGAAATTCGTATAGGGCAACAAAAGACCCCGAATAGTTAAAGCAATTCTGAGAAAAAAGAACAAAGCTGGAGGCATCACAATCCCTGAGTTCAAAATATACAACAAAGCTATAGTAATCAAAACAGTATGGTACTGGTACAAAATCAGACACACAGATCAATGGAACAGAATTGAAAGCCCAGAAGTAAAACCACACATCAACAGACAGCTAATCTTTGACAAAAGATCTAAGAATATACAACGGAGAAAGGCAAGTCTCTTCAATCCATGGTGTTGGGAAAACTAGACAGCCACAATCAAAAGAATGAAAGTAGACCATTTTCTTTTGCCATACACAAAAATTAACTCAAAATGGATCAAAGACTTGAAGGTAAGACCTAAAACCATAAAACTGCTAGAAGAAAATATAGGTAATATACCCTTTGACATCAGTCTTAAAAGGATCCATTCAAATACCATGTCTACTCGGACAAGGGAAACAAAAGAGAAAATAAAGAGGTGGAACTTCATCAGATTAAAGAGCTTCTGCAAGGCAAAGGAAACCAGGAACAAAACAAAAATACAAGGGCTTGCCCTGTGGTCAAGGGGTTAAGTACAGAGCTCCACTTCAGCGGCCCAAGCTTTTGCCAGTTAGGATTCTGGGAGTAGACCTAGCACCACACATCAAGCCATGCTGAGGTGGCATTCCACATAACAGAATTAGAAGTACCTACAACTAGAATATACAGTTATGTATTGGGGGGCTTTGGGAAGAAGAAGAAAAAAAAATGAAAAGACAATCCACCAATTGGAAGAAAATATTTGAAAATAATATATCCGACAAGGGGTTAATCTCCAAAATATATAAAGAATTCACACAGCTCAACAACAATGGAGACACCCCTGCAGTAGCTTAGCCACCTCTGTGTGGGGCTTTCCTTTGGACTGTGAGGGAACTTGGAGCGCAAAGGTATTCCCACGGAGAATCGCCCATTCCCCCTCTTTTCTTAGAGCTGTGCACGTTCCCACAGCCTGGGTAACTGCCTTTTAGGAGGGACACAAGATTCCTTTACCTCCTTCCACTTCCTCTGGGGGGTCCAGCATCATTACTGATGGTTTTGGCTAGAGCAATTAGGCAAAAAAGAAATAAATGGCATCCAAACAAGGAAGAAGTGAAACTCTCACTGTTTGCAGATGACATGATTATATATATAGAAAACCCTAAAGAATCCATCTGAAAGCTGTTAGAAATAATCAACAACTACAGAAAAGTTGCAGGGTACAAAATCAACTTAAAAAAATCAGTTGCATTTCTATACTCTAATAACAACATTACAGAAAGAGAACTCAAGAATACAGTTCCATTTACAATCACAACATAAAGAATAAAACATCTAGGAATAAATTTAACCAGGGAGATAAAAGACCTATACACTGAAAACTACAAGACATTATTGAAAGAAATCGATGAAGACATAAGGAAATGGAAAGATAGTCCATGCACATGGATTTATAGAATGGACATAGTTAGAATGTCCATACCACCTAAAGCAATCTAAAGATTCAATGCAACCCCTTTTGGAATTCCAGTGACACTCTTCATGGAAATAGAACAAAGAATCCTAAAATTTATATCAGGTGACAAAAGACCCTGAGTAGCCAAAGCGTCCTGAGAAAAAAGAACAAAGCTGAAGGAGTCACAATCTTTGACTTCAAAATCCACTAAAAAGCTATAGTAATCAAAACAGCATCATACAGGTACAAAACAGACACACAAATCAATGGAACTGAATTAAAAGTCCAGAAATAAAATCACACATGTATGGTCAGCTAATCTTCAACAAAGGAGCCAAGAACATACAGTGGAGAAAGGAATGTCTGTTCAATAAACGATGTTGGGAAACTGGACAGCCAAATGCAAAAGAATGAAAGTAGACCATCAGCTTTTGCCATACTAAAAAATTTACTGAAAATGAGATGAAGACTTGAAGGTAAGACCTGAAACCATAAAACTCCTAGAAGAAATATAGGCAGTACTCTCTTTAGCATCGGTCTTAGAAGGATCTTTTTGAATACTATGTCTACTCAGGCAAGGGAATCAAGAAACAAATCAACAAATGGGACTACATCAGAGTAAAGCGCTTCTGCAAGGCAACAGAAACCAGGAACAAAATGAAAATGCAACCTACTAACTGGGAGAAAATATTTGAAAATAATATATCTAACAAGGGGTTAATCTCCAAAGTATATAAAGAACTCATACAACTCAACAACAACAAAAACACCCCAATCACATAATGGGCAGAGGGTATGAGCAGACATTTTTCCAAAGAAGATACACAGATGGCCAACAGGCACATGAAAAGATATTCAACATGACTAATTTTCAGGGAAATGCAAATCAAATCTACAGGGAGATATCACTTTATACCTGTCAGAATGGCTATAATTACCAAAACAAAAAGGAACAAATGTTGGAAAGGATGTGGAGAAAAGGGAAACCTCATACCCTGCCTGTGGGAATGCAAACTGGTCCAGCCACTATGGAAAATAGCATGGAGATTTCTCAAAAAATTAAAAATAGGAATACCATATGACCCAGCTATCCCACAACTGGGTATTTATCCAAAGAACTTGAAATCAACAGTCAAAAGAGACTTATGCACCCCTGTGTTCACTGCAGTGTTATTTGCAATAGCCAAGCAACCCAAGTTGGGTGGAAGAAACCCAAGTGCCCATCAACTGATGAATGGATAAAGAAGGTGTGGTATATATACACAATGTAATACTACTCAGCCATAAAAACATCAAATTGGGGTCAGCTCTAAGGCACAGCAGTTAAGTTCGCACGTTCTGCTTTGCCGGCCCGGGATTCGCCGGTTTGGCTCTCGGGTGTGGACCTATGCACCACTTGTCAAGCCATGCTGTGGCAGGCGTCCCACATATAAAGTGGAGGAAGATGGGCACAGACGTTAGCTGAGGGCTAGTCTTCCTCAGCAAAAAAGAGGAGGAGTGGCAGCGGATGTTAGCTCAGGGCTAATCTTCCTCAAAAAAAAAAAAAAAAAAAGACCAAATCATCCCATTTGCAACAACATGGATGGACCTTGAGGGTATTATGTTAAGCAAAATAAGCCAGAGAAAGAAAAACACTGCATGATTTCACTCATATGTCGAACGTAATCAAACACATGGACAAAGAGAACAGTTTAATGGTTTCCAGAGGGGAAGGAGGTTGGGGCATAAGGAGTAAAGTGGCACATGTATATGGTGAGTGACAAAGAATAATGTACAACTGGAATTTCACAATGTTATAAACTATTATGATCTAAAGAAAATAATAAATAAAAAAAGTATTCTGCCAGTAATGATGAGAATGCTGCCACATTTCCCACTCAGATCAAACAGTTCAAGATGAGCCTAGCAGGTGTTCATTGGTGGGGGCTGAGCTAAGTCACAGACTGAGAACTGCTCCCTGGAGCAGGCTTCATGTCAGAGTTTCAGGAAAATTCATTTCTCACTGGTGCATATGCTCAGATCAGATGACATTTCAGGGAAGAATTGTGTGGGATTTCTGTTACAGTATCCAATATCGCTGCTGGTTTGCATCATGCCTTTAATTTTCTTCTCATTTTCCCATCTAAGTTTTATGATGTCTCATTTTCAATCTGGTCATTATAGGCGTATACTGCTCATGATTGGGTTTTAGATGAACTAAGGAAAGGGCAGTAGCCTTCTCAGTGTGCTGACAGTAGGGCAAAGGCACAGGATGTGTAGGGGAGTCTTCAGCGGGTTGAGCAAGTAGGTGTGAAAAGGAAATGGTGGATGCTCTTTCTTGGAATGTGGCTTCCTGGCCTTCGTGTGGACATCCGGTCAGGAAGCCACATTCTTCCTGAGCCAGCTTCTCTTGAAAGGACTGTTCTGAGTCTGGTGCTCAAGCATAGGGAGCATGTAAGCAAGTCTTCTCTATGGGTATTGTCCTGCATTTCCAGCTGCTGGCTGGCTATTTCGATGCAGATGTCCACTGTCCTTTCACATGCAACATGCATGAAACCTGGTTCCATTTCCCCCCAACCTGTTCTGCTCCCTGCTGTGTTTGTAGACTTCACTTGTCAGTACTAGAGAGGGGTGTGGGAAAAGCTGTGGGCTGGGAGGTAGACCTGGATTTAGTCTGAGTCTTACACATAGCTGGGTGCCTTTGGGCAGATTCTTGACCTTTCGGAGTTGGGAAACCCTGGGCAAGCATCATCAATGGGAACCTCATGCCAGTTATGCCCAATAACTGTGGTGCACAGCATTGAACATACACGTTCTTATCAAGACTTCAGTTTTAATTGATCATGAGAGCACACTCTGTTCATAAATACCCACCTTTCATCTCCTGTTACTGATCATTTCTATCTGAGTCATTATTTAGTGTCTGTGCTGGGTATTTTCCGTTTCCCTTCCAGACCCACCTTCACCCCTCTCTATCCTATGCTCAGCCCCAGGAGGCTGACCTCCATAGGCTACCTCAGTGTCCTGTGCCCTCTGGCCTTGGTTGAGTTTGGCCCATGTGGAACACCAGTAAGAAAGTAGAGGGAGAAAGGAGAGTGAGGCCATGATCATTAGTCTCCTGGCTCCCTACCCGGGAGGCACCTTGGCTTGGTTGTATCCCTGAGCCAAGGTCCCTGCACTTCACAAATCATCTTTCTCAACATGTCTCCTGGGTTCCAGTACATCTTACCTCCCCTAGTCCTTGGGCCTAAAGGTGGAAATGTCTCCTTCACTCTTACTACCTCTGGGTTACTACATATCCATTGTGGTTGCCTTATATTCCATCTCCACCTTTGAAAATGATCTAAACTGATTGTACCATCTGTTTCCTGGTGGGGGCCTGACTGATAGAGCATTGGAGAACAGGAGTGAGAGGGAGAACGTGGACAGGGCAACGTGACAGCACCATTTCCAAGGCTCAAAGGGCCACCTTCTGATCACTTCTCAGTAGAAGACAGAGTGAGTGGCTGAGGTGCCCTGTCTATGACCACACTTAGGCCTAGATAGAGGGGTCTGTTCTACTCCTCTTCTGGGTATGCCATCCCACCATGGGGCAAGGAGTTTGTGGGGCCAAGGGGACATGCTGACCTGGAGCCACAGCCCTCTTTCCAGGACCACACTCTCATTCCAACACCCTCGCCTTCCTGCCCAAATGGTCACTTGCAGAGCCTGTGCAGGCCGTTTCCCCAGGTGTGCACCCCTAGGCCCAGCCAAGGAGTGGCCAAGGGCGGATGTTCATGGAGGAGGGGTGGACAGAGCTTGGGTGTGCAGACTGGCTGTCCACTCGCATGCACTGAAGGCTCTTGTGGTGTGGGGTGGAGCCAAGGGTGAGGAAAGCAGGGGACCAGGCTGTGAGCTGTGACCTGCTCTCCCTGTGCCACTGCATTTGAGCACAGAATCCAAGGAGTCAGGGAATTCTAAATGCCAGCCGGCTAGCAGGTTGCTTTGAGGGCACGCTTGTCAGGGCAGGATGATAGAACATACTTATGTCACAGTTTGCTAACTTGACTTATAACCTTTCAGTAAGGATGCAAGGTAGGTAGGCCTCCATGTGTGCTTGTGCCCTGGGACCTGCAAATATTATGAGTGGGCTGTCCTCAGAGTTGTGCTGTCCCCAGGTGCTCCTATTCAATGGCAGGCAGCCTGTCCTCTTCCTAAAGACTTATAGGGACAGAGAGTCATCCCATTCCTCATTATTCTTGCTTCTCAGGACATTCTCTTCCTTCCTAAGTCCAGTTTCCTTAAGAAACAGGATATGGTGAGTTAGAAAGACCTTTCTGATGACACAGTGATAAGAAACAGGATGTCGTGAGTTAGAAAGATCTTTCTGAGGACACAGTGAGAACCGCTGACAGGGGCTGAGCTTGCAGTTAGAATCCTGGCCTGGGCTTTCCAGTCCACACTAGAAAAGGTCGGGATGGGGTCCTAGGGAGGATGGAGAAGACAGGACAGATGGCTGTGAGTTGGTGACAGTTCCCCTTTCCTGCCATGCCATGCTCACCACAGGCGCTGGGGTTGGGATGACTCCCACGAGGGCAGCGTGCTCCAGGACACCTCTGCTGTGCTCGGAGGAGCACGGCAGGAGCCCAGGGAGATGGGCATCTTGCTGCTGCTCCTCCCAGCTCTCCCAGGGGAGCTCAGATGCAGGCGGCTCTTGGGGATGAGTATTTTCTGAGGCGTGATCAGCAGGGGCGGGCCCCTCAGCTCCTGGAGCAGGTGGCTGCTTGTTGGTTGGTGCAGGTTCTGTTGGGGGAGACTCTGGCCTGCCTGTTGGCCTGAGGAGGCATCCCTGGAACTGCTGCAAAGAAAGAGGAAGGAAGGAAGGGAATGTGAGTCATCTGGATGAGGATGGAGTAGAGCTGGGGCTGGGTTGAGAGGGGCTGCTCCCCGACTGTGCATCTACTCGCCGTCCTGCTCTTCAGACACAAATGCTGCCTCTTACCCCTAGGAGAGTGTGGGGCTCCTCCCCTAGTCTTCGCTGGTCTAGGGGATGGGCACTTTCTCTTGTGACATGTCCTTTCACTGCTTTTCCCAGCCCCTCCTAGTAGATGATAAGTGCCACTAAGGGCAGAGTCGGGTACCTATTCCAGCCATTTTCCAGTCGTACATTCCTCCTCCCCTGCACACACCATCACCATGAAGCTGTCTTACCATCGAATTAAAGGCATCAATTGGCTGTGGGAGCGAGGTCTGTGCACATTGTCTTACTGTTATTGAGGCAAGTGAAGTCCGGGTAACCCATTGTTGGGCGTAAAAGGGAGAAAGAGAAGTTTCAGGGATGAGCAATGAGGTGGGGCCTGCTGTCTGTGATCTCTGTTCAAGGCCCAATGCCCGCTGGGAAGCTGGCTGCAGGGAAGGGAGCAGCGAGGTTGCTGGGGCAGAACATGAGTGGGGGAGGCCAGGAGGCTGCTCCAGGGAGTGAAGCCAACCTCAGTGGGAAGGCTGAGTGTGTGTTAGGGACACTGTGTGGGGGCCCTGGCCTCTGACAAGGAGCAGCTGGGCTGTAGGGCTGTAAGGTACTGGAAAAATCTGGGGGCAAGAAACTGGTCCTGAATCTCATGTCTGGCTACATCCAGTGCCCTCCTCCTACTCCTTCCAGCCTGAATCAATGAAGCCAAATTGTTAACCTGGCCTCTGGGTGACCCACACTGCCCCCTGGCCAGCTGCTCAGGTCTTGGGGGCCCTAGAGATCAGGGCGTGGTCCATCTTAAGAATATTACCTCTGAAAGCCCCAGTTATTGGGGCACAGAGTGGGGCAGGAAGGTGGCTCCATGTCCCCAGGTCAGCCTTGTCCATAAGCTGCAAGTGCCTCCCCAGCACCAGGCCAGAGAAGTCGGCTCCTCCTCCTGTGTGGGGCCACCTCCCCGGGTAGTACCTGGAGGGTGGAGAGAAGGGGCCTGGTCCTGGGAGAAGCACTTGGGAGCCGGGCATGGATCGTTAGCTTCCCTCCCTCCTGCATGGGCATGAGGGCCCCACAAGACCCACTGCTCTGCCTGCCAAGAGTGTGAACTTCAGCACAGGAAGGGAATAAGGAGGTTGCCCAATCCCACCTCTCCCCACAGTCAGGTCAGGGCCCAGTGGGATTCTGCCCTAACAGGAGGGAGCCCCAGCCTGGGGCTGCTCTACCACAGAGGGAGGGACAGAAGGAAGCAAGGTCTAGCTCCACAGGGTCATGTCCCCGCAGCAACAGCATCCTTCTCTCTGGTCTCCGCTTTTATTTATTTATTTTTTTGGTGAGGAAGATTGGTCCTGAGCTAACACCTGTTGCCAATCTTCCTATTCTTGCTTGAGGAAGAGTGGCCCTGAGCTAATATTTGTGCCCGTAGTTCTCCATTTTGTTTTGAAGAAGACTGGCCCTGAGCTAACATCCGTGCCCATCTTCCTCTACTTTATATGTGGGATACCTGCCACAGCATGGCTTGCCAAGTGGTGCCATGTCTGCACCGAGGATCTGAACCAGCGAAACCTGGGCCGCTGACGCAGAGTGCATACTGAACTGCTGCGCCACCAGGTGGGCCCCCATCCTCCATTTTGTATGTGGACACCACCATAGCATGGCTTGATGAGTGGTGTAGGTCCACGCCCAGGATCCAAACATATGAACCAGGCAGCCTAAGCTGAGCATGCTGAACTTAACCACTACACCATTGGGTCAGCCGCTAGTCTCCATGTTCTCTCTCTGCTTGCAGGGATCTGATCCCACAATCCTTGAATCAGATGGGATCATAGCAACTGGACCTCTAGTCTTGGCAGCAGCCAAAGGGGCTCTCCCTTCCTTCCAGCTGCTGTTAATGGACTGATGTGTGCACCCTCGGGGCAGCACCCTGAGCCCTGTTGTGTCAGTGGTCTCGTGTCCACTCCTCATTCTGCACTCTCTCCCTGGGCTTGTTATCATGTCTATGACTTCAGATACCATTTATAGAGTTGAATCTCGAAACTGATACCTCCAGCCCCCTGCTGGGTGGTCCTCTGTATGTAGGTCTGCCTCCTCGACATCTCCACTTGGGCGTCTCAAAGTCACCTTGAACTCGATGACTGCACTCCTGCTCTTCCACTGCAAACCTGGTCCCTTCCAGTTTTCCCCAATTCAATAAAAGTCCTCACCTTCCATCACATCAAGCAGTCCAGAAACCCCAAGTCACCCCTAATACTTCCTTCTCCCTTACCCCACCCTCATGCCCCTCCATTGTCAAGTTCTGTTGACTTACCTAGTAGTATCTCTTCATTTCCTTGAGTTCTGTCCATCTTCACTGTCACTCTGGTCTGAGCCATCATCTTTCAGCACCCGGACTCCTCCAACATGGTTTCACCATATCCATTCTTCCCCTTCCCAGTCCATTCTCCACACAGCACCCAGAGTGATCTTTTTGGAATCGAAAGTTGTTCATGCCACCTCTCTATAAAAAAACATATCAGTGACTTCCCATTGCTCTTCAGATGAAAGATAAAACTCTTAACATGGCCCACAAGGCCTTGCATGTCTGGCCCCTGCCCCCTTCTCCTGCCTCAGCTTGCATCACTCTCCTCCTCATTCCCTGTACTCCAGTCTTCTTTTAGTTCCTCAAGCATTCCAGCCTCTCTCCTGCCCCAGGGCCTTCACACAAGCTGCTTCTTCTGCCTAAAACATTCTCAACTCATCAAAATATATCAGATCACAGTCATCATTTTCCCAGGGAAGGTCTTTCTGACTTCTTTGACTACATGAAATTCTCTTGTAATAAAGTCTTGCAGCAGCATTCATCTCGCCTCCATAGCACTGATCACAGTTGAAATTATATATTAATCTGTATAAGTCTTGATTAACGTCTGTCTCCCATGCTAGATGATGAGTTCCATGAGGGCAGGGGCCTGTGTGTCTGTTCTTGCTCCTAGGATGTACTCATCACCTGGCATGATACTCAAAACATACTAAGTGATATTAAGTGCTCTGTAAAGTGTGGAATGGTCGGTGGCTGGGAGACTCGGAGGACCCAAGAAGGAAGGAATGCTCATTAATACATGGGCTGGAACTAAGCCTCGAAGCTAAAGTTCTGTTTTAGATTTCTGATATAAGTTGATACGGCTTTGTAGATTGAGAACAATATCTTTTCTCTCCTTGCCTTCTCCTTGCAGGATGGACTTGCAGAAGAAGACTTTGACAAAGGCCAAGACTTGGAGCTGGGCTCAGGAAAACAGCATTAGAGGGCTGGGAAGTCACGTGTGATTGGCGACTGTGTGAACTGTGGCCCTGAGGCCCCTGAGACAGCAGACGTCAGATGTCAGGCTCATCCATTGCTCTCCAGTCCAGCTTGTCCTTCCCCCAACCCTAGGATGTCAGAACCGTGGACAGCACTCAAGCCCAGGCCCAGGAAGATGGGATCTGTTCAGAATTCTGGCGAAGCAGAGGGAGAGTGAATGCCTGTCTCTAGGGAGAGGAGAGCTGGTGTCTATTTCTCCACTGGGCATCACTGCTACCCTTGTTCTCTATCACACAAGCTCTGGCAGGCTGCAAGGCAATAAACCAAAGGAGGCCCCTCCCTATGCCCCAACTAGGGAACAGGGAGGGAATTGTGTGGGTCAGCCTGGAGAATGCTGGTTGGGGGCCCAGTCAAGGGTTATAGTCTTCGTGTGCTGTTCACCATGCAGCAACCCCACTTGACCTCGGTGGTAAGGTTAGGGTGGAGGGAAGCTCTGTGACAGAACTCTCTGCTTGAAGCTGTTTCCTGCAGCCAGGACTCCCCCAGCCCCAGTGCTTCCTGTCATACATGCAGCATCCTCTCAAACCTCTGAGCTTGGAGGTGGGGATGACCTCTTCCAAGAAGGAGTGCTGAGGCCCAGTTCCCCTCCCTTCCCTGGGCCCATCCACCCACATGGTCAGCACGGGCCGGTGTGTGCTCAGTGTGCCCACACTTTAGGGCTTTCAGCTTCACAGATCCAAGGTACTTCCATAGCACAGGCAGCTGCAGAGCTGCTCCTTGGCACCTTCTCCCAAAGGAACGACACGGCGAAGAATGGATGATGGCACTACTGAGACAGAGGCACTCACTGCTCTGTGGAAGCCATCCTGAGGAGTGACTGGGACAAAAACTGAGAGAGCTGAGGGCAAAGCCCCACACATGGCTCACTTGCATGGAGGGGAGCCCACAACGTGTTGCTGTGCTGCACGCTCACCCTCGGGGGCTCCAGACTGCAGCACCGCCCCCCAAGGTCAGGCCAACGCTGCACTGCCTGTTAGCTGACATCCCACTCAGCACCAAGAAGGTCACCCCAGAGCCCAAAGAGTGGCCTGAGCCTATCTTAATGATGTGGGAGCTGAAAGGGAAAGGGCAGCAGCCTGGACACTGGGGCTGTTTGGAGTAACTCAGAGGGGCTGGCCAGAATTAAGAGAACTAATGCCAAAAAGAACAAGCCTCCAAAGTTGCAGAAAACATATTTCTCTGCAGAAAACCCCAGGAGTGATTCTAGTACAGAACATCCCAAATGATCCCACTGAAGTCATTCTACAGCTCCCATCACCCCCAAACTGGCACGTAGATCAGTTTCATCTTCCATTGGCCAGGCCTGCAGGTCAGTGAAGCACCTCCCCTGTCTCTATGCCAGGAAACGATTGTGGGAGAAAGTGTGTCATCAAGAGTAAAATCAACAAAAGTGCCACCCACTGGACCACGACAGGTTTCACCCCACAGAACCATCCTTTGAATGGCAACCTGAGCCACTTCAGTGGGGACTCATGGGGGGATCCAGCAGAGAGAGCAGAGTTTAACCTCTCTGAGCCCTCAGCACCACCCCACCTCCAGTTCTTTCAGTTCACAGCCTCCCTCCTATTCCCTCCAGGCTCCTTCCTCCATGAAGCCGTCCCAGGTTGAACAAGATCCAGCATAAATGGCAGCCCTCCCCACAGGACATTATTTTCTTCCCTTCAAAAATCATTTTTCTCAGATTCGAGTCATCTCCTTTATTCTCTAAGGTGTCCTATCTGGATTCCCAGAGTGGTGATCGGTCTGGGAGCACATTTTAAGCTAATTATTGGAGGCTTAGTGACAGCTCTGAGTGCTGGCTGCTCATCCTTCACTGCTCAGAAGGAGGATGCTCTGTTGCATTACAGCAACTGACTTTGGGTTCAGGAGGTAACGGGGTCAGGACTTCGCCAGGGGAGGGACACTGTATGAAGGATGGTGGCTGCCACTTCCGAGACAGGAGGGAAGATGAGACCTGAGTCACAGCTCAGTCAGGTTGTCCTGGCCTGGGTCCTGGCTTCTTCCTATGCTTCTGCTTGTGACTTGATCATTTTATGCCAAGACAGTTACTTCTAATTCCCAAGGCTCCTAAGCCATCACTTCTACTTAGGGAGTGTGCTTTAAGCCTAAAAGTTAACATGACCACAAAAAAATACCTAATATTAATGATGCCCTTGGATTTCCACCTGCCCCGCCCCACCATTTCAAGTTTATCCTTCTCCCGCTTCCCCACCCTCCCAACACTCACGCACAGCACCCACTGAATCCCCTCTGGCCAATGAGGGTGTCCTGGCCAGTGAAGTCACTTTTACCAGGCTGTCTTAGAAGAAGTGTGCTTGACCTGGTGGCCCAGGGCTCTCAGACTCGGTCTTAGGATTCTGAGAAAACCCCCAAAATTCTTTAGACTGTTGGTCCAGAGAGTGGACTTGCCCAGGAAATTCATTCACATCTCCTGCAGCAGCCGAGGGGCTTTCAGAACTCTCCAGAACATCAGATGCAGAGCAGATAAAGGTCTAAGTCTAGCACTTTCAATACCCTGGGAAAGAAAAGAAACCCAAACCAAAAACAAGACATATCAAGAGGGTGTGTAAACTTAAGCAGACGTGCACAAGTTTCCTTCAAAGAAACTTCCATGGGACACTGGACTGACTAGACCTCCGAGTTCAGCGTGGGAAGGTTCTGTCCCCCTCACTTTTCAGTTGCCCTGACCGGAAGTTCTCCCGTGCACTGCCCCCTCTGCTGTTCATAGTTTGCAGGGCTGTTTGTGCAATCCTCGCTATCTTCCCTCTCCACAAACCCAAGTTTCCAAGCCTGACTGTGCTGCTGCTTTAATACTTGCAGCTGTATCCCCCTTCCCAGCCTTCTGCACACCTCGATTCAACGCAGAGCAGATCTAAGGGAGGGAAGGAGATGTCAGTGAGGACGGGCCTTTGCGATGGTCCCGTTGATCCCCAGACCAAAAGCCAAGTGACCCTCCTGAGCGCTAAGCTATTTGCACCCACTTTCCTCTGAGATCTCTGGCACCCTCTCTCCCTTCTTTCTCAGCTCTGATGTTTCTTTTTTCTGCCAAGCTGCAAAGCTTATTTAGAACCAATTGTGAAGAAAGGTTTTATTTAACACTCACTTCTTTCTCCCAGAAGTCTTCCTTTGCCTTTTTCCATGGACTCCTTTTTTGGAAGAAGGGACTTTTGAGGTCCTTGCAAAAGGGATGATGGCAAAGGGAAGGCCCCTGAGTAGCTGCTCTGGAGAGCAGTGAGCTCGTGAGAAACTCAAACCCTCTCTACCGAGCCTTGCGTTAACGATATTTTCTTATTTTCTGGATTCCTGGTGCTCTGGCATTTGGGGCTTGCTGACCAGGGGAAGAAGCCTTCTCCCAGGGCTGGCCAGTTCCCAGAGGGAGCAAATTACTTCCCTGTGAGGGTGCCTATTCCACGCAAACCAACCAATCCAGA
Source organism: Equus asinus (assembly GCF_041296235.1). Lineage (NCBI taxonomy): Eukaryota > Metazoa > Chordata > Mammalia > Perissodactyla > Equidae > Equus > Equus asinus. The sequence continues at coordinate 189,258,422 of NC_091790.1, read as the reverse complement.
GCTCATACCTTCAACTACCTCCTTTATCTGGCCAAGTCACTGTCCCCCTGCCCTGATCATCCCAGCGCTGCATACCTGACAACTAGGGGCACAGCTAAGCCCCAGAGCCTTCCAGAATTGTTCAAACTCACCAGTCCTCAGCCTGGCCAGCTACTTACCCTGCGTTGCTCATCCCTCCCTGCAGAAACCCCAGTAAATGCTTTTGCCAGTGCTTTCCCCTTGCTCCCTCTTCCTCCTGTCTGACCCTCGTGCCTCTCCGTGTGCCCCGTGTGGCAATGACAGCAGCATCTTCTGCCTTCGGGATCTGACCAGCAAGGGGTGAGCCTTGTGTTGTCAACCCTGGGCTCAGGCAGAGGAGGCCAGAACCCACCCTGCACTCTCTAGACATCCCCTGTTGTTTTGTGGGCAGAATCTTAGACAGTGGAAGGGAAGGTATTGAAGTCCACCTCTTTCTGCACAAAGACCTGGCCCAAGAGTTCAGAGTCACAAGTTCATGACTGAGACATGCTGAATGAGCTTGGATAGTTTGATTCAATCTTCCTGCTATTCCTGGAGTCCTACTGTGTGTGCCAGACACTGTGTGATGGGGAGTGGTGAACACTGGGGCTCAGAGGAACCAAACCGTGAAGGACATTGTAGGCCTTACTAAGGATTAGTTTTACTGTGTCCTCCGGGCATGGTTGAATCTGGAAGGGTTTTAAAAAGTACAATGACATGACTAGACTTATGTTTAAGAGTTTATCCAGACTGCTGTGCATACAATCCTAAGGAAGCTGATGCAGAACTGAAAGAGGAGCAATGACGTTGGCTTAGATGAAGTTAATAGATTTGCTACTATTAGAGAGAACTGGACACACGAGATATATTTAGGAGGTGAACTTGGCAGAGCTTGGGAAGGACTGCATGTGGTGGACCAAGCTCCAGCTTGGGCATTTGGTGGATGTCGGTGTCATTCACTGAGAGGAGGAGCGTGGAGCGAGCAGCTGTCCTCCTTCTCTGGGCCTTAGTGTCCTCTCCAGTTCCCTCCAGCTTTCATAATCTAGAATCCTACTTCCCAGAGAGGACATTTCTCTGCAAGAAGGTGGAGGCAATAAAGGGGGAAGGGATGTTTACACTAGTGGACCCTGAGTTAACCTTTGAACGTCTTGTCAGGCTGGCCTTCAGTAAAGGCCTGAGGACACGTGGGTCTTGGTCAGAGCTGAGAAACTACCCATGATGGCCACCTTGTGTGCTCCTGAGGAGAAGCGTCCTTAATATGTAGCCCAAGCTCCATTGCCTCTCACCCTGTTAAAAGTGATCAAAGAGAAGATGGATACTGCGTGCAAGAAGTATTTAGGTCACACTCCTATTGAGAGGAATTGAGCAAACAAAAGAGCAGAGGCCAAAACCATTATTCATTTCTTATAAAGCTAGTCAAGCAGAATTCCACACATTCTAGATTGTCTTAATCTGTTTGTACTGTTATGATAAAAATGCCTTGGGTCAAGTGGCTTTAACAGTAAACATTTATTTCTCACAGTTCTGGAGGCTCAGAAGTCCAAGATTAAGGTGTTGGCAGGTTCACTGTCTGGTGAGGACCTGTTTCCTGGTTCATAGACTTTCTTGCTGTTTCCTCATATGGCAGAAGGAGCGAGGGAGCTCTCGGGGGTCTCTTTTGTAAGGGTATTAATTCCACTTAGGAGGGCTCCACCCTCATGACCTAATCACCTCCCAAAGGCCCCACCTCCAAATAGCATCACATTGGGCATTAGGATTTAACATATGAATCTGGTGGGACACACACATTCAGTCTATAGCATAGATCTCAGAAGGTCTCCGGCCCTAGGCTCCCCCCTCACCCAGCTGCAGCTGGTTCACTAACAGGAGCCGGTGCTTACACTAGAGTGGGGAGGACATGCAGGAGCGGGAGGGTCCTCAGACCTGGGCTCCCACCGACTCCACTGCAGTCAACCCCTGGATAGCAGAGGAGCTGCGATGGAGCCCAGTGCCAGGACAGCACTGGTGGAAGTACAACATTGTAGATAGTGTAACGAAGGGCCACCCTCCATGATAACTGGTCCCTGATTTGAGCATTTGATGGAGGTGGCATGTGGGGAGGACAAACACTGAATCTGTTTCATCCAAGGCCCATGCAACCAGAGTTGCTGCTCCTGGAGAAATTTTCTGGTGATGCAGAGGGTGACCCTCCTTTCTCCTTAAGGCATCCACAACAGGTAGGAAGTTCAATCAAAAAGTGCAGGTGGACAAAGTAAGTTAATTTTTATGCTGAACCTCCATTCTACTGGGATGGTGGATGTTCACCCCTTTCCTGGAGTTTGTGGCTAAATTCTGGAGCAGTTGTGTGGTGCCAAGGCTTTAGGGAAGGCCCCATCTGGCCCTGAGTCACCTGTGCTCACAGGTGTCCCCTGAGGTGTCTATTGTCTGTCTTGTCCACATTCTTCAGTTCATGTGTGTCCCCATTGAGAAGGCCCTTGTCCTTTCAGGCCCATCAGCCATCTTGACCACCTCAGATTCTCTGACTCTGGCTTGAGCACCCAGGAATCATTCGGCTTCTTCAGTGTCCTGGGAGGTGTTGTCTGTGGCCCTGCCACCTGTCATACAGATGGTCCCTCTCTGGCATCTTGTTGGCGTCTTGCTTGCCTCTCCCCCAGAAATTGTGGCAGAGCCAGTGTTCTTGCTTCTCCTTTTTCCCTCACCATTGTCCCCTCAACTACCTGTGGGGTGAAATCCCTCCCTCTATAAACGGTGATATTTTGCCTGAGGAACCTAGCATTGTTATTATTTCCAAAATGTTATTCTTCCTCAGTGTCTTCCTAATAAGTCCTTGTGTCCCCTCGAAGAAGGGGGACACTGGGCTCTACCGAACACAAACTGTGCCTGGCTCTGTGGGTAAGACACTCCTCAGGGTCTCTGAGGATCAGCCAGCAGTCACAGAGTACTGAGCTAAGTTCTCTCCTCCCTCCTGGGCACTGTGCCCATCCCTCCTCCTCCCCTCTCCTACCAGGGGCCCAGCAGAACTTTTCTTGGATCCAGAGAAGCCTCTGAGTGTCTCACTGAGTGGGGGAGCTTTCCCTGTGGTCTTTGCCTTAAAGGCAGCAATAACTGTGGGCTAGCTCCTGCCCCCAATCTCCAGCCTCATCTGATTCTTCCTTAATCACCGTCCCATCCCTGGGCCTCGGCTGTCTGCCATGGCAGAGGTTAGGGGTCAGCTGGGTCTGGAATCCTGGAGGACCCTCAGGGCTCCTGCTTCTGCTCCTCCTTGTCTCCTGAGACCTTCCCAAGTACACCTCACTTCCACACATTTGGCTGAGAGTTCATGGCTTTATGGGTCAAGTCTCCCATGAAATGTCAATCACTCCTCGAAGCACAGCCAACCAAGACACTTACAGGCCCTCAGTTCCTAAGAGCTGTCTTGGAACTACACGTTGTTCCCTCTAGCTTTGCTGTGGGTTCAGAATCCTCCCCTGAATTCAGTTTGCATTAAGTCCAGCCCCTGACTGTTTGGTGAGCACTGGGGCCCTCGGTCTTGGCTGCCTCAGGTAGAGGTGCCCCTGTCTGATGGCCCGTGACACCAGCCAAGTGCCACCAGGGCTGCCAGTTCTGGTAAAAACCTCTCTGCCCTGGAGGCAGACCCCTGGCTGCTGCTTTTGGAACTGTCCCTCTCTCTCCCGGAAGAGGGTCCATTCTTTTAGAAATTCCAAGTCGGGCATAAGGGACGTAAAAATTTCCCTCCGTGCCCTGCTTGTCCAATAGAAGAGCTTGGACACTGAGAGACAGAGACGAGCTGAAGGGTTAGCAGAAGCAGTTAGTTCCATAAGAACAGAGAACAAAGATTATAAATGGCAAATTGCCTGTTGTGATGTTTTTGTTAAGCAGCCCTGGAGTCAGGCCTGTGCTCTGCAAGGGCCCAGGGAGGAATATCCAGGTGGGGTCCTAGGACTTGGATGCGATGGAACTGACCTGGGGGCTGTGGAAGCAAGACCCGAAACCAGCTTATAGAGAGTCGGGTTGAAAACTACTACTCCAATATAAGCAGGCAGATTCCAAAGTGGGAAGACAGGTTGCCAAATTTAACTGATGCTCCAAGCTGCCCCTTCTCAGCAGAGGATATGAGCATGGATATGTTCCAGTAAAGCTCTGTTTTTAAAAGTAGGCTGTGGGCCAGATTTGACTTGTGAGTCATAGTTTTCCAACCCTTGTTCTAGAAACTGAGATTCAGTTAAGCATGAGTATTGGACTATTTAGACCAGGTAGTCACAAATCAAGAGCCACAATCCATTGAGGCAGTGTTTCCAAGCTGTACATATCAAACTTTGAAGTAAATAATTTTGCAAATCTAACCTAAAATTCTACAACTCCAATTTTTAGTGAAACAAGCCAGGGCTGTGTAAAGATGTTAGGAAACCCCACTGTCCATGGTTAATGTTGGTTTCTTGATCTTTCAGAACAAGAGTATATGAAATTAGGTAGAGCCATGAGTCACTTAACGATGAGGATATGTTCTGAGAGATGCGTTGTTAGGCGGTGTCGTTGTGAGAACATCACAGAGTGTACTTATACCAACGTAGATGGTATGGCCTCCTGCACACCTAGGCTACATGGTGTTAATCTTATGGGACCACCATTGTATATGTGACCCATCATTAACCAAAAATGTTGTTATGTGATGCATGACTGTTCATTTGAGTGAAGCATCTTATGGACAAATGGGCTTTAAATTGTTCCCCAACAGTTTCTTGTATTGTTTTTGCTACATTTTAGACAATTCTGTTGTGGAAAAATATGTTGAGATGGTTAACATTAGAACAAATGTGTAAGTTATTTTTAATGCTCTACTGTAATCGAATCTAATTAATGCAGTAATCATTGTTACTGAAGGGTAAAACTTAGCAAATATTGTGCAAGTAATTCTAAAAGAAGAACCTGTCTAGGATTGGAGATAAAGTCTAAGTTTGTGGATTGGTGTTCTGGTTGCAAATGACAGAAAACCCAAATCAAATTGGTTTAAGCCAAAAAGAGAATTTACCAGCTGAAGTATATGGCTAGATACATGGGATCAAATATCACTGGCACCCAGTCTCTCTCCATCTCTGCTCTGTTCTCCATGTCGGCTTCCTTCTCAGGCTCTATACAGTTGTCAGATGACTGCCAGCAGCTATAGAGCAGCATCCTCCAGGTTCAAGTTTAGTGAAAAAGAGAAAATGCCTCTCTCCCCAAAGTCCCGGCAGAAGTCTCATTGCACCTCAGTGGCTCTAGTTGGGTCCTGTACCCATTGCTAATCCAACCAAGGCTGTGGCCAGGAGTTTGCGGTGCTCCAGCTGCCCCACCCCCTCCTGCAGGGCAACCACTGGGCAGAGTAAATTTGCATGAAGCACGTAGGCTGGCTGCCGTGGATCAGGATGGTTCCCAAGAGGAAAATGAGGGAAGGCTGAATGGATTATGAATGGCAAAACCAAAAGCTGCACCCACAGTTTAGTTTGACCTACTCTCAAGAAGCTCTGGTGGCCTTCTTCATGCTTGCTGTCAGGCGTGATTTTCCTCATGGCCATGTCTTGGCAAATTCCCTCCTACAACAGCCAACTGCCAATGTATCTGACCCCAGCAGAGAAAAGGTCCAGGTCAAGCCTTCCTGCTTAGCCTACTCCACAGGCAAAGATGGTACATCCAGTGGGGCCGTGATGCATTATATATGGAGAGGCCCAACGCCCTTCTCCTCCCAAAGTGCCTAGAGCCTGAGGAACTGCCTCAAATTTGGGTTTATGTGTGACAATGGAATGGGACATTTGTAATTCCGTCATGTGTTTGAGGAAAGATCACTGGTTCCCAGAGAGACTCCATATTGTTAAAACAAATTCCTCTCATTTCTTGAGCTAATTACCAGAACTAGATTTCTGTAACTCAAAGCACAGAGTCATGAATAATTAACGTGAATGTGTTGGGTGTATATTGAGAACCTGGTGTGTGTATGGGGTGGTGGGATGATTCCAGCTGGGGCAGGAGGGCGAGGCCATCAGCTGGGGCAGAAATATTGTTGGGAGATTTGTTGGGTACCACAGTGGCTTTAGTGTGAGAGATGGTGGCAGAAACCAGGCCAGGCAATGAGTGGAGAGACCACAGTCCGTGGAAATCACTTCTGAGGGGGGGAAGGTGGAGGAAAAGGAGCGGTGCTGGCTTGGCTCCTCATCTGAGCTGCTGAGGGGGTGGGGACTACACGGACAGCAGCAGTGACTGCAGGCCACAGGGCGAGCACAGAAAGGACTTGTGCAGAGAACCATGTGAAACAAAAAGTGTCAGGCCCAGAAGAAAGGACTTGAAGATGAAGAGTGAGGAGGGTTCTGGAACCCAGTGAACAGGCAGCCAAACAAAGTGGGAACAGGAGACCATCTTTGTGATTTACCTCAATTGTGGAGCTAGGCCTGTGGCATCTTTCCTTACACTCTAGGGGAGTTAATTGTCCACCTAAACAGTCGGCGGGGTGGGAGAGAAGGGTGAAGCCAAGAAAGGCAAGACCTTCAGTGTGGGGAGGGCAGCATCTTGGAGAAGGTCCCTTCTTCCCTGTTGCCCCAGAAGTGACAGAGAAAAGAGAAGTCCAACAAGAACCCACCCTTGCCCCTGCCCGCAGGTCTGTGGGATGGGGTTGTGGCGGGCAGGACAGGCAGCCCCTGCTCTGATGCCCACCAGCCAGGCCCTCCTGCAGCAGTGAAGCCTGTGCTGCTCGCTGTGGAGATCCTCGTGGATGGTGACACCTGCTATCCATCCACCTTGTACCTTGTGCAGCCCAGGGAACCGCACATTTCGTGTGTTCAGGGGAACCCAACAGACGGAGGAGTCCATGCCCTCCTGGGGCTGAGCAGTCTCACCTTCACTTCCAAGTGACTGTTGAGCCCCTGGGTGCCATTTGTAGAGGACCCACGTTTCCTCTCAGGGGCAGGCTGAGCAAGCCCCTTGGTGTCTACTCTCTCTGGGCCATCTTCCCTGGAGCCTTGTCCTTCCGTTCTCCAGACCCAGAGGGTTTGCAGGTCTCCATCCAGCATCTCCTTGAGCCCCGCGGGCTGTGGAACAAGACTGTCTGGGTTTGAACCTCAGCTCCTGCATTTGCTATGAGCCTCGGGCAAAGAGCTCACCCCATCAGCACCTGAGTTTCTTGATCTATAAAATAAGGATGTGGATACTAGTTTGCAGCGAACATTAAATAAGATAATACAAAAAAGGTGCAGCAATTCAACATAGTTAAGCATTTAGTAAAGCTAGGTACTTAGTGACCTTTGACTGTCTTCCGACCTTGGCTTTCTGTCACAGCCCAAATCAAGTCTGTCTTCTCCCTGGTCAAGCATCTCATTGTTGCTTTTCTCAGTGCTCCCTCTTGGACCAACTTCCAATGATGTCTATGTGTGTCCTGCGTGTTTTTTGAACTTTGAGACCCAGCGCCACCCATTCGAGAACATGACACCAACATGAGTAGCTGGCACTTGGTTTTCTTGGGACTTTGTGGAATAGTGTTTGTCTCGTGTTTTCGAGGAGGGCCTGTCAAGTGCCCTCTGCCGAATGAGGGTAAGACGATGCCTTCCTGGACCCGTCTCTCTAAAAGCTGAGTTGTTAGATGTTTCTGGGTGTTAGGGAGACAAGCACCTAAGAATTAGAAGCATTTTTTCCTCAGTCTCTCACTGAGGCTTTGCTGTACCCTTGAGCCCTAGTGGCTGCTCCCAGGTCAACAGTAATACCCTTTCCCTCATGACTTCATTAATGCATCTCAGGGGACATGTTGGTTGGGCTGCTTTTGCAGTACTTTCATCGCAGCTCAGCCAGTCACCAGAAATCAGCTTTCGAAACTGAAAAGCCTCTTCAGCCAGAGCCTCCCCCTCACCCCCCTCCTTTCCTGCTCCCGGGAACTAGGCTTCCCGAAAGTGAGCTCCTGCCACACCCTGACAGGCTGTGCCCTGATTTGTTCCTTAGCGTCATGGGGTATCAACTTCTCTGCAATTACCCAAACTTACCAAATTATGACTGGAGAGGGCTGGGGTGGGGCGGTGTGGGTGGCGGGAGTCTGTTGCAGATCTGCAGCTGGAGCCAGGAGGCCCCACCCTCCTCAGAGCCAGGCCGGGGATCCCTGCCTGCCTCTCACTTTTATTATTTTGGCGGGCATTGAGAAGTTAATCTTTCTCTACTGGAGCGGCTTCCCTTTTTTTTCACCCTGGGAGGACGCCAACAGGAGTCCTCCAGTTGCCGTGAAGTCTGCCATGACCAGCTGTGAGCACCCCGACTTCCTGGTGAGTGCTGGTAGAAGAGAGAGGGAAAGAGAAGAGGGGGGCAGGCAGAAAGGGAGAGAGAGGCCCCGAGGGGCCAGCAGGGAGTCCTAAAGCCCCCATTCCTTATTAGTGCTAAGGACCAAGCCTCACAGTCTAGACAAGATTTTAGGTGATTAAACAGGGGTGGCGGCCGCCCTCCAACCTGGTCCCCAGAGGCAGAGATTTCTCCAGGGCTGACCCTGTGGATGAACCACAAGGACTGAGGAAGAACTGGAGGAGCCGCTTTGCTCTACCTTTGACCTTAGGTTTGTCTCTGTTGAATCCAAATATTTGTTTTCCAGAGTTCTCAGTGTTACAATTTCTTTGCTCAGAAGCCCTTTCTGAACAAAGCAAAGGGAAGGAGAGAGGGAAGCAGAGAGAGAGAACTAATGTTTGCTGACAACCCACATGCCCCAGGCACTTCATGTACTTGGCTTCCTTCCCTCCAAGCCAATGCCACAGGCACCTCTGTTCCCATTTGCCTGATGAGGAACCTGAGACCCAGAGGAGTAGAGTCACAGTGACCCATTCAGAGGCTCGTGAGCTAGTCCTGGCCCCACCACCTCTCCCACCTGTTTTGGCCACCTGAGACTAACAGGGGATCTGAGCAGAGACCCTCTGTTCTTGCCACTCACACCACAGGCAGAAAGAGCCCCTTTGCACTAGGCCAGGGCTGTTGCCCAAATGAGTCCCAGCCAAGGCATCTGCGGGACAGCTGCCCCTTGCACCTGGGCTGGGTCCCCAGAGCTCTCCCCTGGAGCCAGGCTGCCAGACCCTGCCCACAGCTGGTCAGCCATCTGGTAAAGAGGCCCTGGCCATCTCTTCTGGAAAGTTGTGGGAGGCCCCTGAGAACATTCCCCTTTCTTCTCCTCAGAATCCTTTCTGCCACTACCTCATGGAAGCAAAATGAAACTAAAAGAAAAAAAAGTCTTGGGAAATAAGTTGAAGACTGTTTTCTGAAGGCTGGGATCTTTGCCACACTTGGGGCTTACCTGCGGCCAGTGGGGAGGGGAGGTCTGGGCCCGGATCCATCTCCTCTTCTGTGGCGTCTTCTCTTCATTTTCCTCAAAACCTCAGTTTCAGCACCTGGATTAAGAAGTCACTTTTCTGAGATGTTTTTGGTTTTCACATGCATGTTTCTCTGCTAGACACTTCTGGGCATACAATCACAGGGAAGACAGCTTATGGCCTAGCTAGGGGAAAACAGTGTACACAAAAATTACTTCTGGTACAAGGGAGAAATGGTAAATTACATAACATAGGCAACATGTGCTGGAGTACTAGGGAGAAAGATCGCGTGGGGGTGCGGGGTCAGGGGAGGTGATGGGGAGGAGGCATTGAGCTCTTGGAAGCAGGGGGTGGGTAGGGGAAGCAGGGCACTGAGTGGGGAGCACAGGGGGAGCAAAGGCTCTGAGGCGGGATCATCGAGGCCACATTTGGAGAAACCTGGACGATCTGATTGGCTAGAGCCTGGTGAACGGGAATGTTAGGAAACGAACCTAGAGGGTCCGGTGGGGGCACAAAGGCTGTGTGGGGTGCGGATGGAGTCAGAGGGCAGGGATCCGTCTCCCCCAGGAACTCCCCCTTCCCACTGCTGCTCTCCCTGCACCAGGGTCTCCTCCTGCTCTGCTCATCTGTCCTGGGAGCTGGAGGGCTGTAGGCACAGGGGACGCACCTGCAGATGACTGCCCTTGACACCAAAACAGGACGGTTCCTTTCCCCTGTTTACAGTGGGACCTTGGACAAGCCATGAGCCTCACTGAGCCTCACTCTCCCCACCTCTAAATTGGAGCAGATGAGAGGATGCATCGGAAGCTCTTTGTGAACTGTAAAGCTCTATAAAACGCCAAGGCTCAGCAGAACTCCTCTTTTGATCAAGTCTTTCAGTGAGATTACAGCTATTTATTGAGCTGATGGACTCACCTCCAAGCCGAAGAAGAGCTGTGGCCTCTCTTCTCATCCCAGTGCTCACTGGCAGGGATTCTGTGTCAAGAATCCACTCTTCCTCCAAAAAGGGGCTTGAAAGCTTCTGTCTGTGGCTGCATGAGTCACAGGCGCAGACTTCTCCCTGCAGGGGATTCTCTGGGAGAAAAGCGCCTCCTAGATTCAGATATGCTCCCGGATGGGACAGCGTCCGCCTCTGTTTGAGAAGGCTGCTCCTATGTCACTTGTTTCTATGTATGTCTTTACTATGCTAATGATTCATCTCTGACCCACATGAATCTTAGTGATCTGTGTACCTGCTTGTTTTATTTTTTGTTCCATCTCTTTGCATAAGTGACATGAGGTCACCAGGTCTACCAGCCATGGCTGACGGGCTTCCCAGAAGTCACACACACCTGTCAGAAGAGAAGAACCAGCTGTTCTCAAGGAAGACAGGATTTTCCCAGCTCTAAGTTCTAAACAATTTTTTTTGATTTTTTTTTTACTTGGGGCGTCGTGCAAGGTCGCTTTCCCTGATAACTGTTTTAAAGCGGATGCAGGAGTGGTTTCCATAATCTTCAGATGGTCCAATTTGATATCCAGACAGAACTTAGATTATTGAGAGGTCCACAGACTAGGAATAGTCTTGAGTCATTGGCTCCTGTGAGGGCCAACAGTTCTCTCCAGTCAGTGTTTCCCTCCCCGTCACCCTCCTGAGAATTCTGGGAGGTCCTGAGAGAGGATGTGAGGTGAGCTTGTTGGCAGAACACGCACAGCTGTACCAGCCACAGCCCTGTGAGCTCACGCATGGGCGCACACAGCAGGATGCCACATACACTGCACACACTGGAGTCTTCAAGTGTCCTTACAACCATCGCACATTTCGATGGGGACACTGGGGCTGGGAGAGGTGAAGTGATGTGCCTTTGGCCTCCAAGCAGGGCGCTGACAGACCATGTCAGCCCAGCTTCAAACTGCATGCTCCATTGATCTGTGTAGCCTACCCAGAATCCGTCAATCGATTGATCGATCAATCTCTCTTTCCTTCTCCCTCTCCTCTTTTCCTCCACCTGTTTTTCCTCTGTTGCCCTCACTGATTCCTCCATACATTCACTAAAACCTCGTGACAAGGGCTCAGGGGCCCAGAGTTCCTTCCCTCCTGCACCCTGCAGTCTGTCTTGGGCCCAGCCTTAACCTCCTTCGGCAGAAACAACTTTCCTGTGCAACCCAAGTACCAAGCAGCATCAATACATCCTTCTTCTCAGAAGTCTAGATAGGATAAGCAGGATGTTTCAGAAGAGTTCTACCAGTTAGTTAGGTATTTACTTAAAAAAAAAAATCAAAGGCTGGCCCCATGGCCTAGTGGTTCAGTTCACTTGCTCTGCTTTGGTGGCCGAGGGTTTTGCTGGTTCAGGTCCTGGGCACAGACCTAGCACCACTCCTCAAGCCAGGCTGAGGCGGTGTCCCACATAGCAGAACTAGGAGGACCTACAACTAGAATATACAACTATGTACTGGTGGGTTTTGGATAGAAGAAGAAGAAGAAGAAAAGATTGGCAACAGATGTTAGCTCTGGGCCAATCTTTAAAAGAAAATCAGTGAGAAAAACTCTCTATAGTCATTAATTTATACATTCATTCATCTAATTCACCAGTCAACAGAGAGTTGTATGAGTGCTAACTATGCGCTGGGATGGCCATAGAGACTTTATGGGACTTGATGATCTTTTGGACAAGGAAACACGGGGCACTCAGGCCTGTTTTGGGCCAGGGTAAACGTGCTCATGGTTTTGTAGGAGCCTCTGAGGAGGAAAGGGCTACTTTAGTCTGAGGCTGGGGTTGGGTGAGGTCAGGGAAGGCTTCCCGGAGCAGGTGAGGGATGCATACGTCCAGCCATCGCTAAACAGATGAGCAGAAGCAAAACTCTTACATTAATCTTTTAGGACCTAAATGTTGGAAGATTAATGAGCAAACACTGTTCAGAACCCCAGCAAGAAAATGACTTTGCAGAGCTGGGCTGCGGCTGGATCAGTCAGCCCACCATCAGCAGCCTGACCATAGCCCTGGGCTCCCCCGGCTGTTCCGAGGCTCAGAGAGCTAAGCCACGCCCACTCTGTGGCTAGTGATGCGGGCCCCACAGGTGGCTCTGGGAAGGAATTAGGATCAGTGTTTGCTAATGCTCTAACCTCATGGAGGAGGCCTGAGTTCCTCAGTCTCCACCTAGGAAATGTGGAATTCTACGTCTCTGCCACCTCGTCTACCTGGGATGGACTACCCGCCCCACCTCCCCATGACAGGCAGCACTGTCCCTAGTTAGGACTTCTGTAGTGGGAACTAGCAAATACTCAAAACAGCAGTTGTTAACTGAGAGCGATCTCACTCCTCCCCTTCGGGGACATTTGCAATGTCCAGAGACATTTTTGGTTGTCACAAGTGTAGGGGAGGAGGTGCCACAGGCATCTAGTGGGGAGAGGCCACAGGTGCTGCTTAACATCCCACAGTGCACAGTCCAGCCCCACCCCCCGACGCATACACACAACACACAAAGAATCACCTCGTCCAAAGTGTCAACAGTGCTAGTGCGAGAAACCCTCTCTTAGAAGATAGTGTTCCCTAGGGACCAGTGCTGTCCTGGAGGTGGTAGGGACAACCACCCAGTTCTTGACCTGGTGGGTTTCTTGCTTCTCTCCACTTCTAAGTAAGTGGAGAAAGCCACTCCTCTCCCATCTCCTTCTTCCACTTCTCCAGAACAGGACCGCTGACCTGTCATGTACCTCAGCCACAGTGCCCAGGGCCCATCATTCTTGTAGCGGTCCACAAAAATGTTTTTACTTCTTTTAAAAGCAGAAGAAAGAAAAGAACTTTTAGATCAAAGAAAGTGTTTCAACATATAATAAAATATTTGTCTTTATACCAACGTAGTCACAAAATATAATATTAAATTTTTTGTGGAAGAAGGATCCCATAGAGTAGCAGTGCTCAGCACCCACGAGGGTCATCATGCAGCCCTGGTTCAGAAGTTTCCTCTGAGTCTTGGCTGAGGTAAAGGGGGCTGAGGCATGGAGGTGGGTGTTACTGTTCTTTTCTGGAAGTTTCTCTGTGAGAAGCCCACACCACCCTCAGGGCAGCCCTGGCTCTGCCACTGTGCAGACCCTGCCCTCTGTCGTCTGACTACGGCCTGGGACCCCGCTGGGGCATATTACCTAGGGCTGCCTGATTTTCATGCTGGTGAGCTTGCCACCTTCTGGCCACACCAGAGGCATTGTTCTCATACTCTCGTCACGCACAGCCAGATGCTCAAATGTCAGCCCTAACCACAAATTTAAAGTCTTTGAAACATAAGACTGGAAGCTCATCTTAATTTTAACAGCTAATATTATTGGGCAATTACACTGTGCCAGGCACTGGACTTTGTGCTTCTTACACTAATTTTTTCCAGCTTTATTCAGATTTAATTGACAAATAATACTGTGTAAGTTTACAGTGTAAACCATGTGGATTTGATACAGGTATATATTGCAACATGATTACCACCATAGCATTAGCTAACAACAGCCTCACATCACTGAATGACCATTTCTTTTTTTCAGTGAAAACATTTAAGATCCACTCTCTTAACAACTTTCAAGTATATAATATAATATTATTAGCTATAATCACCAAGCTGTGCATTAGATCCCTAGCTCTTATTTGTCTTATAATATTTGTTTACATTCTTTGACCAATATCTCCTCATTTCTTCACACTCCTATTTAATTTTGTCAACTATCTATGAAGTAGATGTTACAACATTTCTGTTTTATAGATCAGACAATGAGGCTTAGAAATATTAGTAATGTGCCCAAGCCTGGTAAGCTATGCAGCCAATAAGTTGGAGGGGAAAGTTTATAATTTGAAGTTAATTTTGGTTAAACTGGTAGGAATGTAAGTTGGCTATTGACCCCAGAGCATTCTGTATGCACTGCACTCATTTACATTTGTGTGTGACATCCATTCATTCAGTCTACACTGAGCACAATGACTGCTCTAGAAGCTGGGACAACAAAGAAGAGTAAGGCACAATCAATGCATTCTAGGAACTCACAGCCCAGCAGAAGAGATGGATAAGGAAACGGTCCATATAGTAACCATCCTGTGATGAGGGCTTTGGCAGATGTGAGCCCAGAGCTGAGGGCAGCTACACCACTCTGGGGCCAGGATCCCCATTTACCTGACTGTGTGGAAGGGAAACCTGCCCATTTTCTGACCTTGGAGTTGGCCCCCATCCCTTCTTGCACATAGTTGCTTCTCTGCCAGGGCTTCGGGCAAGGCATCCACTCCTCTTGCATGGCCCCAGATTCACACAGAGCCCTGTTCAGATGTATAATAAAGAAAATCACTGCTCTTTTGAGTCTGGACCTAGAAATCCCAAGCTGGCCAACAGTTATCCTTGTCTCTTTGCCTCTTTCTTCTGGAAGGCTGTCCATCTGCGTGGTTGAACTCAGGAAGTCCATTTGATTCCTTTGCAAATGCCCACATGTGTCCTTCTCTTGTTCTCAGCAGCAGGATGATAACATGTTCAGCTGCCAAGTTGATGGCCGAGGCAAGAAGAAGGATGGTCAGCCTGGGAGTCCCAGCAGCAGCCACCTGGCCTATGGCATCTTGGATGTCCCACCATGGTATCTCTGCATCCTCTTGGGGATCCAGGTAATGCCACCCAGCAAACACTGGGTCCAAAGAGGCTCTGCCTCAAAAGCTACATCAGTGCACACCCGGGTCAAATTAGTCAAGATCCACAACTTCTTTTGCTGATATTGTTGTCTTCCATGTAACTGAGCTCTAGGGGGGCTCAGAGCTCCTCTGGTCTCTCTTTCTGTCCAGGAGTTTGGGGGGCGGGGGAGGAATTAGCTAGGAATCTCTCTCATGCTGGGCTGATAGGTCACATCAAGAACACCAACTGGGCCATTGTTTGTTTTTTCAAGAAACTAATTTTAATTTATTTGATTGGCAACAACTAAAAAATTTGTTAACCAATGCTTGGGGAATTTTGGGAAGCGAGCTCTCTTGAACACTTTCGTTGGAGTGTTATTTGCTGCAATCTTTCTGGATGACAATTTGGTGATTTCCATCAACATGTAAAACACATATACCCTTTCGCCCATTTCCCAATGCTTGAGAACTTCTCTGTGGATGTGCTGACAAGGTTTGTTCAGATCAGTACAAAGAAGTTCTTGTAACATTATTGGTAATAATAAAATCAAAACCACACAACAAACAAACAAACCTTAGAAACAATGAAAATATCCATCACAGGGAACAGGTTAAATAAATTGTGACACATCCTAACAAAGAACATTTATATGCAGCTGTTAAAAAGAGAAGGATAGGGGCCGGCTCAGTGGTTCAGCAGTTAAGTTCGCATGTTCCGCTTCGGTGGCCCAGGTTTCGCCGTTTGGATCCCAGGTGTGGACATGGCGCCGCTTGGCATGCCATGCTGTGGTAGGCGTCCCACATAGAAAGTAGAGGAAGATGGGCACGGATGTCAGCTCAGGACCACTCTTCCTCAGTAAAAAGAGGAGGATTGGCAGCAGATCTTAGCTCAGGGCTAATCTTCCTCAAAAAAAAAAAAAAAGAAAAAAAGAAAAGTAAAAGAGAAGGATATATTTACTGTGCAGTTAGGGAATGTTCCCCAAGATATGTTAATGAAAAATCACAGTAGATAACTGTGTATTGTGTGATCTTTTTTTGTGTTAAAAACAAACAAAAAAGAAATAAAATGGTGGAAATAAGTATATGTAGTAACTTCACATGTTTTGAATGGTTCACAAGAAACTAATAAAGCTATTTAGCCTTGGGAAGAGCAACTAGGAAAGGCAGGGTAGCTTTCAACTTTCATTTTTTTTTATTGAGTAACCTTTTACAGCATGAATTTTCTAATTTCATAGATGTGTTTCTTTACTATTACAGACGGGTCAATATGGGATTGCAGGGATGTGATACACATTTTTATTTGCTTCTTTGTACTTTTCCATAAAATAAGAACAATGTCATACCATTTTAAAAATATTATGATGAGCCAATAAAATGGATATTGTAGATGTTTTATCATGAAAAGATGTTGAATCTTGTCAAATGCTTTTTCTGCATCTTTTGAGATGATCATATGATTTTTATCTTTCATTTTATTAATATGTTGTATTATATTTACTCATTTGTCTATGTTGAACCATCTTTGCATTCCAGGGATGAATCCCACTTGATCGTGGTCTATGATCCATTTAATGTACTGCTGAATTCAGCTTGCTACTATTTTGATGAGAATTTTTGCATCTCTATTCATCAGGGATATTGGTCTGTATCGTTCTTTTCTTGTAGTGTCCTTATCTGGCTTTGGTATCAGGGTTATTCTGGTCTCATAAAATGAGTTTGGGTGTGTCCCCTCCTCTTCAATTTTTGGAAGAGTTTGAGTATTGGTGTTAATTATTCTTCAGTGTTTCATGGAATTCACCAGTGAAACCATCTGGTCCTGGCATTTTCTTTGTTGGGATGGTTTGGATTACTGATTCAAGATCCTTGCTTGTTGTTGCTCTGTTCACATTTTCTGTTTCTTTATGATTCAGTCTTCATAAGTTATATGTTTCTAGGAAGTTATCCATTTCTTCTAGGTTATTCAATTTGTTGGTGTATAATTGTTCATACTAGTGTCTTATGGTTCTTTGTGTTTCTCTTGTATCAGTTGTAATGGCTCCTCTTTCATTTCTGATTTTGTGGGTCTTTTTTTTTTTTTTTGCTTAGTCTAGCTAAGGGTTTATCTTTTTGATCTTTTCTATTGTTTTTCTTGTCTCTGTTTCACTTGTTTCTGCTCTGATCTTTGTTATTTCCTTTCTTCTGCTAACTTTGGGCTTAGTTTGTTCTTCTTTTTCTAGTTCCTTGAGGAGTAAAGTTAGATTGTTTATTTAAGAGCTTTCTTCTTTCTTGATGTAGGCATTGGTTACTATAAACTTCCCTTTTAGAACAGCTTTTGCTGCATGCCATAAGTTTTGGTATGTTACGTTTGCATTTTCATTTGTCTCAAGATATTTTTTAATTTCTTCTTTGACTCATTGGTCGTTCAGAAGCCTGTTGCTTAATTTCCACAAATCTGTGAATTTTCCAGTTTTCCCCCTGTTATTGATTCCTAGTTTCATACTGCTTTAGTTGGAAAAGATACTTGGTATGACTTCAATCTTCTTAAGTTGGCTAAGGCTGTTTTGGGACTTAATACATGATCCATCCTGGAGAACGTGCTCAGGCCTTCCTGGTCAATGGTCTTGCCCTCACCTTCTGCCTTGTTTTAATAATGAGCCTCTTGCCTTGTTCTTATTCTTGTGGCCCTGTCCTTGGTTCTTGTTACGTCCACATAAGCTCTGTTTCTACTTTGGTTTCTTAGCCAGGATATCTGTTCCCAGCACTTGGATCCTACCCAGGGTTTGCCCTGGAATCCCAGACTCTGTAGCTAGATCCCTGCTTCTTGCTGCCAGGCCTTCCTAGTTTCTATTGTTTGTCTGGATCTGTGCCTATCATTCATGGCCAGGTTCCCTCTGAGACTGGAGTTGGAGCTCTTGGCTCTGGCAGTGGGAATGGAAATGAGGGTGGTTCAGGAAGCCACAGCATCTACACACCCATCTACTCTCTCTGCTCTGCCCACAGCACTTCCTTACAGCCCTGGGGGGGCTCGTGGCAGTGCCGCTCATTCTGGCCAAGGAACTGTGTCTGCAGCATGACCCCCTGACCCAGAGCTACCTCATCAGCACCATCTTCTTTGCCTCTGGCATCTGTACTCTCCTGCAAGTCTTTTTCGGAGTCAGGTAAGTAAAATCCTACCCATGGGTTCAGACTTTTACCTGCAAGGGTATTGGCATGTCTTGCTTGGCTTGTGTCAGGACAGGCAGTTAGGAAGCTGGTGTGACATGGTAGAAGGAGCACAGAGCCAGGAGTCAAGCCTGGGTTCAAGTCCTAGATTCAACACTTACTCTTCATAATAGTTAGGAATCTTGATTAAGTAACACAAACCCAGATTAACCGAGGTAAAATTTGCTCTTTATTAACTTATCAGATCAAGCCAAGAGAAAGGCAGGGCGCATTTTGCATCAGGAACATCTTGAACCAGGGAGTCAATGCAACTGGGACTTGCTCTCCTTGTCTTGTCTCTACTTAGGTCTGCCCATAATATTTGTGAGACCCAGGGCAAGAGTACAAATGCAGACCCACACACTCCATGTCTAAATATCAGAGAGTTATAGACCAAACTTACAAACTCCTAAAGAAAATATGTTCTGATCATCCCACCTGGAAGGCCAGGTTTGAATTAGAATTCTCTGATTCCTTCAAGTTCTGCTTTGGAAACTTACAGCATGGGGAGGGCTGGCTCCAAGCCTGGGGGCTTCTCCCTTCTCTTCCCACCACAAGCTTTGCTCCAGATCACAAATGGTCTCACATGCATGAATGCGGACACCTCAACCTGAACACCCTAGTTCCATCCACACCCCCTCCCACCTCCGGATTCCCCAAACAGCTGCCCCCTGGCCATCCTTCAGGCCTAGGGGTTTGCATACCAGCATCATGGTCAGCCTTCAGCAGGACAGACCTGGGGAAGAGGCCCAAGCAGGCTCTGGAAGAGGTTTAAGGCCATTTGAGCAGAGAATTCTTGGGACTAAAAGAAGAGGGGCACATAGACTTGATGTGGGTCCCTTGGCCCTGCAGACGCCTCCCCAGAGGAGGCCAGAGTGGAGGCCTCTAGAGCATCAGGCTAAGTGCAGGGGGCTGTCCCTTCCTAATCTGAAGACAAGACTGTCTCTTCATTACTCTGCCAGTGCCTGTGCTTCATTCTCGCAGACATGCTTCCTGCATGTGTCCACAGACAGGGCTGCTGGCAGGCCTCACACTAACCCCTCAAAAGCAGGTCAGTACCGCTCTGGCTGTCCTCACATTTTAAAATTCCAGGGGAGAGCTCTGATTGGCCCAGTTTAAGCCACATGCCCAGCCCTGGACCCCCCAGGGCAACAAATATGGCAATTCCCATTTGGGCAGCTTTCCAAATGAAGCGAGAAAGACGATGTCTGTTCTGAGTAGACAATAGAGCAGACGTTCGCTGAACCAGATATGTGCTCTGGGATCTGTCAGATGAGGCTCATGATAATATGTGTCCTGCTCCCTTACAGTGTCATCGAGATAATCAATTGTTATAATCAGTGGAATTATCTTTTTTTCCTTAAACCATCAAGTCTTTTCTGTTCATATGTAGGCTCATAAAATTAGCCTGAGTAAAATAGAGTCCTATTGCTCTGGAGCTGGCCTGGACAAAACTGTGAATGCAGCCTGGAAAACATGTCTTTGGAACATTCCCTCCTCATTTCCACACATCCGGTCTTCACTTTCTCCACTACCACCCCCGGCCCCACCTGGATTGCACACCACACAGTGGCTCCCTTGGGTCACCACCTCCTCAGGAAAGTCTTCTCTGTGGGTCCTCCAGACCTTTCCTGCTCACCTCCCTCACCCCACATCTGTCAGTCCTGTATCTTCTCCCTCTCACATTTATTTAGCATCCAGTCCAAGGACAGACCCAGGTTTTGTTCAGATTAAAGCTTGTACAGTTTTTGGTGTCCCCTTTAAGAAGAGAACACAAAATTATGAACATATATCATGTACAGAAGAGAATAGTATTAAATTCAAAAAAAGTCAAAACAAATTACAAATTTTTAAAAGCAGGTAAACACCATAAATTTCAAAACATAGCAAGGTATTTTTTATTCTTTAACTTTCTGATAAGCCCCTGTAATACAGTTTTCGTCACATTTTATGGTTGCATACCCTTCAGTCCCCTCTTCATTTCACAGAGAGAAGGAAACATAATTCAGTCATTCCTCTAGCAGGAGTCACTCCAAATCTGTTTGTTATGACTGCTAGTTGGAACTCATTATCATGCTTTCACATGCAAACTGTAGTACTGCTATAGCTTTGTGCCCCAAAACACAGGAATTCTGACCAATTCTATGGCACATGATTCCTATCAATGTTTTATAAATGCACGGTGCGTTTATCATTGTATATGCTGCGTTAATAAGCATATTCCCGACAGGAGAAAACTTCCATTTTGCCTGCACATCAATGAGAACCAGACCTTCTCCAGTAATTTGGCGTAGCTGCTGGTTGGCTAATTTGCCACAGACTAGCTTCTGAATGCACACATTAAAACCTTGTTTCTCGGGGCTGGCCCCGTGGCCGAGTGGTTAAGTTCACGCGCTCCGCTGCAGGCGGCCCAGTGTTTTGTTGGTTCGAATCCTGGGCGCGGACATGGCACTGCTCATCAAACCACGCTGAGGCAGCGTCCCACATGCCACAACTAGAAGGACCCACAACGAAGAATATACAACTATGTACCGGGGGGCTTTGGGGAGAAAAAGGAAAAAATAAAATCTTTAAAAAAAAAAAAAACAAAAAAAACCTTGTTTCTCATCTACCACCCACATGTGTCAAGTGGCAGGTGCTGTGGGGCACATTCATACCATAATGTGGCCTCTAGTCCTGCACCTTCATGACATAGAATGAGCTGGCACAGTGGGCTGTAGAGTGTTGCTAGAAACCATGAACACTCCAAGATGGCTAGCAATGCATTAACTACACCTGGGTAGTTTAGTGGTCTCAAACCACAAAATATATCCTACTACATTCAAACTAAATTTATCCTGACTCAACTCCCCCTTAGCCAGATCTTAAAAAGTGTCCATGGCCTTTCAAATGCCATCTGGCACAAGGGTTGGAGTTAGGGAGGTGGCGGTGGAAGGAGACGGTAGTTACAGACAATTGTGGCTGAAACCTTTTACTTTCGCAAATTTTATGAAGGTGTATGGCTAGTGGGCTGGGCTTTAGAAGGAGCCATGCAAGTGAGGGGCCCATCACTGTGAATCTGCTTTGACCTAATCTGTGCCAGGCCTGTGCTCAGCCCTGGAGTTGCAGAGGAACATGGAAAACCTTCCCTGCAGTGTGCTTCTGCCTGACCTGTCTTAAGAGGAAATGACTGGACAGGAAAAATTAATACCCATTTATTCCTTATCAGTTATCTGAATCAAGTCCCACAGGTGTAGGCTGATACGGGGTTGGCCCATTGTTTCCAGGACAGGCTGACTGCAGGCAGCATCCAGAGGAGAATATTCCTTCCTACCGTGGTCTTTTGCTAAATCAAGTCAAGGGCACTTTCCACAGTGCTTCCTTTGCAAGTCATGTCCAGGAGCTATGCCAGTTCTGAAGTTCTCCCATTCTCCGCTAAGGAGTGCCTACATCTTTGGCAGGTTATTTCCTTTCTCCCTCTATCTTCTCTTGTCACCATCGCTGTGAGCCAAGATTTCTTCCAAATTCCCTATCAAGAACTGAAAGAGGTACAGGGTACCTGGCCATCAGACACATCAGAGGAGGGAGAAGGGTTGATGAGTCCCAAAGAGGGGGCTGGTGCTTCTGCTTCCTGTGGGTTTGAGTTGGGTGGTTATCCACAGGGAAGGTGCGCGATGGGCTTTCCCGCAATTTAGCAGGTCCTTACCTGCTTGGTGTAGGGAGCCCAGTAAAAAGATGAACAAAGTCTTCCTCATCTAAGAGTGAAGTAGTTGGGGCTCTTGGGGTGCCCAGGATTTCTCACAATGCAGTGACTCTTATAAATTCAAGAAGAATTCATCAGTCCCCTCCTACATTCTTGAGGCTCTGCTCTCCATCCTGACCTATTTCAAAGAAAAGTCCCTCGACATTCTCTTTTGCCCACTCATTGGATTGGCTCCAAGAAGGGGACATCAGAATGATATCACAGGTGAGGTTGGATTCCAGTGACTCAAGCTCCAGATGCATCTGTTCCCAACTGTGGACATCTTTCCCGTTTACCCATTGGCCCCTCAAACTCCACATGGTTCAACCTCAAACCTCCTTGGGGTTCCTGGTTCCTGTTCCTCCTCTTCCTTCTAGGTTCCTAGATGTGCAGGACATACTGCCCTGCCCAGTGGGGACTTAGTGCTCCCTCTCCTTTCTACCCCTGACAATATTTGCATTTCTTTTCTCTTGGAGTTCTCACATTTCTGTGAAAAGGAAGTGTTTTTTAATTTTTCCAAAGTCTTGAGAATTAAATTAGATAATGCATGAAAGTGCTTAAGTCAGTAAAAAAAAAATCTATTTTTCACACCAAGGAAAGGATTGTACCATACAGGCAATTTTGCACCCTCCCTTCCTTTTTTAATAATTAAAAAAATGTAATTTGGGTAAAAACACTCCACCCCCTTTTATAAACATATGCAATGCATTGTACATATCTTTCAGTTTCAATAAACACACTTACACAATAGCACTTTTTAAAAAATGTCCACTTAGTCTTCTAAATTCTAGAATATATAAATATATTCCAGCCTACTTAACTATTTCTTATTAAAGGACATATAAGTTTTTTTTGAGCTTTTCATTATTGTAATAGTGACCAATGTAATTCGTAATCATGAGAAGTATAAATTTTGTGTGTATTGATAATCATTTATCTAGTTAAAGACAGAATAAAGACTGGAAGAAATGTTAAAGGTTATTCTGGGTGATATACATTATATATGAAAGGTACATATTATATGTGTGCTGATAAAGCTTATCTAGTTAAAGATACGAAAAGACTGAAAAAAATGTTAATGATTATTTCTGGGTTGTAGAATTAGGGTGACAAATTTATTCTTTCTATTTCTCTTTACTTTCCATTCATTTTTATTCAAAGTTCATCTGTTACTTATAACTGGGAAAAATAAAAACCACTTAAAATGTTTTTTTAGAAAAGTATCAGGGTGTGTTTCACGAGCCACAGCTTTGAATCTGTGCCTGAGAGGAAAAGTCCAGAAGGCTGCCCATTATCATCTTGGAAGGGAAGCAAGGAGCTATGGAGCAAGACGCCCGCCTTGAGACAACTTCTGACAATCTTTGTCACCTCACCTGCTTTTATCTTTGTTTCCCCAATCTGTTTCCCTGTGATGATCAGTATTAAAGCCCATAAAAACAAGAGAAGGCAGGTGTGCATGTCTTCGGTGCAGAACAGAAGGAGGGACTGGAACAATGGCCCCCAGTCCACTGACAGTTTGGGAGCAGGTGTCAAAGGCACATTCAGGGGAGTGAGTAGTTATGGGTTTAAAGAAGACAGATGAACAGGCTCCCCCATCCCCAATCAGAGATCTCCCCGCTTTTCTTCCAGGCAGAGGCAAGCACTCTCATCCCTCCAAGCTGATTATTTAGGCATTTTCCTCCAAGTCTCTAACTAATACACT
Source organism: Equus asinus (assembly GCF_041296235.1). Lineage (NCBI taxonomy): Eukaryota > Metazoa > Chordata > Mammalia > Perissodactyla > Equidae > Equus > Equus asinus. Next base: position 189,234,923 of record NC_091790.1, on the reverse strand, counting down.
TCCGTTTTAGGCATTACTGGTTGATGTGCCAAGATGGATGAGTATAATTTATTTTTCTCTCACAGTCCCTCCCTCCCACCACATACAAGCACACTTCCCATCCTCCTGTTCTCCCACACTCCCAGCACAGATCAATATTCGGTGCTTATGTTATAATGACTATGATGCTATTCAGATCTGAATCACAAAGCTCCTTTCCTGCTCAACTTTTTGTTTACCCTGGAGCTAAAATATTTCTTGTTTTTAGTATGCTTACTTTTCTAAGTACTTATTTCTAATTCAATTCTAGACTCTCTGCCTGTTGTCTGAATCTCTTAATAATTTCATTCACATTGCGCAGTCGATCAGCTTCATCTTCTTGGTGAACTTCTCCTGGAGCCCTCCGACTTGCTGCAGTCTGGATTGGTGGTTGCCTGTGCCTGGTGCTCAGCTGTCATCCTCAGATGCCTCTTCACCCTCATGCTGGGAATTCCCTTCCTGTCAGTTCTCAAGTCTAGATTTCTTGTTCCCATATCTTCCTCTTTCTTTGATGGAACACAATTCTCTAGTAGATTCCAGAGAGAGAGTCCATGGGAGGTAAATTTTGTAAGACTTTGTGTAAGTGAAAACGTGTTGATTCTTCTCTCACACTTGATTGATAGCTTGGCTGGGTATAGAATTTTAGGTTGGAAATAATTTTCTTTCAGAATTTCGAAAGCATTGTTTCATTGTCTTCTAGTTTCCAATGTGATTTTAAGATGTCCAAAGCCTATGTCCTCTTCCTCTTTCTCTGCAGGATTTTGTACAGGCTCAAGTCATGCTGGGTTTTCTGTCTGTTTAACATTTAACTGGGAGAGTTTATCTAGTCACAGTGTCTAAGTCACAAAATCAACAATGAGTATCCTTTTGCTAAATCCAGTAGACTTCCTCTTAGTAATTTTCCATCCACTGACCCCCACCCTGCTCCTTGGCTATAAATTTTTACTTTTTCTTGTATGGGGACTTGAGCAAGCTCTTGCCCATCACAAAATCCCATTGTAGCGCCCCTCCCTTTGAATAAAATCTGCCTTAACATCTTTAACAAGTGTCATGAATAATATTTTCTTTAACAGGAGTACATGAGAGCTCAGAGAGAAGGGTTGAGGCTTAATTTCCCAATATGTCCAAAAGGTTAAATGTTCCTGGTTGATGGGCCAAAATGGGACTACAAAGAGAGGAGAAAAATGTCCCACCTCATCATTAGCTTAAACCTTTCAAGTTGAATGTTCTTACTTCAATTCCTGTTGTCACTTGTCCTTATAACAAACACACTGTTACAATTTGGCCCCATGACTCACTTTCTCATCAGGGCTCCCCCACTTCCCAGCTGAACGCTGCCACTGGCTTCCCCTGGGCATCAGTTTCCTCATAAACAGACAATGCAGTGTCACCCTACCCACCCTGAAGTACTCTTGAGATATCAAAATGAAAGTGTTGTGTAGTTTTTAAATACTGTATAAACTTAGATGTTAATATGACCCCCAGGGACACATTTCTGTGGCTTTGCCAACCTAAAATATTAATCCTATCAGACTTTTAGGATACATTCCTGAGGCTGCAGATTTTGACATTTTACATCTCTTAGAAAACATGCAAGTCACTGTTGTAAAGGAAAATGGTCGGGAGTGTTCTCTTGTTTGTACGTAAGCAGACTGATGAGATGGTGAAGGGTGGAGAGAGGAGTAGGATGGACAGAGAGAGTCTGCCTATGTTTCTATGGGATGTTATCAGGGTGGCAGTGGAGATTTGCACCCAGATTCAATCCATCTGAGCCCAGAATGGCTTTTTCTGTAATGGTTCACGAGGCTGGCTGTGTGTGACATGGGGTAGGGAGAGGGAGAAGGAATAAGTGGAACACGTAATTGGAAGGTCTGAGTATAGAGTGGCAGGTCCTTACTGTATCATATTTGTACGTCCCCATAGATCCTATTTAGAACAAGATGAAGTGTAAATCAATAGCTAAAGTTAATTCATAGCATGTCATGACTTGTGGCACATTATTAGAGCACATCCTCCAAATAAAATCTAACAAAAAAAGAAACAGAGACAGAGAAAGAGAGAGAAAAAGGATCTGAAATCCACCTGACAACTAGAATGATAAGCTTAAAAATAATTAGTAGATCCAATAAAAGTAACTCCATCCCAATTGACACATGTTGTGACACCATGTGAAGAGAGCTGTGCATCAGACATTGATCCTTACATGTTAACGTGAGCCCCTAAAGTAGACAGACACTATCTACTTTAACAGCTAGAACAGAAGAAACAACACAGAGGAGTAAAGTGAAAGCTGTGAAGGGCTGTGCAGGTAAGGCCGTGCTACCTGAGGGGCTGAGTGGATGCCACAGAGCAAGGGGTCATTGAGGCAGAGATGCAGCCTTGGACCAGCCCAAGCACCTGGAGTCCAACAACACAAAAGAAAACAAGGATCATAGAAGACAAATCTTAAAGAACCAACCTGCAAGAAATGGAAAAGCTGAAACAACAGTAAAACTCAGGCTCACACAATAACATCTGCTATTTAGGGGAAATGTTAAGAGAATGCCCTGACGTGCACTACCTTCCTGGGAAGTACCCACACATTTCAGAGGGAATAAGAATGAAAATTACTGCTACTTATTGAGCTCTGCTATGCCCTAGGCATTGGGCTGAGCATTTATATATATTTTTTCTTCACAGCTACTCCTTGAGGAGAGTACTATTGTCTTTATTTTATTGAAGGGGACACAGGCTTGCAGAAGTTGGGCAACATGCCTGGGTCACACACTAATAAGGCAGAGCCAGATTCAAACTTGCCTTTGGTCTACAATGTGCCCTTAATCAGTGTCATGGGCCAGTGATGACGAGTGAGGAGACCCAAGCACTTGTCCTGGATAACTCTGTGGCTTTGGGCCCCATTTTCTCTATCTATAAAATGACAGTGCAAGGCTGGATATATTTCACAGGCTGTTCTCATTCTAAGAGGCTGAGTTTTAAATCAATAACCTGTACTTTATAGGAGAGACATTTAAGTCAGAAAGCACATGTACAGTAAATGTGAATCATACTCATGGGAAAATTAAAAAAAAAAGGAGTTGCCATCATGGTAGCAGATGAAATTAATATGAAATTTAAAAGAGCACTGAGATACACATTAAGGTCATCATAAAAGGTAAGAGATATGCTGAATTAGTAAAGCCTGGTAATTACACTGAATGCATATATCTCAAACAGCCACTAGGAAACTATACAATGGAAAACCTAGCAGAAACACAATTAGTACATAGAGATCTGTCTGTCTATCTATCTATTGTCTCCATATCTACCTATCCATCTATCTATCTATCTATCTATCTATCTATCTATCTATCTATTTACCTATCTATCTACCATCTATTATCTATCTGTCCATATATCAAAGGGTACCAATAAGAAGTTATGAGAAAGAAATGGGAATGCTAATGAAATGAGGAGAGGAGAGAGAGAGGAATGAATGAGAATGGAGTTGGAAGTTCTGAATATAGAATGATGAGGGAAGAATTTATTGATACATTGTGTGAACCTAAAGGTAGGACACGATAATACACTGAAGCAAATAAATGAAAAAAAATAATCTTCCCATGAACATAAAAGGTATTTGGCAATTACAAAAAGGCAGAAAGTCCATATCATATTATCCCAACTACATGTAATAATCTTGAAAGAAAATAACATGAACAGAGTTAGAAAAGTGCTCAGCCACTTGAAAATTTTGAAATACTCCCTTAAATAATTTCTGAGTTAGGGATGAATTCCTGCATATGATAAGAGAAAACACTTTTTAAAAATGAAAACCAAGCTCACTATAGTAAATAAAGAATCACTATAAATGTATTTTGACAGTATCCAACTTCTGTGTAATGAATAGACAGCTTATGGCCAGGAAAAAGAGACATGAAATCACATGAATGAGTGCACATCTTTTATGACTTAATGAAACACAAATTAACATTTGTTATGGTTTCATCACATGCCTATTAAACTAAAAAGCATAATAATAAAATCCAATGTCAGTAGGTTTTTTATGGTACCAGGCTCAGTTCTGGAGGGATGGAAAAGAAAATAATGAATCCCTGACCTCACAGAATCCAGTAATACCTAAATGGCTGAGGCAGTGGTAGCATACAAACATGGTGGGGTGTGTGTAAGCCTCCCTGAAAGTGCTTGCTAAGGTGTTCAAAGCAATCCCTGAGAGGCAGTTACTATACACGGTTAGTTTGTTAGTACGAAGACTAACAGAAATGCGTAACTAGAATAGCAGTGGGAGCTGTGTCTTCCTCACCCTCGTATCCCCAATACCTGGGGCACCCTGTGCCTGCCACATAGCAGGTCCTCAAAGAACATGTGTTGAATGAATGAAATGTGCATAGAGAATTACAGCCAAAAATTAAAACATAAGTCCTATATGATGTACTCTCTGGTTATACCCTTATACAAAGATATCTATGTTCATTTTAAAAGCTCAAAAGGAAGTTTGCAATGAGCTAAGTATAGCATGTTTCCCTTCTCTGTCAAGGTACTTAGATTCATAATTTTTAAATTAAAAAAAGTTATTCACACATACTCATACCACCTCCCGTGTGTTCCTGCCCTATGTGTGCAATGTATTCCATTCTATTTTGGAGCGTTATGGGTCTAGATTTATGCATCTAGATCAGTTGTTCTTGGGCCCGGCTGCACATTGGAGTCACCCAGAGCTTTATGCACTCGCCCTGCCTGGGCGCGCTCCTAGACAAGCCCGTTAACTTGTCTGAGGGTGATGCCTAGGCATCGCTGATTCCAATGTTCAGCCAGGACACAAAGGCCACCTAGGCAATAAAATTCTTTCATACACTTTATATTTTATTGCATAAAATGTGTTCAGTCATTCTCCAGAATAATTCTTTAAGCTGTCTTCATGGAATCCTGAGTTCAAAAATACCCAGCTAGTATTGTTAAGAAAAAGTACTTGACCAGGGTGGGCCATGCTGACAAATGCAATCAAGAGGCTGGGGTACCCCTGTTCCATCCCCACTCCTCCAAATTCTAGCATCCAGGCTGGGCAGACTTAATAGCTTCTGACCTCTAGTAAGAGAGGGTTGGTGGAGGTTGACTTGTGAGGCCGTGTTCACCTTGAAGAGAGGACAAGCCAGGGAGGCACTGCTAGAAGTTCTCACAGAGGCCAGAGTGAGACACCAACCAGGAGTGAGAGGGGCCTGGATGGGGGACACACCCTGACAACTGACCTCTGTCCTCTTCTGTCCATGTGATCAAAAGGAGCCTGAAGGTGGAAGTCTGGGTCTGCTGTTCAGTTTGAAGACACAGAGGACTCTGGCAACCCAGACTCTAGGCTGTGCATCTCTTGTCAGTGGGGAACTCCACATGTGTGAGCTGTGCTTTGATCCTTGGTCCAGGGAAGATTCTCTGGGACTGGGGTAGACAATGGCACTCACTACCTGTGTTCACTGAGCTCTGTGCTGTCTCCAGACCTTTTCCCAGCACCTGACTCTCTCCTCCTGGGCTTGCCTCTCCAGGACTGGGGTTAGGTCTGCTTGTCTTTCCCCTCCCCACCTCTCCTACCTGTCCAAAGTGTAGCACAGTTCATGGATCTGACTTGGAGTTCGGCAGGAGTTCCCTGTAAACCGAAAACAACAGGGGTCATGTGTTGCCTGGAAACTGAGGTAGGATTTGGGATTAAAAGGCACCCATTGGGGCCAGTGACAGACTAGTACTAAATGATCTTATGGGTAACCACATCCTTTCCCCTCCTCCAGGCTGCCCATTCTCCAGGGAGGTACATTTGGTTTTGTGGCACCCTCCCTGGCCATGCTGTCCCTTCCTGCCTGGAAATGCCCCGAGTGGACACTCAATGCCAGCCAGGTAAACACCAGCTCTCCTGAATTCATCGAGGAATGGCAGAAGAGGATCCGAGAGGTAATGGGGCAGGGGAAGTGGGTGGGAGGAATGGAGGGGTACTCAACAGGGGCTCCCGAGTTGACTCATTTGTTCAACATGCGTTGTTCAGCTCACTGCTGGGCAAGATTCCAGGCTTTAAGATACTGCTGTAGGTAAGACAGACAAGGACCCTGCCGTCATGGAGCTAACACACTAGTGTGTGTATGTGGCAGGCAGAATGGGAGGGAGCGACAAATACCCCAATAAGTAAATAGAAAAGGAAAATTTCAGAGATCATGAGAACAATGAAGAAAATAAAAAAGGTGATGAGCAAGAGAGGGATTAGGGTGGAATGGATGGAGAGTGAAAATAGGTTTACTTGGAAATGCTTACATATTTCATACTTAGTCTATGACTCATCTTAATCTTACACAAAATTTCAAGCAACAGATCACATCCTAATACTCCAGCATCATAGTAGGAATTGGCTATTTTCACATTGTGAAATACTTGTCCATACAATATAGCCCAGTATACTCTGGGTCCAGTTTTATTAGACATGCTTCAGTTTGGTAGAATAAACTCTGGTGCTGGCATCTCTCATCCCAGACTGAAGATGTATCTAGAAATATTGCTAAGAAATCATTTTCTTATTTCCAACTTATTTTAAATGTAAAGGGCAAAGGAGTGTTATTTGATACAGTATTTTGTCTTTCTGCCGCCATCCTTCTTTTTACCCACTGGGAGCCCTTCTTAGCCCATTCCCTTGCTTCTGTTGGAGAAAGAGATTTTGAGTCATTCTCTGCTATCCTTTAAATAGTGGGCAGCAAAAGTAACACTGTTAAACCCTCTTGTGTTTCCTTCCCCAAGGTACTTTGAAATGATTTAATAAGCATATTGTCACTGGATCCTCTCAATTGGTTAAGATGCACCCTGAAAACACTGCACTTTCCAATCCAGCAGTCAGTCACATCACACATAACTCGGACCACTGACTGGATTTAGACGTGCCTTACTTCTTCCAGCAAGGTCCTTCTGTTGAAATGCTATACTCTTTCAGTCTCAGTCTTTCTCAGCTAGGTGAGCAGCACCTTTAGCAAGATTCCAACCTGTGCTTTTTGAACTCGAACTCAAAGACACACATAGTGGCATCCAAGTCTGTGTTGCTAGAGTTAGATTATCTTGTGAGGTGGTGTCCACCCCAGGGGAGGGGGGACTGTCACTTGCTTATGGATCCTATGAACCCATCCTGGATAAAACCTTTTCTTCTCCTGAATATAACTATTTCCCTTTAATCGCCCCTTCCTTGTTTGAATATTTTCCTGACATCAGTCAAAATGTGATTGGGATCTCTGACCTCAGTGTTATTTGGTGACACTCAGTAGTGGTCTAATTCTAAACAGTGCCCGGTAGAAGACTAGTTAGCAATGGTCTTTCAGAGGGAGAGTGGTTGGGTAGCTGCTCCAAGCCACATCCACACCAAAAGCCCCATGGCAGAGCTGAAGCATCTGGCTTCTCTCGGGGTCAGTCCTCATTCAGCATGCACTCCACCACCAACACTTCCGATTCCTCAGGGAGCACTGACTTGTAAGATCACAGTAGACAGTCTGGGCCAGAACTTGTGACTCTCAGCCAGCACCTTCTGCTGTTCTTCCCTCTCCAAAACAGCCCTTTACCCGTGCCTGTGCTCTCATATGCAGTCCAAAAGGGCACCCAGATGTGGGTGAACTTCAATAACCTCATCAAGTCCTTGTGCTTCCTTTTTATCTCAGGGTGGACCTGGAGTTAACAGGGCTTTTTTAAAGAACTTTTCCATGTAATTCCAGAGCAAGATATAGTTAAGAATTTCACTTCTCAGGGTGGTGGGCCCTGGATTTTTTCCAGGTTGACTGGTTAATCTCCCAATATTGTGGGTTGCACTACCTTTTCCAAATTAGGCTTTTTTTTTTTCAGTGCAGCCTAGTTTTATTATTTCATCATAGAATGAATCACAGAACACATGTAGTTGCTGGAGGCGTTCTTTTGTTTTTGTTTTTTCTGTCCTTCAGGGATCCTATACTTGGCATTAGTAAATCCAGATTAAAACCAAGCAAAGAATGAGAAGCAGGGTTGCCTTACCCTGCCCTGCTAGATGCCAGGGGCGGGATTTCCCTTTCACTCAGCCTTCCTGAGAACTATAATTCCTTAGGCAAGAATCTCTTACCTTCATATTATCCTGGAAGACAGACCTGACAGGGAAATCCTTCTCTTCTCCCACCTGAGCACTTCCTTCCGCTGCTCAAATCCTCCCTGTGTTCTGATGAGGTGTCTGCCTCCACCACTGCAAGGGCACGAACCATCACCACATTCAGAAGCAGTTACCTGTGTTTTGAGGACAATGGGCAAGAGTTACAGGAAAGAATTCCCCTGGGCCTTGAACAGTATTAGTCATGAGAGAGCACGTTTAGGGATACGGGTCGTGCTGCGCCTGCATTGAGCACTGCATCCCAAGGGTCAGAGACACCATATTTTCTTTAATACATTTACTGTTTATTTTTGTGTCTGTGATACCTGGAGTCCTCTAAGGCAGAAGTCAGAAAACTATGGCTCTTGGCCAAATCCAGCCTGTGGTCTGTTTTTTTTCTGCCCACAAACTAAGAATGGTTTTTACATTTTAAAAGGTTGTTTAAAATAAGAATATGTGATACAAACCACATGTGGCCCACCAAACCTGAAATATTTTCTCTCTGGCCTTTTAGAGAAAAACTTTGCCAACCCATGCTCTAAGACACAGGGCCCAGGGAAGGGCTTCCTCCTGCCCAGGGCTCAGATGGTAGTCTCGACTACTTTTTCCACATCACCTCCAAGTGTCCAACACAGTGAGCCCAAACCCGGAGTCTTCTCTGTGATATTGTAGCTCCCTCTGCTGGTCCAATGCTTTCTCCAGTGCTATGACAGGAGAAAAAAGTTCTTATCAATTTCACCCTCATTTTATTAATCGACTGATTGGTTGGTTAAATTCACTGAGCCAGTCTATCAGAATTTAAGGTACATTCACCATATCTCGCTGAGTTATATTTGTCTACACACCTCTCAAGTCTTGAAACCACTGATGGTGGCAGGCCAATTGTCCATCACAATCCCAGCCCCAGATGAAAGTGATGTGAACACAGGACCAATAGGAATGTCCTCACTTAACAGATACAAGAAGTAAAGGAGAGGTAAAAGTGAACAATGACTCTATTTTAAGGAAATGGTGGTAGCAGAAAAAGTAGAAAACCATGAGAAGAGATGGCAAGTTCAGTTTTCAACAGATTAGACCAATTTAAACTTCACCTTCTAGTATCATGGTAGTTTTTATTTATGTACTTATGTATACTTATATATAAGTGAAATAAATGACAGGAATGATACAAGTGATGAGAGGGAGAAATTAGAATTATTTTGTTATTGTAAGGTGCTCACACTACCTATGAAGTGGTATAGTGTTATTTGAAAGTGGACTTAGATTAGCTGTAAATGTATGTGGCAAACTCTAGGGAAACCACTGAAAAGTAAAAAAAAAAAAAGAAGTATAACTGGAGAGAAAATGGGATCATACAAAATCCTCAATTAAAATCACAAAAGGCAGAAAAAGGGTGTAAGGTAGAAATAGGAACAAAGAACAAGGGTAACAAATAGAAAAGAGTAACTGATATCGTTGATATTAATCTGTTTCAATAGTCACTTTGAACATCAATGGTCTGAATGCATCAATTAAAAGGCAGAGATTGTCAGAGTGGATCAAAAAACAAGACCCAACCATATGTTGTCTACCAGAAACCTACTTTAACTAGAAAGACACACATGGATTAAAAGTAAAGGGATGGAGAAAGACATACCATGCTAACACAAATTGCAAGAAAGTGGGAGTCACTATGTTACTTTCAGAAAGAGCAGATTTGAAAGCAAAGAAGCTTTTCAGGGATAAAATAGCACATATAACATCCAAACCAGTAAAGTAAAACAGGAGAAGTAAAGCAAATTCTATCAGTCCACGAGATCAGGGGCTGGCAGACTATAGTCCAGGAGCCAAATCTGGCCAGTTGCCTGTTTTGGTAGAGTCCACAAGCTAAAAATGGTTATATATGTATTTAAAGATTGGCACCTGAGCCAACATCGGTTGCCAATCTTCCTTTTTTTCCTTTTTACTCTTCTTCTTTTCCCCAAAGTCCCCCCGGGACATAGTTGTATATTCTAGTTGTGAGTGCCTCTGATTGTGCCATGTGGAACGCTGCCTCAACACGGCCTGATGAGAGGTACCATGTCCGTGCCCAGGATCTGAACCAGCAAAACCCTGGCCTGCCGAAGTGGTGTGTGTGAACTTACCCACTTGGCCACGGGGTCAGCCCCAGTTTTGTATTTTAAATGGTTGAAAAAAATAAAATGAAGACTAGTATTTCATGAGATGTCAAAATTATATGAAATTCAAATTTCAGTGCCTTTAAATCAAGTTTTCTTGGAACAAAGCCAGGCTCATTTGTTTACTGCTCACCTGGAAAAGTTTTGATAGAGCCCATATGGCCCACAAAGCCTAAAATATTCATTATCAGGTCCTTTACAGAAAAAAAAATGGCCAACTCCTACAAGAGAAAGTAGGAAAACAGAGAAAAATAAAGCAGCAAGATATTCGATACAGTGCTGAGTGATGCTGGTATTATGAGTCATCATCATCATCATTGTGATCAATAAATAATTTTGAAGGCAACTCCCTGAAAAACTTCCCATTAAGTGAAAATGTCCAACAGCTCGTTGGAAATCCACAGCTGGAAGAGGAGCAAGATCAGAGCTCTTCTTTCCTCGGTTCCTTTGGGGTCCAGCTTTGCCCCTGCACTGCCTCTGAATGTACCACCTAGGGCTGACCAGATCTAGAAGTGGGCTGCAGCAGCTGGGCCTGTCATGGTGGCCTGGGCTCGACTGGGGCCCACAGTCCTGCTGCAAGCTGTGAGGGGCCTGAGCTGCACTCTTCCTCTTCAGTTGCAGGGTGCCATCATGGTCGCTTCCTGTGTCCAGATTCTAGTGGGCTTCTCAGGCCTCATTGGCTTTCTCATGCGCTTCATTGGCCCCTTGACCATTGCTCCGACCATCTCCCTGGTGGCCCTGCCTCTCTTCAGTTCTGCGGGCAATAATGCCGGGACCCACTGGGGGGTTGCTGCCATGTAAGTACTCTCTGGGGAGGGAGTGGCATCAAGTTCTCTTTGGTGGAAGATTACCCAGGAAGAATAGTAAGAGTGCTTGCTGTTGGCAAACTCTTGTGCTTTAGAAATACTCTCATGAGCATTATGATACCTTGAAAAGCAGGAAAACTGCTATTTTAATTTATTACTCTTACTACTTATTACATTATTAGTACTCACAGACGGTGAGTTCATCTCAGGCAGTGTATAAGAACAATTAGTGCACTGTTCACAATTGTTGATACTACTAGTCCCTGCCTCCTATATTTTCATTGAGCAAATGTTTGTGAACTTCTGGCCCCCAGGAAGGCTGCAAAGACATGGCCCCAGAACTCAAACATCTTGTAGTGTGTGGGAGAGAGACAAGACTGGGATCCACGTACCTATGACACCAGGAGACAGTGATGAGAGTCGTAGAATGACATGCAGGTTCAGGGGAGGGGATGAGGACAGCCAGCTGGGAGGATCAGGAAGGCTTCCTGGAAAGAGGCCTGAAGCATTTAAATAGAGCTTTGAAGGGACTTGGGATGACACTGGACACTGTCATTCACTCTGCCTCTTGTGGTCTGATCACAAGGACCTGCAGAATGACCTGCAAGAGAAGGCCTTCTCTGCCTCTGGCCTCATTGGCCCCACCTGCTGGAGCCATTGATCTGCCAACCCCCAGGGACTAACAGCCTCCCTTCCCTCTCCTCCCACTCAGCCACCAGCAGCTTCTGGCAGGCAACAGCCCACCCTTGCAGAGATGGCAGGATGCTGCCCGTGCTGCAGAGCAGGGTCTAGATGAGGACCCTCCCAGCTTGGCCACGGCCCCCAATCCCAGAGACACGCAGTGGCCCAGCTTTCAGGACCCTCACTCGGGATGAGCCTCAGCTCACCAGGTTGGGTGTGGTTTGTTTCTGTTTCAGGACCATCTTCCTCATCGTGCTGTTTTCTCAGTACCTGAAAAATGTCGCGGTGCCCATGCCCATTTATGGACGAGAGAAGAAGCTTCACACCTCTAAGTTCTACCTGTTTCAGGTCTTCCCTGTAAGAAGCACTCCCCACCCCTTTCATGCTGAGTTGACTCACCTGGAGAGTGAGGCACAGCCTCTCGCACTCCCAGATGGCCCCCTAAGCAAGTGCCCCCCCATTTGCAGTGGCCTCTCCTCCTCAGCCTTCCTTAATCTACCAGAGAGAAGGAGGCCGAGAGGAGCCCAGTGGCCTGTGGGGGCATTTTCTGACCCTTGGTGGAATGCTGTCCCATGTCTTTCCTCAATGCTTCTTTCCTGGGAGTAGAGAACCCTGCCCTAGGTCGCTGCTCTGGGCTCCAGTGTGGGACAGCCTTCTCACATTCCCAAGGCCGTCCCCATAGCAAGGTCCCAAGAGACACAGCCAGGTTCACCGCTAATTACACAAAACTAAGGGCCAAGTTGCTTAGATCAGGTTCTTTCTCGGTGGCTCATGGGTAATCCAAATACCCCCGGATGAGGATGGTACCTTTCTCAGAGCTTTCCCTGTTGAACTACACTGTCGATATGTGTAGCTGTCACCCACACAAATATGTTTGCAGGTTTCATTTAACTGGAAACTATATTTGCATTGTAAAAAGATACTTCCACACAATCATCTCAATGCTCCTTCAACAACACTCTAGGCCAGTGGTTCTAAAATTCAATGTTCGTAAGAATCTCTTGGGGACATAATTAAAAATACACATTTCTGGGGTTCTGCTACCAGAGATTAAATATCAATATATCTGAGGATTCTACTTGAAGGAATCTTGTTTCAGGCTCTGCAGAGCAGTGTTGTCATTCCATTGTACAGATGAGGAAACTGAGGCTCAGAGTTTGATCCAAGGTCATGTGACCAACAATCAGTGGAAAGGGAGCCGGAGGGTAATCCTTCTGACCCAGGCTGTGCCCACTTTACCAGACATTTCTGCCTCTGTTTGACACGAGGTCTCCCCATAGTTTATTTGCTACGTTCCCTTCATGTGCTAATTATCCACTGACACACCAGATTGCTGTTGTCACTGGAAGGGTGAGTAACCCAACATGTCTTCATTTCAAAGTGGTTTCCTGAATGCCCTCCTTTGCCCCGCCCACTGGGAGGTGGTTGCCTCGGCCAGGGTGAGACCCATGGTGAAGATGCCTCCTTCTGGCAGGTGCTGCTGTCGCTCTGCATCTCATGGCTCCTCTGCTTCGTGCTCACAGTCACCAATGCCCTCCCCAAGGACCCCACAGCCTATGGGTACCAGGCCCGCACCGACACCAAAGCCAACGTCCTCAGCCAGGCGCCTTGGTTTCGCTTTCCTTACCCAGGTAATGACAAGATGAGCCCCTTCCTGCCTGGGACGCATGATTCCCAGGACTGCCCATGGGGCCCAGGGCATGGGGTAGAGAGTGGAATAGGGCCGGGGCTGGGGGGAATCTCCTCCAAGGGATCTTTCAAGGAGAGACAGGCCCTAGGGAGTCCATATCAGACACCTAAGCGAAGAAGACCCTCAGATTATCCTAAGAATCCTTTAGCGGGTGCTAGGCCAAAGGCTCCCACTCCCAGACCTACCTCTGAGCTGGCCTACATCCCTCATCCCTTCCTCCATGTTGCTCAGAACCCACAAGCCTGGGAGTGGGGAGAGGGCAGTGAGGTCCTGACCTCCTAGCCGGAACTTTGGCTCTCCTCCTGGATTCGGTGGATCCCCCACAAGGGAGGCCTTGGACCGAATTGGACATTTCTGAGGAGACAAGCTCAAGGCCATCCCTTAGGCCACTTCTGGTCTCCTTTCCCTGCAGTTCTTGGCTCAGGGTTTATAAATAACCAGGTCCCAGGCATGGCTGGCCCGGCCTCATGGCCTGTGGCACTAGGGCCTCCCTGACAAAGAATCTTGTCTCCCAAACGCTTCAAGGCCTTTCTGGCAAGAGGCCCTGTTGCTGGCTCTTTCTGGGCACAATGACCTCATGGACAGGGCATCTGACCCTCCCTCAGGGATGAATGGTAGGGCAGGATCTGAGCCAAAGCCTCTGGAGAGCTGTGGGGTTGGAGGACATGCCTGGGCTTTAAAGCCTTTCAGAGACCTCTCTGTCAAAGAAATTATTTGGGGTTCAGCAGCCTGTTGTCTTGTGGATTAATATTCCCTCTGCATTGCCTTTCAGGACAGTGGGGCCTGCCCACCATCAGCCCGGCTGGGGTCTTTGGGATCATGGCAGGGGTGATCTCCTCGATGGTGGAGTCAGTAGGCGATTATTATGCCTGTGCCCGGCTGGTGGGGGCCCCACCCCCTCCGAAGCACGCCATCAACCGTGGCATCGGCATTGAGGGCCTTGGCTGCCTGCTGGCAGGGGCGTGGGGGTCAGGGAACGGCACCACCTCCTACAGTGAGAATGTCGGGGCTCTGGGGATCACCAAGGTAAGGCTGCTGACGGTGGCTCCTGGGGCAGGCTGGGTACCTGAATCGGTCATCAGTGTATTAGTCTCTCAGTACTGCTGTAACAAATTATCACAAACAGAGGTTTCAAAAACCCAAAGTTATTATTTTACTGATCTAGAGTTCAGAAGTGCAACATGGGTCTCACAGGGCTGTGTTCCTCTCTGGAAGCTCCAGGGGACAATCCATTTCCTTGCTTTTTCCATCATCTAGAAGCTTCCCACATTCCTTGGCTCAGGGCCCCCTTCTTCCATCTTCAAAACCAACAGTGTTGCATCTCTCTGACTCTTCTTCCATGCTCACATCTCCCTCTGATCATAGCCAGGAAAGATTTGCTGCTTATAAGGATTCCTGTAATTAGACTGTGCTCACCTAGGTAATTCAGAATGCTCTCTCCATCTCAAAATACTTAATCATAATTGCAAAGCCTTTTGCCAAGCAAAGTAACATATTCACAGGTTAGGGGATTAGGACATGGCATCTTTGAGGGGCCATTTCTCTGCCTACCACACTTGACCTTTGTTTGTGGTGATTCCACAGGCAGAAAGTCTGTCCTGGCACTGGCAGACATCAGTGGCTTTATGAGCACTGCAGAAATCTTTATTTCTGAGGTTTAGGTGAGAGGTGCCTTACCTCCGGCCCAACCCTGTGTCAAAGCTCCAAACGTGAATATTCAAAGACCACTTGGTCACCTCCACCTGAATATCCCAAGGATAGCTCACATTTGATACGGCCTCTGTGATGCCCAGTACATGCCCCATCCTTACTTCTCCTCCTGTCAAGCTTGTCTTAGTGAGTTCACCCCAGTCATCTGAACTTCTCGTTCTCCTGCATCCTTACTGTGGATTCTATTTTCTCAACATGCCTGCTGTCCTTCCTGTCCTCTATTCTCCACTCCCAGTGCCACAACTTTATCATCTCTCATCTGTATACTCCCTAACAGTCTCTTTTCTAGGGATCTTGCCCATCCCTTATCCAGCTATGACATGGTTGCCCAAGGATCTTTCCAGAACTTAATTAGATTAGTCCCTGCTTAAAATCTCTTCATGGCTCCCCACTTTCCACAGGAAAACTCCATAAGGTCAGCAAGAAATCTTCAGGATGGTGCTCTCTAAGGTCACTTAGAAAAAGAGTAATATTATGATGTTGCTTTCCACACGCTTCAGGCATCTTTGCAATGGTCTCCAGCAGAAGTCCTGTGGGCTTTGGAACATAGAGATTCCCCCACCCACGTCCCCAAGCCTGCATTTTCTGATAGCTCCCTCAGTGGTTCTGATATGCAGCCAGGTGGCATCTCATCTTCCTAGCAGCAGATCTGTCTACCTTTGTATTCTGCATGGCCTCTGGGCCACAGCCTGGGCTAAAATCTGTGAGCAAACAGCTGAGGCAGTGCCCACCTCTACAGCAAGTCCTGTGTGCTGTGACACTGTGGATTCTGGTACTTGGTCAAGGTTTCAAAACCTTTAGTGCAAGTGAGGGGAAAATTTTTCCACATGAGGGCCACTGACCCACACAGAAATATAGTTGACTAGGCTATATAACTATAGAGCAGCAAATATTCTTCCTGTTAAAGAGAACAAATCTGATGCAGAACAGAAAATTATATTCAATAAACAGAACAAACGTTTCTTTGATGTATCATTTCTAAGCTAAGGCCTTTAGAGGAGAGGGAAAGAGCAGGAGAGAAAGCTACATAGACACAGAGCAAGCTGTGAATCCAGCAGGAGACAGATTAACCCTGGTCTGGACTCACACCTCCTCTTGTGGGTTTTCTTTTTTAAAGCTATGTTTTTCTGGCCAGGAAGATTGGCCTTAAGCTATCATCTGTTACCACTCTTCCTCTTTTTTGTTTTCTCCCCAAAGTCCCAGTACACAGTCGTATATCACAGTTGCAGGTCATTGTAATTCTTCTATGTGGGGCACCGCCACAGCATGGCTTGATGATTGGTGTGTAGTTCTGCACCCAGGATCCAAACCAACAAACTCCAGGACACTGAAGTGGAGAGTGCAAACTTAACTCCTGAAGCACCGGACCGGCCTGTCCTTACGGCCTTTTAAGGTGTTGCTTTATGTTGCACCTGCATTGAAGAGCTCTGAGCAATTTTTAGTCCTCTCTGTGTGTGTGTGTGTTTGGGGAGGGCTGGGGGTGGAATCTCGCTGAAGGCAAGAGATCTCCCATCACTTCTCTAGGATGTTATGCTCCCATCTCAGATGCCAATCCTGAGGATAAAAAAACCCAGGGCTGCACGATAAATTCTGTGGCTGCAGGATTGGGGATGACTGCCATCTTGATGAGACAATCAGCATATCCACAGGGCGCTGGCTGAACTTGACAAATTGGTGTATTGTGCTTGGATCCATGCCCTTGTTCCCACAGTGCCTTGTTAGGGCTGTAAATAAAACAAAGCAAAAAGTTCTTCTGATGTGGTGAATTCTTACCACATCTCTTCTAATGAAGACATTACGTAAATAAGCTCTTAGATTAGAAAGAAAAATAAGCAGAGGCATAATCTGCTACTCTATTAGTACCTTCATGGACTTTAAGCAGTTGATATTAGAGCATTTTTTAGAAAAAATATTTTTAATTGTGGTCAAAGACAGATAACATAAAATTACCATCTTAATCTTTTTTTTTTTTTTTTTGAGGAAGATTAGCCCTGAGCTAACTACTGCCAATCCTCCTCTGTTTGCTGAGGAAGCCTGGCCCTGAGCTAACATTGGTGTCTCTCATCCTCTACTTTATACGTGGGACACCTACCACAGCATGGCGTGCCAAGCAGTGCCATGTCCGCACCTGGGATCCGAACCGGCGAACCCCAGGCCGCTGAGAAGTGGAACGTGCACACTTAACTGCTGCGCCACTGGGCCGGCCCCTGCCATCTTAATCATTTTTAAGTGTGCAGTTCAGTAGTGTTAAGTATAGTTACTTAATATACTATACTATATATTATAATAATATATAATAATATGCTCTACTATACACTTGTGCAACAGATCTGCAGAACTTTTCATCTTGCAAAACTGAAACTACATTTGAGCAACTTTTAAGGACTGAGAGTAGACAAAAAGGAAGAGAAAGGTTCAGGAACTATCTACATATATTCATTGACCACAGACTCATGATAGGATATTCAGATAGTTGCAGTACAGCTCTGACTTTTGATGATGATGACAAATGTCTCAAGGTCAGGAGTCGTTTTTGTTTCACTGGTAGTAGCTGTCACTCAAACCTCAGCTATAACCGTTGACAAGCACAATAATCAGTAATGTTCAGAAGTGTGATAGCTATGTGTACCTGCCACCAGGAGTCGATAGATATGGACCATGGCCCATGATCTAGAGTGTTTGTTTTGTTTTATTTCCACTAATTCCTTTTGTTCTTTTTACTGAAGTCATAATAGTTTATAACATTGTGTAATTTCAGTTGTAGGTAATTATTTGTCAGGCACCATATACATGCGCCCCTTTACCCCTTATACCCAACCTCCAACCCTCTTCCCCTCTGGTAACCACTAATCTGTTCTCCTTGTCCATGTGTTTATCTTCCACATATGAGTGAAATCATGCAGTCTTTGTCTTTCTCTGTCTGGCTTATTTCACTTAACATAATACCCTTAAGGTCCATCCATGTTGTTGAAAATGGAACGATTTTATCTTTTTTATGGCTAAGTAGTATTCCATTGAATATACATATATATACACACACACACACATATACATATATACCACATCTTCTTTATCTAGTTATCAGTTGATGGCACTTGGGTTGCTTCCATGTCTTGGCTATTGTGAATAATGCTGCAATGAACATAGGGGTGCTTAAGTCTCTTTGAATGGTTGATTTCAAGTTCTTTGGATAAATACCCAGTAGTGGGATAGCTGGGTCATAGGGTATTTCTATTTTTAACTTCTTGAGAAATCTCGATACTGTTTTCCATAGTGGCTGCACCAGTTTGCATTCCCAGCAGCAGTGTATGGGGGTTCCCTTTTCTTCACACTCCAACATTTGTTGTTTTTTGTCTTGGTAATTATAGTCATTCTGACAGGTGATAAGGTGGTATCTCATTGTAGTTTTGATTTGCATTTCCCTAATGATTATGTAGCATTGAACATCTTTTCATGTGCCTCTTGGCTATCTGTATATCTTCTTTGGAGGAATGTCTCTCCATATACTCTGCCCATTTTTTGCTTGTTTGTTTTTATATTGTTCAGGTGTATGAGTTCTTTATATATTTCGGAGAATAAAGCCTGTTGGATGTACGATTTGCAAATATTTTCTCCCAGTTGGTGGGTGGTCTTTTCATTTTGTTGCTGGTACCTCTGCTTTGCAGATGCTCTTTAGTCTGATGTAGTCCCATCTGTTTAGTTTTTCTATTGTTTCCCTTGCCCAGTCAGACATAGTACTTGAAAATATGCTGCTAAGACTGATGTCGAAGAGCATACTGCCTATGTTTTCTTCCAGAAGTTTAGTGGTTCCAGGTATTACATTCAATTCTTTAATACACTTTGAGTTAGTTTTTGTGTATGGTGTGAGATAATAATTTACTTTGACTCTTTTGCATGTGGCTGTCCAGTTTTCCCAACACCATTTATTGAAGAGACTTTCCTTTCTCCATTGTATGTTCTTGGCTCCCTTGTTGAAAATTAGCTATCCATAGATGCGTGGGTTTATTTCTGAGCTTTCAATCCTGTTCCATTGATCTGTGTGTCTGTTTCTGTACAAGTAGCATGCTGTTTCAATGACTGTAGTTTTGTGGTATATTTTGAAGTCCAGGATTATGGTGCCTCCAGCTTTGTTATTTTTTCTCAGGATTGCTTTAGATACTCAGGGTCTTTGTTGCCCCATACGAATTTTAGGATTCTTTGTTTTATTTCCGTGAAGAATATCATTGGGGTTCTGACTGGGATTGCATTGAATCTGTAGATTGCTTTAGATAGTATGGACATTTTTTTTTTCTTTTTGAGGAAGATTAACCCTGAGCTAACATCTGCTGCCAATCCTCCTCTTTTTGCTGAGGGAGACTGGCCCCGAGCTAACATTGGTGCCTCTCTTCCTCTACTTTATATGTGGGATGCCTATCACAGCATGACTTGCCAAGTGGTGCCATGTTTGCACCCAGGATCTGAACCAGCAAACCCTGAGCCGCTGAAGGGGAATGGGTGCACCTAACCACTGTGCCACCGGGCTGGCCCCAGTATGGAAATTTTTAACTGTGTTTATTCTTCCAATCCATGTGCATGGAATATCTTTCCATTTCTTCATGCCATTATCGATTTCTTTCAATAATGTCTTATAGTTTTCATTGTATAGGTCTTTCACTCCTTGGTTAAATTCATTTCTAGGTATTTTATTCTATTTGTTGCAATTGTAAATGGGATTATATTTTTGACTTATCTTTTTGTTAGTTCATTATTAGAGTACAGAAATCCAACTGATTTTCATAAGTTGATTTTGTACCCTCCAATTTTGCTGTAATTGTTAATTATTTCTAATAGTTTTCTGATGGATTCTTTAGGGTTTTCTATATATAAAATCATGTCGTCTGAAAACAGTGAGAGTTTCACTTCTTCATTGCCAATTTGGATACCTTTTATTTCTTTTTCTTGCTTAAGTGCTCTGGCCAAAACCTCCAGTAGTATGTTGAATAAGAGTGGTGAAAGTGGGCACCCCTGTCTTCTTCCTTCTTTCAGAGGGATAACTTTCAGCTTTTCCTCATTGAGTATGATGTTGGCTGTGGCTTTGTCATACATGGCCTTTATTATGTTGAGGTACTTTCTTTCTATACCTGTTTTATTCAGACTTTTTTTTATCATAAATAGATGTTAGATCTTTTCAAATGCTTTCTCTGCACCTATTGAGATGATCATATGGTTTTTATTCCTCATTTTGTTAATGTGGTGTATCACATCGATTGATGTGTGGACGTTGAACTATCCCTATGTCCCTGGTATAAATCCCACTTGATCATGGTGTATTATCGTTTTAATGTATTGCTGCATTCTGTGTGCCAATATTTTGTTGAGGATTTTTCCATCTATTTTCATCAGTGATATTAGCCTGTAAATTTCCTTCTGTGTGTTTTCCTTGTCTGGCTTTGGGATCAGGGTGATGGTGGTCTCATAGAATGAGTTAAGAAGTGTTCCATCTTCTTCATATTTTGGGATAGGTATTAAATCTTTTGTGAATGTTTGGTAGAATTCACTGGAGAAGTCATCTGGCCCTGGACTTTTATATTTTGGGAGGTTTTTGATTACTGTTCCAATCTCTTTGTGATTGATCTATTCTTATTCTCTATTTCTACTTGAGTCAGTTTTGGGTGGTTGCATGAGCCTAAGAATTTATCCATTCCTTCTTGATTGCCCAATTTGTTGGCATATAGTTTTTCATAGTATTCTTTTATAATCTTTTGTATTTCTGTAGTATCTGTTGTAGTTTCTCCTCCTTCATTTCTAATTTCATTTATTTGGGCCTTCTCTCTTTTTTCTTAGTGAGTCTGGCTAAGGTTTTGCCAATTTTGTATATCTTCTGAAAGAACCAGCTCTTAGTTTCATTGATCCTTTCTACATTTTTTGTTTCAATTTCATTTATTTCTGCTCTAAATTTTATTATTTCACTCCTTCTGCTGACTTTGGGCTTTCTTTGTTCTTTTTCTAGTTCTGTTAGGTGTGGTTTAAAATTGCTTATTTGATATTTTTCTTGTTTGTTAAGGTGGGCCTGTATTGCTATGAATTTCCCTCTTAGGACTACTTCTTCTGCATCCCATATGAGTTGATATGGTGTATTTTCATTTGTCTCCCAATATTTTTTTTTATCCTTTAATCTTCAATGATCCAATTGTTGTTCAGTAGCATGTTATTCATTCTGCACATATTTACAACTTTCCCTGCTTTTTTCTTGTAATTGGTTTATAGTGTCATAGCATTATGACTGGAAAAAATGCTTGACATGATTTCAGTCTTCTTAAATTTATTGAGGCTTGCCTTGTTTCTCAGCCTATGTTCTATCTTTGAGAATGTTCCATGTGCACTTGAGAAGAATGTGTATTCTGCTGTTTTTGGATGGAGTGTTCTATATATATCTATTAAGTCCATCTGGTGTAGTTTTTAATTTACTTCCACTATTTCCTTTTAGACTTTCTGTCTGGATGATTTATCCATTGATGTAAGTGGAGTGTTAAGGTCCCCTACTATTATTGTGTTGCTGTTAATATCTCCTTTTAGCTCTATTAATATTTGCTTTATATACTTTGGTGTGCCTGTGTTTGGTGCATATAAATGAATATATATAAGTGTTATGTCCTCTTGGTGGAGTGTCCCTTTTATCTTTATATGCTGTCCTTCGTCTCTCATTGCCTTTCTTATCTTGAAGTCTACTTTGTCTTACATGAGTATGGCAACATCTGCTTTCTTTTGTTTGCCATTAGCTTGGAGTATTATCTTCCATCACTTCACTCTGAGCCTGCATTTCTCTTTAGAGTGGAGATGTGTTTCCTGGAGGTAGCATATTGTTGGGTCTTGTTTTTTAATCCATCCAGCCACTCTGTGTCTTTTGATTGAAAAACTCAATTCATTTATATTTAGAGTGATTATTGATATATGAGGGCTTAATACTGCCATTTTATCTCATTTTCCTGTTCTGTATTTCCCTTGCTTCTCATCCTGTGTATTCCCAATGGCCAATTCAGTTTTGTGGTTCTCTATGATGATTTCTCACTTTCCTTTTTATTTATCATTTGTGTCTCTGTTCTGATTTTTTGTTTACTGGTTAATGTGAACTTTGTATAAAAGATCTTGTAGATGAGATAGTCCATTTTCTGATAGCCTCTTATTTCCTTAGTCTAAACAGGTTCCATCCCTTTCCTTTTCCCCATCTAAGTTATTGTTCTCACAACCTGTTCTGTTTGTGTTGTGAGTTTCTGGTTGTAATGAAGGTATTATAGCTATTTTAGATGCTTTCTTTCCCTTTATCTTTAATGTGATAATTAAGTGTTTGCTAACCTGTTCTGATAGAGAGCTGCAATTTTCTGATTTTGTCTGCTTATTTGTCTCCTTGCTCAAGTCTTTGTAAACTCTTTCTTTTTTTTTTTTTCAAGTTATTAGGGCCTTCTTGATCATTTCTTATTGGGAGGGCGCTTGTGGTGATGAATTCCCTCAGCTTTTCTTTATGTGGGAAAGTTTTTATTTCTCCATCCTATCTTAAGGATATTTTCACTGGATAGAGTATTCTTGGCTGAAAGTTTTTGTCTTTCAGAATTTTGATTATCATTCCACTCTTCCCTAGCATGTAAGGTTTCTGCTGAGGAATCCACTGAAAGCCTGATAGGGTTTCCTTTGTATATTATTTTCTTCTCCCTTGCTACCCTTGATATTTTTTCCAAGTCATTGGCTTTTGGCAGTTTTTACTAATATATGCCTTGGAGAAGGTTTTCTTTACATTGATGTAATTAGGAGTTCTGTTAACTTTGGTTACCTGTAATTCCAGCCCCTTCCCCAGATTTGGGAAGTTCTCAGCTACTATTTCTTTGAATAAGCTCTCTGCTTCTTTCTCCCTCACTTCTCCCTCTTTAATACCTATAATTTTTATGTTGCATTTCCTCATTGAGTTTGTTGATATTTCTCAGAGGATTTCTTCATTTCTTTTTAGTCCATCTTCATTTCTTTTTAGTCCATACTTCCATCTGAAGCATTTCTGTATTTCCGTCCTCTAAATTGCTAATTCTGTCCTCCATACTATAAGCTCTGTTATTTAAGGACTCCAGATTTTCCTTTATCTCATTCATTATGTTTTTCATCTCCAACATTTCTGGTTGCTTTTTTTTTTTTATACTTTCAATCTCTTTTTTGAATAATTCCCTCTGTTCATTAATTTTTTTCCTAATTTCACTGAACTGTCTTTCTGAGTTTTATGTAACTTATTCAGTTTTTTTATGATACCTATTTTGAGTTCTTTGTCACTTAAATTGTAAATTTCTGTGACTTCATGATTGATTTCTGGGTGCTTGTCTTTTTTCTTCTGGTCTGGAGTGTTAATATACCTCTTCATACTATTTGATGGGGTGGATTTGTGTCTTTACATAGTGATAGTATCTGGTTGCATATCCACCAATTGCCATGGGGTGGGGGGCAGGAGCTGTGTATTCTAAGTCCACCATGATCCTTGGCAGCTGTGCCTGTCCTTTGGAAGCTGTGCTGGTAGGGCCTGTCTGCATTTGCCCACTGGCTGCCGCTGATTTACATATGTGCGCAGGCACTCTGGTGAGGGTCCTTTGATCCTACTGACTGGCCAAGCTGGTGCACCAGGAGTGGGGAGGTGCCCTCACTTTCATGTGCACAATCCCACAGGTGCTCCCACTCTCCACTCACTGTCTGCCCTTTTGGGCTGATTGACTTGGTGAAGACCCACCCTCTGATTGTTTAGCCACCTCGGTGTTGAGCGTTCCCACAGGCTGGGAGGCCACTCTGAGGTGAAGGTGTTCCTGTAGAAGCTCCCCTTTTCCCCTTCTTCTCTCAGAGCTACATGCAGTCACACACCCTAGATCACTGCCATTCGGGGAGGGAGAGGAGATCCCTTTAACTCCTTCCACTGCTTCTCAGGGGGTCCACCACCTCTACCTTCAGACGTATGGCTGCATGGGATCTCAGATGTGTATTATGTTGTGTGAATGTCCTCTGTTGGTTTATGAGCATTCTTTTCATTGTATCTTAGAGAGTCTAAGGGAAGAGCTCACTTGGCGATGATGCAGACCTAACTCCTCTTGTTTGGTTCTTTTAACCTTTGTAGAAACTTATTTTATTTTAAAATCTACTATGAGGGGGTGAAATGTACGTCCTTAGCATTCTCGCACTCCTAGCTACTCAAAAAGTCTATGAAAACCAGGTAAATAGCAATTAGTAGTGACCCTAGTGAAATAATCGATCCTCTGGAGAAATGAACTAGGAAAAAATTCACTTGTAAGATTCTTGATAGGACCAGTTAATGCTGTATAATACCATGGGAGGGGGCCTTGTCTCAGTTTCGTACCTAAATGAACCCCCATAGAGATTAAGGAGAAATCACAGTTTACAGATATTCCATAATAATTGCTTGTCGAGAAAATCTAATTTGTCCTGAGGAAATGTATCTACTACTAATAATGAAGAGACTTTTTATAGAGGGAACTTTTTGAAATGTAAATCACATCATGTCACCACCCTATTTAACACAGCTCTATCGAGTTTCTTTTGTCTTTGGATTTTTAGTTTTAATTGTGATAAAGTACACATAACATAAATTTACCATCGTAACCACTTCTAAGTGTACAGTTCAGTAGAGTTAAATACATTCAAATTGTTGTGCAGCCAGTCTCCAGAACTCTTTTCATCTTGAAAATCTGAACCCTGAACCAGTTAAACAACTCCTTATTTCCCCCCTGCCCCAGCCCGTCAACCACCATTCTAGTTTCTGTGTTGATGAATTTGACTACTCTAGGTACCTCATATAAGTGGAATCATGCAGTATCATTTTGTGTGTATGTGTGAGGAAGACTGGCCTTGAACTAACATCTGTTGCCCATCTTCCTCTTTTTTCCTTTTCTCTTCAAAGCCCCAGCACCCCAGTATATCCTAGTTGTAAGTCATTCTAGTTCTTCTATGGGGATGCTACCACAGCATGGCTTGATGAGCAGTGTGTAGGCCCGTGCCCAGGATCCAAATTAGTAAACCCTGGGCTACCAAAGAGGAGCATGCAAACTTAACCACTCAGCCATGGGGCCAGCCCCTAGTATCTGTCTTTTGTGTCTGGCTTATTTCACTTCATATAATGTCCTCAATGTTTATCCATGTTGTAGCAGGTGTCAGAATTTTCTTCCTTTTTAAGGCTGACTAATATTCCATAGTAGATATGTACCATGTTTAGCTCATGCTCTGTCCTTGGATTTTACTCTAACTCCTTTCTATGGCCCTTAAAGCCCCTCATGACAGAGCCTTTGCCTTACTCTCCATCCCATCTTCTATGTCTCTGTGTGTCACTGTGCTCCAGGTACACTGATTTTCCTTTTATCACCCCCAGCCATACTAAGATGTACTTGACATATAACCTTGTTTAAGTTTAAGGTATATGGTGTGTTTATTGAGTACACTTATATATTCCAGTATGATGACCACCATTAACACCTCTATCATGTTACATAATTACCACTTCTTTTCTGTGGTGAGAACACTTAAGATCTACTCTCTAAGCAACTTTCAAGTACATAATAGAGTACTGTTAACTAGAATCACAATCCCATGCATTAGGATCCCCAGAATTTATTCATCTTCTAACTGGAAATTGTACTCTTTGACAAACATTTCCCCATATCCTCCAGCCTACATCCCCTGGTAACCACCATTCTACTCTCTATTTCTACAGGTTTAGCTTTTTTAGATTCCACATATTAATAACAAAATATAGTATTTATTTTTCTCTGTCTGACTTCTTTCACCATGCATAATGCCCTCAAGGTCCATCCATATTGTCACAAGTGGCAGGATTTCCTTCACATTTTATGGCTGATTGTGATATGATATATATCTGGTGTGTGTGTGTGTGTATATATATATATACCACATTTTCTTCATTCATCTATCAATGGATACTTAGGTTGTCCATATATTGGCTATTGTCAATAATGCTACAATGAACATGGGGGTGCATATATCTTTTCCAGTGAGTGTTTTCATTTTCTTCAGATAAATACCAGAAGTGGTATTGCTGGATCATATGGTAGTTCTATTTTTTAATTTTTAAGGAGCCTCCATACTGTTTTCCACAATGGCTGCACCAATTTACATTCCCACCAAGAGTCTACAAGGGTTCCCTTTTCTCCATATCCTCATCAAGACTTGTTATCTCATCTTTTTGATGATAACCATTCTAACAAGTGTGAGATAATATCTCATTGTGGTTTTGATTTGCATTTCCCTGATGATTAGAGAAGTTGAGCATACTTTTATGTACTTTTGGAAAAATATCTATTAAGTTCCCCTTCCCATTTTTTATTCATTCATTCATTTATTTATTATTGTGGTAACATTGGTTTATAACATTACATAAATTTCAAGTGTGCATCATTATATTTTGATTTCTGTGTAGATTACATGTTCACCACCTAAAGACTAATTACAATCCACCACCACATACACGTTGCTAATCACCCTTTTTACCCTCCTACCTCCCCTCTTCCCCTCTGGTAACCACAAATACAATCTCTGTTTCTATGTGTTTGTTTGTCATTGTTTTTATCTTCTACCTATGAATGAGATCATATGGCATTTGACTTTCTCCCTTAGACTTATTTCACTTAGCATAATACCCTCAAGGTCCATCCATGTTATCAGAAATGGCTGGATTTCATCATTTCTTATGGCTGCATAGTATTCCATTGTGTATATATACCACATCTTCCTACTTCATTTATCACTTAATGGGCATCTAGGCTGCTTCCAAGTCTTAGCTATTGTGAATAATACTGCAATGAACATAGGTGTACATGTATCTTGATGCATTTGTGTTCTTTGGATAAATACCCATCAGTGGAATAGCTGGGTCATATGGTAGTAATATTCTTGACTTTTTCAGGAATTTCCATACAGTTTCCCATAGTGGCTGCACCAGTTTGCACTCCCACCAGCAATGTACGAGTGTTCCCTTTTCTCCACATCTTCTCCAACACTTATTGTTTCTTGTCTTGTTAATTATAGCCATTCTGATGAGAGTGAGGTGATATCTCATTGTAGTTTTGCTTTGCATTTCCCTGATAGTTAATGATCTTGAACATCTTTTTGTGTGCCTGATGGCCATTAGTATATTATCTTTGGAGAAATGTCTGTTCAGACCTTTTGCCCATTTTTAATTGGGTTATTTTTTTGTTGCTGAGATGTATGAGTTCTTTGTATATTTTGGATATTAACCCCTTATCAGATATATGGTTTGAAAATATCTTCTCCCAATTGTTAGGTTGTCTTTTTGTTTTGTTGATGGTTTCCTTTGCTATGCAGCAGGTTTTAGTTTGATTTAGTCCCATTTGTCTATTTTTTCTATTGTTTACCTTGCCTGGTAAGACATGGTACTTGAAAATATGCTGCTAAGACTGATGTTGAAGAGCATATTGCCTACATTTTCTTCCAGAAGTTTAGTAATTCCAGGTCTTACATTCAATTCTTTAATACACTTTCAGTTAATTTTTGTGTTTGGTGTAAGATAATGGTCTACTTTCACTCTTTTGCACGTGGCTGTCCAGTTTGCCCAACACCATTTATCAAAGAGACTCTCTTTTCTCCATTGTATGCTCTTGGCTCCCTTGTCGAATATTAGCTGTCCATAAACGTGTGGGTTTATTTCTTGGCTCTTGATTCTGTTCCATTGATCTGTGTGTTTGTTTTTGTGCCAGTACCATGCAGTTTTGGTTACTACAGCTTTGTAGTATATTTTGAAACCTGGAGGTGTGATACCTCCAGCTTTGTTCTTTTTTCTCAGGATTCCTTTGGCTATTCAGGGTCTTTTGTTGTTCCATATATATTTTAGGACTCTTTATTCTATTTCTGTGGAAAATATTGTTGGAACTTTGATAGTGATTGCATTGAACCTGTAGATTGCTTTAGATAGTATGGACATTTTAACTATGTTAATTCTTCCAATCCAAGAGCATGGTATACCTTTCCATGTCTTTGTGTCTTCTTCAATTTCTTTCAACAATGTTTTAGTTTTCAGGGTACAGATCTTTCACCTTTTTGGTGAAGTTTATTCCTAGGGGTTTTTTTTTCTTTTTTTTGCAATTTTAAATGGGATAGTGTTCTTAATTTCTCTTTCTTCTTCTTTGCTGTAAGTGTATAGAAATGCAACCGATTTTTGTATGTTGATTTTGTGTCTTGCAACTTTATGGTATTCCTTTCTTACTTCTAAAGGTTTTTTAGTTAATTCTTTAGGGTTTTCCCTATATAAAATCATGTCATCTGCAAATGTGACAGTTTTACTTCTTCCTTTCTAATTTGGATCTCTTTTCTTTATTTTTCCTGCCTGATTGCTCTTGCTAAGACTTCTAATACTATGCTAAATAAGATTGGTGAAAGTTGGCATCCTTGTCTGGTTCCTGTTCTTAGAGGGATAGCTTTCAGGTTTTCTCCACTGAGAATGATATTAGCTGCGGGTTTGTCATATATGGCCTTTATTATGTTGAGGTACTTTCCTTCCATACCCATTTTATTCAGAGTTTTTATCATAAATGGATGCTGTATCTTGTCAAATGCTTTCTTTGCATCTATTGAGATGATCATGTGATTTTTATTCTTCATTTTGTTAATGTGGTGTATCATGTTGGTTGATTTGTGGATGTTGAACCATCCCTGCATCCCTGGAATAAATTCCATTTGATCATGGTATATGACCTTTTAATGTACTATTATATTTGATTTGCTAGCATTTTGTTGAGGATTTTTGCATCAACAATCATCAGTGATATTGGCCTGTATTTTTCTTATTCTATGGTGTTGTCGACTGGTTTTGGTATCAGGGTAATGTTGGTTTCATAGAATCAGTTAGGAAGCTTCTTCTCCTCTTAAATTTTTTGGGAGAGCTTGAGAAGGACAGGTATTAAGTCTTCTTTGAATGTTTGGTAGAATTCACCAGGGAAGCCATCTGGTACTGCTTTTATTTTTGGGGAGGTTTTTGATCATTGTTTCGGTCTCCTTACTGGTGATCCAATCAGTCATTCAAAGTTTCTATTTCTTCTTGTTTCAGCTATGGAAGGTTGTATCATTATAAGAATTTATCCATTTCTTCTAGATAATCCAATTTGTTGGCATATAGCTTTTTGTAGTATTCTCTTATAATCTTTTGTATTTCTGAGGTGTCCATTGTAATTTTTCCTCATTAATTTCTGATTTTATTTATTTGAGTCTTCTCTCTTTTTTTCTTGGTGAATCTAACTAAAAGTTCATCAATTTTGTTTATCTTTTCAAAGAATCAGCTCTTGGTTTCATTGATATTTTTCTGTTGTCTTTTAAATCTCTATTTCATTTATTTCTGCTTTGATTTTTATTATTTTCATCCTTCTACTGTTTGGGAGCATTTTTTCCCCTTCTTTTTCCAGTTCCATTGTTAGATTGTTTATTTGAGATTTTTCTTATTTGTTGAGGTAGGTCTGTATTGCTATAAACTTTCCTCTTAGAACCACTTTTTCTGTATCCCACAGATTTTGGCATGTTGTATTTTCATTTTTATTTGTCTCCATGTATTTTTTAATTTCTCCTTTGATTTCTTCACTGACCCAACCATTGTAGCATTTTGTTTAATCTCCACATATTTGTGACTTTCTGATTTCTTCCTATAGTAGTTGATTTCTATTTTCATGCCTTTGTGGTCAGACAAGATGCTTGGTATTATTTCAATCTTACTAAATTTACTGAGACTTGTTTTGTGGCCTAATATGTGATCAATCCTGCAGAATGTTCCATGTGCATTTGAAAAGAATGTGTATTCTGTCGTTTTGGGGTGGAATGTTCTGTATATATCTACTAAGACCATATGCTCTCATGTGTCATTTAAGGCTGATATTTCCTTACTTGTATTCTGTTTGGATGATCTATCCACTGGTGTAAGTGGAAAGTTAAAGTCTCCTACTATTATTGTGTTACTGTCTATTTCTCATTTTATGTCTGTTATAGTTGCTTTATATATTTAGCTGCTCCTATGTTGGGTGCATAGATATTTATAAGTGTTATATCTTCTTGTTGGATTGTTCCCTTTATCATTACGTAGTGCCTTTCTTTGTCTCTTGTTACAATTTTGTTTTAAAGTCTATTTCTTTTGATGTAAGTATTGCTACCCCAGCTTTCCTTTCTTTGTTATTTGCATGGAGTATCTTTTTCCATCCCTTCACTTTCAGTTTGTGAGTGTCTTTAGGTCTAAAGTGGATCTCTTGTATCCAGCATATATATAGGTTTTGTTTTTTTATCCAATTAGCCACCCTATGCTGTTTGACTGCAGCATTTAGTACATTGACATTTAAAGTAGCTATTGATAAATATGTACTTATTGCCATTTTGTTACTTTTTTTCTGGGTGTTTTAGTAGTTCTTCTCTGTCCCTTTCTTCTTCTCTTGCTCTCTGCCCTTGTGGTTTGATGGCTTTCTTTAGTATTATGTTTGGGTTCCTTTCTCTTAATTATTTCGGTATTTATTATAGGTTTCTGGTTTGTGATTACCAGGAGGTTCATATATAATAATCTATGTATATAGCAATCTATATTAAGTTGATGGTCTCTTTTGTTTGACCTCTTTCTAAAAGCTCTACTCTTTTACTCCCCTCCTCCCACATTTTGTTTTTGATATCATATCTAACCTCTTATTTTGTGTGTGTATATCCATTACCCTCTCATCATTGAAGTAGGTAATTTTAGTACTTTTGTCTTTTGACCTTCATATTATCTTCGTTGGTGGTTGACCTACTAACTTTACTGTATTTTTGCCTTTACCAGTGATTTTATTGCCTTTTTTATTTTTTGATAGTTTTCTTATTCCTCTTTGTGGTCTTTTCTTTCCCACTTAAGTCCTTTCAGCATTCCTCGCAGAAGTGGTTTCCTGGTGATAAACTCCTTTAATTTTTGCTTGTCTAGGAAACTCTTTATCTCTCCTTGCATTCTGAATGATAACCTTGCTGGGTAGAGTATTCTTGGCTGCAGGTTTTTTCCTTTCAGCCCTTTAAATATATCATGCCACTCCCTTCCAGCTTGTAAGGTTTCTGCTGAGAAGTCAACTAATAGCCTTATGGGGTTTCCTTTTTACGTCACTTCTTGCCTTTCTCTTGCAGCTTTTAGGATCCTCTCTTTATCTTTGATTTTGGAAATTTTAATTATAATGTGTCTTGGTGTGGGCCTCTTTGGGTTTATCTTGTTTGGTGCTCTCTGTGCTTGGTACCTGGATGTCTGTTTCCTTCCTTAGGTTAGGAAGGTTTTCAGCTATTACATTTTCAAATAGATTCTCTGACCCTTTGTCTCTCTCTTCTCCTTCTGGGATACCTATAATATAAATGTTAGTGTGCTTGATGTTGTCCCAGGGTTCCCTTAGGCTATTCTTGTTCTTTTTAATTCTTTTTTCTTTTATCTGTTCAGCTTGGGTGATTTCCTCTAGTCTTTCAACCAGCTTGCTGATCCATTCTTAGGTATCATTTACTCCACTATTGAGACCCTCCAGTTAATTTTTCATTTCCAGTATTGTATTCTTCATTTCTGATTGGTTGTTTTTCATATTTTCCAATTCTTTGTTGATGTTCTCACTGAGTTCTTCCATTCTTTTCTCAAGATCAGTGAATATCCTTATGACTTATTGTTTGAACTCTATGTCAGGTAGATTATTTATTTCTGTTTCATTTAGTTATTTTTCTGGGGTCTTTTCCTGTTCCCTTGTTTGGAAAGTATTCCTTTGCCTCTTTGTTTTGCTTCTTTCTCTGTACTTATATATATATAATATATATATAATATACATTATAATATATATATTATATAAGTATATATATACTATGTGGGTCAGCTATGTCTCCTGATCTTGGAGAGGTGGACTTATGTAAGAGATGCCTTATGAAGCCCAGCAGTTTGCTTCCCTCTTGTCACCAGTACCAAATGTTACAGGGGTGTCCCCTGTGTGAGCTACGTGTGTCCTTCTTTTGTGGCAGGGAGGCTAGGCTGTCCCCCCTGCCAGCTGGTTGTAATGATCAGCTGCATGTGGTTGCTATGGACCCTTCAGGCACTTTTTCAGGTTTGGGGAGCCCCAGCACATTTGGGTACAATGTATAATAGCACATTACTGTTGAAGTTTTTCTGTCAATTGAGTAGGCCCCCAGTGTGGCTGGCTGCTAGGCTCAGGGGCTTACAATTGATATAGGCCACTGGCCTGCTAAGCTGTTGTCAGCTGTCTCAGGATTGTAGCTGAGTGGGGCTGGCCCCAGGCATAGGAGCAACCAATTGTTTCAGGCTTTGGAAGTGGGGCTGGTCCCCTATGTGGCTGTTTAAGAAGCACAGGTCTTCTGCTGCTGACAAGCCCCATGCCCCACAGGTCCACACACACTGTAAACACAGTCCTGGTCCATGCACATGTCCTGACCTCCTGAAGCAGACCCAGTTGTACCACTGCAGAGGCCCCCACACACTCTACCTGCACACACCCTGCCCTGCAGAGGCAGACCCACTTGCCTGCCTGCAGAGGCTCCAGGGACCCAGTCTATGCAGGCCAAGAAGTTGCCCAAGGGCTTGCTGTTGGGAGAGGCCAGTCCCTAGGGTGGGCTGCCTGCCCTGGCTGAGCTGTATTAAATTAGTGCCATAGTGGGTGGGGCAGACCCCTGGGCCAAGAGGCCAGGGGAAGAACTCCAATGGTATCTGCCAGTGTGTGTCAGCATGCCTGTACTAGGTTACAATAATGGCTGCAACCAATGTCTCAGTCCCTGAAGAGCTCTCACCTCTCACCAAGAGGTGCCCAGAGCCTATCAGCTGAGTCTCTTTCAAGAAAAGACTGTGCACCTTTCTTTCTGGGTGACTTTAGGTTGCTTTCTGAAATGGGTGAATTTGTGTGTGGGCCTCTTAAAAGCTGACTTTTTTTTGCTTATGTCTGATCTCTATTCGGGGGGTATTCTCCATTGTAGTTAATAGCTGGCAAAGCCCAATATTATGACATGTCTCAATTGTGCTGAGTCCGAAGAATGCTTATAGTGGCATCAATCTCTCGCTCAGGTTCCCCTCTCCTCCAGGCAAGGCTTCATACCTTAGGATTGCTCCCAGCCAGCCATGAAGCTCTGTGGCTCACAAAAGTAGCCTTTTTTCTCCCAAGAAAAGAATTTCTGCCTCTTCCATCTCTGTCAGGATGGTTCCCTATTGCTGGGGTTATTTTTATCCAGTTTTCAGTGCTCTCTCAGGAGTAATTATTCTAAGAATAGTTGTAAATTGGTTGAGTTTGTGGGAGGAGGTGAGTTCAGAGTCTGCCTACACCATCATCTTGACACCAACCTCGTCTGCCCATTTTTAAATCACTTTTTTTGTTACTATTGAGTTGTAAGAGTCTTTTATACATTCGCATTTTAAATCCTTATCTGATATATAGTTTGAAAATATTTTCTTCCATTTCAAAGATTGTCTTTTCATTTTGTTGATTGTTTCTTTTGCTGTGCAGAAGCTTTTTGGTTTGATGTAGTCCCACTTGTTGATTTTCACTTTAATTGCTTGTGCTTTGGCTATCATATCCAAAAAAGTCACTGGTGAGACCAATGTCAAGGAGCTCTCTCTCTGTTTTCCACAAAGAGTTTTATGGCTTCAGGTCTTACATTTAAGTCTTTAATCCATTTCAAGTTAAATTTTGTGAGTGGTGTAAGATAGGGGTCCAATTTCATTTTTCTGTGTGTGGTTATCCAGTTTTGCCAATACCATTTATTGAAGAGACTATCCTTTCTCCATCGAGTATTCTTGGTTCTCTTGTCAAATATAAGTTGTCTGTATAGGCAGGGGTGATTTGTTGGCTCTTGATTCTGTTCCATTGGTCCACATGTCTATTTTTATGCCAGTACCCTACTGTTTTCATTACTATAGCTTTGCAGTATAGTTTGAAATGAGGAATTGTGATGCCTCTAGCTCTATTGTTCTCTCTCAGGATTGCTTCAGCTATTCAGGGTCTTTAGTGGTTACCTATGAATTTTAAGATTTTATTTTCTATTTCTGTGGAAAATGTCATTGGAATTGTGATACGGATTGCATTTAATCTATAGACGGCTTTGGGTAGTTTTGGCATTTTAACAATATTAATTCTTCAGATCTGTAAACATGGATATCTTTCCATTTATTTGTCTCTCCCTCAATTTCTTTCATCAGTCTTATAGTTTTTAGGGTACAGATCATTCATTTCCTTGGTCAAATTTATTCCTAAGTATTTTATTATTTTTAATGCTACTGTGAGAGGATTGTTTCCTTTATTTCTTTTTCAGATATTTTGTTGTTAGTGTACAGAAATGCAACTGATTTTGGTATGTTGGCTTTTGTGTCCTGCAACTTTACTGATTTTTTGCTTGGTTCTAACAGTTACTTGGTTGAGTCTTTTTTACACATTTTCTGCACATGAGATCATATCATCTGCAAATAAAGACAATTTTACTTCTTCCTTTCTCATTTGGATGCCTTTTATTTCTTTATCTTACTTCATTGCTCTTTCTGGGACTTCCAGTACTATGTCGTTATACTACTAAGTTGAATAGGAGTAGTGAGAGTGGGCACACTTGTCTTCTTCCTGACCTTAGAGAAAAAGCTTTCAACCTTTCACTGTTGAGCATGATGTTAGCTGTGGGTTTGTCACATATGACCTTTATCATGTTGAGGTATATTCCTTCTATACCAAATTTGTTGAGAATATTTATCATAAATGGATGTTGGATCTTATCAAATGCTTTTTTGGCATCTGTTGAGATGATCATATGATTTTTTATCTTTCTTTGTATTAGTGTGGTGTATCACATTGATTGATTTGCAGATGTTGGACCATCCTTGCATCCCTGGAATAAAACCCAGTTGATCATGGTGTATGATCTTTTTGATGTGCAGTTGAAATCGGTTTGTTAATATTCTGTTGAGAATTTTTACATCTACATTCATCAAGGATGTTGGGTGTAGTTTTATTTTCTTGTAGTGTCCTTATTTGGCTTTGGTATCAGGGTAGTACTGGCCTCATACAATGAGTTTGCAAAGTAAACATTATTAATCCCTTTTGATAAATGTAGATGCTGACATTTGGAGAGGTTAGGTAATGTACCTAAAGTCACACAGATAGTTAGAGACAGAGCTTGGATTGGCTCTCAAACCTCTATTCTTAAGCATGGGAGAAATGCCTCCCCAAGAGAGAATTTCTGGTCCATTGTAAAGACTTCTTAGAGGAGGAGTATTTAAGTCAGGACTTGAAAACAAATGTGAGCACAGCAGAGTTGAGAGGTGAGGGCAGAGGCCAGGATCAAAGGTCATATCCTTATACATTCTCAAACCCCATGTGGGAGCAGAGGGGGGCCATTTTGGGGTTGGGAGGTGCTGTTCTCTCAAATCAACTGGAGTGATGTTTCAGTTGTCCTGGGAGCAGGGCAGAGACCTCTGGGGCATGTGGCCTGGCTGGTGCTGAGCTCCTTGTCCTCCATCTCCTTGAGCACTGTAGGTGGGGAGCAGAATGGTGATTGTTGCTGCAGGCTGTGTGCTGCTCCTGATGGGAGTATTTGGGAAGATTGGGGCTGCATTTGCAACTATCCCAACACCTGTGATCGGAGGCATGTTCCTGGTGATGTTCGGGGTCATCGCTGCTGTGGGAATTTCCAATCTGCAGGTGAGGCGAGGCAGCTTTGGAAAAGGAGCAGCATTGCATGCCCTGAAAGGAGCCCATGGGGACTGAGATGAATGGAACAGGGCTGGGGCAGGGGTGAGTAAGAGGAGGGGATCCTTGGTCTCAGGAACCACCCTTGCCCCTAAATCGAAGAAATAAATAGCCAGAAACATCCAAACTTCTGAAAAACAGAAATTGCATCAGCTTGAATTGGATTATGTAAACCACTCAACTCCCAAGGTCAAGTGGGAATTGGGGCCTGGCTTGTCTGCTGAAAGCATGTGTCACTCTGAGTCCAGCCTCGCTCCCCACCTCTGGTAGTGGTGGGAGGGGAGGGGGCATTTGAGGATATTAGACTGATATGCAGTACAGATGCTGATGGTTGTGGGCTGCCACGGGGCCCTCTCTCCTGCAGTACGTGGACATGAACTCATCCAGGAACATTTTTGTCTTTGGCTTCTCCATCTTCTGTGGGCTTGCCATTCCCAACTGGGTGAACAAGAACAGTGAGAAGCTCCAAACAGGTGATTCTCCCTCCTCTAGACTGTGACCACTCCAAGGGCAGATCCAGTGGGGCCCTTTGTCCCTGGGAATCCCCATCACTTTTGTCTCTACTCTAGGGATTCTCCAACTGGACCAGGTCATCCAGGTGCTGCTGACCACGGACATGTTTGTAGGCGGATTTCTGGGCTTTCTACTGGACAACACCATCCCAGGTAAGGCTCACCTTCCCTCTATAAGCCAGAAATTCAGGTACATGGTAAACATTTGGGCCACTCACATTACTTCTCAGCCCCTGATGTGGCCAGCCATCTTAGGCTGGCCACAGCATACCTTGAGGAGACCCTGGGTCTGGGTGTGGTGTACTGGCATTTATTAGGTTCCTAGGGTTGCCATAACAAAATACCAAAGACTGGGGTGCTTAACCAAGTGAAATGTATTTTATTACAGTCTAGAGGCTGGAAGTCTGTGATCATGGTTTTGGCAGGGTTGGTTTCTCCTGATACCTCTCTCCTTCCCTGCAGATGCCCACCTTCTTGTAGTGTCCTCACATCCCTTTTCCTCTGGTTATGTGCATCCCTGGTGTCTCTCTCTTTGTTCTAATTTTCTATTCTTAGAAGGATGCCAGTCAGATTAGATTAGGGCCCACTCTGAAGACCTCATCTTTAACTTAATCACCTCTTTCAAGGTTCTGTCTCCACACACAGTCACATTCTGAAGTATGGGGGGTTAAGGCTTCAACATATGACTTTTGGGAGTACACAGTTCACACCATAACAAGGCCCTAAGGTGAGAAATACACCAGAAGCGGGAAAAAAAAAACCACAAGCTCATCCTCAGAGCCTGCAGTCTAGTTGTTGAGGGAGAGAATACAAGTATTCATTCATTCATTGATCCGTTCATTCATTTTTTTAATAAAAACCCATTGAGCACTTGCTGTATTCCATATGGCATGTATCGAGAATACAAGGAGCAGAAAGACATGCCTCTGCCTCCCAGAGACCCAAGGCGAACAGGAGAGAGAGACAAGAAAACAGACAATTACAACTCTGGTTAATAACTGTGATGATGAACTGAGTGAGTCCATAAGTGCTGAGGACATTGAAGGTGAAGAGTGCAGAGCTGCCATCACTGACGGCTTTCAGTCCTCCCTTCTGGATCCTCCTATGGCCTCTTGACAGGCCCTCTAGGACAGCCCCTGCCTCATGGTATTCTGTTTTCCACATTTCTTCTCTCTACCACATGTAAAATGCATCTTCATTTCAGAAACATTAAATGTGGAAAGGCCCACTCCTGAAGATGAGGAAAGGATGGTGTTTCATACAAGATTGTGCCCCGGAGCTCTGGATCACATCAGCCCCACAGGGGGATCTCAGGGAATGCTTGATGAGCTGAGCTGTGATTCTTGAGATGGGCTTGGAGGAGGAGGAGGGGGCCCTTTTGGCAGGTGGAGGGCAGTGACAGGAGACCTCATGAGTGCCTGCAGAGGGTGCTGGAGGCTCCCTCCAGCCCATGTCTGCCCAGCTCTATCAGGGCTCAGTCTTGACTGCTCACTGTCTCCTGTTAGGAAGTCTGGAGGAGAGAGGCCTCCTGACATGGGATCAAATCTACGAGGAGTCTGAGGAGACTGCGAAGGTGTCAGAGGTCTACGGCCTCCCCTGTGGGATTGGCACAAAGTTCTGCACTTCCTCCTATACCCGGTACCTTCCCTTCTGGCCCAAACTGGAACATCGTGGGAGAGCTGAGGTGGGAGCGTGCCAGCTTACCCTCTACTCCCAGGATTCCTCAGGAGAGTGCCTCAAAGTTGCCACAGAAACCAAGATGTAAGGAGAACTCTCTGCACTGTGGGTTGGAATGTAAATTGGTAAAACCACAATGGAAAACAGTATGGAGGATCCTCAAAAATTTAAAAATAGCCACATGACCCAGCAATTCCACTTCTGGGTATTTATCTGAGGAAAATAAGAACACTAATTCAAAAACATATATACATCCCCATGTTCATTCCAGCATTATTTACGATAGCCAAGATACGGAAACAACGTATGTCCATTGATGGATGAAGATAGTGTGGTGTCTATATATATATGTATGTATGTATATATTTGTATATATACACACACACATACACACACAATAGAATATTATTCAGTCATAAAAACAAATGAAATCTTGCAACTTGTGACAACATGGATGGACCTCGAGGGCATTATTCTAAGTGAAATAAGTCAGACGGTTCTGCCCTGGTGCAGCAAGAGTGGTGGCCACAGGGTCCAAATTCCCTGCTAAGCCACATAGGAGATCTCTGTGAAACTTGTTAGGGCCCTTTTGGCTGGAAATTAGAAAAGTGTAACTCAAAACATGGGAGATGGGATTTATTGGTTCTTGTAACTAGGAAGGAAGGATACCGGGAGAACTTACAAAACCATAGAAGGAATCCTATGAACAAAGGATGATACAGGTAGATAGTATAAAATCCAAAAGGTCCAGGAGAGCATACATGAACAGCAAGTCTGTCTCCCACCTCTGTCTGCCCCACTCTGTAGAAAATCTACAAGGGGGCACTTAGTTTTACCTTTTCCCCCAGCTTCCTTTTTACAATTCTTGACTCTGCTCAGGCCTATGCAGCTACCCCTGGCAAACTTGAGACATCCATGCTGTGACCATCCAACAATCACGCTCACGGCAGCACAACCTGGCCCCAAATCAGGACCCCACCGCTCCATCTACAGTGGGATGAGTCACTTTGCTACAACAAGGAGGAAGGATGTGGGTACTCTTCTTTCATAAGAATGGCCAATGCACACTGAACTCATCTAAATCTTACAAAGATCCCCTCAGATTGGTCACTTTTATTATCCCTGTTTTACAGACAACAAAACAGGGTAGAGAGAGGCTCAAGGTCAGAGCTAGTAAAAGCTATGGTCAGGATTTAAACCCAGCCCATCATGCTATTCTGGTGCGCTCTGGAATCTCAGATGCCTGAGCCAGAGGGAGGGAAGTTCCTGATCCAGACCCTGCTCACCCACCTTCCCGTCCTCGCCGATGCTGTACACGGTGTTCTCGTCGTAGCTGAACTCCACCGAGTAGACCTCCCCGCAGTGGGCCCTCCAGCTCATCGCGCACTCGTGCTGCTGCATATCTGAGGCAACAGACGCCACTAAGATTCCCGCCCGGGCCCTGGGGAGGCATCTGCCCATGACAGGAGGCACCTGCCGAAGAGGCCAGGCTGCCCCTGAGCCTCACAAGCAGCTTCTTTCCCTAGGTCATAAGTAAGGTTCAGCAATCCCTGGGCAGAGCCCGTATGTCTAGGAGGACACACAAGTCCTTCCTAGGAGGCCTCTGTAACTTCCCACCAGGGCACCCTGGGGATCTGTTAAAGACACAGTCACTAGTCCCATCCCAGACCCTCCGACTCTGGGTCTCCTGGGACAGGCGCAGCATGAACATATTTAAACAGCACGCCAGATGATTCCAGTGCACACTGTTGTAATGCTTTTATGTTATAATCAACTAGCTGCACCAAGAGGACAGGACAGCATTACTCTCGTGTGTCCTCTTGTCCTCTTGGATCTCACTTAGGCCTGAGGACTCAGATGGAACAGCTCAAGACAGATGGGCTGCTAAGCTCCACCCCTCCTGCGTCCACTGAAACTGACCATGTGCAAGGTGATTACAGAGGGTGTTCTGGAAACAGCAGACCCTGACCAAAGTTAATCTCTATTATGAGCATCTTGAATTGGGTTTGCTAGCCTATAGTCCAGCGGGAAAAACCCAGCTCTCTTCCCTGGGCCATTTAAGGAGGGGACCAGGATTGCCATGAGCACACTTGCTTACCAAACAGCCGGATGACGCCGTCAGCCGCCCCTGTGACCAGCAAGTTCCCATTGTGATTGAAGGCTGTGCAGTTGATAGCAATGGGCTCTGGATCCAGGGAGAACTGGAGCTAGCAAAAAACAAATAAATTAATTAATTAAAAAATTTAATGGAATAATAAGCCAAAATTCAAGACAGTTCTCTCTGATAGGAGGTAGGAGACAGAGATTGGGGAGGGGCACACAAAAAATACTGGTAAGGTTTCATTTTTAAACTGTCGTGGTATATAGGTGCTTATTTTACTGCTTTTCTTCTCATTATACCATATATCTATGATTCCAATATTCTCCTGTATGTATTCAATATTTACTTTGTAATTTTAAAATAACAAGTGAACATAAATTACAAATCATAGTAAGTGCCTTGAGGAAAACAGCAAGATTAAGAAGGACCTAATTAAACTGAGTTGTATACAGGAAAGCTTCTAAGAGATGCGGGAGGACAGATGTCTGCCAGACAGAGTGGGCTAAGAACCCTCTGGAGAGGGGACAGCATGCAGGAAGGGCCTGCGGTGCAGGATGAGAAGGGCAGGAAGTACCAGGAGGCTGGAGCGTGGGGAGGAGTGGACCATGCAGGGCCTGAGGGAATTCGGATGGGAAACCTGGCAGAGCAGGAAGGAGAATGACGTGCTGCACTGTCTGCCTACCCCTGGCAGGGGGTGGGGTGGGGAGTACAGGGTGTGGTGGCCACAGTAGGAGGTCCTGCAGCTGTCCGCTGAGGGGCGCTAGAGAGCAGGTCTAGGGTGTGTCCCTGTAAGTGCATAGATGTGGTCAGACTGGAAACACATCTTGGAGGTGGAACTGACAACGTTTGCTCATGGATTGATTGTTCGGGGTGAGGGAGAAGGATGGGCCTAGAAAGGCACAGTTTCTCAGTGGGACGCATTTGCCAAGATGAGGAAAACGAGAGGAGGAACAGGCGTGGTGGGGCGCAGGGGTCAAGAATTCGGGTGTGGCCCTGATGGGCTAGAGACACCTGTGAGACTTCCGGATGGGAATTTACACCATTTCTAGCTACCGGCAGATGCAGTGAGGGGCAAACTGAACACTCAGAACACAGCCCACCTGTAAGACAGGGACCCTTCAAGTGTCCAGCAACATCAGGAAACAATCTGTTTAACTTAAGGCCACACCACTTCTGAGCACCAAAACTAACTTTAATAAGAAACATCACTGCCTTTTAAAGAGGTGACTTTAAACATCATTTAATCTCCCTAGGCCTTCGGGTCACAGCTGCAAGCATCTACTGTTCTGGGCGGGAACAGGTCCTCAGCTCCTGAGGAAGGTGGGCCACGTGGCCCCATGAGCAAGCTTTCACACGGCTGTCACTTCTCAAGAATACACATGTGTCCTCACTACTTCTAGCTGCTGCTATAATTTTTAAGCAATTCTAAGTTAACAGGGAGTCAGAAGGAGATTCCAGTTGTCTCCTAAAAAATCAACCACTTGAACGCACGATATTAAGTGAAAGAAGCCAATCTGAAAAGGCTGTGTGATTCCAACTAGATGATATTCTGGAAGAAGCAAGACTATGGAGACAGTACAAAGATCCGCAGCTGCCAGGGGTAGGCAGGAGGAGGGATGAAGAGGTGAAGCAGAGAGGATTATTAGGGCAGTGAAAATTCGCTGTATGATATTATCATGGGGGATACGTGTCATTACACATTTGTCCAAACCCACAGAATGTTCAAAGCAAGAGTGAACCCTAATGTAAACCGCGGACTTTGGGTCACTATGACAAGTCAGTGCAGATGCATCAAGTTTAACAAACGTATCACACTCCGGTGGGCTGTGCACAGTGGGGGAGGCTGTGCACGTGAAGGCACAGGGCCTACCCGGGAAATCTCTGTGCTTTCCTCTCAGTTTTGCTGTGAACTTAAAACTGCTCAAAAATAAATGAAGTCTTTACAGATAAACAAAAATTAAATAAAATTTTTTTTTAAATAGCCACAAGGGCCCTCTAATAGGCTGTGTGTGACTTCTCAGTTTGTGGCACAATTCTGAATGACTTAGGTTGCTAGCAATCTGCCCAAACAGGGTAGGACTCCTTTTCAACACTTCAACTCTCAAATTTCCTGACAAATCAAAACCTGAGGAAACCAAAGCAAAGAGAGTGAAAAGACTCAGAAGTAGAGTCTGGGAGGGTGACAGCCCCAGGGAGACCCCAGGGGCAGGGCCCGTACCTGCTGCTTCATGGTTTTCGTGTCCCACAGCAACAGCTTGCCAGGAACCT
Organism: Equus asinus; assembly: GCF_041296235.1. NCBI lineage: Eukaryota > Metazoa > Chordata > Mammalia > Perissodactyla > Equidae > Equus > Equus asinus. The sequence goes on along the minus strand of NC_091790.1, from coordinate 189,192,456 downwards.
GGTTAGTGCCCTTGCTGCCGATGTCCAGGGCCAAGAAGTCCCCCTGAGAAGTGAGGCTCAGAGCCGCAGCCGAACAGATGAAAGAGGCCCCACTGGGGCTGCACGCAAGAGACAGGATTCTGCAACACACGTGGGGCTGGTCAGCACTGCACCCGCCACAGAAGAAGGATGAGCTATGCCTCTGAGGCTGGGCCCTGCTACAGGAGACAGGGCAAGAGGCTCAGCAAAGGACCAGGCCCACAGGGCACAGTGAGTGGGGGCCGGCCAACAGCTCACCTGGGCATATCATCGTGGATAGTGATTTCACAGAGATTCTTCTTGGCTTCCGTCTCATAAAGGCGCACTGTCCCCATGCCACTGCCCAGCAAGAGCTGGAATGAGAAAGCATGGGAGGTGTGAAGAACAGCCCGGGGTCAGGCTGGTCAGGCAGGACCACTGTGGGCCAGGCCCCCTCTTGTGAGGGACCAGTCTGGGCAGGCTGCAGGGGTGAGGCCCCGGCACTTCTCCAGGTAGATCAGTGAAATCTGGCTAAAAAGGACCTCCTTGAAATCTAATAAAGACATGAGAGCTGATCTTGAACACAAGCAGAATCACAAAAGAAATCTGGATGGCAGAGAGGCATCACCTCAGATGTGCAGTAGTGGGAATCTTCTAGCTGACTAAAGAAGACCCTCTGATCTGCCCTCCTTTTCTTTCCGTTTGAAATCCCAGCTGTTCCAGACCTTCCCTCTCGCTCCTGACTTCCCCCACCACCTCCCTAGGTCCCGGCCCTGGTGCTCCCCGGGCCTGGGTCACTGCCCCGTGTGCGTGTTCTGGAGACAGCTTCAGCTTGGGCCTGTGGAGGCCTCTAGAAAAAGCAGAAGCAGCTCTCCTTGCCTTCAGGAATTTGTGATTTAATGGTGAAAAGCTTCAAAGGTAATAACGAGTACCGCCAGAAGAAAGCACCAGAGGCAGGTCTGAGGGTGTTCCCAGGAGCGTCACCCACGTTATGACCTCGGCATTCACTGGACAAATCACACTGGTGTGGGGAAGCTCCTGCAGATAATTCCTGCAGCTGTCAGAAATTACAAAAAAATAAGGTTTTCCCCATGTGGGGCCTGTTATGATCCCCTCAAAATGAACACAACGAAAGAAAAAAACTATAAATCAACTTTGCCTGCTTAACTACAGATCCTATCGCAAATATTAAAGTCCAGAAGGAGGAAGACTCTCCTAACACGACTGCGTTAGACCTGTAACGAGACAGGACACCACCCACAGCTGAAGCTGCTTCCCTTGGGGCTGGCACAGCGAGAGGTCTCAGCAGCAGGTGGGAGCCGCTGAGAATGTTTGTGGTGGGTTGTTAGAAACGCGGACAGACGACAGGAGCTAATGGGGGAGAACAGGAAGTTAGCGGGTCCCTCCCAGGGCAGATAGAGAGGGGACCAGACCACCACAGGTAGGAAGATGGCCTGTGCCGTCTGACCGGAGAGCTTTCTCCAGGCCCCACCGCAGTCTAATTTCAATTCTTGTGAGTCCAGTACCCTCCCTGTCGCCCCCAGACAGAAGCCTGCTGAGACAGTCTTGGATGTGTGGTCCCCAAACTCCCAATGAGAGAGAGAAGGGAGGCAGCCTAGCTTGGCTGCTTCAACTCAGCCTGTGGTGCCAGAGGCGATGGTGGAGAGCCCTGGGGAATTTGTCACTTAGACCGCAGAGCGAGCACGAGGCAAGACGTTACTCACCAGCCTGTCCCGCTTGGTGGCCCACTCTAGAGAGAGCAGCGGCGACTTGGAGATGGAGGACGCTTTGGTCTGCATGATGGGATTGAAGGACCACACCTTGATGACCCCGTCTACGTCTAAGCTGGCGACCCTCCTCCCCGAGCAGTCCACTCTAAGGCCAAAGAAAGAGGGAAGCTGGTAGCATCCTTGCCTCAGTCGGCCACCTCCTCAGCTAACATCCAGGTGATGGCTGTTCTGACTTGCCAATTGTTTTAAAGAATAATCGCCAATTGCCTACACACCAAGGATGGGCATGGACGATTTCCAGAAATATTCACTCACTCATTTGTCCAAGAACTACCTATGAAGCAGCCACTGTCTGCCGAGCCCTGTGGGTAACCCTGGGGACAGGACAGTGGGCAAGATGTCCCCGGCCCCGTGCTCAGCACTCGCAGGCTCTGGAGACTGAGAGCCTCCAGCCTCACAGCTCCGGAGCCCATCAGGGCTGTCAAAGCAAGGAACCCACCGACCCTCTGTCCACCCCAGGAGGGTCTGTTCATGAAAGGGCAGGTTTTTACCATGTAAAATATTTAGCATGTCAAATATTTACCTGAAAGTACCCACATAAAGCAAATTAAAGTTGAGTGAGTCTGAGAGGGTTAAATAAGAGGTAACTTGTTCCTAAAGCTCAGACTCCCATGGTTAGAAAGGATGGAGAGGTTTACCAGGCCAACAGCAGCTCTGAGCAGGACCCCCGATGACAGCTGCCGTGCCCTCCTCTGACTGTTCAGGGGTGACCACGGTCCTTCTGGGACCATCCCACCATCTGTACCTCTGTTCTCCCCCATCCTCCTGCCTGCCACACCTTCACAGGCACAGCCCGAAAAGACCAGCCCCCACCCCGGTCAGTGTACTCCCTGGTGGGCCTCGCCCCCACCCGAACCCACCTGCAGTGCATGATGGAGGAGTGGTGCTCTCCGTACTCCTCCTGGCCCAGCACAGTGAATGGCTGCTCGGGGTGGACCCCTCCGCCGTCAGGGCCTGCTGTGGAGGCCCGTGTCAGCGTCTCCGCCGCCTCCACGTGGAGCTCTGGGCAGGGCTCTCCCTCTGGGCCACTGGCTTCAGGCTTCTTCTCTGCACACTGTGCAAAACAAAGTGGGACAAGTCACTGTGACGGGTCTGCTCTGGGCTCGGCCTCACCTCCTCCGGGGACACACAATGGGATATCCAGAACGCTAGGCCACAGCACAATGAGGGAGGTCTTGTGGTCTCAGAGCCTAGAGGAGAGCTCTGAACTGCCAGAACAGTGCCCACTCACCCCCGGAAAGGCAGGGGCCCGCTTCACCGACGGCCCCTTTCTAGAGACCCTGCACCTCACATAGGCCCTGCTAAGGGAGGAGGGGTCACCGGCGCCCCTCCCTGTCAGGGCTGATGGGGCTCAGGATACACAGTGCCTACACAGGCCAATTACAACAGAAGCCAGTTAGTGAGTGCCTACTGTGTGTCCCATGCCGTGTGAGTATGAGTGATTCTCTCACTTAATCCTCCCCAAAACCATCTGAGATCCCATCATTAACGCCATTGTACAGCCGTGGAAACTAAGACAGAAAGCTGCAGAAGGTCAGTAACTTGCCCAAGGTCATGAGCTGCAAGGGGTAGGATGTGGATGTGAAGCCGGGTCAATCAGAGGTAAGCCCGGCCCTCACGAGTACTCCACCATGCCAACCAGCACCTCCTCCAGGGAGGGGGTGACTGAGAGGCTGAGGCCACGGGCCAGGCATAGACATGGCCACCCAAGGACAGCAGCGGAGCAGAGCAAGGCCAGACGCCAGAGGGCACCCCACATACCCTGCCGCCCCGGGGTCCGCAGCTGCCCTGGTCTCCGCCTCCTGGTGCACTAAGTGGTGGCCGCCACATCACTACCTGCTCACCCAGACATAACCCAGGCCAGGGCATCAGCCAACCTCTGCCACCCTGTGGCTCCTGATGCTCCTCTGGGTCACAGGAAGAGCAGTTCTATGGTAAAAAATAACAGAGCACAGAGACCTTGGAGCTCAGAAAGGAGCCTTATGGGAGGGGCTGAGCTCAGGTGCATCTTTAATCCTGCAGCTCCTGCCAGAACAGAAGGATCTGAGATAGGAGTGTCAGGGTCTATTACCATCAAACCAGAACCACTACAGGGCTGGGCAGTGGCAGAAATGCCTTTAAAATAGGCAAGTAGCCCCAATTAGGAGATAAATGATCAACAAGGTGGCACAGACAAGAGACACAGGCAGTAAATTCCTTGGGCTTGTTGTCTTCAATCCAGAGCATCTGATACAATGGAGGCAGCTTATGCTACCAGGAAGAACAGACCCTGAGCTATGTTCAGCAGCAAGGGGAGGCTCAGGGGCAGCATGGCAAGGGCCTGGGTTGCCGTATGACACTGTGTGGGCACTTGGCCTTCAGGGCCGCCACTTTAGCAGATGGGCCTCAGGCGGTGCAGGAAGACAGGCTCCTGTGATCAAGCAAGTCTTGGGGATTCTGGGTTAAACCAAGGGAAACAAGTGTCTCTCTGCCAAGACTGAGAGCGTGCGGCATGCTGCTATTAACATGCACAGTTAACTTTTGGGGAGGACGCTGTATGCAAGGGGTCCCAAACCAATTCAATCACAGAACCCACATTGTGGGAACACTTTCAGTTGGCATCTTATGGCCCCAATTAGGGAAATATTATATTGGGAAAAGGGACCATGGAGGAGCCAGGCAAAATATCAGCAAAACAGCCAAAGCACAAGCAATTAGACCCACTTAGGCAAAACCACGCTCTACACAGCAGCAGAAATCAAGAGAGGTGAGAGCAGGCCCTGCACGCCCCCTCCATTTCCCACGGCCCTCCACAGTAGCCACGTGCTGTCCGCGTGGCGGGCGTGAGAGGCCAAGCCATACCTGCAGAGTCAGAGAGAGCAGCTCCTTCCTCTCCTTGCCGTGATCCTGCAGGTGCTGCTGCCGGTGCTGCGACCAGCTGGACTCCCCTGTGGCCAGCCCGCTGAAGAGGCTCTTCCTGTCCTTGGGCCCACACGCCGGCGCCTTCCCCTTAGCGGTCTAGGGGGAGAGACAGTAGGCTGGGAAGTCTCTTGCCATTTGTGCCCAGGCCATGACACCGGGCCAGGAGGGAGCAGGAGCCCAGGGGTAGCGTCTCCACCCACAGCTCCCGGGTAAGGGTCCCCTGGCTGTGCTGAGCAGGGAGTTAAAATGTTACCATCTCAGCTGGTGGGCAAGGGCAAGAGTGAAACACGAGCAGTCTGGACCCCTCCTCTCTGTTCTCTAGTCCCCGTCACGAGAAGACAGGTCACCTGCACCCCTCAGCCTGCCACAGCTGTCACCTGGAGGTAGACAGACATCTATCTCCTTCATCTGATCGGAACAATTCCCTTTAGTTACGGGGCAGGAGACCAGCACTTACTAAGTGATGAGTATGAGGCAGGTCAGGCCCTACGCTTGGTGTTAGAAACATTATCAACTGTATGTTTGGGCAATACAAAGAAATATATATTTATGCAACATACAACCTGGGGGGAAAAAGGAACACAAGACCCTCTCTTGTTTTGGGCCAAGTGTATGACTAAGCCAGCTGATGTAACAAATATTGAGGTATTTGGAAATGATCACTAGGCAACCAAAAATTCTTAACAGAAATTATTGAAAATTCAAGCAACTTGGAGCAAGATAAACTGGACAGGAAAGAAACTGGCATCTTCTGGCTCTTTTTCGTAACAAGAGTGATAAGGTCAACCAAGGTTATAGCAAATGTATTAATAACCCCTACTCTGCCCCCATGGAGAGAAATTTCTTAATCTAGAGCCTTCTTAACAGGAGCTGTCACCTCAGCACCTTTCCAGATTCTCTGGCTGGCCTTTTTCCAACTTTATTCCCACAAACTGTGATGGTCAACACTGCCTCCCCCATCCTTTGTTTTACACTCTTAGCAAAGGGATATGAAACAAACAGCCACTCAGGCTTGAGACCAACCTCCTCACAAGCCATCTCTACACAAGACCTAAGTCAAGAGAATAAACTCAACCACAGTCTGCTTGTTGCTTTCTAGTTCTTTTACTTGTTTTTTTTTTTTGTTAACACTAAACAACTCAAACTGATTAACATAGATTCCTTGGGACCTTGGAGCCATGTGAACAGTTAAGAAAGGAAATTTTAAAGGATGATCAGTTTACCTGGAGCCTAACTGTGGCTGACCTACAGGGTATTTGTTATTTTTGTTTTTCTGACCAAGGCAACCTCCAGTGGCATCTACTTACGCTTATAATAGATGTTTCTTCTAGAGAGAGTATTTGATTCTCTGAATTTCGGCTTATTTTGGGAGAAGTAGGATTCTTAGTCAAGCCCAAAGAAATAAACCTAAGAAGAAAACCAACAACAATCACAATGATAGCACCAATATATATTACTCATTGAATGTTTACCATCTATAAGGCACCATGCTAAGAACCTCACAAACATTCCGTTAAAGAGGAAGACATGATTTTAACATGAGGAACTGAAGCTTAGAGAGGTTGTTATTTGGTCTACACTGGGAGAACTTATTAGAGCAGGAATTCACACCCAGATCTGACAGGAAACCCCATGCTCTGAGAAACCTGAAGAAAGCAATACTATGAAGGGAGCACTTGGAAGAAAGTGATGCTGAATAGAAAAGATAAGAAGAAATGTCATAATCCTGGAGCTAAATAACATAACTAAGACAAGGCCCTCTCTTTGTGCTTCTGGCCATTCTTGAGAGGTATCCCATGGTCCATGGAACATTGAAGAGGTTCCACAGTTTTAGAAACTGGAAGAAGACTTCTCTTACCTTCCCAGAAGCAAAAGGTGGTCAAGACAACTGATGACAGAGAGGTCATCTTTATGTAACCACGGCGTCCCTCACATGGTCCCCAGGGGGGCCGTGCTCACTCCCTGGGATGTGACCGCAGGGTGCCAGCCCTCATTACATAAATCCATTGAGTCCTCCCCATATCTACTCATCCAGAGGGCAAATTAGACTGAAGAATTCCACAGGGGTAGCTAAACTTATGTTAGACAAAATAGACTTTAAGCCAAAGAATGTAATAAGAGACAAAGAAGGTCATTATATAATGATAAAGGGGTCAATCCAATGAGAGGATATAACATTTGTAAATATTTATGCACCTGAAATAGGAGCACCTAGGTATATAAGGCAAATATTACTGAAGGGAGAAACAGGCAGCAATACAATAAGATTAGGAGACTTTAATACCCCACTTTCAATAATGGAGAGATCATCTAGACAGAAAATCAAAGGGAAACATTGTACTTAACCTATACATTAGATCAGATGAACTTAATGAACATTTACAGCACAGTCCATCCAAAAGTAGCAGAATACACATTCTTCTCAAGTGCACATAGAACATTCTCCAGGACATATCATATGTTAGACCACAAAACAAGTCTTAATAAATTTAAGAAGACTGGAAGCATATCAAGCATCACAATGGAATAAAACTAGAAATCAATTCCAAGAAGAAAACTAAGAAATTCATAAATATGTGGAGATTAAACAACAGCATACTCATGTATCAATTCCCCTACATTATACTCAGCACATGTGGGGTTAAAACGAAAAAACTCTTTCCCTGCTTACTCCCTGGCTCCAAAAGCCACTATCGCCATGAAGACAAACAGCCAAGGTTACCTACCTGCAAATTTCCTTATCAACTCCTCCTCCCTGCATACAGCCTCCCAAGGCTGAATACAGGCTAGTGGGAAAGCTATGACCAGCAAGGCCACTGACTCCAACCCCACCCCCCACCCCCCACCCCCTACATCTACAAGCAGCCACACTTCTCATAAATCTTTAAAACCCCTTGCTTCCCCTCTTTCAGGGAGTTGAAATGAAATGCGACAAATTTGAGGACTCACTCTCATCTCCTGGCTGCTGTCACCCAAAAATAGAAACCCTTTCCTTGCCATAAGCCTGGTGTTTCAGTTTTTACTTGGCCCCTCTTGTGTGGAAGGTTAGGAAGCTATGTTTGGAGGTGGTAACAGGTTCAGCATTTTTCATCTTTTGCCTGAAGAAAACTATACACACACACCCAAACCCAAAAATCTTAAAAACTCTAAAAACTAAACAGCTTATAATTCTCCTTTTTCTGAGGATATCTTACTTTCCAGACAGAAAAATGATCCTCAGACAAAATGTAAAAGCAAACGTGGGTCTCCTGGCTCTGCCATTTTACCAGACTAGAGAAACACAGAGCTGAGCAGAACAGCTATATCTGGGTTGTAAACAATAGAGACGTGGAAAAGGACTCGGGTTACAAAATAGACATGAAAACAGGTTAGTCGTAAGGCATGAGCACATACAGTCTTTTCCTCTTCGAAGTTCATTACTGTTACTATGCTGTTCACGCTACACACATGACTTATAATATGAACCTCGCATCTGGTTTTCAGAGACTCTTACAGCCCCCAAATCCCCAACACTGACTCCCTGGTGACACACGCTCCTCTGACATCAGTGCTTTCCAGTACTGATCAGCCCTCCACTGCCACTACCCTATCTCACACACGAGAAGCAGAAGCACTTCCCAAGCAGCAAGATTGTTCAGAACAAACCTTCTGGCGCAGAACTTCATTTTCTTCTTGAACCTGGCTGGTCCTCTGGCATTCCGCGTCGAAGTTCAGGATCACGGGGACTGGTGCACAAGGTTAAAGAATAAGCCTGCCTGTGAAACGATTAAAAGTCCTTCCCAAACTCCTGACACAGCAGCCACATCCTTGAACACGAGACGCGGGGAAGAGAGAACAGACTCGGTGCTGTGGGCTCTTCACGGCTTTACGAAAAGTCTCTCCCCCGATGCTGGGCCTGGCCTGATTTCATTCAGACAGACTCACAGGCACATGACAATCTGCCCAGCCAGCCCACAGAGAGGACATAAATCCAAACCTGAATGGTTTTTGCCAAATACCAGCAGTAAACAGCCAGAATACAGTGGGCTTCACAGCCAGTCTAAGCTTTAGCCACATTCGGCTAAAAGTGAGCCCGGCAGCCAGTGGCTCTGCAGGCAGACGGCCAGCTGCTCTACCAGCTGGGCAGGAGGGCTGGCCACATGCCACCCCATGAACATCCACATTCTGGGTCAGGGTGTCCGTCTTTCCCAACCATCTCAGACAGCTTCAGTCAGGAGGGGCACACAGCAGGCAGGGCCTCAGTGCTGAGGAAGAGACTGTGGCTGGAATGAGTGTGGCCTGGTTTGCAGGGCACTGTCTTCTACTGATAAGATCTGGAGTGACATTTCCAATTTCCCTAGAGGTCCCATGTAGTCTTGACATAACCATCTCTGGGATGAGCCCCCTGCTAGTTTCTATTGAAAGCCCTCAGCATGAAGAGCAGCAAGAGGGAGAGAAACAGATAAACCTGGAATGAGCAAGTAGAATCCATGATCACCCACAACATGGAAGGAAAGGGCGCCCTTCCTACTGCCCCCAGAAGACGGTCCTCTCGGAGGCCAAACGGCCTCTGGGGGTGGGCCTCCACACGCCCAATTTATCAGTGCCTCACCAGGCAGCCCCATTCAAACCAGACTCCCTTCTCCTCCCCTAGACTTCTAGCCTAGAGCATGAGCAACAGAGGATGCCCTGGTCTCGGCCTGGGGATCGCAGGCTTTCCAGGACAAAATGGTAGATATGGCAGGCTGTAAATTATTTACGTTCTCTCTCAAGTATCCACACATCTATTCTTAAAGCTGCTCTGTTTTCTGCAAAGTTGAAGAACACTGAGGTCACCATCACAGGGAGGAAGTTCCAGCCCAAGAAGTGTTCTCACCTGCTACCCAACCCCAACAAAGGCAAGCGATCTCCCGCAGGGCACAGGGCATGCCCAGAGAGGGTGCTCTGGAGGCTGGCAGTTTCACTAAAAGCAGCTGCCTACCAACCCCTGTGTCAGTTCTGGGTGAGGGCTCCTCTCAGAGCCCAACACTAACACCCCACTGCCATGACAGTCCCTGTCCCCGGGCACAGCTATTACTTCAGCAGCAGAGCATCAGCTCTGAGACCTACGATTCCCTGGCTGACTGACAAAAATAACCACAATCTGTGCAGCTCCTCACAAGACAATGATCCTTGGGCATTTTGCACAGAAATGACTACATTGAGAGCAGCAGCCACTGATCACACTGTCTAGATGCCTCAGACTGGGCCCAGAGCCCCAGGCAGCTGAAAGGATATGCATGCACTGAAACAGGACACTCAGGAAGTTGTGCAGGGACACAATGAAAGTGTCAGCCCACTGTTGAGAGAAGTTGGTGGCAAAGGTGGGGTTGGTGTCTGGGGATGGCAGGAAGGGCAGACAAACCAATCCTTCCACTCGGCCTGGTTCTGGAGTTCTGTGGCCTGCTTTGCAAAGAACTCCTGAGCCTTGTCATTTCTGTTTGTCTGCCAAGACAGAGGAGGGAGCAAGGAGGGGGAAGAGACAGAAGTCCAGAGGTAAGAGTCTTCATCACTGCACAACACAGAGCCTTTGGATACTAGCCTGCTGCGGAGATGCTTGGTAAGTGGCCAAACATGATCTACAAACTCCATAAAATACAGGAAATGGGGCCAGCCCTGGTGGCCTAGTGGTTAAGTTTGGTGTGCTCCATGTCAGTGGCCTCGGTTCCATCCCTGGGCACAGACCTGCACCACTCGTCTGTCAGTGGCCATGCTGTGGTGGTGGCTCACACACAAAAAGAGTAAGATTGGCTGTGGATGTTAGCTGAGGGTGAATCTTCCTCAGCAAAAATAAAAAGTAAAAAAATAAAGGAAATCTACTTTTTTCTCAAGTTCCTTGTAATTTCAAAGAAGCTAATTTAAACTGAAGTGCTGATGATAAATGCCATTCTAAAAATCAACTCATGGTTGATTTTCAAATAATCTAAGTGACTTATTCCCCCAGGTCAGCTATAACCTTTATTACTCAAACTTTAAGCCAGCTACTTATGTTCTTTAAAACACCACCCAGGCTTACGTGCTTAAAACAAGAGAGGAATCAGGAAAGAGGAGGACAAGTCAGATGATCTACAGATGAGAAGGAAAAACACAGGAAAACACCCCAAAATAACTTGCACTGTGACTGTTTCACCTTTTCCCAGAGTAACATACTGAGTCTTCCCTAGGGGTTAAAAGAAAATCTATTTCTGGATCAAAGAACTCTCTCCACAAGGGATCCCTGTACCAACAGGCACCTGGATTGTGTAGACAAGATAAAAGCAGACCAGGCTGGTTTTCAGCTTGTTGATGGTGGGTCTATATATATCCTCCAAACAGCTGAAGAGCTGACGCTCCAGGTAGCTCCAATAATCCCGAAGACCAGCCAAGTCATACACCTGCATTAACTGCTGCAGCTGGTCCACAATCTTGTCCACCTGGTGAGAGAAAGAAGGATGGAGAAGGTGAAGGACAAAAGAGAATTGTCCCCTCACTCCATAGAGTTAATATGGCTTTTTCTTCTTGCTGTGGCTTCTGGATGTTAAATTTATTTATTTATTTTTATTTGAGTTCATGATAGTTTACATCATTGTGAAATTTAAGTTGTACATTATTTCTTGTCTGTCACCACAAAGTGCTCCCCTGCACCCCCGTGCCCAACCCCCATCCCGCCTTCCCCTGGTAACCACTGAACTGTTTTCTTTGTCCATGTGTTTGTTTATACTCCACATATGCGTGAAATAATCTGGTGTTTGTCTTTCTCAGACTGGTTTATTACACTTAGCATAATTCCCTCCAGGTCCATCCATGTTGCTGCAAATGGGATGATTTTGTCTTTTTTATGGCTGAGTAGTATGCCATTGTATATAAACACCACATCTTCTTTATCCAATCATCAGTTGATGGGGACTTGGATTGTTTCTACGTCTTGGCTATTGTGAGTAGTGCTACAATGAACGTAGGGGTGCCTATGTTACTTTGGATTGTTGATTTTGAGTTGTTTGGGTACATACCCAGTGGGATAGTTGGGTCATATGGGAATTCTATTTTTAGTTTTTTGAGGAATCCCCACACTGTTTTCCATAGTGGCTGCACCAGTTTGCATTCCCACCAGCACTGTATGAGGGCTCTCTTTTCTCCACCTCCTCTTCAACATTTGTTATTTTTAGTCTTAGTGATTATAGCCATTTTAACAGGCATAAAGTGGTATCTTAATGTAGTTTTGATTTGCATTTTCCTGATGATTAGTGATGTTGAACATCTTTTCATGTATTTATTGGCCATCTGTATATCTTCTCTGGAAAAATGTCTAGTCATATCCTCTGCCTATTTTTTGATGGGGCTGTTTATTTTTTTGTTGTTCAGTTGTGTGAGTTCCTTATGTACTATGGAGACTAACCCTTTGTTGGATATATGATTTGCAAATATTTTCTCCCAATTGGTGGGTTGTTTTTTTGTTTTGATCCTAGTTTCCTTTGCCTTGCAGAAGCTCTTTGGTCTGATGAAGTCCCACTTGTTTATTTCTAATTTTGTTTCCCTTGTCTGAGAAGACATGGTATTCAAAAATATCCTTTTAAGTTTGATATCAAAGAGTGTACTACCTATAGTATCTTCAAGTCTTTGATCCATTTTGACTTTTTTTGTATGGTGTGAGATAATGCCCTACTTTCATTCTTTTGCATGTGGCTGTCCAGTTTTCCCAACACCATTTATTAAAGAGACTATCTTTTCTCCATTGTATGTTCTTGGCACCTTTGTTGAAGATTAGCTGTCTGTAGATGTGCGGTTTTATTTCTGGGCTTTTAGTTCTGTTCCATTGGTCTGTGTGTCTGTTTTTGTCCCAGTACCATGCTGTTTTGATTACTATGACTTTGTAGTACATTTTGAAGTCAAAGATTGTGATGACTCAAGCTTTGTTCTTTGTTCTCAGGATTGCCTTAGCAATTTGGCGACTTTGCTTGCACCATATGAATTTTAGGATTCTTTGTTCTATTTCTGTGAAGAATGCCATTAGGATTCTGATTGGGATTGCATTAAATCTGTAAATTGCTATGGGTTGTATGGACATTTTAATTATGCTTATTCTTCCAATCCATGTGCATGGAATCTCTTTACATCTGTTTATATCATCATCTACTTCTTTAAATAATGTCTTATAGTTTTCATTGTATAAGTCCTTCACCTTCTGGGTTAAATTTATTCCTAGATATTTTATTCTTTTGTTGTGATTGTAAATGGAATTGTATTCTTGAATTGTCTTTCTGTAAATTCATTACTAGAGTCTAGAAATGCAACTGATTTTTGTAAGTTGATTTTGTACCCTGCAACTTTACTGTAGTTGTTAATTATTTCTAATAGTTTTCCCATGGATTCTTTAGGGTTTTCTACATGTAAGATCATGTCATCTGCAAACAGCAAGAGTTCACTTCCTTTTTGAATTTCTTTTATTCTTTTCTATTGCCTAATTGCTCTGGCCAAAACCTCCAGTACCATGTTGAATAAGAGAGGTGACAGTGGGCATCCTTGTCTGGTTCCTGTTCTCAGAGGGATGGTGTTCAGTTTTTCCCCATTGAGTATCTTATTGGCTGTGGGTTTGTCATACATGGCCTTTATTATGTTGAGGTAATTTACTTCTGTCCCCATTTTGTTCAGAGTTTTTATCATAAATTGTTGTTGGATCTTGTCAAATGCTTTCTGTGCATCTATTGAGATGATCATTTGATTTTTATTCCTCATTTTGTTAATGTGGTCTATCACATTGATTGACTTGTAGATGTTGAACCATCCCTTTGTCCCTGGTATAAATCCGACTTGATTGTGATGTATGATCTTTTTGATGTACTGCTGTAGTCAGGTTGCCAATATTTTGTTGAGGATTTTTGCATGTATGTTCATCAGTGATATTAGCTTGTAGTTCTCCTTTTTTGTGCTGTCCTTGTCGGGCTTTGTTATCAGAGTGATGTTGGCCTCATAGAATATTTTAAGAAGCATTCTGTCTTCCCTAATTTTTTGGAATAGCTTAAGAAGGATAAGTATTAAATCCTCTCTGAAAGTTTGGTAGAATTCCCCAGGGAAGCCATCTGGTCTGGGATTTTATACTTTGGGATGCTTTTGATTACTGTTTCAATCTCTTCAGTTGTGATTGGTCTATTCAGATTCACTATTTCTTCTTGACTCAGCTTTTGGAGGTTGTAAGAGTCTAAGAATTTATCCAGTTCCTCTAGATTGTTCATTTTGTTAGCATATAGTGTTTCATAGTATTCTCTTTTAACCTGTTGTATTTCTGTGGTATCCATTGTTATTTCTCCTCTTTCATTTCTAATTTTATTTATCTGAGCTTTCTTTTTTCTTTGTAAGTCTGGCTAGACGTTTGTCAATTTTATTTATCTTCTCAAAGAACCAGCTCTTTGTTTCATCGATCCCTTCTTCTGCCTTTTTTGTTTCAATAGCATTTATTTCTGCTCTGATTTTTATTACTTCTCTCTTTCTGCTGATTTTGGGCTTTTTTTATTCTTCTTTTTCTAATTCAATTAGGTGTAGTTTGAGCTTGCCTATTTGGGATTTTTCCTGTTTATTAAGGTGAGCCTCTATTGTGATGAATTTCCCTCTTAATACATGTTTTGCTGCACCCCATATGAGTTGGTACGGTATGTTTTCATTTTCATTTGTCTCCAGATATTTTTTTATTTCTCCTTTAATTTCTTCAATGATCCATTGGTTGTTCAATAGCATGTTGTATAGCCTCGAAATCTTTGTCCATTTCTCAACTTTTTTCTTATAATTAATTTCTAGCTTTATAGCATTGTGATTGGAAAAGATTCTTATTATTTTAATCTTCTTAAATTTGTTGAGGTTTGCCTTATTTCCCAACATATGATCTATCCTTCAGAATGTTCTGTGCACACTTGAGAAGAATGTGTGTTTTGCTGTTTTTGGATGGAGTGTTCTGTATATGTCTATTAAGTCCAACTGGTCTAGCTGTTCATTCAATTCCACTATTTCCTTGTTGATTTTCTGTCTGGTTGATCTATCCATTGATGTGAGTGGAATGTTAAGGTCCCCTACCGTTATTGTATTAACATTTTCTTTTAGGTTTGTTAATAGTTGCTTTATGTACTTTGATGCTCCTGTGTTGGGTGCATGGATACTTATGTGTTATATCTTCTTGATGGAATGTCCCTTTGATCATTATATACTGCCCCTCTTTCTCTCTCTTTACCTGTCTTAAAGTCTATTTTGTCTGATATAAATACGGCAACACCTGCTTTCTTTTGTTTGCTATTAGCTTGGAGTATTGTCTCCCATACCTTCACTCTGAGCCTGTGTTTGTCATTGGAGCTGAGATGTGTTTCCTGGAGGCAGAATATTGTGGGGATGTTTTCTTTAATCCATCTCACTACTCTGTGTCTTTTTATTGGAGAATTCAATCCATTTATGTTTAGGATGATTATCGATATATGAGGACTTAATGATGCCATTTTATCACTTGGTTTCTGGTTCTCCTGCATTTCCTTTGTTTCTCGTCCTTTGTATTTTGGTTTACCAGTCAAGTTATATAATTTTTTATGTTGTGTTTCTGTTTTCTCCTTATTTATTATTTGTGTCTCTCTTCTGCTTTTTTGTTTAGTGGTTACCGTGAGGTCTGCATTCAAAATCTCACAGGTAGGATAGTCCCTTTTCTGATGGCCTCTTATTTCCTTAGACTAAACCGATTCAGTCCCTTGCTTCTTCCCCTCCTAAGTTGTTTTCTCACATCTTATTCCATCTTGTGTTGTGAGTTTGTGGTTAAAATGACAAGATTATCTTTGTTTTTGGTGGTTTCCTTCCCTTTGTCTTTAATGCTATACTTGAGTATTTCCTATCCTGCTCTGATTCTGTCTACCTATTTGTCTCCTTACTCTGTGCTTTGTAAACCCTCTCTCTCTCTTTTTTTTTTTTCAGGTATGAGGGCCTTCTTGAGAATTTCTTGTAGGGGGAGTCTTGTGGCTACAAACTCCCTTAACTTATGTTTTCCTGGGAAAGTTCTTATTTTTCCATCATATCTGAAGGATATTTTTGCTGGATACAGTATTCTTGGCTGAAAGTTTTTGTCCTTCAAAGATTTGAATATGTTATTCCAGCCTCTCTTAGCTTGTAAGGTTTCTGCAGAGAAATCCACTGAAAGCCTGATAGGGGTTCCTTTGTAGGTTATTTTGTTCTGCCTTGCTGCCCTTAGTATTCGTTTTTCGTCATTCACTTTTGCTAGTTTCACTACTATCTGCCTTGCAGTAGGTATTTTTACATTGACATATTTAGGAGATCTGATAGCCTCTTCCACATGAATTTCCATCTCATTCCCTAGGTTTGGGGCATTCTCTGCTATTATTTCTTTGAACAAGCTTTCTGCTCCATTCTCCTTCTCTTCTCCTTCTTGAATACCTATTGTTCTTATGTTGCATTTCCTAATTGAGTCGGATATTTCTTGGAGACTTTCTTCATTTCTTTTTAGTCTTAGTTCTCTCTCCTCTTCTATCTGGAGCATTTCAACATGTCTATATTCGACTATGCTGATATGCTCCTCTATGATGTCTGCTCGAGTGTTCAGGGAATCCATACTTTGTTTTATTACTTCCATTGTGTCTTTCATCTCTAACGTTTCTCACTGACTCTTCTCTACAGTTTCAATCTCTTTTGTGAAGTAGCTCCTGAACTTGTTGAATTATTTCTCTACATTCTGTTGTAACTCGTTGAGTTTTTTGATGATAGCTAATTTGAATTCTTTGTCAGTTGGATTACATATTTCTGTGTCCTCCAGACTGATTTCTGGGTACTTGTCATTTGCTCTCTGCTCTACAGATCTGATATAATGTTTGATGTTGCTAGAGGGAATGGCTCTGTTTTCTCACTTTCTGGTGTTATTTGGTCACAGCTACTGCCTATTGTCACTGGGTGGGGGTCAAGAGGTGCATATTCTGAGGTTTCTGCCTTCAGCTGAGATCCCAGGCACTAGAGCCAAGTGCTGGGTGGGTGGGGGGAGGGGTGCTTTCTCCTGCCTGCTTTTGTGATTTTCTTGCTCTGCTCTTGTGATCTGCTCTCTTGGGGTGTTAGCAGCTGCCCTCCAAGTCAAGGAGGGCTGGACCTTGGAGATAGTCATGAGGCAGGCTAGGGGCTGAAGTGTCCTGCTCATTGGAGGGTGCTCTGGAGGCCAGCGGTTTCACTAAAAGCAGCTGCCTACCAACCCGTGTCAGCTCTGGGTGAGGGCTCCTCTCAGAGCCCAGCACTAACACCCCACTGCTACGAGAGTAACATGCCCGTGCACAGCGTCAGCTCTGAGACCTATGATTCCCTGGCAGAGTGATGAAAATAACCACAATCTGTGCAGCCCCTCATACGACAATGATCCTTGGGCATTTTGTAGAGAAATGACTGCATTAAGAGCAGCAGCCACTGATCACACTGTCTAGATGCCTCACACTGGGCCCAGAGCCCCAGGCAGCTGAAAGGATATGCATGCACTGAAACAGGACACTCAGGAAGTTGTGCAGGGACACAATGAAAGTGTCAGCCCACTGTCGAGAGAAGTTGGTGGCAAAGGTGGGGTTGGTGTCTGGGGATGGCAGGAAGGGCAGACAAACCAATCCTTCCACTCGGCCTGGTTCTGGAGTTCTGTGGCCTGCTTTGCAAAGGACTCCTGAGCCTTGTCATTTCTGTTTGTCTGCCAAGACAGAGGAGGGAGCAAGGAGGGGGAAGAGACAGAAGTCCAGAGGTAAGATTCTTCATCACTGCACAACACAGAGCCTTCGGATACCAGCCTGCTAGGTAAGTGGCCAAACATGATCTACAAACTTATAAAATAAAGGAAATCATCACTCTTTTCTCAAGTTCCTTGTAATTTCAAAGAAGCTGGTTTGAACTGAAGCCCTGATGATAAATTCCATCCTAAAAATTAATTCTTAGTTGATTTTCAAATAATCTAAGTGACTTATTCCCCTAGGCCTGCTATAATCTTTATTACTCAAACTTTAACCCAGCTACTTATGTTCTTTAAAACACCACCCAGGCTTACATGCTTACAACAAGAGGGGAATCAGGAAAGAGGAGGACAAGTCAGATGATCTACAGATGAGAAGGAAAAACACAGGAAAACAACCAAAAATAACTTGCACTGTGACTGTTTCACCTTTTCCCAGAGTAACATACTGAGTCTTCCCTAGGGGTTAAAAGAAAATCTATTTCTGGATCAAAGAACTCTCTTCACAAGGGATCCCTGTACCAACAGGCACCTGGATTGTGTAGACAAGATAAAAGTGTAACAGGCTAGTTTTCAGCTTGTTGATGGTGGGTCTATATATATCCTCCAAATGGCTGAAGAGCTGACGCTCCAGGTAGCTCCAATAATCCCGAAGAGCAGCCAAGTCATACACCTGCATTAACTGCTGCAGCTGGTCCACAATCTTGTCCACCTGGTGAGAGAAAGAAGGATGGAGAAGGTGGTGAAGGACAGAACAGAATTGTCCCCTCACTCCACAGAGTTAATATGGCTTTTTCCTTTTGCTATGGCTTCTAGATGTTATTTTTTTTTAAAGTTAGCAATCCATAAAACTTTCAAAACAGTAATGGCTTTTAGGTTATTTTCTGATGTTAGATATGTGGTTTGACTCTCTAACATCGTGGAAATTTCAGGTGTCAAAGTGCTCTGGCCCAGAAAGCAAGGGATCTGGGTTCAGGTCTTGGATCTGCCTGACTTACTCATCCAACTTGGCAAAGTCACTTCATCTCTCTGGTCTCAGTTGCCTAAGACTTCAACAAGTGAAAATACACAGAGTGAGACAGTCTCCATGGTCCTCCTCCTAGCTCTGCCGGGCCAGGATTCCATGGCTCACAGTGAGATGACTCCTTCAAGTCATCAAGGCACCACCAAAGCCCAGACCACTGCTCAGTGTGTCAGCCAAAGAAGTCACCTCCTTGTGAGGAACAATCACACCAGAACATAGTCTGGAAGAGGTTTTGGATACCAATACCAATCCAACATGCCCATGTTAAAGATCAGGACGCTGAGGCCTGGACAGCTGAAATGATGTGCTTTTGCCACTAAGTAGACACTAGCTTCGGGAAGACAAGAACCCAGATCTCCTAACTCCTCTCCAGTGCTCTTGCTGATGGCTCACTGTCTCTCTCAATTCACCTGCCAACACCAACTGAAGTTAGCAAACAAATGACACACACACAAATTCCAAGAGCTTCTCAGCAGAAAATCATGTCTGAGTAGAGGAAGTATAACGTTTTAAAATGTTCAATAAAGGCTTCCTCAACTGCCGAAGAACACTGCCAAGGAGTCAGTGACAAAGCCATTTTACACAAACACCACGGATACTTGAACCCTGCTAACACTGAGGGCTGCAGAGGCCTTTGCTCCCAGTGCCTTCGGAAGCCAACTTTGGAATACTTCTGTTGCCAAAACTCAACCAGGTACCCAACCTTAGCTCCTAAAACCTCCTGGCCATCCTGGCCCACGACAGGCCAGCAGCTGCTGAGAGGCTGGGATGGAGAACGGAGCCCTGGACCAGGAGTCAGGGCACCTGGGCTCTAGCCTAGGCGATGCTCCTGACTCGCTGGGCAACTTCAGGTAGGTCACGTGACCTCTCAGGGCCTCAGTTCCTCATCTGTCAAGTGAGGCCCTGAAGCGCCAAAGTCGACGGTCCCCCCCGGCGCGGTGACAGCGCCGCTGCCGCCCCGGAGGGCAGCGCTGGGGGACAGCCCGCTCCGGGATCCCTCGAGTTCGCCTCTGGCCGCGCCGCGCCCGCCGGCCCCTCACCCGGAACCCCTTCTCCTTGTCCGCCTTGATCTCGGCGTCCAACTGTCGCAGGGTGTGCGTGAAGCCGCGGAAGAGCAAGTACTCGAGGACCAGCTCGTCCGTGCGCTGTATGGCCTCCGCCATCGCTGCGCCAGAGCGGGGAGGAGCCGCGGCGGGCCAGGATCGGGGGGCGGGGCCTGGGCCTCGAGGGGCGGGGCGGGGCGCGGGCGCCGAGGACGTCACGCCGCGGCCGGCCTACCAGCACACACGCACCGCGAGCCGCGCGCCTGAGGCCCCGCCCCGCCCCCGCCCCGGCCCCGCCCCGGCCCCGCCCCACCGGTCCGTCATCATCACTCTCCGGGTGAGCGACTGGAAGGCGCGCTGCTTGCGTTAGTTTCCTGGCTACGCTGGCGGCGGTGTTGTCGTCCGAGTTATTGAAAGCAGCGGCCGCTGTCCGAGTCAAGGAGGGCTGGACCTTGGAGATAGTCACGAGGCGGGCTGGGGGCTGAGGTGCCTTGCTCATTGGCATTACAGCGCAGACTCCTCTGTGCCCTGCCCTCGTTTTACAAATGGGGAGACTGGAGTCCTAAGGGGCCGAGTGACTTGTGGGAAGTCCCACAGCCAAGCCTGTCGTCAGAGAGCTCTAACTCCCCCCAAAGCCCCGCTCTTGTTAATAAGATTAACTATGCGGCAGGATAACCAAGACACACTGTTGAGAGGAAAAGGCAAGTTTCAGAACAGTATGTATAATAGGGTCCCAGTTTCTTGTAAAGAAGAAAAGAAAAGAAGGAAAAGAAAAGTACGTGTGTGTGTGTGTTGTACATTCTAAAAATTCAAGAAGATCATACGCTAACCGCTTGTAGTTTTCTCAAAGAGGTGAGATTACGAGGGACTTTCACTTCTATCTTTTACGATTTTTTGTTTGAAATGTTTACAAAGGGTAAATACTTTTGTAAGCATGGAAATAGCCAGTATCAGTGAGCCTTACTTTCCTTGTCTGTAAAATAGTGACAATAGCACCTACCTTGCAGAGTAGTCCTGAAAATTTAATGAGATAATGTGTGTGAAACGCTTAGCAGTGAATAGCCCACCTTTAAAAAGCAAGGTTTGTGCCTTTCTCTTTCCGTCTAGAGGAATGGCTTTCTGTCTTTGTCAAAGTACAACTGAGAGTCATCTCTGCTGCTCTGCCCAGACCCTTCAAGCCAACTATATGGGAACTTAGCCCCAGGGCCCTCTGATCTCTGCTAGAGGAACCTGAAAAGATAACAAAGAGCAAGCCACAGCAAGACAAGGTAGAGACTGGTTCCATCTCTCCTCCTGCTTTGCCTGTCTCCACAGTTGTAAGTATCCCCAGGCAACCAGCCTTGCCCTGCGGGGCAGGAAAGGAGAGTGACTGCAGGGAGGACCAGACCAGATCCTACATTGCCTGGGATCTCAGATCTTCAAAAGTGAACTTGGGAAATCTGGACTAGTAGCAACCGCCAAAACCTTCCTCTATGGGGAAAGCTGTGAATTAGATTTCCCTGAGGGCTTCTGAAGTGAGCAGCCACAGCTCCCACCTCCCCAGCCTCCTCCTGCCCTGGCCCTTCCCAGACCAGAGCCTATAAAACCAGCTAAGATTGGTTTTCGGATCAATGAAAGGCAGTTCCTCTGGGCCTTAGCACAAGCTCTTTCCTCTGCTTGGAGTGTCTTCTCCTAGATTCCCACGTGGAGAGCTCATTTGAGCAAACATGGAAAGGAGGCTTCATGGATTTGTGCAAATGTCACCTTCTCAGAAAGGCCCTCTCTGACCATCCTGTACAAAATAGTGCTCTCACCTCCAGTGTTCTTAACCCCTGGCCCTGATAGCTGTTTCTCCATAGTGCTTATCACCATCTGACAAACTAGATGTTTTACTTATTTAATTTATTGTCTCCCTTCCCACACTAAAATATAAGCTGCATGAAAGCAGAGATTTTTGTCTGAATTGTTTGCTTCTATATCCCCAGAGCCTAAAACAGTATCTGGCTTACAGTAGATGCTCAATAAATACTTACTGAATGCATGAGTGAGGGCAATTTCAGTGAGGGTCCCAGCAGGGCAGCCCTATTGGAAGGAATATACACTCTTGAATTACTCCTGTGTGTGGGCTTCTGACCGGTTTCCCATCCTAAGCATTCCTCTTCCCCCATCTTCTCTTCATACCGTTTTACTCCTCTTTAAAGATTTTTGGAGATATTTCACTGAGTTGTCTTATGTCATGGAGAAGGCACTGGATTCGCCAGCTCCTTCATTAGCTGCAGTTAGTTGATCTGATTAAGCCTTTACTGCTTATGCTCTGGCATCTGCTATGAAAGTAACAGGTAGCCTGGGGTCATTTAAGAAGGTACTATCAGGGCCACAGCTGTTCCATTATGCAAAAAGAATTATGTGGGTGCCCATGAGGTGAACCACAAGTTACCTTTTCTTCCAATCTAGTCATCTCTCTTTGCCTTTGAGCCTTAGACTTGGAAGAGAAGGGAGGACAAGGAGCACGGGGACGGTGGAGGGGCAGTGTACACTTCATGAGCAGCTACTAGAAGCCAGGCACTGTGCTAGGTGTCAGGGACATATTCATAAGCAAGACCACTGTCTCTGCCCTCAGGACCAGCTCCGGCTGGTCGGAGAAGTGAGACAACTGAAGCACATACACTCTGGCTGCAGAGTAGAGTCTGGAGTGGATGGGAGCAGGGCTGGAAGGAGGCTGGAGGTCAGTTAGGAGGCTGTGACATTCCAAGCAAGAGATGAGACTAGACTGGGGGAAGATCTGAGGATTATCGAGGAGTGGAATCAACTGGACTTGGTGATTGATTAGCTAAGGTGAGTAAGGAGAGGAGTAGTCAGTGATTGGCAGGTTTCTGGCTTGGGCGTCTGGATGGATGATAATACCATTCATGGTCCGACAGAACTCAGGAAGAGGAGACTGTGGGACATCCAGACACATTCTTCTGGGTAGGAGCTAAAACAAACAGGGACGTGTAGACAGTAAATAAGACTGGGACCTGGAGCATGGCCGCCATCCTACCTCACCCCCCTGGAGGCTTCAACTATTACCTGTACACTCAGGACTCCCGAATCTTCCCTGCAGCCCAGACCTTCCTCCTGAGCTCCCGCCCCAATCCCTGGCAATATTTCCATCTGGATATTCCACAAACATCTCAAACTTAACTGTACCGGTTCAGGTGAGAAGCATTTACAGAGGCTCTGAGTCGAAATGGTGAATGAGGGCTTCAGTCTTGCTCCTCAGAGGGAGCTACATTGTACATTGTACATTGCTACATTAGACTGTAGAATTCAGCTCCTGTTTCTCCAAAGTGTAATTGTGTCACCACTGCATCAGAATTACCTCAGGGTTTTGTTAAATTACAAATTCCTGCAACCAACCCAGACCTACTCAGTCAGAATTGCTTGGGATGGTGCCTAGGGATGTGCATTTGGAGCAAGCTCCAGTTGATTCTTAGGGACACATATGTTTGAGAATCACTTATTTCATGGTAAGAGAGGGTAGACGGGGTCAGCTGCCCATCAACAGGGTTCCATGTATAAGTGACTATTTTAAGCTTAATAGCAATACTGATAATGTTTTGTAGCTGCAGAACACTTGTACATACCTTATTTCATTTGAACCTCATGCAGCCCTGTAAAGTCCTTTTTTCTTTGTCTTTGAAACAGGAAACCGAAGTTTAGGGAGACTGAATGACTTAGTTAAGGTCTCAAATTCACGTTTCTGATTCAAGTCCACCAGTGCTCTGCTGAGAGCTTCACAGCAGCATCTCTGAGTCAGTCAACTCGTGAGACAGGCCACTTGAGTAAATGAGGATGAATTACCCCTCCTCCTGAGGAGCAGTAGAGCTCAGAAAACCATGCAGGGTTTCTTTAATGGCTGGAGCATTCTGCATGGGGCAGGGGTCACTCTCTCTAACCCTGGGCAGCCAGCGATAAAAGGGCAGAGGCGCAAGAGCACCCACAGCCATCCCAGGTCCTGGGGTTTCCTTAGAATTTCGCCACCTGCCTTTACTTCTAATCTTGATGCTCTGGGCTGCCCTTGGTGTGCCCTACAATTTCTGAAATTTCTTTTCACCCAGTCCTTTGCCTGACTCTGCCCATGGCTGTTCACTTGAATTCTTACTATTCTTTAAGACTCAGCCTTGTCATCCCTGGTCCTTACTTCTTCGGTAGCACTGGGTGTTTCTCATTCTGTTCCCATGGCATAGCACCCTATATGAGCTTACCACATTGCTTTGTAACTGTCTGTCTTACCTCCTTGACTATAAACTCCGAGAGCAGAGAGTATGTCTTGCTGGTCCTAGTGTCCCCCATGCCTGGTATAGTCCCTTCAGCGTAGGTGTTCAATAGCTGTTTGCTGAATTAATGGGTGAGTGAATAAAGTCCACACGACTGTGCTGCCTGGAACTCCAGTTACCTGCTCAGTATAGAGCATCCATTGCCTTAAGCAGAGACATCTTTTCTTACTGTGGCTAGTGTCATAAAAATGTATGGGCACTTCTGTGACCTGGAAGTGGCCCCCCATGGCTCACTAGCAGTTCCCACTTTCCCTATTGATGACCCTCAGCCTTGCCGTAGGAGGCGACTTGTTTGCACGTTAGTGTGGAGCTCACCGAAAATAATGACATATGAATTAAAATAGATGCCATTTCCACGTATCAAATTTGCATTTAAAAAAAATTTATTGCCTAGTGTTGGGGCCAGCCCAATTGCATAATGGTTAAGTTCATACGCTCCACTTCAGAGGCCCAGGGCTCACGGGTTGGGATTCCAGGTGCAGACCTACACACTGCTCACCATGCCATGCTGTGGTAGCATCCCACATACAAAACAGAGGAAGATTGGCACAGAAGTTAGCTCAGGGACAATCTTCCTCAGTAAAAAAAAAAAAAAAAAATCTATTGCCCAATGTTGATAAAAATACAATGAAATTGGAAGTCTCATAAAGCTACTTTTCTAAGGATAAATTTGTAAATAATCAAATCCCCCAAAATGTTCATACTCTTGAACCTAATGATTTCGCTTCTAAAATTTCCCTTAAAGAAATAATAAAAAATGACATGATTCATATAGAATAGATTGTTTATAAAAGTGTAAGTTATTTGCAGTAATGAAAGTTACTTACGATAGTGAAAGTTGTAAGTATATGGAGGCTATCCCCTAAGAACTTGAGGATGAGGAACCTGCATTTCCTACTGAGTGTTAAACTGCAGAATCAACTCAAAAGAGATCAGAAAGCAAAGATGCAGTTAGTGGAAAAGAGAGAAAAGCTACTGGCTCACAGGATTGAACCAGCCCTGGTGGTCTAGTGGTTAAGATTTGGCGCTCTCACCACCCAACCTGGGTTCATGTTCCTGTCAGGGAATCACATCACCCATCTCTTGGTTGTCACCCTGTGATGCTGAAAGCTCTGCCACAGGTATTTCAGATACCAGCAGGGTCACCCATGGTGGACAGGTCTCAGCAGAGCTTCCAGACTAAGGTAGACTAGGAAGAAGGACCTGGCCACACACTCCCCAAAAATTGTCCATGAAAACCCCGTGAATAGCAGCAGAGCCTTGTCTGATATAGGCTGGAAGGGGAGAGGATGGTGCAAAAGACCAGGTAGGGCTCCACTCTGCTGTACATGCGGTTGCTGGGAGATGGAATCCACTCCACAGCACTAACAACAACACAGGACTTGATTGAGGGCATCAACTCACAAAACAAATATGGCGTCAGTCAGAAAAGCGTTTAAACACAGAAATCAAGCAAGTGACTGTGGGCAGAGCCCGTCAAAGCTCACTGTGCACCTTGGCCAGCAGAGGTCTTGTGTTCTGTCCTATGACAAGGCCATTCCCAAAATGAGAAGGATGGTCTAGACCACTCAAAATTGAGCCATTGGTGGCATCCCACCCTTTTCCTGGTGCCAAGTGCACCAATGGATCATCTGATTCTCCTGGCACTTGACAACATGAAGAGTTGTGACATTCTGGTGTCTTTCTCCTGGTAAACTAAAAGGGAATTTCTGACTGTGACAGCCTTCCAACATAGGTGGCAGGGGTGTCGTTTATGCCAGTGCTACCATAAACACTCTCTGTCTGACAGTTATATTTCTCATCAAATGATGAAAACAGTGACAGCCTGATGTCTCCCGAGGCCCCTGTGCAGTGCAGTTGGCATGAGTCAGTCTTTCAGAACCTGCTCACCCCTGGGCACTGCAAGAACCAATTCCAGCTGGCCTGTGCTTCACACCAACTCCACATGCAGGGCACTATTAATGATTTCTGTGTGGAAAGAAATGTGAAACAACCAAAATCTTCAGCATTTGGGAAAAGCTTGAATAAATTGTGCTACATCCATCCTATGCAATATTATGTAGTCTTTAAAAATCATGTTTTTTTAAAGACTAATTGTTTAGCAAAGTAGTCACACCTTATGTTAAAAATGTATGTTTCACACTCCAGAAAAAAATTCTGGCAGTTTCTTATAAATTAAACACACAGTTACTATGTGACTCAGCAATTGTAATCTTGAGCATTTATCCCAAGAGAAATATAAAGTTATCTTCACACAAAAACGTGTACACGAATGTTCATAGCGGTTTTATTCATAATAGTCAAAAACTGGAAACTGCTCAAATGTTCTTCAACTCTTTTTAGTAGAGGCTAAAATAAACAGGCAATACTGGGCCTCAGGGCATGGCCAGTCTACCTCGTCTCTTCTGGTTAAACAAACTGGTGCATCCACACCATGGAATACTATGCAGCAATGAAGAGAAATGAATTAGTGAGGCACATGCAACCTAGATGGACCTCAAGGAAATTATGCTGAGTGAAAAAAGCCAATCCCATAAGGTTACATACATACCAAAATGTATGATTTGATTTATAAAACATTTTTGAAGAGACAAAATTCAGAGATTTTGGAGAACAGATTAGTGGTTGCCAGGGGTCAGCAATAGGTGCGGGCACATGAGAGGAAAATGGTATGATTATATAAGGGCTTGTGGTGATGGCACTACTCTGCATCTTGACTGGGGTTGTGGGTGCATGAGCCCACACATGTGATAGAATTGTAATGAACTAAGCACACAGACACACACGCGTATGAGTAAAACAGGGAAATATAAATAATATCAGTGGATTGTAAATGTCAGTTTCCTGGTTGTGATATTGAACTATAGTTTTGTAAGATGTTACCATTGGGGGAAATTTGGTAAAAGGTACATGGAGTCTCTCTGTATTATTTCTTACAACTGCATGTGAATTCTACAGTTATCTCAGAATAAAATGTTTAATTTTAAGAAATGTGATACAAAACTATAAATGCAATATGACTGCTTTATATAATATTTCTGATATGTATGTACACAAAAAGTATTTAAAGTTATTGGCTTTAGGTGTTAGAGGTGTTGTATTTTATGAGTGATTTCTGACTTTGTCTTTATACTTTTTAATATTTTTTGAATTCTTACTATGAACACATTAGTTTGATTTTATAGATATAGTGAATGTCTTTAAACATAGCATGTCCATTTGTCATAAAAACCATATCTTAGGGGGAGGATCCAAGATGGCGCCGTGAGTAGTCCTCTTTGTCTCTCCCCCTTCGAGTCTACAATTATTTGGACACTCATCGCTTAACAAAGGATATCCAGACGGCATCTCAGGACGTCTGAGAGACCCATGCGACTATACATCGGAAGGCGGACGGACTTCCCTCCGGGAGGATGTGAAGACAGGTGAAAACTCTCCAACCCCGACCTAACAGCCTGGTACCTGCAAGTGGCTTTCTTCCAACGGATGCCCCCAGAAGATCAACACACACCTAGGGCAGGAGCGAACACACAACAGAGGAGCGACGGTGGAAACAGGTGACCGGAGCCCTACCTAAACCCCCCGCAATTACTCCTAAACACAGAGGGAAACTCTGGAGTTGCACACCTGAGCCTGTGGGGAGAGTCTCTCCCCGCCATTGGCAGGGAGATTCCACCTAGTGTTCGCGGCGCCCAGAGGGTCCCAGAGAGAATCACTGAGGGTACGGAGGCCCCCCGGCTGCCACTGCCTGCATGGTGGGGAATGGGATTGCCATAGATCTCAGAGAGGACTGGGGCTGGGTGAAGCTCCAGAGGCTGGCTCCGCGCCCCGGAGGGGAAGCTCCAGAGTTCTGCCTGGGCAGCAGACAAAACTCTCTGTCTGCTATTAGCGGAGGGGCCACGCGCAGCATCCACAACACCGGGAGGGTCCCAGAGAGGAGAATATCAGGCAGGGCAGCAGCTGACCAGCTACCACTGAAATCAGGATCTCTGGCTATCCCCCAGACAGGGCAAAGGGCTCCCTGAGTTCCTGGGGAACAGGACTGGGGCTGGGTGGAGTTCCAGTGACCCAGCTCCATAGCCTAGGGGAAACCCTACAGGCTCACAGCAGCCTCAGGGAAAGCCCCTGCACAGCACTAGTAGAGAGCACTCATCCGTCAGCCACAAGGCTGGAAGACCCCGGGACAAAAGTAGCATAGCTAGGAGAGCTAACCACAGACTGTAGAAGATGCCAATAGCTCTGCTGTGACCCATAGTGGACAAGTGAGATTTTGTGGGTGCCGACAGTGATGGAGCGGCAAATATAAGTGATCCTACGCCTGGCCGCTGGAAAAGCCCATAACACCGTTGCAGACCCCAAGGAGGGAGCATGTCTAGGTGGGCTGCAACAGTAGGCACCAGCAGCCTGAAGCCCCCCCGTGACGGCCCCCATGGCAGAAGAGGGAATCCAAAGGACCACTGTGACTACGAGGAGGGGCCCAGGCCCAGTTAGCAACTGCGGATAGGGTTCCTGGTTGGTGCAGTATAAACAGCTGCTCCCCCACCACAGCAGCAGAAACAACTGGAAGGAGCAACTAAACTCTATGCGGAGGCACAAATCAACAACATCAAGCAATATGAAAAAATACATTAAATCTCTAGAACAGAAGGAAAATAACAAATACACAGAAAACAATCCCAAAGAAAATGAGATATATAACCTAAATGACGATGACTTCAAAACAGCCATCATTAAAATACTCAATGAGTTAAGAGAGAATTCAGATAGACAACTCAACGAGTTCAGGAGCTATGTCACAAAAGAGTTTGATACGATAAAGAAGAACCAAACAGAAATACTGGAAATGAAGAACACAATAGAGGAGATTAAGAAAAATCTAGATGCACTGAACAGTAGGGCCGATAATATGGAGGAAAGAATTAGCAATTTGGAAGATGGCAATATAGAAATGCTGCAGGCAGAGGAGGAGAGAGAAGTAAGACTAAAAAGAAATGAAGAAACTCTCCGAGAATTATCAGACACAATTAGGAGATGCAATGTAAGGATTATAGGTATACCAGAGGGAGAAGAGAAAGAGAAAGGGGCAGAAAGCCTATTCAAAGAAATAATGGCTGAGAACTTCCCAAATCTGGTGAGAGAGATGGATCTTCAGGTGACAGAAGCCAATAGATCTCCAAACTTTATCAATGCAAGAAGACCAACCCCACGGCATATAGTAGTGAAGCTAGCAAAAGTCAACGACAAGGAGAAAATACTAAGGACAGCCAGGCAAAAGAAACTAACCTACAAAGGAACCTCCATCAGGCTATCAGCAGATTTCTCAGCAGAAACATTACAGGCTAGAAGAGAGTGGAATGATATATTCAAAAATCTGAAGGACAAAAACCTACAGCTGAGAATTCTCTACCCAGTGAAAATATCCTTCAAATATGAAGGAGAAATAAAAACTTTCCCAGATAAACAAAAATTAAGGGAGTTCATTGCCACAAAACTTCCTCTTCAGGAAATCCTCAGGAAAACCCTCATTCCTGAAAAATCAAAAAAAGGAAAGGGGCTACAAAACCAAGAGCAGAGGAGATAAGTAGAAGGACAACAACAGAGAGTAGCAGCTCTTCATCAGAACAGATTAAACCATGGGATGAGAAACAAAGGAAATTGAAGAAAACCGGAAAACAAGACATAAAATGGTCGTGGTAGGCCCCCACATCTCAATAATCACTCTAAATGTAAATGGATTGAACTCCCCAATCAAAAGACACAGAGTGGCAGGATGGATCAAAGAACAAGACCCAACAATATGCTGCCTCCAGGAAACACACCTCAGCCCCAAAGACAAACACAGACTCAGAGTGAAGGGATGGAGAACAATACTCCAAGCTAATAATGAACAAAAGAAAGCAGGTGTCGCTATACTAATATCAGACAAGGTAGACTTCAAAGCAAAACAGATAAAGAAAGACAAAGAGGGACAGTATACAATGATAAAAGGGACTCTCCACCAAGAAGATATAACACTTATAAATATATACGCACACAACACAGGAGCACCAAAATTTGTAAAGCAACTCTTAATAGAACTAAAAGAAGACATCAACAACAATACAATAATAGTAGGGGACCTCAACACACCATTAATACCAATGGACAGAACATCCAGACAGAAAATCAACAAGGAAATAATAGAATTAAATGAAAAATTAGACCAGATGGACTTAATAGATATATATAGAACACTTCATCCAAAAACAGCAGGTTACACATTCTTCTCAAGTGCACAAGGAACATTCTCAAGGATTGACCATATTTTGGGAAACAAAGCAAACATCCATAAATACAAGAGAGTTGAAATAATATCAAGCATCTTTTCTGATCATAATGTTATGAAACTAGAAATCAACTACAAGAAAAAAGCAGAGAAAGGTGCAAAAATGTGGAGACTAAACAACACGCTTCTGAACAAACAATGGATCATTGAAGAAATTAAAGAAGAAATCAAATATTATCTGGAGACAAATGAAAATGAGAACACGACATACCAAATCATTTGGGATGCAGCAAAAGCAGTTCTAAGAGGGAAATTCATCGCAATACAGGCTCACCTCACTAAACAAGAAAAAGCTCACATAAGCAACCTCAAACGACACCCAACAGAACTAGAAAAAGAAGAACAAACAAAGCCCAGAGTCAGTAGAAGGAGGGAAACAATAAAAATAAGAGCAGAAATAAACGATATTGAAACAAAAAAGACAATAGAAAGGATCAATGAAACAAAGAGTTGGTTCTTTGAAAAAATTAACAAAATCGACAAACCTTTAGCCAGACTCACCAAGAAAAGAAGAGAGAAATTGCAAATAAATAAAATTAGGAATGAGAGAGGAGAAATCACAACAGATACCAATGAAATACAAGGGATCATAAGAGAATACTATGAAAAACTATATGCCAACAAATTGAACAACCTGGAAGAAATGGACAAATTCCTAGACTCCTACAATCTCCCCAAACTGAGTCAGGAAGAAATGGAGAATCTGAATAGGCCAATCACAAGTAAGGAAATAGAAACGGTAATCAAAAACCTCCCCCAAAATAAGAGTCCAGGACCAGATGGCTTCTCTGGAGAATTCTACCAAACATTCAAAGAAGACTTAATACCTATTCTTCTCAAACTGTTCCAGAAAATTGAGAAAGATGGAGAACTCCCTAACACATTCTATGAAGCCAACATCACTCTGATCCCCAAACCTGACAAGGACAACACAAAGAAGGAGAACTACAGGCTGATATCACTGATGAACATAGATGCAAAAATCCTCAACAAAATTTTGGCAAACTGAATACAACAATACATCAAAAAGATTATACACCATGATCAAGTGGGATTTATACCAGGGACACAGGGATGGTTCAACATCCACAAGTCAATCAATGTAGTACACTACATCAACAAAATGAAAAACAAAAACCACATGATCATCTCAATAGATGCAGAGAAAGCATTCGACAAGATCCAACATCCATTTATGATAAAAACCCTCAATAAAATGGGTATAGAAGGAAAGTACCTCAACATAATAAAGGCAATATATGACAGACCCACAGCCAACATCATACTCAATGGACAAAAACTGAAAGCCATCCCTCTGAGGACAGGAACAAGACAAGGGTGCCCACTTTCACCACTCCTATTCAACATAGTACTGGAGGTGTTGGCCAGAGCAATTCAGCAGGAAAAAGAAATAAAAGGAATCCAAATAGGTAATGCAGAAGTAAAACTCTCGCTGTTTGCAGATGACATGATCTTATATATAGAAAACCCCAAAGAATCCATAGAAAAACTATTAAAAATAATCAATAACTACAGCAAAGTAGCAGGGTATAAAATCAACATACATAAATCGGTAGCATTTCTATACACTAACAATGAACTAACAGAAAAAGAACTCAAGAACTCAATCCCATTCACAATCACAACGAAAAGAATAAAATACCTTGGGATAAACTTAACCAAGGAAGTGAAGGATCTATACAATGAAAACTACAAGACTTTCTTGAAAGAAATTGACGACGACATAAAGAGATGGAAAGACATTCCATGCACATGGATTGGAAGAATAAACATAGTTAAAATGTCCATACTACCTAAAGCAATCTACAGATTCAATGCTATCCCAATCAGAATCCCAAGAACATTCTTCACAGAAATTGAACAAAGAATCCTAAAATTCATATGGGGCAACAAAAGACCACGAATTGCTAAAGCAATCCTGAGCAAGAAAAACAAAGCCGGCGGAATCACAATCCCCGATTTCAAAACATACTACAAAGCTACAGTGATCAAAACAGCATGGTACTGGTACAAAAACAGGTCCACAGATCAATGGAACATATTTGAAAGCTCAGAGATAAAACCACACATCTATGGACAGCTAATCTTTGACAAAGGAGCAGAGGGCCTACAATGGAGAAAAGAAAGTCTCTTCAACAAATGGTGCTGGGAAAACTGGACAGCCACATGCTAAAGATTGAAAATTGACCATTCTTTTTCACCACACACCAAAATAAACTCAAAATGGATCAAAGACCTAAAGATTAGGCCTGAAACAATAAGTCTTCTAGAAGAGAATATAGGCAGTACACTCTTTGACATCAGTTTCAAAAGAATTTTTTCGGACACTATAACTCCTCAGTTGAGGGAAACAATAGAAAGAATAAACAAATGGGACTTCATCAGACTAAAGAGCTTCTTTAAGGCAAGGGAAAACAGGATTGAAACAAAAAAACAGCTCACTAATTGGGAAAAAATATTTACAAGCCACTTATCCGACAAAGGGTTAATCTCCATAATATACAAAGAACTCACACGGCTTAACAACAAAAAAACAAACAACCCGATCAAAAAATGGGCAGTGGACATGAACAGACATTTCTCAAAAGAAAATATGAATATGGCCAATAGACACATGAAAAGATGTTCATCATCGCTAATCATCAGGGAAATGCAAATCAAAACTACACTAAGATATCACCTTACACCCGTTAGATTGGCAAAAACATCCAAAACCAAGAGCGACAAATGTTGGAGAGGTTGTGGAGAAAAAGGAACCCTCATACACTGTTGGTGGGAATGCAAACTGGTACAGCCACTATGGAAAACAGTATGGAGATTTCTCAAAAAGTTAAAAATAGAAATACCCTATGACCCAGCCATCCCATTACTGGGTATCTATCCTAAGAACCTGAAATCAGAAATCCCAAGAGTCCTTTGCACCCCTATGTTCATCGCAGCATTATTTACAATAGCCAAGACGTGGAACCAACCTACATGCCCAGAAACTGATGACTGCATAAAGAAGATATGGTATATATACACAATGGAATACTACTCAGCCATAAAAAAAGACAAAATTGGCCCATTCACAGCAACGTGGATGGACCTCGAGGGTATTATGTTAAGCGAAATAAGCCAGTCAAAGAAAGACGAACTCTATATGACTCCACTCATAGGTGGAAGTTAGTATATTGACAAGGAGATCTGATCGGTGGTTACCAGGGAAAAGGGGGGGTTGGGGGAGGGCACAAAGGGGGAAGTGGTGTACCCGCAACATGACTAACAAAAATGTACAACTGAAATCTCACAAGGTTGTAATCTATCATAACATTAATAAAAAAAAAAACCATATCTTAGTGCTGAGTCACATAAAACTTTTATCAAGTAACCCCCCAACACTTTTAAATATAAACTGCTGCTGAATAGAAATTCCCAATCCTGTGCTTATACAATTCCGTTTTTGGAACCAAATATACGACCTCACTACTCAACTCTGATTATCGAGTTGTGTCACTTCTCTGGCTCCCAGGTTCCTCATCTGCAACATAAAGACCTTGGATGAGAGGGAGCCTGAGGTCCTTCCAGCTCTTACAGTCCACGGGCCTCATGCTGGTATCAGGCACCTGCTGGGAACCTTGGTCTGTCTGTTTCAAGGTAACACGTTCCAGAGACTGAAAGTGAGCCACCTTCTCTCAGGACACTGTGATCATGTTCATCAGGGCTAGCTCAGGTGAGAATGAGAACCTGCCTCTCTCCAGCCCCTCTGCCTTCCAGCCTAAGAGGTGGCGACGTCCCCGTTTGCACAGGGCAGTAAACCGCCAATAATGGAGTTACATTGCCAGCAGTAGGTCCATAGATTTATGAGTCTATAAAATCATTCACTTTCACTGCTGGAACAATTCAAGTCTCCCAGGTTAATAAGTAATACTGCCTTCACAAACATCAAGTGGAGGACAGAATGGGGGAGTCCCATCTCTATTGCCACACTTCCTAAAAACAGTTCCTTGCCTCTGCAATCCTGCTTCCACCTTCTGCAGTAGCTAGGGCAGCTTCCCTCTCTCTCTCTATGTGTGTGTGTGTGTATATATATATATATATATTTAATCTCAGAATATATATATTCTACTTCTCTGGAGAATCCTGACTGTTACACTTTGCAAAAAGTTTCTTCACTTTCAAATGAATTCACCTTTCCTTTACAGTTGTCTAATATATGGAATACTACACAGCAGTGAAAATGAGGTAGATCTCTACATACAAATATGAGCTTATTCCCAACTCATATTATTGCATGAAAATATCAAGTTTCAGAGTGATACACTTATGTAAATTTTTTTTGCTCCAAAAACTCATAAAATAAAACTATATTTTCCAAGAGAATATCTGTAGGTATGTAAACATCTAGCAAAGGATCTGGAAGCATTCATACCAAACTAACAACGGTAGTTAATTCTGTAAAGGTTGAAAGAAGACCAGGGTGGGGTAAAGTCCTTTCATTTTTACAATGGGAGTGTGTATTGTTTGTGTAATTAAAATTAGTTTTATAAAGAAAATTAATCGAGGAGTTGACCAATGATTGATTTGCAAGAACTGAACTCACCTGACCCATGGTCTTGCCCATCCTTTCATTTCATCCTTCCAGTTCTCCAGGCTCAAAACCTGGGAGTCACCCTTGACTCTCCTTTTTCTGTGGTGCCCCTCCCTAGTCAATGCATCAGGATAGTCTGTTGGCTTTGCCTCCAGTATCCAGCGATTTCTAACCTCCTCCACCACCAGCTCCCATATTTTCTCACCTGTACTATTGTAATGGCTTAACTGGTCTTCCATTTCCCACTTCCACCCCTGCCCCCTCGCTGTCTGTTCTCAATGCAGCAGCCAGAGTGGTCCCATGAAAACCCTGCACCCCTCCCCATTGCCCCTCTAACCTCACCTCTCACTATTCTCCTCCTTTCACTCCCTCACTCTGCTCTGCTCCCTCACTCTGCTCCTTGGCCTCCTTCAACTTGTGGCTCAAATCTCATCTTTTCTGAGCATCTTCTCTGACTACCATATTTAAAATGGACCCCCTGCCCTGTCCACCCTTTCTCACTCTCTGCTTTATTTTTCTTATCATCTCACCTTCTTTTTTTTTTTTTAGGTACTAAAAAAGGAATTTGTTTATTGAGGCAAGAGAATGCAAGCAATATAAAAATCAGAAACTTATCTGGCTTTAATTGACTTCTTTCTCTGCTTGTCGAATGGGAGTTGGATTTCATTTATACTTTTCTAAGGGTCTTGATCTGCTCCTGAAGTCCTTATGCTGGGGAAACCATGGGGCAGATTCCTTCAGCGACCCTTTGGGAGAACTCTTATCTTAGTGGGAGTAATTGCTCAATTCTGCCTACCTCTTTCCCTTCTGCTCCATGTGTACTATAGATAGTCATGCACGCAATGGTGAGCCCAGCAATTAGCAAAAAGAGGCTCTGAAGCCCACTTTCCCATCTCAGCACTGGTTCAGGTCCATCATTATTTTTCCCACAGCAAGAGGATCTTTTTGATTTTCAAAAAAACCAGGGATCTCTTACTTCATGAGTACTCTCAGGAGTACTTTGTTAATTAGCCTTTATCCCCAGCAAATTTGTGAAATATGAACATCATGGTTTCCATGATGTCTTCCATTTGACATGGCATTTTGCTGAGGTCTGTTGAAACCTTGGCCGGGAGGTGCGAGGGGGTCTCTTGGCTAGCTGGGACACGGGGCTAGTCTGTCACCTTCTATGATGCACTATAAATGCATTTATCTTGTTTTTTTAAATCTCCCCAGCACTAGAATTAAAATGCAACAAAGATCAACAGTTATGTCTGTTATGTTAATCAATATATATCCAGCACCTAAAACAATGTTTAGCACACAGCAAACATGCTGTAAATATTTTTTGAATGAATAAAGACTATATTAACCACAAAGTTTCATAAGCGACACTATAATAATGGGGAAAATCCTGTATCAAGACACCATTGAGTAGCTTTTTAATTTTGAGTAAATCACTCAGCCTCAACTTTTTTTTTATTGTGGTAAAAAACACATGAGATTTACTCTTAACAAGTTTGTAATTTTACAGTACAGTATTGTTGACTATAAGCACAATGTTGTACAACAGCTGTCTAGAACTTTTTCATCTTACATGACTGAATCTCTGTACTCATTGGACAGTAACCCCCCATTTCTCCCTGGCCACTCCCCCCAGCACCTGGAAACCACCATTTTATTCTCTGTTTCTATGAGTTTGACTACTGTAGATACCTCATATGAGTAGAATCATGCAGTATTTGTCATTCTGTGACTGGCTTATTTCACTTAGCATAATGTCCTCAAAGTTTATCCATGTAGTGGACTATGACAGAATTTCCTCCTTTTTATGACTGAACAATATTCCATTGTGTGTATATACAACATTTTCTTTATCCATTCATCCACTGATGGACATTTAGGTTGTTTCCACCTCTTGGCTATTGTGAGTAAAGCTATAATGAACATGGGAGTGCAAATAACTCTTTGAGATCTTGCTTTCAATTCTTTTGGATAAACACCCAGAAGGAGGATTGCTGGATCATATGGTAGTTCTATTTTTAGTTTTTTGAGAAACATCCATGCTATTTTCCATAGCAGTTATGCCATTTAACATTCCCATAAACAGTACAGGGTTCCAATTTCTCTACATCCACACCAACACTTGTTATTTTCTGGGCTTTGTTATTATTATTATTATTATATAATAGCAATCAAAATAGGTGTAAGGTGATGTCTCATTGTAGTTTTGGTTTGTGTTTCCCTGATTATTAGTGATGTTGAACACCTTTTCACATACCTTTTGGCCATTTGTATATCTTCTTTGGAGAAATGTCTTTTCAAGTTCTTTGCCAATTTTTAAGTCAGATTAGTTTTTTGTAATTGAGTGGTAGGAGTTCCTTGTATATTTGGGGTATTAACCCGTTATCAGATATAAAAATATTGTCTCCCATTCCACAGGTTGCTCTTTCCCTCTGTTGATTGTTTCCTTTGTTGTGTGGAAAACTTTCAGTTTGATGTAGTCTCACTTGTCTGTTTTGCTTTCATTGCTTGCGCTTTTGGTGTCATACCCATGAAATGATTGCCAAAACCAACATTATGAAGATTTCCCCCTATATTTTCTTCTAGGAGTTTTATAGTTTCAAGCCTCAACTTTATTAGTATTTGTATAGCTCATTCCACATTTCAAAGCACTTTCGTATACATTAAACCCATAAAACAGAAACCCTGGAAGGAAGTCCCTTGGACGTTGGTGCTGAGTTGTGATGACAGGTCCTGAACATTTGGGAGCTTTACTCTGGAGCTCAGGAGAGGGTGAGAACTCTTATCCTAGGACATGTCGTTGGGGGTCATTTGCCTGCCCTCCTACAGCAGAAAGTGCCCAACCATACTGACCTAGCAATGCCTGCTCCCCACAAAGGAGCGTACTATATTCACAGGCTTCCCTGGAAGCCAAAGGCTGGCCCTGTGCAAAGCAGATGGTGGGCAAAAGCCCACCTAGAATTGCATCTGAGTCTCCTCTTGGCAGAGGTGTTGGGAGCCCCTAACTGGGGTCAAGAGAGTATGCCCCTCTGTTGACCGCTGCCTGTCTCATCCTACCTTAGGAGCCACTGTCCACAGAGCTCAGTTCAAGGCTGAGGTTCTTTTGTTCTGAAACTTACAAATCATGCAAATTTCTCTCTGACCTAAGATCGTTGATATTCATTGAACTAAATGCCATCCAAGGAGGCAGGGAGAGCAGAGGACCAGAGAGAACCTTTGGTGTTTGGACCTTAGGCAAGTCACCACCCTTCTCTGAGTCTGGCTTCCTCATCTGCAGATGGAGACAAGACCCTTCACAGGGTTGTGCATGAGGATTAGGGACACAGTAGATACTCAGTACATGAGCCATCACTCCCATTTTGTGTGGAGGATAAAAAGATGAGAGATCCTGATGCCTCTTCCCTTTTTCACATGAAATGGGTAGAAACCCACAATGAAGAACAAGTGCAAAAGGCTGTTCCTCCAACCAGAAAGCCAGAGCTGAGGAGCACAGAACATGGTACAGAATGCCTGGTTTGGCCTTAATTCAGGGATCTTAGAAAGCTCCCTGGTGGGACTGGTGCTGAGCTGGATCTAGGGGGACGGAATGCTCATGAACAGGTGAAGGGAGGGGGGTGATTCGGGGCAGGATCCATGTTGCTGTGTGTGTGTCGGGGGGTATCTCAGGGCAGGATCTATACTGTTGTGGACGGGGTATCTCAGGGCAGCATCTATGCTATTGTGGACGAGGTATCTCAGGGCAGGATCTATGCTATTGTGGAGGGGGTATCTCAGGGCAGAATCTATGCTACTGGGAGGGAGGCGTCAGGGTCGTCATGTGATGGTGTGTGTGGATGTTGCCAGGGAGAACTCTGATGTATCCAAAGCTGGTGAGAGGCCATCAGGAGGTCCCAGGGTTCACCCTGCAGGTAAATAAGCCTCTTAGTAACATCCCACCTGGGACTGTGTTTCTTCTGAGCGCAGATCTGCTCCCCAGTGAGATGCATCCAGGCAGGCATATGTGTGTAGTGGTTGAGGGGTGCAGTGGGGGGTGTGACTAAGATGAAAGCCTGGGGCAGGTAGGTTTCAGAACCTCTGTATGTCCTCTTGATGCAGTGGTAAGGCTCTCCAAGACAGAGGTGCACAGACTCCCGAATACCCTCTGCTCCCAGGGGGTCCCAGCAATGCTGTGAGTGGGGCTGGTGGTGGGAGGCAAGGAGTAGGGCCAGGGGGGAGAAACCAAGGGGGGGGGAGAGAGGGAGAAAGCAGCTCTTCAGCGGCCCCCAGAGACCCTGGATCAGAGGCTGCCTGAGAGCCAGAAGGAACAGTGCCTTGACTGGGGCAGAACTTTGCAGTGAAATGAACATTTTACATTTACATGAAAGGGAGAAGGAGAATTGACTCTTACTGGGTGCTTTCTAAGCGACAGTTTTTTTATACGTAACACAGTGTTCAGTTTAATGTTCCACCAAAATCCTTTAAAAGATGAGTCTGCCACTCACCGAAGTTGAATTTTGGGAGTGTCCACTCAAGCCAGGTACCCTATTTTCATGCTTTCTCTAGGGCTCATTTACGGTCCTCACAGTCAGTGCAAGGTGCATCCTAGGTCAGAATCCAAATCCCTGTATCCCCTAGGCCATGCTGCTTCTTCTGGGCCCTGTGACCTCTGTTTAACCCCTGCCCCAGGTCACAGAGCAGCAAGGGGGCACCCATCTGGCTGCTGCTCCTAGTGTGGAACTGATGCAGTGGAATCACGACCATCATGAAATATTTAGGGGTGCAGGGATTCAAGCAAAAAGGAGCCTACAGACAAGAGTATATCTATATTTTTGGGGAAAAGAGAATTTTTTCCTCCAAACTAGAACAACATCTGCTTCCTATTGTCCCAAAGAGTGAGCAATTTTTCCCTTTTCTTCTTGATAATTTTAATCCGAGCCTTTTTTTTAAAAATCCGAGATCTCTTCTTTGCAATCCCTCTTATGCCCTACCCCCCATTCCTTCTTCCCTTATTTAAAACATCATCCCCTGTCCACCTTTATGCATCTCTTTATTTCCTCTACACCGACGTCTTTTCATCCTTTCCCCTGAGACACGAGCCCGTGCTCTGGACCCTGTATTTAAGGGGTCTTCTCTAAGCCCCAGGATAACCCCATAAGGCAAGTGTCATAGGCCCGCTGGAGGGATCAGGAAACTGGAGCTCAATGTCAGGTGAGTGGAACTGTGGAGGACATCCATTTAGTCATTCCTGGGCACATACAGGCCATGTGGGACACTTGAGGTGCCACAGGTATCCCCTTCCTATCCCACTTGGCTTGCACTTAAAAAGGAGCCACCTGGCAAGGTGAGAAGGTCAGTCCCTCCCCTCCCCCCACTCTCCCCCGCTTTTTGTGTCGCCTTCTGACAACTTGGTAACTGTTTCTTCCACTGCCCGCACTCTCATTGGTCCGCCGCCTCGCATCCCCATTGGCTGTGGGGCCGGCGACGCGCTGTGATTGGTCCGCGCCGCTGTGCCGAGGTCCTAGATCTGTCTCTGGCCCGGGCAGAAGCTGCAGTCCCCGCTTGGGCTGGTGCGCGAGGCCCATGACTGCTGTCACCGCTGTCACCACTGTCAGGGCTTCAGGGGGCCCGCGTGTCCGGGCAGTGTGAACGTCGTATGCAAGGCTGCCCATCTCCTTCCAAGGGTGAGTATCACTTAGCGCTGCGGTTGTGGTGCGCACTCACCTCCAGAAAGGTGCACTTGGCCATGTGGCTGTTTATGTACGTGGGAACTGATTCAAGCCTGTGACTGAACAGGTGAACATTTAGGTCTGGCGCCGGACTTTAATATGAGTGTTTGTATATGTCACTGTGACGATCTATGTATTTCTGAGGATGATTCTGGATTTCTTTTTACATGATCTGATAAGCACAGGGTCAAAGGAAGCTGCCTGCGACCTGCAAAACATTATCTGGCATATTGCATGCATTTTCCTAGAGTTTGCTAAAGAGAATGGATCATTAGAATGTTCTGTGGGGCCCGCCCTGTGGCCGAGTGGTTAAGTTCCCGCGCTCCACTTGACGGCCAAGGGTTTGGTGAGCTCAAATCCTGGGCGCCGACCTACCACCTTTCATCAGGCCATACTGAGGCGGCATCCCACATGGCACACCTAGAAGGACCTACAGCTAGAATATACAACTATGTACTGGGAGGCTTTGGGGAGAAGAAGAAAAAAAAAAGATTGACAACAGATGCTGGCTGAAGTGCCAATCTTTGCTTTGTAGAGCGTTCTTTATTCATAATGTGATGCTTTAAAATGACTGACCCAGGTGCTGACAGGTCACATCCAAGGGTATCATTGCAACCAAAAGCTCTGTCTGAAAAACGCCGACCTAAGCTCCCGTCAGTGATGTCACCATGGACTCTGTTCTTCCCTTCTCCCTGCTCTGCCTCATCTTAAGGCCAGTTTCTCACCTTTTCTCCCCTCTCCATTGTCCCCACCGTGACTGTGATATGGCAGCGGGTAGCAATCAAGCTGTCATTCTGCCTCCTCTACATCAGGTAAGAGAGAGAAAGATTCCCTGTGGCTCTTTCTTATGGGTCAAAGAATAACTTTTCCAGAAATTTCCACCATACCTCTCCTGCCCTCTCATTGGCCAGAATTGGCTAGATTGCCAGATTCTTGAGCCAATGACTGGCATAACTGAGATAGGATTACGTTTGGACAAATCAGGCCCAATCCCTGAGAGGAGTTTAGTTCCCACCCCAAAGAACATGCCTGCCACTTGGTGAAGAGAGGGGAACACACGGGGAGGAGGCTGCTGCGTCCCCTCCACTGTGAACGCGCTCTCAGAGTTCACGCTGTAAGAATGGCCATGGTTGGCAAGCAGAGCATCGGCTGGGGTTAGCAGTCCCTCAGTGCTGAGATCCACGTGGGCCCCTCACCTGCTCTTCCAGAATCAGGACAGCCTCAGAAGCCTGCAGCTCCCACACGGTGCATCTGCCCTGGCTTCTCTAGCCCAGGGGCAGGCAGTTCTTCGCTCTCTGTGCCCGTCCTGCGCTTTGCGGGACATTTAGCAGCCATGGCCTCCACCAGGTCCAGCCCTGGAACACCCTATCCCCTGGGAAGTTTCCCCGCCATCAGGGCCCCAGCCTGGAGAACAATGGGAAGTCAGTCACCAAGTCCAGTCCTTCCAGTTCACAGACGAGGCCTAGCAAGAAGGGTGGCTTGTCCAGGGTTCCCAGTCTCTGCTTCAGGTGTGGTATCTCCTTCATCGTAGATGTTTCAAATCCCTTTGCCCTTTAGGCACCTGTTTATGGTCAGCCCTCTGCAATCTCCTGTGACGCTGCTCAAGTGGAGTTTAGTGCCTGGCTAGTGCCCCAGACCCCCCGAATCAGAGTCCCTGAGGGGCTGGCTCAGAATCTGCGCTTTAATAAGCTCCCCAGGTGACCAAGCATGTGGGCCAGAGTGGAGGGAACTCTCAGTGCAGATACGCACCAGTCAGCCAGCTACCACTCATGTCCCCTCCCACCCACAGTGGTCACTCTACCAGACTGGTTTCTCATCTGTTTGTCCACTAGTGTTGGGTCCTCCATGACAGGACCTGAGCTCCCCTCATAATGGTCCAAGCAGGGCCAGACGGCCAGCAGCTGAAGACCCTATACCCGAGGCACACACCAGCCAGCCTAGACATCCTTGTAGCCCATGGATCCTGGCCCTGGAGTCTCCCAACAAAGAAAGCCAAAGGAGAACACACGCCCAGTGCGCGAACCACTCAGTGAAACTGCAAACTGACCGCGCGTGCGTGAGTGTGCAATCATGAACCTGTCCTTAAAGAAGAGCAGAGCTGAAGAGAAACCCCCCGAATCCAATGTCCCTAAGTCATGGAAGTGGCTTCTCTGGGCTTTTGCAGGAAGGGCTATGGGCTCATGCTCTGCTGGTGTTGAGGGGAGCTGGCAGCAGAGGTCCTCAGCTGTGCCCAAAGCAGGGCTCTACCCTCACACCGTCCCCAGCCTTAGGCTGACCCGGGGCTGGTGAAAAGGTGAGGGCACAGAGAACACTGTGCCCAGGGTGGGGACAGAGCCATGGTGGCCCTGCTGTGGCCTCTACACGGGCTGCAGGGAAACCTCGGTAGATCCTGGTCCACCTGGGGAGGTTGTGCTGTGGAGCAGTTATTCGGGCAGCCCCTGGACTTGGATCAGGCCTGCCCAGGAGGCACCTGGACGGTGCCCTTCAGTGCTGGGAGGTGCGCGGCCCCATCAGTGGGCTGGGCGCTCCAGAAGGGCCCAGCAGCCTGGCCGTGCCCCTCCGGGCTGGCTTGGAAGTGCGGTTTGCACAGGTGAGGACAGTGTGTCGCCTGCACCTTTGGTGGGCTGATTGGTTGAGGGCAGGAGTTTAGGTCCTGGTCCCTGCCTCGGGCCTGCCGGGGAGGAACATGGAGCTGATGGGCTTCTGGGCTGATGGACACAAGAGCTAAGGCCTTTCAGTGACCCCTTTCCAGATCCTCTTTGAGGTGACCAAACAGATGTCAAAAAGAAGGACACCTGAAAATATCCAGAAGTCAGGAGGGGGCCAATTCACACGGCCAGAGTCCCAAGGGATTCAGTGCAGGGGAAGCAAATTGTGAGAAGACACGCAGGGCAGATATGAGGCCTCCAGGAAAAAAGCAGAGTGTCCCAGGTGAGGGGAGAGAGAGACCCTGAGGAAGCTGCCAGAATGTGCCAGAACCTGCCAGCTCAGGGCCAGAGAACTCCCTCTCTTCAGAGTGGCTGCCTCTGTAAATGGGGTGCCAGACAAAATAAAGCATGCCCAGTTAAAATTTTAATATAAGAATCTCCCATGCAAAATTACTCGTTCTTTATGTAAAAGTCAAATTTAACTAAGCATCCTATTTTTTATTTCCTAAATCTTGCAATCCCAAATGTATATGAAACCCTGTGGAATATTTCTTATTCTTCTACAAATTAAAGACAAGCAGGACTGAAAAATATCTAAATAGCAAGATTCCAAAATTGGGAATATGTGATAAAATACACCTAGAGAAATGACTGGAGGAAATAGATCAATATGTCAACACTGTGCATCTCTGGGCGGAATTGTTTCTCAGTGATGTTATTTTCTTTATCTGTTTTTATTTCCCAACATTTCCACTATAAGCATGCGTTTCTTTTCTCAAGCAGGTGGTGTCCATAGTAGCTGGCACATTTGAGCCATTACTGTGAGCTGGGGCTTCACATAAAGCATGTCGTTCCTGCAGCGTCGCCGTGGGGTGGCACTGCTGTGATTCTCCTTCATGGAGGAGGATTTGAGAAACTAAGTCACTTGTCCGAGGTCACACAGCTTAGTGAGCGGCAGGGCTGAGAGTTGGCTCACCTGCAGCCTGACTCCAGAACGCCCCCATCCTCTAAATTCTGCTGCTCTGGCATGAAACTGCTAGATGGTGGATCCTGAGCTCAGATGGTCTCTGTACCTCGGGTGGTGTGGATGAGCCCTTTGCCAGTGTGAACTGAGGCTCAGCTCTGGCTGTTGCATCTTGCACCTGAGCTCCCACCTTCTTTAGAAAGAGGACGCTGCAGTCCACAGGGCTTCCTTGTCCCTCTCGGCCACCTCCGGGGTTTGCAGTTTGTTCTGGGCGGGCAAGAGCTTAATGTGTACACCCTGGGAAGGTCAATACCAGAGACCCTGGATGTGGGCCCCAGCTTTAACATGCCCATCTTTCG
Organism: Equus asinus; assembly: GCF_041296235.1. Lineage (NCBI taxonomy): Eukaryota > Metazoa > Chordata > Mammalia > Perissodactyla > Equidae > Equus > Equus asinus. The sequence goes on along the minus strand of NC_091790.1, from coordinate 189,148,084 downwards.
GGGATGAGGGCTGAAGAGAGAGCCTTTGTACTCCTCTCTGCCCCAGCAGCCCAGAGCAAGCGCCAAACCTAGAGCTATTTCTGACACACGAAGTTCCATGCTTTCTTTCAGATCCTTTTTGAAGATGCTTTTGATGTGGCAAGTTTCCTGGACAAAAGTGAGGCTCCAAGTACCTCTAGCTCCAGGTGAGGAAGGAGGTGTGAGACAGTGTGTGTGTGTGTGATGGTGTGCGGATGAATGTGTGAGTGTGTGCGTGTGTACCCCTGCTGGATGTTTAGGAGCCTCTCCCCGGCAGCCCCCCAGACGGGCGCATAATTGAGTGGCATTTCTTGGAGACCCACTTTTCTCTGGGATGCGAAGGGCGCTGCAGGCCCGAGGATTGTGCCGTCGCCCTGGGGATGAGATTGTCTGGGGCTCCATCAGAGCAGAAAATTCTTCCATCCTGGCCCAGGGCTGAGACACAACAGGCTGTCAGCTCTGAATTGTTCACATTGCGCTGTTTTCCCAGGGTGAGGTGGCTGAGGGCCGTTATGGCGTCGGTCTAGTCTGAGAGGTGGGCAGGGGCTCTGGGGTGTGGAGAACCTGGGCTGACATGAAAATAGGCCTGTGCCCTGAGCTTAGGGGGGTCTCTGAGCTGCATAGGGGGAGAAGCGGCTTTTCCTGGTGCTGATGGCATGGATGTGGGAGGAGGGGGGAGGGGATGGCTGACCCCGTGAAGTGAGGAGACACCAAACAGGATCTGGGGGGACTTTAAAACAAGCAGCTTGACTCAATCTGAATGCTGGGGTGTTTTCTTAGGCAGAACCAGTGTAGGATGAATTTCCCTCACTGCTTTGAAAAGCTGTGGTCTTACAGCCTGAAGGACCAGGCCCTTCAGAGACCTGTGCTGGTGTCACGGCTAAAATGTCCTCATGACCCCAGCGAATGTCTCCATTCTCCCCTGAGGCCGGGCACCTCAGCTGTCCCTGGGAACCTGGCCTCCCGCAGGCATATCAGACATCGGTTTTTGTTCCTCTGCTCCACCTGCTCCACCTCGGCATGGACAGACTTGTCCAAAATCTCCAAACGACTTTACGCGGTGCCTCAAGCTCTTCTCAGCTGTGCGTGGAGCTTGGTTTGGCTGAAACTGGCTGGAGGCAGACGTTCCTGGTTCTCAGCTGGGCTCAGGTGCTGGGACAACTTTGTGGAGAAGCTGCCAAAGTGTACTTGCCAAGCCATATCTGGAACCCCTTACTCCGCTGGTGGATCAAAAAACAACCTATTAAAATTTTTGGCTACTTTCCCTAGAAAAGGCAGGGGCTGCTGCCAGAGGGCTCCTCAGCTGACTGTGGGACCTCCCTCCAGGGGGAAGTGAGGTCAAAATGCTGGCTGTCCTGGCACGACTCCCAGCTCCTCTGCTCTGTGGCCCTGGTTGTTGGCATCCCCTCTCGTCCCAGGAAGGCAGAGGAAAAGGACTCTGCAAAGCAGGCCTCTCTCTGTGTCAGAGCTGGAGCTCCTGTTAGATCTGCTGAGTGGACGCACCTCCAGGCACCGGACTCAGACGTGCAGTGTGCCCCCTGAGCTGCCTCAGCAGCCACAGGAGACAGCGCTGTACCAGGTTGACTCTGAGGTGGAGAGGAAATCCTGCTCCCTTGTTCCAGAGGCCACAGTTCAGAACACTGAATTAGGACACAAGAGCCCGTCTCCCTAAAGTCTCGCTTTCCCAGCAGGTTCCAGACATGACATTGGAACTGAGGCAGTGAAGACCTTCCAGGAGGGCTCCTGGCTATCCAAGGATTCAACTGGGTGTTGAAAAGGGCTTGGTTCACACTGTAATCCAAACATGTTAGGGGCACAAGCAGAGGAGAGATGAGGATTCTAAATATTTGCCGTTTCTTCTTACTTTCTGTTGTCAGTTCAATATTTGCCAGCTGCACCCCAGAAAATCCAGAGGAGAAGTTTCAGCTCTATATGCAGATCCTCGATTTTTTTAAAGGCCTTTGCTGTGTTAACACTCAGTTCAAACAGGTAGGATAGAGCAGAGTGCAATGAGACCTCCGCTCACCTCCCTTAGGATGGTCCCTAGCTGGACCTCACCCAGATCACATCACCAGGAGCCACTGGGGTTGGGGGACATTCTTTCCTTCTCTCTGGCCTGCTCCATGGATGGCCGACTTCAGCCTGATGCATCCTGTGGCATGGAAGATGACTGGGGAAACTGAGGGAAGAGACACAGGGATGCTCTTCAGGGCAGACTTGAGACTGGGAGCCCCTTAAAGTAGAGACCCGACGCCAGGGGCCTGACTCTTGGCAGGCATTCCTAAGTGTTGTGTAATTCCTTGATGCCTTTCCAAGAAGCCGAACTGTTTCTTCCTTTTCTGAGACCCTGGGGTAATATTTGCTGTCAGCTTTTGAAGGATGTTCATTTTTGATTCCATAAGCCGACTGTGCAGCTTGTGGTGACATAAGTCCTGAGGGTCTTGGTTAGAAGGTTACTTCCTGGATGCTTTCATGGGGGTCGGGGTTATGCCTGAGCCGACAAGCGGACAGGAACTTTCTGACTTGTAGCCATGGATTTTTTCACTAATTTAGCAAAACTACAACTGTTTATTTAAAAAGGTAAGTGATAAAAATGAAAATGTCTAAAATCATTAGGACAGCTTTTCAATAGGCTGAGGAAGATGTGGCCCTCTTCCCGCTAATCCCTCATGGTCCTCAGCAGAGACCACCAGGGCGAATCTCCTTTGGAGCCAAGGGCCCCTCCCTGTGCTGTGTCCTCCTCCCTCCAATCCTTGGCCACCCCTCCCTCACCACTGCGTCCCTCTTTCTCTGGGACACAGTGAAGTCAGTCCACTTTCCCAAGGCCTTGAGAACAGATTGCCGGGACCCTCTTAGCTGTCCCTGCTTCCTGTTTCCACATGGGGCAGAGGAGGAAGAACAAGCCGGGATTGGCATATCCATATAGAGCAGAGGTGCTCCAGCTTGCACCACTTGGGAGCTTATGGAAATGCAGAATCCTGATGCCCCAGAAGCCAGATTCTCTTTCAGGGCTGCGAGATGGGGCCTCAGGAATCTACATTTTGAATAAGCTGTCCGAGAGGTTCTGCTGCAGGAGGCCTCGGGCTTTGATAGCCACTGTTGGAAAGAGCGAGATTTCCTTCTCCTCCCCATTCGCCTGGCTCTGTCAGCTCCATGGGAGGTGGTGGATGAAACCAGTGAGCACCTGTATTGCCCTCCTGGGGCTCTAATAAATAAATAACCACAAACTTGGTGGCTTAAAATAACAAAAATTGATTCTCTTATAGTTTTGGAGGCCAGAGGGCCAAATTAAGGTGTTGGCAGGGCCGTGCCATCTCTGAAAGCTCTAGGGGAAAATGCTTCCTGCCTTTTCCTAGCTTCGGGTGGCTCCCAGCAATCCCTGCGTTCCCTGACTTGTAGATGAGTCACTCCAGTCACTGCATTGTCTTCTCTGTGTGTCTCTGTCCCTTTCATCTTCTTATAACAACACTAGTCATTTGGATTGAAGGACCCCCTAAATCCAGGATTATTTCTTCTTGACACCTTAACTAATTACATCTGCAAAGACTCTATTTCCAAATGAGGTTCCAGGTGGACATGAATTTGGGGGAACACTATCCAACACACTTCAACACCCAATGCCAGTGAACACTTCTCACAGCCCATTGATTTCACAAATCTGCAGCTTAAACATGCCTCAGACACCATTTTCAGGGGCTTAAGGAGGTGGAGCACTTTGAACGACATCCAAGCCCTTTGAGTGACAGAGACTTGAGTGCATGGTTCCCTGGAAGGATGCTTGGCCTCCTGGCACCCCCCTATGCTCTGACTCCCTCCTTTCTCAACCTTTGCTGTTGCCTTCACCCTGGACAAGGGGCCCGGGTGATTGTGCCAGAGACCACCTAATCTCCACTCTTGGAGACTCTGGCTCCCCCTGCACCCCACCTGCACTCGTAGAGCACAGTAAGTGAGGCTTGTTCTCCAGAGCTGGAAAGGCTTCATTCGCAGGGTCATCCCCTAATCTGGCCATCACCCTTGGGACCAGGTCCTGCATTCAAGAGGTGGTTGACTAGGATTAGGGATGCTTCCCAAGGCACAAGAGGATCAACCCTTGACCAGCAGGGCTAACAAATTACAGGGGTCATTTTCTACTTGGCTGGGGAGAGATAGGAAGAGCAAAAACCCTGGAAAATACTTTTAGGGGAAGAGGGAATGGGAAGTCAGAGAGGTTGCCCTGGTCATCATAAAGGGAATGAGAAACCTTGCTGAACAACCATAACACTGCTTCTTAAAAATGTTATCTCCTAACAGCTAACCCAGGTACATGGTTTACAATTTGAAAGTTGCCAAAAAATGTACAAAGACTGTCCAACCAGCTTCCCTTGGTTACTTCCCCATTCCCTTCCCCAAAGGCAACTACCATTACCAGTTTCTTATACAGCCATCGAGAGAGAGGCTACAGACATTCTTATATTCTTTCAAATACAAATGGTAGCCTCCTCTGTACACGGCTTTGTACCTTGCCCTTTTTAATAGTACATCCCACAGAGAGAGATCAATCTCATTCCTTTTTTAGAAACAGCTGCACGGTGCTCCATCAGTAGGTGCACCATGGTGTAATTCACCGTCACCTATTAATGGACATTTGGATAAAGCTTTAAGATTTCCCCCGTCTCTCTTATGGGGTCCTGGAAATCCCCAGGGTAGGAAAGAAGCCAGTTCTGCTGTATCCAGGAAATGCCTCTCTGGAGCTTCTAGAGCATGGAGTTGAGTGAAATGGAAGTGGGGCCTTCCCTCCTGTGGCCCTTACCTGGCTGGAAGCTAGAGAAGAAGATATAGCTGAAGAAACATGGAGTAGGGACTAAGGGAGCAGGGCGCACCTGAGACGGTGGGGCCTTCTCCTCTGCCTGGGGCCTGGAGTCCTTAAATAGAAATTCAATCCTCTTCCACCCTGTGTTTTGCAGGAACCAGATCTTCCCATGGATGATGAGATGATAATGTTGAGGTGCATGGAGACCTTTGACGATGAAGGTTTGTAATGCAGGAGGACTGGGACGGGGAGGAATGAATGAGGGTGGGCAGTTTCCAAGTTTGAATGACAGCAGCCAAGGTTGCACCTGCCTCAGCCTCTGGGAAGTTTGGAGTGGGATGTATCAAAGCATTTTGATGGTTCTAGTTTCTGCTTATTATAAAGTAATTAAAAGTAGCTTGGGCCCGTGTCAGTCTTTCCCGGTTGTTTGATATCAGAGGCTGGCCTGCTGCAGGGCACACTGCTGCTCTCACTGAGCTCCTATTCAGGGGTTCTGAGTACAGCTGAGGCCCAGGCCACTGGCCTTTCAGAAAGAGGACAAGTTGGATCTGTCCCTGGAGATGCCATAACATTGGCTACTTGTAGCACACCCTGGGTTCAGGACATTGTTCTGATGGGTTCTAGAGAGTTCTGGAGGCCACCCACTCATCCCGCATGTTCTGGGAGCACAGGAATGGTGCTTATCTCAACACTGTCCTACAGGACATCAGGGTAGAACCAGCACCATCTGCTTCTTGTGGTAATAAAGACTGTTGTTGGAGTCCAAGCCAGATTCCACAGTGTTCTGAGTACTTTCTGGGGAGGTTCCTGGGCAAAGAGTGTATAATGTCCCTGGGCATGCACACTGGATGTGATAGTTAATTCTGTGTGTTAACATGGGCAGGACACTGTACCCAGATATTTGGTGAAACATTGTTCTAGATGTTTCCAGGAAGGTATTTTTGGATGAGATTAACATTTAAATCAGTAGACTTTGAGTAAGGCAGATTATCCACTATGTGGGTGGGCCTCATCCCATCAGTCAAAGGACTGAATATACCAAAAGACTGACCTCCCTGGAGGAAGAGGGAAATCTGCCAGTGACTGCCTTCAGACTCGAACTGCAACTCTTCCCAACCTGCCAGCCTACCCTGCAGATTTTGGATACATGTACACACACACACATCCTACATTGTATCAGCTCTGTTTCTTTAGAGAACACTGACTAGTCCACTGAGTGTACAGAGAGAATGGGTTTGCCTGGCTCCTTGTGGTTTACATATCATTACAGCAGTGGCTCCCCTCCAATGAAGGCCTCCAAAATACCTTGACTGTTTCATCTCCCTGTGAGAACCTGGCATGGAGGTTAAGTGTTAGGATCCAAACTCAGTCTGTCTGACACCACAGCCCCAGCTCTCACTGCAGCAACCTATGAGGCACAAGCTGAGCGACTCCCAAGGACTCCCCCTGAGGATATGCAGAGCTCCAAGCATTGCCAGCACTTCACTGTCTAAATCAGGGGCAAGTTGGGGCTTTCTATGCAGCTGGGCAGGCAGGGCCTTTATGCTTGGGAGTTGTCTGAATTTGTTTTGGGAAGAAAAGAAACAGGAGTGCTCATGGTACCAGTGCTCAGGCCAGCCACCCCCAGCAACTCAGCAAGCCAGGAATAAACCAGCATGTAGGAAAGAAGAAATGTGTTGTTACAGAGGTGTCTGCACACAGGAGGCCTTTAAGGAACATGTAAAGGGTCTGAATAGCCCCTCCCTCATTCCACCCACCCCCAGCCTGATCCTATTTAGTCTAAGGCTGTGACTTGATTCCAAGAGCAGTAGGTGCCAGTGGGCCCCTGGTCAGAGTGGACCTCAGCAATTGCTGTGTCCTTTCTCCCCACAGCCAGGTACTAGGAGTGTTGTCTCCACCTTCACTCCTCAGCCCCAATTGCCCTCTCCTTCCCTCCCCATCTCCTGCAGGGCACATAGCATATTGGCAGAGCCTGGGATGAATCCGTTGCATCAAATTACTCTCAGATGGTCTTCATTTTCCCTTCCTCCCCACCAAGGACTCTTCCTATATCAGTCAGGTATCTTCCTCTATCTTGACTGATGGTGTCTTCCTGTATCAGCCACTACTACATCTGTCAGAGAAACAGAATCAATAGGATAGATACAGGTATAGGTGTAGGTATAGAGATTTATTTTAAGGAATTGGTTCACACAATTTTGGAGACTACAAATCTGAAATTTGTAGGGTATATCAGCAGGCTGGAAACTCAGACAGGAGTTGATGCTATGGTCTTGAAGCCTGTTAAAATAATTAAACAAGGAGACCATTAGGTTGAGAGGGCTCAGATCCTTGGTAGCCTACATAAACAAACAGAAACGTAAGCCAGAATCAATGCATTTGAATCCAAGAAAGTGAAATTTAAGAACAACCCATCACAGAGTGATGTCAGCATCATGACAGAGTGAGTCATTCCCTTTGTTTCTCCCCTCTAAATTACAACTAAATGGATACTCACTAACTAGCAGGAGATTTCCTTACACAATACAACAGGACATCTGAAAGACCACGTGGCTATATACATCTGAAGGCAAGTGGACTGGATCGACAAGGAGCAGTGGATCTAGGTAAGCAGATTCCTCTCCTTCCCCAGTGGCAGCAATCCAGGTCACAGATCCTCACATAGCAGTCCGCATGACTATGAGTGGAGGCTGGGGCAGACTGGTCCACACAGGAACACATTCAGAGTGGTAGCCCAGTCCACAGAAGCACCCACCTACCCGTGCAAATACTCCTCACCAAGTGGCAGCTCAGCCCCCACAAAGGCACCCCACCCACTGATCGCAGTGGCCCTGCCATATGAGTGCAAACCCCCAATCAACTGCAGCCAGTCCGTGCACATGCAGAGTGGCCCAACCAGCATAACTACCAGTGGACAGGGTGGTATCAGAAAACACAGCTCCTCCCCACCACCCCCACCAGTGGTGGCAGGTGGAATATGTGACCTGATACTACCAGAAATGCACTGGCAGAGGATCAATTCATTGAACGCCATGAAGAACTACAGTAACACTGCAGAACAGAAGGAAAATGGCACATCTACAGAAACCAAACTTGAAGTCTTGGAAGATTACAATCTAAATGACAGAGAATTCAAAATAGTTCTCATAAAGTAACTCAATGAGTTACAAGAAAACAGAAAAAAAGTTCAATGAGCTCAGGAATAAAATTAATAACAGAAGGAATACTTCACCAAAGAGATTGAAGCCCTAAAAAAAATCATACAGAAATTCTGGAAAGGAAGAACACAACTAATGAGATAAAAAAATGATATAGAAACCATAAAAAGTGGAGCAGACCTTATGGAGGACAAAATTAGTGACTTAGAAGATAGAAATATAGAAATGCTTCAGGTGGAGGAGGAGAAAGAACTAAGAGTTTTTAAAAATGAAGAAATTTTTTGAGAAATATCTGACTGAATTAGGAAAAGTAACAAAAAGATTAAAGGTATCCCAGAGGGAGAAGGGAGCAGAGAGCTAGTTCAAAGAAATAATAGCTGAGATCTTCCCAAACCTGGGGAAGGAACTAGACTTACAAGTTTATGAAGCTAGTAGAATTCCTAATTAAATCGATGCAAAAAGACCTTCTCCAAGGTATATAATATAAAACTGTCAAAAGTCAATGACAAAGATAAAAATATTAAGGGCAGCAAGGCAGAAGAAAATAGCATACAAGGAGCCCTTATCAGGCTTTTACCAGATTTCTGAGCAGAAACGTTTCAGGCTAGGAGAGAATGGAATGATATGTTCAAAATACTGAAAGACAAAACCTTTCAGCCAACAATACTCTATCCAGCAAAATTATGCTTCAGATAGGATGGAGAAGTAAAAGCTTTCCCAGATTAACAAAAGCTGAGGGAGTTCATTGCCACTAGACTTGTCTTACAAGAAGTGATGAAGGGAGCCCTCCTACCTGAAACAAAAAGGCAAAGGTTTACAAAGCTCTGAGTGAGGAGATAAATAGACAGGCAAAATCAGAAAATTGCAGCTGTCTATCAGAACAGGTTATCCAACACTTGATTATAACATAAAAGATATGAGAGGAAAGCATTAAAAATAATTATAAATACTTCAATTTAGTCACAAACTCACAACACAAAACAGCATAGTTATGACAACAATAACAAAAAAGGGGAAGAGGAAAGGGATGGAACATGCTTAAGCTAATGGAGATAAGAGGTTATCAGAAAATGGACTATCTGATCTATGAGATCTTTGATACAAACCTCATGGTAACCACTACACAAAAAATCAGAGCAGAGCCACAAATCATAAATAAAGAGGACCATCATAAAAAAACCACCAAACTGAAAGGGCAGTCAGAAATATGAGGGAAAGCAATGGAAATATAGAAAAACCAGAAAACAAGAGAAAAAATGGCATTATGAAGACCTTATATATCAGTAGTCACTTTAAATGGCAATTTATTGAATTCTCCAATCAAAAGACACAGAGTAGCTGATGGATTAAAAAACATGCTGCCTCCAGGAAACACATCTCAGCTCTAAAGAGGAACATAGGCTCAGAGTAAAGGGATAGAATATGATACCCCAAGAAAATTGCAAGCAAAAGAAAGCAGGTGTTACCATACTTGTATCAGACAAATCAGACTTCAAGGTAAAGAAGATAATGAGAGAGGGCTGGCCCCATGGCTGAGAAGTTAAGTTTGCATGCTCCACTTCAGCAGCACAGGGTTTGCCAGTTCAGATCCCAGGTGTGGACCTATACACCACCCATCAGACCATGCTGTGGTGGCATCCCACGTGGAGGAACTAGAATGACCTACAACTGGGATATACAACTATGTGTTGGGATGCTGGGGAGAAAAAATGAAGAAAAAAGAGGAAACATTGGCAATAGATGTTAGCTCTGGGCCAATCTTCCTCATAAAAAAAACATTAAAAAATTAAAAGAAAAAAGATAATGAGAGACAAAGAGTGGCAGTATATAGTGATAAAAGGGACACTCCACCAAGAGGATATAACACTTATGAATATATATGCACCTAACACAGGAGCTCCAAAGTATAGAAAGCAACTATTAACAGACCTAAAGGGAGAAATTGACAGCAGCATGCTAATAGTGGGTGTTCTAAATACCCTATTTATTTTAATGGACAGATCATCCAGACAGAAAGTCAATAAGGAAACAGTGGCCTTAAAGGAAACACTAGACCAGATGGACTTCATAGATATATATATAGAACTTTCCATTCCCCAAACTGCAGAATACACCTTCTTCTCAAGTGCACATGGAACATTCTCAAAATAGATCATATATTGGGAAACAAGGCAAGCCCTAATAAATTCAAGAAGACTGAAATCATACCAAACATCTTTTCTAGCCACAATGCTATGAAACTCAAAATCAACTACAAGAAAAAAGTTTGGAATGTCAAAAATATGTGGAGACCAAACAATATGATACTGAACAACCATTGGATTAATGAAGAAATCAGCGGAGAAATGAAAAAAATACCTGGAGACAAATGAAAATAAAAACACAACATACTGACTCTCATGAGATGCAGCAAAAGCAGTACTAAGAAGGAAATTTATAGCAATAGAGGTCCACCTCAACAAACAAGAAAAATCTTAAAAAAGTAATCTTAAATTACTCCTAACAGAACTAGAAAAAGAAGAAGAAACACAGGCTATAGTCAGCAGAAGGAGGGAAACAATAAAAATTAGAGCAGAAATAAATGAAATAGAGACAAAATAAATTAGAAAGGATCAGTGAAACTAAGAGCTGGTTCTTTGAGAAGAAAAAGCTGAAAAACCCTCAGCTAGACTCATTAAGAAAAGAAGAGAGAAGTCTCAAATTAATAAAATTAGAAATGAAAGAGGAAAAATTACAAATAAATAAAATTAGAAGTGAAAGAGGACAAATTACAATGGATACCTCAGAAATACAAAGAATTATAAGCGAATACTGTGAAAAACTATTTGCCAACAAATTGGATAATGTAGAAGAAACATACAAATTCTTAGACTCATAAAACCTCTGAAAACGGAATCAAGAAGAAATGGAGAATCTGAATAGACCAATCACAACCAAGGAGATTGAAACAATAATCAAAAACCACCCCAAAACAAAAGTCCAGGACCAGATGGCTTCTTTGGAGAATTCTACCAAACATTCAAAGACGACTTAACACCTATTTTTCTAAAATTATTGCAAAAAATCGAAGAAGACAGGACACTCTAATTCATTCTATGAGGACAACATTATCCTGATACCAAAACCAGACAAGGACTACACAAAAAATGAAAATTACAGACCAATATCACTGGTCAACATGAGGCAAAAATCCTCAACAAAATGTTAGCAAATTGAGGGCCAGCCCGGTGGTGTAGAGGTTAAGTTCGCGCACTTTGCTTTGGCAGCCTGGAGTTTGTGGGTTTAGATCCCAGGTGCGGACACACACACTGCTCATCAAGCCAAGCTGTGGCAGTGTACCACATTCAAAATAGAGGAAGATTGGCACAGATGGTAGCTCGGGGACAATCTTCCTCACCAAAAAAAAAAAAAAAAACAGCAAATCAAATACAGCAATACATTAAAAGGATCATACACCATGATCAAGAGGGATTTATATCAGGGACACAGGAATGGTTCAACATCTTCGAATCAATCAATCTGATATACCACATTAACAAAATGAAGAATAAAAATCACATGATCATCTCAATAGATGCAATGAAAGCATTTGACAAGATCCAACATCAATTTATGATAAGAACTCTCAATAAAATGGGTATAGAAGGAAAATACCTCAACATGATAAAGACCATATATGATGATCCCACAGCCGACACCATACTTAATGGTGAAAAACTGAAAGCCATCCCTCTGAGAACAGGAACAAGACAAGGGTGCCCACTCTCTCCACTCCTATTCAACGTAGTACTGGAGGTTTTGACTAGAACAATTAGGCAAGAAAAAGAAATAAAGGTATTCAAATTGGAAAGGAAGAAGTAAAACTCTTGCTGTTTGCAGAGGACATTATTCTATACATATAGAAAACCCTAAAGAATTCACTAGAAAACTATGAGAAATAATCTACAACTACAGAAAAGTTGCAGGGTACAAAATCAACTTATAAACATCAGTTACCTTTCTATACTCTAATAACCAACTAGCAGAAAGAGAAGTCAAGAATACAATCCCATTTACAATTACAGCAAAAAGAATAAAATATCTAGGAACAAATTTAACCAAGGAGGTGGATCAATTTAACCAAAGACCTATACACTGAAAACTATAAGACATTATTGAAAGAAATGCAAGAAGACATAAAGAAATTGAAAGATGTTCTGTGCTGATGGATTGGAAGAATAAACATAGTTAAAATGTCCATATTACCTAAAGCAATCTACAGATTCAATGCAATACCAATCAGAATCCCAATGACATTCTTCACAGAAATAGAACAAAGAATTATAAAATTTATATGGAAAAACAAAAGACCCTGAATAGTCAAAGCAATCCTGAGAAAAATGAACAAACCTTGAGGCATCCCAATCCCTGACTTTGATATATACCACAAAGCTGTAGTAATCAAACAGCATGGTACTGGCAGAAAAACAGACACAAAGATCAATGGAACAGAATTAAAAGCCCAGAAATCAAACTGTGCATTTATGGACAGCTAATCTTTGACAAAGGAGCCAAGAACATACAACAGAGAAAGGGAAGACTCTTCAATAAATGGTGTTAGGAAAACTGAACTGCCACATGCAAAATAATGAAAGTAGACAATTATCTTACACCATACACAAAAATTAACTCAAAATGGATTAAAGACTTGAAGGTAGGACATGAAACCATAAAACTCCTAGAAGAAGATATAGGAGGTACACTCTTTGACATTAGTCTTAGCAGTGTCTTTTCGAATACCATGTTTACTTAGTCAAGGGAAAGAAAAGAAAAACTAAACAAATGGGACTACATCAGACTAAAAAGCTTCTGCAAGGCAAAGGAAACAAGGATCGAAATCAAAAGACAACCCACCAACCAGGAGAAAATATTTGCAAATCATATATCTGTCAAGGGGTTAATTTCCAAAATATATAAAGAATTCATACAACACAACAACAACAAAAAAACCCCAAACAACCTGATCAAAAAATGACCAAGTGATCCGAACAGATATTTTTCCAGAGAAGGTATATACAGATGACCAACAGGCACATGAAAGTATGTTCAACATCACTAATCATTAGGAAAATGCAAATCAAAACTACAATGAGATATCACCTTACACCTGTCAGAATGGCTATAATTACCAAGACAAAAAACAACAAATGTTGGAGAGGATGTGAAGAAAAGGGAATCCTCGTACACTGCTGGTGGGAATGCAAACTGGTGCAGCTACTGCAGAAAACAATATGGAGATTTCTCAAAAAATTAAAAATAGAAATACTATATGATCTAGCTATCCCACTACTGGGTATTTATCCAAAGAACATGAAATCAACAATGCAAAGAGAGTTATGCACGTCTATGTTCATTGCAGCATTATTCACGATGGCCAAGACGTGGAAAGAACCCATGTACCTTCTACAGATGAATGGATAAAGATGTGGTGTAATATAAACAATGGAATACAACTCGGCCATAAAAAAGAGAAAATTGTCCCATTTGTAAAACCATGGATGGACTTTGAGGGTATGATGTTAAGCGAAATAAGCCAGACAGAGAAAAACAAACACTGTATGACTTCACTAATATGTGGAAGCCGATGATGTGGGTGCAGAAGCTGGTAGGTGGAGAGATGTGGATGCTTCTGATTGCAACCCCACAGATCTCTCAGTGAAATAGGAAGCTGACAATCAGGATGAGGACAGAGGTGGAAGGGGTTTCTGAAGAGAGGAAAAAGAGAGAGCAAATGGATTTGGGAAAGGTGGCATGACAGCCGGGCAACATTGAGGACCCACGTGAAGTTCATGTCATGAATCTAAGATAAGAGCAATCAGCATGATTCGGCTGCCTGGTGCAGGCATAGAGTAGGTGAAGGTTGTTTTCGATCAGCATTAAGGTTTTGCCAAGACAGTGTGATGAAGAGAGAACAGACCAAGGGCATTAAGAATGCAAGAAAGTGATTATTATGATTGACCAGGGAATTGAAGCTGGGTGAGGAGGGAGGAGAAGACAAGAAGGGGGTGGGAGGACAGTAGACTCAGATCTGAAGTTATTGGACTTGAGGAACTTGAGGTAGTGAGCTAGAAAAATGGTAGGCAGTGGTCAGAAAATTACTTGAAACTGAGACTGTAGAAAGTGGATTGCAAGGTCTAGACTAGAATGTGGCCATAGGAATGAGCTGCTGAGATGGTGTGAAGGACCAGGTTATTGGAGGAGGAACAGGAGGCCAGGGTGGGGGAAGGATGAACTATATTGATATGAAGTCATCAATTATTAAGACAGGGGATTGTTGAAGAGACAGTGCCCAATGCACTGACATCCTCAAGGAGGGAGATTAGTGACCAGGATCTGTAGATGCCATCAACAAAAAGGTGCATAGGCAGAAAGTCTGATGGCGTGAGGTTCAAGGCAGAAGTTAGTGGAGATGTCCTGTAGCAAGTGGTTCTTCCCCATTCGCACTATCCTAAAATTAAGTGTTAATTTCTGCTTGTTAATCAGCTTCCAGTAGAGTTTTACAAAGGTTACATTTCTATTGAGTACATTATCTAATTATAGTGAAAATAAAAATGTGAAGAGGCTCATCACAGATTTCATAAAGATAATTGTCAGTTTTCCATGGACTAAGACTGCAAAATGTCTTCTAAGAACAAACAGACTGGACACATTATATCGTCAACACAAGATGTCCATATTAGGAATGAAAAACTGTTCAAAAGAGCAGAATTGGTTTAAAAAATTCACCAGCAATTGGTGAAAAAAAGCAAACATGACTTTTCACCAACTAAGGTTATACAAAAGGAGGATGCCTTCCGTGTTGACTCTGGCTGGTGTATTTAGAAGTGTGGAAGTGATAAGTTGACCAGGAAACTCTATGGCCAGTGGGAGCTGACTTGGCTTCACAGGGAGAAAATTTAGAGTCAATGAAACAGATTTGTGAAGATGTTGAACTCTGTGCACATCAGTTTCCCCCAGGGTGGCAGAGCCTTCAGGCTCATGTTCTTAAAGAACAGCTGCCATATTACAGAGTTACTACTACAGGATTCTAATTAGGGATGATAGTAAGCTGATTAATGGCGCCCAAAGATATCCACATCCTAATCATCACAACATGTGAGTGTCACCTTGTATAGCAAAAGGACTTTTCAGATGTGACTAAATGAAGGATTTTGAGATGGGGAGATTATCCTGGATCAACTGTGTGGGCCCTTAAATAACCACAAGTGTCCTTAGAAGAATGAGTCAAAAAGGTCAAAGGAGAGAGAAAAAGATGGTTAGATGGAAGCAGAGTTTGGAGAGATGCCCTTTGAAGAGGTGGAAGGGGTCACAAGGCAAGGAATATGGACCAACTCTAGAAGCTAGAAAAGGCAAGGAAATGAATTTTTCCCCTGGAACCTCCAGAGGAGCCAGCCCTGCCAACACCTTGATTTTAGTCCTGTAAGACTCATTCCAGACTTCTGACCTCCAGAATTCTAAGAGAATAAATCTGTGTTGTTTTAAGACACTAAGTGTTTGGTAATTTGTTCCAGCTGCCCTAGGAAATTAATACAGGGACAATTAAGATCAAGTCTTCAAACTCGGCACTTATGAAATTTCTTTGCATAGGATACCCTGAGATACCATAGTCCTCCCTGGGATGTTTCTGGTAGAGCCAGTGGGGAAGGCCCTCTTCCTTTTGCCTTGGCAGTTACAGGGGAAGGATACAAATCTGGGTGGTGTGTGGCCATCGTCCTCAGCTGCAGTGGGAGAGAATGAGGCTAACTGGCAAGGAGAAGCAGTGATGGGAGATGGGCAGTGTGTGTGTCTGTGTGTGTGTATCTGTGTGTGTGAGAGAGAAAGACAGACAGAAAGAAAGAGACAGAGATAGAGAAAGAACACATCAGTTCTTATCCTTAAGTCTCTGGTTCATATGATTCCTCCTATGGTTTTGTGAACTCTCCCAGTGTCCTTCCTTCCCAGTTACAAGAACCAATAAATCCCATCTCCTATTATATGACTTACACTTTTCTCATTTCCAGTCAAAAGGGCCCTAACCAATTCCACAGAGATCTCCTATGTGGCTCAGCAGAGAATTTGGATTCTGTGGCCACACCCCTGGTTGCACCAGGGCAGAGCTGTCTGACTTATTTCACCTAGCATAATCCCCTCAAGGTCCATCCATGTTGTTGCAAATGGAAAGATTTCATTCATTTTTATGGCTGAATAACATTCCATTGTATATATATACACGCATTATCTTTATCCATTCATCTGTCAAGGGACAATGGATTGTTTCCATATTGTAAATGATGCTGCAGTGAACATGGGGATGTATATATCTTTTCTAATTAGTGTTTTCATTTTCCTCAGATAAATACCCAGAAGTGGAATTGCTGGATCATGTGGTAGTTCTGTTTTTAAATTTTTGAGGAAACTCCATACAGTTTTCCATTGTGATTTTACCAATTTGCATTCCCCCCACAGTGCAGAGAGTTCTCCTTACATCGTGGTTTCTGTGGCACCCTTCAGGCACTCTCCTGAGGAATCCTGGGAGCAGAGGGTAAGCTGGCACGCTCCCACCTCACCTTTCCCATGATGTTCTGGTCTGGGCCAGAAGGGGAGGTACCGGGTATAGGAGGAAGTGCAGAACTTCGTGCCAATCCCACAGGGGAGGCTGTAGATCTCTGATGCCTTCGCAGTCTCCTCAGACTCCTCATGGATTTGACTCCATGTCAGGAGGCCTCTCTCCTCCGGACTTCCTAATAGGAGACAGTGAGCAGTCAAGACTGGGCCCTGATGGAACTGGACAGAGCTGGGCTGGAAGGAGCCTCCAGCGCCCCCTGCAGGCACTCATGAGGTCTCCTCTCAGTGCCCTCCACCTGCCAAAAGGGTCTCCTCCTCCTCCTCCAAGCCCATCTAAAAATCACAGCTCAGCTCATCCAGCATCCCCTCAGCTCCCCCAGTGGGGCTGACATGGTCCAGAGTTCCAGGGAACAATCTTATATGAAACACCATTGTTTCCTCATCTTCAGGAGTGGGCCTTTCCACGTTTTAATGTTTCTGGAACACAGATGCATTTTGCAATTGGTAAAGAGAAGAAATGTGGAAAGTAGAATACCGTAAAGCAGGGGATATCATAGAGGGCCTGTCAAGAGGCCATAGAAGGATCAAGAAGGGAGCCTTGAAACTCATCAGTGATGGCTGCTCTGCACTCTTCACTTTCAATGTCCTCAGCAATTATAGACTCAGTTGGCTCCTCATCACAGTTATTAACCTGAGTTGTCATTGTCTGTTTTCTTGTCTCTCTCTCTTACTCACCTTGGGTCTCTGGGAGGCAGGGGCATGTCTTTCTGCTCTTTGTAGTCTCGGTACATGCTATATGGAATACAGCAAGTGCTCAATGGGTTTTTATTGAAAATATGAGTGAATGAATCAGTGAATGAAGAATACTTGTGTTCTCTCCCTCACCAACTAGACTGCAGGCTCTGGGGATGGGCTTGTGTCTTTCTTTTTGCTTCTGGTGTATTTCTCATCTTATGGCACTGTTATTGGCTGAATTGTGTCCCCCCCCCCCCAAATCATATGTTGATGCCTTAACCACTCCCATACTTCAGAAAGTGACTGTGTGTGGAGACAGGACCTTGAAAGAGGTGATTAAGTTAAAGATGAGGTCTTCAGGGTGGGCCCTAATCTAATCTGACTTGTGTCTCCTACTAAGAGGAGATTAGAACACACAGAGAGACACCAGGGGTGCACATACACAGAGGAAAAGGGATGTGAGGACACTGCAAGAAGGTGGCCATCTGTAAGGAAGGAGAGAGGTGTCAGGAGAAACCAACCCTGCCAACACCTTCATCGCAGACTTCTAGCCTCCAGACTGTGAGAAAATGGATTTCAGCTGTTTAAGCGCCCCAGTCTGTGGCATTTTGTTATGGCAACCCTAGAAACCTAATACAGGCCCATACACCTACCCAGACCCGGTGCCTCCTCAAGGTAGCCTGTGGCCAGCCTGACATGCTAATCAGGGGCAGTGAAGCAATGTGAGTGGCCCAAATGCTGACCATTTACCCAAACTACTCACTTATAGAGTGAAAGTGAGCCTTACCTGGGATGGTGTTGTCCAGTAGAAAGCCCAGAAATCCACCTACAAACATGTCCGTGGTCAGCAGCACCTGGAAGACCTGGTCCAGTTGGAGAATCCCTAGAGTGGAGACAAAAGTGATGGGGATTCCCAGGGACAAAGGGCCCCACTGGATCTTCCCTTGGAGTGGTCACAGTCTAGAGGAGGGAGAATCACCTGTGTGGAGCATTTCAGGGTTCTTGTTCACCCAGTTGGGAACGGCAAGCCCACAGAAGATGGAGAAGCCAAAGACAAAAATGTTCCTGGATGAGTTCATGTCCACGTACTGCAGGAGAGAGGCCCCCATGGCAGCCCACAACCATCAGCATCTGTACTGCATATCAGTCTAATATCCTCAAATGCCCCCTCCCCTCCCACCACTACCAGAGGTGGGGAGGAAGGCTGGACTCAGAGTGACATATGTTCTCATTGGGCAAGGCAGGCCCCAATTCCCACTTGACCTTGGGAGTTAAGTGGTTTAGATAATCCAATTCAAGCTGATGCAATTTCTGTTTGTCAGAAGTTTGGATGCTTCTGGCTATTTATTTCTTTCATTTAGGGGCCAGTGTGGTTCCAGGGACCAAGGATCTCCTCCTCCTGCTCCTCCCCTGCCCCAGCCCTGTTCCATTCACCTCAGTCCCCATGGGCTCCTTTCAGGGCATGCAGGGCTGCTGCTTTTCCAAAGGTGCCTCGCCTCACCTGCAGATTGGAAATCCCCACGGCAGCGATGATCCCGAACATCACCAGGAACATGCCTCCAATAACAGGTGTTGGGATAGTTGCAAATGCAGCCCCAATCTTCCCAAATACTCCCATCACGAGCAGCACACAGCCTGCAGCAACAATCACCATTCTGCTCCCCACCTGCAGTGCTCAAGGAAATGGGAGACAAGGAGCTCAGCATCAGCCAGGCCACATGCCCTAAAGGCCTCTGCCTTGCTCCCAGGGCACCTGGAGTATTGCGCCAGTGGACTTGCAGGAACAGCATTGCCTAACCCCAAAATGGCCCCCCTCTGCTCCCTCACGGTTTGGGAAAGGATGAGGATGTGACCTTAGATCAAGGCCTCTGCCCCTCACCTCTCCATTCTGCTGCTCTCACACTTGTTTTCAAGTCCTGACTCAAATGCTCCTCCTCTAAGAAGCCTTTACAGCAAGGCAAGAAGTCTCTCTTGGGAGGCAGCGGCCCAATGCTTAAGAATGGAGGTGTGATAGCCAATCCCAGCTCTGCCTCTAACTAGCTGTGTGACTTTGTGTACATTACCTAACCTCTCCAAATGTCAGCCTCCAAAGTTACCAAATGGGATTAGTTATACTTACTTCAGAAACTCATTATATGAGGCCAGCATTACCCTGATACCAAAGCCAGATAAGGACACTACAAGTAAAGAAAACTGCAGGCCAATATCCTTGATAATATAGATGCAAAAATTCTCAACAAAATATTAGCAAACTGAATTCAACAGCACATTAAAAGTGTACACCATGATCAAGTGGATTTATTCCAAGGATGGAAAGATGGTTCAACATCTGCAAATCAATCAATGTGATATACCACACTAATAGAAAGAAAGATAAAAATCATATGATCATCTCAACAGATGCAGAAAAAGCACTGGACAAAATTCCACATTCTTTCCAGATAAAAACTCTCAACAAATTGGGTATAGAAGGAATGCACCTCAACACAATAAAGGTCATATGTGACAAACCCACAGCTAAAATCATACTCAACGGTAAATACTTGAAAGCTTTCCCTCTAAGTTCAGCAACAAGACAAGGATGCCCACTTTCAGTACACCTATTCAACTTAAGAGTGCAGCACAGTACTGGAAGTCCCAGCTAGAGCAATCAGGTAAGATAAAGAAATAAAAGGCATCCAAATCAGAAAGGAAGTAGTAAAGTTGTCTTTATTGGCAGATGATATCATCCTATGTGTAGAAAATGTGTAAGAAAGACTCAACTAAGTAACTGTTAGAACTAATCAACAAACCAGTAAAGTTTCAAGTACAAAAACCAACATACAGAAATCAGTTGCATTTCTGTACAGTAACAACAAAATATATGAGATATAAATAAAGAAAACAGTCCTCTCACAATGGCATTAAAAACAAGAAAACACTTAGGAATAAATGTGACTAAGGAAGTGAAATATCTGTACTCTAAAAACTATAAGATTCTGATGAAAGAAATTAAAGAAGACACAAATTAATGGAAAGATAGCCCATGTTCATGGATATGAGGAATTAATATTGTTAAAATGCCAGAACTATCCAAAGCCATCTATAGATTAAATGCAATCCCTATCACAATTCTAATGGCATTTTCCAGAGAAATAAAAAAACAATCCTAAAACTCATACATAATCACAGAAGCCCCTGAATAGCCAAAGCAATCCTGAGAAAGAAGAATAAAGCTAGAGGCATCACAATTCCTCATTTCAAACTATACTACAAAGCTATAGTAATGAAAACAGTAGGGCACTGGTATAAAAATAGACACATACACCAATGGAACAGAACCAAGCACCAACAAATCACCCCTGCACATACAGTCAACTAATATTTGACAAAGGAGCCAAGAAAACTCAATGGAGAAAGGAGAGCCTTTTCAATAAATGGTATTGGCAAAACTGGATAACCATATGCAGAAAAATGAATTGTATTGCATTGTGATTCTAGTTAACAATACTGTATTATATACTTGAAAGTTGAGAAGAGAGTAGATCTTAAGTGTTCTCACCACAAAAAAAGAAGTGACAATTAGGTAATGTGATGGAGGCGTTAGCTAAACGTGGTCATCATATTGCAGTATGTAAGTGTGCTAAATAAACATATTGCACACCTTAAACTTGCACAATGTTGTATGTCAAGTATATCTCAATACAGCTCGGGGGGATAAAAGGAAAATCAGTGCTCCTGGAGCACAGTGACACAAGGAGCGAGAGGAGACAGGATGGAGAGCAAGGCAAAGCCTCTGTTATGAAGGGCTTTAAGGGCCAGAGAAAGGAGTTAGAATAAAATTCAAAGACAGGGCAGAAGCAAACGTGGAACGTATCTACAATGGAATATTAGTGAGCCTTAAAAAGGAAGGAAATTCTGACACATGCCACAACATAGATGAACACTGAGGACATTATGCTAAGCGAAATAAGCCAGACGCACAAAGACAGACACTGTATGATTCCACTTATATGAGGTACCTACAACAGTCAAATTCATAGAAACAAACTAGAATGGTGGTTGAGGGGCTGGGGGAGGGGAATACGGAGTTGTTTAACTGGTTCAGAGTTCAGATGAAAAGAGCTCTGGAGATTGGCTGCACGACAATTTGAACGTATGTAACTCTACTGAACTGTACACTTAGGAGTAGTTACGATGGTAACTTGTGTTATGTGTACTTTACCGCAATTAAAAATGAAAAATCCAAAGACAAAGGAAACTCTCAGTAGGGTGTGTTAAGCAGGGTGGTGACATGACGTGATTTACATTTCAGAGAGTTCCCTCTATAAAAGTCACTTCATTATTGTTAATTGATGCATTCCTCAGTTAGGACAAACTAGATTTTCTCAACAAGCAAATATTATGGAAAATGTGTAAACTATGATTTCTCCTTAATCTCTATGGGGGGTCCACTTAGGATACAAAACTAAGATGAGCCCCCCTCCCATGGTATTATACAGCAATAACCAGTCCTATCAAGAGTCTTACAGGTGAGTTTTTTCCTAGTTCATTTCTCCAGAGGATGAATTGCACTAATGTCACTACTGATTGCTATTACCTGGTTGTGTAGTTTTTCGAGTAGCTAGTAGTTTGGGAATGCTAAGGAAGTGCGGTTCCTTCTTATAGCAGATCTTAAAATAAGTTCCACAAAGGTTAAAAAAACAAAACAAACACACTGTTGTGAGGATCATGGGACATGGTCCACATCCCATCCCATCACAAAGCACGTCCTCATGCCAGGTGCACACAGTTGTCACACTGCTGGACATTACTGATTGTGGTGCTAGTCAAGGGTTATAGCTGGGGTTTGAGTGACAGCTACTACCAGTGAGATAAAAATGACCTCTGACCTTGAGACATTTGTCATCATCCTCGAAAGTCAGAGCTGCACTGCAACTGTCTGAATATCCCATCGTGAGTCTGTAGTCGGTGAATATATGTAGATAGTTCCCGAACCTTTCTCATCCATTTTGTCTACTCTCAGTCCTTAAGTTATTCTAACGTAGTTTCAGTTTTGTAAGACAAAAGAGTTCTGGAGATCCGCCTTGTACAAGTGTACAGTAGAGCATATTATTATATATTATTATAGCATATTTTATAGTATATTAAGTAAATATACTTACTACTGAACTGCACACTTAAAAATGAGTAAGATGGTAGATTTTTATGTGATGCAACTTTAACCACAATTTAAAATATTTTTTTAAGAGACACTCTAATGTTAGCCTCTTGAAGTCCATGAAGGCACTGATAAAGTAGCAGATTATGCCTCTGCTTATTTTTCTTTCTAGTCTAAGAGCTTATTTATTTAATGTCTTCATTAGAAGAGATGTGGTAAGAATTCACCACATCAGAAGAACTTTTTGCTTTGTTCTGTTAACAGCCCTAACAATGCACTGTGGGAACAAGGGCATGGATCCAGGCACAGTACATCACTTTGTCAGGTTCAACCAGCGCCCTGTGGATATGCTGATGGTCCATCAATATGGTAGTCATCCCCAATCCTGCTGCCACTGAATTTATCATGCAGCCTGGGCCTCTTTTGGCCTCAGGTTTGAAATCTGAGCAGGGAGCATGACATTCTAGAGAAGTGATGGGAGATCTCTGGCCTTCAGCAGGATTCTTCCCCCTACACACACACACATACACACACACGCATGCAGGGAGAGAACCAAAAATTGTCAGAGCACTTCATTGCAGGTGCAAAATGAAGGAACACCTTAAAAGGCCACAGAGGAGGTGTGAGTCCAGACCAGGGTTAATCTGTCTCCTGCTGGATTTGCAGCTTGCTCTGTGTCTATGTAGCTTTCTCTCCTGCTCTTTCCCTCTCCTCTAAAGACCTTAGCTTGGAAATGATACATCAAAGAAACGTTTGTTCTGTTTATTGAATGAAATTTTCTGTTCGGCGTTAGATTTTTCTCTGTAACAGGAAGAATATTTGCTTCTTTATACTTATGTAGCCAACTCTGGCTGTATTTCTGTGTGGGTCAGTGGCCCTCATGTGGAAAAACTTTCTCCTCACTTGCACTAAAGGTTTTGAAACCTTGGCCAAGTACCAGAGTCCACAGTGTCACAGCACGCAGGACTTGCTGTAGAGGTGGGTGCTGCCTCAGCTGTTGGCTCACAGATTTTAGCCCCTGTTGTGGCCCAGAGGCCATGCAGGGTACAAAGGTGGACAGATCTGCTGCTAGAAAGATGCGATGCCACCCAGCTGCATATCAGAACCCCTCAGGGCACTATCAGAAAATGCAGGCTTGGGAACATGGGTGGAGGAATTTGTATTTTTCCAAAGCTCATAGGACTTCTGCTGGAGACCATTGCAAAGATGCCTGAAGCACATGGAAAGCAACATCATAATATTATTCTTTTCTAAGTCACCTTAGAGAGCACCATCCTGAAGAATTCTTGCTGAACTTACAGAGTTTGCCTGTGGAAAATGCAGAGCCATGAAGACATTTTAAGCAGGGACTAATCTAATTGAGTTCTAGAAAGATCCTTGGGCAGCCATGTGGCAGCTAGATTAGAGATGGGGAAGATGCTTATAAAGAGACTGTTAGTGAGACTGCTGTGTCCAGATGACAGATGATAAAGCTGTGGCCCTGGGAATGGAGAACAAAGGACAAGAAGGACAGCAGGCATTTTCAGAAAATAGAGTCCACAGCAAGGATAGAGGACAGTGAGAAGTTAAGGTGACTTGAGTGAACTCACTAAGACAAGGTTTACAGGAGGAGAAGTAAGGATGGGGGCATGTACTGGGCATCACAGAGGCCATATTGAGTGTGAGGTGCCCTTGGGATGTTCAGGTGGAGGTGACCAAATGGCTTTCTAATATTCAATTTTGGAGATTGGACAAAGGACCATGCTGAATGTAATGGACCTCCCACCTAAACTTCAGAAAGTAAGGATTTCTTCAGTGCTCATAAAGCCACTGATGTCTGCCAGTGCCAGGATAGACTTTCTGCCTATGGAATTGCTACAATCAAAGAAAGTCAAATGTGGTAGGCAGAGAAATGACCCCTCAAAGATGCCATGTCCTAATCCTTAACCTGTGAATATGTTACCTTGCTTGGCAAAAAGACTTTGCAATTAGGATTAAGTATTTTGAGATGGAGAGAGCATTCTGAATTACCTAGGTGAGCCCAGTCTAATTACAAGAATCCTTATAAGCAGCGAATCTTTCCTGGCTGTGATCAGAGGGAGATGTGACCATGGAAGAAGAGTCAGAGAGATGCAACACTGTTGGTTTTGAAGATGGAGGAAGGGGGCCCTGAGGCAAGGAATGTGGGAAGCTTCTAGATGATGGAAAAAGCAGGGAAATGGATTGTCCCCTGGATCTTCCAGAGAGGAACACAGCCCTGTGAGACCCATGTTGCACTTCTGAACTCCAGATCAGTAAAATAATAACTTTGGGTTTTTGAAACCTCTGTTTGTGATAATTTGTTACAGCAGTACTGAGAGACTAATACACTGATGACCAGGTGCCCAGCCTGCCCCAGCAGCCACCGTCAGCAGCCTTACCCTTGTGATACTCAGTGCCGCAATATTCTGGCTGTAGGAGGTGGTGCCGTTCCCTGACCCCCACGCCCCTGCCAGAAGACAGCCAAGGCCCTCAATGCCGATGCCACGGTTGATGGCGTGCTTCGGAGGGGGTGGAGCCCCCACCAGCCGGGCGCAGGCATAATAATCGCCTATTGACTCCACTATCGAGGAGATCACTCCTGCCGTGATCCCAAAGACACCAGCCGGGCTGATGGTGGGCAGGCCCCACTGTCCTGAAAGGCAATGCAGAGGGAACATTAATCCAGAAGACAACATGCTGTTGAACTCCAAATAATTTGTTTGTTGGAGAGGTCTCTGAAAGGCTTTAAAGTGCGGGAGGCATGTCCTCCAACCTCACAGCCCTCCAGTGGCTTTGGGTCAGACTCCTGCCCTACCATTCATCCCTGAGGGAGGGTCAGATGCCCTGTCCTTGAGGTCACTGTACCCAGAAAGAACCAGCAACAGGACCTCTTTCCAGGAAGGCCTTGAAGCGTTTGGAAGCCAAGATTGTTTGTGATGGAGGCCCTAGCGCCACAGTCCATGAGGGCAGGCCAGCCATGCCTGGAACCTGGTTATTTATACACCTTGAGCCAAGAACTGCATGGAAAGGAGAACAGAAGTGGCCTAAGGGATGGCCTTGACCTTGTCTCCTCAGAAATTTCCTAATTCAGTCCAAGGCCACACTTGTGGGATTCACCAAATCCAGGAGGAGACCCAAAGGTCTGGCTAGGAGGTCAGGAGCAACGTGGAGGAGGGGATGAGGGAGGGAGGCCAGCTCAGAGGTAGGTCTTGGAGTGGGAGCCCTTGGCCTAGCACCCCCAAAGAATTCCTAGGATAATCCAAGGGTCTTCTTCTTCTCTTAAGTGTCCAATATGGACTCTCTAGGGCCTGTCCCTCTTTGTCAGACCCTTGGAGGAGATCCCCACCTTCCCGGCCCTATTCAGCTCTCCATCCAGTGCCCTGGGCCCCATGGGCAGTCCTGGAAATCATGTGTCCCAGGCAGGAAGGGGCTTATCTTGTCATTACCTGGGTAAGGGAAGCGAAACCAAGGTGCCTGGCTGAGGACGTTGGCTTTGGTGTCGGTGCGGGCCTGGTACCCATAGGCTGTGGGGGCTGCAGGGAGGGCATTTGTGACTGTGAGCACGAAGCAGAGGAGCCATGAGATGCAGAGCGCCAGCAGCACCTGCCGAAGGAGCCACCCTTCACCATGGATCTCACCCTGGCCCTGGCAACCACCTACCAGGGAGCACGGTAAAGGAGGGAGTTCAGGAAAGCTCTTTGAAATGAGGACATGTTGGGTTACTCATCCTTCCACTGACAACAAGAATCTGGTGTGTCAGTGAATAATTAGCACATTAAGGGAATGTAGCAAAAGAAACTATGGGAAGACCTTGTGTCACACAGAGGCAGAAATGTCTGGTAAAGTGGGCACAGCCTGGGTCAGAAGGATTACCCTCTGGCTCCCTTTCCACTGATTGTTGGTCACATGACCTTGGATCAAACTCTGAGCCTTGGTTTCCTCATCCGTACAACGGAATGACAACCACTGCTCTGCAGAGCCTGAAACAGGATTTCTTCAAGTAGAATCCTGAGATATGTTGATTTTTAGTCTCTGGTGGTAGAACCTCAGAAATCTGTATTTTTAATTATGTCCCAAGTGATTCTTGTGCACAGTGAATTTTAGAACCACTGGCCTACAGCATTGTTGAAGGAGTAATGAGATGATTGTGTGGAAGTATCTTTTTACAGTGTGAATGTAGTTTCCAGTTAAATGAAACCTGCAAACATATTAGTGTGGATGCCAGCTACACATATCGACAGTGTGGTTCCACAGAGAATTCAACAGGGAAGGCTCTGAAAAGGGAGGTACCATCCTCATCCGGGGGTATTTGGATTACCCATGAGCCACCGAGAAAGAACCTGATCTAAGCAACTTGGCCCTTAGTTTTGTGTAATTAGCGGTGAACCTGGCTGTGTCTCTTGGGACCTTGCTATGGGGACGGCCTTGGGAATGTGAGAAGGCTGTCCCACACTGGAGCCCAGAGCAGCGACCTAGGGCAGGGTTCTCTACTCCCAGGAAAGAAGCATTGAGGAAAGACATGGGACAGCATTCCACCAAGGGTCAGAAAACGCCCCCACAGGCCACTGGGCTCCTCTTGGCGTCCTTCTCCTTCTCTGGTAGATTAAGGAAGGCTGAGGAGGACTGGCCACTGCAGACTGGGGGGCACTTGCTTTGGGGGCCATCTGGGAGTGCGAGAGGCTGTGCCTCACTCTCCAGGTGAGTCAACTCAGCGTGAAAGGGGGTGGGGAGTGCTTCTTACAGGGAAGACCTGAAATAGGTAGAACTTAGAGGTGTGAAGCTTCTTCTCTCGTCCATAAATGGGCATGGGCACCGCGACATTTTTCAGGTACTGAGAAAAGAGCACGATGAGGAAGATGGTCCTGAAACAGAAACAAACCACACCCAACCTGGTGAGCTGGGGCTCATTCTGAGTGAGGGTCCTGAGCGCTGGGCCACCACGTGTCACTGGGATTGGAGGCCTTGGCCAAGCTGCTAGGGTCCTCATCTAGACCCCACTCTGCAGTGCGGGCAGCATCCTGCCATCTCTGCAAAGGTGGGCTGTTGTCTTCCAAAAGCTGCTGGTGGCTGAGTGGGAGGAGAGGGAAGGGAGGCTGTTAGTCCCTGGGGGTTGGCAGCTCAATGACTCCAGCAGGTGGAGCCAATGAGGCCAGAAGTAGAGAAGGCCTTCTCTTCCAGGTCATTCTGCAGGTCCTTGTGGTCAGACCACAAGAGGCAGAGTGAATGACAGTGTCCAGTGTCATTCCCAAGTCCCTTCAAAGCTCTCTTAAATGCTTAAGGCCTCTTTTTCCGGGAAGCCTTCCTGATCCTCCCAGCTGGCTGTCCTCACCCCCTCCCCTGAACCTGCATGTCATTCTACAACTTTCATCACTGTCTCCTGGTGTCATAGGTACATGGATCCCAGTCTTATCTCTCTCCCATACACTACAAGATGTTTGAGTTCTGGGGCCATGTCTTTGCAGCCTTCCCAGGGGCCAGAAGTTTACAAACATTTGCTCAATGAAAATCTAGGAGGCAGGGGACCTGTAGTGTCAACTTTTTGTGAACAGTGCACTGTGCTCTTATACACTGCCTGAGATGAACTCACTGTCTGTGAGTACTAATAATGTAATAAATAGTAAGAATAATAAATTAGAAGTAGCAACTTTCCTGCTTCTTAACGTATCATAATGCTCAGGAGAGTATTTCTAAAGCACAAGAGTTTGCCAACAGCCAGGACTCTTACTATTCTTCCTGGGTAATCTTCCACCAAAGAGAACTTGATGCCACTCCCTCCCCAGAGAGTACTTACACGGCAGCAATCCCCCAGTGGGTCCCAGCGTCATTTCCCGCGGAATGAAAGAGAGGCAGGGCCATCAGGGAGATGGTCGGAGCAATGGTCAAGGGGCCAATGAAGCGCATGAGAAAACCAATGAGGCCTGAGAAGCCCACTAGAATCTGGACACAGGAAGCAACCATGATGACGCCCTGCAACTGAAGAGAAAGAATGCAGCTCAGGCCCCACACAGCTTGCAGTAGAACTGTGGGCCTCAGTCCAGCCCAGGCCACCATGACAGGCCCAGCTGCTGCAGCCCACTTCTAGATCTGGTCAGCCCTAGGTGGTACATTCAGAGGCAGTGCAGGGGCAAAGCTGGACCCCAAAGCAACTGAGGAAAGAAGAGCTCTGATCTCACTCCTCTTCCAGCTCTGGATTTCCAACGAGCTGTTGGAAATTTTCACTTAATAGGAAGTTTTTCAGGGAGTAGTCTTCAAAATTATTTATTGATCACAATGATGATGATGACTCATAATACCAGCATCACTCAGCAGTGTATTGAATACCTTGCTGCTTTATTTAACTCTGTCTTCCTACTTTCTATTGCAGGAGTTGGCCATTTTTTTCTGTAAAGAACTAGATAGTGAATATTTCAGGCTTTGTGGGCCATATGGGCTCTATCAAAACTTTTCCAGATGTGCAGTAAGCAAATGAGCCTGATTGTGTTCTGATAAAACTTCATTTATAGGCACTGAAATTTGAATTTCATATAATTTTGTCATGTCATGAGATGTTATTCTTCTTTTGAGTTTTTCAACCATTTAAAGTATAAAACCATTTTCAGCTTGTGGGCTCTACCAAAACAGGCAACTGGCCAGATTTGGCTCCAGGACTATAGTCTGCCAGTCCCTGATTTCTTGGACTGATAGAGTTTGCTTTACTTCTCCTGTTTTACTTTACTGGTTTGGATGTTATACATGCTATTTTATCCCTGAAAAGTTTCCTTGCTTTCAAGTCTGCTCTTTCTGAAAGTAACATAGTGATTCCCACTTTCTTGTGATTCATGTTAGCGTGGTATATATTTCTCCATCCCTTTACTTTTAATCCATCTGCGTCTTTCTAGTTAAAGTGAGTTTCTTGTAGACAACACATACTTGGATCTTATTTCATGATCCACTCTGACAATCTATGCCCTTTCATTGATGCGTTCAGACCATTGATGTTCAAAGTGACTATTGAAACAGTTGGGTTCATATCGACCATATTCCTTACTCTTTTCTATTTGTTGCCCTTGTTCTTTGTTCCTATTTCTGTCTTCCACTCCTTGTCTGCCTTCTCTGGTTTTACTTGAGTATTTTGTATGATCCCATTTTCTCTCCTTTCTTAGCATATCAGTGATACTTCTTTTTCTTACTTTTCGGTTGTTGCCCTAGAGTTTGCCACATACATTTACAGCTAATCCAAGTCCATTTTCAACAATGCTATACCACTTCATAGGTTGTGTGAGCACCTTACAATGACAAAATAATTCTAATTTCTCCCTCTCATCACTTGTATCATTGCTGTCATTTATTTCACTCATATATAAGCATATGTAAGTACATAAATAAAAATTACCATGATGCTGGAAGGTGAAGTTTACATTGGTCTAATCTGTTGAAAACTGAACTTGACATCTCTTCTCATGGTTTTCTACTTTTTCTGCTACCACCATTTCCTTAAAATAGAATCACTGTTCTCTGTTACCTTTCCTTTGCTTCTTATATCCAGTAAGCAATGGCATTCCTATTGGTCCTGTGTTCACATCACTTTCATCTGTGGCTGGGATTGTGATGGACAATTGGTCTGCCACCATCAGTGGTTTCAAGCCTTGAGAGGTGTGTAGACAAATATAACTCAGTGAAGTATGGAAAATCTACCTTAAATTTCAATAGACTGGCTCAGTGAATTCAACCAATCAATCAATCAATTATAAAATGAGGTTGAAACATTTAAGAATTTTTTTCTCTTGTTTATAGTGCTGGAGAAACATTGGACCAGCAGAGGGAGCAAAATTTCACAGAGAAGACTCCGGGTTTGGGCTTACTGTGTTGGACACTTGGAGGTGATGTGGAAAAAGTAGTCGAGACTACCATCTGAGCCCTGCGCAGGAGGAAGCCCTTCCCTGGGCCCTGTGTCTTAGAGCAGGAGTTGGCAAACTTTTTCTCTCAAAGGCCAACGAGTAAATATTTCAGGTTTTGTGGGCCACATGCGGTTGCTATCACATATTCTTATTTTAAACAACCATTTAAAATGTAAAAACCATTCTTAGTTTGTGGGAAGTAAAAAAACAGACCACAGGCTGATGTGGCCCAAATGCCATCGTTTGCTGACTTCTGCTTTAGAGGACTCCATGTATCACAGACACAAAAATAATTAGTAAATGTATTAAAGAAAATATAGTGTCTCTAATCCTTGGGATGCTGTGTTCAATGCAGGCGCAGCACAACCTATATCCCTAAATATCCTCTCTCATGACTAATACTGTTCAAGCCCCAGGGGAATTCTTTCCCGTAACTCTTGCCCAGTGTCCTCAAAACACAGGGTAACCGCTTCTGAATGTGTTGACAGTTTATGCCCTTGCAGTGGTGAAGGCAGACACCTCATCAGAACACAGGGAGGATTTGAGCAGCAGAAGTAAGTGCTCAGGTGGGGGAAGAGGAGGATTCCCTTGTCAGGTCTGTCTTCCTGGATAGTATGATGGTAAGAGATTCTTGCCTAAGGAATTATAGTTCTCAGGAAGGCTGAGTGAAAGGGAAATCCTGCCCCTGGCATCTAGCAGCACAGGGTAAGGCAACCCTGCTTCTCATTCTTTCCTTGGTTTTAATCTGGATTTACTAAAGCCAAATATAAGCCCCCTGGAGGACAGAAAAAACAACAACAAAAAAAACGCTTCCACAAACCGCATGTGTTCTGTGATTCAATCTATG
The DNA here is from genome assembly GCF_041296235.1 of Equus asinus. Lineage (NCBI taxonomy): Eukaryota > Metazoa > Chordata > Mammalia > Perissodactyla > Equidae > Equus > Equus asinus. The sequence continues at coordinate 189,116,937 of NC_091790.1, read as the reverse complement.
ATGAAATAATAAAACTAGGCTGCACTGAAAAAAAATCCTAATTTGGAAAATGTGGTGCAACCTACAACATTGTGAGAGTAACCCATCAACCTGGGAGAAATCCAGGGCCCACCAGCCGGGTAAATGAAATTCTTAAGTATATCTTGGTCTGGAATTACATGGAAAAGTTCTTTAAAGATTAAAAAGCCCTGTTAACTCCAGGTCCACCCTAAGATAAAAGGAAGCACAAGGACTTGACGAGATTATTGAAGTTCACCCACATCTGGGTGCCCTTTTGGACTGCATATGAGAGCACAGGCACGGGTAAAGGGCTGTTTTGGAGAGGGAAGAACAGCAGAAGGTGCTGGCTGAGAGTCACAAGTTCTGGCTCAGACTTTCTACTGTGTCCTTACAAGTCAGTGCTCCCTGAGGAATCGGAAGTGTTGGTGGTGGAGTCCACAATGAATTAGGACTGTCTGGGATAGAAGCCAGATGCTTCAGCTCTGCCGTGGGACTTTTGGTGCGGATGCGGCCTGGAGCAACCACCAACCACTCTCCCTCTGAAAGACCATTGCTAACTAGTCTGCTACTGGGTGCTGTTGAGAATTAGACCACCTCTGAATGGCACCAAATAACTCTGAGGTCAGAGATCCCAATCTCATTTTGAGTGATGTCAGAAAGACATTCAAATAAGGAATGGGCTGATCAGCAAAATTTGCTGATTGAAGGGAAATAATTATATTCAGGAAAAGACAAAGCAGTTACGCCGGAGGGGTTCATAAGATCCATAAACAAGTAATAGTCCCCTCTCCCCTGGGGTGGACACCAACTCACAAGATAATCTAACTCTAGCAACACAGACTTGGATGCCATGTGTGAGTCTTTGAGTTCAAAAATCACTGGTTGGAATCTTGCTAAAGGTGCTGCTCACCTAGCTGAGACAGACTGAGACTGGAAGAGTATCGCATTTCAACAGAAGGACCTTGGTGGAAGAAGTAAGGCACGTCTAAATCCAGCCAGTGGTCCGAGTTATGTGTGATGTGACTGACGCCACACATAAATACCTCCAATTATCCTTTTGTAATTATATAGATTTGTGGCTTGTGCCCAGTGGTCTGGCAGTTTGGTCTGGCAAGTGGATCATAGAAACCTCTATTGAAATTTCACCTTTTGTGGGAAAGGACTTTATATTCAAATCTCTACTACTGGAAGTTCATGTTGATGCCCCTCAGTCTTAAAAAGAAGAGGGAAGTCTGATTTTGAATGTAGTCACTAGGCCCAGGAGATGACACCTTGGACCACAGCCATAGGCACATGGACTCACAAACAACATAATCCTCATCTCCATCTGAAGTCGCTTGTGTGGCCCAGGATGATCCACATTGCCAACAGCAGTGGCACATATGCCTTTGGTGGGAGAATATGAGGATATATGGTCCATAGCAGAGCTGGCAGGCTGCCTATACTGGACATTTCACAGAGCATGATAGGTTTTACTATTTTTTTAAACTTCTGTTGGAAGTGTTTCTGATCTGAACTTCGCCTATTCTGCAAGTGAAGCCCTGGCCCAGACTACTATAAAAAGGCTGGTGACCCAGATTGACCAACATGAATATCAACTTTCTATCTAACAGCTTAAGGATCACTTTTCGCAGCCTGAACAGGACAGGAGTGGACCAAGAAATACCATATCAAGTGATCTTTTCATGTTTCATATCACTTCGCAAAAGCAGTGAAATTTTTCAAAATTAGAATGTGCTTGAGGCAACAAAATGTGCAGGACAAAAGCATGAAGGGCTGGCTTTCTAGGCTAGGATAGCATGAGATGAAGCTAAACATGTGGGGCACAAAAGTGAGTCATCAGTGGAGCAGGTCCTAAAGGACAGATTGAAGAATGAGGGAGTAAAGAAGCCTTATTTTCCCAGGACTAGAGGTTTGGTCATGTTCCCTAAGATAGAAATAATAGAAATCAATTTAATCTGAATTGTTGAATTCTGATGGTATTCATGAGCTGGATTGGAAAGTCTATTGTTTTCAGGACACCTCGTAACCAATGGAGAGGATCCACTGACAATATACTTATTAAATCATTTGAAAGTACCTTGGGGAAAGTGCTTGGGGAAGGACACAGAGGAGGGCTTAACAGTGTTGCTTTTGCTATCCACTATTTAAAGGATAGAAGAGAATTGATCCTGGTCCTGATATCAGTTTCCCTACATTAAACCCAGCATATATGGGGTTAAAACCAAAACACACATCCCCTGCTTACTCCCTCGCTTCCAGGCTCCAGAATCCACTATCCCCCATGGAGACAGACAGAGCCAAGGACAAGCACTTGGATTTGTTATCTCCTCCCTGCAAAGGAACTATAGGCTTGGTGGGAAAGCTGCTGACCAACAAGGTCGTGGGCTCCCTCTTCTCTGCAAGTAGTCTCAAGGCCAAACACAGGCTGGTGGGAAAGCTCTAATAAGCAAGGCCATATGCTTCCCCTCCCCTACCTAAAACCCCAAATAAAAACCCTTACTTTTAGCTTTTCAGGAAGTTTGAGATTTTTAACGTTAACTGCCCTCTCTCCTTGCTCAGTGCTGTGCAATAATAAAATTCCTACTTTCTTCCACTACTCCCTGTGTCAGAGATTGGCTTGCTGTGCTACGACTGAGAGAATTCACTTCAGGTTCAATATCAGAATGACTCAAAATGTCCTCCTTCAACAGGAGCAAGGGAATGGGCTAAGAAGGGCTCCCAGTGGGCAAAAAGAAAGATGGTGGAAGAAAGAACTGAGTCACCAAATTATTGTTTCAAATGATGTCTCTTTGCCCTTTATATCTAAAATCATTTGGAAATAAGAAAATAATTTCTTAACAATATTGCCAGATACATCTTCAGTCTGGGATGAGGGATACTAGCACCAGAGTTGATTCCACCAAACTGAATCATATCTAATAAAACTGGACCTGGAGTACACTGGGCTGTACCAGATGGGCAAGGAGAAACAATGTGAAAATAGCCAATTTATGCCTACCATGATACTAGACTATTAGGACATGATCTGTTGCTTGAACCTGATCTGTTTTTTGAAACTGCTATAAGATTAAGATGAGTCATGGACTAAATATGAAATATGTGACTGTTTCCAAGTAAACCTATTTTCACTCTCTATCCATTCCACCCCAATCCCTCTCTTGCTCACCATTCTGTTTATTTTCTTCATTACACTTATAACTCCATGAAATTTTCCTTTTCTATTTACTTATTGGAGTATTTGTCTCTCCCTCCCACTCCGCCCCACCACATACATACACTAGAATGTTAGCTCCTTGAGGGCATGGTCCTTGTCTGTCTTACCTACAGCAGTATTCTTAAATCCTGGAACCTGGCCCAGCAGTGAGCTGAACAATGAATGTTGAACAAAAGAGTCAAATCAGGAGCCTCTGTTGAGTACCCCTCCATTCCTCCCACCCACGTTACCTCTCGGATCCTCTTCTGCCATTCCTCGGTGAATTCAGGAGAGCTGGTGTTCACCTGGCTGGCATTGAGTGTCCACTCAGGGCATTTCCAGGCAGGAAGGGACAGCATGGCCAGGGAGGGCGCCACAAAAGCAAATGTCCCTCCCTGGAGAATGGGCAGCCTGGCAGAGGGGAAAGGATGCAGTTACCCATAAGATTTTAGTACTAGTCTGTCACTGGCCCCACTGGAAGCCTTTTAATCCCAAGTCCTCCCTCAGTCGCCAGGCAACACATGAGCCCTGTTGTTCTTGGTTTATAAGGAACTCGTGCCAAGCTCCCAGTCAGACTCATGAACTCTGCTACACTTTGGACAGGTAGGAGAGGTGGGGAGGGGAAAGGAAAGCAGACCTAACCCCAGTCCTTGAGAGGCGAGCCCAGAGGAGAGTGTCAGGTGCTGGGAAAATATTTGGAGACAGCACAGAGTTCAGCGAACACAGGTAGTGGGTGCCATTGCTTACCCCAGTCCCAGAGAATCTTCCCTGGACCCAGGATCGAAGCAAAGGTCACACATGTGGAGTTCCCCCACTGACAAGAGATGCACAGCCTAGAGTCTGGGTTGACAGACTCCTCTATGTCTTCAAAACTGAACAGCAGACACAGACCTCCACCTTCAGGCTCATTTTGATCACATGGACAGAAGAGGACTGAGGTCAGTTATCAGGATGTGGCCCCCATCCAGACCCTTCTCACTCCTGGTTGGTATCTCACTCTGGCCTCTGTGAGAACTTCTAGAAGTGCCTCTCAGACTTGTCCTCCCTTCAAGGTGAACACAGCCTGACAACTCAACCTCCAACAACCCTCCCTTAGGAGAGGGTCAGAAGCTATCAAATCTGCCCTCCCTGGATGCTAAAATTTGGAGGAGTGAGGCTAGAAGGGAAGGGCTCCAGCTTCTTGATTGCATTTGTCAGTATGGCCCACCCTGGTCAGGTACTTTTTCTTAATAATACTAGTTGGGTATTTTTGAACTCAGGATTACATGAAGCTTAAAGGATTATTCTGGAGAATGACTGAACACATTTTATGTAATAAAATATAAAGTGTATGAAAGAATTTTGCTACCTAAGTGGCCCTTGAATCCTGGCTGAACATTGGAATCAGCGATGCCTGGGCATCACCCTCAGACAAGTTAACGGGCTTGTCTAGGAGCGCGCCCTGGCAGAGTGAGTGCATAAAGCTCTGGGTGATTCCAATTTGCAGCCAGGGTTGAGAACAACTGATCTAGATGCATAAATCTAGACCCATAATGCTCCAAAATAGAAGGGAATACATTGCACACACAGGGCAGGAACACACAAGTGGTGGTATGAGTATGTGTGAACAACTTTTTTAATTTAAAAATTATGAATCTAAGTGTTGTATCACAGCAGAGAAGGAAAACACACTATACTTGGATCACTGCAAACTTCCTTTTGACTTTTAAAATGAACATAGATATCTTTATATAAAGGTATAACCAGAGAGTACATAATAGAGAACTTGTGTTTTAATTTTTTGCTGTAATTCTCTATGCACATTTCATTCATTCAACAAATGTTCTTTGAGGACGTGCTATGTGGCAGGCACCGGGTGCCAGGTATTGGGGATACGAGGGTGAGGGAGACACAGCTCCCACTGCTGTTCCAGTTATACATTTCTGTTAACCCTCATGCTAACCAATCATGTATAGGAACTGACTCTCGGGGATTGCTTTGAACACCTTAGCAAGCACTTTCAGGGAGGCTTACACACACCCCACCACATTAGTGTGCCTCCACTGCCTCAGCCATTTCGGTATTACTGGGTTCCATGAGGGCTGGGATTCAGTATTTTTCTTTTCCATCCCTCCAGAACTGAGCCTGGTGCCACAAAACAACCTGCCAACACTGGGTTTTATCATTTATTTTTTTTTAGTTTAATAGGCATGTAATGAAACCCTAACAAATGTTAATTTGCATTTCATTAAGTCATAAGAGATGTGCACTCATTCATGTGACTTCATGTCTGTTTTCCTTACTATAAGCTGTCTATCCATTACATAGAAGTTGGACACTGTCAAAATGTATTTATAGTAATTCTTTATTTATGATAGTGAACTTCATTTTCATTTTAAAAAGTGTTTTCTGTTATTCTATGCAGGAATTCACCCCTAACTCAGAAATTATTTAAGGGAGTATTTCAAAATTTTCAAGTAGCTGAGCACTTTTCTAACTCTGTTCATGTTATTTTCTTTCAAGATTATTGCATGTAGTTGGGATAATATGATATGGGCTTTCTGCCTTTTTGTAATTGCTAAATACCTTTTATGTTCAAGACGAATTTTTCTCCATTTATTTGCTTAAGTGTATTATCGCGTCCAACCTTTAGTTTCACACAGTATATCAATAAATTCTTCCCTCATTCTTTAATACTCAGACTTTCTAACTCCATTTTCCATTCATTCTTCTCTCTCTCCTCACCTCATTTTGTTAGCATTCCCATTTCTTTCCCATAACTTCTTATCGGTACCCTTTGATATGTAGATAGATGGATAGATATACAGAGAGATAATTGATTGATAGATAGATAGATAGACAGATCTCTGTGTACTAATTGCGTTTCTGCTAGGTTTTCCATTGTACACTTTCCTGGTGCCTGTTTGGTATATATACACTCAGTATTGTTACTACACTTTCATTGTTCAGCATATCTCTTACCTTTTATGATGACCTTAATGTGTATCTCACTGCTCTTTTAAATTTCATATTAATTTTATCTGCTACCATGATGGCAACTTCTTCTTTTAAAAATTTGCCCATAAGTATAATTCACTGTTATTATACATATGCCTTCTGACTTAAATATCTCTCTTGTAAACCACAGATGTTTGATTAAAAAAACTCAGCATCTTAGAACTAGAAGAACCTGTGAAATGTATCCAACCTGGCCTTGTCATTTTATAGATGGGGAATCTGGGGCCCAAGTTCACAGAGTTAACCAGGGTGAGTGCTTGGGTCTCCTCACTCATCATCACTGCCCTGTGACACTGATTAAGAACATGGTGTGGACCAAAGGAGAGTTTGAATCTGGCTCTACTTTATCAGTGTGTGACCCAGGCATGTTGCCCAACTCCTGAAAGCCTGTGTCCTCTTTGATAAAATAAAGATAACAGTACTCTCCCCAAGGAGTAGCTGTGAAGAAAAAAATATTTGTAAATGTTTAGCCCAATGCCTGGGGCACAGCAGAGCTCACTAAGTAGCAGTAATTGTGATTATTATTCCCTCTGAAATGTGTGGGTACTTTGTGAGTAGGTAGTGCAGATCAGGACATTTTCTCAACATTTCTTCTAAATAGCAGATGTTATTGTGTGAGCCTGTATTTTACCGTTGTTTTGGCATTCCCATTTCTTGCAGGTTGGTTCTCTAAGATTTGTCTTCGATGATCCTTATTTTCTTTTGTGTTGTTGGACTCCAGGTGCTTGGGCTGGTCCAAGGCTGCATCTCTGCATCAATGACCCCTTGCTCTGTGGCATCCATTCAGCCCCTCAGGTAGCACGGCCTTACCTGCACAGCGCTTCACAGCTTTCACTTTACTCCTCTGTGTTATTTCTTCTGTTCTAGTTCTTAAAGTAGACCGTATTTGTCAACTTGAGGGGCTCACGTTAACATTTAAGGGTCAATATCTGATTCACAGCTCTCTTCACATGGTGTCACAACATGTGTCAATTGGGGTAGAGTTGCTTTTATTGGATCTACTAATTATTTTGAAGTTTATCATTCTAGTTGTTGAATTGATTTCAGATCCTCTCTTTGTCTCTCTCTCACTGTCTCTGTCTCTTTTTTTGTTTGTTTTTGTTAGATTTTATTTGGAGGATGTGCTCTAATAATGTTCCACAAGTCCCGACATAATATGTATTAACTTTAGCTATTGATTTACACTTCATCTTGTTCCAAGTAGGATTTACAGGGACTTACAGATATGATACAGTAAGGACCTGACTTGCACTCTATACTCAGACCTTCCAATTTCATTTTCCACCTATTCGTTCTCCCTCTCCCTACCCCATCTCACACACAGCCGGCCTCATGAGCCATTACAGAGAAAGCCAGTCTGGGCTCAGATGGATTGAGTCTGGGTGCAAATCTCCACTGCCACCCTGACAACATCCCATAGAAACATGGGCAGACTCTCTCTGTCCATCCTCCTCCTCTCTCCACCCTTCACCATCTCATGTGTCTGCTTACGTACAAACAAGAGAAAACTCCCAACCATTTTCCTTTACAACAGTGACTTGTAAGTTTTCTAAAAAGAGGTAAAATGTCAAAATCTGCAGCCTCAGGAATGTATCCTAAAATTCTGATAGGATTGGTTTTTACATTGGCAAAGCCACAGAAGTGTGTCCCTGGGGCTTATTAACATCTAAGTTTATACAGTATTTAAAAACTACACAACACTTTCATTTTGACATCTCAAGAGTACTTCAGAGTGGATAGGATGTCACTGCACTGTCTGTGTATGAGGAAACTGATGCCAAGGGAAAGCCAGTGTCAGGGTTCAGCTGGGAAGTGGGGAACCCTGATCAGAAAGTGAGTCATGGGGACAAATTGCAGTAGTGTGTTTGTTATAAGGACAACTGAAAACAGAATTTGCATTAAGAACAATCTACTTGAAACTTTTATGCTAAAGATTAGCTGTGACATTTTTCTCTTCTCTTTGTAGTCCCATTTTGGCCCATAAAATAGGAACTTCTAATCTTTTGGAAGTATTAGGAAATTAAGCCTCAACTCTTCTCTCTGAGTTCTCATGTACTCCTGTTAAAGAAAATATTATTCATGACACTTGTTAAAGACGTTGAGGCAGACTTTATTCAAGGGAAGGGCTCTACAATGAGATTTTGTGGTGGGAGAGAGATCAGGCTCAACTTCCAACACAACAAGAAATGTGGAAGTTTATCACCAAGGAGCAGGGTGGGGGTCAGTGGATGGAAAATTACGAAGAGGAAGTCTACTGGATTTAGCAACAGGATGCTCATAGTTGATGTTGTATGTTAGACACTGTGACTAGAAACACCTCTCCCAGTTAAATGTTTAATAGACAGAAAACCCAGCACAACTTGGGCCTGTACAAAATCCTACAGCAAAAAGAGGAAGGCAACATAAGGCTTAGGACTTCCTAAAATCACATTGGAAGCTAGAAGACAATGGAACAATGCATTCAAAATTCTGAAAGAACATTATTTCCAACCTAAAATTCTATACTCAGCCAAGCTATCAATCAAGTGTGAGAGAAGAATCAACACATTTTCACTTACACAAAGTCTTACAAAATTTGCCTCCCATGGACTCTCTCTCTGGAACCTGCTAGAGAATTGTGGTCCACCAAAGAAAGAGGAAGATATGGGAACAAGAAATCCAGACTTGAGAACTGACAGGAAGGGAATTCCAAGCATGAGGGTGAAGAGGCATCTGAGGATGACAGCTGAGCACCAGGCATAGGCAGCCACCGATCCAGACTGCAGCAAGTCGGAGGGCTCCAGGAGAAGTTCACCAAGAATATGAAGCTGATTGACTGTGCGATGTGAACGAAATTATTAAGAAGAGATTTAGACAACAGTCAGAGAGTCTAGAATTGAATTAGAAATAAGTACTTAGAAAATTAAGCATATTAAAAACAAGAAAGATTTCAACTCCAGAGTAAACATAAAGTTGAGCAGGAAAGGAACTTTGTGATTCAGTTCTGAATAGCACCATAGTCATTATAATGTAAGCACTGAATATTGATCTGTGCTGGGAGTGTGGGAGAATAGGATGGGAAGTGTGCTTGTATGTGGTGGGAGGGAGGGGCTGAGAGAGAAAAAGAAATTATACTCATCCATGTTGGCGCATCAACCAGTAATGCCTAAAACAGAGGCGTGTTAGTTAGAGACTTGGAGGAAAATGCCTAAATAATCAGCTTGGAGGGATGAGAGTGCTTGCCTCTGCCTGGAAGAAAACGGAGAGATCTCTGGTGGCGAGGGGAAGCCTGTTCATCTGTCTTCTTTAAACCCGTCGCTACCCACTGCCCTGAATGTGCCTTTGACACCTGCCCCCTCCCCCTTGAACTAGTGGACTGGGAGCCATTGCTCCAGCCCTTCCTTCTGTTCTGCACCAAAGACATGCACGCCTGCTATTTCTTGTTTTTATGGGCTTTAATGCTGATCATCACAGGGAAACAGATCAGGGAAAAAAAGATAAAAGCAGGTGGGGTGACAAAGGTTGCAGGTTGTCAGAAGTTGTCTCATGGCGGGGGTCTTGCTCCATAGCTCCCCACCCCCCTTTCAAGAAAGTAATAGGCAGCCTTCTAGACCTTTGCTCTCAGGCACAGATTCAAAAGTGTGGCTCACGAAACACACTCTGATACTCTTCTAAAAAAAATTTTAATTTGTTTTTATTTTTCCCAGTTATAAAGTAACACATGAACTTTGAATAAAAACAAATGGTAAGTAAAGAAAAATCGAAAGAATGAATTTCTTACCCTAATTCTACAACCCAGAAGTAATTAACATTTTATTCCAATCCTTTTTTAATCTTTAACTAGATAAACTTTATCAGCACACATACAATATGTACCTTTCATATATAATGTATATCACCCAGAAATAACCTTTAACATTTCTTCCAGTCTCTTTCTGTCTTTAACTAGGTAAATGATTATTGGTACACATAAAATTTATACCTCTCGTAATTATTAATTACATTGGTCATGATTACAATAGTGAAAAATTCGAAACAACTTACATGGGCTTTAATAATAAATGGTTAAATAAGCTAGAATGTATTTATATATTCTAGAATATGGAATACTGTTATCATTTTTTAAAAAGTGCTACTGCAGAAATTTGTTTATTGAAATGGGAAGATATTTATAATGCATTGTATATGTTTATAAAATGGGGGGGAGGAGTGTTTTTCACCACAATTAATTTTTTCTTGAGGAAGATTCGCTCTGAGCAAATATCTGTGCCAATCTTCCTCTGTTTTCTATATGGGTCACTGCCTCAGAGTGGTGTACGTCCATGCCCGAGAACTGAACCCAGGCCGCCGAAGTGGAACACGTTGAGCTTAACCATTAGGCCGTGGGACTGACCCCCACAATTAAAATTTTTTTTAAGGCAGGGTGAAAAATTGTCTGTATGGTACAATCCTTTTCTTGGTGTGAAAAATAGATTTTCTGTACTGAGCTAAGCACTTTATGTGCATTAGCTAATTTAAGTCTCAAGACTTTGGAAAGACTAAAAAACAGTTCCTCTTCACAGAAACATGAGGACTCCAAGAGAAAATAAATGCAAATATTGTCAGGAGTAGAAAGGAGAGGGAGCACTAATTCTCCACTGGGCAGGGCAGTATGTCCTGTGCATCTAGGAACCTGGAGGGATGAGGAGGAACAGGAACCAGGAACCCCAAGGAGGTTTGGGGTGGGGCCATGTGGAGTTTGAGGGGCCAGTGGGTAAATGGGGAAGAGGTCCACAGTTGGGAACAGAGGCATCTGGAGCTTGAGTTGCTGGAATCCAATCCCACCTGTGACATCATTCTGATGTCCCCTTCTTGGAGCCAATCCAATGAGTGGGCAAAAGAGAACATTGCAGGGGCTTTTCTTTGAAACAGTTCAGAATGGGGAGCAGAGCCTCAGGAATGTAGGAGGGGACTGATGAATTCTTGTTGTATTTAAATGGGTCACTGAGTTGTGAGAAATCCTGGACACCCCAAGAGCCCCAACTACTTCACTCTTGGACAAAAAGCACTTTGTTCACGTTTTACTGGGCTCCCTATACCAAGCAGATAAGGACCTGCTAAATTGCAGGAAAGCCTATCGCACACCTTCCCTGTGGATAACCGCCCAACTCAAAACCACAGGAAGCAGAAGCACCAGCCCCCTCTTTGGGACACATCAACGCCTCTCCCTCCTCTGATGTGTCTGAGGGCCAGGTCACTCTTCCACCCCAACGGCCACCACTGTTGCTGCTCCAGCCAGAGCTCCAAGGGCACATCTGGTGACCTAGCTGTCAACAGGGCAGGAGCAAGGTGGCTGCAGACCTCCTGTGATGGGCGTGGCCTTTTTGCATAACCAGGGACAGGTGCAGAGCTAGGGCAGGGCGGGGCTCGGCCTATGGGGAAGTAGGTGGATGAAAAGGACCAAGGGCAGGGCTGACTCAGGCAAAACTGAATGCAAGGAAACACTTTGTGGCAGGAGTGCTTGCTTGCTCCACACTTGAGATAGTCCCAGGAAAATCGAAAAGGAGTCATATCACCTGGAACCACTCCAGAGAAAGAAATTAGCTGGTAAAGTCACAAATAATTCCAGAGATGGAGCTAAGATCCAGAATTACATATAGTGAATATTAGATTTCCTCTGGTGATTGCCTTTCAAACTTAACCTCTTATTTTGAAATGAATGGTGAAGTATGCCCTTCCAGGAACTTCAGAAGTGAGCACCTGAGCGAGGAAGGCCCTAAAGTCATAGCAGGGAGCAACCGTCCATGCTGCTAAGGATTGCTGTTGCCTGCCCCACACTGGGCACGGCACTCGTGAGCACTCATATCAGAAGCAGCAGTGAAGGCCTTTACCATTCCTTTTTGATTATTTAACACAATTTTAAGTACTAAGACCTTCTGAAATCTTATTGCAACATCAGCACTTTGTTTCTAATCTAGAAAAGTACACTGTAAAATACTGGTTAGCGGATAATCTGCAATCAAATCGACTTGGCCTGATTCATAAGCTGTCAGTTAGGTTTTACCATCTATAACATCTTAGACAGTTACTTATGAGCATCTGAGAGGGAAGCTCATTTTCATGGGCAGAACCAAAATCAAATGTGTTCCTGACCCCACCTCAGTCTAATGACATTAGCATGATTTATTTCCCTCTTTCTTTGCATGTTTAATTAGGGTGCAAATTCTTTGAACGTAAACTCCTGATTAACTATTGTTTCTCTCAGAATTTAGCAGAAAGTTAAGCCCACAGGCACTTTTACTACTGACTATCCACTTGAAATATGGCACTTCCTCTTCGTCTCTGTCACCATTATAGGTGTCCACAATATTAGAGATGTAAGGGACTTTTAGATATTATAGTTCAACTCCTTCATCTTACAGATGAGAAAATTGAGCCTTAGACAGGGTCGATGACTTGTCCGAGTTCCCACATCACAGAAGCCAGGACTGGAATTCTGGCCTCCAGTATAATTATAATTAACACCATCTCAGAAGAGCTTTGTATTTGTAAATCTCCATGGGCCTGGGGCAGGGCTGGGGGGCTCCTGGGAATCCAGGCAGGTTGCTGCAAGGCCTGCCTATTGCTACAGCAGCATCTGACATTCCAGGGGCCAATACTGGGAAGGATGGAGGGGTCTTGGATCTTAGGGGCCTGAGAGACAGACTAGATCAAATCCTGTACCTCTTTCTGTTCTTTATGAGGAATTTGGAGGAAATCTTGGCTCACAGAGATGGTGACAGGAGAAGATAGAGGGAGAAGGGAAATAACCTGCCAAAGATGTAGGTGCTAGTCTCCCACTCCTCGGCAGAGAATGGGAGAACTTCAGCACTGGCATAGCTCCTGGACATGACTTGCAAAGGAAGCACTGTGGAAAGTGCCCTTGACTTGATTTAGCAAAAGACCACGGTAGGAAGGAATATTCTCCTCTGGATGCTGCCTGCAGTCAGCCTGTCCTGGAAACAATGGGCCAACCCCGTATCAGCCTACACCTGTGGGGCTTGATTCAGATAATTGATAAGGAATAAATGGGTATTAATTTTTCCTGTCCAGTTATTTTCTCTTAAGACAGGCCAGGGAGAAGCACACTGTAGGGAAGATTTTCCATGTTCCTCTGCAACTCCAGGGCTGACACAGGCCTGGCACAGATTAGGTCAAAGCAGATTCACAGTGACGGGCCCCTCACTTGCGTGGCTCCTTCTAAAGCCCAGGGAGGGGCCCTGCAATGTGTTCACTAGCCATACACCTTCATAAAATTTGCAAAAGTAAAAGGTTTCAGCCACAATTGTCTGTAACTACCTTCTCCTTCCACCACCACCTCCCTAACTCTAACCCTTGCGTCAGATGCCATTTGAAAGGCCATGGGCACTTTTAAGATCTGGCTAAGGGGGGGGCTGAGTCAGGATAAATTTGGTTTGAATGTAGTGGGATATATTTTATGGTTCAAGACCACTAAACTACCCATGTGTAGTTAATGTGTTGCTAGCCACCTTAGGGTATTCATGCTTTCTACTAACACTTTACTGCCCACCGTGCCAGCTCATTCTGTGTCATGAAGGGGCAGGACCAGAGGCCACATTATGATATGAATGTGCCTTACAGCACCTGCCACTTGACACATGTGGGTGGTAGATGAGAAACAAGGTTTTAATGTATGCATTCAGAAGCTAGTCTGTGGCAAACTGGCCAACCAGCAGCTACATCAAACTACCAGAGAAGGTCTGGTTCTCAGTGACGTGCAGGCAAAATGCAAGTTTTCTCCTGCCAGGAATATGTTTAATAACACAGCATATACAATGGTAAATGCACCATGCATTTATAAAAAATTGATAGGAATCATGTGCCATAGAATTGGTCAGAATTCCTGAGTTTTGGGCACAAAGCTACAGCAGTACTACAGTTTGCGTGTGAAGGCATGATAATGCGTCCCAACTAGCAGTCATAACGAACAAATTTGGAGTGACTCCTGCTAAAGGAATGACTGAATTATCTTTCCTTCTCTCTGTGAAACGAAGAGGGGATTGAAGGGTATGCAACCATAAAATGTGAGGAAAACTGTATTATAGGGGATTGTGAGACAGTTAAAGAATGAAAAATACCAAGCTATGTTTTGAAATTGGTGCATTTGCGATGTTTATCTGCTTTTAAAAATTTGTAATTTGTTTTGATTTTTTTCAATTTAATAGTATTCTCTTTTGTACATGATTTGTATTCACAATTTTGTGGATTTCTTCTTAAAGAGGACAGCAAAAACTGTATAAGCTTCAGGGTGAACAAAACCTGGGTCTGTCCTTGGATTAGATGCTAAATAAATGTGAGAGGAAGAAGATACAGGACTGACAGATGTGGGGTGTGGGAGGTAAGCAAGAAAGTTCTGGAGGACCAATAGAGAGGACTTTCCTGAGGAGATGGTGACCCAAGGGAGCCACTGTGTGTTGTGCAATCCAGGTGGGGCCGGAGGTGGATGTTGAGAATGTGAAGACAGGATGTATGGAAATGAAGAGGGAATGTTCCAAAGACATGAGTTCTAGGCTTCATTCACAGTTTTGTTCAGAGCAATAGGACTCCATTTTACTCAGGCAAATTTGTGAGCCTACATATGAACATAAGAGGCTAGATGGTTGAAGGAAAAAAAAACCTGTTTCCACTGATTTTAACAATTGATTATCTCGATGATACTGTAAGGGAGCAGGGCACATATAATCATGAGCCTCATCTGGCAGGTCCCAGAGCACATATCTGGTTCTGTGAATGTCTGCTGTCTTCTCTACTCAGAACAGAACTCGTCTTCCTGAATGGGAATTTCCATATTTTTGTTGCCCTGGTGGGTCCAGGCCTGGGCATTTGGCTTAAACTGAACCAATCAGAGCTCTCCCCTGGAATTTTAAAATGTGAGGCCAGCCAGAGCGGTACTCACCTGCTGTTGAGGGGTTGCTGTGAGGCCTGCCAGCAGCCCTGTCTATGCACACATGCAGGAAGTGTGTCTGCGAGAATGAAGCACAGGCACTGGCAGAGTAATGAAGAGACAGTCTTGTCTTCACACTAGGAGAGGAGAGCCCCCTGCACTTAGCCTGATGCTCTAGAGGGCTCCACGCTGGCCTCCTCTGGGGAGGTGTCTACAGGGCAAAGGGGCTCTACCCACCTCAAGTCCATGTGCCCTTCCCTTTTATTCCCAAGAATTCTCTGTCCAAATGGCTTTGAGCCTCTTCCAGAGCCTGCTTGGGCCTCTTCCTCAGGTCTGTGCTGCTGAAGGCTGACCATGATGCTGGTATGCAAAGCCCTAAGCCTGAAGGATGGCCAGGGGCAACTGTTTGGGGAATCTGGTGGGGGACTGGGTGGATGGAACTTGGGTGTACAGGTTGGGGTGTCCACATTCATGCATGTGAGACCATTTATGATCTGGAGCAAAGCCTGAGGTGGGAAGAGAAGGGGGAAGGCCACAGGCTGGGGGCCAGCCCTCCCCATGCTGCCAGGTTCCACAGCAGAACTTGAAAGAATCAGAGAATTCTAATTCAAACCTGCCCTTCCAGGTAGGATGATCAGAATATATTTTCTTTAGGAGTTTGTAAGTTTGGTCTATAACTCTGTGATATTTAGACATGGAGTGTGTGGGTCTCCATTTGTACTCTTGCCCTGGGTCTCACAAATATTGGGGGCGGACCTGAGTAGAGATAAGAGATGGAGAGAAAGTCCCGGTGGCACTGAGTCCCTGGTTCACCATGTTCCTGATGCATAATGCGCCCTGCCTTTCTCTTGGCTTGATCTTATCAGTTAATAAAGAACAAATTCTTGCCTAAATTAATCTCAACTTGTGTTACTTTAATCAAGAATCCTAGCTAATATGGACAGTAAGTGTTGAGGCTAGGACTTGAACCCAGGCTCTGACTCCTGGCTCTGTGCTCCCTCTACCATGTCACACCAGCTTCCTAACTGCCTCTCCTGCTATAAGCCAAGCAAGACTTGCTGATACTATGGCAGGTAAAAGTTTGAATCCATGGGGAAGATTTTACTTACCTGACTCCTAACAGCACTTGCAAGAGAGTACAGATGCCAGAGACAAAGAACATGGTGCTGATGAGGTAGCTCTGGGTCAGGGAGTCATGCTGCAGACACAAGTCCTTGGCCAGGATGAGTGGCACTGCCACGAGCCCCCCCAGGGCCGTAAGGAAGTGCTGTGGGCAGAGCAGAGAGAGTAGATGGGCGTGTAAATGCTGTGGCTTCCTCAACCACCCTCATTTCCATTCCCATTGCCAGAGCCAAAAGCTCCATCTCCGGTCTCAGAGGAGGCTGGCCATGAGTGACAGGTAGAGATCCAGGCAAAGGGTGGGAAGTAGGAAGGCCTGGCAGCAAGAAAAAGGGACCCACCCAGAGGGTCTGGGGTTCAAGAGCAGATCCTGGGCAGGACCCTAGTGCTGAGAACTGATATCCTGGGTAAGAAACTAAAGCAGAAACACAGCTTAGGTGGATATAACAGGAATCAAGGAGAGGGCCACAAAGATAAGAACAAGGCAAGAGGCTCATTATTAAAACAAGGCAGAAGGTGAGGGCAAGACCACTGACCAGGAAGGCCTGAGCACGTTCTCCAGGATGGATCATGTATTAAGTCCCAAAACAGTCTTATCCAACTTAAGAAGACTGAAATCATACAAAGTATCTTTTCCAACTAAAGCAGTATGAAACTAGGAATCAATAACGGGGGGAAACTGGAAAATTCACAAATTTGTGGAAATTAAGCAACAGACTCCTGAACAAACAATGGGTCAAAGAGGAAATAAAGAATATCTTGAGACAAATGAAAATGGAAACATAATACATTGAAACTTATGGGACACAGCAAAAGCAGTTCTAAAAGAGATGTTTACATCAACAAATGCTTATACTAAGAAAGAAGACAGATCTCAAACAAACAACCTAACTTTACTCCTCAGGGAACTAGAAAAGAAGAACAAACTAAGTCCAAAGTTAGCAGTAGAAAGGAAATAAAGATCAGAGCAAAAATAAATGAAACAAAGACCAGAAAAACAATAGAAAAGATCAATATGCTTTTTGAAAAAATAAACCAATGCTTAGCTAGACTAAGGGAAAAAAAAGAGAAGACTCACACAAATAAAATAAAAAATGAAAGAGGAGCCATTACAACCGATACAACAGAAATACAAAGAACACTAAGACACTAGTATGAACAATTATATGCCAACAAATTGGATAACCTAGAAGAAATGGATTACTTCCTAGAAACATACAACTTACCAAGACTGAATCATAAAGAAACAGAAAGAAAATGTGAGCAGACCAATGACAACTGAGGAGATTAAAGCAGTAATCCAAACCCTCCCAACAAAGAAAAGCCCAGGACCAGATGATTTCACTGGTGAATTTCACAAAACTTTTAAAGAATAATTATCAACAATCCTCAAAATCTTCCAAAAAATTGAAGAGGAGGGGACACTCCCAAACTAATTTTATGAGGCCAGCATAACCTTAATACCAAAGCCAGATAAAGACACTACAAGAAAAGAACACTACAGGCCAATATCCCTGATGATTACGGGTGCAAAAATTCTCAACAAAATACTAGGAAATTGAATTCAACGGTATGTTAAAAGCATCATACACCACAACCAAGTGGGATTTGTCCGTGGGGTGCAAGAATGGTTCAACATATGCAAATCAATAAATATGATGCAGCACTTTAATAAAATGAAAGATAAAAATCATACGATCATCTCAATAGATGTAGAAAAAGTATTTGACAAAATTCGACATCCTTTCATGATAAAATAACTACATTACCCATTACATTGGCTCACAATAATATTTTAAAAGTAGTATGACATCTGCTCTTATTTAATAGAAAAGCACAAAGAACCAAACAAAAGCGTGTATCACATCCCTGAGATCCCATATTGAACAGTTTGTAATAGTAAAAGAAATACATCTATGAAATTAGAAAGTTCATGCTATAAAATTTACAGAATAAAAAAAGGAAAGTTGAAAGCTACCCTGCCTTTCCTAGTTCCTCTTCCCAAGGCCAAACAGCTTTATTAGTTTCTTGTGAACCATTCAAAACATATAAAGTTCTTACATATACTTATGTCTACCATTCTATCTCTTTTTTGTTTGTTTTTAACACAAAAAAGATCACACTATACACAGTTATCTATTCTGTTTTTTTCATTTAATATAACTTGGGGAACATTCCCTAACTGTAAGGTAAATATATCCTTCTCTTTTTAACAGCTGCATAAAAAAGTCAGTTGTTAGGATGTGCTACAATTTATTTAACCAGTT
The DNA here is from genome assembly GCF_041296235.1 of Equus asinus. Taxonomy (NCBI): domain Eukaryota; kingdom Metazoa; phylum Chordata; class Mammalia; order Perissodactyla; family Equidae; genus Equus; species Equus asinus. The sequence goes on along the minus strand of NC_091790.1, from coordinate 189,098,456 downwards.
CCCTATGATGGATATTTTGGTTGTTTCTAGGGTTTTGTTTGTTTGTTGTGTGGTTTTGATTTTACTCTTACCAATAATGTTACAAGAACTACCTTTATTTATTTGAAGAAGCCTTGTCAGCACATCCACAGAGAAAAACTTAAGCACTGGGGACTGGGTGAAAGGGTATATGTGTTTTACGTGTTGATGGAAATCACCAAACTGTAATCCAGAAAGATTGCACCAAATAACACTCCAACAAAAGTGTTTGAGAGACCTTGTTTCCCCAAATTCCCCCAAGCATTGGTTATCAAATTTTTTAGTTGTTGCCAATCAAATAAATTAAAATTGGTATCTTGAAAAAAAAAACACAATGGCCCAGTTGGTGTCCTTGACCCAGTTGGTGACTTATCAGCCCAGTGTGAGAGAGAATCCTATCTAATTCCTCCCCCCCGCCCCCCAAACTCCTGGACAGAAAGAGAGACCAGAGGAGCTCTGAGCTCCCCTAGAGCTCAGTTACATGGAAGACAATATTAGCAACTGAAGTTGCGGATCTTGCCTAATTTGACCTGGGTGTACGTTGATATGGCTTTTGAAGCAGAGCCTCTTTGGACCCAGTGTTTGCTGGGTGGCATTACCTGGATCCCCAAGAGGATGCAGAGATACCATGGTGGGACATCCAAGATGCCATAGGCCAGGTGGCTGCTGCTGGGACTCTCAGGCTGACCATCTTTCTTCTTGCTTCGGCCGTCATCTTGGGAGCTGAGCATGTTATCATCCTTCTGCTGGGAACAACAGAAGGACACATGTGGGCATTTCCAAAGGAATCAAACGGACTTCCTGAGTTCAACCACACAGATGGACAGCCTTCCAGAAGAAAGAGGCAATGAGACAAGGATAACTGTTGGCTGGCTTGGGATTTCTAGGTCCAGACTCAAAAGAGCAGTGACTTTCTTTATTATACATCTGCACAGGGCCTCTGTGTGAATCTTTGACCATGCAAGATGAGTGGATGCCTTGTCTAAAGCCCTGGCAGAGAAGCAGCTTTCTGCAGGAGGGGATGGGGGCCAACTCCAAGGTCAGAAAATGGGTAGGTTTCCCTTCCACACAGTCAGGTAAACGGGGATCCTGGCCCCAGAGTGGTGTAGCTGCCCTCAGCTCTGGGCTCACATCTGCCAAAGCCCTCATCACAGGATGGTTACTATATGGACCGTTTCCTTATCCATCTCTTCTGCTGGGCTGTGAGTTCCTAGAATGCATTGATTGTGCCTTACTCTTCTTTGTTGTCCCAGCTTCTAGAGCAGTCATTGTGCTCAGTGTAGACTGAATGGATGGATGTCACACACAAATGTAGAGGAGTGCAGTGCATACAGAATACTCTAGGGACAATAGCCAATTTACATTCCTACCAGTTTAACCAAAATTAACTTCAAATTATAAACTTTCCCCTCCAACTTATTGGCTGCATAGCTCACCAAACTTGGGCAAATTACTAATATTTCTAAGCCTCGTTGTCTGATCTATAAAACAGAAATGTCAATAACATATACTTCATAGATAGTTGACAAAATTAAATAGGAGTGTGAAGAAATGGGGAGATGTTGGTCAAAGAATGCAAACAAATATTATAAGACAAATAAGAGCTAGGGATCTAATGTACAGCTGATACCAGACCTGATATCAGTTTCCCTACAGTAAACCCAGCGTATATGGGGTTAAAACCCAAACACTAATTCCCTGCTTACTCCATGGCTTCCTGACTCCAGAATCGACTATCCTCCATGGAGACAGACACAGCCAAGGACAACCACCTGGATTCGTTATCTCCTCCTCCTCCCTGTCAAGGAGCTCCAGGTTGGTGGACCAGCTCCGATGAACAAAGCCATGTGCTCCCCCTCCCCTACCTAAAACCCCAAATAAAAACCCTTACTTATAGATTTCAGGGAGTTTGAGATTTCAGCATTAGCTGCCCTTTCTCCTTGCTCAGCGCAATGCAATAATAAAATTCCTACTTTCTTCCACTACACCCGGTGTCAAAGATTGGCTTGCTGTGCAATGGGTGAGTGAACTCACTTCAGGTTTGACATCACAGCTTGGTGATTATAGTTAATAAGATTGTACTATATACTTGAAAGTTTCTAAGAGAGTGGATCTTAAATGTTTTCACTACAAAAAAGAAATGGTCATTCAGAGATGTGAGTCTGCTGTTAGCTAATGCTATGGTGGGAATCATGTTGCAATATATACCTGTATCAAATGCACATGGTTTACACCTTAAACTTACACAATATTCTTTGTCAATTAAATCTGAATAAAGCTGGAAAAAATTAGAGCAGGAAGCACAAAGTCCACTGCCTGGCATAGTGTAATTGCCCAACAAATATTAGCTGTTATTAAGGTAATATTAATTAAGATGAGCTAATATTAACTAAGATTAAGATTAATTAAGATTAAATAAATTACGATGAGCTTCCAGTCTCATGTTTCAAAAACTTTAAATTTGTGCTTAGGCCTGACATTTGAGCATCTGGCTGTGGGTGACAGGAGCATGAGAACAATGTCTCTGGTGTGGACAGAAGGTGGCAAGCTCACCAGCATGAAAATCAGGCAGCCCTAGGTGATATACCCCAGCGGGGTCCCAGGCAGTGGTCAGATGACAGAGGGCAGGGTCTGAACAGTGGCAGAACCAGGGCTGCCCTGAGGGTGGTGTGGGCTTCTCACAGAGAAACTTCCAGAAAAGAACAGTAACACCCACCTCCATGCCTCAGCCCCCTTTACCTCAGCCAAGACTCAGAGGAAACATCTGAACCAGGGCTGCATGATGACTCTCATGGGTGCTGAGCACTGCTACTCTATGGGATCCTTCTCCCACAAAAAATGTAATACTGTATTTTGTGATTATGTTGATATAAAGACCAATATATTGTTATATATTAAAACATTTTCTTTCATCTAAAGTTCATTTATTTTCTTCTGATTTTAAAAGTAAAAACATTTTGGGGCTGGCCCCGTGGCCGAGTGGTTAAGTTCGCGCGCTCCGCTGCAGGCGGCCCAGTGTTTCGTTGGTTCGAATCCTGGGCACGGACGTGGCACTGCTCATCAAACCACGCTGAGGCAGCGTCCCACATGCCACAAATAGAAGGACCCACAACGAAGAATATACAACTATGTACCGGGGGACTTTGGGGAGAAAAAGGAAAAAATAAAATCTTTAAAAAAAAAAAAAGTAAAAACATTTTTATGGGCCCCTAAGAGAATGATGGGCCCTGGGCACTGTGGCTGCGGTACATGACAGGTCAGTGGTCCTGTTCTGGAGAAGTGGGAGAAGGTGATGGGGGAGGAGTGGCTTTCTCCACTTACTTAGAAGTGGAGAGAGGCAAGAAACGCACCAGGTCAAGAACTGGGTGGTTGTCCCTACCACCTCCAGGACAGCACTGGTCCCTAGGGAACACTATCTTCTAAGAGAGGGTTTCTCGCACTAGCACTGTTGACACTTTGGACGAGGTAATTCTTTGTGTGTTGTGTGTATGCGTCGGGGGGTGGGGCTGGACTGTGGACTGTAGGATGTTAAGCAGCACCTGTGGCCTCTCCCCACTAGATGCCTGTGACACCTCCTCCCCTACAGTTGTGACAACCAAAAATGTCTCCGGACATTGCAAATATTCCCAAAGTGGAGGAGTAAAATAGCTCCCAGTTAAAAACTGCTATTTTGAGTATTTACTAGTTCCTACTATGGAAGTCCTAACTAGGGACAGTGCTGCCTGTCATGGGGAGGTGGGGCAGGTAGACCATCTCGTCTCCTGTGTGGAGACCGAGGAACTCAGGCCTCCTCTTCCATGGGGTTAGAGCATTAGCAAATACTGATCCTAATTCCTTCCCAGAGCCACCTGTGGAGCCCGCATCACTGGCCATGGAGAAGGCATGGCATAGCGCGCTGAGCCTCAGAGCAGCCAGGGGAGCCCAGGGCTATGGTCAGGCTGCTGACGGTGGGCTGACTGATCCAGCCGCAGCCCAGCTCTGCAGAGTCATTTTCTTGCTGGGGTTCTGAACAGTGTTTGCTTATTAATCTTCCAATATTTAGGTCCTAAAAGATTAATGTAAGAGTTTTGCTTCTGCTCATCTGTTTAGCGATGGCTGGAAGTATGCATCCCTCACCTGCTCCGGGAAGCCTTCCCTGGCCTCACCCAACCCCAGCCTCAGACTAAAGTAGCCCTTTCCTCCTCAGAGGCTCCTACAAAACCATGAGCACGTTTTACCCTGGCCCAAAACAGGCCTGAGTGCACCATGTTTCCTTGTCCAAAAGACCGTCAAGTCCTATAAAGTCATTATGGCCATCCCAGCACATAGTTAGCGCTCATACAACTATCTGCTGACTGATGAATTAGATGAATAAATGCATAAATTAATAACTATAGAGAATTTTTCTCACTGATTTGTTTTAAAATACATCCCTAACTAACTGGTAGAACTCTTCTGAAACACCATGCTTATCCTATCTAGACTTCTGAGAAGAAGGCTGTATTGATGCTGCTTGGTACTTGGGTTACACAGGAAAGTTGTTTCTGCCGAAGGAGGTTAAGGCTGGGCCCAAGACAGACTGCAGGGTGCTGGAGGGAATGAACTCTGGGCCCCTGAGCCCTTGTCACGAGGTTTTAGTGAATGTATGGAGGAATCAGTGAGGGCAACAGAGGAAAAACAGGTGGAGGAAAAGAGGAGAGGTAGAAGGAGAGATTGATCGATCAATCGATTGATTCCAGGTAGGCTACACAGATCAATGGAGCATGCAGTTTGAAGCTGGGCTGACATGGTCTGTCAGCGCCCTGCTTGGAGGCCAAAGGCACATCACTTCACCTCTCCCAGCCCCAGTCTCCCCATCTCAATCTGGGATGGTTGTAAGGACACTTGAAGACTCCAGTGTGTGCAGTGTATCGACATCCTGCTGTGTGCGCCCATGCGTGAGCTCACAGGGCTGTGGCTGGTACAGTTGTGTGTGTTCTGCCAACAAGATCACCTCACACCCTCTCTTAGGACCTCCCAGAATTCTCAGGAGGGTGACGGGGAGGGAAACACTGACTGGAGAGAACTGTTGGCTCTGGACCTTCTGGTCTTTTTCCCTCACAGGAGCCAATGACTCCAAGACTATTTCCAGCCTGAGGACCTCTTAATAATCTAAGGTGTGTCTGAATATCAAATTGGACCATCTGAAGATTATGGAAACCACTCCTGCATCCGCTTTAAAACAGTTATCAGGGAAAGTGACCTTGCATGAGGCCCCACGTAAACAAAAAATTCAAGAAAAATTGTTTAGGACTTAGAGTTGGGAAAATCCTGTCTTCCTTGAGAACAGCTGGTTCTTCTCTTCTGATAAGAGTGTGTGACTTCTGGGAAGCCCGTCAGACACAGCTGGTAGTCTGGTGACCTCATGTCACTTAGGCAAAGAGATGGAACAAAAAATAAAACAAGCAGGTACACAGAGTGCTAAGATTCATGTGGGTCAGAAATGAATCACTAGCATATTAAAGACATACATAGAAACAAGTGACATTAGAGCAGCCTTCTCAGACAGAGGCGGACACTGTCCCATCCTGGGGCATATCTGAATCTGGAAGGCACTTTTCTCCCAGAGAATCCCCTGCAGGGAGAAGTCTGTGCCTGTGACTCACGCAGCTGCAGACAGACTCTTGCGAGCCCCTTCTTGGAGAAAGAATGGATTCTTAACGCAGCGTCCCTGCCAGTGAGCACTGGGATGAGAAGAGAGGCCACAGTTCTGCTTCTGCTTGGAGGTGAGTCCATCAGCTCAATACATGGCTGTAACCTCACTGAAAGACTTGATCAAAAGAGGAGTTCTGATGCGCTTTGGCATTTTATGGAGCTTTACAGTTTACAAAGAGCTTCCGATGCATCCTCTCATCTGCCCCAATTTACAGGTGGGAAGACTGAGGCTTAGTGAGGCTCATGGCTTGTCCAAGGTCCCACTGTAAATGGGAGAATGGAACCGTCCTGTTTTGGCATCAAGGGCAGTCGCCTGCAGGTGCGTCCCCTGTGCCTACAGCCCTCCAGCTCCCAGGACAGATGAGCAGAGCAGGAGGAGACCCTGGTGCAGGGAGAGCAGCAGTGGGAAGGGGGAGTTCCTGGGGGAAGACGGATCCCTGCCCTCTGACTCCATCCGTACCCCACACAGCCTTTGTGCCCCCACCGGACCCTCTAGGTTCGTTTCCTAACATTCCCGTTCACCAGGCTCTAGCCAATCAGATCGTCCAGGTTTCTCCAAATGTGGCCTCGATGATCCTGCCTTAGAGCCTTTGCTCCCCCTGTGCTCCCCACTCAGTGCCCTGCTTCCCCTACCCACCCCCTGCTTCCAAGAGCACAGTGCCTCCTCCCCATCACCTCCCCTGACCCCGCACCCCCACGCGATCTTTCTCCCTAGTACTCCAGCACATGTTGCCTCTGTGTTACGTAATTTACCGTTTTCTCCCTTGTACCATAAGCTGTCTTCCCCGTGTTTATATCCCCAGAAGGTTCTAGCAGAGAAACATGCATGTGAAAACCAAAAACATCTCAGAAAAGTGACTTCTTAATCCAGGTGCTGAAACTGAGGTTTGGAGGAAAATGAAGAGAAGACTCCACGGAAGAGGAGATGGATCCGGGCCCAGACCTCCCCTCCCCACTGGCCACAGGTAAGCCCCAAGTGTGGCAAAGATCCCAGCCTTCAGAAAACAGAGTCTTCAACTTATTTCCCAAGACCTTTTTTTCTTTTAGTTTCATTTTGCTTCCATGAGGTGGTGGCAGAAAGGATTCTGAGGAGAAGAAAGGGGAATGTTCTCAGGGGCTTCCCACAATTTTCCAGAAGAGACGGCCAGGGCCTCTTTACCAGATGGCTGACCAGCAGTGGGCAGGGTCTGGCAGCCTGGCTTCAGGGGACAGCTCTTGGGACCCAGCCCAGGTGCACAGGTAGCAGATGTCCTGCAGATGCATTGGCTGGGTCTCACTTGGGCGACAGGCCTGGCCTGGTACAAAGGGGCTCTTTCTGCCTGTGGTGTGAGTGGCAAGAACAGAGGGGCTCTGCTCAGATCCCCTGTTAGTCTCAGGTGGCCAAAACAGGTGGGAGAGGTGGTGGGCCCAGGACTAGCTTGCGAGCCTCCAGATGGGTCACTGTGACTCTACTCCTCTGGGTCTCAGGTTCCTCATCAGGCAAATGGGAACAGAGGTGCCTGTGGCATTGGCTTGGAGGGAAGGAAGCCAAGTACATGAAGTGCCTGGGGCATGTGGGTTGTCAGCAAACATTAGTTCTCTCTCTCTGCTTCCCTCTCTCCTTCCCTTTGCTTTGTTCAGAAAGGGCTTCTGAGCAAAGAAATTGTAACACTGAGAACCCTGGAAAACAAATATTTGGATTCAACAGAGACAAACCTAAGGTCAAAGGTAGAGCAAAGCGGCTCCTCCAGTTCTTCCTCAGTCCTTGTGGTTCATCCACAGGGTCAGCCCTGGAGAAATCTCTGCCTGTGGGGACCAGGTTGGAGGGCGGCCGCCACCCCTGTTTAATCACCTAAAATCTTGTCTAGACTGTGAGGCTTGGTCCTTAGCACTAATAAGGAATGGGGGCTTTAGGACTCCCTGCTGGCCCCTCGGGGCCTCTCTCTCCCTTTCTGCCTACCCCCTCTTCTCTTTCCCTCTCTCTTCTACCAGTACTCACCAGGAAGTCGGGGTGCTCACAGCTGGTCATGGCAGACTTCACGGCAACTGGAGGTCTCCTGTTGGCGTCCTCCCAGGGTGAAAAAAAAGGGAAGCCGCTCCAGTAGAGAAAGATTAACTTCTCAATGCCCGCCAAAATAATAAAAGTGAGAGGTAGGCAGGGATCCCCGGCCTGGCTCTGAGGAGGGTGGGGCCTCCTGGCTCCAGCTGCGGATCTGCAACAGACTCCCGCCACCCACACTGCCCCACCCCAGCCCTCTCCAGTCATAATTTGGTAAGTTTGGGTAATTGCAGAGAAGTTGATACCCCATGACACTAAGGGACGAATCAGGGCACAGCCTGTCAGGGTGTGGCAGGAGCTCACTTTCGGGAAGCCTAGTTCCCGGGAGCAGGAAAGGAGGGGGGTGAGGGGGAGGCTCTGGCTGAAGAGGCTTTTCAGTTTCGAAAGCTGATTTCTGGTGACTGGCTGAGCTGCGATGAAAGTACTGCAAAAGCAGCCCAACCAACATGGCCCTGAGATGCATTAATGAAGTCATGAGGGAAAGGGTATTACTGTTGACCTGGGAGCAGCCACTAGGGCTCAAGGGTGCAGCAAAGCCTCAGTGAGAGACTGAGGAAAAAATGCTTCTAATTCTTAGGTGCTTGTCTCCCTAACACCCAGAAACATCTAACAACTCAGCTTTTAGAGAGACGGGTCCAGGAAGGCATCGTCTTACCCTCATTCGGCAGAGGACACTTGACAGGCCCTCCTCGAAAACACGAGACAAACACTATTCCACAAAGTCCCAAGCAAACCAAGTGCCAGCTACTCGTGATGGTGTCATGTTCTCGAATGGGTGGCGCTGGGTCTCAAAGTTCAAAAAACACGCAGGACGCACATAGACATCATTGGAAGTTGGTCCAAGAGGGAGCACTGAGAAAAGCAACAATGAGATGCTTGACCAGGGAGAAGACAGACTTGATTTGGGTTGTGACAGAAAGCCAAGGTCGGAAGACAGTCAAAGGTCACTGAGTACCTAGCTTTACTAAATGCTTAACTATGTTGAATTGCTGCACCTTTTTTGTATTATCTTATTTAATGTTCGCTGCAAACTAGTATCCACATCCTTATTTTATAGATCAAGAAACGCAGGTGTTGATGGGGTGAGCTCTTTGCCCGAGGCTCATAGCAAATGCAGGAGCTGAGGTTCAAACCTAGACAGTCTTGTTCCACAGCCCGCGGGGCTCGAGGAGATGCTGGATGGAGACCTGCGAACCCTCTGGGTCTGGAGATCAGAAGGACAAGGCTCCAGGGAAGATGGCCCAGAGAGGGTAGACACCAAGGGGCTTCCTCAGCCTGCCCCTGAGAGGAAACGTGGGTCCTCTACAAATGGCACCCAGGGGCTCAACAGTCACTTGGAAGTGAAGGTGAGACTGCTCAGCCCCAGGAGGGCATGCACTCCACCGTCTGCTGGGTTCCCCTGAACACACGAAATGTGTGGTTCTCTGGGCTGCACAAGGTACAAGGTGGATGGATAGCAGGTGTCATCATCCACGAGGATCTCCACAGCGAGCAGCACAGGCTTCACTGCTGTAGGAGGGCCTGGCTGGTGGACATCAGAGCAGGGGCTGCCTGTCCTGCCCACCACAACCCCGCGCCACAGTCCTGCAAGCAGGGGCAAAGGTGGGTTCTTGTTGGACTTCTCTTTTCTCTGCCACTTTTGGGGTAACACGGAAGAAGGGGCATTCTCCAAGACGCTGCCCTCCCCACACTGAAGGTCTTGCCTTTCTTGACTTCGCCCTTCCTCCCCCCACCCCTCCTCCACCCCGCCGACTGTTTAGGTGGACAATTAACTCCCCTAGAGTGTGAGGAAAGATGGCACAGGCTTAGCTCCACAACTGAGGTAAATCATGAAGATGGTCTCCTGTTCCCCACTTCATTTGGCTGCCTGTTCACTGTATTCTAGAACCTTCCTCACTCTTCATCTTCAAGTCCTCTCTTCTGGGCCTGACACTCTTTATTTCACATGGTTCTCTTCACAAGTCCTTTCTGTGCTCACCCTGTGGCCTGCAGTCACTGCTGCTGTCCGTGTAGTCCCCACCCCCTCAGCAGCTCAGATGAGGAGCCAAGCCAGTACTGCTCCTTATCCTCTACCTCCCGCCCCTCAGAAGTGACTTCCACAGACTGTGGTCTCTCCACTCATTGCCTGGCCTGGATCCTGCCACCATCTCTCACACCAAAGCCACTGTTGTACCCAACAAATCTCAAACAGCTTCAGCTGCCCCAGCTACTGGCCTCACCCTCCTGCTCCAGCTGGAATCATCCTGCCACACACCACCATCCAATCACACAAGCCCAAGATTTGCAAAATACACACTACACATTCACAATAATTATTTATGACTCCATATTTTGAGTTACAGAAATCTAGCTCTAGCAATTACCTCAAGCAGTGAGAGGAATTTGTTTTAAGAATATGGGGTCTCTCTGGGAACCGAGGATCTTTCCTCAAACACCTGATGGAATTAAAACTCATCTATTACATTTTCACACATAAACTTCTAATCCCAAATTTGAGGCAGTTTCTCAGGCTGCAGGCACTTTTGGAGGAGAAAGGTGTTGGGCCCCTCCGTATATAATACATGATGGCCCCACTGGATGCACCATCTTTGTGTGTGGAGTAGGCTAAGCAGGAAGGCTTGACCTGGACCTTTTCTCCGCTGAGGTCAGATGAAATGGCAGTTGGCTGTTGTAGGAGACAATATGCCAAGGCATGGCCATGAGGAAAATCACGCCTGACAGCAAGCATGAAGAAGGCCAACAGAGCTTCTCAATTGTAGGTCAAACTAAACTGTGGGTGCAGCTTTTGGTTTTGCCATTCAGAATCCATTCAGCCTGCCCTCATTTTCCTCTGGGGAACCATCCTGATCCACAGCAATCAGCCCATGTGCTTCAAGCAGAGTTTACTCTGCCCCGTGGGTGCCCTGCAGTAGGGGATGGGGCAGCTGGAGCACCGCAAACTCCTGGCCACAGCCTTGGTTGGATTAGCGATGGGTATGGGATCCAACTAGAGCCACTGAGGTGCAATGAGATTTTTGCTGGGACTTTGGGGAGAGAGGCATTCTCTCTTTTTCACTAAACTTGAACCTGGAGGATGCCGCTGTATAGCTGCTGGCAGCCATCTGACAACTGTATAGAGCCTGAGAAGGAAGTCGACATGGAGAACAGAGTAGAGATGGAGAGAGACTGGGTCCCAGTGATATTTGATCCCATGTATCTAGCCATATACGTCAGCTGGTAAATTCTCTTTTTGGCTTAAACCAATTTGATTTGGGTTTTCTGTCACTTGCAACCAAAACACCAAACGACAAACTTACGCTTCTATCTCCAGTCTTAGACCAGTTCTTTTTCTTGAATTACGCAATGTTTGCTAAGTTTTTATCCTTCACTAAGAATGATTGTTAAAATTTCTAACAGTATTAAAAATAACTTAAACATTAGTTCTAATGCTAACCACCTCAACATATTTTTCCACTTCAGAATCAATTGTCTAAAATATGGCAAAAACAATCCAAGAGACTATTTAAAGGCCATTTGTCCATAAGATGCTTCACTTAAAGGAATACATTCATGCACTGCTTAACAATATTTTGGTCAGTGATGGATCACATATACGATGGTGGTCTCAAAGATTAGTACCACGTAGCCTAGGTGTGCAATAGGCTATACCATCTAGGTTTGTGTAAGTACACTCTGTCATATTGGCATAATAGGGACACCGCCTAACAACACATCCCTCAGAAGGTATTCCTCATCGTTAAGCATGCATGACTGTACCTGATTTCATATATTCTTGTTCTAAAGGGTCAAGAAACCAACATTAGCCATGGAGAGCGAGGTTTCCTAACATCTTTATAGAGCCCTGGATTGTTTCACCACAAATTGGAGTTGTAGAATTTTAGGTTTGGATTTGTAAAACTATTTGCTTCAAAGTTTGATCTGTGCAGCTTGAAAAGCTTCCTTGAGTGAATTGTGGCTTTTGATTTATGAGTTCCTGTTATAAACGATTCCTGTACTCTTGCTTAATTGAATCTCAGTTTCTAGAGCAGGGGTTGGACAACTATGACTCACCAGCCAAATCTTGCCCACTTCCTACTTATATAAACAGAGCTTCACTGGAACATATCCAGGTTCATTTGTTTCCATATTCTCTATAGCTACTTTTGGATTACAACGGCACAATTGAGTAGTTGTGAGGGGCCCAGAAAGCCTAAAATAAGTTACTACCTGGCCCTTTTCAGAAAAAGTTTGCTGACTTCTGTTCTAGAACCTCAGTCCAAAATTATACGTTATTTAGCGTGTAATTTTTCATCTTTAATTACACAATGTAGGCATGAGTTAAATAAATTTAAACAAAGCATAACTAAGTACTTTTTTTAAACCCTATGATCTCTTCAGCTGATATCAGCCTTTGCGCTCCTCTTCCAGAGCTCAGCATCCCACAGGCTTTTCTGTGCGTTCACTCTCACAGAGCACAGGCCTGACTCTGGGGCTGCTTAACAGGAACACCCCAACAGGCAGTTTGCCATTTATAATCGTTGTTCTCTGCTCTTAGGGAACTAACTGCTTCTGCTAACCCTTCAGCTCGTCTCTGTCTCTCAGTGTCCAAGCTCTTCTGTCGGACAAGCAGGGCCCAGGGAGGAATATCCAAGAGGGCTCTCAGGACCTGAATGCGATGGAACTGACCTGAGGGCTGTGGAACCAAGAGCTGAAATCAGCTTATGGAGAGTAGGGTTGAAAACCACTACTCTAATATAAGCAGGCAGATTCCAAAGTGGGAAGACAGGTTGCGAAATTTAACTGCTGCTCCAAGCTGCCCCTTCTCAGCAGAGGCAGGTCCTGCAGCCTGCTTTGGTGTCTTTATAATTGCAGCTCTTCCTTATGGCACACTCTGGGTCCCCAGGCCGGGTCACTGAGGCTCAGAGTGGAGGATGGGGCCTCAAGGCTGGGCGAGCAGAGACCAGGGAAAGTCAGATGGATTCTCATGCAGAGCTGCCTCTGGCAGGAGAGGTCCTGGCCTTATAGACTCCACCACCTTGAAGCTGTCTGATGGTGGGCCCCATCTGCAGCCTTCTCGTGTCATCTCGTGACCAATGTACCCAGAGGGCAGTATTCCAGAGCCCTTCTTAGCCACCCTGCTCCTGCAGGCCATCAGGGGATCTGGGAAACCAGAGGATGCCTGATAAACCAGAGGCTATGAGTTACGTTTTTAAATGCAAGCAACAGAAACTGACTCTGACCACCTTTAGCAAGAGATGGGTATTGTTGACGAAAATAATCCATAACTAATCTATAAGTGAAAATTTGGATGAGTTTATTCTGAGCTGAAATCTGAGGACCATGGCCCGGGGCCTTTCTTCCTGAAGGAAGAAAGGGCACCAAGGAAGTGGGGTGCACAGAGTGGTCATATACCCCCAAACAGGATGTTTCACATAGGATCGAAATGGCCCTTTTACAATAGTCGCGAGACAGCTCTGTCTGCACAGCGATTGATGGAAATAGCAGGAAGGTCTGCTGTCTCGGTGAACACAGCAGGATGGCAGGTCTGTTGTCTCCAGCTGAGTGGTCACAGGTGAGCACTGTAATCGGTTCCTAGCCTAAGGAAAGATGCTTAATCTTTAAGGAAATGCCAACGTTGGGAGGGGGAGGGAAGTTGCACCTTTATCTCAAAGGCCTTTGTTCTTGGCATAGGAAATGTATATACAATGCATGCTCAACGGGCACAGTCAGGCCCTTTTGGAAAAAACAAAGTCAGACCGAATTAGGTTTATATGAAATGGCTTCCTCATATACTCCAATATATCCTATTGCTTGCATTTTTTTTGTCAGTATTTATTTGAGAACTCGGTAGCTCACAGAATGAAGAGCTGAACAACCAGGCACTGGGAGGATAGCGATAGTGGGTCCGGGGATCACAGTGGCAGGGATCCATGGACTTTTTCTTGGAGGGAATTACTGTGAGGTGACTTGGCCCCACCCACCTTCTCCTCCTCGTGCCATCACTCAGAAGTCAAATTCCAAGGAGATGGGATCTGATTGGCCCAGTCTGGGTTGTGTGTCCTGCAGGCAGCCCACAGAGACTGGGGTGGAAGTGGGGTCCTGCCACTGGCAGCTCTCCAGGAGGCACAGAGAATGGGGAAGGGGAAGTATTTCCAAAGGAAAGAGAAGAAAGGCAGGAGGAAGATGCAGGAAGGAGGGGGCCACTCCCCACAGTCACCGTGAGAGGGAACATCCTGGGTGGAGGAGCCCAGGGAGTTTTCCCACGCAAATTCTATGCTGTTGCAGCAAGAGAACCTGCCACGGGGTCAGTAAGAAGTACAACAATGGAGTGTGCCTGCTTCCTGTGCTCCACTGGCCGCTGCAGAAGCACCTTCCACCTCCGTCTGCCCTGCTCGGCAGACACCTGGAAGGCGACAGTCTGCTGCCTACCCCCTTCCCCAAGAAACAGAAACAGAAGTTAATGCAGCTGTAGACACTGTTTTTGCATGATTGATGCATGCTTTCTGGGCAGGCATTTTCCTCTCCCCCTCCCATCCCCAGCCACCTATTCCAGAAGACATGTCACTAAGGGGGCAGGCAGGAACCGAGTTTAGAACAATAGGGTTAATTTCTGGAACCCATGATTTGTCAGACTGAGAGTCCTACCCTCCAGTGTGGGGACTCACCCTGTTGGCTGAGACCCCTCAGGCAGAGGGAACTGATCACAGACCCGAGAATGAGAGCCCTGACATTCGAGGGCACAGGGAGCTGGGTTGAATCATACACAGTGATGTGGAACCTCTTGGAGGCGAGGTTCAGGGTGACTCCCCCCGGCTGCGTGGGGGAGAGTCCCACAGAACACTAAATGCCCTGAGCAGATCCAGGGCCAAGGGCAGGACAAAGAAAGGGAGTGGTGCAGACTGGTAGAGGCTGCAGACCAGATGAATTCCTCATTTCTAGGAAAATACCAGAAAAAGAGGGGCATCAAGGGGCATTTTTAAGCCCCTATACCAGACTTGGAATTTCTAGATGAATGGACCGTCTTCCAGGAGAGAGAAGGGGCAGTTCCAAAAGTAGCAGCCAGGGGTCTGCCTCCAGGGCAGAGAGGTTTTTACCAAAACTGGCAGCCCTGGTGGCACTTGGCAGGTGTCACGGGCCATCAGGCAGGAACATCTCTTCCTGAGGCAGCCAAGACCGAGGGCCCCCAGTGCTCACCAAACGATCAGGAGACCTGGGCTTAATGCAATTTGAACTCAGGGGAGGATTCTGATCCCACAGCAAAGCTGGAGGGAACAAGGTGTAGTTCCAAGACAGCTCTTAAGAATTGAGGGCCTGTAAGTGTCTTGGTTGGCTGTGCTTCAAGGAGTGATTGACATTTCACGGGAGACTTGACCCATAAAGCCATGAACCCTCAGCCAAATGTGTGGAAGTGAGGTGTGCTTGGGAAGGTCTCAGGAGACAACGGGGAGCAGAAGCAGGAGCCATGATGGGCCCCCAGGATTCTAGACCCAGCTGACCCCTAACCTCTGCCATGGCAGACAGCCGAGGCCCAGGGATGGGATGGTGACTTAGGAAGAAGCAGATGAGGCTGGAGATTGGGGGCAGGAGCTAGCCCACAGTTATTGCTGCCTTTAAGGCAAAGACCACAGCAAAAGCACCCTACTCAGGTGAGACACTCAGAGGCTTATCTGAATTCAACAAAAGTTCTGCTGGGCCCCTGGTAGGAGAGGAGGGGCGGAGGGACGGGTGCAGTGCCCAGGTGGGAGGAGAGAAGTTGGCCCAGTGCCTAGGGTCCAGTGGCCATCCCTGAGAGACCCTGAGGAGTGTCTCACCCACAGGGCTAGGCACAATTTGTCTGGGGCAGAGCCCAGTGTCCCCCTTCTTCGTGGAGACACAAAGACTTATTAGGAAGACACTGTGGAAGGATAATGTTTCGAAATAATAATAGTGATGGTTCCTCAGGCAAAATATCACCATTTGTAGAGAGAGGGATTTCACCCCGCAGGTAGTTGAGGGGAAAGGGAGAGAGCAAGAGAACTCGGTGGGGTGGGGGTCTCCCAATGTGGGACTGTGCCCCACTTCATGATGGAGAGGCCAGCAAGACTCCAGAGAGGGACCATCTGTATGACAAGTGGCAGGGCCACAGACAGCACCCCCAGGACACTGAAGCAGCTGAATGATTCCTGGGTGCTCGAACCAAAGAGTCAGAGAATCTGAGGTGGTCAAGATGGCTGATGGGCCTGAAAGGACAAGGGCCTTCTCAGTGGGGACACACATGAACTGAAGAATGTAGAGCAGACAGACAATAGACACCTCAGGTGACACCTGTGAGCACAGGTGACTCAGGGCCAGATGGGGCCTTCCCTAAAGCCTTGGCACCACACAACTGCTCCAGAATTTAGCCACAAACTCCAGGAAAGGGGTGAACATCCACCATCCCAGTAGAATGGAGGTTCAGCATAAAAATTAACTTACTTTGTCCACCGGCACTTTTTGATTGAACTTCCTACCTGTTGTGGATGCCTTAAGGAGAAAGGAGGGTCAGCCTCTGCATCACCAGAAAATTTCTCCAGGAGTAGCAACTGTGGTTGCATGGGCCTTGGACGAAGCAGATTCAGTGTTTGTCCTCCCCACAAGCCACCTCCATCAAATGCTCAAATCAGGGACCAGTTATCATGGAGGGTGGCCCTTCGTTACACTATCTCCAATGTGGTACTTACACCGGTGGTGTCCTGGCACTGGGCTCCATCGCAGCTCCTCTGATATCACAGGGGTTGACTGCAGTAGAGTCAGTGGGAGCCCAGGTCTGAGGACCCTCCAGCTCCTGCATGTCCTCCCCACTCTAGTGTAAGCACCGGCTCCTGTTTCTGAACCAGCTGCAGCTGGGTGATGGGGGAGCCCAGAGCCAGAGACCTTCTGAGATCTGCGCTATAGACTGAATGTGTGTGTCCCCCCAGATTCATATGTTAAATCCTGATGCCCAATGTGATGGTATTTGGAGGTGGGGCCTTTGGGAGGTGATTAGGTCGTGAGGGTTGAGCCCTCCTAAGTGGAATTAATACCATTACAAAAGAGACCCCAGAGAGCTCCCTCGCTCCTTCTGCCATATGAGGAAACAGCAAGAAAGTCTATGAACCAGGAAGCAGGTCCTTCCCAGACAGTGAACCTGATGGCACATTACTCTTGGACTTCTGATCCACCATAACTGTGGGAAATAAATGTTTATAGTCAAAGCCACACAGTCCATGGTATTTTTATTAAAACAGACTAAGACTATCTGGCATGTGTGGAATTCCCCTTCGTTAGCTTTATAAGAAAAGAATAATGGTTTTGGCCTCTGGTCTTTTGTTTGTTCAATTCCTCTCAGTAGGAGTTTGACCTAAATAATTCTTGCATGCAGTATCCATCTTCTCTTTGATCACTTTTAACAGGGCTGAGAGGCAATGGAGCTTGGCCTACATATTAAAGATGCTTCTCCTCAGGAGCACACAAGGTGGCCATCATGGGTGGTTTCTGCCCAATTCTGACCAAGACCCACGTGTCCTCAGGCCTTTACTGAATGCCAGCCTGACAAGACGTTCAAAGGTTAACTCAGGGTCCACTAGTGTAAACATCCCTTCCCCCTTTATTGCCTCCACCTTCTTACAGAGAAATGTCCTCTCTGGGAAGTAGGATTCTAGATTATGAAAGCTGGAGGGAACTGGAGAGGACACTAAGGTCCTGAGAAGGAGGACAGCTGCTCGCTCCACGCTCCTCCTCTCAGTGAATGACACCGACATCCACCAAACGCCCAAGCCGGAGCTTGGTCCACCACATGCAGTCCTTCCCAAGCTCTGCCAAGTTCACCTCCTAAATATATCTCGTGTGTGTCCAGTTCTCTCTAATAGTAGCAAATCTATTAACTTCATCTAAGCCAACTTCATTGCTCCTCTTTCAGTTCTGCATCAGCTTCCTTAGGATTGTATGCACAGCAGTCTGGATAAACTCCTAAACATAAGTCTAGTCATGTCATTGCACTTTTTAAAACTCTTCCTGACTTACCTGTGCCAGGAGGACAGTAAAACAAATCCTTAGCAAGGCCTACAATGTCCTTCATGGTTTGGTTCCTCTGAGCCCCACTGCTCACCACTCCTGATCACACAGTGTCTGGAACACACAGTAGGACTCCAGAAATAACAGGTGAATTGAATCAAACAATCTAAGCTTATTCAGCATGTCTAAAACATGAACTTGTGACTCTGAACTCTTGGGCCAGGTCTTTGTCCAGAAAGAGGCGGACTTCAACACCTCTCCTTCCACTGCTCAAGATTCTGCCCACAAAACAACAGGGGATGTCTAATGGTACAGGCCGGGTTCTGGCCTCCTCTGCCTGAGCCAGGGTTGACAACATGAGGCTGACCACTTGCGGGGTCAACACCCAAGGCAGAAGATGCTGCTGTCATTGCCATAGTGGGAGGCACAGGGCTGGCTTTTCTCTAGAACTTTAGAAATCTCATCTCCATTTCAGAGGATGACATAGCTCCCCAGAGAGGGGCACAGCTTGACCAAGGCCTTTAGCCTCCATGCTGGTTTTAAAAAGTACCTGGGGTTTTGCTTTCACTTAGGTATGGTGAGGCCAGCAGATCAGGAGATGACTGTCATTGAAAAGATAGTGTGCTACTCACAGTTCCCAAGAGGACAGAGCACAGCATGCCAAACAGGGCCACACGGAGAGACACCAGGGTCAGACAGGAGGAGGAGGAAGCAAGGGGAAAGCACTGGCAAAAGCATTTACTGGGGTTTCTGCAGGGAAGGATGAGCAAGGCAGGGTAAGTAGCTTGCCAGGCTGAGGACTGGTGAGTTTGAACAATTCTGGAAGGCTCTGGGACTTAGCTGTGTCCTGAGTTGTCGGGTATGCAGCCCTGGGATGATCAGGGCAGGGGGACAGTGATTTGGCCAGATAAAGGAGGTCCCCTTAGATCTGCTCTGCGTTGAATCGAGGTGTGTAGAGGGCTGGGAAGAGGGATACAGCTGCGAATATCAAAGCAGCAGCACAGTCAGGCTTGGAAACTTGGGTTTGTGGAGAGGGAAGATAGCAAGGATTGCAGAAAGAGCCCTGCAAACTATGAACAGCAGAGGGAGGAGTGCACGGGAGAACTTCCGGTCAGGGCAACTGAAAAGTGAGGGGGACAGAACCTTCCCACGCTGAACTCGGAGGTCTAGTCAGTCCAGTGTCCCATGGAAGTTTCTTTGAAGGAAACTTGTGCACGTCTGCTTAAGTTTACACACCCTCCTCTTGATACTGTCTTGTTTAAGTTTGGGTTTCTTTTCTTTCCCAGGGTATTGAAAGTGCTAGACTTAGACCTTTATCTGCTCTGCATCTGATGTTCTGGAGAAGTACGATAGCCACTCTGGCTGCTGCAGAAGATGTGAATGAATTTCCTGAGCAAGTCCACTCTCTGGACCAACAGTCTAAAGAATTTTGGGGGTTTTGCTCAGAATCCTAAGACGAGGTCTGAGAGCCCTGGGCCACCAGGTCAAGCACACTTCTTCTAAGACAGCCTGGTAAAAGTGACTTCACTGGCCGGGACACCCTCATTGACCAGAGGGGATTCAGTGGGTGCTGTGCGTGAGTGTTGGGAGGGTGGGGAAGGGGGAGAAGGATAAACTTGAAATGGTGGGGCGGGGCAGGTGGAAATCCAAGGGCATCATTAATATTAGGTATTTTTTTGTGGTCATGTTAACTTTTAGGCTTAAAGCACACTCCCTAAGTAGAAGTGATGGCTTAGGAGCCTTGGGAATTAGAAGTAACTGTCTTGGCATAAAATGATCAAGTCACAAGCAGAAGCATGGGAAGAAGCCAGGACCCAGGCCAGGACAGCCTGACTGAGCTGTGGCTCAGGTCTCATCTTCCCTCCTGTCTCGGAAGTGGCAGCCACCATCCTTCATACAGTGTCCCTCCCCTGGCGAAGTCCTGACCCCGTTATGTCCTGAACCCAAAGTCAGTTGCTCTAATGCAACAGAGCATCCTCCTTCTGAGCACTGAAAGATGAGCAGCCAGCACTCAGAGCTGTCACTAAGCCTCCAATAATTAGCTTAAAATATGCTCCCAGACTGATGGACACTCTGGGAATCCAGAGGTGACATATTAGAGAATAAAGGAGATGAATCTGAGAAAAATGATTTTTGAAGGGAATAAAATAATGTCCTGTGGGAGGGCTGCCATTTATGCTGGATCTTGTTCAACCTGGGAGGGCTTCATAGAGGAAGCAGGCTGGAGGGAATAGGAGGGAGGCTGTGAACTGAAAGAACTGGAGGTGGGGTGGTGCTGAGGGCTCAGAGAGGTTAAACTCTGCTCTCTCTGCTGGATCCCCCCATGAGTCCCCACTGAAGTGGCTCAGGTTGCCATTCAAAGGATGGTTCTGTGGGGTGAAACCTGTCATGGTCCAGTGGGTGGCACTTTTGTTGATTTTACTCTTGATGACACACTTTCTCCCACAATCGTTTCCTGGCATAGAGACAGAGGAGGTGCTTCACTGACCTGCAGGCCTGGCCAACGGAAGGTGAAACCAATCTACGTGCCAATTTGGGGATGGTGGGAGCTGTAGAATGACTTCAGTGGGATCATTTGGGATGTTCTGTACTAGAATCACTCCTGGATTTTCTGCAGAGAAATATGTTTTCTGCAACTTTGGAGGCTTGTTCTTTTTGGCATTAGTTCTCTTAATTCTGGCCAGCCCCTCTGGGTTGCTCCAAAGAGCTCCAGTGCCCAGGCCGCTGCCCTCTCCCTTTCAGCTCCCACATCATTAAGACAGGCTTAGGCCACTCTTTGGGCTCTGGGGTGACCTTCTTGGTGCTGAGTGGGATGTCAGCTAACAGGCAGTGCAGCGTTGGCCTGTCCCTGGGGACGGTGCTGCAGTCTGGAGCCCCCGAGGGTGAGCGAGCAGCACAGCAACACGTTGTGGGCTCCCCTCCATGCAAGTGAGCCACGTGTGGGGCTTTTCCCTGAGCTCTCTCAGTCTTTGTCCCAGTCACTCCTGAGCCATCCGAGGATGGCTTCCACGGAGGAGTGAGTGCCTCTCTCTCAGTAGTGCCATCATCCATTCTTCACCATGTCATTCCTTTGGGAGAAGGTGCCAAGGAGCAGCTCTGCAGCTGCCTGTGCTCTGTAAGTACCTTGGACCTGTGAAGCTGAAAGCCCTCAAGCCTGGGCACACTGAGCACACACCGGCCCGTGCTGACCATGTGGGTGGATGGGCCCAGGGGAGGCAGGGGAACTGAGCCCCAGTACTCCTTCTTGGAAGTGCTCTTGCCCACCTCCCAGCTCAGAGGTTTGAGAGGATGCTGCATGTATGACAGGAAGCACTGGAGCTGGGACAGTCCTGGCTGCAGGAAACAGCTTCAAGCAGAGAGTTCCGTCAGAGAGCTTCCCTCCACCCTAACCTTACCACTGAGGTCAAGTGGGGTTGCTGCATGGTAAACAGCACACGAAGACTATAATCTTTGACTGGGCCCCCAGCCAGCATTCTCCTGGAAGACCCACACAATTCCTTCCTTGTTCTCTAGTTGGGGGACAGGGAGGGGCCTCCTTTGCTTTATCGCCTTGCAGCCTGCCAGAGCTTGTGTGATAGAGAACAAGGGTAGCAATGACACCCAGTGGAGAAATAGACACCAGCTCTCTTCTCCCTAGAGACACGCATTGGCCTGCCCTCTGCTTCACCAGAATTCTGAACAGATCCCATCTTCCTGGGACTGGGCTTGAGTGCTGTCCACGGTTCTGACATCCTAGGGTTGGGGGAAGGACAAGCTGGACTGGAGGGCAATGGAAGGGCCTGACGTCTGACGTCTGCTGTCTCAGGGGCCTCAAGGCCACAGTTCACACAGTTGCTAATCACACTTGACTTCCCAACCCTCTAGTGCTGTTTCCCTGAGCCCAGACCCAAGGCCTGGCTTTTGTCAAAGGGCCTATTCTTCTTCCATCCTGCAAGGAGAAGGCAAGGAGAGAAAAGATATTTTTCTCAATCTACAAAGCCATATTAACTTATATCAGAAATCTAAAAGAGAACTTTAGCTTCGAGGTTTAGTTCAAGCACAGCTGGTAATGAGCATTCCTTCCTTCTTGGCATGCTCCCTGTCTCCCAGCCACTGACCATTCCACACGTTACAGAGCACTTACCATCACTTAGTATGTTTTGAGCATCGTGCCAGGTGATGAGTACATCCTAGTGAGCAAAAACAGACACATAGGTCCCTGTCTGTGTGGAACTCATTGTCTAATGTGGGAGACAGACATAATTAAGACTTATACAGATCAATATATAATTTCAACTGTGATCAGTGCTATGGAAGTGAGATGAATGATGCTGTGAGACTCGGTGTTAAAAGACAGTGGCTCAGACCAAAGTGACAGTGAAGATGGACAGAACTGAGTGGAACAAAGAGATACTGGAAGGTAAAATCAACATAACTTGATGATGGATTGGGCATGGGGGTGAAGCAGGGCTCAAGGTGCCTGCCCTGAGGGTGCACACATCAGTCCTTGGATGGTAGCTGGAAGGAGAGGAGAACCACTTCTCCTGCTGCCCAGGCTAGAGTTCCAGTCGCTGTGGTCCCATCTTATTCAAGGACTGTTGGATCAGATGCTTACAAGCAGAGAGAGAAAGTGGAGACAAGAGAGAAGGACGCTCATGCTGCACGTACATGACCCTGTGGGGCTAGCTTTGTTTCCTTCCATCCCTCCATCTGTGGTGGAGTGGCCCCTGGCTGGGGCTCCCTCCTGATAGGGCAGAATCCCACTAGGTGCTGACCTGACTCTGGGGAGAGTAGACATGGGAAATGTGGGACTGGGTGACCTCCTCATTCCCCTCCCAGCTCTGCCCAAGTGGTGATGAAGCAGGGGTCCCTTCCTGTGCTGAAGTTCATACTCTTGGCAGGCAGGGCAGCGGGCTTTGTGGGGCCATGTTGCCCATGAAGGAGGGAGGGAAGCCCACTATCCATGCCCGGCTCCAAAGTGCCTCTCCCAGGACCAGGCCCCTTCTCTCCACCTTCCAGGTACTACCCAGGGAGGTGGCCCCACACATGAGGAGGCCTGGCGCTGGGGAGGTACTTGCGGCTTATGGACAAGGCTGACCTGGGGACACGGAGCCACCTTCCTGACCCACTCTGTGCCCTGATAACTGGGGCTGTCAGAGGTAATGTTCTTAAGATGGACCACGCCCTGATCTCCAGGGCCCCCAAGGCCTGAGCAGCTGGCCAGGGGGCAGTGTGGGTCACGCAGAGGCCAGGTTACCAATTTAGCATTGTTAGTTGGGGCTGGGAACAGTAAGAGGAGGGCGCTGGATGTGGCACAGACATGAGATTCAGGTCTGCTTTCTTGCACCCAATTTTTTCCAACATCTTACAGCCCTCCAAGCCAGCTTCTCATATCAGAGGCCAGGGTCCCCACATGGTGTCCATAAAACACCCTCAGTCGCCCCACAAAAGTGGGCTTCGCTCCCTGGAGCAGCCTTCTGACCTCTCCCACTCATGTCCTGCCCCAGCAACCTCACTGCTCCCTCCCTTGCAACCAGGTTCCCAGCAGGCATCTGGGCCTTGAGCAGGGGTCACCAGCAGCAGGCCTCACCTCATTGCTCATCCCTGAAACCTCTCTTTCTCCCTTTTATGCCCAACAATGGGTTACCCGGACTTCACTTGCCTCAATAACAGTAAGACAACGTGCACAGACCTCGCTCCCATAGCCAATCGATGCCTTTAATTGAATGGTAAGACAGCTTCATGGTGATAGTGGGTGTAGAGGAGGAGGAGTATATGACTGGAAAATGGCTGGAATAGGTACCTGACTCTGCTCTCAGTGGCACTTATCATCTATTAAGAGGGGCTGGGAAAAGCAGTGAAGGGACATGTCACAAGAGAAAGTGCCTTTCCCCTAGACCAGCGAAGACTAGGGGAGGAGCCCCCACACTCTCCTAGGGGTAAGAGGCAGCATTTGTGTCTGAAGAGCAGGACGGCGAGTAGATGCACAGCCGGGGAGCAGCCCCTCTCAACCCAGCCCCAGGTCTACTCCGTTCTCATCCAGATCACTCATATTCCCTTCCTTCCTTCCTCTTTCTTTGCAGCAGTTCCAGGGATGCCTCCTCAGGCCAACAGGCAGGCCAGAGTCTCCCCCAACGGAACCTGCACCAACCAACACGCAGCCACCTGCTCCAGGAGCTGAGGGGCCTGCCCCTGCTGCTCACGCCTCAGAAAATACTCATCCCCAAGAGCCGCCTGCATCTGAGCTCCCCTGGGAGAGCTGGGAGGAGCAGCAGCAAGATGCCCATCTCCCTGGGCTCCTGCCGTGCTCCTCTGAGCACAGCAGAGGTGTCCTGGAGCACGCTGCCCTCATGGGAGTCATCCCAACCCCAGCGTCTGTGGTGAGCATGGCATGGCAGGAAAGGGGAACTGTCACCAACTCACAGCCATCTGTCCTGTCTTCTCCATGCTCCCTAGACCCCATCCCGACCTTTTCTAGTGTGGGCTGGAAAGCCCAGGCCAGGATTCTAACTGCAAACTCTGCCCCTGTCAGCGGCTCTCACTGTGCCCTCAGAAAGATCTTTCTAACTCACTACATCCTGTTTATCACTGTGTCATCAGAAAGGTCTTTCTCCATATCCAATTTCTTAACAAAACTAGACTTAGGAAGGAAAAGAATGTCCTGAGAAGGCTGAGTTTACAGCAAGGACTAATGAGGTATTGGATGACTCTCTGTTCCTATAAGTCTTTAGGAAGAGGACAGGCTGCCTGCCATTGAATAGGAGCACCTGGGGACAGCACAACTCTGAGGACAGCCCACTCATAATATTTGCAGGGTCCAGGGCACAAGCACACATGGAGGCCTACCCACCTTGCATCCACTTATTGAAAGGTTATAAGTCAAGTTAGCAAACTGTGAAATAAGTATGTTCTATCATCCTGCCCTGACAAGTGCACCCTCATAGCAACCTGCTAGCCGGCTGGCATTTAGAATTCCCTCACTCCTTGGATTCTGTGCTCAAATGCGGTGGCACAGAGAGAGCAGGCCTCAGCTCACAGCCCTGCTTTCCTCACTTGGCTCCACCACACAAGATAAGAGCCTTGGGTGCACGCTAGTGGATGCCCAGTCTGCACACCCAAGCCCTGTACACCCCTCCTCCATGAACATCTGCCCTTGGCCACTCCTTGGCTGGGCCTAGGGGTAGACACCTGGGGAAATGGCCTGCACAGGCTCTGCAAGTGACCATTTGGGCAGGAAGGCCAGGGTGTTGGAATAAGAGTGTGGTCCTGGAAAGAGGGCTGTAGCTCCAGGTCAGATGTCCCCTTGGACCCATAGACTCCTTGCCACATGCGGGGAGGGCATACCCAGAAGAGGACTAGAGTGGATCCCTCTAGCCAGGCCTAAAGGTGGTCCTGGGCACTTCAACCACTCACTCTGTCCTCTATTGACAAGTGATCAGAAGGTGGCCCTTTGAGCCTTGGAAATGGTGCCTTTATGTTCTCCTGTCCATGTTCTCCCTCTCACCCCTGTGCTCCAATGCTCTATCAGTCAGACTCCCACCAGGAGACAAAGGGCACAATCAGATTAGATAATTTGCAAAGGTAGAGATGGAATATAAGGCAACCACAATGGATATGTAGTAACCCAGAGATAGTAAGAGTGGAGGAGCCATTTCGACTCTTAGGTCCAAGGACTAGGGGAGTGAAGAGATACTGGAACCCAGGAGGAGAGAGTCATGTGGAAAAGGATGATTTGCAAAGTGCAGGGACCTTGGTTGAGGGATATAACCAAGCTAAGGTGCCTCCCAGGTAGGGAGCCAGGAAATTAAAGATCATGGCCTCACTCTCCTTCCTCCCTCTAATTTCCTACTGGTGCTCTTCATGGGCCAAACTCAACCAAGGCCAGACGGCACAGGAAGTTGATGTAGCCCATAAAGGTCGGCCTCCTGGGGCTGAGCATAGGATAGAGAGGGGTGAAGGTGGGTCTTGAAGGGAAACAGAAAATATCCGGCACAGACACTAAATAATGACTCGGATAGAAATGATCAGTAACAGGAGATGAAAGGTGGGTATTTATGAAGAGAATTTGCTCTCATGACCAATTAAAACTGAAGTCTTGATAAAAATGAATGTGTGTGTTTAGTGTTGTGCACCACAGTGATTAGACATAACTGGCATGCAGCTTGCATAGATAATGCTACACCATGGTTTCCCAATTCCAAAAGGTCAAGAGTCTGCCCAAAGACACCCAGCTAACTGTAAGACTCAGACTAGAATCCAGGTCCACTTCCCAGTCCACAGCTTTTCCCACATCCCTCTCCAGTACTGACAAGTGAAGTAACAAACAGGGTAGGGAGCAGAACAGGTTGGGGAAAGATGCAACCAGGTTTCATGCATGTTTCGTGTGAAAGGACACTGGACATCTGCATGGAAATAGCCAGTCAGCAACTGAACATGCAAGACAATACCCATAGAGAAAAATTTCTTACATGCTCCCTATGCTTGAGCACCACACCCAGATGTGGGAGAGGTCTACACTTTCTCTCAACAGAAGCCGGCTCAGGAAGAATGTGGCTTCCCGGGAAGGTGTCCAAATGAAGGCCAGGAAGCTACATTCTAGGAAGGAGCATCCCACCATTTCCTTTTTGCACCTACTTGCTTAACCCGCTGACTACTCCCCCACACATCCTGTGCCTTTGCCCTATGGTCAGCACATGGAGGGGGCTACTGCCGTTTCCTTAGTTCATCTAAAACCCAACAATGAGTAGTATACACCTATAATGACCAGATTGAAAATGAGACATCATACAACTGAGATAGGCAAATGAGAAGAAAATTAAAGGCATGATGCAAACCAGCAGCGATATTGGACACTATAGTGGAAATCATACATGATTTTCCACTGAAATGTCATCTGATCTGAGCATACACACCAGCAAGAAGTGAATTTTCCTGAATCTCTGACATAAAGACTACTCCAGAGAGCGGTTCTCAGTCTGTGACTTAGCTCAGCCCCCCAACGAACACCAGCTAGGCTCATCTTGAACTGAGTTGATCTGAATGGGAAAAGAGTCATCTTTCTCATCATTACTGGTAGAATTCTTTTCTTTTTTTATTATTTTATTTAGGTCATAATAGTTTATAACATTGTGAAATTTCAGGTGCACATCATTATTTGTCACTCACCATATATATGTGGCACTTTACCCCTTAAGACCCCACACCCTTCCCCTCTGGTAACCACTAAACTGTCCTTTTTGCCCATGTGTTTGTTTACCTTCCACATGAGTGAAATCATGCGATGTCTGTCTTTCTCTGTCTGGCTTATTTCACTTAACATAATACCCTCAAGGTCCATCCATGTTATTGCAAATGGGATGATTTTGTCTTTCCTTATGGGTGAGGAGTATTCCATTGTATGTATATACCACGTCTTCTTTGTCCATTCTTCAGTTGATGGGCACTTGGGTTGCTTCCACATCTTGACTATTGTGAGTAATGCTGCAATGAACATACGGGTGTGTAAGTTTCTTTTGATTGTTGATTTCAAGTTCTTTGGATAAATACCCAGAATTGGGACAGCTGGATCACATGCTATTTCTATTTTTAATTTTTTGAGAAATCTCCATACTGTTTTCCATAGTGGCTGCACCAGTTTGCATTCTCACCAGCAGTGTATGAGGGTTCCCTTTTCTCCACATCCTCTCCAACATTTGTTAATTTTTGTCTTGGTAATTATAGCCATTTTGACAGGTGTAAGGTGATATCTCATTGTAGTTTTGATTTGCATTTCCCTGATGATGAGTGGTGTTGAACATCTCTTCATGTGCCTGTTGGACAGCTGTATATCTTCTTTGGCAAAATGTCTGTTCATATCCTCTGCCCATTTTTTGATTGGGTTGTTTTTTGTTGTTCTTGTTGAGTTGTATCAGTTCTTTATATATTTTGGAAATTAACCCCTTGTCAGATATATTATTTTCAAATATTTTCTCTCAGTTAGTGGGTCGAATTTTCATTTTGTTCCTGGTTTCCTTTACCTTAGAGAAGATCTTTAGCCTGATGAAGTCCCACTTCTTCATTTTTTTCTTGATTCCCTTGCCTGAGTAGACAGGGTATTCGAAAAGATCCTTCTAAGACCAATCTCAAAGAATGCATGGCCTATATTTCTTCTAGGAGTTTTATGGTTTCAGGTCTTACCCTCAAGTCTTTAATTCATTATGAGTACATTTTTGTGTATAGTGAACGTTAATAGTCTACTTTTATTCTTTTGCATGTGGCTGTCCAGTTTTCCCCACACTATTTATTGAAGAGACTTTCCTTTCTCCACTGTGTGTCCTTGGCTCCTTTGTCAAAGATTAGCTGTCCATAGATGTGTGGTTTTATTTCTGTGTTTTCTGTTCTGTTCCATTGATGTGTGTCTGTTTTGTACCAGTATGATGCTGTTTGATTACTACAGCTTTGTACTATATTTTGAAGTCAGGGATTGGGATGTCTTCAGCTTTGTTCTTTTCTTCTCAGGATTGCTTTGGCTATTCGGGGTCTTTTGTTGCCCCATATGAATTTTAGGATTCTTTGTTCTATTTCCATGAAAAGTGTCATTGGGATTCTGACTGGGATTGCATTGACTCTGTAGATTGCTTTAGGCAGTATGAACATTATACCTATGTCCATTCTTGCAATCCATATGCATGAAATATCTTTCCATTTCTGTATGTCATCATCAATTTGTTTCAATAATGTCTTATAGTTTTCAGCATATAGGCCTTTTATCTCCTTGGTTAAATTTATTCCTGGATATTTTATTCTTTCTGTTGCAATTGTAAATGGGGCTGCATTCTTTAATTCTCTTTCTGTTACTTCATTATTAGCGTATAGAAATGCAATTGATTTTTTAAAGTTTATTTTGTATGCTGCACTTTTGCTGTAGTTGATTATTTTTAATAGCTTTCAGATGGATTCTTTAGGGTTTTCTATATACATAATCACGTCATCTGCAAACAGAGAAAGTTTCACTTCTTCCTTGCCAATTTGGATACCAAGCATTTCTTTTTCTTGCCTAATTTTTCTGGCCAAAACCTCCAGTACTGGTGCTGGACCTCCCAGAGGAAGTGGAAGGAGGTAAAGGGATCTCATCTCCTTCCCAAATGGCACTGTGAACCAGGGCACAGGAACACACACAGCTCTAAGAGGGGGGAGGGGCAGCTTTCTCTGGGAACACCTTTGTGCTCCAAGTTCCCTCACAGCCCAGAGGAAAGCCCCACAGAGAGGTGGCTAAGCTATTTCAGGGGTGTCTCCATTAAGCCAGAACTGCAGGAGAGCACATAGCAAGGGCAGAGTGAGAATGCCCCAGAGATCAAGCACAAAAGAAAGTGCCCCTCACCCTGCCACTGCTCTAGCTCAGTCAGCCAGAGCACCCATGCATAGGTAAGAAAAGCAGCAGCTGTGAGCAAGTGAATCAGAAATCACAGATGGGACCTGTCAGCATAGATTCTAAGATCAGGCACAGACATGAGGGGTCACAGCAGACTCGGGCTACACAGGTCTTGTCCCCCACCCAGTGGCAGCAGATGGAAGATGCAACCAGACACTATCACTATGTGAAGGCACAAATCTGTGCCAAAACAGTAGGAAGAAATATATTAATACTACAGACCACAAGAAAAATGACAAGCACCCAGAAATCAACCATGAAGGCACTGAAAATTGTAACCTAAATGACAGAGAATTCAAATTAGCTATCATAAAAAAATCTCTATGATTTACAAGAAAATACACATAGATAGTTCAATGAAATCTGGAACAAAATTAATGAATAGAGGGAGTTCTTCACAAAAGAAATCGAAATTATGAGGAAAACCAATCAGAAACATTGCAGATATAAAACAAAATAGGAGAGATAAAGAAAAATCTGGAGTCTCTGAATAACAGAGCTGATATTATAGAGGACAGAATAAGCAGTCTGGAGGACGGAAATAATGAAATGCTTCAGATGGAAGAGGAGAGAGAATTAAGACTAAACAGAAATGGAGAAATTCTCTGAGAAATATCCAACTCAATTAGGAAATGCAACATAAGGATTACAGGTATTCAAGAGGGAGAAGAAAAGGAGAATGGTGCAGAAACCTTGTTCTGAGAAGTAATAGCTGAGAACTTCCAAAACCTGGGGAATGAGCTGGAATTACATGTAAATGAAGTAATAGAACACCTAATTACATCAATGTAAAAAGACTTTCTCTAAGGCATATAGTAGTAAACCTGACAAAAGTCAATGACAAAGAAAAAATATTAAGGGCAGCAAGGCAGAAGAAAATAACCTACAAAGGAGCCCTATCAGGCTTTCAGCAAATTTCTCCGCAGAAACCTAACATGCTAGGAGAGAGTGAAATGATATATTCAAAATTCCAAAAGAGAAAAGTTTTCAGACAGAATATTCTATCCAGTGAAAATATCCTTCAGATACAATGGAGAAATAAAACCTTTCCCAGATAAACAAAAGTTAAGGGAGTTCACAAGCACAAGACTCCCACTACTGGAAATGCTCAAGAAGGCCCTCATAGCTGGAAAAAAAGAAAGGGTTTACAAAGCCTTGAGCAAGGAGAGAAATAGGTAGACAAAATCAGAAAATTGCAGCTATCTGTCAGAACAGGTTAGCAAACCCTTAACTTAATAATGTTATTATCAAAACAGTTAACAATAACATTAAAGATAAAAGGAAAGAAAACATCCAAAATAAATATGATCTTGTCATTTTAACCACAAACTCAAGACACAACAATAACTTAAAACAGAAGAGGAAGGGATGGAATCGGCTTAGCCTAAGGATATAAGAGGCTATCAGAAAATAGACTACCTCATCCATGAGATTTTTTTTCTACAAACCTCATGGTCATCAATAAATAAATAATAAGAACAGAGACACAATCATAAATGAACAGAAAACTGAAAAAAAAATCATAGAGAATTACCAAATTGAATTGGTAGTCTAAAATGCACAGGAAGACAAACAAGGGAAATGCAGAACAACCAGAAATGGAGTGAAGAAATGGCAGCATTAAGCCCTCATATATCAATAATCACTCTAAAAGTAAATAGATTGAATTCTGCAATCAAAAGACACAGAGTCGGGGGATGGATTAAAAAAAACAAGGCCCAACAATATGCTACATCCAGGAAACACATCTCAGCCCTAAGGACAAGCAATGGCTCAGAATGAAGGGATGGGAGATGATACTCCAAGCTAATGGCAAAAAAGAATAAAAGACCAGGAGTAACAGGTAATGAGAAACAAACAAGGGCAAAATATAATGATAAAAGGGTCATTCCACCAAGATGACATGACGTTTATGAACATATATGCAGCCAACACGGGAGCACCAAAGTACATAAAGCAACTATTAACAGACCTAAAGGGAGAAACTAACAACAGCACAATAACAGTAGAGGACCTCAACACCCCACTTACATCAATGAATAGATCATCTAGACAGAAATTCAACAAGGAAATAGCGGAATTAAAGGAAAAACTAGACAAGATGGATGTAATACATATGTATAGAACACTCCATCCAAAAACAGCAAAATACACATTTTTCTCAAGTACGCATGGAACATTCTCAAAGATAGACCATATGTTGGGAAACAAGGCAAGTCTCAATAAATTTAAGATTGAAATCATATCAAGCATCTTTTCTGACTAGAATGCTATGAAACTAGAAATCAACTACAAAAAAAAGTTGGGAAGGTGACAAATATGTGGAGACTAAACAATGTGCAACTGAACAACCAATTGGTCATTGAAGAAATTAAAAGAGAAATCAGAAAATATCTAGAGACAAATGAAAGTGAAAATACATCATACCAACTCATATGGGATGCAGCAAAAATGGTCCTAAGAGGGAAATTCATAGCAGTACAGGCCCACAATAACACACAAGAAAAATCTCAAATAAGAAATCTTAAACTACACCTAGCAGACCTAGTAAAAGAAGAACAAACAAAGCCCAAAGTCAGCAGAAGGAGGGAAATATTAAAAATTAGAGCAGAAATCAATGAAATTGAAACAAAGAAACAAAAAACAGTAGAAAGGATCAAAGAAACAAGAGCTGTTTCTTTGAGGAGATAAATAAAATTGGCAAACCCTTAGCCAGACTCACTAAAAAAAAAGAGAAGGCTCAAACAAATAAAATTAGAAATGAGAGAGGAGATTACAACAGATACCACAGAAATACAAAGGATTATATGAGAATACAATGAAAACCTATATGGCACCAAATTGGACAATCTAGAAGAAATAGATAAATTCTTAGACTCACACAACTTGCCAAAACTGAATCTAGAAGAAATAGAGAATCTGAATAGACCAATCACAAGTAAATAGATTGAAAGAGTGATCAAAAACCTTCCAAAAAACAAAAGTCCAGGACCAGATGGCTTCTCTGGAGAATTCCACCAAACTTTCAAAAGAGATTTAATACCTATCCTTCTCAAACCATTCCAAGTTGTTGAAGAAGATGAAACATATCCTACCACATTTTACGAGGCCAACATCACACTGATCTCAAAGCCAGATGAGGACAACACAAAGAAGTAAAATTACAGGCCAATATTTCTGATGAACATAGATGCAAAAATTCTCAACAAAATATCAGCAAATGAAATATAGTAATACATTAAAAAGATTATACACCATGATCAAGACAGATTTATGCTAGGGATGCAGGGATGGTTCCACATCTACAAATCAATCAATGTGATACACCACATTAATAAAATGAGGAATAAAAACCAAATGATCATCTCAACAGATGCTGAAAAGCATTTGACAAGATCCAACATTCATTTATGATAAAAACTCTGAATAAAATGGGTATAGAAGGAAAGCACCTCAACATACTAAAGGTCAAATATGACAAATCCACAGCCAACATCATACTCAACAGGGAAAAACAGAAAAACATCCCTCTGAGAACAGGAACAAGAAAAGAGTGCCCACTCTCACCACTCTTATTCAACATAGTACTGGAGGTTTCGGTCAGAGCAACTGGCAAGAAAAAGAAATAAAAGGAATACAGATAGGAAATGAAGAAGTGAAACTCTCACTGCTTCCAGACAACATGATTCTATATATAGAAAATCCTAAAGAATCCATCGGAAAACTATTAGAAATAATCAACAACTGCAGCAAAGTTGCAGGGGACAACATCAACTTACAAAAATCAGTTGCATTTCTATTCTCTAATAAATGAACTAACAGAAAGAGAACTCAAGAATACAGTCCCATTTACAATAGCAAGAAAACGAATAAAATACCTAGGAATAAATTTAACCAAGAAGGTGAAAGACCTGTACAATGAAAACTATAAGACATTACTGAAAGAAATCAATGATGACATAAAGAAATGGAAATATATCCTACGCACATTGATTGGAAGAATAAATATAGTTAAAATGTCCATATATTTTATAGCAATCTACAGATTCAATGCAATCCCAATCAGAATCCAAATGACATTCTTCATGGAAATAGAACAAAGAATCCTAAAATTCATATGGGGCAACAAAAGACCCTGAATCGCTAAAGCAATCTTGAGAAAAAAGAACAAAGCTGGAGGCATCACAATCCCTGACTTCAAAATGTACTACAAAGCTACAGTAATCAAAACAGCATGGTACTAGTACAAAAACAGACACACAGATCAATGGAACAGAATTGAAAGCCCAGAAGTAAAACCACGCACTACAGACAGCTAATCTTTGACAAAGAAGCTAAGAATATACAACAGAGAAAGGAAAGTCTCCCCCATAAATGGTGTTGGGAAAACTGGACAGCCACATGCCAAAGAATGAAAGTAGACCATTATCTTTCACCAGGCACAAAAATTAACTCAAAATGGATCAAAGACTTGAAGGTAAGACTGAAACCATAAAACTCCTAGAAGAAAATATAGGTAGTATACCCTTTGACATCGGTTTTAGAAGAATCTCTTTGAATACCATGACTACTCAGACTAGGAAAACAAGAGAAAAAATAAACAAGTGGGACTTCATCAGAGGTTCTACAAGGCAAAGGAAACCAGGAACAAAATGAAAAGACAGGGGCTGGCCCCATGGCCAAGTGGTTAAGTTCACACGCACCATTTTGGTGGCCCAGGATTTTGCCTGTTCAGGTCCTGGGCACAAACCTAGCAGCACTCATCAAGCCATGCTGAGGTGGCATCCCACACAGCAGAACTAGAAGTACCTACAACTAGCATATACAACTATGTACTGGGGGGCTTTGGGGAGAACAAGAAAAAAAAACCGAAAGACAACCCACCACCTGAGAGAAAATATTTGAAAATAATATATCTGACCAAAGGTTAATCTCCAAAATATATAAGGAACTCACACAACTCAACAACAAAGAAACAAACAACCCAAACAAAACATGGTCAGAGGAAATTAACAGACATTTTTCCAAGGGAGGTATTCAGATGGCCAACAGGCACATGAAAAGATGTTCAACATCACTAATCATCAGGGAAATGCAAATCAAAACTACAATGAGATATCACCTTACACCTGTCAGAATGGCTATAATTACCAAGACAAAAGAGAACAAATGTTGGAGAGGATGTGGAGAAAAGGGAATCCTCATACACTGCTGGCGGGAATGCAGACTGGTGCAGCCACTATGGAAAACAGTATGGAGATCTCTCAAAAAATTAAAAATAGAAATACCATTTGATCCAGCTATCCCACTACTGGGTATTTATCCAAAGAACTTGAAACCAACAATCAAAAGAGATTTATGCACCCCTCTGTTCAGTGCAGTCTTATTCACAATAGCCAAGATGCAGAAGCAACCCAAGTGACCATCAACTGATGAATGGATAAATAAGATATGGTATATATATACAATGGAATACTACTCAGTCATAAAGAAAGACAAAATCATCTCATTTGCAACAACATGGGTGGACTTTGAGGGTATGATGTTCAGTGAAATAAGCCAGACAGAGAAAGACAAACACCACAGTATTCGCTCATATGTAGAAGATAAACAAACACATCAACAAAGAAAACAGATTAGTGGTTTCCAGAGGGGAAGGAGTGTGGGGGCTGGCATAAGGGGTAAAGTGGCACATATACGGTGACTGGCAAATAATGTAAAGCTGAAATTTCACAGTGTCATAAACTACTATGACCTCAAAAATTTTAAAAAACAACCAACAAACCAACCTTCAGTACTATGTTGACTAAGAGTGGTGAGAGTGGTGATCCTTATCTTGTTCCTGCTCTCAGAGGGATGGCTTCAGTTTTTCCCCTTTGAGTATCATCTTGGCTGTGGGTTTCTCATATACGGCCTTTATTATCTTGAGGTATTTTCCTTCTATACCCATTTTACTGAGAGTTTTTTTTTTTATCATAAATGGATATTGGATCTTTTCAAATGCTTTCTCTGTATCTATTGAGATGACCATGTAGTTTTTCTCATTTTATTAATGTGGTGTATTACATTGATTGATTTGCAGATGTTGAACCATCCCTGTGTCCCTGATATAAATCCCACTTGATCATGGTGTATGACACTTTTATTCATTTTCTTTTTAATTGCTTTTTTATTGAGGTTTTGATAGTTTACAACACTGTGAAATTTCAGTTGTACATAACTATTTGTCAGTCACCATATAGCTGCACCTCTTCACCCTTTGTCCCCATCCTCCACCCTCAATCTGTATGATACGTTTAACGTATTACTGCATTCAGTTTGCCAATATTTTGTTGAGAATTTTTGCATCCATGTTCATCAGTGATACTGGCCTCTAATTTTCTTTCTTTGTATTGTCCTTGTCTGGCTTTGGGATCAGGGTGATGTTGGCCTCAGAGAATGAGTCAGGAAGTGTTTCATCTTCTTGAATTTTCTGGAATAGTTTGAGAAGGATAGGTATTAAATCTCTTTTGAAAGTTTGGTGGAATTCTCCAGAGAAGCCATCTGGTCCTGGACTTTTGTTTTTTGGAAGGTTTTTGATCACTCTTTCAATCTATTTACTTGTGATTGGTCTATTCAGATTTTCTATTTCTTCTAGATTCAGTTTGGGGAGGTTGTATAGTCTAAGAATTTATCCATTTCTTCTAGATTGTCCAATTTGGTGCCATATAGGTTTTCATTGTATTCTCATATAATACTTTGTATTTCTGTGGTATCTGTTGTAATCTCCTCTCTCATTTCTAATTTTATTTGTTTGAGCCTTCTCTTTTTTTTCTTAGTGAGTCTAGCTAAGGGTTTGTTAATTTTATCTTCTCAAAGAAACAACTCTTTGTTTCTATGATTCTTTCTACTGTTTTTTGTTTCTTTGTTTCAATTTCATTGATTTCTGCTCTAATTTTTAATATTTCCCTCCTTCTGCTGACTTTGGGTTTTGTTTGTTCTTCTTTTTCTAGGTCTGCTAGGTGTAGTTTAAGATTTCTTATTTGAGATTTTTCTTGTTTGTTATTGTGGGCATGTATTGCTATGAATTTCCCTCTTAGGACCATTTTTGCTGCATCCCATATGAGTTGGTATGATGTATTTTCACTTTCATTTTTCTCTAGATAGTTGCTGATTTCTTCTTTAATTAATTCAATGATCCATGGGTCATTCAGTAGCATGTTGTGTAGTCTCCATATATTTGTCACTTTCCCAGCTTTTTTCCTGTAGTTGATTTCTCATTTCATAGTATTGTAGTCCCAAAAAGATGCTTGATATGATTTCAATCTTCTTAAATTTATTGAGGCTTGCCTTGTTTCCCAACATACAGTCTATCTTTGAGAATGCTCCATGTGTACTTGAGAAAAATGTGTATTCTGCTATTTGGGGATGGAGTGTTCTATATATATCTTTTAAGTCCATCTTGTCTAGCTTTTCATTTACTTCCACTATTTCCTTGTTGACTTTCTGTCTGGATGGTTTATCCATTGATTTAAGTATGGTGTTGAGATGCCCTACTATTACTGTGTTGCTGTTAATTTCTCCCTTTAGGTATATTAATAGTTGCTTTATGCACTTTGGTGCTCTTGGGTTAGTTGCATTTATACATATAAGTGCTATACCCTCTTGGTGGACTGTCCCTTTTATCATTATATACTGCCCATCTTTGTCTCTAATTGTCTTTTTATCTTGAAGTCTGCTTTGATATAAGTATGGCAACACCAGCTTTCTTTTATTTCCCATTAGCTTGAAGTATTATCTTCCATCTCTTCTGAGACTGTGTTTGTCTTTAGAGCTGATATGTGTTTCCTGGAGGCAG
Organism: Equus asinus; assembly: GCF_041296235.1. Lineage (NCBI taxonomy): Eukaryota > Metazoa > Chordata > Mammalia > Perissodactyla > Equidae > Equus > Equus asinus. The sequence goes on along the minus strand of NC_091790.1, from coordinate 189,061,511 downwards.
CATATTGTTAGGTCTTGTTTTTAATCCATCCACTCACTCTATGTCTTTTGATTGGAGAATTCAATCCATTTACATTTAGAGTGACTACTGATATATGAGGGCCTAACACTGCAGTTTTACATCTTGTTTTCCACTTGTTCTGTATTTCCCTTGTTTCTCATCCTGTTTATTTCCAATTGCCAATTCAGTTTGGTGATTTTCTATGATGGTTTTCTCTTTATTTATCATTTGTGTCTCTCTTCTGATTTTTTGTTTAGTGGTTACCTTGATATTTGTATAAAAGATCTCATAGATGAGATAGTCATGTTCTGATTGTCTCTTATTTCCTTAGCCTAAGCAGGTTCCATCCCTTTCCTCTTCCCTAAGTTATTTTGTCACAACTTATTCCATTTTGTGTTTTGGGTTTGTGATTAAAATGAAGTGATATATATATTTATTTTTGATGCTTTCCTTCCCTTATATTTAATTTTATAATTAAGTGCTTGCTAACCTGTTCTGATAGAGAGCTGCAGTTTTCTCATTTTGTCTGTCTATGTATCCACTTGCTAATGGCTTTGTAAACCCTTTTGGTTTTTTTTTTCAGGTATGAGGGCCTTCTTGAGCATTTCTTGTGGGGAGGGGAGTCTTGTGGTGATTAACTACCTTGGCTTTTGTTTATCTGGGAAAATTTTTATTTTTCCATCATATCTGAAGGATAGTTTCACTGGATAGAGTATTCTTGACTAGAAATTTTTGTCGTTCAGAATTTGGAATAAATCATTCCCCTCTCTCCTAGCTTGTTAGATTTCTGCTGAGAAATCCACTGAAAGCCTGGTAGGACTCCTTTGTAAGTTATTTTCTTCTGCTTTGCTGCCTTTAATATTTTTTCTTTGTCATTGACTTTTGCCAGTTTTACTAATATTTGCCATGGAGAAGTTCTTTTTACATTGATGTAATTAGGATGTCCATTAGCTTTATTTACATGTAATTCCACCTCCTTCCTCAGGTTTGGGAAGTTCTCAACTATTATTTCTTTGAAGAAGCCCTCTTCTCCTTTCTCCCTCCCTTCTTCCCCTGGAATAACTATGATCCTTACATTGCATTTCCTAATTGAGTCAGATATTTGTTGGAGAATTTCTTCATTTCTTTCTAGTCTTAGTTCTCTCTCCTCCTCCACCTGAAGCATTCTATATTACAGTCCTCTAAATTACTAATTCTGTTCACCATTGTATCAAGTCTGATTTTTAAGGAGTTCAGACTTTTTAAAATGCCATTCATTGTGTTCTTCATCTCTAAGATTTATTTATTTTTTTAGTTTCAATCTCTTTTGTGAAGAATATCCTCTTCTCATTAATTATATTCCTGAGTTTATTGAGCTATCTTTCTGAATTTTCTTATAACTCGTTGGTCTTTATTATAACTATTTTGAATTCTCTGTCATTTACAGGGTAAAATTCTGTGACTTCAGCATTGGTTTCTGGATACTTGTGCTTTTCCTTCTGGTCTGGAGTGTTAATGTATTTCTTCATGCTGTTTGAAGGGGTGGACATTTGATGTCACACAGTGGTAGTATCTATCCACAAAGTCTACCACTACTGGCAGAGGCAGCAGGAGCTGCATTTTCTGAGCCCACTACGACCCCTGGCAATTGTGCCCACAGGAAATTGTGCCAACACAGCACTCTGCATCTCTCTGCTGCTGCTTCACACATTGCAGGCATGGGCAGTCTGGTGGGGATCCCCTGCCATGGCCACCAACCTGATACACTAGGTGGGAGGTGGGAGGAGGCGTCCTCTTTCCCACCCAAGCTCTCACTCTGCATTCACTGGCTGCCTGCCTGGGCTGCTTAGTTTGGTAGGGGTGCCCAGCCACCATGGTGTGGAGCATTCCCACAGGCTGGGAAGCAACTCCAAGAGGGAATGCGTTGCCCACAGAGGGCTGCCTTTGCCTCCTTCTTCTCTCAGAATTGCACGCCAGTCACCACACGAGGACTGATGCCTTAGATTGCTGCCATTGGGGAGGGGGAGGAGATCTGCTGTCTTCCTTCCACTCCCTCCTGGGAGGTCCAGCACCCCCACCTTCAGATGGATGGCTGCATGGATCTCTCAGATGTCTGTTGTGTTGTGTGGATGTCCTCTGTTGGTAAATGAATGTCATTTCCATTGTATCTTAGGGGAGAGAGCCTAGGAGAACAGCTCACTCTGCCATGATGGTGACGTCACTCCACTGGCAGATTTCTTAATAACCTGTGATACTGTCACTATTTGGAGTTGAGCCCTACCTCCACTATTTTTAGGAGTTTGTACTAGAAACCCATCTGCCCCTTAGCCAGTGTGTCCTCATGTATGTCTTGAATGTGGGTACTATGGGACACACAGGAAAGGGATGCTGTCTAAGTGAGGCACCCAGGAGAATCTCACCTCACTTTTTAAGGGCTCTTTGGCCCCATATCCTCTTCCCATCTACCCTACCCCACAGTTTCCAGATCAGCTCCTAGCCTTAATAAATCCATCGACCAACATCATGGCCCTAAGAAGCTGGCCTAGGAGAAAGGCTTAGTAGATTGGGCCAAGGATATCAGAAGCCAATAAGACATGAGGCCTTGGAGAGCCACAGGCAAGAGAAGTAATAAATAGTCAATGATAGTGAATCATAAATATCAAGTCCCAGTATGGACTAATAGTTTTGCCATATTCCCCAGTCATACACAGCATCCCTGGCCCTGGCCAAGCATCTGGCAAATGGTGCCACAGTCACAAAGGTAACTGAGTGGGAATGCACTAGAACTGGAAAGGATTTTCAAAATCATTTAATCCAAACACTTCATTTTATAGATGAAGATGCTGTGACTAGAAAAGCAAAATGACTTATAACGTATTCAGTGTTACACAGGTGATGAGGCTAAATGGAAGTAGGATTCAAGTTTTTTAATACCAAATTTATTACATGTCAACAATATGTATCATGACCACTGGATACATAAAGTTGAAGTCCTGATTTAGAGTCAAGAGAATTATCCTCACCTACACAGAGGAGAGAATCATTTCATTATTAAAGGGATTCTCTGAAGACATAAAGAGTGGCTCCCACTGAAATAGGAGCCATCTTCACAATATCATTTATAATTACAATAGAAGATTCAATTCAATGTTTTTCTATAGTTGAACACCTCATATTTAGACTAGAGAAGAGGGATTGAGGGTATAATAGAGGTTTCACTGAAGACAGCGACAAACAACAGTAAACAAGTAAGATCGGGCTTTAATCGAAATTATGCGTGAACACATAAAGAGATTAAGAATGAGGATTAATAATAAAGCTTCTAGTGTTATTTCCAAAGGAGATGAAGACCCTCATATTTAAAAAAACTTAGTCTCCACTGACTACTTCCATTTCTTCACTTCCCATTTGTTTCTTATCCCACATATTGCGCTTCTACCTTCCCTCTGGGAAAGGTCATCAATGACCTCCAAAGATCCGAATCTACCAAATGCATTCAGTGTTCATCCTAACCAGTCTCCATAGCATTTGACATAACTGATAATGATACTCTCTTCTCTCTTAGCCTCCATGAAACCATTTATTGTCTGGTTCTTCTTTTCTCTCTATTTCTTCTCAGTCTCACCAGTTGATGTTCTCCAAGACCCCACTTATGGCTCTTTTCTTTTTCTCCCTCTGCCCTAAATGATTTCAGCTCCATACTGCCCACACAGTGATAACTCCTAAATGGTTTTCTCTAACTCTACCCTCTTTCCTGAGCTATAGTTGTGTGTGTATTTGTCTGTGTGCATGTGTGCATATACATTTTTTTTTCACTGTATAGTAGACCCCACAAAATCAAACTCATCATTCTCCTCCTCCTAAACCAGCATACACACGGCTGTCCAAATCAAAGACCTCAGTCATCTCTGTCCCCTTCTCTTCCTTGACCTCTTTATCCAGACATAAGTCCTGCCAATTATTTCTGAGAAATGTCTCTCAAATTTAAATTACTCTTACTGGGGGATAAAGAAAAAAATTTTAGCTACTCCTTTCCTTTTTATCCTCATTGTCTCAATTCAGACTCACATGCACTTTCTTACGAGGACAACCACAATAGCTCTGCTTTGTACTGCAGTAAAATATACATAACACAAAATTTACCACTTTAACCCATTTCGAGTGTACAATTCAGTGGCATAAAGTACATTCACATTGTTGTGCTATCTACCTTCAGAACTCTTCAATCATCTCAATCAAAGATCTGTCCCTATTAAACAGAAACTCATTTTCCCTCCCCCCAGTAACCGCTATTCTACTTTGTTTTTCTGTGAATTTGATGATTTTAGGTACCTTATATAAGTGGAATCATACAATTTTTGTCCTTTTGTGTCCTGATTATTCTCAATAGGTTTTTAACTGCTTTCATTACCTCCAGTTTTCTTGTCCTCCAACGCTTTTTGTATCGGACAATCCAAGTTACCTTTCTAAGATATGGAAAGACCTACTTTTCCGTGTTGACTACAAGAAAAAATCTACACTCCTTAGCATGGTGGTCAAGGCCTTTCAAAATCTAGCCACCACCTACCTTTTCAGCTTCACCTCTTGCCGCTCCTCCAACAATGCCAAAATCACACCACTCTACCTGGCAAGCCCTTTCATGTGTTTCTCCAGAGCATTATCCATTTCAACAACATTTTTATATTAATTGACATAAATTCTCACTCTCTTGCACCTGCCATTTCCCTTGCTTGGAATGTCATATACTCTCCACCCTCTGTGCTCTCTTCCAAACCCCTGTCTTCACTTAGCAAACTCTACTCATCCTTTGAAGCCCAGCTTCCATGTTCCTTCCTCTGGGAAGTTGGCCCTGATCTTCTGTGACTAAACTAAACCCTCCCTCCACCATGTTACTATGCCACTTTGCACATCTAGGCTTTATGTACGTTTGTTATTACTTATATTTCTCAATCAAAAGCTTTAAGAAATATTGACGTCAGTCTCCCCTTTGAGACTCTGATTTCCTTAGTGGTCAGGAACACGTCTTTTCATTGTTGGCACTCTAGCTGGTGGGTACTCAATAAACATACATTCAAGGAATAAATAAACAAAATATTCACACATCTACATTGGATTAAAATTCAACCTTCTCTGATATATAAGGACACATTAGGTGGTCCCTAAAGGGCTTCGTAGACACAGGATTCCAAAATATTCTTTAAATACTCTGCCACATACCATATAGGAGCATCTTCTCCCAAAATGAAAAGCGGGATAACAGCTGTTATCACAACATCTGGTTATGATTAGTATCTCTTTAACTGTCAAACATAAGGGTAATCACTCAAAGTGGTCGTCTTGATAGTCTGAGGCAATGAAACGCAAACCATTGGCTTTCCCCGCGGAGGGCTGGTAGCAGAGCTCAAAACTGGAAGCCATTTGAACTGAAGGTCTTCTTGAAGGGAAATTGTGGGTGCCATTCCCAGGAAGAGTGATGTCCAAAGTGCAATGTGGCCTCTGAGGGCTGCCTAGAGGCTCCTTGAGTGACACTAAAGAAATCCATGCAAGTGAAGTTATTCCTACATTCCCAGCCACCAGCCTAAAGCTTGGCAGCAGTATTTCATGAGAAAAAAAGCATTCTGCAGGAAATTATGATATAATCATTCTTTGCATTTGTGTTTACTTTAGTTTTCAGAGCACTTTCATTTACAGTATTTCATTTGAGCCTCACAGTCACGTGAGTATAATGATCTTCATGCCTCAATGAAGACACAGAGGCCAACATTGGTCTTGTGGTCTTCCCAAGTACATACAATAAGAAGGAAGTCTTTTTGCTGTTTCATATCAGGGGCCTCTCAGCTAGAGCCTGGGAATCTGGAGGTTATTTAAGGTTATTGATACATTAACTTGTAAGTGTTTTCTCCCACTCTTTTATTGGTCCAATTTTGTGTATGATGTTTTGTTTTATAAAAGTCTTAAACTTAGGGGCAAGCCGGGTGGCGCAGCGGTTAAGTTCGCACGTTCCACTTCTCAGTGGCCCAGGGTTCACCAGTTCAGACCCCAGGTGCGGACACGGCACTGCTTGGCAAAAAGCCGTGCTGTGATAGGTGTCCCAGATATAAAGTAGAGGAAGATGGGCATGGATGTTAGCTCAGGGCTATCTTTCTCATCAAAAAGAGGAGGATTGGCAGCAGTTAGGGCTAATCTTCCTCAAAAAAAAAAGTCTTAAATTTAGGTTAGTAAACTGATCAATATTTTTTCTTTTGGGTCTTGTATTTTGTATTTTGCTTGCAAATGCTTTCCTTATCCCAAAGTGATAAACATTCTTCAGCATTTCTGATGTCACTACTGGACTCTTTCTTTAGTGGTCATCTCCACCACTCAAGTGTGAGCTCTAAGAAAGCGGGAGTGGTGTCTGTTTTATTCCCAACTATATCCCTAAAGCATATCACAGCCTAGTGACAGTGTGCTCAATAAATGTTCAGAGGGAGAAAAAGGTCAATGTGGTATTATTAACAAGAAAACACAGATATCTCTGGAATAAAATCAATATATGGAATTTGGTTATTGTGAATTTTATAAAATTGTATGTACATTCTGTTAAATTTTACACTTAATTCTAGCTATTGCCAACTTCTGCAGTAATCCCCAAATAATCATAATTGAATTTTGGGAGAAACTTCGGGGATCTTAGAGGGATCCGACTTCTTAGTTGGTGTGGAATTGCCCTACATGGCTCCGTCCCGACAATAGGTTGTGTAGCCTGTGTGCACAGCTTCATGGAAACCAATCCTTTTCCCAGGAGCCTGAAGTACAGTTTAAGAGCGCCCCCTACTGTTGGCCTTTTATGGGCCCAAACCTCACAGTGAGCACTGAGACCTCCATCCTTCTGAAAAGCCTGGACCCCAGGATTTGCTGCCTCGTCTATTTGCTAGAAGCTCCTGCTAACCTCCAGCACCTCCTTTCTTTTGCTCTAAGACTGGAGAGCATTTCTGGATAACACTAAATTATTCTGATTGGGTCGAATTCAGATAAATGCTAACCTCACCCAGGCCCTTCTTCCCTGCTTCCCACTCTTCCTATCATTCACTTACCTTCTTGCTCCATTCCCCAAGTTGGTGGCTGCACACCTGGTATGCTCTGAAGCTCCAAATCCAGATTCTACCTGTGACCCCTCACTATACTGAGCTTATGGGTTCCCTTAATGTTTCTTGTCTTTACTTCAAAATCTTCTCTCTTATTTTGACTATCTTGGAGGGAAAAGTATCCTTCCTAAGAGTAAACCTCCATGTGCACTCTTGAACCCATTCAATTCAGCTTTCTTGTTCAATTTACCTTTTCAAATAGATTTGTCTTCTCTGACTTCCAACAGGTTTATGACTTGCTTTGGAGAAAAAAAAAGCTTCCTTTACTCTGCTTTTGCCTCTCAAATTGTGTTGTCATTATCCCTTTATCAAACGTCTTTAAGTACGTTATCTCCAATTCTTTAATTCCTGTTCATTCTTTATTCCTCAATCCACCAAATTGGATTCCAGTACCTCCACTGCATTTAAACCAGTCCCTTGAAGGTCATTACTGATCTCCTGCCATGAAATTTAATAACAGCCAACCACTCAAAGCTTCTTTCTTTCCTTCCCTCATTCATTCAAACTGAATGTTAGGCATACGCTGAGCCCTGGGTATACGTAGACAAAAAGAAGAGTTCCTTCATCAGTGAGGCATGTACAAGGCAAAAAGGGAGGTAGGACCACCTAAATCTCCCTAGGAGTGTGAGAGAAAGCTTCAAGGAGCAGATTGCCAGGCTGAGGGTAGGAACGGTGTACACATTCCAGGTTGAGAGAACAGATATAACCAGGAGCAGAAGCATAGTCACCTGAAATAGAGGACATCATTCTGTGTGTTAGGGGAGACAGTTCTAGGGGCCACACCAGCAAAACTGAAATTTCTGTGAAGGTATTGGGGGGAAGGGGGTGCTGGAGAGTTTTGACAGGGAAGTGACATGACCCATTTTAGATGCTCTGAGCCACAGGTGCTAGCTTGTCTGCTGACAGTTAACGAGCTCCATGCCCTGCTACCCTCTCCTCTGCATCACAGTCCTCAGATTCCATCCAACTGGATCCCAGGTTAGATCCTGCTGAGGAGAGGCACAGAGGTGAAACTGGAAAGGAGAAGCCCTGTTTCTAGAGGCAGTAGCTGTGGGTAGGTGGGTGGCCACTGGCAAACGTGGGGTTTTGACAGCTGCTTCCCAGAGAGCTGGTGCTGCGGGCAGCTGAGAGCTCTGTGGTGGAGGCTTTCCTATGGCTCCCACCTTTCCAGAGCTCCTGAGAGCCGACACGAGTCCTCCCGACCTTTCCTCTCCAGCCCTTCCAGTGGCTGTGAAACCCTTTGTTTCCTGATGAAACCCTGATACAGAATGCCATTTTGAAGAATTCTGCCCTAGAAACAGTCCCACATCAACACTATACACTCCGTTCTCCTTCATTTCAGACCACTCATCTCTATTTTTCCCAAGATTTCTGTCTCATCTCTGTCCCTTCTAAAGATGAATGCAAAACTATATTTCTACCTCTGGCCTTTCTCCTAAGTTTCACATCCAAACTTCCAACTGTTTCCTGGACACCTCTACCTGGATGACCTGTAGAAATCTAAAACTCAACAAAGCCAAAAATATGAATCATTTTCCTTTTAAAGTAGGCCCTTTTCATGAGTCCACATTTCTTTTAAGCACAATACAATTATTTATTCCACTTATCTGGCTCAAAACCACAGGCATAGTGTATTTCAGTCTCATTCAGGTAAAAAAATGGTGGAGAGGCCACTCTGTGCCAGGCCCTTTGCTAAGTGCTGGGACTCTCTTGGTTAACAGGCAGATGTGTTCCTTTTTCTCCAAGAGCCTACAGTCCAGTGGAGGATCTAGGAGAAACGCAAGAAAGTTCTGACATGGTTTTTCTTTTATCCTTTAACTATGTCCAATAACATGCAACAACTCAAGATTCTGAAATCTCTCTTGAAATCTTTTACCTTCTTTCCATTCTCAATCCTCCTTGTCAACCAATAACATACACCGGGATATTTCTCTGGTTTACTAGCTAGACTATTTCTTGTATCATGGACATTTTCTGTTCTGATAAAACATAGATGCACCTACCATATTTTGCAGACAATTTCAGGGGGTCATGGACAGCTCTTTTGAGACCAAACCCTAATCCCTTGAGTTCTTCCATTAAGCCAAAGGACATCAGTGTCCCTCCCATCTTCATCATTCCTGCCTAGGGCTGTATATTTTAAAAGCACAATCCTATCATGTCTCTCCCCTGATTAGAAGTTGTCAGTGGCTCATTTCCAACAAAAGCTGTGCTCAATCCACCCTCAAGTCCTCCCTCTCACAGTTGCCTCTCAAACCCCTGGTTTCTTCCAGACTGAGATGCAATTCCTAACCACGCCCTATGCAACATCATCTTGGAGAAATTCTTTGCTCAGGCTGTCCCCCTACCCAAGTCTCAGCTTATCCAAGGCTCTCACTCTGAGCTACTTTGACACTGTGTACCTCTGGCACTCCCACTCGGTCTTGTTTTAGAGTTGACCACACAAACTTCCTCAGAGCGTGAGAGCAGGGATCATCTTATCTTCGCACCCCCCAAACAACTGGCACAATGCCCAGCCCAAAGTAGATGTTTGAAAAAAACGTTAGACTAAATTAAACCCAAATCTCTTTCACATCTTAGTCCCAGTTGCGTCCTTCATCCTATTTCCTCTCCTACATAACTGTCCTTCAAATATTTGAAGACAATTACCTTGTCCTTGTTCCTTATCTGTACAAAATCCAGAAGACACTGGCTATCTTGATAGTCTAAATTCAACGTAAACAAAACTCAATATAAGTACGAAATAGTGAAGAAGTCCCTAAAGGTTCTATTTACCAACCAACCTTTGACTCACACTCTGATTTGGGGTAAATACAGACCGTATCTTTTCATAACGTTTCTTCCACCACCATTTAGCTAAAATAAGGGGGAAACAGATAATATGACCCTTATCTTAGTCATTTTATACATATAAACAAGAAAGCTGGTGAAGCACTTGAAGCTTTGGAACAGAAACCAAAGACATGGATAAACGTAGTTGAGGTGGGTAACAGTTATTTCTACCTCTGCTATTAACTCTGTGACCCAGGACAAAAATTTAACTTTTGGTGCTTATTTCTCTACTTTTTGCATATTATGGAGACCGATAAAAGGTGAGAAATTCATGCTACTGAAACATTTTAAAAAACCTTCTGGACTAGATGTAATAAACCAAGCATTTTATTAACAATATTTTAGTTTTGAAATACTAAAGCTGAAAATAGGAAAGCCACAGATCATTGTTTCTCTTTAATGCTCTTAATTATTTATGAACTTTAGAGTTTTTAAATCACTCAGCGACCTCCCAAAAATTCTATTTGGCCTCTTACTTTCTATTGGTCTTGTTCATCTACTTCCTTCAACCATGAAGGGGAGCTCTGGAAGGAGGGGCGATGAGGACACTTACAAACACCTGCCTTCTACACTCAGTTTCCCGGAGAGATGGATCAAATGAGGAATATATTTAGAATGGCCAGTTCTTATTAGGTGCACACTGAACTTTTGGGCTAATGTTTATGGTCTTTCCCAAATTATTTGAGTTACACAAATAAAGTAGTTGTTTTACCCTTTAAAGGGACTTTTCTAATCGTATACTCATTTCTTTAAATCAATTTGTTCAGAAACAACTGTTTTTTCAAAGGCAGCTCTTCCTGGCAGGAAACTGCCTAGTGCCTGAAGGCTGTATCTGGACTCAATTAGCAATCTGTTAACAAGCACAGAGAAGTGAGTACTGATTTTTATGACATAATAGGTATCTGTCTTTCTAAAGAATTCATGCTAATGACCTCAGTCATCTTTCACCACTTGGGCAGAAATAGCTACATCTGATGAAAGATATGTCTCACGTTTATATTTGACATATAAGCTGTCCAACTTTTTAAAGTTTACGTATGCTAAATATAATAAGGACGTTAAATCAAAGAATATTGGTAAAATTTGATAGAAAACTCAGTAACATGTGCAGTGTGTGCCATGTCGTCAAGTTCATGCAAACTGTGTTGGAGAGTACTAACTGCTTTCAGCTCTGTATTGGGTCATCACAGCATAATCCCCATGGAAATACAGGGTTGACACTTGTTATCTAATCACAAAATACAATTCACATATAGTTAAGGATAGGCTATTTTTTCCTCTTCTGCAATTTCTAGAATGGTTCTAATTCAGTGCAGCCTAGAAAATGACCCACACCCATCTGACTTGCAATCCTTCCCACCAAAGCTGCAGCAAAACTTGCCTTTAACATCTGGACTAAAATTTAACCATTAAAATAGTCCCCTGTATGATGTCCATTTGGAAACAAACTGTTGACTGTAAATCAGAAGAGCTTCATTGGAAAGGAGGACGTTAAAAAGAGAGAAACCACTTCAAGGTAAACAAAACAAGCACATGGGCAGGAGCCATTCAAATCAAGGACTATAGGACATGGAGCTAGTGCTCCTTGGCCAACAGCAAGACACTCCCTGTACTTATTGCCAGACAATCTATGACTGTTAGCTTACAAAATCAGAGCACAAATATGGGCTAACATGGCAGATTAAATCTATGTATTTAATTTCATTTCTTCCTAAAGGTCTAAATTAGAGTAAAGGAAAAAGCAGGGGGCACATGAGAGGAACCAAAACAAAACATGGTGACCTAGAAAGCAGATGTTTGAGGGAACTTATTTGGCTGAACTGAGAGAGGCCAACCTCAAAGTAATGGTGAGGAAAGCTGAGACTCAACCCAGTTTACAGCACAGAATCCTCAAGGGCGCAGACACTGACAGTGCCAGGTACCCCTAGAACTAGGCATAAAGCGTGTGGGGGCAGGGCTAAAAGAAGGATAACTGAGAGAGCTGTTTTAAGAAGTTAGTTCTGTGGCCAACCCTGCAGCTGAGCGGTTAAGTTCGCATGCTCTGCTTTGGGGGCCTGGGGTTTGCTGGCTCAGATCCTGGGCGTGGACCTATACGCTGCTCATCAAGCCATGCTGTGGTGGTGTCCCACATAGAAGAGCTAGAATGACCTACAACTAGGATATACACCTATGTACTGGGGCTTTGGGGAGAAAAAAAAGGAAGATTGGCAACAGATGTCAGCTCAGGGCCAATCTTAAAAAAAAAAACCCCGACGTTAGTTACCTAGATTCATTCCTCAACTCCACACTATAGTACAACCACACTTTTCCTAAATGGGCAGAAAATTGGAGACAATCTCTGCAGAGGAAAGGACTCAAAACAGAGGGATTAAGTAAATATATGCATAATGAATGCACGGACCACCAATACAGCTCGGCAGTCAGACTCTTCCTTCTAGGCCAGTCATTGTAAGGCTCTCCTCCGTGGAATCTGACCAGCCCAAAAGAAAAGGCCTAAAGATGTGATCACAGGAGTTCCCCAACTAACTGTCCATCTAGACCTTCCAACAGTGAAGTTCAAATTTGGCAAGCCATAGTCATGTTTTCAAAGCTTCCCATTGGCTTTTTAGTCTTATTCCTGAGCAGATAACCAAGGATAACAAGGGATCTGAGAAGTCTCTAGTATGGAAGAGAGAGATCAAAGCAAACAAACAAATAAAAACAACTTGGAGAAACAGAAACAACACAAGGAGAATAAACCTATAAACAATAAAGCTGAGACAAAACTTCCTAGAAAGAAGAGCAAAAGATAGAGATGGAAAATTGGGAAAAAGAATAACAGAAGAGAAGTTAAGAAAATCTGATATTGAAAAACGGGGTAACAGAGAAAATAACTGCAAGAAATTCGCTAATGAAATGTCAAAAAAAAATTCCCAGAACGAAACAAGCCACCCCACACTCGTGGCTTTGTGAAAAGAAGCTTATGTTGAAGAAACCTCTGTTTTTCATTTAATCTGTGCTAAGACCCAAACTGACAGCAGTCAGCGGAGCTGAAGGAGGGAGAAAGTTACCTGTGATGATGGCTGGGTCTGTCCAGCTGCCAGGGCCGTCCCAACTCAGGCTGTCGGTGGTGGCAGTGTTGGACGTTGGTGCACTGTGGTTGGCGTTGGAGGGGGAGGAGGAATTGGGCAGTCCACCAAAGTTGATGTTAATGTTGGGTAGAAGTGCCCTTAGCCCGTCCTGCCATTCCTTCACATTTAAACTCTCTACAGAACTGCTGTTGTCTGGGAGATTTACCAACAAAAAATGAAAGATAAAAAAAAAAAATAAAAAGCTGACGTTAGAAACGTATGTTGTCCTTTAGTGGTTAAGCGGGAGAAGAATTACTCTTTCTTTATTGAGCATGTAAAATGGCTTGTCCTGGCAAGATAAACTTGGTTAGGATTTTGCTCCTGAGCTCAGAGCCCCTGAAAGAAGCGAGGACAAACTTGCTCAAGGATCAGGAGAGGGAGCTTCTTGTCCTTACGATAACCTCTTCACCATTTTGTGTTTGGAAATCGATACTCCAGTTTAAAGACTCAGCGCTCCAGAGCACAATTTAGTTCCAGCTACACTGTGGAGTCTCAGGTAGTAAAGCCTTCAGCCCGCTGAGCTGCTTTACGCTCTGAAACCAAAGCAAGCCTGCAAAGTCCAACACAGGAGCAGGTTTCTGAGCCCGTCAAATGGAAGAAAAGTCATCTTGTGAAGAATAAACAGAAGCCAATAGAAAAAGAAAAGTCATTACGTTCTTCCTGCTATAAAACTTAATACATTTAAGAGGAGAAAGGCAATGATGAATAGGCTTTTGAATTTGAAAAGAGTGTTTTTCCACTAGTCACAAAGCCCAAGGAGGTAGGGGCTAAGCCACCTTCCAGATGGAGTAATTTCCAGAGCAGGCTGCCTCCTCTACTCCAACAGCGCCACCAATCATTGAAAACACTAGTCCTGGCGTCCTGCCATTCCCTGGTTATATTTATGAATAGCGTCAAATATGGTAAGAATTATCAACGTAAAAAGGCTTTTTATAAATTGTGACTAAACTAGCTTGATTTCCTACCATACAGAATCCACATAGTATAACTAATTGGTTGAGGAGGAAAGGGTAAGTGTAACTACTACTTAGAATAACTGTTTTATTGAAAATAGGAATGTAGGTCAAACTACCAACTGGAGTTTTTGAGAAGAACGTAGAAAATTATTTCTAGTTCTACGGAATTGATTAGCAATCACCATTAAAGATGATGCCAATGGTGATGGTGAAGGATATTCTATCAAGCACAGGCTACGCTTGGTGAATTCAAAATTTTCTTTTTATAATTTTGCTTCGCACCAATCACTGATCTATGCCAAATTATATGTTTCAGCAAGTGAAGCATTTAACCCTACTGACCTTATTTATAAAAAGACAAAAAATTACAACCAAACCCAACAAAAGTCATCCCTGAATCTACTAAGATGAAGAAAAGGCAATTTACACCATACAGACAAATCACTAGAAAAGAAAATAAATTCTTCACACCTACTTCCATTTCACAATGAATGCAGTTTCCTAAAGCTCATCCTTCTATTTGCATCCACTTTACGTCTGTATTGTGTTGTACAACTTATAAGGCACTCTCATAGTCAATTATTATTTCACTTGATCCTCATGTTGTAAGGTAGGCAGAGCAGGGGGTATAACCTGCATCTAACAGGTAAAGACTCCAGAATAATATGCCCAAGGTCACAGAACTTATATAGTGGGGACTTGAACCTAGACCCTACCTGAATTGCTGGTTTGTTGGGTTTTTTTTTTTTGAGGGAGATTAGCCCTGAGCAAACTTCTGCTGCCAATCCTCCTCCTTTTGCTGAGGAAGACTGGCCCTGAGCTAACATCCATGCCCATCTTCCTATACTTTATACGTGGGATGCCTACCACAGCATGGTTTGCCAAGCGGTGCCATGTCCACACCTTCCACACCTGGGATCTGAACCAGTGAACCATGGCTGCCGAAGTGGAATGTGCGCACTTAACCACTGCACCATGGGGCTGGCCCCATGAGTTGCTCTCTTCTTAAATAACATCTAGCTCTCTCTCGATCTACTTTGTACAGACTATTAAATGACACTTTTTTTTTTGAGGAAGGTTAGCTCTGACCTAACATCCACCTCCAATCCTCTTCTTTTTGCTGAGGAAGATTGGCCCTGAGCTAACATCTGTGGCAACTTCCTCTATTTTATATGTGGGACACCTGCCACAACATGTCTTCCTAAATGGTGTGTAGGTCCACACCCAGGATCCAAATTGGTGAACACCAGGCCACTGAAGTGGAGTGTGCAAACTTAACCAGTATGCAGCCAGGCTACCCCTAATTGACTTTTTAATGGATCAAATATTTAAGGGAAAATTCAGGGGCCTATGAGCTCCATGATTAAAAGGAGGCAAAAAAGAAACACAGCAGTATTACAGAATGTCCCTCAGCCATTAGCAGGATAAAGAAATATTTTCACTGAAGGAACAAACTGGACTTTGCATGCAGGGGGGAAAATTCTAATTAACAACACAAGCTTCAGTTTCCCCTGGCTCCAACAGCATGAGGCATTAACAAGATGACACTAATAAAGTCCTAGAGGACCTGCAATTATGGGGAGGTTTGGTGGCTATGGCACATTCTAAGCCTTAAAGTAGTCAAACTGTCAGACTTCAGATGGTTTCAATTAACGAGAAATGGAACTCTAACAAGGAAACCTTCCTAGGAGGAAAATAAAATCCCCGTGATGTAGAAGGATGATGTACAACTACATGGGAAACTCTGAGAAAGATTAATCCTCTTGAACTAGACAGCCAAGGTCAGTAAGAAACCTGTACAGATGATTGGAGCCTTGCTCTTCCACTGATTAGGGAAAAGGAAAACACCCCATAACTCTATAAGGCCAATTTTCTCCTTACTTTTGTGTTTACTGAGAAGTGGAACACTTCACAGCAAAAGGAAAATGACAAGTCTTCAGAAACCAATCCTGAAATGACAGAATTTAGAATCTAAATGACAGAGAATTCAAGATAGCTGCCATAAAGAAACGCAATGAGTTACAGGGAAACTCAGAAAGACAGTTCAGTGAGTGTAGGAATAAAATTAATGAGCAGAAGGAATACTTCACCAAAGAGATTGAAACACTCTGTTTCATTTGAGTTCTTACAATTATTCACTTAGTTTAATCTCTACTTTCAAATCTATCAATCCCTTTATTTTTGTTTTTGCTCCAGCAAATCTGCTCTGCAATACTGGTTTATCTTGCTTTATAATGAGCATAATCCTAGAAACTTGAGTGTCAGTTCTTTTTGTTTAAATACAGCAACATTTTTTCATAAACAAACTGATTTTATAGATCTATTTGAAAGAACTTATTCACAAAGTAGTCATTTTTCCTGTGAATTTTTGTCAATAAATTGAAACAATTTTGGGAGCTGTCCTAAAGGACAGCTCAGCTGTATCATAAACGCCTTCTTTTAAGATCCAATAGGAGAAATTTTGCATGCTATTTAAAGTTTGGTTTAACATTATAAGACAAGAATAATCCATTTATATTTGAGTTGCTTAGAGATATATGATTGAAGTTTGAGAAAGTTTATGCTTCCTAAAATCATACACTGGTGGAGATTGACTCCGTCCCCAAGCTGATAGGAAACGGTATAAATCAGGGCGTGTGAGAGGGGTGTGGTGTCTGAGACAGGCTGTACGCCATGTCCTTCTATAATGTGTGAAGGTTTGACAGTCTAACTGGCAAGAGGTAACCATAATGGGAACTAGATTTCTGATGCACAACCTCTTGTACCTACAGAGATTTGTTGCACTAAGTAACCTAAACACTGGAGGGAGCCTCTGACTTTGAAATGTAAAGGACAGCAGTGAAGAAAAGGAAGAGGAAAGCTTTTTAGAAAACAAGATCAGGCCCTAGGGCTGCAGTGGAGAATGGAGTAGCCTAAGGATCGGGGCTGAATATATGTGGGCCAGCTGTCCCCACTCAAACGTGACAGTAGAGAATTGGTGGATTGTGCATTTAGTTGCATCTAGCTAGTTTAATTAATAAGGCCTATGTGTTTATTATTTAATGAAAAGACCGTGAGGAGGGGGAACCCAAAAGAAGGTAGAGGTAAGAATTCCAAGAGGAGACAGAAAACCCTGACCTGGTGGCATAAACCGTATTAGAGGAAACAATTACTTGGAATAGCTTTTTGTTTTAGAATTCCTCTTAAACGTGTTTTTTCTCACTGTGTTGTCATAAGTAGGTCTTCTATCTTCACTCTTAGCAGCAGACCTTGTTTTTCAAATGCAATCTTACTTGCTACCCTAATACGTGAAATCTGGAAATCAGGATGGGGGGATGTGTGTCCTAGTGCCCTGGCCCCTCAGCTTCCTCCCCAGTGGCTCCTCAGATGGTTTTGCAGTCTGTGAAACTAATTTGTTGAGATTTTATGCAAACTAGAAAAACCCATTGGCTCGTCACCAGTGACAACGTACCCTAAGGAGCAGATATTCTCCTTTTGCTACCTGTAGTTTTGCATTTCATAATAATTATCATATTGCAGTTAATCTGAGGAAGAGGGAGGAGAGAAACCCACTTTGGCAGCTATAATGCTAACTGTGTGCTCTTTTTTTTAAGCCCTTCATCTTTTCCTGCTTTGTGATTTTCTATAAAAGGGCTGATAGAACACAGCTTAATTTGATCTTGGAATATAGTCATCACTTAAAAACATGCCTCACTCTATACTCCCTAGTAAGCAGTCAGACTAGTCTAGTGTTATGTAGAAATACCAAAGACAGTTTCAACCTGTCGTGGATTTTTCAGGTTCAAGTAGACTATGTAGTAACTAAAACAATTCATGAATGAATGACTGCTTCTGTTCTTCACCTGCCTGCACATTCCCACACATGTGCCTAACTGACCTCTCTGTTTACTAAACTTTTCTTTTCAAAGGTATGCTTTTTGGTGAGGAAGATTGGCCGTGAGCTTACATCTGTTGCCAATCTTGTTCTTTTTTTTTTTTTCCCTCCCCCAAGCCCCAGTACATGCTTGTACATCCTAGTTGTAAGTCCTTCTAGTTCTTTTATGTGAGATGACACCACAGCATGGCTTTATGAGTGGTGTGTAGGTCCACACCTATGATCAGAACCTATGAACATAATTAATGAGATAAAAGATAGTCTAGAATCCTTAAAAAATAGAGCTGATGTTACAAAAAACAGAATTACTGATTTAGAGGACAGAAATAAAGAAATGCTTCTGGTGGAGGAGGAGAGATAACTAAGACCTAAAAAAATGAAGAAATTCTTTGAGAAATATCTGACTCAATTAGGAAAAGCAACATAAGGATTATAGGTATTCCAGAGGGAGAAGTGAGAAAGAAAGGAACAGTGCACTTGTTCAAAGAATTATAGCTGAGGACTTCCCAAACCTAGGGAAAGAACTGGACTTGCAAGTACATGAAGCCAATAGAACAGCTAATTACATCAATGCAAAAAGACCTTCTCAAGCCTTATAATATGAAAACTATCAAAAGTCAATGACAAAGAAAAAATATTCAGGACAGAGAGGCAGAAGAACATAATCTACAAAGGAAATGGTATGAGGCTTTCAGCAGGTTGGCCAACAGAAACCTTAGGGGCTTTGAGAAAATGGAACAATATATTCAAAATACTGAAAAACAAAAACTTTCACTCAAGAATATGCTATGCTTCAGTCTGGGGAGGTCTCATCAAGATGGCAGCATAGGCAGATTCTGAACT
This sequence comes from Equus asinus, assembly GCF_041296235.1. Lineage (NCBI taxonomy): Eukaryota > Metazoa > Chordata > Mammalia > Perissodactyla > Equidae > Equus > Equus asinus. The sequence continues at coordinate 189,042,793 of NC_091790.1, read as the reverse complement.
CATCTCCTCTCATGAACAATTATTTTTGGAAAAATTACCCTGGGTGGAAAACTTAAAATTGGATAAAAAGATCCCCCACAACAAAGTCCTGACTAAGGTGGAAGAGGCAAAAATTCCTTCTGGAGAGGAAAAAAGCCACCTTCAGGAGCAGTGGAGTTTCTCAGCCAGCCAGGTGGGAGCTACCCTAAGGTACTCAGCCCTCCCTGTAGGAGTGAGGTCCTGAATGGGGTCCCAATGCTGCCGTAAGCATCCTTCAGACTCAGCACAACTGAGATAAGGGTCTTATTATCTGGCTTTGCTGGCTAAGAACTGCAGTGGGGAATATCCCCAGAAAAGCTATCAGATGAAAGCCAAAAAGACCTGGCTCTAAAGAGCCCATTCACAAACTCACCTGTCTCAGCAACCTAAAATCACCAGAAAGAAGGCTGACAGTCCTTTGATGAAAAGACACTCACCTGGTAGGCTCTGGGTGCATCTCAGTGAGAGGAGAGACCTCTCTGGAGACTGAGACATTGGTGGGGGCCATTGTTGTCAGCTAGTCCAGGCATGCTGATACAGACAGGCAGATGCCATTGAAATTCTTCCCCTGGCCTGTTAGCCTAGGGGTCTGCCACACCCACTAGAGCACAGATTTAATCTAGTTCAGCCAGGGCAGGCAGCTGCCCTAGGGACTGGCCCCACCCAACAGCAAGCCCTCAAGCTACTTGTCAGCCTGCATTGACTGGGGGCTTTGATCCTCTACAGGCAGGAGAGTGTGTCTGCCTCTATGTGGCAGGACCTCTGTGAGAACCAGGTGAACTGTGGGTGGCATTGGAGGAGAGGTGGGGGCCTCTGCAGTGGGGCATCGGGGTATGCTCTAGGGGGTTGGGAAGTGTGCACAGACCAAGACTGTGTAGATGGTGTGCATGATCCTGTGGAGGATGGTGCTTATTAGTGGCAGAAGACCTGTGCTTAAAAAAATAGCCCTAGGGGCTGGCTCCGTGGCCAAGTGGTTAAGTTCCAGTGCTCCGCTGCAGCAGCCCAGGGTTCAGATCCTGGGCGTGGACATGGTACTGCTCATCAGGCCTTGTTGAGGCGGTGTCCCACATCCCACAACTAGAAGGACCTGCAACTAGGATATGCAACTATGTACAGGGGGTTTGGGAAGATAAAGCAGAACAACAACAACAAAAAAGATTGGCAACGGTTGTTAGCTCAGGTGCCAATCTTTAAAAAAAGAAGCCCTAAAAAGGATCAGCTCCACCTTCCAAAGCCTGAAACAATTGAGTGTTCTCGTGCCTAGGGCCAGCCCCACTCAGCTGCACTCCTAAGAGAACTAACAACAGCCTTGTACGCCTGAGGCCTATAGCAACTGCAGAATTTCCTTCCTTTTAAAGGCTGAATAATATTACATTGTACATATATACCACATTTTGCTTGTCCATTCATCCATGAACACTTGGGTTGCTTCTATATTTTAACTATTATGAATAATGCTGCTATAAAACATAAGTATACAGGGGCCAGCCTGGTGGTGCAGCAGTTAAGTTCACACATTCTGCTTTGGTGGCCTAGGGTTTGTCAGTTCAGATCCCAAGTGTGGACCTATGCACCACTTGTCAAGCCATGCTGTGGCAGGCATCCCACATATAAAGCAGACGAAGATTGGCGGCAGTTGTTAGCTCAGGGCTAATCTTCCTCAAAAAAAAAAAAAAGTAAGTATGCAAATATCTCTTTGAAATCCTGCTTTCCATTTTTTTAGGTGAATATCCAGAAGTGGAATTGTTGGATCATACGTGATGCAGGGTCAGTGAGCCGAGGAGTCGAAAGAAAGATTTCTTGGACTCTCAAGATCTGGCAGTAGTGCTCTTTTATTTAGAGAATAGTGTGGAATAGCATGGTGACCGGACCCATGGGCAGTCCCAGCTGCTGCTGCCAGCATGGGGACAGGACCCATGGGCAGGCAGAGCTGCCGCGTAGGAACAGGACCCACGGGCAGGAGGAGCTGCTGCTGCCCCCGCTACTGCTGCAGACATGGGTGGAGAGTAAGGCTAAATTTAAGGCATAGGTATGTGAGTCATCTCTTTACAAGTCAAAGGAAAGAACATGTAAAAAAAGTTAAAATGGTATCAGTGCAGCTGGGGTCTGGCCATTGGGTGGTCCCACAACTTTAGATACGAATCTGGTCAAACAGATCAGCATATAGGTGAGGATGCCCTGGGCTTCTCTCCCTGGGGCAGCCCTAATTCATACCATAATACTCCACCGGGTCATATACTTTGGCATGTAGGCCAGGTCACCTTGGGCTTCTCTAGCTGGGGCAGCCTTAATCCACATCAATATGGTAATTCTATTTTTAACTTTTTGAGGAGCCACCAAACTGTTTTCCACATTTTACATTCCCACCAACAGTGCTCAACGGTTCCACTTTCTCCAAATCCTGGCCAACATTTGTTGCTCATTGAATAGCAGCCATCCTAATGGGTGTGAGTGGTATCTCATTGTAGTTTTGATTTGCATTTCCCTAATAATTAGTGATGCTGAAAATCTTTTCATATGCTACCTTGGAAAAGTGTCTATTCAAGTTCTTTGTTCACTTTTGAATTGTGTTGCTTGATTCTTTTGTTGTTGAGTTTTAGGAGATCTTGACACACTCTCAATATTAATCCTTTATCAAATATATGATTTGCAAATATTTTCTCCCATTTTGTGGGCTGCCTTTTTACTTTGTAAATAGTGTCTTATGGTGCACAAAATTTTAAACTTTTCATGAAGTTCAATTTGTCTATTTTTTCTTTTGTTACCTGTGCCTTTGGTGTCATATCCAAAATCATTGCCAAATCTAATGTCATGAAGCTTTTGTCCTATGTTTTCTTTTCAAAAGAGTTTTACTGTTTGGGGCCTTACATTTAGGTCATTGATCCATTTTGAATTAATTTTTGTATTTGTTGTTAGGTAAGGATGCAACTTCACTCTTTTGTGGGTCGATATCCAGTTTTCCCGGTGCTATTTGTTGAAAAGACTGTCCTTTGTGCATTGAATGGGCTTGGCAACCTTGTCAAAAACCATTAGACCCCATCTGTGATGGTTTATTTCTGGGCTTTCTATTCTATTCCATTGGTCTATAGGTCTGTCTGTATGCCAATACCACGCTGTTTTGAACACTGTCGCATTGCAGTAAGTTTTGAAATCAGGAAGTGTGAGTCCTCCAGTTTTTTTTTGTTCTTTTTCAAGACTGTTTTGGCTATTGGGGGTGCCTTGAGATTACACGTGAATTTTAGGATGGGTTTTTTATCTGCAAAAAATATCATTGTGATTTTGACAAGGATTGCATTGGCTCTGCAGATAACTTTGGGTAGAATTGCCATTTTAATAACATTGAGTCTTCCAATCCTTGAACATGGGATGTGTTTCCTTTATTTACACCTTCATTTTCTTTCAGCAATGTTTTGTAGTTTTCATTGTACAAGTCTTTCAAGTCCTTGGTTAAGTTGATTCCTAAATATTTTACTCTTTTTGATGCTATTGTGAATGAGATTGTTTTCCTAACGTCCTTTTCAGATTGTTCATGTATGGAAATGCAAGTGGTTTTGTATTGACCTTGTATCCTGCTATACTGCTAAATTCATTTATTCTAACAGGATTTTTGTGTGCATGGAATCTTTAGGATTTTCTACATGTGTGATTTTATCACCTGCAAACAGATAATTTTACTTCTTTTCCCCATTGGATGCTTTTTCTCTTTCTTGGCTAGTTGTTATGGCTGAACATCCCAGACTGTGTTGAACAGAAGTGGTGAAAGCAGGCATCGTTGCCTTGTTCCTCACCGAGAAGAAAAGCTTTCAGTCTTTCACCACTGAGTATGACGTTCACTGGGAAGATTAGCCCTGAGCTAACAACTGCCGCCAATCTTCCTCTGCTTTATATGTGGGATGCCTGCCACAGCATGGCTTGCCAAGTGGTGCATAGGTCCACACTTGGGATCTGAACTGACAAACCCCAGGCCACCAAAGCAGAATGTGTGATCAGAAAAATACTTGGTGTATCCATCTTTTTACATCTATTGACACCACTTGTTTACATATGCTCTATCCTGGAAAATGTCCCATGTGCTCTTGAGAAGAATGTGTATTCTGTTGTTGTTGGGTAGAATATTTTGTACACATCTGTTAGATCTAGTTGGTTTTTCATGTTGTTTAAATCCTCTATTTCCTTACTTATATTCTGTCTGGTTGATCTATACATTATTGTGAATGGGATATTAAAGTCTTAACCATTATGATGGAACTATTTTGCCCTTCAGTTTTTTCACCTTTTATTTCATATATTTTTTTTAACTTTTTATTGAGATTATGATAGTTTACAACCTTGTGGAATTTCATTTGTAAATTATTGTTTGTCAGTCGTGTTGTAGGTGCACCATGTCACCCTTTGTGCCCACCCCCCACCCCTGGTTTCCCCTGGTAACAACTAATCTGTTCTCTTTGTCTACATGTTTGACTTCCACATATGAGTGGAGTCATTCAGAGATTGTCTTTCTCTATCTGGCTTATTTCGCTTAACATAATACTCTCAAGGTCCATCCATGTTGTTGTGAATGGGATGATTTTATCCTTTTTTATGGCTGAGTAGCATTCCATTGCATATATAAATACCATATCTTCTCTATCCCATCATCATTTGATGGGCACTTAGGTTACATCCACATCTTGGCCATTGTAAATAATGCTGCAATGAACATAGGGGTGCATAGGACTTTTGGAATTGCTGATTTCAAGCTCTTTGGATAGATAACCAGTAGTGGGATGGCTGGGTCATATGGTATTTCCATTTTTAATTTTTTGAGAAATCTCCATACTGTTTTCCATAGTGGCTGCACCAGTTTGCATTCCACCAGCAGTGCATGAGGGTTCCTTTTTCTCCACAACCTCTCCAACATTTGTTACATTTTGTTTTGGTTATTTTGCCATTCTAATGGGTATAAGGTGATATCTTAGAGTAGTAGTTTTGATTTGCATTTCTCTGATGATCAGTGATGATGAGCATCTTTTCATGTGCTTATTGGACATTCATATATCTTCTTTGGAGAAATGTCTGTTCATATCCCCTGCCCATTTTTTGATCGGGTTGTTTTATTTTTTGTTGTTGAGTTGTGTGAGTTCTTTATATATTATGGAGATTAACCTTTCATCGGATATACGACTTGCAAAAATTTTTTCCAATTGATGGGTTGTTTTTTTGTTTCAAACCTGTTTTCCCTTGCCTTGAAGAAGGTCTTTAGTCTGATGAAGTCCCGTTTGTTTATTCTTTCTATTGTGTCCCGTCTGAGAAGACATGGTGTCCAAAAAGATCCTTTTAATACTGATGTCAAAGAGTTAACTGCCTATATTTTCTTCTAGAAGCCTTATGGTTTCGGGTCTTACCTTTAGGTCTTTGATCCATTTAGAGTTTATTTTTGTGAATGGTGAAAAAGAATGGTCAATTTTCATTCTTTTACATGTGGTTGTCCAGTTTTCCCAGCATCATTTGTTGAAGAGACTTTCTTTTCTCCATTGTATGCCCTCAGCTCCTTTGTCAAAGAGAAGCTGTCCATAGATGTATGGTTTTATTTCTGGGCTTTCAATTCTGTTTCATTGATCTGTGCACCTGTTTTTGTACCAATACTATCCAGTTTTGATTACTGTAGCTTTGTAGTATGTTTTGAAGTCAAGGATTGTGATGCCTCCAGCTTTGTTATTTTTTCTCAGGATTGTTTTAGCAATTTGGGGTCTTTTGTTGCCCCATATGAATTTTAGGATTCTTTGTTCTATTTCTGTAAAGAATGTCATTGGGATTCTGATTGGAATTGCATTGAATCTGTAGATTGCTTTAGGTAGTATGGACATTTTAACTGTGTTTATTCTTCCAATCCATGTGCATGGAATGTCTTTCCATCTCTTTATGTCGTCATCAATTTCTTTCAGGAAAGTCTTGCAGTTTTTGTTGTATAGGTCCTTCACTTTCTTAGTTAAATTCACCCCAAGGTATTTTATTCTTTTTGTTGTGATTGTGAATGGTATTGTGGTCTTGAGTTCTTTTTATGTTAGTTCATTATTAGAGGATAGAAATGCTACTGATGTATGTAAGTTCATTTTATACCCTACAACTTTGCTGTTGTTGATTATTTCTAATAGTTTTCCAATGGATTCTTTGGGGTTTTCTATATATAAGATCATTTTGTCTGAAAGCAGCGAGAGTTTCACTTCTTCACTCCATATTTGGATTCCTTTTATTCCTTTCTCTTGCCTAATTGCTCTGGCCAAAGCCTCCAGTACTATTTTGAATAAGAGTGGTGATAGAGGGCATCCTTGTCTCATTCCTGTTCTCAGGGGGATGGCGCTCAGTTTTTGCCCATTGAGTATGATGTTGGCTGTGGGTTTGCCATATATGGCCTTTATTATGTTGAGGTAATTTCCTTCTATCCCCATTTTGTTCAGAGTTTTTATCATAAATGGCTGTTGGATCTTGTCAAATGCTTTCTGTGCATCCATTGAGATGATTATGTGGTTTTTATTCCTCAATTTGTTGATGTGGTGTATCACATTGATTGATCTGTGGACATTGAATCATCTCTGTGTCCCTAGTATGAATCCCACTTGATCCTGATGTATGATCCTTTTGATGTATTGCTGAATTTGGGTTGCCAAAATTTTGTTGAGAATTTTTTCATCTATATTCATCAGTTATATTGGTCTGCAGTTCTCTTCTTTTGGGCTCTTCTTCTCAGGCTTTGGTATTAGAGCGATGTTGGCCTTGTAGAATGTGTTAGGAAGTGTTCCATCTTCCCCAATTTTTTGGAATAGCTTGAGAAGGATAGGTATTAAATCCTCTCTGAAAGTTTGGTAGAATTCCCTACGGAAGCCATCTGGTCCTGGGGTTTTATTGTTTGGGATGCTTTTGATTTCTGTTTGAATCTCTTTCCTTGTGATTGGTCTGTTCAGATTGTCTGTTTCTTATTGACTCAGCTTTGGGAGATTGTAAAAGTCTAAGAATTTATCCATTTCCTCTAGGTTATCCATTTTGTTGGCATTTGGTTTTTTGTAGTATTCTCTTATAATCTGTTATATTTGGGTGGAGTCTGTTATTTCTCCTCTTTCATTTCTGATTTTGTTTATTTGAGCTTTCTCTCTTTTTTCTTTGTAAGTCCGGCTAGGGGTTTGTCAATTTTATTTACCTTCTCAAAGAAACAGCTCTTTGTTTCATTGATCCTTTCTACTGCTTTTTTTTTGTTTCAATAGCCTTTATTTTTGCTCTGATTTTTATTATCTCTCTCCTTCTGCTCACTTTGGGCTTTGTTTGTTCTTGTTTTTCTAATTCAGTTAGGTGTAATTTGAGGTTGCTTATTTGGGATTTTTCTTGTTTGTTAAGGTGAGCCTGTACTGTGCTGAATTTCCCTCTTAATACAGCTTTTGCTGCATCCCATATGAGTTGGTATGGCATGTTATCATTTTCATTTGTCTCCAGATATTTTTTTTTTAAAGATTTTATTTTTTCCTTTTTCTCCCCAAAGCCCCCCAGTACATAGTTGTATATTCTTCGTTGTGGGTCCTTCTAGTTGTAGCATGTGGGACGCTGCCTCAGCGTGGTTTGATGAGCAGTGCCATGTCGGTGCCCAGGATTCGAACCAACGAAACACTGGGCTGCCTGCAGCGGAGCGCACAGACTTAACCACTTGGCCACGGGGCCAGCCCCTGTCTCCAGATATTTTTTGATTTCTTCTTTAATTTCTTCAATGATCCATTTCTTGTTCAATAGCATACTGTTTACTCTCCACATCTTTGTCCCTTTCTCAGCTTTTTTCTTGTAATTAATTTCTAGCTTTATAGCATTATGATCAGGGAAGATGCTTGCTATTATTTCAATTTTTTTAAATTTATAGATGCTTGCCTTGTTTCCCAATACATGGTCTATCTTTGAGAATGTTCCATGCACACTTGAGAAGAATATGTGTGCTGCTGTTTTTGGATGGAGTGTTCTATATGTGTCTATTAAATCTAACTGTTTTAGCTTTTCATTTAATCCCACTATTTCCTTGTTGGTTTTCTGTCTGGATGATCCGTCCAATGATGTGAGTAGGGTTTTGAGGTCCCCTACCATTATTGTTTTATTTTTTATATCTTCTTTTAGGTTTGTTAATAGTTGCTTTATGAACTTTGGTGCTCCTGTTTTGGGCACATATATATTTATAAGCATTATTTATTCTTGATGGAGTGTCCCTTTGATCATTATATATTACCCCTCTTTGTCTCTCTTTACCTGCCTTAACTTGAAGTCTACTTTGATATAAGTATTGTGACACCTGCTTTCTCTTGTTTGCCATTAGCTTGGAGTATCGTCTGCCACCCCTTCACTCTGAGCCTGTATTTGTCATTGGAGCTGAGATGTGTTTCTTGGAGGCAACAAATTGTTGGATCTTATACTTTAATCCATCTTGCCACTCTGTGTCTTTTTATTGGAGAGTTCAATCTGTTTACATTGAGGGTGATTATTGATGTATAAGGGCTTAATGCTGTCATTATATCACTCGTTTTCTGATTTTCCTGCATTTCCTTTGTTTCTCATCCTGTGTGTTTTGGTCTACCCATTGAATTCTGCAGTTTTTTATGCTGTGTTTCTTAATTTTTTCCCTGTTTATTTTTTGTGTCTCTGTTCTGCTTTTTAGTTTAGTGGCTACCCTGAAGTTTGTATTCAGAATCTCATGTGTAACATAGTCCATTTTCTGATGGCCTCTTATTTCCTTAGTTTAAACTGATTCAGCCCCTTTCCTCCTCCCCTCCTAAGTTATTATTCTCGTATCTTATTCCAACTTGTGTTGTGAGGTTGTGGTTAAAGGTACAAGATTGTCTTTGTTTTTGGTGTTTTCCTTCCCTTTAGCTTAATGCTATTGTTGAATATTTGCTATCCTATTCTGATTCTGTCTATCTATTTGTCTCCTTACTCTGTTTTGTGACCCTTTTTTCCCTTTTTTTCCTTTTTTCAGCTATGAAGGCCTTCTTGAGGATTTCTGGTAGGGGTGTTTCATGGCTATAAAGTTCCTTAGCTTTTGTTTGTCTGGGAAAGATTTAATTTCTCCCTCATATCTGAAGGATATTTTTGCTGGATAGAGTATTCTTGGCTGAAGATTTTTATCTTTTAAAGCTTTGAATATGTCATTCCATTCTCTCCTAGCTTGTGAGGCTTCTGCAGAGAAATCTGCTGAAAGTCTGATAGGAGTTCCTTTGTAGATTATTTTCTTCTGCCTTGCTGCCCTGAGTATTCTTTCTTTGTCATTCATTTTTGCCAGTTTTACTACTATATGCCTTGCAGTAGGTCTTTTCACATTGACAAATCTAGAAGGTCTGACAGCTTCCTCCACACACATTTCCCTCTCATTCCCTAGATTTGGGAAGTTCTCTGCTATTGTTTCTTTGAGCACGCTTTCTGCTCCATTCTCCTCTTCACCTTCTTGGATACCTATAATTCTTATGTTGCTTTTCCTCATTGAGTTGGATATTTCTTGGGGACTTTCTTCATTTCTTTTTAATCTCAGTTCTCTCTCCTCCTCTGTTTGGAGCAATTCAATATGTCTATCTTCAATTATGCTGACTCACTCCTCTGTGGTGTCCACACAAGCATTTAGGGAATCCGTATTTTGTTTTATCTTTTCCATTGTGTCTTTCATATCTCGTATTTCTGATTGATTCTTCTTCATAGTTTCAATCTCTTTTGTGAAGTAGCTTCTGAACTTGTTTAATTGTTTCTCTATATTCTCCATTACCTCCTTGAGTTTTTTGACAATAGCTATTCTGAATTCATTGTCATTCAGTTTACTGATTTCTGAGTCCTCAGGACAGAATTCTGGGTATTTATTGTTTTCTATCTGGTCTGGAGTTTTGATGAACTGCCTGACACTGGAAGAATAGGGTTTTCCCATTGTGATATTATTCGGTTGCAGTTACAGGCTATTGCCACTGGATGAGGGTCAAGAGCCATGGATTCTGAGCCTTCCACCTTCAGCCAACATGGTGCAGTATGGTGTGGGTGGTGGGGGCACTTTCTCTTGCATGCAGTCCCTTGTTTCCCGAACAGCTCTCACTATCTGGTCTCCTGGATCCTTGGCTTGATGAGATCACGCTGTGTGAAAGCTTTAGCCCCATTAGTGGGCTTCCCTCTAGGCTGCAAGGGCCCTAGGGACTCCTGTGTGATCTTGTGGATGCACAACCCCTCCCCAATTCCTTCCCTCACAGAGCCTCACACGGCAGTGATCCCAGTCTTTAGGGGAGGAAGCGAAGTTCTCTCTTACCCAATTCCAGCTCCTCCGAGGGGGACTCCAACCTCTCTGCCCTCAGTCATTTGGCTGTCATGACTCTCTGGGGCTTCCTGTGCTATTAGGATATTTTCTGTTGGAATATGGTTGCTCCTTTTTGTTGTATGTTGGGGGGAAAGAGTCTCAGGCAAGCTCACTCCACCATGACACTGACATCACCCCTTGCTTCATGTATTTTGATAGTCTGTCATTAAGTGTGTAAATGTTTATAACTGTTATATATTCTTTCTGTATTGAACCTTTGATTAATATATAATGTCCTTTGTCTCTTGTAATATTTTTGATTTAAAGTCCATTTTGTCTGAGATTAGTACAGCCATGCTTGCTCTCTTTTGATTACTATTTGCATGCAATACTTTTTTCTGTCCTTTCACTTTCAACCTGTTTCTTTCTTTGAATCTAAAGTGAATCTCTTGGAGACAGCATATGGTTGAATCATGTGTTTTTATGCATTCTCTGTCTTTTGATTGAAGAGTTGACAATTCAAGCCATTATTGATAAGGAGGAAAGTACTTATGTCATTCTGCTATTTGTTTTCTATAGGCCTTTTAGCTTTTGTGTCCCTCATTCCTGCATTATTGTCCTCTTTTGTGTTTAGTTGATTTTTTAGTGAAATGTTTAAATTCCTTTCTGATTTCATTTTGTGTATCTTCTAGACTACACTCTTTGTTGTTATCTTGAGTATTACCTGTAACATGTGAAACTTATGTTATTATTCTAATTCAAATTTATACCAACTTCAATAACACACAAAAACTCTTCTCCTTTACAGTTCTGTCCCCACCCCTTTCAGTTACTGATGTCACAAAATTACATCTTTGTATATTGTATGCCCCAAAACATAAGCCAATAATTCTTTTAAACTCAGTTTCTTAAATTATGTAGAAAACAAGATTTAGAATTACAAATCAAAGTTACATAAATACTAGTTTTTACACTAATGTGTTTTTTTCCCTTAAATGTATTGGTCTTAAATCACATAAAAAACAAAAAGTATACTTACAAACCACTGTTATGATAATAATAACGTTCATGCTTGCCCATTTACTTACCTTTATTGAGATCTTTCTTTCTACAGCTTTGAATTACTGTGTAGCATCCTTTCATTCCATCTTGCAGGAGCCCCTTGAACATTTCTTCCAGGGAAGATTGAGGGCCACAGACTCCCTTAGCTTTTGTTTATCTGGGAACATCTTAATTTCTCCCTCACTCTTGAGGAACAATTTTTCTACACATAGGAGTCTTGGTTGATAGCTTTTTTTGTATTAGCACTTTCAATATATCAGCCCTCTGTCTTCTGGCCTCTGACATTTATGAAGAGAAATCTGCTGACAATCTTATTGAGGATCCCTTGTGAGAGATGAATCACTTATCTTGCTGCTTTCAAAATTCTCTCTTCACCTTTGACTTTTCAATCTTTGACTACAATGCATCTCAGTGTGAGTCTCTTTGAGTTCATCTTACTTAGAGTTTCTTGAGCTTTCTAGATGTTTATATTCATGCCTTTCATCAAATTTTGGAAGTTTTCAGCCATAATTTCTTCAAATATTCTCTCTGTGGCTATCTCTCTCTCTTCTCCTTCTGGGGCTCCATCAATGCATATACTGATCCACTTCTTGGTATCCCAGAGGTCACTTAGATGCTGTTTGCTTTTCTTCAGCCTTCTTTTCTCTGTTCCTCAGATTTAATCATTTCCATTGTCCTATCTTCAAGTTTGCTGATTGTTTCTTCTGCTGGCTCAAATCTGCCTTTGAATCCTTTCAGTGAATTTTTTGTTTCAGTTTTCAGCTCCAGAATTTCTTTTTGGTTTCTTTTTAGGTTTTCTACTTGTTTATTGATATTTCCATTTTGTTCACACATCGTTTTCTTGGCTTTCTCCACATCTTAAGTTCTTTACAAATCTCTAAGAGAACTGTTTTAAAGTCTTTGTCTACTATGCCTGCCATTATGTCTTTTTCAGGGACAGTTTCTACAGATTTATTTTTTTCTTTTGAATGAGCCATACTTTTCTGTTTCTTTGTATGGCTTGTGATTTTTTTTGTCTGATCTAGTAATGTGGTACCTCTGGAAATCAGATTCTTCCCCATGCCCACCATTTGTTGTTGTTGTTATTATTGCCTCTGTTCATTCTGTTTGTTTTGTTGATTGTTATAGGCTGTCTCTGTGCCAAAGATCAGCCTTAGGTGTAAACTTAAGGTCTTCCCAGGTCTTTTCTGAGCCATCCCCAGAGATGCACAGTAACTTTCTAATTTTCCCTGTATATGGGGTTGTTTATGAATTCCCTAGTCTTTAATGGCTGGCCCTCAAAAGAGGGAAAAGTGAAAATTCAAATGGAGCAATATGTGCACTAGCCCTGTAAATCCCATGGAAGTCACTTCAGTCAGAGGGGGTGGGGCTTCTAACAACGGCATAGATGCAAGAACAATGGCTACCCACATCTTTGTCTGCATTTCTGTGATCAGAAGCAGCAATCAATAATCAGAGCAGAAATCCCCAATATTTGGAGGACAGGGTCCTTTTTGCCCACTCTGACTCCCCCAAGCTGTGTGGAAGCTGCTCTGGAAGATGTGCACGGCTGTCTACCATATGACTAGGGGTGAGGCTGGGTAGCTGCTACTATGCTAAGAGCTGAAATTGACCAATATTAACCACCAAATCTTTCCTTAGAAGTTGCAAGCCTTCAACAGACTTCAGAGTTCTAAAACAGTTGCATGAGACAGCTTCTGCCAGGTCAGTTGTTGTCTGGGTAGAGAGATGGATTCCTGGAGCTACCTACATCCCCATCTTCCTCACACTTGCATTGTTCTTATAATCTGAGAATAAAGGCTTAAAGTTGACAAAAAGCAATAATAATAGAAATTAAAGAATGAAAGCAAGATATTACAAAGGAAGAACTGAAGTGTCTTGATCTTGGTTTACCCTCCCAGCCACCATGATTAAAGAGCACTAAATAATTTTCAATATAGGTGAAGTAATTCTTGCTAATGTCAAAGGCAATATATGAAAATATTACTGCATGGAAAACAAATCTTTAAAATGTTTCTTGATTGAAACTTTGACAATGAAGATTTGTAAGGCAGAAGGGCTGGGAGGAGGAGGGAATGGATGAAGGTGGGCAGTTTCCAAGTCTGAATGCTGGCAGCCAATGTTGCACCTGCCTCAGCCTTCCAGAAAGTTTTGGTGTGGGCTGTCCCAAAAACATTTTGATGGTTTTAGTTTCTGATTATTATAAAGTATTTAAGTGTAGCATGGGCCCATGTTGGTCTTTCAGCGTTGTTTGGTGTAAGAGGCTGGCTTGCTGCAGGGCACTCTCCTGCTCTCACTGGGCTCCTATTCAGGGGTGCTAGGGGAAGCTGCGGCCCAGGGCATAGCCCTTTCAAATAAGCAACAGGTGGAATCTGTCCCTGGAGATGTCATAACACTGGCTACTTGCAGCACACCCTGGGTTCTGGACATTGTTCTGATGTGTTCTAGAGAGTTCTGGAGGCTACCAACTCATCTTGCATGTTCTGGGAGCCCAGGAATGGTGCTGAACTCAACCCTGTGGTACAGGACATCAGGGTAGAACCAGCTCCATCTGCTTCTTCTGGTAATAAAGACTGTTGTTGGAGTCAAAGCCAGATTCCACAGTGTTCTGAGCACTTTCTGGTGAGCAATTTCCTGGGTAAAGAGTGTATAAGGTCCCTGGGCATGCACACTGGATCTGATAGTTAATTCTACGTGTCAACATGGCTAGGCCATGGTACTCAGATATTTGGTGAAACATTATTCCAGACATTTCTAGGAAGGTATGGTATTTTTGGATGAGATTAACATTTAAATCAGTAGACTTTGAGTACAGCAGTTTACCCCCCATTATGTGTGTGGGTGGGCCTCATCCAGTCAGTACCACAACTGAATACACCAGAATGCTCACCTCCCTGGGGGAAGAGGGAAATCTGCCAGTGACTGTCTTGGGACTCGAACTGTAACTCTTCCCAACCTGCCAACCTACCTGGAAGATTTTGGATACATGTACACACACACACACATCCTGTATCCTGTTGGCTCTGTTTCTCTAGAGAACTGTGACTAATCCACTGAGTGTACATGAGAAGAAGCTTGCCTGGCTCCTTATGGTTTACACATCATTACAACAGTGGCTCCCCTCCACTGAAGGCCTCCCAAATACTTTGACTGTTTCATCTCTCAGTGAGAACTTGACATGGAGGTTAAGTCTCAGGATCCAAACCCAGTCAGTCTGACACCACAGTCCCAGCTCCCACTGCCTCACTGCACCATCCTATGAGGCATGAGCCAAGAACCCCCCCAGGACTCCCCCTTGGGATATGCGGGGTTCCTGGTTTTGCAAGCACTTCACTGTCTAACTTGAAGGGCAATTTTGGGCTTTCTAGGCAGCTGGGCAGGCAGGATCTTTGTACTTAGGAGTTGTCTGAACTTGTGTTAGGAAGAAAGGAAAGAGGAGTGCTCATGGCACCCATGCTCAGTCCAGCCACTGCCAGGAACTCAGCAAGCCAGTATCCCACATGGAAAAACTACAAGCCACCATGTAGGAAAGAAGAAATGTGTTGTTACAGAGGTGTCTGCACACAGTAGGTCTTTAAGCAATGTGTACTGGCTCTGACTAGCCCATCCCTCATTACATCCACCCCCAACCTGAGCCTATTTAGTCTAAGGCTGTGACTTCATTCCTGGAGCAGTATCTGCCAGTGGGCCCCTGGTCAGAGTGGACCTCAGCAAAATTCTGTGTCCTTTCTCCCCACAGCCAGGTGCTAGGAGTGTTGTCCCCACCTTCACTCATCAGCCCCAACAGTCCCTCTCCTTCCCTCCCCATCTCCTGCAGTGTGCATTGGATATTGGCATAGCCTGGGATGAATTTGTTGCATAAAACCACCTTCACATGGTCCTCATTCTCCCTTCTTCCCCACCAAGGACTCTTCCTATATCAGTCAGGTATCTTCCTCTATCTTGACTGATGATATCTTCCTGTGTCAGCCACTACTATATCTGTCAGACAAACAGAATCAACAGAATACATACATGTGTAGGTGTAGGTATAGGTGTAGGTATAGAGATTTATTTTAAGGAATTGGTTCACACAATTGTGGAGACTGCAAATCTGAAATTTGTAGGGCAGATAATCAGGCTGGAAACTCAGACAGGAGTTGATGCTACAATCTTGAAGCCTGTTAAAATAATTAAACAAGGAGACCATTAGGTTGAGGGGGCTCTGATGCCTTGGTAGCCTACATAATCAAACTGAAGCCTAAGCCAGAATCAATGCATTAAAATCCAAGAAAGTGAAATTTAAGAACCACCCATCAGAGTGATGCCAGCATCATGACAAAGTGAGTCCTTCCCTCTGTTTCTCCTCTCTAAGTTGCAACTAAATGGACATTAGCTAGCAGAAGATTCCCTACACAACACAACACCTGAGAGATCCATGCAGCTATACATCTGAAGGTGGGTGGACTGGATCCCCAGGAAGCAGTGGCTCTAGGTGTGCAGACTCCTCCTCCTCCCCAGTGGTGGCAATCCAGGTCACAGCAGCTGGTACAACTGTGAGTTTAGGCGGAGGCAGCCTGGCCCACTCAGGAACACTTTTGGAGTGGTAGCTCAGTCTATGGGAGCACCCACCTACCCATGCAAACACTCCCCACCGAGTGGTGGCTTGGCCCCCACAACAGCACCCCAGCCACTGATTGCAGTGGCCCTGATGTGTGAGAGCAAACTCCCAAGCAACTGCAGCCAGTCTGTGCAAATGCAGAGTGGGTGGCCCAAACAGCATAACTTCCAGTGGACAGGGTAGGATCAGAAAACATGGCTACCCTTCCAGTGGTGGCAGGTTGAATCTGTGACCTGAAACTACCACAAATGGCAGAGGATCAATTCACCAAACTCCATGAAGAACTACAGTAATACTACATAACAGAAGGAAAATGACAAGTCTCCAGAAACCAAACCTGAAGTTACAGAAGATTATAATCTAAATGACAGAGAGTTCAAAATAGTTGCCATAGAGAAACTCAAGAAGTTACAGGAAAACAGAGAAAAAACAGTTCAATGAGCTTGGGAATAAAATTAAAGAACAGAAGGAATACATCACCACAGAGATTGAAGCCCTAAAAGAAAACTATACAGAAATTCTGGATATGAAGAACACAATTAATGAGATAAAAGATAATATAGAAACCATAAGAAATGGAATAGACCTTATGGA
The DNA here is from genome assembly GCF_041296235.1 of Equus asinus. NCBI lineage: Eukaryota > Metazoa > Chordata > Mammalia > Perissodactyla > Equidae > Equus > Equus asinus. Next base: position 189,026,249 of record NC_091790.1, on the reverse strand, counting down.
AGACAGAATCAATGGCTTAGAAGACAGAAATATAGAAATGCTTCAGGTGGAAGAGAGAGAACTAAGATTTTTTAAAAATGAAGAAATTCTTTGCAAAATATCTGAATGAATTAGGAAAAGTAACAGAAGGATTATAGGTATCCCAGAAAGAGAAGAGAGGGAGAAAGGAGTAGCGAGCTTGTTCAAAGAAATAATAGCTGAGGTCTTCCCAAACCTGGGGAAGAAACTGAACTTACAAGTTCATGAAGCCAGTAGACTTCTGAATTAAATCAGTGCAAGAAGAATTTCTCCATGGTATATAATATTAAAACTGTCAAAATTCAATGACAAAAATAAAAATATTAAGGCCAGCATGGCAGAAGAAAATAACCTACAAGGAATGCTTATCAGACTTTTAGCAGATTTCTCAGCAGAAAACTTACAGGCTAAGAGAGAATGGAATGATATGGTCAAAATACTGAAAGACAAATCTTTCAGCCAAGAATACTCTATTGAGCAAATTTATCCTTCAGATATGATGGAGCAATAAAAACTTTCTCAGATAAACAAAAGCTGAGGGAGTTCATCACCACTAGATCTGCCTTACAAGAAATGAAGAAGGGAACCTTCCTACCTGAAATAAAAAGAGAAAGGTTTACAAAGCTGTGAGTAAGGAGATAAATAGACAGACAAATCAGAAAATTGCACCTCTCTATCAGAACAGGTTAGCAAACACTTGATTATAACATAAAAGATAAAGGAAAGGAAAGCATCAAAAATAACCATAAACACTTCACTTTAGTTGCAAATTCACAACACAAAACAGAATAACTTTGACAAAAGCAACAAAGAAAGAGAAGAGGAGAGGTATGGAATCTGCTCAAGCTAATGGAGATAAAAGGCTTTTTGAAAATGGACTATCTAATTTATGAGATCTTTGACACAAACCTCATGGTAACCATTAAACAAAAAATCAGAGCAGAGCCACAAATCATAAATAAAGAGAAAATGGAGAAAACCTTCAGAAAACCACCAAACTGAAAGGGCAGTCAGAAATACAAGGGAAAAGAAACAATGGAAATATAGAAAAAACAGAAAATAAGAGAAAAACTGGCAGTACTAAGACTTTACATATCAGTAATCACTTTAAATGGCAATGGATTGAATTCTCCAATCAAAAGACACAGAGTAGCTGGATGGATTAAAAGACAGGACCCAAAAACGTGCTGCCTCCAGGAAACACATTTTAGCTCTAAAGACAAACATAGGCTCACAATGAAAGGATGGAAAGTGATAATCCAAGAAAATGGCAAGCAAAAGAAAGCAGGTGTCAGATAAATCAGACTTCAAGATAAAAAAGATAATGAGAGATGCCTGGCCTTTTGGCCAAGTGGTTAAGTTCACACACTCTGCTTCAGCAGTCCAGGTTTTGCCAGTTCCAATCTTGGGCATGGACCTCCACACTGCTCCTCAGGCCATCCTGTGGCAGCATCCCATATGGAAAAACTAGAATGACCTACAACTAAGATATACAACTATGTGCTGGGGCACTGGGGAGAAAAAAAGAAGAAAAAAGGAGAAAGATTCACAAAAGATTAACATCAGGGCCAATCTTCTCATCAAAAAACTATTAAAATATTTTTTAAAAAGATAACAAGAGACAAAGAGGGGCAGTATATAATGATAAAAGGAACACTCTACCAAAAGGACATAACACTTATGAATATATATGCACCTAACACAGGAGCTCCAAAGTGCATAAAGCAACTATTAACAGATCTAAAGGGAGAAATTGACATCAGCACACTAATAGTGGGGACCTAAATACCTTATTTATGTTAATGGATAGATCATTCAAACAGAAAGTCAAGAAGGAAACAGTGGCCTTAAATGAAACACTAAACCAGATGGACTTCACAGATATATAAAGAAATTTCCATCAAAAAAACAGCAGAATACATATTCTTCTCAAGTGCACATGGAACATTCTCAAAGATAGACCATAGGTTGGGAAACAAGGCAAGCCTCAATAAATTTCAGATGATTGAAATGATACCAAGCATCTTTTCTGACCACAATGCTATGAAACTCAAAATCAACTACAAGAAAAAAGTTGATAAAGTCAAAAGTATGTGGAGACCAAACAATATGCTACCGAAAAACCATTGGATGAATGAAGAAATCAAAAGAGAAGTAAAAAAATCTGGAGACAAATGAAAATAGAAACACAACATACCAACTCTCAGGGGATGCAGCAAACAGTACTAAGAGGGAAATTTATAGCAATACAGGCCCACCTCAACAAACAAGAATAATCTCAAATAAGTGATCTTAACTACACGTAACAGAACTAGAAAAAGAAAAACAAGCAAAGCCCACAGTCAGCAGAAGGAGGGAAACAATAAAAATTAGAGCAGAAATTAATCAAATAGAGACTCAAAAAACAACAGAAAGGATCAGTGAAACTGAGAGCCAGTTCTTTGAGAAGATAAACAAAACTGACAAACCCTTAGCCAGATTCATTAAGAAAAAAAGAGGGAAGGTTCAAATAAAATTAGAAATGAAAGAGGAGAAATTACAATGGATACCACAGAAATAAAAAGGATTATAAGAGAATACTATGAAAAGCAGTATGCCAAAGAATTGGATAATCTAGAAGAAATACATGAATTCTTAGAGTCATAAAACCTCTGAAAACTGACTCAAGAAGAAATGGAGAACCTGAATAGACCAATCACAACCAAGGAGATTGAAGCAATAAGCAAAAACGATCCAAAAACAAAAGTCCAGGACCAGATGGCTTCTTTGTAGAATTCTACCAAACATTCAAAGAAGACTTAACACCTATTTTTCTAAAACTATTCCAAAAAATCAAAGAAGATACGACACCCTAACTCATTCTATGAGGACAATATTATCCTGATAGCAAAACCAGACTAGGACAATACAAAAAAGGAAAATTACAGATCAATACTGTTGGTGAACATGAGGCAAAAATCTTCAACAAAATATTAGCAAATCAAGGGCCAGCCTGGTGGCATAGAGGTTAAGGCTGCACGTTCTGCTTCAGCAGCCTGGGGGTCACGGGTTCAGATCCCAGGTGTAGGCATACACACTGCTCATCAAGCCATGCTGTGGCAGTGTCCCACATACAAAACAGAGGAAGATTGGCACAGATGTTAGCTCAGGGTCAATCTTCCTCTCAAAAAAAAAAGAAAAATTAGCAAATCAAATACAGCAATGCATTAAAAGGATAATACCCCACAATCAGGTGGGATTTATACCAGGAACACAGGGATGGTTCAACATCCACAATCAATCAATGTGATACACCACATTAACAAAATGAGGAATAAAAACCACATTATCCCCTCGATTGATGCAGAGAAAGCGTTTGACAAGATCCAACATCCATTTATGATAAAAACTCTCAATAAAATAGGCATAGAAGGAAGGTACCTTAAAACAATAAAGAACATATGTGACAATCCCACAGCCAACACCATACTTAATCATGAAAAACGGAAAGCCACCCCTCTGAGAACAGGAAGGAGACAAGGGTGCCCACTCTCTCCATTCCTATTCAACACAGCACTGGAGGTTTTGGCCAGAGCAATTAAGAGAGGAAAAGACATAAAAGGAATCCAAATAGGCAATGAAGAAGTGAAACTCTCACTGTTTGCAGATGACACTATTTTATATAGAGAAAATCCTAAAGAATCCACTAGAAAACTATTAGAAATAATCAACAACTACAGCAAAGTTGCAGGATACAAAATCAACTTACAGAAATCAGTTGCATTTCCATACACTAATAACAAACAAGCAGAAAGAGAATTCGAGAATACAGTCCCATTTACAATCACAAGAAAAAGAATAAAATATCTAGGAATAAATGTAACCAAGGAGGTGAATCAAGTTAACCAAAGACCTATACACTGAAAACTATAAGACATTATTGAAAGAAATCAAAGAAGACATAAAGAAATGGAAAGATATTCCCTGCTCATGGATTGGAACAATAAACATAGTTAAAATGTCCATATTACCTAAAGCAGTCTACAGATTCAACGCAATAGCAATCAGAATCCCAATGACATTCTTCACAGAAATAGAACAAAGAATCCTAAAATTTATATGGAACAAAAAAAGACCCTGACTAGCCAAAGCAATCCTGAGAAAAAAGAACAAAGCTGGAGGCATCACAATCCCTGACTTCAACATATACCACAAAGCTATAGTAATAAAAACATGTGGTAATGGCAGAAAAACAGACATACACATCAATGGATCAGAATTGAAAGCCCAGAAATAAAACTACACATCTACGGACAGCTAATCTTTGACAAAGGAGCCAAGAACACACAACAGAGATAGGGAAGTCTCTTCAATAAGCTGTGTTGGGAAACTAGACAGCTACATGCAAAAGAATGAAAGTAAACCATTATCTTACACCATACACAAAAATTACCTCAAAATGGCTTAAAGACTTGAAGGTATGACGTGAAACCATAAAACTCCTGGAAGAAAATATAGGAAGTACACTCTTTGACATTAGTCTTATCAGTATCTTTTCAAATACCATGTCTACTCAGGAAAGTGAAAGAAAAGAAAAACTAAACAAATGGGACTACATCAGACTAAAAACCTTCTGAAAGGCAAAGGGAACCAGAAACAAAAGAAAAAGACTACCCAAGAACTGTGAGAAAATATTTTCAAATCCTTATCTGACAAGGGGTTAATTTCCAAAATATATAAAGGACTCATACAACTCAACAACAAAAAAATTAACTACCCAATCAAAAAATGACCAAAGGATCTGAACAGATATTTTTCCAAAAGATGATATACAGATGACCAACAGGCACATGAAAAGGTATTAAACATCACTAATCATTAGGGAAATACAAATCAAAACTACAATGAGATATCACCTTACACCTGTCAGAATGACTATAATTACCAAGACCAAAAAGAACAAGTGAGGAATAGGATGTGGAGAAAATGGAACCCTCAAACACTGCTGGTGGGAATGCAACTGGTGTACCCATTATGGAAAACAGTCTGGATATTTCTCAAAAAAATAAAAATACCATATTATCCAGCTATCCCACTACTGGGTATTTATCCAAAGAATTTGAAATCAACAATGCAAAGAGATTTATGCACCCACATGTTCACTGCAGCATTTTTACATTAGCCAAGATGTGGAAGCAACCCAAGTATATTCTACGGATGAATGGATAAAGAAGATGTGGTATGTATGTATGTGTATATATATATATATATATAATGGATACAACTCAACCATAAAAAAGAGAAAATTGTCCCATTTGAAAAAACATAGATGGAGCTCGAGGCTATGATGTTAAGCGAAATAAGCCAGACAGAGAAAGACAGACACTGTATGATTTCACTAATATGTGGAAGATAAACAAACACATGGACAAAGAGAACAGATTAGTGTTTATCAGAGGGGAAGGGGGTTGGGGGAGGGCAAAAGGGGTAAAGGGGTGCATGTATATGGTGATGGATAAAATCTAGAGTATTGGTGGTGAGCATGGTGCAGTCTATACAGAAACTGATATATAATAATGTACACCTGAGGGGCTGGCCCCGTGGCCGAGTGGTTAAGTTCGCGCGCTCCGCTGCAGGCGGCCCAGTGTTTCGTTAGTTCGAATCCTGGGCGCGGACATGGCACTGCTCATCAGACCACGCTGAGGCAGCGTCCCACATGCCACAACTAGAAGAACCCACAACGAAGAATACACAACTATGTACCGGGGGGCTTTGGGGAGAAAAAGGAAAAAATAAAATCTTAAAAAAAAAAAATGTTTAAAAAAAATAAATAATGTACACCTGAAATTTACACAATGTTATAAGCCAATATGAAATCAATAAAATAATTTTAAAAAAAGAATAACTCATCCCAAATAGCCAACTAGGCTTTCCCAAAGAAGACAACTGCATAAGCTATAGCCCGTCAAATAATGTCTTTGCTTTGCTTCAGTGTCTTCTGTATAAAATCCAATGGCAGGACTTGAAGAACAGAAGGGCAGAAGAGGGGATGTGACTGCTTTTGGTTTGGGAGGCTTCTGAGCTCCCCTACAGTTAAGCCATCTCCTGGATCCACAGCATATTTATTACAGCACATTATATAGGCAGACCCTACAACTTTAAGCCCACTATATCACACATTCACAGAATTAGACTCTTTTAAAGATAACAGTAATAGAGCAGGTGTATATGCTGACACATTATAAAAGAAAGAGAAAATTAGATGATGCAAGAAGAGAGGAGAATTTAATATTTTACTGCAGTGAATCCTTCACTAGGAATGAAGAGATGGGCTCTGGAGCTCAAAGGTAGGGAACCAGCTCTAGAGAAGAACCAGATGGTCCATTCACCATAGCAGGAGGGAAAGCCGAGGGTGGAGATGCAGAAGCTGGTAGGTGGAGAGATGTGGATGCTTCTGATTGCAACCCCACAGATCTCTCAGTGAAATAGGAAGCTGAGAATCAGGATGAGGACAGAGGTGGAAGGGGTTTCTGAAGAGAGGAAAAAGAGAGAGCAAATGGACTTGGGAAAGGTAGCATGACTGCCAGGCAGCATTGACGAGCCACGTGAAGTCCATGGTTATGAATCTAAGATAAGAGGAGTCAGCTCAGTTCAGCTGCCTGGGTGCAGGCACAGAGCAGGTGAAGCTTGTTTTTGATCAGTGTTAAAAGGTTTTGCCAAGTGAGTGCAATGAAGAGAGAGCAAACCAAGGGCATTAAGAAGGCAAGAAAGTGATTATTATGACTGACCATGGAATTGAACCTGGATGAGGAGGGAAGAGAAGACAAGAAGGAGGTGGGAGGACAGAGATTCAGATCCTGGCCAATTAAAGGGTTATTGGACTTGAGGGACTAGAAATAGAGAGCTAGAAAAATAGGAGACAGTGGTCAGAGAATTACTTGAAATTGAGACTGTAGGAGATGGATCGCAATGCCCAGACTGGAATGTGCCCATAGGAAGGAGCTGCTGAGATTGTGTGAAGGACGAGATTATTAGAGGAGGAACGGGAGGCCAGGGTTGAGGAAAGATGAGCTATGCGAATATGAAGTCATCAATTATTAAGACAGGACTGTTGGACAGACAGTGCCCAATGCACTGACATCCTCAAGGAAGGGGGATTAGTAACAGGGGTCTGTAGATGCCACCAACAAAAAGGGGCATAGGTGGAAAGTCTGCTGGCGTGAGGTTCAAAGCAGAAGTAGAATCGACATGTTCTGTAGGAAGTGGAATTAAAGCTCTTCCCCATTCTCACTATCCTAAAATAAAATGTTAATTTCTGTTTGTTAATCGGCTTCCAGGAGAATTTTACAAAGGTTACATTTCACTCGAGTATGTTATCTAATTACTGCAAAAAGAAAAATGTGTAGAGGCTCATCACAGATTTTGTAAATATAATTGTCAGTTTTTCATGCCCTAAGACTGCAAAATGTCTTCTAACAACAGACTGGACACACAACATCAACACAAGATGCCTTTGTTAGGAAAGAAAAATTCTTCAAAAGAGCAGAATTGGTTTAAAAACTTAACCGGCAAATGGTGAAAAACGAATATATGACTTTGCACCAAGTAAGTTTATATGAAAGTAGCACACCTTCTGTGTTGACTCTGGCTAGTGTATTTAGAAGTGTGGAAGTGACAAGGTGACCAGGAGACCCTATGTCCAGTGGGAGCTGACTTGGCTTCACAGGGAGAAAATTTAGAGTCAATGAAGCAGATTTGTAAAGATGTTGCTCTCTATGCATATCAATTTTCCCCAGGGTGGCAGGGTCTTTAGGCTCGTGTTCTTAAAGAACAGCTGCCATATTACAGAGTTACTATTACCAGATTTTAATTGGGGATGGTAGTAAGCTGAATAATGGCTCCCAAAGAGTATCCATGTCCTAATCATCAGAATCTGTGAGCGTCACCTTATATGTCAAAAGGACTTTTCCCATGTGACTAAATGGAGGATCTTGAGATGGGGAGATTATCCTGGATCAACTGGGTGGGCCCTTAAAGTAACCACAAGTGTCCTTAGAAGAATGAGTCAAGAAGGTCAAAGGAGAGAGAAAAAGATGGTTAGATGGCAGCAGAGGTTGGTCAGATGCACTTTGAAGATGGGCAAGGGGTCACAAGGCAAGGAATATGGGCCAACTCTAGAAGCTAGAAAAGGCAAGGAAATGAATTTTCTTCTGGAACCTCCAGAGGAGTCAGCCCTGCAGACACCTTGATTTTACCCCTGTAAGACTCATTCTAGACTTCTGACCTCCAGAACTCTAAGAGAATAAATCTGTGTTTTTTTAAGACACTAAGTGTTTGGTAATTTGTTCCAGCTGCCCTAGGAAACTAACACAGGGACAATTAAGACCACATCTTCAAACTCGGCACTTATGAAATTTCTTTGCATAGGATACCCTGAGATACCATAGTCCTCTCTGGGATGTTTCTGGTAGAGCCAGTGGGGAAGGCTCTCTTCCTTTTGCCTTGGCAGTTACAGGGGAAGGATACAAATTTGGGTGGTGTGTGGCCATCGTCCTCAGCTGCAGTGGGAGACAATGAGGCTAATGGGCAAGGGGAAGCAGTGATGGGAGATGGACAGTGTGTGTGTGTGTGTGTGTGTGTCTGTCTGTGTCTGTGTCTGTGTCTGTGTGTGTGAGAAAGACAGACAGACAGAAAGAGACAGAGAGACAGAGATACAGAAAGAAAGCATCAGTTCTTATCCTTAAGTCTCTGGTTCATGTGATTCCTCCTATGGTTTTGTGAGCTCTCCCAGTGTCCTTCCTTCCCAGTTACAAGAACCAATAAATCCGATTTCCTATTTTTTGACTTACCCTAGTCTCATTCCCAGCCAAAAGGGCCCTAACCAATTCCACAGAGATCTCCTATGTGGCTCAGCAGGGAATTTGGACACTGTGGCCACCCCCCTGGCTGTACCAGGGCAGAGCTCTCTGACTTATTTCACTTAGCATAATGCCCTCAAGGTCCATCCACATTGTTGCAAAGATTTCATCCTTTTTTATGGCTGAATAACATCCCATTGTACACACACACACACACACACATATATATATACATACACACATATTATCTCTAGCCCTTCATCCATCAATGGACACGTAGGTAGTTTCCATATCTTGGCTACTGTAAATGATGCTGCAGTGAACATGGGGATGTATATATCTTTTTGAATTAGTGTTCTTATTTTCCTCAGATAAATACCCAGAAGTGGAATTGCTGGATCATGTGGTAGTTCTGTTTTTAAATTTTTGAGGAAACTCCATACAGTTTTCCATTGTGGTTTTACCAATTTACATTCCCACCCACAGTGCAGAGAGTTCTCCTTACATCCTGGTTTCTGTGGCAGCCTTCAGGCACTCTCCTGAGGAATCTTGGAAGCAGAGGGTAAGCTGGCACGTTCCCACCTCACCTTTCCTATGATGTTCCGGTCTGGGCCAGAAGGGGAGGTACCGGGTATAGGAGGAAGTGCAGAACTTTGTGCCAATCCCACAGGGGAGGCTGTAGACCTCTGACACCTTCGCAGTCTCCTCAGACTCCTCGTGGATTTGATCCCATGTCAGGAGGCCTCTCTCCTGCGGACTTCCTAATAGGAGACAGTGAGCAGTCAGGACTGGCCCTGATGGAGCTGGGCAGAGGTGGTCTGGAGGGAGCCTCTGGCACCCCCTGAAGGCACTCATGAGGTCTCCTGTCAGTGCCCTCCACCTGCCAAAGGCTTCCTCCTCCTCCTCCAAGCCCATCTCAAGAATCACAGGTCAGCTCATCAGGCATCCCCAGAGCACCCCCTGTGGGGCTGATGTGGTCCAGAGCTCCAGGGCACAACCTTATATGAAACACCATCCTTTCCTCATCTTCAGGAGTGGGCCTTTCCGCATTTAATGTTTCTGAAATGAAGATACATTTTACACGTGGTAGAGAGAAGAAATGTGGAAAACAGAATACCATGAGGCAGGGGCTATCCTAGAGGGCCTGTCAAGAGGCCGTAGGAGGATCAAGAAGGAAGGACTGAATGCCGTCAGTGATGGCAGCTCTGCACTCTTCACTTTCAATGTCCTCAGCACTCATAGACTCATTTGGCTCCTCATCACAGTTATTAACCAGAGTTGTAATTGTCTGTTTTCTTGTCCCTCTCTCCTATTCGCCCTGGATCTCTGGGACGCAGGGGCACGTCTTTCTGCTCTTTGTGTTCTCGGTACATGCCATATGGAGTACAGCAAGTGCTCAATGGGTTTTTATTGAAAATATGAGTGAATGAATCATAAAATGAATGAATACTTGTGTTCCCTCCCTCGCCAACTAGACTGCAGGCTCTGGGGATGGGCTTGTGTCTTTTTCTTTTTTCTTCCAGTGTATTTTGCAGCTTAAGACCCTGTTATTGGCTGAATCTTAACCCCCCAAAGTCATATGTTGATGCCTTAACCCCTCCATACTTCAGAATGTGACTGTGTGTGGAGATAGGACCTTGAAAGAGGTGACTAAGTTAAAGATGAGGTCTTCAGGATGGGCCCTAATTTAATCTGACTGGCATCTTTCTAAGAAGAGATTAGAATACGAGAGAGACACCATGGGTGCACACACACACAGAGGAAAAGAGATGTGAGGACACAGCAAGATGATGGCCATCTACAAGGAAGGAGAGAGGTGTCAGAAGAAACCAACTCTGCCAACACCTTCATCGCAGACTTATAGCCTTCAGACTGTGAGAAAATACATTTCAGTTGTTCAAGCCCCCCAGTCTGTGGTATTTTGTTATGGCAACCCTAGAAACCTCATACAGGCCCCTATGCCCCACTCTGACCCATGGTCTCCTCAAGGTAGCCTGTGGCCAGCCTGGCATGGTAATCAGGGGCAGAGAAGCAATGTGAGTGGCCCAAATGCTCACCATCTACCCAAACTACTTGCTTATAGAGTGAAAGTGAGCCTTACCTGGGATGGTGTTGTCCAGTAGAAAGCCCAGAAATCCGCCTACAAACATGTCTGTGGTCAGCAGCACCAGGATGACCTGGTCCAGTTGGAGAATCCCTAGAGTAGAGACAAAAGTGATGGGGATTCCCAGGGACAAAGGACCCCACTGGCTCTGCCCTTGGGGTGGTCACAGTCTAAAGGAGGGAGAATCACCTGTTTGGAGCATCTCAGGGTTCTTGTTCACCCAGTTGGGAATGGTAAGCCCACAGAAGATGGAGAAGCCAAAGATAAAAATGTTCCTGGACGAGTTCATGTCCACATACTGCAGGAGAGAGGCCCCCGTGGCAGCCCACAACCATCAGCATCTGTACTGCATATCAGTCTAATATCCTCAAATGCCCCCTCCCCTCCCACCACCACCAGAGGTGGGGAGGAAGGCTGGACTCAGAGTGACATATGTTCTCATTGGGCAAGGCAGGCCCCAATTCCCACTTGACCTTGGGAGTTGAGTGGTTTAGATAATCCAATTCAAGCTGATGCAATTTCTGTTTTTCAGAAGTTTGGATGCTTCTGGCTATTTATTTCTTTCATTTGGGGGCCAGTGTGGTTCCCGGGACCAAGGATCGCCTCCTCCTGCTCCTCCCCTGCCCCAGCCCTGTTCCATTCACCTCAGTCCCCATGGGCTCCTTTCAGGGGATGCAAGGCTGCTGCTTTTCCAAAGGTGCCTCGCCTCACCTGCAGACTGGAAATCCCCACGGCAGCGATGACCCCGAACATCACCAGGAACATGCCTCCAATCACAGGTGGTGGGATAGTTGCAAATGCAGCCCCAATCTTCCCAAATACTCCCATCACGAGCAGCACACAGCCTGCAGCAACAATCACCATTCTGCTCCCCACCTGCAGTGCTCAAGGAAATGGGAGACAAGGAGCTCAGCATCAGCCAGGCCACATGCCTTAAAGGCCACTGCCCTGCTCCCAGGGCACCTGGAATATCACTCCAGTGGACTTGCAGGAACAGCATTGCCTAACCCCAAAATGGCCCCCCTCTGCTCCCTCACGGTTTGGGAAAGGATGAGGATGTGACCTTAGATCAAGGCCTCTGCCCCTCACCTCTCCATTCTGCTGCTCTCACACTTGTCTTCAAGTCCTGACTCAAATGCTCCTCCTCTAAGAAGCCTTTACAACAAGGAAAGAAGTCTCTCTTGGGAGGCAGCGGCCCAGTGCTTAAGAATGAAGGTGTCAGAGCCAATCCCAGCTCTGCCTCTAACTAGCTGTGTGACTTTGTGTACATTACCTAACCTCTCCAAATGTCAGCCTCCAAAGTTACCAAATGGGATTAGTTATACTTACTTCAGAAACTCATTCTATGAGGCCAGCATTACCCTGAGACCAAAGCCAGACAAGGACACTACAAGAAAAGAAAACTGCAGGCCAATATCCTTGATGAATATAGATGCAAAAATTCTCAACAAAATATTAGCCAACTGAATTCAACAGCACATTAAAAGTATACACCATGATCAAGTGGATTTATTCCAAGGATGCAAACATGGTTCAACATCTGCAAATCAATCAATGTGATACACCACACTAACAGAAAGAAAGATAAAAATCATATGATCATCTCAACAAATGCAGTAAAAGCACTGGACAAAATTCCACATTCTTTCCAAATAAAAACTCTCAACAAATTGGGTATGGAAGGAATATACCTCAACACAATAAAGGCCATATATGACAAACCCACAGCTAACATCATACTCAACACTAAAAGGCTGACAGCCTTTCCTCTGATCAGCAACAAGACAAGGGTGCCCACTTTCAGTACACCTATTCAACTTAGGAGTGCAGCATAGTACTGGAAGTCCCAGCTAGAGCAATCAGGTAAGATAAAGAAATAAAAGGCATCCAAATCAGAAAGGAAAAAGTAAAATTGTCTTTATTTCCAAATGGTATCATCCTATGTGTAGAAAATGTGTAAGGAAGACTCAACCAAGTAACTGTTAGAACTAATCAAAAAACCAGTAAAGTTTCAGGTGAAAAAACCAACCTACAGAAATCAGTTGCATTTCTGTACACTAACAACAAAACGTCTGAGAAAGAAATAAAGAAAACAGTCCTCTCGCAATGGCATTAAAAACAATAAAACACATAGGAAGAAAAATTTGAATAAGGAAATGAAAGATCTGTACACTACTATGAGATTCTGATAAAGAAATTGAAGAAGATAGAAATAAATGGAAAGATAGTCCATGTTCATGGATGTGAAGAATTAATATTGTTAAAATGCCAAAACTATCCAAAGCCTTCTATAGATTAAATGCAATCCCTATCACAATTCCAATGGCATTTTCCAGAGAAATAGAAAAAGCAATCCTAAAGTTCATAAGTAATCACAGAAGCCCCTGAATAGCCAAAGCAATCCTGAGAAAGAAGAATAAAGCTAAAGGCCTCACAATTCCTCATTTCAAATTATACTACAAAGGTATAGTAATGAAAACAGTAGGGTACTGGCATAAAAATAAACACATAGCCCAATGGAACAGAATGAAGCACCAACAAATCACCCCTGGACATACAGTCAACTAATATTTGACAAAGGAGCCAAGAAAACTCAATGGGGAAAGGAGAGTCTTCTCACTAAATGGTATTGGCAAACCTGGATAACCACATGCAGAAAAGTGAAATTGGACCTCTATCTTACACCACTCACAAAAATTTAACTTGAAATAGATTAAGACTTGAATGTAAGACCTGAAATCATAAAACTCCTAGAAGAAAACATAGAAAGAAAGCCCCTTGACATTGGTCTTAGTAGTGATTTTGTGGATGTGATACCAAAAGCACAAGGAACAAAAGTGAAAATCAAGAAGTGGGACTACATCAAACTAAAAAGCTTCTGCACAGCAAAAGAGACAATCAATCAACAAAATGAAAAGACACTCTATGGAATGGGAAAAAATACTTTCAAACTATATATCAGATAAGGGTTTAATATCCAAACGTATAAAGACCTCATACAACTCAATAATAACAAAAAATGATAAATGATTTTAAAATGGACATTTTTCCAAAGAAGATATACAAATGACCAGCAGGTACATGAAAAGATGCTCAACATCACTAATCATCAGGGAAATGCAAATCAAAACTGCAATGAGATATTATGTCACACATGTTAGATTGGTTATCAACAAAAAGACAAGCGATAACAAGTATTGATTAGGATGTGGAGAAAAGGGAACCCTTGTGCACTCTTGGTGGGAATGTAAATTCATGCAGCCATTGTGGAAAACAGTATGGAGTTTCCTTAAAAATTTAAAATAGAACTACCGTATGACCCAGCAATACTACTTCTGGGTATTTATCTGAAGAAAATGAAAACACTAACTGGAAAAGATATATGCACCCCCGTATTCATTGTAGCATTCTCGACAATAGCCAAGATATGGACAACCTAATTGTCCATCAATGGATGAATGGATAAAGAAAATGTGTTACATATATACAGTGGAATATTATTCAGCCATAATATAAGAAAGAAATCCTGCCATTTGTGACAACATGAATGGACCTTGAGGGCATTATGCTAAGTGAAAGAAGTCAGACAGAGAAAGACAAATACTACATGATATCATTTATATGTGGAATCTAAAAAAGCTACACTTGTAGAAATAGAGAGTAGAATGGTGGTTACCAGGGGATATAGGGTGGGGGATAGGAGGAAATGTTTTCCAAAGAGTACAACTTCCAGTTAGAAGATGAATAAGTTCTGGGGACCTAATGTATGGCATTGTGATTCTAGTTAACAATACTGTATTATATACTTGAAAGTTCATGAGAGTACATCTTAAATGTTCTCACCACAAAAAAGAAGTGGTAATTAGGTAATGTGATGGAGGCATTAGCTAAAGGTGGTCATCATATTGCAGTATGTAAGTGTACCAAATAAACATATTGCATACCTTAAACTTACGCAATGTTGTATGTCAAGTATATCTCAATACAGCTCGGGGGGATAAAAGGAAAATCAGTGCGCCTAGAGCACAGTGACACGGGGAGAGAGAGGAGACAGCACGGAGAGCAAGGCAAAGCCTCTGTTATGAAGGGCTTTAAGGGCCAGAGAAAGGAGTTAGAATAAAATCCAAAGACAGGGCAGAAGCAAACGTGGAACGTATCTACAATGGAATATTAGGGAGCCTTAAAAAGGAAGGAAATTCTGACACATGCCACAGCATAGATGAAAACTGAGGACATTATGCTAAGCGAAATAAGCCAGACACAAAAAGACAGACACTGTATGATTCCACTTATATAAGGTACCTAAAGCAGTCAAATTCATAGAAACAAACTAGAATGGTGGTTGAGGGGCTGGGGGAGGGGAATACGGAGTTGTTTAACTGGTTCAGAGTTCAGATGAAAAGAGCTCTGGAGATTGGCTGCACGACAATTTGAACGTATGTAACTCTACTGAACTGTACACTTAGGAGTAGTTACGATGGTAACTTGTGTTATGTGTACTTTACCGCAATTAAAAATGAAAAATCCAAAGACAAAGGAAACGCTCAGTAGGGTGTGTTAAGCAGGGTGGTGACAGGAAGTGATTTACATTTCAGAGAGTTCCCTCTATAAAAGTCACTTCATTATTGTTAATTGATACATTCCTCAGTTAGGACAAACTATATTTTCTCAACAAGCAATTATTATGGAAAATGTGTAAATTATGATTTCTCCTTATCTCTATGGGGGTTCACTTAGGATACAAAACCGAGACGAGGCCCCCTCCCATGGTATTATATAGCATTAACTGGTCCTATCAAGAATCTTACAGGTGAGATTTTTCCTAGTTCGTTTCTCCAGAGGATCAATTGTTGCACTAATGTCACTACTGATTGCTATTACCTGGTTGTGTGGAGTTTTTCGAGTAGCTAGTAGTTTGGGAATGCTAAGGAAGTATGGTTCACCCCCTTATAGCAGATCTTAAAATAAGTTTATACAAAGGTTAAAAAAATGAAACAAAACGCTCTGCCATGAGGATCATGGGCCATGGTCCACATCCCATCCCATCACAAAGCACGTCCTCATGCCAGGTGCACACAGTTGTCACACTGCTGGACATTACTGATTGTGGTGCTAGTCAAGGGTTATAGCTGGGGTTTGAGTGACAGCTACTACCAGTGAGATAAAAATGACCTCTGACCTTGAGACATTTGTCATCATCCTCAAAAGTCAGAGCTGCACTGCAACTGTCTGAATATCCCATCCTGAGTCTGTGGTCAATGAATATATGTAGATAGTTCCTGAACCTTTCTCTTCCATTTTGTCTCCTCCCAGTCCTTAAAAGTTACTCTAATGTAGTTGCAGCTTTGTAAGACAAAAGAGTTCTGGAGATTTGTTCACAAGTGTAGTAGAGCATATTATTATATATTATTATAGCATATTATATAATATATTAAGTAAATATACTTACCACTGAATGCACACTTAAAAATGGGTAAGATGGTAGATTTTGTGTGATGCATCTTTAACCACAACTAAAAATATTTTTTTTTAAAGATACTCTAATGTCAGCCTCTGGAAGTCCATGAAGGCACTGATAAAGTAGCAGATTATGCCTCTGCTTATTTTTCTTTCTAAACTTAGAGCTTATTTACTCAATGTCTTCATTAGAAGAGATGTGGTAAGAATTCACCACATCAGAAGAACTTTTTGCTTTGTTCTGTTTACAACCCTAACAATGCACTGTGGGAACAAGCGCATGGATCCAAGCACAATACATCAGTTTGTCAGGTTCAACCAGTGCCCTTTGGATATGCTGATGATCTCATCAAGATGGCAGTCATCCCCAATCCTGCTGCCACTGAATTTATCATGCGGCCTGGGCTTCTTTTGGCTTCAGGATTGACATCTGAGCAGGGAGCATGACATTCTAGAGAAGTGATGGGAGATCTCTGGCCTTCAGTGAGATTCCACCCCGTACACACACACATACACACACACACACACATGCAGGGAGATAACCAAAACTTGGTCAGAGCTCTTCATTGCAGGTGCAACAGGAAGCAACACCTTAAAACGCCACAGAGGAGGAGTGAGTCCAGACCAGTGTTAATCTGTCTCCTGCTGGATTCGCAGCTCGCTCTGTGTCTATGTAGCTTTCTCTCCTCTAAAGGCCTTAGCTTAGAAATGATACACCAAAGAAGTGCTTGTTCTCTTTATTGTGTATAATTTTCTATTCGGCATCATATTTGTTCTCTGTAACAGGAAGAATATTTGCTTCTTTATACTTACATAGCCAACTCTGGCTGTATTTCTGTGTGGGTCAGTGGCCCTCATGTGGAAAAACTTTCCCCTCGCTTGCGCTAAAGGTTCTGAAACCTTGACCAAGTACCAGAGTCCACAGTGTCACAGCACGCAAGACTTGCTGTAGAGGTGGGTGCTGCCTCAGCTGTTTCCTCCTGGATTTTAGCCCCTGTTGTGGCCCAGAGACCTTGCAGGGTACAAAGGTGGACAGATCTGCTGCTAGAAAGATGCGATGCCATCTGGCTGCATATCAGAACCACTGAGGGCACTATCAGAAAATGCAGGCTTGGGGATGTGCGTGGGGGAATTTGTATTTTCCAAAGCCCACAGGACTTCTGCTGGAGAGCATTGCAAAGACGCCTGAAGCATATGGAAAGCAACATCATGATTTTATTTTTTTCTAAGTCACCTTAGAGAGCACCATCCTGAAGAATTCTTGCTGACCTTACGGAGTTTCCCTGTGGAAAGTGGGGAGCCATGAAGAGATTTTAGCAGGGACTAATCTAATTGAGTTCTAGAAAGATCCTTGGGCAGCCATGTGGCAGCTAGATTAGAGATGGGGAAGATGCTTAGAAAGAGACTGTTAGTGAGACTGCAGTGTCCAGATGACAGATGATAAAGCTGTGGCCCTGGGAATGGAGAACAAAGGACAAGAAGGACAGCAGGCATTTTCAGAAAATAGAGTCCACAGCAAGGATAGAGGACAGTGAGAAGTTAAGGTGACTTGGGTGAACTCACTAAGACAAGGTTTACAGGAGGAGAAGTAAGGATGGGGGCATGTACTGGGCAACACAGAGGCCATATTGAGAGTGAGGTGCCCTTGGGATCTTCAGGTGGAGGTGACCAGGTGGTCTTTGAATATTCAGGTTTGGAGCTCTGACACAGGGTCGGGCCGGAGGTAAGTCACCTCCCAACTATACTTCAGAAAGTAAGGATTTCTTCAGTGCTCATAAAGCCACTGATGTCTGCCAGTGCCAGGATAGACTTTCTGCCTGTGGAATCGCCACAACTAAAGAAGGTCAAGTATGGTAGGCAGAGAAATGGCTCCTCAAAGATGCCATGTCGTAATCTCTAACACGTGAATATGTTACCTTGCTTGGCAAAAGGAACTTTGCAGTTATGATTAAACTAAGTATTCTGAGACGGAGAGAGTATCCTGAATTATCTGGGTGGGCCCAGGCTAATTACATGAATCCTTATAAGCAGCGAATCTTTCCTGGCTGTGATCAGAGGGAGATGTGACCATGGAAGAAGAGTCAGAGAGATGCAACACTGTTGGTTTTGAAGATGGAGGAAGGGGGCCCTGAGCCAAGGAATGTGGGAAGCTTCTAGATGATGGAAAAAGCAAGGAAATGGATTGTCCCCTGGAGCTTCCAGAGAGGAACACAGCCCTGTGAGACCCATGTTGCACTTCTGAACTCCA
Source organism: Equus asinus (assembly GCF_041296235.1). Taxonomy (NCBI): domain Eukaryota; kingdom Metazoa; phylum Chordata; class Mammalia; order Perissodactyla; family Equidae; genus Equus; species Equus asinus. The sequence goes on along the minus strand of NC_091790.1, from coordinate 189,007,585 downwards.
GATCAGTAAAATAATAACTTTGGGTTTTTGAAACCTGTAAGTTTGTGATAACTTGTTACAGCAGTACTGAGAGACTAATACACTGAAGACTGATTTAGGTGCCCAGCCTGCCCCAGGAGCCACCGTCAGCAGCCTTACCTTGGTGATACTCAGTGCCGCAATATTCTGGCTGAAGGAGGTGGTGCCGTTTCCTGTCCCCCACGCCCCTGCCAGCAGGCAGGCAAGGCCCTCAATGCCGATGCCACGGTTGATGGCGTGCTTCGGAGGGGGTGGGGCCCCCACCAGCCGGGCACACGCATAATAATCACCTATTGATTCCACTATCGAGGAGATCACCCCTGCCGTGATGCCAAAGACCCCAGCCAGGCTGATGGTGGGCAGGCCCCACTGTCCTGAAAGGCAATGCAGAGGGAATATTACTCCACAAGACAACAGGCTGCTGAACCCCAAATAATTTCTTTGACAGAGAGGTCTCTGAAAGGCTTTAAAGCCCAGGCATGTCCTCCAACCCCACAGCTCTCCAGAGGCTTTGGCTCAGATCCTGCCCTACCATTCATCCCTGAGGGAGGGTCAGATGCCCTGTCCTTGAGGTCACTGTGCCCATAAAGAGCCAGCAACAGGGCCTCTTGCCAGGACGCCTTGGAGTGTTTTGAAGCAGAGATTCTTCATCAGGGAGGGCCTAGTGCCACAGTCCATGAGGGCAGCCAAGCCATCCCTGGAACCTGATTATTTATATACCCTGAGCCAAAAATTGCAGGGAAAAGAAGACCAGAAGTGTCTTAAGGGACAGTCTTAAACTTGTCTCCTCAGAAATTTCTGAATTCAGTCCAAGGCCTCTCTTGTTGGGGATCCACCAAATCCAGGAGGAGACCCAAAGGCTAGGAGGTCAGGAGCAATGTGGAGGAGGGGCTGAGGGAGGGAGGCCAGCTCAGCGGTAGGTCTAGGAGTAGGACTCCTTGGCCTAGCACCCCCAAAGAATTCTTAGGACAATCCAAGGGTCTTCTTCTTCTTCTCTTAAGTGTCCAATATGGACTCTCTAGAACCTGTCCCTCTTTGTCAGACCCTTGGAGGAGATCCCCCCAGCCCCGGCCATATTCCACTCTCCATCCCATGCCCTGGGCCCCATGGGCAGTCCTGGGAATCATGCGTCCCAGGCAGGAAGGGGCTCATCTTGTCATTACCTGGGTAAGGAAAGCGAAACCAAGGCGCCTGGCTGAGGACGTTGGCTTTGGTGTCGGTGCGGGCCTGGTACCCATAGGCTGTGGGTGCTGCAGGGAGGGCATTGGTGACTGTGAGCACGAAGCAGAGGAGCCATGAGATGCAGAGCGCCAGCAGCACCTGCCGAAGGAGCCACCCTTCACCACGGGTCTCACTCCAGCCTCAGCACCCACCTCCCAGGGGGCGGGGCAAAGGAGAGAGTTCAGGAAAGCTCTTTGAAATGAGGACGTGTTGGGTTACTCACCCTTCCAGTGACAACAGCAATCTGGTGTGTCAGTGGATAATTAGCACATTAAGGGAATGTAGCAAATAAACTATGGGGAGACCTCGTGTCACACAGAGGCAGAAATGTCTGGTAAAGTGGGCACAGCCTGGATCAGAAGGATTACCCTCCGGCTCCCTTTCCACTGATTGTTGGTCACATGACCTTGGATCAAACTCTGAGCCTCAGTTTCCTCATCTGTACAATAGAACAACAACCACTGCTCTGCAGAGCCTGAAGCAGGATTTCTTCAAGTAGAATCCTGAGATATATTGATTTTTAATCTCTGGTGGCAGAACCTCAGAAATGTATATTTTTAATTATGCCCCCAAGTGATTCTTAATGCACAATGAATTTTAGAACCACTGGCCTACAGCATTTTTGGAGGAGCAATGAGATCATTGTGGAACTATTTTTTTACAGTGCAAATGTAGTGTACAGTCAAATGAAACCTGCAAACATATTTGTGTGGGTGACAGCTACACATACTTGACAGGGTGGTTCAACAGAGAATTCAACAGGGAAGCCTCTGAAGAGGGAGGTACCATCCTCAACCGGGGGTATTTAGACTACTCATGAGCCACAGAGAAGAACTTGATCTAAGCAACTTGGCTCTTAGTTTTGTGTAATTAGCAGTGAACCTGCCTGTGTCCCCTGGCACCTTGCTATGAGGACGGCCCAGGGAACATGAGAAGGCTGTCCCACACTGGAGCCCACAGCAGCGACCTAGGGCAGGGTTCTCTGCTCCCAGGACAAAAGGATAGAGGTAGGACATGGGATGGCATTCCACCAAGTGTCAGAAAGCGCCCCCACAGGCCACCGGCCTCCTCCCAGCCTCCTTCTCCTTCTTGGGTGGATTAGGGAAGGCTGAGGAGGAAAGGCCACTGCAGATGGGGGGGCACTTGCTTTGGGGGCCATCTGGGAGTGCGAGAGGCTGTGCCTCACTCTCCAGTCAACTCAGAATGGAAGGGGGTGGGGAGTGCTTCTTACAGAGAAGTCCTGAAACAGGTATAACTTAGAGGTGTGACCCTTCTTCTCTCGTCCATAAATGGGTATGGGCACTGCAACGTTTTTCAGGTACTGAGAAAAGAGCACGATGAGGACGATGGTCCTGAAACAGAAACAAACCACACCCAACCTGGTGAGCTGGGGCTCATCCTGAGTGAGGGTCCCGAAAGCTGGGCCACCAACGTGTCTCTGGGATTGGGGACCGTGGCCAAGCTGGGAGCATCCCCATCTAGACCCCGCTCTGCAGCACGGGCAGCATCCTGCCATCTATGCAAGGGTGGGCTGTTGCCTTCCAGAAGCTGCTGGTGGCTGAGGGGGAGGAGAGGGATGGGAGGCTGTTAGTCCCTGGGCATTGGCAGCTCAATGGCTCCAGCAGGTGGAGCCAATGAGGCCAGAAGCAGAGAAGGCCTCTCCCAGGTCATTCTGCAGGTCCTTGTGGTCAGACCACAAGAGGCAGAGTGACTGACAGTGTCCAGTGTCACCCCCAAGTCCCTTCATAGCTCTATTTAAACGCTTAAGGCCTCTTTTTACAGGAAGCCTTCCTGATCCTCCCAGCTGGCTGTCCTCACCCCCTCCCCTCAACGTGCATGTCATTCTACGACTCTCATCACTGTCTCCTGGTGTCATAGGTACGTGGATCTGAGTCTTATCTCTCTCCCGCACACTACAAGATGCTTGAGAGCTGGGGCCATGTCTTTGCAGCCTTCCCAGGGGCCAGAAGTTTACAAACATTTGCTCAACGAAAACCTAGGAGGCATGGGACCAGTAGTATCAACTTTTCGTGAACAGTACACCAAGTGTTCTTATACACTGCCTGCGATGAACTCACTGTCTGTGAGTACTAATAATGTAATAAGTAGTAAGAATAATAAATGAGAAATAGCAACTTTCCTGCTTCTTAAGGTATCATAATGCTCATGAAAGTATTTCTAAAGCACAAGAGTTTGCCAACAGCCAGGACTCTTACTATTCTTCCCAGGTAATCTTCCACCAAAGAGAACTTGATGCCACTCCCTCCCCAGAGAGTACTTACACAAGGGCAATCCCCCATTGGATCCCGGCGTCATTTCCAGCAGAATGAAAGAGAGGTAGGGCCACCAGGGAGATGGTCGGAGCAATGGTCAAGGGGCCAATGAAGCGCATGAGGAAGCCAATGAGGCCTGTGAAGCCGGCTAGAATCTGGACACAAGAAGCGACCATGATGGCGCCCTGCAACTGAAGAGGAAGAGTGCAGCTCAGGCCCCTCACAGCTTGCAGCAGGACTGTGGGCCTCAGCCCAGCCCAGGCCACCATGACAGGCCCAGCTGCTGCAGCCTACTTCTAAATCTGATCAGCCCTAGGTGGTACATTCAGAGGCACAGCAGGGGCAAAGCTGGACCCCAAAGCAACTGAGGAAAGAAGAGCTCTGATCTCGCTCCTCTTCCAGCTCTGGATTTCCAACGAGCTATTGGACATTTTCACTTAATAGGAAGTTTTTCAGGGAGTAGCCTTCAAAATTATTTATTGATCACAATGATGATGATGAGGACTCATAATACCAGCATCACCCAGCAGCTTATTGAATACCTTGCTGCTTTATTTTTCTCTGTCTTCCTACTTTCTATTGTAGGGGTTGGCCATTTTTTCTGAAAAGGACCAGATAGTGAATATTTTAGACTTTATGGGCCATATGGACTCTATCAAAACTTTTCCAGATGAGCAGTAAGCTAATGAGCCTGGCTGTGTTCCAATAAAACTTCATTTACAGGCACTGAAATTTGAGTTTCATATAATTTCGTCATGTCATTAAATATTATTGTTCTTTCAATTTTTTTCAACCACTTAAAGTATAAAATCATTTTTAGCTTGTGGGCTCTACCAAAATAGGCAACTGGGCAGATTTGGCTCTGGACTATAGTCTGCCAGCCCCTGATCTCTTGGACTGATAGAGTTTGCTTTACTTCTCCTGTTTTACTTTATTGGTTTGGATGTTATACGTGCTATTTTATCCCTGAAAAGTTTCCCTGCTTTCAAGTCTACTCTTTCTGAAGGTAACATGGTGACTCCAGCTTTCTTGCAATTTGTGTTAGCATGGTATATCTTTTCTCCGTCCGTCTACTTTTAATCCATCTGTGTCTTTCTAGTTAAAGTTGGTTTCTTGCAGACACATGTACTTGGATCTTATTTTATGATCCACTGTGATAATCTCTGCCTTTTAACTGATGCATTCAGACCATTGATATTCAAAGTGACTTGAAACAGTTGGATTCATATTGAGCATATTTGTTACTCTTTTCTATTTGTTACCACTTCATAGGTAGTGTATGTTACAATAACAAAATAATTCTAATTTATCCTTCCCATCACTTCTATCATTGTTGTCATTTACTTTATTTATGTATAATCATATGTAAGTACGTAAATAAAAACTACTATGATAATGGAAGGTGAAGTTTAAATTGGTCTAATGTGTTGAAAACTGAGCTTGCCATCTCCTCATGGTTTTCTACTTTTTCTGCTACCACCATTTCCTTAAAATAGAATCATTGTTCACTTTTACCTCTCCTTTAATTCTTATATCCAGTAAACAATGACATTCCTATTGGTCCTGTATTCACATCACTTTCATCTGTGGCTGGGATTGTGATGGACAATTGGCCTGCCACCATCAGTGGTTTCAAGCCTTGAAAGGTGTGTGGACAAATATGACTCAGTGAAATATGGTGAATGTAGCTTAAATTCTGATAGACTAGCTCAGTGAGTTTTACCAACCAATCAGTCAATTAATAAAATGAGAGTGAAATTGATACGAACTTTTTTCTCCTGTCACAGCGCTGGAGAAAGCATTGGACCAGCAGAGGGAGCTACAATACCACAGAGAAGACTCCGGGTTTGGGCTCACTGTGTTGGACACTTGGAGGTGATGTGGAAAAAGTAGTCGAGACTACCATCTGAGCCCTGGGCAGGAGGAAGCCCTTCCCTGGGCCCTATGTCTTAGAGCATGGGTTGGCAAAGTTTTTCTCTAAAAGGCCAGAGAGTAAATATTTCAGGTTTGGTGGGCCACATGTGGTTTGTATCACATATTCTTATTTTAAACAACCTTTTAAAATGTAAAAACCATTCTTAGTTTGTGGGCAGAAAAAAAACAGACCACAGGCTGGATTTGGCCAAGAGCCATAGTTTTCTGACTTCTGCCTTAGAGGACTCCAGGTATCACAGACACAAAAATAAACAGTAAATGTATTAAAGAAAATATGGTGTCTCTGTCCCTTGGGACGCTGTGCTCATTGCAGGCGCAGCACGACCCATATCTCTAAACGTGCTCTCTCATGACTAATACTGTTCAAGCCCCAGGTGAATTCTTTCCCTTAACTCTTGCCCAGAGTCCTCAAAACACAGGGTAACCGCTTCTGAATGAGATGATGGTTCGCGCCCTTGCAGTGGTGGAGGCAGACGCCTCATCAGAACACAGAGAGGATTTGAGCAGTCGAAGTAAGTGCTCAGGTGGGAGAAGAGAAGGATTTCCCTGTCAGATCTGTCTTCCTAGATAGTGTGAAGGTAAGAGATTCTTGCCTAAGGAATTATAGTTCTCAGGAGCTCTCAGTAGAAGGGAAATCCCGCTCCTGGCATCTAGCAGGTCAGGGTAAGGCAACCCAGCTTCTCGTTCTTTGCTTAGTTTTAATCTGGATTTACTAAAGCCAAGTATAGGCTCCCTGGAGGACAGAAAAAAACAAAACAAAAAAACCCCTCCATAAACCACATGTGTTCTGTGATTCATTCCATGATGAAATAATAAAACTAGGCTGCACTGAAAAAGAAGTACATCTTGATTTGGAAAAGGTGACACAACCCACAACATTGTGAGATAGTCAATCAACCTGGCAAAAATCCAGGGCCCGCCAGCTTGAGAAGTGAAAGTCTTAACTATATCTTGCTCTGGGATTACATGGAAAAGTTATTTAAAGATTAAAAAGCCCTGTTAACTCTGGGTCCACCCTGAGATAAAAAGGAAGCACAAGGACTTGATGAGGTTATTGAAGTTCAATCACATCTGGGTGCCCTTTTGGACTGCATATGAGAGCACAGGCACGGGTAAAGGGCTGTTTTGGAGAGGGAAGAACAGCAGAAGGTGCTGGCTGAGAGTCACAAGTTCTGGCCCAGACTGTCTACTGTGACCTTACAAGTCAGTGCTCCCTGAGGGATTGGAAGTGTTGCTGGTGGAGTGCATGCTGAATGAGGACTGACCCCGATAGAAGCCAGATGCTTCAGCTCTGCCGTGGGGCTTTTGGTGCGGATGCGGCCTGGAGGAACCACCAACCACTCTCCCTCTGAAAGACCATTGCTAACTCGTCTTCTACCGGGCGCTGTTTGGAATTGGACCATTACTGAGTGTCACCAAATAACTCTGAGGTCAGAGATCCCAATCACATTTTGAGTGATGTCAGAAAGACATTCAAATAAGGAATGGGCTGATCAGCAAAATTTGCTGATGGAAGGGAAATAATTATATTCAGGAAAAGACAAAGCAGTTACGCCGGAGGGGTTCATAGGATCCATAAGCAAGTAACAGTCCCCTCTCCCCTGGGGTGGACACCACCTCACAAGATAATCTAACTCTAGCAACACAGACTTGGATGCCGCTGTGTGAGTCTTTGCGTTCAAAAAGCACTGGTTGGAATCTTGCTAAAGGTGCTGCTCACCTAGCTGAGACAGACTGAGACTGGAAGAGTATCGCATTTCAACAGAAGGACCTTGGTGGAAGAAGTAAGGCACGTCTAAATCCAGCCAGTGGTCCGAGTTATGTGTGATGTGACTGACTGCACGCATAAATACCTGGAATTATCCCTATGTAATTATATAGATTCTTGGACCGTGGCCGATGATCTAGCAGTTTGGTCTGGCAAGCGGATCATAGAAAGCTCAATTGAAATTTCACCTTTGTAGGATAGGACTTTATACTCAAATTTCCATTACTGGTGGTTCATGTTGATGCCCCTCAGTCTTAAAAAGAAGAGGGAAGTATGATTTCGAATGTAGTCACTAGGCCCAGGAGATAACACCTTGGGCCACAAGCCAGACACATGTGAGCTCACAAACAATATAATCCTCATCTCCATCTGAAGTCGCTTATGTGGCCCAGGATGATCCACATTGCCAACAGCAGTGGGCGCATGTGCCTTTGGTGGGAGAATATGAGGATATATGGCCCATAGCAGAGCTGGCAGGCTGCCTATACTGGACATTTCACAGAGCATGGGAGATTCGAATGTTTTTCAAACTGGTGTTGACAGTGTTTCTGGTTTGAGCTTTGCCTATTTATTCTGCAAGTGAAGCCCTGGCCCAGACTACTATAAAAAGGCTGGTGACCCAGATTGACCAACATGAATATCAACTTTCTATCTAACAGCTTAAGGATCACTTTTCACAGCCTGAACAGGACAGGAGTGGACCAAGAAATACAATATCAAATGGTCTTTTCGTGTTACATATCACTTTGCAAAAGCAGTGAAATTATTGCAAAATTAGAATGTGCTTGAAACAACAAAATGTATGTGACAAAAGCATGATGGCTGGCTTTCTAGGCTAGGACAGTGCGAGATGAAGCTAAACATGTGGAGCACAAAAGTGAGTCACCAGTGGAGCAGGTCCTAAAGGTCGGGTTGAGGAATGAATGGGTAAAGAAGCCTTATTTTCCAAGGACTAGGGGTTTGGTCGTGTTCCCTAAGATAGAAATAATAGAAATCAATTTCCTTTGACTTGTTGGAATTCCCATGGTATTTATGAGCTGGATTGGAGAGTCTGGTGTTTTCACGACACATCCCAACCAATGGAGAGGATCCAGTGACAATATACTTATTAAATCATTTGAAAGTAACTTAGGGAAGGTACTTGGGGAAAGTACTTGGGGAAGGACACAGAGGAGGGTTTAACAGTGTTACTTTTGCTGCCCACTATTTAAAGGATAGACAAGAATGACTCAAAATCTCCTCTTCCAACAGGAGCAAGGGAATGGGCTAAGAAAGGCTCTCAGTGGGCAGAAAGAAAGATGGTGGCAGAAAAAACTGGATCACCAAATTACTGTTTCAAATAATGCTCCTTTGTCCTTTATATCTAAAATCAATTGGAAATAAGAAAATGATTTCTTAGCAATATTGCTAGATACATCTTCAGTCTGGGATGAGGGATGCTAGCACCAGAGTTGATCCCACCAAACTGAATCACATCTAATGAAACTGGACCCAGAATATACTAGCCTGTACTGGATGGACAATGAGGAATAAACAGTGTGAAAATAGCCAATTACTACCATGATACTGGAATATTAGGACATGATCTGTTGCTTGAACTTGTTCTGTTTTTTAAACATACTGTGAGATTAAGATGGGTCATGGACTAAAGATGAAATATGTGAGTGTTTCCAAGTTAACCTATTTTCACTCTCCATCCATTCCACCCCAATCCTTCCCTTTCTCATCACTCTGTTTCATTTTCTTCATTGCACTTATAACTTCATGAAACTTTCCTTTTCTATTTACTTGTTAGAGTATTTCTCTCCCTCCTACTCTGCACTGCTACATACACACACTAGAATGTTAGCTCCAGGAGGGCCGGGCCCTTCTCTGTCTTACCTACAGCAGTATCTTAAAGCCTGGAATCTTGCCCAGCCGTGAGCTGAACAATGAATGTTGAACAAAACAGTCAACTCGGGAGCCCCTGTTGAGTACTCCTCCCTTCCTCCCACCTCCCTCCCCTGCTCCATTACCTCTCGGATCCTCTTCTGCCATTCCTCGGTGAATTCAGGAGAGCTGGTGTTCACCTGGCTGGCATTGACTGTCCACTCGGGGCATTTCCAGGCAGGAAGGGACAGCATGGCCAGGGAGGGCGCCACATAAGCAAATGACCCTCCCTGGAGAATAGGCAGCCTGGAGGAGGGGAAAGGACGCAGTTACCCATAAGATCCTTTAGTACTAGTCTGTCACTGACCCCAATGGGGGTCTTTTAATCCCAAGTCCTACATCAATTTCCAGGCAATGCACGACCCCTGTTGTTCTCAGTTTACGAGGAACTCCCGCCAAGCTCCAAGTCAGACCTATGAACTCTGCTACACTTTGGACAGGTAGGAGAGGTGGGGAGGGGAAAGACAAGCAGACCTAACCCCCGTCCTGTTAAGGCAAGCCCAGAAAGAGAATGTTAGGTGCTGGGAAAAGGTCTGGAGACAGCACAGAGCTCAGTGAACACAGGTAGTGAGTGCCATTGTCTACCCCAGTCCCAGAGAATCTTCCCTGGACCAAGGATCAAAGCACAGCTCACACATGTGGAGTTCCCCACTGACAAGAGATGCACAGCCTAGAGTCTGGGTTGCCAGAGTCTTCTGTGTCTTCAAACTGAGCAGCAGACCCAGACCTCCACCTTCAGGCTCCTTTTGATCACATGGACAGAAGAGGACAGAGGTCAGTTGTCAGGGCGTGTCCCCCATCCAGGCCCCTCTCACTCCTGGTCGGTGTCTCACTCTAGCCTCTGTGAGAACTTCTAGCAGTGCCTCCCTGGCTTGTCCTCCCTTCAAGGTGAACACAGCCTCACAAGTCAACCTTCACCAACCCTCTCTTACTAGAGGTCAGAAGCTATTAATTCTGCCCGTCCTGGATGCTAGAATTTGGAGGAGTGGGGATGGAACAGGGGTACCCCAGCCTCTTGATTGCATTTGTCAGCATGGCCCACCCTGGTCAAGTACTTTTATTAACAATACTAGCTGGGTATTTTTGAACTCAGGATTCCATGAAGACAGCTTAAAGGATTATTCTGGAGAATGACTGAACGCATTTTATGTAATAAAATATGAAGTATATGAAAGAATTTTGCTGCCTAGGTGGCCTTTGTGTCCTGGCTGAACATTGGAATCAGCGATGCCTGGGCATCACCCTCAGACAAGTTAATGGACTTGTCTAGGAGTGCGACCTGGCAGGGCAAGTGCATAAAGCTCTGGGTGATTCCAAGGTGCAGCCGGGGCCAAGAACAACTGATTTAGATGCATAAATCTAGACCCATAACACTCCAAAATAGAATGGAATACATTGCACACATAGGGCAGGAACACACGGGAGGTGGTATGAGTATGTGTGAATAACTTGTTTTAATTTAAAAATTCTGGGGCCGCCCGGTGACGCAGCAGTTAAGTTCACACGTTCTGTTTCTCGGCGGCCCAGGGTTTGCCGATTCAGATCCCTGGTGTGGACATGGCACCGCTTGGCAAAAGCCATGCTGTGGTAGGCATCCCACATATAAAGTAGAGGAAGATGGGCACGGATGTTAGCTCAGGGCCAGTCTTCATCAGCAAAAAGAGGAGGATTGGCAGTAGTTAGCTCAGGGCTACTCTTCCTCAAAAAATAAAATAAAAACAAAAATTCTGAATCTAAGTATCTTGACAGAAAACGGAAACACGGTATACTTAGATCACTGCAAACTTCCTTTTGAGCTTTTAAAATTAACATAGACATCTTTATATAAAGGTATAACCAGAGAGTACATAATATAGGACTTGTGTTTTAATTCTTTGCATAATTCTCTACGCACATTTCATTCATTCAACAAATGTTCTTTGAGGACCTGCTATGTGGCAGGCACAAGGTGCCCCAGGTTTTGGGGACACCATGGTGAGGGAGACAAAGCTCCCAGTGCTATTCTGGGTACGCATTTCTGTTAGTCCTCGTACTAACTAACCATGTATAGTGACTGACTCTCACGGATTGCTTTGAACACCTTAGCAAGCACTTTCAGGGAGGCTTACACACACCCCACCACGTTAGTGTGCCCCCTCTGCCTCAGCCATTTCGGTATTACTGGGTTCCATGAGGGCTGGGATTCAGTATTTTTCTTTTCCATCCCTCCAGCGCTGAGCCTGGTGCCACAAAACAACCTGCCAACACTGGGTTTTATCATTCATATTTTTAGTTTAGTAGGCGTGTAATGAAACCCTAACAAATGTTAATTGGCATTTCATTAAGCCATAAAAGATGTGCACTCATTCATGTGATTTCATGTCTGCTTTCTTTGCCTATAAGCTGTCTATTCATTACACGGAAGTTGGATACTGTCAAAATGTATTTATAGTAATTCTTTATTTATGATAGTGAGCTTCGTTTTCATTTTTAGAAAGTGTTTTCTGTTATTGTATGCAGGAGTTCATCTCTAACTCAGAAATTATTTAAGGGAGTATATCAAAATTTTCAAGTGACTGAGAACTTTTCTAACTCTGTTCATGTTATTTTCTTTCAAGATTATTGCATGTAGTTGGGATAATATGATATGGACTTACTGCCTTTTTGTAATTGATAGATACCTTTTATGTTCAAAATAATTTTTTTCCATTTATTTGTTTCAGTGTATTATCATGTCCTACCTTTAGTTTCACACAGTATATCAATAAATTCTTCCCTCATTCTTCAATACTCAGACTTTCTAACTCCATTTTCCATTCATTCTTCTCTCTCTCCTCACCTCATTTTGTTAGCATTCCCATTTCTTTCCCATAACTTCTTATTGGTACCCTTTGATATAATGATATATAGATAGATAGATAGATAGATGGATGGATAGGTAGATAGAGAGATAATGGATGGATAGATAGATAGAGAGATCTATATGTACTAATTTTGTTTCTGATAGGTTTTCTATTGTAAACTTTCCTGGTACCTGTTTGGGATATATACACTCAGTATCATTAATCGGCTTTCATTGTTCAGCATATCTCTTTCCTTTCATGATGATCTTAATGTGTATCTCAGTGCTCTTTTAAATTTCATATTAATTTCATGTGCTACCATGATGGCAACTCCTTTTTCTTTGAAATTTGCCCATGCGTATGATTCACTATTATTATACATGAGCCTTCCAAATTAAATGTCTCTCTTGTAAACCATAGACGTTTGATTAAAAAATTCAGCATCTTTGAACTAGAAGAACCTGTGAAATGTATCCAGCCTGCCCTTGTCATTTTATAGATAGGGAATCTGGGGCTCAAGTTCACAGAGTTAACCAGGGTTAGTCCTTGGGACTCCTCACTCATCGTCACTGCCCTATGACACCGATTAAGAACATAGTATAGAGCAAAGGTGAGTTTGAATCTGGCTCTACTTTATTAGTGTGTGACCCAGGCATGTTGCCCAACTTCTGCATTCTCAGTGTCTTCTTTGATAAAATAAAGATAACAGTACCCTCCCTAAGGAGTAGCTGTGAAGAAAAAATATATGAAAATGCTCAGCCCAATGCCTGAGGCATAGAGAGCTCAATAAATAGCAGTATTTGTCATTGGTACTCCCTCTGAAATGTGTGGGTACTTCCTGAGAAGGTAGTGCATATCAGGACATTTTCTTTACGTTTGCCCTAAATAGCAGATTTTATCGTGTAAGCTTGTGTTTCACTGTTGTTTGGCATTATTTCTTGCAGGTTTGTTCTCTAAGATTTGTCTTCTACGATCCTTATTTTCTTTTGTGTTGTTGGACTCCAGGTGCTTCGGCTGGTCCAAGTCTGCATCTCTGCATCAATGACCTCTTGCTCTGTGGCATCCACTCAGCTCCTCAGATAGCACGGCCTTACCTGCACAACGCTTCACAGTTTTCACTTTACTCCTCTGTGTTGTTTCCTCTGGTCTAATTCTTAAAGTAGACAGTGTCTGTCTACTTTAGGTGCTTATGTTAACATTTAAGGGTCAATGTCTAAATAGACTTTAAATCAAAAACTGTAATAAGAGACAAAGACGGGCACTACATAACAATAAAGGGAACAATCCAACAAGAAAATATAACACTTGTAAATATCTACGCACCCAACATAGGAGCACCTAAATATATAAAGCAATTATTAACAGACATAAGAGGAGAAAGAGACAGTAACACAATAATAGTAGGGGACTTTAACACTCCACTTACACCAATGGATAGATCATCCAAACAGAAGATCAATAAAGAAACACTCGCCTTAAAGGACACACTAGACCAGATGGACTTAGTAGATATATACAGAACATTCCATCCAAAAACCACAGAATACACATTCTTTTCAAGTGCCCATGGAACATTCTCCAGGAATGATCACATATTAGGCCACAAAACAAGTCTCAATAAATTTAAGAAGATCGAAATAATACCATGCATCTTTTCTGACCACAAAGGTATGAAACTGGAAATCAACTACAGAAAGAAAACCAGAAAAGCCATAAAAATGTGGAGATTGAACAAAATGCTACTGAACAATGATTGGGTCAATGAAGAAATCAAAGAAGAAATAAAAAAATTCCTGGAGACAAATGAAAATGGCATGCCAAAATCTGTGGGATACAGCAAAAGCAGTTCTACAAGGGAAATTTATAGCACTTCAGGCCTACTACAACAAAGAAGAAAAATCCAAAACAGACAATCTAAAAGTGCACCTAAAGGTATTGGAAAAAGAACAGCAAACAAAGCCCAAAATCAGCAGAAGGAAGGAAATAATAAAAATCAGAGCAGAAATAAATGAAATAGAGACTAAAAAAACAATAGAAAAAATTAATGAAACCAAGAGCTGGTTCTTCGAAAAGATAAACAAAATTGACAAACCCTTAGCTAGACTCACCAAGAACAAGAGAGAGAAGGCTCAAATAAATAAAATCAGAAATGAAAGAGGAGAGATTACAACGGACACCTCAGAAATATAAAAGATAATAAGAGAATACTATGAAAAGCTATATGCCAACAAATTGGATAATCTAGAGGAAATGGATAAATTCTTAGAAACATGCAACCTTCCAAAACTGGACCAAGAAGATGTAGAAAATTTGAATAGACCAATCACCAGTAAGGAGATCAAAACAGTAATTAAAAACCTCCCAAAAAATAAAAGTCCAGGACCAGATGGCTTCCCTGGTGAATTCTACCAAACATTCAAAGAAGACCTAATACCTATCCTTCTCAAACTCTTCCAAAAAATTGAAGAGGAGGGGAGGCTTCCTAACTCCTTCTACGAAGCAAACATTATCCTGATACCAAAACCAGACAAGGACAACACAAAAAAAAGAAAATTACAGGCCAATATCACTGATGAACATCGATGCAAAAATCCTCAACAAAATACTAGCAAATCAAATACAACAATACATTAAAAAGATCATACATCATGATCAAGTGGGTTTCATTCTGGGGATGCAGGGATGGTTCAACATCCGCAAATCTATCAACGTGATACACCACATTAACAAAATGAAGAATAAAAATCACATGGTCATCTCAAAAGACGCAGAGAAAGCATTTGACAAGATACAGCATCCATTTATGATAAAAACTCTAAATAAAATGGGTATAGAAGGAAAAGACCTCAACATAATAAAGGCCATATATGACAAACCCACAGCAAATATCATTCTCAATGGAGAAAAACTGAAAGCTATCCCTCTAAGAACAGGAACCAGACAAGGATGCCCACTGTCACCACTCTTATTTAACATAGTATTGGAAGTCCTAGCCAGAGCAATCAGGCAAGAAAAAGAAATAAAAGGGATCCACATTGGAAAAGAAGAAGTGAAACTATCACTCTTTGCAGACGACATGATTTTATATCTAGAAAACCCTAAAGAGTCCACTAAAAAACTTTTAGAAATAATAAAGGATTACAGTCAAGTTGCAGGATACAAAATCAATGTACAAAAATTGGTTGCGTTTCTATACACTAACAACGAAGTACCAGAAAGAGAAATTAAGAATACAATCCCATTTACAATTGCAACAAAAAGATAAAATACGTAGGAATATACTTAACAAAAGAGGTGAAAGACCTGTACACTGAAAACTATAAGACATTGTTGAAAGAAATCGAAGAAGACACAAAGAAATGGAAAGATATTCCGTGCTCTTGGATTGGAAGAATTAACCTCGTTAAAATGTCCATACTTCCTAAAGCAAGCTATAGATTCAATGCAATCCCTATCAAAGTTCCAACAACATTTTTTACAGAAATAGAACAAAGAATCCTAAAATTTATATGGAACAACAAAAGACCCCGAATAGCCAAAGGATTCCCAAGAAAAAAGAACAAAGCTGGAGGTATCACACTCCCCGATTTCAAATTATACTACAAAGCCATAGAAACTAAAACAGCATGGTACTGCCACAAAAACAAACACACAGATCAATGGAACAAAATTGAGAGCCCAGAAGTAAACCCACACGTTTATGGACAGCTAATATTCGACAAGGGAGCCAAGAGCATATGATGGAGAAAGGAGAGTCTCTTCAATAAATGGTGTCGGGAAAACTGGACAGCCACATGCAAAAGAATGAAAGTAGACCATTCCCTTACACCATGCACAAAAATCAACTCAAAATGGATTAAAGACTTGAATGTAAGACCTGAAATCATGAGACTTCTAGAAGAAAACATAGGCAATACGCTCTATGACACTGATCTGAGCAGCATACTTTCAAGTCCCATGTCTGACCAGGCAAGGGAAACAAAAGAAAAAATGAACAAATGGGACTACATCAAACTAAAAAGCTTCTGCACAGCAAAGGAAACCATCAACAAAACGAAAAGACAACCTAACAATTGGGAGAAGATATTTGCAAACCACATATCAGATAAGGGGTTAATATCCAAAATATACAAAGAACTGATACAGCTCAACAACAAAAAAACCAACAATCCAATTAGAAAATGGGCAAAAGATCTGAACAGAGATTTCTCCAAAGAAGATATACAGATGGCCAACAGGCATATGAAAAGATGCTCAACATCATTAGCTATCAGGGAAATGCAAATCAAAACTACAATGAGGTATCACCTCACTCCGGTCAGAATGGCTATAATTAACAAGACAGGAAACAACAAGTGTTGGAGAGGGTGTGGAGAGAAGGGAACCCTTGTTCAATGCTGGTGGCAGTGCAAACTGGTGCAGCCACCATGGAAAGCAGTTTGGAGTATCCTCAGAAAATTAAGGATAGATCTACCATATGATCCAGCTATTCCACTGCTGGGTATTTATCCAAAGAACTTGAAAACACAAAGGCATAAAGATACTTGCACCCCTATGTTCATTGTGGCATTATACACAATAGCCAAGACTTGGAAGCAACCTAGGTGCCCATCAAGGGACAAATGGATAAAGAAGATGTGGTATGTATACACGATGGACTACTACTCAGCCATAAGGAATGATGAAATCCGGCCATTTGTGACAACATGGATGGACCTTGAGGGTATAATGCTGAGTGAAATAAGTCAGAGGGAGAAAGTCAAATACCGTATGATCTCACTCATAAGTAGAAGATAAAAACGACAAAAAAAAAAAAAACCATAGCATTGGAGATTGGACTGGTGGTTACCATAGGGGAAGGGGGGAGGGGGGAGGGCAAAAGGGGTGACTAGGGTCACATGTGAGGGGATGCACTATAATTAGTGTTCAGGTGGTGAACATGATGTAATGTATACAGAATTTGAAAGATGATGTACATCCGAAAAAAATAAAATTAAAAAAAAAAGAAAAACAAACAAACAAAAATGGGTCAATGTCTGAGGCACGGCTTTCTTCACATGGTGTCACAACATGTGTCAATTGGGGTAGAGTTGCTTTTATTGGATCTACTAATTATTTTTAAGCTTATCATTCTAGTTGTTGAATTGATTTCAGATCCTCTCTTTGTCTCTCTCTCACTGTCTCTGTCTCTTTTTTGGTTTGTTTTTGTTAGATTTTATTTGGAGGAAGTGCTCTAATAATGTCCCACAAGTTCTAACATGTTATGTATTAACTTTAGCTATTGATTTATACTTCATCTTGTTCCAAATAGGATTTATGGGGACTTACAAATATGATACAGTAAGGACCTGCCACTCTATACTCAGACCTTCCAATTTCATTTTCCACCTATTCGTTCTCCCTCTCCCTACCCCATCTCACACACAGCCAGCCTCATGAACCATTACAGAGAAAGTCAGTCTGGGCTCAGATGGATTGAGCCTGGGTGCAAATCTCCACTGCCACCCTGACGACATCCCATAGAAACATGGGCAGACTCTCTCTGTCCATCCTACTCCTCTCTCCACCCTTCACCATCTCAACTGTCTGCTTACGTACAAACAAGAGAAAACTCCCAACCATTTTCCTTTACAACAGTGACTTGTTAGTTTTCTAAGAAGAGGTAAAATGTCAAAATCTGCAGCCACAGGAATGTATCCTAAAAGACTGATAGGATTGGTATTTTAGATTGGCAAAGCCACAGAAACGTGTCCCTGGGGGTCATATTAACATCTAAGTTTATATGGTATTTAAAAACTACACACGACTTTCATTTCATTATCTCAAGAGTACTTCAGGGTGGGCAGGGTGACACTGCACTGTCTGTGTATGAGGAAACTGATGCCCAGGGGAAGCCAGTGGCAGGGTTCAGCTGGGAAGTGGGGGAGCCCTGATCAGAAAGTGAGTCGTGGGGCCAAATTGCAATAGTGTGTTTGTTATAAGGACAACTGACAACAGAACTTGCATTAAGATCAATCTGCTTGAAGGATTTATGCTAAAGATTAGGTGCAATATTTTTCTCCTCTCTTTGTAGTCCCATTTTGGCTCATAAAATAAGGACTTCTAATCTTTTGGAAGTATTGGGAAATTAAGCCTCAACCTTTCTCTCTGAGCTCTCATGTACTCCTGTTAATGAAAATATTATTCATGACACTTGTTAAAGATGTTAAGGCAGACTTTATTCAAGGGAGGGGCACTACAATGGGATTTTGTGGTGGGAGAGAGATCAGGCTCAACTTCCAACACAAAACGAAATGTGGGAATTTATCACCAAGGAGCAGGGTGGGGGTCAGTGGATGGAAAATTACTAAGAGGATGTCTACTGGATTTAGCAACAGGATGCTTATTGTTGATCTTGTGACTTAGACACTGTGACTAAAAGACCTCTCCCAGTTAAGTGTTAAATAGAAAACCCAGCACAACTTGGGCCTGTACAAAATCCTACAGCAAAAGGAGGAAGGTGACATAAGGCTTTGGACTTCTTCAAATCACACTGGAAACTAGAAGATAATGGAACAATACTTTCGAAATTCTGAAAGAAAATTACTTCCAACCTAAAATTCTATACTCAGCCAAACTATCAATCAAGTGTGAGAGAAGAATCAACTCATTTTCACTTACACAAAGCCTTCCAAAATTTACCTCCCATGGACTCTCTCTCTGGAACCTACTAGAGAATTGTGGTCCACCAAAGAAAGAGGAAGATATGGGAACAAGAAATCCAGACTTGAGAACTGACAGGAAGGGAATTCCCAGCATGAGGGTGAAGAGGCCTCTGAGGATGACAGCTGAGCACCAGGCATAGGCAGCCACCGATCCAGACTGCAGCAAGTCGGAGGGCTCCAGGAGAAGTTCACCAAGAAGATGAAGCTGACAGACTGTGTGATGTGAATGAAATTATTAAGAAGAGATTCAGACAACAGGCAGAAAGTCTAGAATTGAATTAGAAATAAGTACTTAGAAAATTAAGCATATTAAAAACAAGAAAGATTTCAACTCCAGAGTAAACATAAAGTTGAGCAGGAAAGGAACTTTGTGATTCAGTTCTGAATAGCACCATAGTCATTATAACATAAGCACTGAATATTGATCTGTGCTGGGAGTATGGGAGAACAGGAGGATGGGAAGTGTGCTTGTATGTGGTGGGAGGGAGGGGCTGTGAGAGAAAAAGAAATTATACTCATCCATGTTGGCACATCAGCCAGTAATGCCTAAAACAGAGGCGTGTTAGTTAGAGACTTGGAGGAAAATGCCTAAATAATCAGCCTGGAGGGATGAGAGTGCTTGCCTCTGCCAGGAAGAAAACAGGGAGATCTCTGGTAGGGAGGGGAAGCCTGCTCATCTGTCTTCTTTAAACCCATCACTACCCACTGCCCTGAGTGTGCCTTTGACACATGTCCCCTCCCCCTCAAACTGGCAGTGGAATGGGGGCCATTGCTCCAGTCCTTCCTTCTGTTCTGCACCGAATACATGCATGCCTGCCCTTTCTTGTTTTTAGGGGCTTTAATGCTGATCGTCACAGGGAAACAGATTGGGGAAACAAAGATAAAAGCAGACGAGGTGACAAAGGTTGCAGATTGTCAGAAGTTGTCTAATGGCACGGGTCTTGCTCCATAGCTCCCCGCCCCCTTCCAAGAAAGTAATGGGCAGCCTTCTGGACCTTTGCCCTCAGGCACAGATTCAAAAGTGTGGCTCACGAAATACACTCTGATACTCTTCTAAAAAAAGTTTTAATTGGTTTTTATTTTTCCCGGTTATAAAGTAACCAATGGACTTTGAAGGAAATTAAATGGCTAATAAAGATAAGTACAAAGAATAAATTTAAATCACCCCAATTCTACAACCCAGAAATAATCATTAACATTTTATTCCAGTCTTTTTTTATCCTTAACTAGATAAACTTTATCAGCACACATACAATATGTACCTTTCTTACATAATGTATATCACCCAGCAATAACCTTTAACATTTCTTCCAGTCTTTTTTCTGTCTTCAACTAGATAAATGAGTATCAGTACACATAAAATTTATACCTCTCGTAATTATTAATTAAATTGGTCACTATTACAATAGTGAAAAACTCAGAACAAATTTTATGTGCTTTAATAGGAAATGGTTAAATAAGCTAGACTATGTTTATGTATTCTAGAATATGCACTATTGTTATCATCTTTTAAAAAGTGCTATTGCAGAAGTGTGTTTATGGAAATGGAAAGATATTTATAATGCATTGCATATGTTTATAAAAGGGGGGAGAAATGTTTTTTGCCACAATTAATTTTTCTTTTCTCCTGAGGAAGATTCGCCCTGAGCTAACATCTGTACCAATCTTCCTCTTTTTTCTATATGGGTCACTGCCTCAGAGTGGTGTATGTCCATGCCCAGCAACTGAACCCAGGCCGCCGAAGTGGAACGTGTTGAACCTAACCACTAGGCCGTGGGACTGGCCCCCACAATTAAATTTTCTTTTAAGGGAGGGTGCAAAATTGTGTGTGTGGTAAATCCTTTTCTTAGTATGAAAAATAGATTTTCTGTACTGAGCTAAGCACATTATGTACATTATCTAAGTCTCAAGGCTTTGTAAAAATTAAAAAACAGTTCCTCTTCACAGAAACATGAGGACTCCAAGAGAAAATAAATGCAAATATTGTCAGGGGTAGAAAGGAGAGGGAGCACTAAGTCTCCACTGGGCAGGGCAGTATGTCCTGTGCATCTAGGAACCTGGAGGGATGAGGAGGAACAGGAACCAGGAACCCTGAGGAGGTTTGCGGTGGGGCCATGTGGAGTTTGAGGGGCCAGTGGGTAAATGGGGAAGAGGTCCACAGTTGGGAACAGAGGCATCTGGAGCTTGAGTCACTGGAATCCAACCTCACCTGTGACATCATTCTGATGTCCCCTTCTTGGAGCCAATCCACTGAGTGGGCAAAAGAGAATGTCGAAGGGGCTTTTCTTTGAAAGAGGTCAGGATGGGGAGCAGAGCCTCAGGAATGTAGGAGGGGACTGATAAATTCTCCTTGAATTTAAAAGGGTCACTCAGTTGTGAGAAATCCTGGACACCCCAAGAGCCCCAACTACTTCACTCTTGGACAAAGAGCACTTTGTTCGTCTTTTTACTGGGCTCCCTACACCAAGCAGGTAAGGACCTGCTAATTGCGGGAAAGCCCATCGCGCACCTTCTCTGTGGATAACCGCCCAACTCAAACCCACAGGAAGCAGAAGCACCAGCCCCCTCTTTGGGACACATCAACCCCTCTCCCTCCTCTGATGTGTCTGAGGGCCAGGTCACTCTTCCACCCCAACGGCCACCACTGTTCCTGCTCCAGCCAGAGCTCCAAGGGCACATCTGGTGACCTAGCTGTCAACAGGGCAGGAGCAAGGTGGCTGCAGACCTCTGGCGATGGGTATGGCCTTTCTGCATAACCAGGGACAGATACAGAGCTAGGGCACGGCGGGGCTCAGCCCACAGGGAAGTAGGCATATGAAAAGGACCAAGGGCAGGGCTGACTCCTGGGAAACTGCATGAAAGCAAACATAAGACACCTGAGCATACTTTGCGGTGGGAGGGCTTGTTCCACACGAGATATTCCCAGGAAAATCGAAAAGGAGTTATACCACCTGGAACCACTCCAGAAAGAAATTAGCTGGTAAAGTCACAAATAATTCCAGAGATGGAGTTAAGGCCCAGAATTACATATAGTCAATATTAGATTTCCTCTGGTGATTGCCTTTCAAATTTAACCTCTTATTTTGAAATGAATGGTGAAGTATGCCCTTCCAGGAACTTCAGAGGTGAGCACCTGAGCGAGGAAGGCCCTAAAGTCATAGCAGGGAGAAGCCGTCCATGCTGCTAAGGCTTATCACCGCCTGCCCCACACTGGGTACAGCACTCATGAGCGCTCATATCAGAAGCAGCAGTGAAGGCCTTTACCATTCCTTTTTGATTATTTAACATGGTTTTAAGTACTAAGACCTTCTGAAATCCTATTGCAACATCAGCATCTTGTTTCTAATCTAGAAAAGTACACCATAGAATACTGGTTAGCGGATAATCTGCAATCAAATCGACTTGACCTTTGATTCACAAGCTGTCAGTTAGGTTTTACCATCTATAACATCTTAGGCAGTTACTCTGGAGCATCTGAGATGGAAGCCCACTTTAATGGGCAGAACCAAACTCAAGTGTGTTCCTGCCCCCACCTCAGTCTAACAACATTATCCTGATTTATTTCCCTCTTTATTTGCATGTTTAATTAGAGTGTAAGTTCTTTGAACATCAACTCCTAATTAACTATTGTTTCTCAGAACTTAGCAGAACATTAGGTCCACAGGCAATTTTACTACTGATTATCCATTTGAAATATGGTACTTCATCATCTTCTCTGTTGACATCATAGGTGTCCACAATATTAGAGATGTAAGGGGCTTTTAGATATTATATAGTTCAACTCCTTCATTTTACAGATGAGAAAATTGAGCCCTAGAGAGGGTCATTGACTTGTCCAAGTTCCCATAGCACAGAAGCCAGGACTGGAATTCCTGGCCTCCAATATAATTATAATTGACACAGTCTCAGGTTTAAGGTGAGGGTCTCCTCCATCCAGAAGAGTTTGTGTTTGTAAATCTCCATGGGCCTGGGGCAGGGCTGGGGGGCTCCTGGGAATCCATACAGGTTGCTGCAAGGCCTGCCTAATGCTACCACAGCATCTGAAATTCCAGGGGCCAATCCTGGGAAGGAAGGAAGGGTCCTGGACCTTAGGGACCTGAGAGACAGATCAGAGCAAATCCCATACCTCTTTCAGTTCTTGATGGAGAATTTGGAAGAAATCTTGGCTCACAGAGATGGTGACAGGAGAAGATAGAGGGAGAAAGGAAATAACCTGCCAAAGATGTAGGTGCTAGTCTCCCACTCCTCGGCAGAGAATGGGAGAACTTCAGCACTGGCATAGCTCCTGGACATGACTTGCAAAGGAAGCACTGTGGAAAGTGCCCTTGACTTGATTTAGCAAAAGACCATGGTAGGAAGGAATATTCTCCTCTGGATGCTGCCTGCAGTCAGCCTGTCCTGGAAACAATGGGCCAACCCCGTATCAGCCTACACCTGTGGGGCTTGATTCAGATAATTGATAAGGAATAAATGGGTATTAATTTTTCCTGTCCAGTCATTTCCTCTTAAGACAGGCCAGGCAGAAGCACACTGTAGGGAAGATTTTCCATGTTCCTCTGCAGCTCCAGGGCTGAGCACAGGCCTGGCACAGATTAGGTCAAAGCAGATTCACAGTGGCGGGCCTCTCCCTTGCATGGTTCCTTCTAAAGCCCAGGGAGGGGCCCTGCAATGTGTTCACTAGCCATACACCTTCATAAAATTTGCAAAAGTAAAAGGTTTCAGCCACAATTGTCTGAAACTACCGTCTCCTTCCACCGCCACCTCCCTAACTCCAACCCTTACACCAGATGGCATTTGAAAGACCATGGACACTTTTAAGATCTGGCTAAGGGGGAGTTGAGTCAGGATAAATTTAGTTTGAATGTAGTGGGATATATTTTATGGTTCAAGACCACTAAACTACCCATGTGTAGTTAATGTGCTGCTAGCCACCTTAGGGTATTCATGCTTTCTACTAACACTTTACTGCCCACTGTGCAGCTCATTATATGTCATGAAGGTGCAGGACTAGAGGCCACATATTATGGTATGAATTATGGTATGAATGTGCCCTACAGCACCTGCCACTTGACACATGTGGGTGGTAGATGAGAAACAAGGTTTGTAATGTATGCATTCAGAAGCTAGTCTGTGGCAAATTGGCCAACCAGCAGCTACGTCAAACTACCAGAGAAGGTCTGGTTCTCATTGACGTGCAGGCACAACGGAAGTTTCCTCCTATCAGGAATATGCTTAACAACGCAGCATATGCAATGATAAATGCACCATGCATTTATAAAAAATTGATAGGAATCACGTGCCATAGAATTGGTCAGAATTCCTGTGTTTTGGGGCACAAATCTACAGCAGTACTACAGTTTGCATGTGAGGCATGATAATGAGTCCCAACTAGCAGTCGTAACAAACAGTTTTGGAGTGACTCCTGCTAGAGGAATGACTAAATTATCTTTTCTTCTCTCTGTGAAATGAATAGGGGATTGAAATGTATGTAACCATAAAATTTGGGGAAAATTGTATTACAGGGGATTATGAGAAGGTTAAAGAATAAAAAGTACCAAGCTATGTTTTGAAATTGGTGGCATTTCTGTTTTTATCTGTTTTTAAAAATTTGTAATGTGTTTTGATTTTTTCAAGGTAATAATATTCTCTTTTGTACCTGATTTGTATTCACAATTTTGAGGTTTTTTTCTTAAAGGGGACACCAAAAACTGTATAAGCTTCAGGCTGGACAAAACCTGGGTCTGTCCTTGGTCTGGATACTAAATAAATGTGAGACGCAGAAGATACAGGACTGACAGATGTGAGGAGAGGCAGGTGAGCAAGAAAGGTCTGGAGGACCAACAGAGAGGACTTTCCTGAGGAGATGGTGACCCAAGGGAGCCACTGTGTGGTGTGGGATCCAGGCGGGGCCGGGGGTGGTGGTGGAGAAAGTGAAGACAAGATGTGTGAAAAGGAGGAGGAAATGTTCCAAAGACATGAGTTCTAGGCTTTGTTCACAGTTTGGTCAAGTCCAGCTCCAGGGCAATAGGACTCCATTTTATTCAGGCTAAAGTTATGAGCCTACATATGAGCAAAAAAAGACTTGAGGATTTTACAAAAAAGGTGACTCCACTGATTATAACAATCAATTATTTCAATGACACTGTAAAGGAGCAGGGCACATATTATCATGAGCCTCATCTGGCAGATCCCAGAGCACATATCTGGTTCTGTGAATGTTTGCTGTCTTCTCTACTCAGAACAGAACTTCTCTTCCTGAATTGGAATTTCCATATTTTTGTTGCCCTGGTGGGTCCAGGGCTGGGCATTTGGCTTAAACTGAACCAATCAGAGCTCTCCCCTGGAATTTTAAAATGTGAGGCCAGCCAGAGCAGTACTCCTTTTGAGGGGTTAGTGTGAGGCCTGCCAGCAGCCCTGTCTATGCACACATGCAGGAAGTGTGTCTGCGAGAATGAAGCATTGGCACTGGCAGAGTAATGAAGAGACAGTCTTGTCTTCAGACTAGGAGAGGAGAGCCCCCTGCACTTAGCCTGATGCTTTAGCGGGCTCCACTCTGGCCTCCTCTGGGGGGTTGTCTGCAGGGCGAGGGGCTCTACCCACCTGAAGTCTGTGTGCCCTTACCTTTGAGTCCCAAGAATTCTCTGTCCAAATGTCCTTGAGCCTCTTCTAGTGCCTGCTTGGGCCTATTCCCCAGGTCTGTGCTGCTGAAGGCTGACCATGATGCTGGTGTGCAAACCCCCAGGCCTGAAGGATGGCCAAGGGGCAGCTGTTTGGGGAATCTGGTGGGGGGTGGAGTGGATGGAACTTGTGTGTGCAGGTTGGGGTGTCCACATCCATGCATGTGAAACCATATATGATCTGGGGAAAAGCTTGTGGTGGGAAGAGAAGGGGGAAGGCCACAGGGTGGGGGCAAGCCCTCCCCATGCTGCCACGTTCCACAGCAGAACTTGAAGGAATCAGAGAATTCTAATTCAAACCTGGCCTTTCAGGTGGGATGATAAGAACACATTTTATTTAGGAGTTTGGAAGTTTGGTCTATAACTCTGTGATATTTAGACATGGAGTGTGTGGGTCTCCATTTGTACTCTTGCCCTGGGTCTCACAAATATTAGGGGTGGACCTGAATAGAGACAAGAGATGGAGAGAAAGTCCTGGTGGCATTGAGTACCTGGTTCAATGTGTTCCTGATGCATAATGTGCCCTGCCTTTCTTTTGGCTTGATCTTATCAGTTAATAACAAACAAATTTTTGCCTAAATTAATCTGAATTTGTGTTATTTTAATCAAGAATCCTAGCTAATATAGATAGGAAGTGTTGAAGCTAGGACTTGAACCCACGCTCTGACTCCTGGCTCTGTGCTCCCTCTACCATGTCACACCAGCTTCCTAACTGCCTCTCCTGCTATAAGCCAAGCAAGACTTGTTGATACTATGGCAGGTAAAAGTGTGAATCCATGGGGAGGAGTTTACTTACCTGACTCCTAAAAGCACTTGCAAGAGAGTACAGACGCCAGAGACAAAGAACATGGTGCTGATGAGGTAGCTCTTGGTCAGGGAGTCATGCTGCAGACACAGGTCCTTGGCCAGGATGAGTGGCACTGCCACAAGGCCCCCCAGGGCCGTAAGGAAGTGCTGTGGGCAGAGCAGAGAGAGTAGACAGGCATGTAAATGCTGTGGCTTCCTGAACCACCCTCATTTCCATTCCCATTGCCAGAGCCAAGAGCTCCATCTCAGGTCTCTGAGGAAGCTCGCCATGAGTGGCAGGCAGAAATCCAGGCAAACAGTGGGTACCAGGAAGGCCTTGCTATCAGAAACAAGGACCCAGCCAGAGGGTCTGGGGTTCAAGGGCAGATCCTGGACAGGACCCTAGTGCTTGGAACTGGTATCCTGAGTAAGAAACTAAAGCAGAAACACAGCCAAGGTGGACATAACAGGAACAAAGGACAGGGCCACAAGGATAAGAACAAGGCAAGAGGCTCATTATTAAAACAAGGCAGAAGGTGAGGGCAAGACCACTGACCAGGAAGGCCTGAGCACGTTCTCCAGGAGAGATCATGTATTAAGTCCCAAAACAGTCTTATCCAACTTAAGAAGACTGAAATCATACCAAGTATCTTTTCCAACTAAAGTGGTATGAAACTAGGAATCAATAACAGGGGGAAAACTGGAAAATTCACAAATTAGTGGAAATTAACCACAGACTCCTAAGCAACCAGTGGGTCAAAGAGGAAATAAAAAATATCTTGAGACAAATGAAAATGGAAACATAACATATCAAACTTATGGGATGCAGCAACAGCAGTTCTAAAAGAGATGTTTACATCAACAAATGCTTATACTAAGAAAGAAGACAGATCTCAAACAAACAACCTAACTTTACTCCTCAGAGAACTAGAAAAAGTAGAACAAACTATGTCCAAATTTAGCAGAAGAAAGGAAATAACAAAGATCAGAGCAGAAATAAATGAAACAGAGACCAGAAAAACAATAGAAAGATCAACTTGCTTTTTGAAAATATAAACCAATCTTTGGCTAGACTAAGAAAAAAAAAGAGAGAAGACTCAAACAAATAAAATCAGAAATGAAAGAGGAGGGGCCAGCCCCATGGCCTAGTGGTTAAGTTCCCACACTCCGCTTTGGTGGCCCAGGGTTTCTCCGGTTCGAATTCTGGGTGCGGACATGGCACTGCTTATCAAGCCATGCTGAGGCGGCATCCCACATGCCACAACTAGAGGGACCCAGAACTAAAAGTACACAACTGTGTACTTGGGGGCTTTGGAAGAAAAAGGAAAAATAAAATCTTAAATAAAAAAAGAAAGAAATGAAAGAGGAGCCATTGCAACTGATACAACAGAAATACAAAGAACCATAAGACACTAGTATGAAAATTATACACCAACAAATTGGATAACCTAGAAGAAATGGGTAACTTCTTAGAAACACACAACTTACTAAACCTGAATCATAAAGAAACAGAAAATGTGAACAGACCAATGACAAGCAAGGATATTGAAGCAACAATCCAAACCCTCCCAACAAAGAAAAGTCCAGGATGAGATGGTTTCGCTGGTGAATTCTACCAAACATTTAAAGAATTAACAACAATCCTCAAAACCTTCCAAAAAATTGAAGAGGAGGGAACACTCCCAAACTAATTTTATGAGGCCAGCATAACCTTAATACCAAAGCCAGACAAAGACATTGCAAGAAAAGAAGACTACAGGCCAATATCCCTGATGATTATAGATGCAAAATTCTCAACAAAATACTAGCCAGCTGAATTCAACAGTACATTAAAAGGATCATACACCACAATCAAGTGAGATTTATCCCTGGGGCACAAGGATGGTTCAACATACACAAATCAATAAATATGATACATCACATTAATAAAATGAAAGATAAAAATCATATGATCATCTCAATAGACACAGAAAAAGTATTTGAAAAAATTCAACATTCTTTCATGATAAAATAACTACATTATCCATTATATTGGCTCACAACAATATTTTAAGAATAATATGACCTTCATTCTTATTTTATAGAAAAGCACCAAGAAGCAAACAAAAATGTGTATCATATCCCTGCAATCCCATGTTGAACAGTTTGTAATAGTAAAAGAAACACATCTATGAAATTAGCAAGTTCATGCTATAAAATTTACAGAATAAAAAAAGGAAAGTTGAAAGCTACCCTGCCTTTCCTAGTTCCTCTTCCCAAGGCTAAACAGCTTTATTAGTTTCTTGTGAACCATTCAAAACATATAAAGTTCTTACATATACTTATTTCTACCATTCTATCTCTTTTATGTTTGTTTGTTTTTAACAGAAAAAAGATCACACTATGCACAGTTATCTATTCTGTTTTTTGCATTTAATATAACTTGGGGAACATTCCCTAACTGTAAGGTAAATATATCCTTCTCTTTTTAACAGTTGCATAAAAAAGTCATTTGTTAGTATGTGCCACAATTTATTTAACCAGTTCCCTGTGATGGGTATTTTGGTTGTTTCTAGGGTTTTCTTGCTTTGTTATGTGGTTTTGATTTTATTATTACCAACAATGTTACAAGAACTACCTTTACTTATTTGAACAAGCCTTGTCAGCACATCCACAGAGAAAAACTTAAGCACTGGGGACTGGGTGAAAGGGTATATGTGTTTTACATGTTGATGGAAATCACCAAACTGTCATCCAGAAAGATTGCAGCAAATAACACTCCAACGAAAGTGTTCAAGAGAGCTTCTTTTCGAAAAATCCCCAAACGTTGATTATCAAATTTTTTACTTGTTGCCAATCAAATAAATTAAAATTGGTATCTTGAAAAAGAAATTGCCAAGTTGATGTCCTTGATGTGACCTATCAGCCCAGCATGAGAGAAAAATCCTCCTTAATTCCTCCTCCTACCCCTAAACTCTTGGACAGAAAGAGAGACCAGAGGAGCTCTGAGCTCCCCTAGAGGTCAATTACTTGGAAGACAGTATCAGCAACTGAAGTTGTGGATCTTGCCTAATGTGACCCGGGTGTGCATTGATGTGGCTTTTGAGGCAAAGCCTTGTTGGATCCAGTGTTTGCTGGCTGGCATTACCTGAATCCCCAAGAAGATGCAGAGATACCATGGTGGGACGTCCAAGATACCATAGGCCAGGTGGCTGCTGCTGGGACTCCCAGGCTGACCATCTTTCTTCTTGCCTTGGCCATCATCTTGGGAGCTGAGCATGTTATCATCCTGCTGCTGGGAACAACAGAAGGACACATGTGGGCATTTCCAAAGGAATCAAATGGACTTCCTGACTTCAACCACACAGATGGACAGCCTTCCAGAGGCAAGAGGCAAAGAGACAAGGGTAACTGTTGGCTGGCTTGGGATTTCTAGGTCCAGACTCAAAAGAGCAGTGATTTTCTTTATTATACACCTGCACAGGGCTCTGTGTGAATCTGGGGCCATGCAAGAGGAGTGGATGCCTTGCCTAAAGCCCTGGCAGAGAAGCAGCTTTCTGCAGGAGGGGATGGGGGCCAACTCCAAGGTCAGAAAATGGGCAAGTTTCCCTTCCACATAGTCAGGTAAATGAGGATCCTGGTCCCAGAATGGTGTAGCTACCCTCAGGCTCTGGGCTCACATCTGCCAAAGCCCTCATCACAGTATGGATATTGTATGGACCGTTTCCTTATCCATCTCTTCTGCTGGGCTGTGAATTCTTAGAATGCATTGATTGTGCCTTACTCTTCTTTGTTGTCCCGCTTCTGCAGCAGTCCTTGTGCTCAGTGTAGACCAAATGAATGGATGTCACACAAATGTAAATGAGTGCAGTGCATACAGAATGCTCTGGGGTCAATACCAACTTACATTCCTACCAGTTTAACCAAAATTAACTTCAGTTATAAACTTTCCCCTCCAACTTATTGGCTGCATAGCTTACCAGGCTTGGGCAAATTACTAATATTTCTAAGCCTCATTGTCTGATCTATACAACAGAAATGTCAATAACATCTATTTATAGATAGTTGACAAGATTAAATAGGAGTGTGAAGAAATTGGGAGATGTTGGTCAAAGAATGCAAACAAACATTATAAGACAAATAAGAGCTAGGGATCTAATGTACAGCTGATAGCGGCCCTCATATCAGTTTCCCTACATTAAACCCAGCATATATGGGGTTAAAACCAAAACACTGATTCCCTGCTTACTCCCTGGCTTCCTGGCTCCAGAATCGACTATCCTCCATGGAGACAGACACAGCCAAGGACAACCACCTGGGTTCATTATCTCCTCCTCCTCCCTGCCAAGGAGCTCCAGGCTAGTGGAAAAGCTCTGATGAGCAAGGCCATATGCTTCCTCTCCCCTACCTAAAACCCCAAATAAAAACCCTTACTTTTAGCTTTCAGGGAGTTTGAGATTTCAGCATTAGCTGCCCTTTCTCCTTGCTCAGTGCCATGCAATAATAAAATTCCTACTTTCTTCCACTACACGAGGTGCCAGAGATTGGCTTGCTGTGCAGCAAGTGAGCAAACTCACTTCAGGTTTGATATCACAGCTTGGTGATTATAGTTAATAATATTGTACTATATACTTGAAAGTTGCTAAAAGAGTGGATCTTAAATGTTTTCACTGCAAAAGAGAAATGGTCATTCTGTGATGTGAGGCTGGTTTTAGCTAACGCTAGGGTGGGAATCATGTTGCAATATATACCTGTATCAAATCCACATGGTAAGTTTACACCTTAAACTTACACAATATTATTTGTCAATTAAATCTTAATAAAGCTGGAAAAAGGGGCTGACCTGGTGGCACAGCAGTTAAGTGCACACGTTCTTCTTGGTGGCCCTGGGTTCACTGGTTCGGATCCCACGTGCGGACATGGCGACCCTTGGCAAGCCATGCTGTGGTAGGCATCCCACATATAAAGTAGAGGAAGATGGGCATGGATGTTAGCTCAGGGCCAGCCTTCCTCAGCAGAAGGAGGAGGATTGGCAGCATATGTTAGCTCAGGGCTAATCTTCCTCAAAAAAAGAAAAGCTGGAAAAAACTAGAGCAGGAAGCACAAAGTCCAGTGCCTGGCATAGTGCAATTGCCCAATAAATATTAGCTATTATAATTAAGATGAGCTTCCAGTCTCATGTTTCAAAGACTTTAAATTTGTGCTTAGGCCTGACATTTGAGCAGCTAGCTGTGGGCGACAGGAACATGAGAACAATGTCTCCAGTGTGGCCAGAAGGTGGCAAGCCCAACAGCATGAAAATCAGGCAGCCCTAGGTGATATGCCTCAGTGGGGTCCCGGGTCGTAGTCAGACGACAGAAGGCAGGGTCTGCACAGTGGCAGAGACAGGGTTGCCCTGAGGGTGGTGTGGGCTTCTCACAGAGAAAGTTACAGAAAGGAACAGTAACACCCACCTCTATGCCTCAGCCCCCTTTATTTCAGCCAAGACTCAGAGGAAACTTCTGAACCAGGGCTGCATGATGACCCTCATGGGTGCTGAGCACTGCTACTCTATGGGATTCTTCTTCCACAAAAAATTTAATATTTTTTTTTACATTGGTATAAAGACAAAGATTTTATGTTACAACACTTTCTTTGATCTAAAAGTTCTTTTTTTCTTCTGATTTAAAAGAAGTAAAAACATTTTCATGGGATCCTACAAGAATGATGGGCCCTAGGCACTGTGACTGTGGTACGTAATGGGTAGTGGTCCTGCTTTGGAGAAGTGGGAGAAGGAGATGGAGATGGGGTAGGAGTGGCTTTCTCCACTTACTTAGAAGTGGAGCGAGGCAAGAAATGTACCAGGTCAAGAACTGGGTGGTTGTCCCTACCACCTCCAGGACAGCACTGGTCCCTAGGGAACACTATCTTCTAAGAGAAGGTTTCTCGAACTAGCACTGTTGACAGTTTGGACGAGGTAATTCTTTGTGTGTTGTGTGTATGCGTCGGGGGGTGGGGCTCTACTGTGGACTGTGGGATGTTAAGCAGCACCTGTGGCCTCTCCCCACTTGATGCCTGTGGCACCTCCTCCCCTACACTTGTGACAACCAAAAATGTCTCTGGACATTGCAAATGTCCCCGAAGGGGAGGAGTGAGCTCACTCTCAGTTAACAACTGCTGTTTT
Source organism: Equus asinus (assembly GCF_041296235.1). Taxonomy (NCBI): domain Eukaryota; kingdom Metazoa; phylum Chordata; class Mammalia; order Perissodactyla; family Equidae; genus Equus; species Equus asinus. The sequence continues at coordinate 188,975,310 of NC_091790.1, read as the reverse complement.
GAGTATTGATCAAGTCCCACTACCGAAGTCCTAACTAGGGACAGTGCTGCCTGTCATGGGGAGGTGGGGCGGGTAGACCATCCCGTCTCCTGTGTGGAGACTGAGGAACTCAGGCCTCCTCCTCCATGGGGTTAGAGCATTAGCAAATACTGATTCTAATTCCTTCCCAGAGCCACCTGTGGGGCCCGCATCACTGGCCATGGAGAAGGCATGGCATAGCGTTCTGAGCCTCGGAGCAGCTGGGGGAGCCCAGGGCTATGGTCAGGCTGCTGATGGTGGGCTGACTGATCCAGCCGCAGCCCAGCTCTGCAGAGTGATTTTGTTCCTGGGGTTTTGAACAGTGTTTGCTCATTAATCTTCCAACATTTAGGTCCTAAAAGATTAATGTAAGAGTTTTGCTTCTGCTCATCTGTTTAGCAATGGCTGGAAGTATGCATCCCTCACCTGCTCTGGGAAGCCTTCCCTGGCCTCACCCAACCCCAGCCTCAGACTAAAGTAGCCCTTTCCTCCTCAGAGGCTCCTATAAAACCATGAGCACATTTACCCTGGCCCAAAACAGGCCTGAGTGCCCCGTGTTTCCTTGTCCAGAAGATCATCAAGTCCCATAAAGTCTCTATGGCCATCCCAGCACATAGGTAGTGCTCATACAACTATCTGCTGACTGATGAATTAGATGAATAAATGCATAAATTAATGACTATAGAGAGTTTTTCTCACTGATTTTCTTTTAAAGATTGGCCAGAGCTAACATCTGTGGCCAATCTTTTCTTCTTCTTCTTCTTCTTCTTCTTCTTCTTCTTCTTCTTCTTCTTCTTCTTCTATCCAAAACCCACCAGTACATAGTTGTATATTCTAGTTGTAGGTCCTCCTAGTTCTGCTATGTGGGAAACCGCCTCAGCCTGGCTTGAGGAGTGGTGCTAGGTCTGTGCCCAGGACCTGAACCAGCAAAACCCTCGGCCACCAAAGCAGAGCAAGTGAACTGAACCACTAGGCCATGGGGCCAGCCTTTGATTTTTTTTTTTAAGTAAATCCCTAACTAACTGGTAGAACTCTTCTGAAACATCGTGCTTATCCTATCTAGACTTCTGAGAAGAAGGATGTATTGCTGCTGCTTGGTACTTGGGTTGCACAGGAAAGTTGTTTTTGCCAAAGGAGGTTAAGGCTGGGCCCAAGACAGACTGCAGGGTGCAGGAGGGAACGAACTCTGGGCCCCTGAGCTCTTGTCACGAGGTTTTAGTGAATGTATGGAGGAATCAGTGAGGGCAACAGAGGAAAAACAGGTGGAGGAAAAGAGGAGAGGGAGAAGGAAAGAGAGATTGATCGATCAACTGATTGATTGATTGACTGATTCTGGGTAGGCTACACAGAACAACGGACCATGCAGTTTGAAGCTGGGCTGACATGGTCTGTCAGCGCCCTGCTTGGAGGCCAAAGGCACATCACTTCACCTCTCCCAGCCTCAGTCTCCCCATCTCAATCTGGGATGGTTGTAAGGACACTTGAAGACTCCAGTCTGTGCAGTGTATGTGACATCCTGCTGTGTGCGCCCATGCATGAGCTCACAGGGCTGTGGCTGGTACAGCTGTGTGTGTTCTGCCAACAAGCTCACCTCACATCCTCTCTCAGGACCTCCCAGAATTCTCAGGAAGGTGACAGGGAGGGAAACACTGACTGGAGAGAACTGTTGGCTCTGGACCTTCTGGTCTTTTTCCCTCACAGGAGCCAATGACTCCAAGACTATTTCCAGCCTGAGGACCTCTTAATAATCTAAGTTCTGTCTGGATATCAAATTGGATCATCTGAAGATTATGGAAACCACTCCTGCACCTGCTTTAAAACAATTATCTAGGAGCCGACCTGATGGCCTAGCGGTTAAAATTTGGCACACTCCGCTTCAGTGGCTGAGGTTCAGTTCCCGGTTGCGGAACCCCATCACTCGTCAGTCAGTTGCCATCCTGTTGGGGCAGTTCACATAGAAGAACTAGAAGGACTTACAACTAGAATATACGACTACGTACTAGAGCTTTAAGGAGGAAAAAAACGATAGGAGATCTGCAACAGACGTTAGTTCAGTATGTATCTTTGCCAGCAAAAAAAAAAAAGAAAAAAAAAAGGAAAAGATGCATAAGCTTGGTTTAAAAAACAAAACACAATTATCTGGGAAACTGATCTTGCATGAAGTCCCAATGAAAAAAAAATCATTTAGAATTTAGAGCTGGGAAAATCCTGTCTTCCCTGAGAACAACTGAGTCTTCTCATCTGGTAAGAGTGTGCGACTTCTGAGAAGCCGGTCAGTTATGGCAGTAGAAAACACAGAGCCTGATCAAGAGACTCGTCTGGTTGTAAATGACCTCGTGTCACTTTTGCAAAGAGATGGAGCAAAAAACAAAACACACGCTAAGTACACAGAGTGGTAAGATTCCTCTGGGTCAGAGATGAAACAATAGCATATTAAAGACATACATAGAAACAAGTGACATCCCAAAGCTCTTTTAGAGCAGCCTTCTCAGACAGAGGTGGACACTGTCCCATCCTGGAGCATATCTGAATCCGGGAGGCACTTTTCTCCCAGAGAATCCCTGCAGGGAGAGGTCTGCACCTGTGACTCACACAGCCACAGACAGAAGCTTTCAAGTCCCTTTTTGGAGGAAGAATGGATTCTTGATGCAGCGTCCCTGCCAGTGAGCACTGGGATGAGAAGAGAGGCCACAGCTCTTCTTCTGCTTGGAGGTGAGTCCATCAGCTCAATACATGGCTGTAACCTCACTGAAAGACTTGATCAAAAGAGGAGTTTTGCCGTGCCTTGGCATTTTATAGAGCTTTACAGTTTACAAAGAACTTCTGATGCATCCTCTCATCTGCACCAATTCACAAGTGGGGAGACTGAGGCTCAGTGAGGGTCCATGGCTTGTCCAAGGTCCCACTGTAAACAGGAGAAGGTAACCATCCTGTTTTAGCAACAAGGCAGTTGCCTGCAGGTGCGTCCCCTGTACTTACAGCCCTCCAGCTCCCAGGACAGATGAGCAGAGCAGGAAGAGACCCTGGTGCAGGGAGAGCAGCAGTGGGAAGGGGGAGTTCCTGGGGGAAGACGGATCCCTGCCCTCTGACTCCATCCGTACCCCACACAGCCTTTGTGCCCCCACCGGACCCTCTAGGTTCATTTCCTAACATTCCCATTCACCAGGCTCTAGCCAATCAGATCGTCCAGGTTTCTCCAAATGTGGCCTCGATGATCCTGCCTTAGAGCCTTTGCTCCCCCTGTGCTCCCCACTCAGTGCCCTGCTTCCCCTACCCACCCCCTGCTTCCAAGAGCACAGTGCCGCCTCCCCATCACCTCCCCTGACCCCGTACCCCCGTGTGATTTTTCTCCCTAGTACTCCAGTACATGTTGCCTCTGTTATGTAATTTACCATTTCTCCCTTGTACCAGAAGTAATTTTTGTGTACCCTGCTTTCCCCTAGCTAGGCCATCAGCTATCTTCCCCGTGTTTATATCCCCAGAAGGTTCTAGAAGAGAAACATGCATGTGAAAACCAAAAACATCTCAGAAAAGTGACTTCTTAATCCAGGTGCTGAAACTGAGGTTTTGAGGAAAATGAAGAGAAGATGCCACAGAAGAGGAGATGGATCCGGGCCCAGACCTCCCCTCCCCACTGGCCGCAGGTAAGCCCCAAGTGTGGCAAAGATCCCAGTCTTCAGAAAACAGTCTTCAACTTATATCCCAAGACTTTTTTTCTTTTAGTTTTCGTTTTGCTTCCATGAGGTGGTGGCAGAAAGGATTCTGAGGAGAAGAAAGGGGAATGTTCTCAGGGGCCTCCCACAATTTTCCAGAAGAGACGGCCAGGGCCTCTTTACCAGATGGCTGACCAGCAGTGGGCAGGGTCTGGCAGCCTGGCTCCAGGGGACAGCTCTGGGGACCCAGCCCAGGTGCGCAGGTGGCAGCTGTCCCACAGACGCCTTGGCTGGGACTCATTTGGGCAACAGCCCTGGCCTGGTACAAAGGGATTCTTTCTGCCTGTGGTGCGAGTGGCAAGAACAGAGGGTCTCTACTCAGATCCCCTGTTAGTCTCAGGTGGCCAAAACAGGTGGGAGAGGTGGTGGGGCCAGGACTAGCTCGTGAGGCCTCCAGATGGGTCACTGTGACTACTCCTCTGGGCCTCGGGTTCCTCATCGGGCAAATGGGAACAGAGGGGCCTGTGGCATTGGCTTGGAGGGAAGGAAGCTAAGTACATGAAGTGCCTGGGGCATGTGGGTTGTCAGCAAACATTAGTTCTCTCTCTCTGCTTCCCTCTCTCCTTCCCTTTGCTTTGTTCAGAAAGGGCTTCTGAGCAAAGAAATTGTAACACTGAGAACCCTGGAAAACAAATAGTTGAATTCAACAGAGACAAACCTAAGGTCAAAGGTAGAGCAAAGCGGCTCCTCCAGATCTTCCTCAGTCCTTGTGGTTCATCCACAGGGTCAGCCCTGGAGAAATCTCTGCCTGTGGGGACCAGGTTGGAGGGCGGCTGCCACCCCTGTTTAATCACCTAAAATCTTGTCTAGACTGTGGGGCATGGTCCTTAGCACTAATAAGGAATGGGGGCTTTAGGACTCCCTGCTGGCCCCTCCGGGCCTCTCTCTCCATTTCTGCCTGCCCCCCTCTTCTCTTTCCCTCTCTCTTCTACCAGCACTCACCAGGAAGTTGGGGTGCTCACAGCTGGTCATGGCAGACTTCACGGCAACTGGAGGTCTTCTCCTTTTGGCATCCTCTCAGGGTGAAGAAAAAGGGAAGCTGCTCCATTAGAGAAAGATTAACTTTTGAATGCCTGCCAAAATAATAAAAGTGAGAGGCAGACAGGGATCCCTGGCCTGGCTCTGAGGAGGGTGGGGCCTCCTGGCTCCAGATGTGGATCTGCAACAGACTCCCGCCACCCACACTGCCCCACCCCAGCCCTCTCCAGTCATAATTTGGTAAGTTTGGGTAATTGCAGAGAAGTTGATACCCCATGACGCTAAGGAACAAATCAGGGCACAGCCTGTCAGGGTATGTCGGGAGCTCACTTTGGGGAAGCCGAGTTCCCGGGAGCAGGAAAGGAGGGGGTTGAGGGGGAGGCTCTGGCTGAAGAGGCTTTTCAGTTTCGAAAGCTGATTTCTAGTGACTGGCTGAGCTGTGATGAAAGCACTGCAAAAACAGCCCAACCAGGCTGGCCCCTGAGATGTATTAATGAAGTCATGAGGGAAAGGGTATTACTGTTGACCTGGGAGCAGCCACTAGGGCTCAAGGATGCAGCAAAGCCTCAGTGAGAGACAGAGGAAAAAACATTTCTAATTCTTAGGTGCTTGTCTCCCTAACACCCAGAAACATCTAATAACCCAGCTTTTAGAGAGACGGGTCCAGGAAGGCATCACCTTACTCTCATTCCGCACAGGGCTCTTGGCAGACTCTCCTCGAAAACACAAGATAAACCCTATTCCACAAAGTCCAAAGGAAGCCAAGTGCCAACTACTCGTGATGGTGTCATGTTCTCTAATGGGTGGCGCTGGGTCTCAAAGTTCAAAAAACACGCAGGACGCACACAGACATAAATGGGAGTTGGTCCAAGAGGGAGCACTGAGAAAAATAACAATGAGATGTTTGACCAGGGAGAAGACAGACCTGATTTGGGCAGTGCCAGAAAACCAAGGTCAGAAGACAGTCAAAGGTCACTAAGTACCTAGCTTTACTAAATGCTTCACTATGTTGACTTGCTGCACTGTTTTTGTATTATTTAATGTTCGCCGCAAACTAGCATCTACATCCTTATTTTATAGATCGAGAAACTCAGGTGTTGATGGGGTGAGCTCTTTGCCAGAGGTTCATAGAAAACGCAGGAACTGAGGTTCAAACCCGGACAATCTTGTTCCACAGCCCACAGGGCTCAAGGAGATGCTGGATGGAGACCTGCGAACCCTCTGGGTCTGGAGAATGGAAGGACAAGGCTCCAGGGGAGATGGCCCAGAGGGCTTGGACGCAGGGGGCTTCCTGGGGCTGGCAATGAGAGGAAATGTGGGTCCTCTACAAATGGCGCCCGGGGGTCCCCATAATCACCTCGGAAGTGAAGGTGAGACTGCTCAGCCCCAGGAGGGCATGGACTACTCTGTCTGTTGGGTTCCCCTGAACGCACGAAATGTGCGGTTCCCCGGGCTGGGCGAAGTACAAGGTAGACAGAGAGCAGGTGTCACCATCCACGGGGATCTCCACAGCGAGCAGCACGGGTTTTGCTGCTGCAGGAGGGCCTGGCTGGTGGGCATCAGAGCAGGGGCTGCCTGTGCTGCCCACCACAACCCCGCCCCACAGACCTGCGGGCAGGGGCAAGGGTGGGTTCTTGTTGGACTTCTCTTTTCTCTGTCACTTCTGGGGTAACATAGAAGGGGCCTTTTCCAAGATGCTGCCCTCCCTACACTGAAGGTCTTGGCTTTCTTGGCTTCACCCTCCCCCCGCAACCCCTTCCCCAACCCCCAGCCAACTGTTTAGGTGGACAATTAACTCTCCTAGAGCGTGAGGAAAGATGGCGCAGGCTTAGCTCCACAATTGAGATAAATCCCAAAGATGGTCTCCTGTTCCCACTTCATTTAGCTGCCTGTTCACTGTGTCCCAGAGCCTTCCTCACTCTTCATCTTCAAGTCCTTTTTCTGGGCCTGACAGTCTTTCACATGGTTCTCTGCACAAGACATTTCTGTGTTCACCTGTCGGTTTTGCAATCCAATGTACACACCAGGATAGATGCGGAGAGGGCTGATGGCCACTCTGAGTTTATTGTAACCAGCGTTTCAATATATACATAGCTTACAGCTGTTAGACATACACAGGTGTTCTGGATGAAATAATTAGCGAATGCCAAGAATTCTTAGTGATTTCTCAAGGAGCCCTCCCTCAGCGTCTGTTTTGATATTATCATGTTATTGCTGTGCTCGTATATTTTTATCTCGGAGCAGGCAAGGTCTCTTAGGCAACGGTCCCTCTTGCTCCCGATATCGATATCGTTTCTCCATCTGTGCCCCCGGGCGGCCGCCGCCTGGCTTAGGTTGCCCCCCCAGGGGGTCTTACCCGTCATTGGCTAACTGGCCTTCTCACCTCCGGGTCACAGTTTGTTGGCAAGCTTTTTCCAGTGATTATTAACCCTTCCTGTGTCAGGGGTGGCTACATTTCCCCGCCTTTTGTTTTTTAAAGCAAGGAAGGCGTCATGTTGTGCTGAGGCCAGAAGGCCCATCATAACCAATGCTTGCTCTTGTTGACTTTGTTGTTTTTTCAGGGAGCACAGCAGATGTAAAACATAAACTATTAACATGGATAATATCAAAATCACACCAGCATTAACAAATATGTGTAAATTGGGGCCCGAGAACCAATTGGAGGGCTCTAGCCAGTGTAACCCATTTTCAATGTCTTGAAATATTTTTTGAGAGAACACCTTATGTACTTCTTGTAACTGTCTCTCTAACTGAGCTTGTAGCCCAGTGATGTCATTGGCAAGGGAGGTATTAAATGCCCCCTGTAAATGTTTTTTATTCTTGCCAAGATGTCAGCGAGCTATTATACGGTAGGGGGGTAACGCATTGCATGGTAAATTGCCAGTCACATTTTAATTTCATACGCATATGTAAAGCATTTTGCTGCTCTCCCAGCCACTCTACTGCTGCCTCTAATGCCTGCAATCGTGACATTAGCCCTTTATCAATATCTGCCTGTGTCTGTAATTCTTGAGTGACATTTACCAAGACAGACTCCACCTTATGGGCTGTTTGAACACTGTTAACCAAGGCAGTAGTAGCTGTAGCAGCTGATGCAAAGATAATCACCGCGGACACAATGAATGCTATTAGCGTAGCCAAAAACCGCTTAGGACCTAATTTTCTCATGGACTCAAGGAGGATATGTAGAGCATGCTCTTCGGACCATGTCCGATTTAGAGAAACAGGTAACCAAAAATGTGCTCTTCTTTTTAACACCATTACATAGGTCACATTCAATGAGGGTACATTATAATGTGTTAAACAATCAGAATACCATGGGGGAGAAATATTAATTACATACATACTAGAAGATTCTTCAATAGTGGGGACATTTTTTTCCCATAATAACACATAAGGATGGGTGGTACAGATCATAACGGTATCAGAAACATTTCAAATCAGAGTCAATGAATAATCGCCACTTGCATTCTCATATTTACCATGCGACAATCGTCGTGATATAAAAGGCAACCCAATCCTCCATATTCCTTTGTGAGGGGGCTGCACACTGTCTCATTGTACAATAGTTGTAAAAGGGGTCCAGATAGGCCGTGTTCGCTCCATGTTATAGGTTTCTGACTTGATCTGTTGAAGGCCCAAGTATATCGTCACTCAAAAGATGTCCATGAGGTCCCCAATCCAGCACGTTGGCCCCAAAGATGTTGCCCCGCCTTGGATATGCTGTACGGCAAGGGGACCACTGTACTGAGTAATGTTTGTAACGCCAATCAGTTTTTGGACGGCAAATTGGGACGGAAGGAACTTGTGTGACATTACTTTTGTCTTCGTAAGATGTTGATATAGCAGTAATGTATGTCAGATTGGCTGCCTGTTGTCCTTTCTTAGGTTGGTAATACAAATACTTTTGTTCCTGAAAGGTGACACATGTTGTGCTTTTGTTTTGATAAACCATACAAAAAGGTAAATTGTTAGCATACATCACCAGAGGTTCTTCTTCCTTTTGGTGCAGGCCTGTATGTTGTTGTCGGGGTACCCCGGTTCCTCCTGGCCAATCAGAATCGTTAGAGGACAAAGGGGGATTGGCATGCCACCAAGTAACCAGAGTAGAGAGAGGATTAGGAATAAAGGCCCAATATGTGAGATTCTTATGCTCTGAAATCACCTCAACATGCATTAGAGAAGAAAGGAGGAAAAAGAAAAAAACTGATTTACTTATCCGTTTGTCCATTTTCCGGTTATTCCAGAGCAGGCCATGCACGTCTTCCCACATTTAACCATAAAAAGGCCCTCCCAGATATCCGTATAAGGACGTTTTAATCCACACTTTGCCAAGATATTGTGTCAAAACAGATGTGTGTAATGTGGCCTTTGTTAGGCCATATGGTTCTGAGTTTGACCCATATATCTTTCTGCAGCTGATGTGCCATCCTCCGCTAGATTCAAAAAATTTAAAGTAAATAAGGCGAGATTGAGAATACCTTGCAGATCATTTTATAATACTCATTTCCCCCTTTCATTTTTTGTAAAACAGCCTTTAGCGTTCTATGACATCGCTCAATAATAGCTTGTCCCGTAGAATTATAGGGGATGCCAGTTTTATGGATAATATTCCAAGTTGCACAAAATTGGCGGAAAATTCACGCTGAGAACTCGGGACCATTATCAGTTTTAATGCATGTAGGAGACCCCACGAAAACAAATATAGCAAGCCAATGACAAACGACTTGTTTAGCGGTATTTTTTGTATGTGCCGATGTGAAAAGAAATCGAGAGTGAGTGTCAATATAAGTGATAATATACCTGAAACGTCCAAAAGGCGGAAATATTGTTGTGTCCGTTTGCCAAAGGTCATTGCTGTATAGTCCACGAGGGTTAACCCCATCAGCAGTGAAGGGAGAGGTGGCTAGGGAAGATTGTTGACAGGCTGGGCAACCATCAATTATTTGTGCAGCCTGTCGTTATAAGTGCAAGCACGAGCGCAGGGCTGGAGCATTGCAATAATGTAAGGCGTGAATCGAACGTGCTGCTGTAAACAGGACAGTCAAGTCAAACATTTTCTACAGCAGAATCAACAATAGCATTCCCTTGAGATAAAGGACCAGGAAGAGGAGTGTGAGAGCGTATGTGTGCAATAAAGCTGGAGTGAGTACGCTGGGACAATAATTGCTTGATTTTCAGAAAATGAGTGAAAATATCTTGTGTGGTTTGATGAAAGTTTAAAACGGAGGGCAAAAGCGGGACAGCAGTGAGAGACTTTGGTCTGCCAGTCACTATTGGCAAACCAAGCTATACTGGCTTTTCTGGTTTTTCCAGACGAGATAACAGAGGAGATGATCAAATTGAGAAGATGTGTAAGGTAAAAAAATGGTCTGAGGGTCAGCGCCTCGCAATTGTAAACACCATAAACGTCCCCTTTGAATAACCTCTTCTATTCCATCAAAATATGTATAGAGTACCTTAGCTGGTGTGTGGGGCAAGTATATCCACTCCAAGCATTTTATAACCTTGCCCGCTTTTTGAAAGACGATAACAGTAGGACTCTTAGGTGTGTTTATCATATAAAGGCATAAGGGAATTTCTGGATCAAAGCGATTTAAAAATTGGGAGGTTAGAGCCTTGTTTACTAGGCTTAGTTCTTGTTTTGTCTCAGGGATAAGAGTGCGCGTAGAAGAGGGGGAAGAGTCACCATGTAGCAGGAAAACAAGTGACTCAGAGAATGCATCGGGATGCCAAGAAAAGGACGTATCCAACTGATATTTCCTAAAAGCTGTTGCAATGTAACTAATGTCAAAGTATTGGGTATGGAAATAGAGGGAATGCATGGCTTTGCCAGGTGTCTATCAATCATCAATCCTAGAAATTTCCAGGGGGAGGTAAACTGTACCTTATCTTGAGCCATAAGCAGGGCTTTGCCTTTTAGCAATTCAATTAATTGTTGGTATAATGTTAATGAAAAATTTTTAGTTGGTGCTGCTAATAAAATATCATCCATATAATGGTAAAGTTGTATAGTAGGGTATTTGCAGAGAAAAGTTAATAACACATCTCCTACAAATTGTTGGCATATGGTAGGACTGTTTTTCATGCCCTGAGGCAAGACCTTCCACTGATATCTCTGGGGGACCTCTTGATTGTTATAAACTGGGACAGTGAATGCGAGCTTTTCCCTATCAGCAGCGCACAAAGGTAGAGAAAAGAAACAGTCTCTAATGTCAATAACAACAATTTGCCAATTCTCAGGTATTAAAGAAGGGTTTGGCACTCCCTTCTGTGAAGCCCCCATAGGTTGCATGACAGCATTAACTGCCCTTAAGTCCTGGAGTAATCTCCATTTTTCAGATTTCTTTTTTATCACAAATACTGGGGTGTTTGAGGGTATAATATGGCCTAATTTTAGTTGCTCCTGTACTAGCATCTTTAAAGCCTGTAATTTTTCTTTTGGGAGGGGTCACTGATCTGTCCATACAGGCGTGGTAGTTTTCCATTGAATAGGTATGGGAGGAATGTTAATAACATCAGTGGCCCCTAGGGAAAAGGCTTAACGTTTAGAGATAGTTTCCATTGAGAAAGCAAATCTCACCCCTGTCGAGGAAAATAATCCATAACCAATCTACAAATAAAAATTTGGGTGAGTTTATTCTGAGCTTAAATCTGAGGATTATAACCCAGGAGAGTCTTTCCACAAAGGAACAGAGCACTCCAAAGAAGTGGGGGTACACAGTGTGGTTATATACCTTCAAAGAGTATGTTTCACATATGATTGAAATGTCCCTGTTACAATAGTCAGGAGGCTGCTCTGTCCGCACAGCCATTGATGGAAATGGCAGATAGGTCTGCTGTCTCAGTGAACCCCGCAGGCTAGCAGGTCTGTTGCCTCGATCTGGGCGGTCACAGATGAGCGCTACAATCAGTTCCCAGCCTAAAGAAAAATGCTTAATCTTTAAGGAGATGCCAACGTTGGGAGAGGGAGGGAAGTTGCACCTTTATCTCAAAATGTCTAAATAGATATACAATGCATGCTCAATGGCTACAGTCAGGCCCTTTTGGAAAAACAAAGTCAGGTGGAATTAGGTTTATACCAAATGGCTTCCTCATATACTCCAATATATCCTATTGCTTGCCATTTTTATTTGTCACCCCCATAGGGAGTATGGAGTTGGAAGAACGTAGGGTGTAATTAAGGCAATTCTGTTTTCAGGTCCTCTGACTTTGAGTACTTGATCACTTCCCTCAGGTGTCATAAGCCCCCCTACACCTTGTACAGATGCAGAGGTTTGCTTTTTAGGCCAATGGGGAGGCCAAGTGGGCGAGGCTATAAAGCACCATCGCCAGTGTGGCCGAAGCCACTGGCCCCCCTCTTGGCAGCGGAGCTCCCCAAACTTCGTTTTTCGGGGCACTGGGGAGTGTGCCCTGTTTCGAGTTTCCCGACGGCAAATCACGGTTGATTAGATTACCATCTACATTAATTTTAGAGCAACATTGATTCGCCCAATGGAATCTCTTTCAGCACTGAGGACATGGTTTAGAAGGCGGCTTTTTAATATCGGCTGGCCCTCCTTTACCAGAGATATTTTTTGGAGCAGACTTGCATTATTTTGCATGGTGTCCAGGTCTTCCGCACTTAAAACAGGAATTATCAAAAAGCACCTTTGGGCAGCTGCGAAAACGCTGCTGCCATTACTTTGGCCACATGACTATGAGTTCCTACTTCCAGACACGCTCCAGCATATCCCCTAAGGTGTGAGTTCACCCTTTAAGGTGAGACATAGCAGACTGGCAATCAGCATTAGCATTTTCAAAGGCTATTTTCAACAGGATAATTTGAGCTGCTTCAGGATGAGCTATTTGTCTCTCAATTGCCTGCTGGAGATGGTCAATAAATTCTATGTATGGCTTGTTTGGCCTTTGTTGAACATTCACAAAGGAATTGGTGGCTTTGTCTGCCCCTGAAGGGGGAGTTGCCTTCCAGGCTGCTAATGCCACCTCTGAACATTGTCTACGCAACATTCCATTTGCCTCAGCCTGTGCTTGAGGTGTCGCATATTGGCCGACCCCCTGTAACATGTCGGCACTGATTGGGAGGGGGGGTTTAAAGATAGATTATCCATAGATCGGGATACAGATATCTCGTTATACTCAGACCTGAAAAGAGTATATTCAGCATGCGACAAAAGAGTCTTTGCCAGCAAAAGCCAATCACAGGGTAGCATACGATAACTGGCTCCCAGTGCGTCTATCATCCCGACAGTGAAAGGTGACTGCACTCCATTCTCTCTAATGCTCTTTTTCAGCTCCTTAAACACCCCAAAAAGAAGGGATTCATGTTTTCTTCGCCCATGATTGACCATCACGGGGAAGGCACAGGAAAAAACATCAGGATCTCCAGGATTTAATCCTTCCTGAAGGCAATTATGAACCACACTATACTGCCTGGAATCAACATACGGGGCGGGTGGAGTACAAGGAGGAGCAGTAGGCAAGACAGGAGGGTTCTTGAAGGCGAAACGCCTCTCTAAAAGAGGGGGGAATGGTAAATCATCATTGTCTGAGGACGTTTGTTCAAAATTTGTCTGAGACTTACTAACGGCCCTTTTAAAAGAGTCTCTAGGCGGCAAGCAAGGCGGAGGAGGCAGTGGTGGCGCCTCCTGCGCTTTGCCTGAAGGACGCTCTGGTGAAAGAGGCCGAGTTTTCCTCATCCGATAGATCCCACAAAAGGAACAGTGCAGTACATACTGTTCCCCAAGTCGTTAAGATATGTACATCCTTTAAAAGACCATGCTCAAAGTGAGACTTTAGTGCCTTGCCAGCCCTTTCCCACAACTCAATGTCCAAGGTGCCATTCTCAGGGAACCAGGGGCGATGTGTAGATATTGCAATATCCTCTGTAACTCTGCGGGAGAAACCGAAACTGAAATCGAGGCGTGAGCAGGGGACAAGTAAGGTATTAATACCAACTGAGTTATCCTCGTAAAAGCTTCTATCACATAATAAGTAGATAAATGGACTATGATTTTTATTTCACCTTGATAGTCAGCATCAATTACCCCGGGAATGATGTTTTAAGCCCTTCAAAGCTGAACTATAGCGTCCCATTAACAACCCAAATTATCCTGCTCGTAAAGGTCCCCGTACATTGGTAGGAACAAGAAAGGTTTCATCAGCAAATCTATGACGACTGTCTCTGAAGCCATGAGATCCACTCCGGCACTTCCTGACGAGGCCGCCACTAAATCATTCACATAGAATCGGCCTGCTGATTGAGAGCTCCCCAAATTTGGTTTTTCGGGGCACTGGTGAGTGTGCCCCGTTTCGAGTTTCCCGACGGCAAGTCACGGTTGCTTAGAGATATTGCCAGCAATATCCTCTGTTACTCTGCGGGAGAAACCAAAACTGAAATCGCCTTCAGCAGCCGCTGAAGTGTCTTAAAGTATAATTTCTGCTGAATTGCCAATTGTTGGCCCATCATTCTCACGGCGGACCGCCAAAAGGCGGTTGAAATTCCGGCATATCGTTACTCACCAATAATGCCGCCGATCTTGGATCACGTCGGGGTCACCATATGTCGGTGTCGCAATCCAATGTACACACCAGGATAGATGCGGAGAGGGCTGATGGCCACTCTGAGTTTATTGTAACCAGCGTTTCAATATATACATAGCTTACAGCTGTTAGACATACACAGGTGTTCTGGATGAAGTAATTAGCGAATGCCAAGAATTCTTAGTGATTTCTCAAGGAGCCCTCCCTCGGCATCTGTTTTGATATTATCATGTTATTGCTGTGCTTGCATATTTTTATCTCGGAGCAGGCAAGGTCTCTTAGGCAAAGGTCCCTCCTGCTCCTGATATCGATATCGTTTCTCCATCTGTGCCCCCAGGTGGCAGCCACCTGGCTTAGGTTGCCCCCCCAGGGGGTCTTACCCGTCATTGGCTAACTGGCCTTCTCACCTCCGGGTCACAGTGTGTTGGCAAGCTTTTTCCAGTGATTATTAACCCTTCCTGTGTCAGGGGCGGCTACATCACCCTGTGGTCTCTGCTGCTATCAGTGTAGTACCCCCTCCCTCAGGAGCTCCGATGAGGAGCCAAGCCAGCACCACTCCTTGTCCTCCACTTTCCACCCCTCAGAAGTTACTTCCACAGACTGTGGTCTCTCCACTCATTGCCTGGCCTGGCTTCTGCCACCGTCTCTCATTCTAAAGCCACTGTATTACCCAACAAATCTCTCACAGCCTCAGCTGCCCCAGCTTCTGGCCTCACCCTCCTGCCCCAGCTGCTGGCCTCACCCTCCTGCCCCAGCTGGAATCATCCTGCCACACACCACCATCCAATCACACAAGCCCAAGATTTACAAAATACACACTACACATTCACATTAATTATTTATGACTCCATATTTTGAGTTACAGAAATCTAGCTCTAGCAATTACCTCAAGCGGTGAATTTGTTTTAAGAATATGGGGTCTCTCTGGGAACCGAGGATCTTTCCTCAAACACGTGATGAAATGAAAACTCATCCATCACATTTTCACACATAAACTTCTAATCCCAAATTTGAGGCATTTCCTCAGGCTCCAGGCACTTTTGGAGGAGAAAGGCGTTGGGCCTCTCCGTGTATAATGCATGATGGCCCCACTGGATGCACCATCTTTGTGTATGGAGTAGGCTAAACAGTAAGGCTTGACCTGGACCTTTTCTCTGCTGAGGTCAGATAAATTGGCAGTTGGCTGTTGTAGGAGGGAATTTGCCAAGACATGGCCATGAGGCAAAGCATGCCTGACAGCAAACATGAAGAAGGCCAACAGAGCTTCTCAATTGTGGGTCAAACTAAACTGTGGGTGGAGCTTTTGGTTTTGCCATTCAGAATCCATTCAGCCTTCCCTCATTTTCCTCCGGGGAACCATCCTGATCCACAGCAGCCAGCCTACGTGCTTCACGCAAATTTTCTCTGCCCTGTGGTTGCCCTGCAGAAGAGGTTGGGGCAGCTGGAGCACCGCAAACTCCTGGCCACAGCCTTGGTTGGATTAGCAATGGGTACCAGAACCAACTAGAGCCACTGAGGTGCAATGAGACTTCTGCCGGGACTTTGGGGAGAGAGGCATTCTCTTTTTCACTAAACTTGAACCTGGAGGATGCCGCTCTATAGCTGCTGGCAGCCATCTCACAACTGCATAGAGCCTGAGAAGGAAGCCGACATGGAGAACAGAGCAGAGATGGAGAGAGACTGGGTCCCAGTGATATTTGATCCCATGTATCTAGCCATACACTTCAGCTGGTAAATTCGCTTTTTGGCTTAAACCAATTTGATTTGGGTTTTCTGTCATTTGCAACCAAAACACCAATCCACAAACTTATACTTTTATTTCCAGTCTTAGACCAGTTCTTTTGTTAGAATTACTTACACAATATTTGCTAAGTTTTTATCCTTCACTAAGAATGATTGTTAAATCTCTAACACCATTCATTAGAAATAACTTAAACATTAGTTCTAATGCTAACCACCTCAATATATTTTTCCACAACAGAATCAATTGTCTAAAATGTGGCGAAAACAATCCAAGAGACTATCAGGGAACAATTTAAAGGCCATTTGTCCATAAGATACTTCACTTAAAGGAACACAGTCATGCACTATGTAACAATATTTGGGTCAGTGACGGATCCCATATACGATGGTGGTCCCAAAGATTAGTGCCATGTAGCCTAGGTGTGCAATAGGCTATACCACCTAGGTTTGTGTAAGTACACTCTGTCATGTTGGCATAACAGGGTCACTGCCTAACAACACATCTCTCAGAGGGTATTTCTCATCATGAAGCAATGCATGGCTCTACCTAACTTCATACACTCTTGTTCTGAAAGGTCAAGAAACCAACATCAGCCATGGAGAGTGAGGTTTCCTAACATCTTTATCGAGCCCTGGCTTGTTTCACCAGAAATTGGAGTTGTAGAATTTTAGGTTTAGATTTGCAAAATTATTTACTTCAAATTTTGATAGGTACAGTTTGGAAACACTGCCTCAATGGATTGTGGCTCTTGATTTATGACTTCCTGGTCTAAATATTCCAATACTCATGCTTAATTGAATCTCAGTTTCTAGAACAAGGGTTGGAAAACTATGACTCACAACTCAAATCTGGCCCACTGCCTCCTTGTAAAAAAAGAGCTTTACCGGAACATATCCATGGTCATTTGTTTCCATCTTCTCTATAGCTGCTTTTGGGTTACAATAGTAGAGTGGAATAGTTGTGAGGGGCACACAAAGCCTAAAATGGTTACTACCTGGCCCTTTACTGAAAAAGTTTGCTGACTTCTGCTCTAGAATGTCAGTCCAAAAAGTTATGTTTAAAAAAACAACCCAATTTAAAAAGTCTTCAGCATATAATTTTTCATCCTTAATTATACAATGTAGGTATGATTTAAATAAATTTAAACAAAGCATAACTACTTTTTTTAATCCCTATGATCTCCTCTTCAGCTGATATCAGCCTTTGCGCTCCTCTTCCAGAGCTCAGCATCCCACAGACTTTTCTGTGAGTTCACTCTTGCAGAGCACAGGCCTGACTCTGGGGCTGCTTAACAGGAACATCCCAACAGGCAGTTTGCCATTTATAATCGTTGTTCTCTGCTCTTATGGAACTAACTGCTTCTGCTAACCCTTCAGCTCGTCTCTGTCTCTCAGAGTCCAGGCTCTTCTATTGCACAAGCAGGGCCCAGGGAGGAATATCCAGGTGGGGTCCTAGGACTTGGATGCGATGGAACTGACCTGGGGGCTGTGGAACCAAGAGCCGAAACCAGCTTATGGAGAGTAGAGCTGAAAACCACTACTCTAATATAAGCAGGAAGATTCCAAAGTGGGAAGACAGGTTGCCAAATTTAACTGCTCCTCCAATCTGCCCCTTCTCAGCAGAGGCAGCCAGCTTTGGTGTCTTTGTAATTACAGCTCTTGCTTATGGCACACTCTGGGTCCCCAGGCCAGGTGACTGAGGCTCAGAGTGTAGGATGGGGTTTCAGCAGGCTGGACAAGCAGAGACCAGGGAAAGTCAGATGGATTCTCATGCAGAGACATCTCTGGCAGGAGAGGTCCTGGCCTTATAGACTCCACCACCTTGAAGCTGTCTGATGGTGGGCCCCATCTGCAGCCTTCTCATCTCACCTCATGGCCTGCGTACCCAGAAGACAGTATTCCAGAGCCCTTCTTGGCCATCTTGCTCCTGCAGGCCATCAGGGGATCTGGGAAATCAGAGGATGCCTGATAAACCAGAGGCTACGAGTTACGTTCTTAGCTTCAAGCAACAGAAACCGACTCTGACCACCTTTAGCAAGAAATGGGTATTTATTTGAAGAACTCGGTAGGTCATAGAATGAAAAGCTGAACAACCAGGCACTGGGAGGATAGTGATAGTGGGTCCAGGGATCACAGTGGCAAGGATCCATGGGCTTTCTCTTGGAGGGTATTACTGTGAGGTGACTCAGCCCCACCCACCTTCTCCTCCTCGTGTCATCACTCAGAAGTCAAATTCCAAGGACACGGGATCTGATTGTCCCAGTCTTGGTTGCGTGTCCTGCAGGCAGCCCACAGGGACTGGGGTGGAAGTGGGGTCCTGCCACTGGCAGCTCTCCAGGAAGTGCAGAGAATGGGGAAGGGGCAGTTTTTCCAAGGAAAGAGAAGAAAGGCAGGAAGAAGATGCAGGGAGGAGGGGGCCACTCCCCACAGTCACCGTGATAGGGAACATCCTGGGTGGAGGAGCCCAGGGAGTTTTTCCACGCGAATTCTGTGCTGTTGCAGGAAAAGAACGTGCCATGGGGTCAGTAAGAAATACAACAATGGAGTGTGCCTGCTTCCTGTGCTCCACTGGCCGCTGCAGAAGCACCTTCCACCTCCGTCTGCCCTGCTCGGCACACACCTGGAAGGCGACTGTCTGCTGCCCACCCGATTCCCCATGAAACAGAAGTTAATGCAGCTGTAGACACTGTTTTTGCATGATTACTACATGCTTTCTGGGCAGGCATTTTCCTCTCCCCTGCCCGCCCCCCACCACCTATTCCAGAAGACATGTCACTAAGGGGGCAGGCAGGAACCCAGAACTTCTGGAGTTTTAGAACAATAGGGTTAATTTCTAGAACCCATGATTTGTCAGACTGAGAGTCCTACCCTCCAGTGTGGGGACTCACCCCGTTGGCTGAGACCCCTCAGGCAGAGGGGACTGATCACAGACCTAAGAATGAGAGCCCTGCCATTCCAGGGCATGGGGAGCTGGGTCGACTCACAGGCAGTGATGTGGAGCCTCTCGGAGGCCAAGTTCAGGGTGACTCCCCACGGCTGCCTGGGGGAGAGTCCCACAGAACACTAAACGCCCTGAGCAGATCCAGGGCCAAGGGCAGGACAAAGAAAGGGAGTGGTGCAGACTGGTAGAGGCTGCAGACCAGATGAATTCCTCATTTCTAGGAAATGCAGAAAAAGAGGGGCACGGAGGGGAATTTTTAAGTCTTCCGTTCCAGAGTTGGAATTTCTAGAAGAATGGACCCTCTTCCAGGAGAGAGAAGGAGCAATTCCAAAAGCAGCAGCCAGGGGTCTGCCTCCAGGGCAGAGAGGTTTTTACCAGAACTGGCAGCCCTAGTGGCACTTGGCAGGTGTCACGGGCCATCAGGCAGGAACATCTCTATCTGAGGTAGTCAAGACCGAGGGCCCCAGTAGTCACCAAATGCTCAGGGAGCTGGCCTTGATGCAAACCAAATTCAGGAGGGGATTCTGATCCCACAGCAAAGCTGGAGGGAACAAGATATAGTTCAAAGACCTCTCTTAAGTATTGAGGGCCTGTAAGTGTCTTTGTTGGCTGTGCTTTGAGGAGTGATTGACATTTCATGGAAGTCTTTACCCATGAAGCCGTAAACTCTCAGCCAAATGTGTGGAAGTGAGGTGTGCTTGGGAAGGTCTCAGGAGACAACGGGGAGCAGAAGCAGGAGCCCTGAGGGTCCCCCAGGATTCTAGACCTAGCCCTCCCCTAACCTCTGCCATGGCAGACAGCCGAGGCCCAGGGACAGGACAACAACTGAGGAAGAAGCAGATGAGGCTGGAGATTGGGGGCAGGAGCTAGCCCACAGTTCTTGCTGCCTTTAAGGCAAAGACCACAGGGAAAGCGCCCCACTCAGTGAGACACTCAGAGGCTTCTCTGAATTCAACAAAAGTTCTGCTGGGCCTTGGTTGGAGTGGAGAGGAGGAGGGATGGGCACAGTGCCCAGGAGGGGGGAGAGAACTTGGCCCAGTGCCTAGGGTCCAGTGGCTGTCCCTGAGAGACCCTGAGGAGTGTCTCACCCACGGGCTGGGCACAGTTTGTCTGGGGCAGAGCCCAGTGTCCCCCTTCTTCGTGGAGACACAAAGACTTATTAGGAAGACACTGTGGAAGAAAAATGTTTCGAAATAATAATAGTGATGGTTCCTCAGGCAAAATACCACCACTGTAGAGGGAGGGATTTCACCCCGCAGGTTGTTGAGGGGAAATGGAGAGAGCAAGAGCGCTCGGTGGGGAGGGGGTCTCCCAATGTGGGACTGTACCCCACTTCATGGTGGAGAGGCCAGCAAGACTCCAGAGCGGGACGATCTGTATGACAGGTGGCAGGGCCACAGATAGCACCCCCAGGACACTGAAGCAGCTGAGTAATTTCTGGGTCCTTGAGCCACAGAGTCAGGAGAATCTGAGGTGGTCAAGATGGCTGATGGGCCTGAAAGGACAAGGGCCTTCTCAGTGGGGACACACATGAACTGAAGAATGTGGACCAGACAATAGACATCTTAGGGGACATCGGTGAGCACAGGTGACTCAGGGCCAGATGGGGCCTACGTAAATCCTTAGCACCACACAACTGCTCAAGAATTTAGCCACAAACTCCGGGAAAGGGGTGAACATCCACCATACCGGTAGAATGGAGGTTCAACATAAAAATTAACTTACTTTGCCCACCTGCGTTTTTTTGATTAAACTTCATACCTGTTATGGATGCCTTAAGGAGAAAGGAGGGTCAGCCTCTGCATCACCAGAAAATTTCTCCAGGAGTAGCAACTGTGGTTGCATGGGCCTTTGATGAAGCAGATTCAGTATATGTACTCCCCACATGCCACCTCCATCAAATGCTCAAATCAGGGACCAGTTATCACAGAGGGTGGCCCTTCGTTACACTGTCTCCAATGTTGTACTTACACCGGTGCTGTCCTGGCACTGGGCTGCATCGCAGCTCCTCTGCTATCCAGGGGTTGACTGCAGTGGAGTCGGTGGGAGCCCAGGTCTGAGGATCCTCCAGCTCCTGCACATCCTCCCCGCTCTAGTGTAAGCACCGGCTCCTGTTAGTGAACCAGCTGCAGCTGGGCGAGGGGACAGCCCAGGGCCAGAGAACTTCTGAGATCTGCGCTATAGACTGAATGTGTGTGTCCCCCCAAATTCATATGTTAAATCCTGATGCCCAATGTGATGGTATTTGGAGGTGGGGCCTTTGGGAGGTGATTAGGTCATGAGGGTGGAGCCCTCCTAAGTGGAATTAATACCCTTATAAAAGAGACCCCAGAGAGCTCCCTCGCTCCTTCTGCCATATGAGGAAACAGCAAGAAAGTCTATGAACCAGGAACCAGGTCCTCACCAGACAGTGAATCTGATGGCACTTTACTCTTGGACTTCTGAGCCTCCAGAACTGTGAGAAATAAATGTTTATAGTCAAAGCCACACAGTCCATGGTATTTTTATTATAGCAAACTAAGACAATCTGGCATGTGTCCAATTCTGCTTGATTAGCTTTATAAGAAAAGAATAATGGTTTTGGCCTCTGCTCTTTTGTTTGCTCAATTCCTTTCAATAGGAGTGTGACCTAAATACTTCTTGCATGCAGTATCCATCTTCTCTTTGATCACTTTTAACAGGGCTGAGAGGCAATGGAGCTTGGGCTACATATTAAGGATGCTTGTCCTCAGGAGCACACAAGGTGGCCATCATGGGTGGTTTCTGCCCACTTCTGACCAAGACCCACGTGTCCTCAGGCCTTTACTGAATGCCAGCCTGACAAGACGTTCAAAGGTTAACTCAGGGTCCACTAGTGTAAACATCCCTTCCCCCTTTATTGCCTCCACCTTCTTGCAGAGAAATGTCCTCTCTGGGAAGTAGGATTCTAGATTATGAAAGCTGGAGGGAACTGGAGAGGACACTAAGGCCCAGAGAAAGAGGACAGCTGCTCGCTCCACGCTCCTCCTCTCAGTGAACGACACCGACATCCACCAAACACCCAAGCCGGAGCTTGGTCCACCACATGCAGTCCTTCCCAAGCTCTGCCAAGTTCACCTCCTAAATATATCTCGTGTGTCCAGTTCTCTCTAATAGTAGCAAATCTATTAACTTCATCTAAGCCAACTTCATTGCTCCTCTTTCAGTTCTGCATCAGCTTCCTTAGGATTGTATGCACAGCAGTCTGGATAAACTCTTAAACATAAGTCTAGTCATGTCATTGCACTTTTTAAAACCCTTCCAGATTCAACCATGCCCGGAGGACACAGTAAAACTAATCCTTAGTAAGGCCTACGATGTCCTTCACGGTTTGGTTCCTCTGAGCCCCACTGCTCACCACTCCCCATCACACAGTGTCTGGCACACACATTAGGACTCCAGAAATAGCAGACGGGATGAATCAAACTATCCAAGCTCATTCAGCATTCTCAGTCATTAACTTGTGACTCTGAACTCTTGGGCCAGGTCTTTGTCCAGAAAGAGGTGGACTTCAATACCTTCCTGGCCACTGTCCAAGATTCTGGCCACGAAACAACCAGGGATGTCTAGACAGTGCAGGCTGGGTTCTGGCCTCCTCTGCCTGACCCCAGGGTTGACAACACAAGACTGACCACTTCCTGGGTCGACACCCAAGTCAAAAGATGCTGCTGTCATTGCCACAGCAGGAGGCACAGGGCTGGCTTTTCTCTAGATCTTTAGAAATCTCATCTCCATTTCACAGGGCTACACAATCCCCCAGAGAGGGGCACAGCTTGACCAAGGTCTTTAGCCTCTATGCTGGTTTTAAAATGTACATAGGATTTTGCTTTCATTTGGGTATGGTGAGGCCAGCAGATCAGGAGACGACTGCCATTGAAAAGATAGAGTGCTACTCACAGTTCCTAAGAGGACGGACCACAGCATGCCACACGGGGCCACGTGGAGAGGCACCAGGGTCAGACAGGAGGAAGAAAGAGGAAAGGGAAAGCATTGGCAAAAGCTTTTATTGGGTTTCTGTCAGGAAGGATGAGCAATGCAGGGTAAGTAGCTGGCCAAGGTGAGGACTAGGGAGTTTGAATAATTCTGGAAGGCTCTGGGGCTTAGCTGTGTCCTTAGTTGTCGGGTATGCAGCGCTGGGATGATCAGGACAGGGGCACAGTGACTTGGCCAGATAAAGGAGGTAGTTGAGGGTATGGGCTCTGGATTGATTGGTTTGTGTGTAGAAGGCACCCTCACAGCGACATCACTTGCCCCCTCTTGGAACTGGTCAGCCCTGGGACAAGCCTTCTTCCCCTGGTCAGCAAGCCCCAAATGCCAGAGCATCAGTAATCCAGAAAATAAGAAAATATCATTAACACAAGGCTCGGTAGAGAGGGTTTGAATTTCTCACGAGCACACTGCTCTCCAGAGAAGCTACTCAGTGGCCTTACCTTTGCCATCATCCCCTTTGCAAGGACCTCAAAAGTCCCTTCTTCCAAAAAAGGAGTCCATGGAAAAGGGCAAAGGAGGACTTCTGGGAGAAAGAAGTGAGAGTGTTAAGTAAAACCTTTCTTCACAATTGGTTCTAAATAAGCTTTGCAGCTTGGCAGAAAAAAGAAACGTCAGAGCTGAGAAAGAAGGGAGAGAGGGTGCCAGAGATCTCAGAGGAAAGTGGGTGCAAATAGCTTAGAGCTCAGGAGGGTCACTTGGCTTTTGGTCTGGGCATCAACTGGACAGTCGCAAAGGTTCCTCCTCACTGATGTCTCCTTCCCTCCCTTAGATCTGCTCTGCGTTGAATCGAGGTGTGCAGAAGGCTGGGAAGGGGGATACACCTGCGAGTATCAAAGCAGCAGCACAGTCAGGCTTCGAAACTTGGGTTTGTGGAGAGGGAAGATAGCAAGGATTGCAGAAACAGCCCTGCAAACTATGAACAGGAGAGGGGGCAGTGCACGGGAGAACTTCCGGTCAGGGCAACTGAAAAGTGAGGTGAACAGAACCTTCCCACGCTGAACTCGGAGGTCTAGTCAGTCCAGTATCCCATGGAAGTTTCTTTGAAGGAAACTTGTGCATGCCTGCATAAGTTTACACACCCTCCTCTTGAAACTGTCTTGTTTTTGGTTTGGGTTTCTTTTCTTTCCCAGGGTATCAAAAGTGCTAGGGTTAGACCTTTATCTGCTCTGCATCTGATGTTCTGGAGAGTTCTGAAAGCCCCTCGGCTGCTGCAGGAGATGTGAATGAATTCCCTGAGCAAGTCCACTGTCTGGACCAACAGTCTAAAGAATTTTGGGGGTTTTGCTCAGAATCCTAAGACCAAGTCTGAGAGCCCTGGGCCACCAGGTCAAGCACACTTCTTCTAAGACAGCCTGGTAAAAGTGACTTCACTGGCCAGGACACCCTCATTGACCAGAGGGGATTCAGTGGGTGCTGTGCATGAGTGTTGGGAGGGTGGGGAAGGGGGAGAAGGATAAACTTGAAATGGTGGGGCGGGGCAGGTAGAAATCCAAAGGCATCATTAATATTAGGTATTTTTTTTGTGGTCATGTTAACTTTTAGGCTTAAAGCACACACTCTCTAAGTAGAAGTGATGGCTTAGGAGCCTTGGGAATTAGAAGTAACTGTCTTGGCATAAAATGATCAAGTCACAAGCAGAAGCATGGGAAGAAGCCAGGACCCAGGCCAGGACAGCCTGACTGAGCTGTGGCTCAGGTCTCATCTTCCCTCCTGTCTCGGAAGTGGCAGCCACCATCCTTCATACAGTGTCCCTCCCCTGGCGAAGTCCTGACCCCGTTACCTCCTGAACCCAAAGTCAGCTGCTGTAATGCAACAGAGCATCCTCCTTCTGAGCACTGAAAGATGACTAGCCAGCACTCAGAGCTGACATTAAGCCTCCAATAATTAGCTTAAAATATGCTCCCAGACTGATGGACACTCTGGGAATCCAGATAGGACACCTTAGAGAATAAAGGAGATGACTCAAATCTGAGAAAAATGATTTTTGAAGGGAATAAAATAATGTCCTGTGGGGAGGGCTGCCGTTTATGCTGCATCTTGTTCAGCCTGGGAGGGCTTCATGGAGGAAGGAGGCTGGAGGGAATAGGAGGGAGGCTGTGAACTGAAAGAACTGGAGATGGGGTGGAGCTGAGGGCTCAGAGAGGTGAAACTCTGCTCTCTCTGCTGGATCCCCCCATGAGTCCCCACTGAAGTGGCTCAGGTTGCCATTCAAAGGATGGTTCTGTGGGGTGAAACCTCTCATGGTCCAGTGGGTGGCACTTTTGTTGATTTTACTCTTGATGACACACTTTCTCCCACAATCATTTCCTGGCATAGAGACGAGGAGGTGCTTCACTGACCTGCAGGCCTGGCCAATGGAAGATGAAACTGATCTACGTGCCAATTTTGGGGGTGATGGGAGCTGTAGAATGACTTCAGTGGGATCATTTGGGATGTTCTGTACTAGAATCACTCCTGGGGTTTTCTGCAGAGAAATATGTTTTTTGCAACTTTGGAGGCTTGTTCTTTTTGGCATTACTTCTCTTAATTCTGGCCAGCCCCTCTGAGTCGCTCCAAAGAGCCCCAGTGCCCAGGCCGCTGCCCTCTCCCTTTCAGCTCCCATATCATTAAGACAGGCTCAGGACACTCTTTGGGCTCTGGGGTGACCTTCTTGGTGCTGAGTGGGATGTCAGCTAACAGGCAGCGCAGCGTTGGCCTGTCCCTGGGGGACGGTGCTGCAGTCTGGAGTCCCCGACGGTGAGCGTGCAGCACAGCAACACGTTGTGGGCTCCCCTCCATGCAAGTGAGACATGCGTGAGGCTTTCCCTGAGCTCTCTCAGTCTTTGTCCCAGTCACTCCTGAGCCATCCGAGGATGGCTTCCACGGAGCAGTGAGTGCCTCTCTCTCAGCAGTGCCATCATCCATTCTTCGCAGTGTCGTTCCTTTGGGAGAAAGTGCCAAGGAGCAGCTCTGCAGCTGCCTGTGCTGTGTAAGTACCTTGGATCTGTGAAGCTGAAAGCCCTAAAGCCTGGGAACACCAAGCACACACCAGCCCGTGCTGACCATGTGGGTGGGTGGGCTGAGGGAGGGGAGGGAACTGAGCCCCAGCACTCCTTCTCAGAAGTGCTCATGCCTACCTCCCAGCTGGGAGGTTTGAGAGGATGCTGTGGGTATGACAGGAAGCACTGGAGCTGGGACAGTCCTGGCTGCAGGAAACAGCTTCAAGCAGAGAGTTCCGTCAGAGAGCTTCCCTCCACCCTAACCTTACCACTGAGGTCAAGTGGGGTTGTTGCATGGTAAACAGCACATGAAGACTATAACCCTTGACTGGGCCCCCAGCCAGCATTCTCCAGGCTGACCCACACAATTCCCTCCCTGTTCCCTAGTTGGGGGACAGGGAGGGGCCTCCTTTGCTTTGTCACCTTGCAGCCTGCCAGAGCTTGTGTGATAGAGAACAAGGGTAGCAGTGACACCCAGTGGAGAAATAGACAACAGCTCTCTTCTGCCTAGAGACACGCATTGGCCTGCCCTCTGCTTCACCAGAATTCTGAACAGATCCCATCTTCCTAGGCCTGGTCTTGAGTGCTGTCCACGGTTCTGACATCCTAGGGTTGGGGGAAGGACAAGCTGGACTGGAGAGCAATGGAAGGGCCTGACATCTGCCGCCTCAGGGGCCTCAAGGACACAGTTCACACAGTCGCCGATCACACATGAATCCCTAACCCTCTAGTGCTGTTTCCCTGAGCCCAGACCCAAGTCCCAGCCTTTGTCAAAGGGCCTATTCTTCTTCCATCCTGCAAGGAGAAGGCAAGGAGAGAAAAGATATTTTTCCCAATCTACAAAGCCATATCAACTTATATCAGAAATCTAAAAGAGAACTTTAGCTTCGAGGCTTAGTTCAAACACAGCTATTAACAAGCATTCCTTCCTTCTTGGCATCCTCCCTGTCTCACAGCCATTGACCATTCCACACGTTACAGAGCACTTACCATCACTGGGTATGTTTTGAGCATCGTGCCAGGTGATGAGTACATCCCAGGGAGCAAAAACAGACGCACAGGTCCCTGCCCTCATAGAACTCATTGTTTAGCGTGGGAGACAGACATAATCAAACATTTATACAGATCAATATATAATTTCAACTGTGATCAGTGCTATGGAGGCGAGATGAATGCTGCTGCGAGACTTTATTACAAGAGAATTTCATGTAGTCAAAGAAGTCAGAAAGACCTTCCATGGGAAAATAACGACTGTGATCTGATAAATTTTGATGAGTTGAGAATGTTTTAGGCAGAAGCAGCAGCTTGTGCAAAGACCCTGGGGCAGGAGAGAGGCTGGAATGCTTGAGGAACTGAAAGAAGACTGGAGTACAGGGAGTGAGGAGGAGAGTGATGCAAGCTGAGGCAGGAGAAGCGGGCAAGGGCTAGACGTGCCAGGCCTTGTTGGCTGTGTTAAGAGTTTTACCTTTCATCTGAAGAGCAATGGGAAGTCACAGATATGTTTTAGATAGAGAGGTGGCATGAACAGCTTTCGATTACAAAAGGATCACTCTGGCTGCTGTGTGGAGAACAGACTGGGAAGGGGAAGATTGGATATGGAGAGACCATGTAGGAAGCCCTTGGAGGAGTCCGGGTGCTGAAAGATGGTGGCTCAGACCAGAGTGACAGTGAAGACGGACAGAACTGAAGGGAATAAAGAGATCCCCGTAGGTAAATCAAGAGAACTGGATGATGGATGGGCATGGGGGTGGGGTAAGGGACAAGGAAGTATCAGGGGTGACGTGGGGTTTCTGGGCTATTTGATGTGATGGAAGGTGAGGACTTTTATTGAATTGGGGAAAACTGGAAGGGACCAGGTTTGCAGTGGAAGAGCAGGAGTGCAGTCATCGAGTTCAAGGTGACTTTGAGACGCCCAAGTGGAGATGTCGAGGAGGCAGACCTACATACAGAGGACCTCCCAGCAGAGGGCTGGAGGTGTCAGTTTTGAGATGCAACTCTATAAATGATATTTGAAGTCATAGACATGGGTGATAAGCCCAGGGAGAGAGTGCAGAATGAGGAGTGGACACAAGGCCACCGGCACGACAATAGCATATTAGGCAGGGCTCAGGGTGCTGTCCGGAGGGTGCACACGTCAGTCCAGGAACAGCAGCTTGAAGGAAGGGTGAGCCACTTCTGCTCCTGCCCAGGATAGGGTTCCAATCACTGTGTTCCCATCTTACTCGAGGACTGTGGGATCAGATCCTTGCAAGGAGAGAGAGGAAGCAGAGACCAGAGAGAAGGATGCTCATGTTGTGGGGACGTGACCCTGTGGGGCTAGCTCTTGCTTCCTTCCATCCCTCCCTCTGTGGTGGAGTGGCCCCTCGCTCAGGCTCCCTCCTGATAAGGCAGAATCCCACGGGGTCCTGACCTGACTCTGGGGAGAGTAGACATGGGGGAGGTGTGGCTGGGCAACCTCTTCATTCCCCTCCCTGCTCTGCCCAGCTGGTGATGAAGCAGGGGTCCCTTCCTGTGCTGATGTTCATACTCTCGGCAAGCAGGGCAGCGGGTCTTGTGGGGCCCTCGTGTCCATGCAGGAGGGTGGGAAGTCCA
This sequence comes from Equus asinus, assembly GCF_041296235.1. NCBI lineage: Eukaryota > Metazoa > Chordata > Mammalia > Perissodactyla > Equidae > Equus > Equus asinus. The sequence goes on along the minus strand of NC_091790.1, from coordinate 188,946,796 downwards.
CAATCCCTGCCTGCCTCCAAGTGCTTCTCCCAGGACCAGGGCCCTTCTCTCCACCCTCCAGGTACTACCCCGGGAGGCGGCCCCACACAGGTGGAGGAGCCAACTTCTCTGGCCGGGCGCTGGAGAGGCACTTGCAACTTATGGACAAGGCTGACCTGGGGACATGGAGCCACCTTCCTGCCCCACTCTGTGCCCCGATAACTGGGGCTGTCAGAGGTAATGTTCTTAAGATGGATCATGCCCTGATCTCCAGAGCCCCCAAGGCCTGAGCAGCTGGCCAAGGGGCAGTGTGGATCATGCAGAGGCTGAGTTACCAATTTGGCATTGTTAGTTTGGGCTGGGAACAGTAAGAGGAGGGCGCTGTATGTGGCCAGATGTGAGATTTACTACCAGTTCCTTGCACCCAATTTTTTCCAGAATCTTACAGCCCTCCAGCCCAGCTGTTCTTTGTCAGAGTCCAGGGCCATCACACGGTGTCCCTAACACACACTCAGCCTTCCCACTGAGGTTGGCTTCACTTCCTGGAGCAGCCTTCTGGCCTCCCCGACTCATGTCCTGCCCCAGCAACCTCACTGCTCCCTTCCCTGCAACCAGGTTCCCAGCAGGCATCTGGGCCTTGAGCAGGGGTCACCAGCAGCAGGCCCCACCTCATTGCTCACCCCTAAAACATCTCTTTCTCCCTTTTATGCCCAACAATGGGTTACCCAGACTTCAGTTGCCTTAATAACAGTAAGACAACGTGCACAGACCTTGCCCCCACAGCCAGTCACTGCCTTTAATTCGATGGTAAGACAGCTTCGTGGTGATGGTGTGTGCAGGGGAGGAGGAGTGTACAACTGGAAAATGGCTGGAATAGGTAGCCGACTCTGCCCTTAGTGGCACTTATCATCTACTAGGAGGGGCTGGGAAAAGCAGTGAAGGGACATGTCACAAGAGAAAGTGCCTTTCCCCTAGACCAGCGAAGACTAGGGGAGGAGGCCCACACTCTCCTAGGGGTAAGAGGCAGCATTTGTGTCTGAAGAGCAGGACAGCGAGTAGATGCACAGCCGGAGAGCAGCCCCTCTCAACCCAGCCCCAGCTCTCCTCCGTCCTTATCCAGATCACTCACATTCCCTTCCTTCCTTCCTCTTTCTTTGCAGCAGTTCCAGGGATGCCTCCTCAGGCCAACAGGCAGGCCAGAGTCTCCCCCAACGGAACCTGCACCAACCAACACGCAGCCACCTGCTCCAGGAGCTGAGGGGCCCGCCCCTGCTGCTCACGCCTCAGAAAATGCTCATCCCCAAAAGCCGCCTGCATCTGAGCTCCCCTGGGAGAGCTGGAAGGAGCAGCAGCAAGATGTCCATCTCCCTGGGCTCCTGCCGTGCTCCTCTGAGCATAGCAGAGGTGTCCTGGAGCACGCCGCCCTCTGTGGGAGGCATCCCACCCACGGGTTCTGTGGTGAGCATGGCATGGCAGGAAAGGGGAACTGTCACCAACTCACAGCCATCTGTCCTGTCTTCTCCATCCTCCCTAGGACCCCATCCTGACCTTTTCTAGTGTGGGCTGGAAAGTCCAGGCCACCTGCCGGAATTCTGACTTCACTCTCCTCCTCTGTCAATGGCTTTCACTGTGTCCTCAGAAAGGTCTTTCTAACTCACCATATCCTGTTTCTTAAGGAAACTGGACTTAGGAAGGAAGAGAATGTCCTGAGAAGGCTGAGTTCACAGCAGGGATAACGAGGAATGGGATGACTCTCTGTCCCTATAAGTCTTTAGGAAGAGGACAGGCTGCCTGCCATTGAATATGAGCAACTGGGGACAGCACGACTCTGACAACAACCCACTCATAATATTTGCAGGGCCCAGGCACAAGCACACATGGAGGCCTCACATAAGTGGAATCATGCAATTTTTGTCCTTTTGTGTCTGGATTATTCTCAATAGCTTTTTAAGTGCTTTCATTGCCTCCAGTGTTTCTTGCCCTCCAATGCTTTTTGTACAGCAGAATCCAAGTTACCTTTCTAAGATACGGAAAGACCTACTCTTCCATGTTGACTACAAGAGAAGACCTACACCCCTTAGCATGGTGATCAAGACCTTTCAAAATCTTGCCACGACCTGCCTTTGCAGCTTCACCTCTTGCCACTCCTCCGACAATACCCTAGTCACACCACTCTACCAGGTAAGCTTTCATGCCTTTCTCACAGTTTTGCACCTGCCATCTCCCTTGCTTAGAATGCCACATCCCCTCCACCTCTGTGCTCTCCCCCGAATCCCTGTCTTCACTTAGCAAACTCTACTCATACTTTGAAGCCCAGCTTCCATGTTCCTTCCCCAGGTAAATTGGCCCTGATCCTCCGTGACTAGACTAAACCCTCCCTCCACCATGTTACTACATCACTTTGCGCATGTACATTTTATGTATTTTGTGATTACTTATATTTCTCAATCAAAAGCTTTAAGAAATATTGATGTCAGTCTCCCATTTGAGACTCTGACTTCCTTCATAGTCAGGAACATGTCATTTCATTCTTGGCCCTCTAGCTGATGGGTACTCAATAAACATATGTTCAAGGAATAAATACACAAAATATTCATCCATCTATACTGGATTAAAATTCAACCTTCTCTGATATACAAGGACACATTAGGTGGTCCCTAAAAGGCTTCAGAGACAGAGGATTCCAAAATACACTTTAGATACCTTGCCAAAAACCATATAGGAGCATCTTCTCTCAAAATGAAAATCTGGGATAACAGTTGTTATCACAACATACAGTTATAATTAGTAGCTCTTTAAGTGTCAAACATAATAAGGGTAATCACTCAAAGTAGTCATCTTGATAGTCTGAGGCAATCAAACCCAAAGCACTGGCTTTCCCCCAGGAGGGCTGGTAGCAGAGCTCAAACCTGGAAGTCACTTGAACTGAAGGTCTTCTTGAAGGGAAATTGCGGGTGCCATTCCCAAAGGGAGTGATGTCCAGAGTGCAATGTGGCCTCTGGGGGCTGCCTAGAGGCTCCTTGAGTGACACTAAAGAAATCCATCAGCCGAAGCGTATGCCCACGTTCCCAGCCACCAGCGTAAAGCTTGGCAGCAGTATTTCATGAGAAGAAAGCATTTGGCAGGAAATTATTATACAATCATTCATTGCATTTGTATTGACTTTCGTTTTCAGAGCACTTTAATTTACAATATTTCATTTGAGCCTCACAGCCATGTGAGTATAATGATCTTGATGCCTCAGTGAAGACACAGGGACCAACCCTGGTCTTGCGGTCTTCCCAAGGCCGTACAATGAGCAGGAACACTATGCTGTTTCATATCAGGGGCCTCTCAGCTAGAGCCTGGGAATCTTGAGGTTGTTTAAGGTTGTTAATATATAGCTTGCAAGTATTTTCTCCCACTCTGTTGTTGGTCCAATTTTGTTTATGACATTTTGTTTTATAAAAGTCTTAAATTTAGGTTTTTTAAATTGATCAATACTTTTTCTTTTGGGTCTTCTTGTATTTTGTGTTTTGCTTGCAAATGCTTTCCTTATCCCAAGGTGATAAACATTCTTCGGCATTTCTGATGTCACTGCTGGTCTCTTTCTTTAGTGGTCATCTCCACCACTCAAGTATGAGCTCTAAAAAAGAGAGAGTCACGTCGGTTTTATTCCCAACTATATCCCTAAAGCATATCACAGCCTAGTGGCTCTGTGCTCAATAAATGTTCAGAGCAAAAACAAAGGTCAATGTGATACTATTAACAAGAAAATACAGATATCCCTGGAATAAAATCAATATATGGAATTTGGTTATTGTGAATTTTATGGAATTGTATGCACATTCTGTTAAATTTTACACTTAATTCTAGCTGTTGCCAACTTCTGCAGTAATCCCCAAATAATCATAATTGAATTTTGGGAGAAACTTTGGGGATCTTAGAGGGATCCGACTTCTTAGTTGGTGTGGAATTGCCCTACAAGGCTCTGTGCCGACAATAGGTTGTGTAGTCTGTGTGCACAGCTTCATGGAAACCAATCCCTTTCCCAGGAGCCTGAAGCACAGTTTAAGAGTGCCCCCTACTATTGGCCTTCTATGGGCCCAAACCTCACAGTGGGTGCTGAGACCTCCATCCCTCTGAAAGCCCTGGCCCCAGGATTTTCTGCCTCGTCTATTTACTAGAAGCTCCTGCTAACCTCCAGCACCTCCTTTCTTTTGCTCTAAGACTGGCGAGCATTTCTGGACAACACTAAATTATTCTGATTGGGTCCAATTCAGATAAACGCTAAGCTCACCCAGGCCTTTCCTCCTTGCTTACCAATCTTCCTATCATTCACGTACCTTCCTGCTCCATTCCCCAAATTGGTGGCTGCACACCTGGTATGCTCTGAAGCTCCAAATACAGATTTTACTTCTGACCCATCACTATACTGAGCTGATGGGTTCCTTTAACATTTCTCGTCTTTACCTCAAAACCTTCTCTCTTATTTGGACTATCTTGGAGGGAAAAGTATCCTTCTTCCTAAGAGTAAACCTCCACGTGTGCTCTTGATTCCATTCAATGCAGCTTTCTTGTTCAAATTTACCTTTTCAAATAGATTTGTCTTCTCTGACTTCCAACAGGCTTATGACTTCCTTTGGAGGAAAAAAAAAAAAAGCTTCCTTTACTCTGCTTTTGCCTCTCAAATTGTGTTATTGTTATCCCTTTATCAAACTATTTTCAGTACATTATCTCCAATTCTTTAATTCCTGGTCATTCTTTATTCCTCAATCTACCGCAAGTGGCTTCCAGTATCTCCACTGCATTAAAACCAGTCCCTTGAAGATCTTTACTGATCTCCTGCCATGAAATTTAGTAACAGCCAACCACCCAAAGCTTCCTTCCTTCCTTCCCTCATTCATTCAAACTGAATGTTAGGCATATGCTGAGCCCTGGGTATATGTAGACAAAAAGAAGTGTTCCTTCATTAGTGAGGGATATACAAGGCACAAAGGGAGGTAGAACCACCTAAACCTCCCTAGGAGTGTGAGAGAAAGCTTCAAGGAGCAGATTGCCAGGCTGAGGGTCCGAACAGCGTTCCAACTGTTTCCTGGACACCTCCACCTGGATGACCTGCAGAAATTCCAGGTTGAGAGAACAGATATAACCAGGAGCAGAAGCATAGTCACCTGAAATAGAGGACATCATTCTGTGTGTTAGGGGAGACAGTTCTAGGGGCCACACCAGCAAAACTGAAATTTCTGTGAAGGTATTGGGGGGAAGGGGGTGCTGGAGAGTTTTGACAGGGAAGTGACATGACCCATTTTAGATGCTCTGAGCCACAGGTGCTAGCTTGTCTGCTGACAGTTAACGAGCTCCACGCCCTGCTACCCTCTCCTCTGCATCACAGTCCTCAGATTCCATCCAACTGGATTCCAGGTTAGATCCTGCTGATGAGAGGCACGGAGGTGAAACTGGAATGGCGGGAGAGGAGAAGCCCTATTTCGAGAGGCGGTAGCTGTGGGTAGCTGGGTGGCCACTGGCAAACATGGGGTTTTGACAGCTGCTTCCCAGAGAGCTGGTGCTGCGGGCAGCTGAGAGCTCTGTGGTGGAGGCTTTCCTATGGCTTCCGCCCTTCCAGAGCTCCTGAGCGCTGACAGGGGTCCTCCCGACCTTTCCTCTTCAGCCCTTCCAGTGGCTGTGAAACCCCTTGTTTCCTGATGAAACCCTGATACAGAATGCCATTTTGAAGAATTCTGCCCTAGAAACAGTCCCACATCAACACTATACACTCAGTTCTCCCTCATTTCAGACCACTCATCCCTACTTTTCCCAAGATTTCTATCTCATCTCTGTCCCTTCTAAAGATGAAGCTAAAGCTATATTTCTACCTCTGGTCTTCCCCCAAATTCCACATCCAAGCTTCCAACTGTTTCCTGGACACCTCCACCTGGATGACCTGCAGAAATCTAAAACTCAACAAACCCAAAAATAAGAATAATTTTCCTTTTAAACTAGGCCCTTTTCATGAGTCCACATTTCTTTTAGGCACAATACAATTATTTATTCCACTTATCTGGCTCGAAACCACAGGCATAGTGTATTTCACTCTCATTCAGGTAAAATAGTGGTGGAGAAGCCACTATGTGCCAGGCCCTTTGCTAAGTGCTGGGACTCTCTTGGTTAACAGGCAGATGTGTTCTCTGCTCTCCAAGAGCCTACAGTCCAGCGGAGGATCTAGGAGAAACACAAGAAAGTTCTGACATTGTTTTTATTTTATTCTTTAACTACATCCAACACATTGCAACAATTCAAGTTTCTGAAATCCTTTTTCAAATCTTTTTTTTTTTTTAAGATTGGTACCTCGCTAACATCTGTTGCCAATCATTTTTGTTTTTTCTTCTCCCCAAAGTCCCCCAGTACATAGTTGTATATTCTAGTTGTGGGTCCTTCTAGTTGTGGCATGTGGGACACTGCCTCAACATGACCTTATGAGCGGTGCCATGTGTGCTCTCAGGATCCAAGCCAGCGAAACCCTGGGCCGCCAAGGCAGAATGCGCGAACTTAACCACTCAGTCACAGGGCTGGCCCCTGAAATTTTTTCCATTCGCTGTCAACCAATAACCTACACCGGGATATTTCTCTGGTTTACTAGCTAGACTTTTTCTTGTATCATGGACATTTTCTGTTCTGATAAAACATAGATGCACATACCATATTTTGCAGACAATTGCAGGGGGTCATGGACAGCCCTTTTGAGACCAAACCCTAATCCCTTGAGTTCTTCCATTAACCCAGAGAACATCAGCGTGCGTGCTTCCCATCTTCATCATTGCTGCCTAGGGCTCTATATGTTAAAAGCACAATCCTGGCATGTCTCTCCCCTCTTTAGAAATTGTCAGTGGCTCATTTCCAACAAAAGCAGTGCTCAATCCACCCTCAGGCCCTCCCTCTCACAGTTCCCTCACAAAGCCCTGGTTTCTTCCAGACTGAGATGCAATCCCTAACCACGCCCTATGCAAGATCATCTTGGAGAGCTTCTTTGCTCAGGCTGTCCCCCTACCCAAGTCTCAGCTTATCCAAGGCTCCCGCTTTGAGCTACTTTGACACTGTGTACCTCTGGCACTCCCACTCGGTCTTGTTTTAGAGTTGACCACACAAACTTCCTCAGAGCGTGAGAGCAGGGAGCATCTTATCTTCGCACCCCCCAAACAACTGGCACAATGACCAGCCCAAAGTAGATGTTTGAAAAAAAGTTAGACTAAATTAAAGCCAAATCTCTTTCACGTCTTAGTCCTAGTTGCGTCCTTCAAACTATTTCTTCTCCTACATAACTGTCCTTCAAATATTTGAAGACAATTACCTTGTTCTTGTTCCTTATCTGTACCAAATCCAGAAGACACTGGCTAACTTGGTAGTCTAAATTCAACGTAAACAAAACTCAATATAAGCACAAAATAGTCAAGAAGTCCCTAAAGGTTTTATTTCCCAACCAACCTTTGACTTACTCTCTGATTTGAGATAAATACCGTGTCTCTTCATAACCTTTCTTGCACCACCACTTAGCTAAAATAAGGTGGACACAGATAATACCACCCTTATCTTAGTCATTTTATAAATATAAACAAGAAAGTACTTTATGCTTTGGAACAGAGGCCAAAGTCAGGGATAAACGTAGTGGAGGATGGGTAGCAGTTAGTTCTAACTCTGCTATTAAATCTGTCACCCCGGACAGAAACCCAACTTCCCGGGCCTATTTCTCTACTTTTTGCATATTATGAAGACTGATAAAAACTGAGAAATTCAGGCTACTGAAACATCATTTTAAAAAACCTTCTAGACTAGATGTAATAAGCCAGGAATTTTTTTAAACAATATTTTGGTTTTGAAATACTAAAGCTGAAAATAAGAAAGCCACAGATCATTTCTCTCTAATGCTCTTAATTACTTATGAACTTTAGAATTTATAAATCACACAGCACACTTCCCAAAACTTCTATTTGGCCTCTTACTTTCTATTGGTCTTGTTCATCTACTTCTTTCAACCATGAAGGGAGGCTCTGGAAGGAGGGGGCGACAAGGACACTTACAAACACCTGCCTTCTACACTCAGTTTCCCAGAGAGATGGATCAAATGCAGAATATACTTAGAATGACCAGTTCTTATTAGGAGCACCCTGAACTTTTGGGCTAATGTTTATGTTCTTTCCAAAATTATTTGAGTTACACCAATTCAAGGAGATATTTTACCCTTTAAAGGGACTTTTCTAATCATATACTCATTTCATTAAATCAACTTGTTCATAAACAACTTTATAAACATATTTTCAAAAACAACTTTTCCTGGTAGGAAACTGCCTGAGTGCCTGAAGGCTGTATCTGGACTCAATTAGCAATCTGTTAACAAGCACAGAGAAGTGAGTACTGATTTTTATGACAAAAGAGGTATCTGTCTTTTTAAAGATTCATGCTAAGGACCTCAGTCATCTTTCATCACTTGGACAGAAATAGCTACATCTGGTGAAAGATATGTCTCACGATTATATTTAAGGCATATAGCTGTCCAACTTTTTAAAGTTTACATACCCTAAATATAATAAGGACTTTAAATCAAATGATATTGGTAAAATTTGATAGAAAACTCAGTAACACGTGCAGTGTGTGCCATGTCGTCAAGTTCAGGCAAACCTTGTTGGAGAGCACTAACTGCATTCATCTCTGTATTGGGTCATCATAGCATAATCCCCATGGAAATACAGGCTTGACACTTATCATCTATTCACAAAATATAATTCATATACAGTTAAGGACAGGCTATTTTTTCCTCTTCTGCAATTTCTAGAATGGTTCTAATGCAGTGCAGCCTAGAAAATGACCCACACCCATCTGACTTGCAATCCTTCCCACCAAAGCTGCAGCAAAACTTGCCTTTAACATCTGGACTAAAATTTAACCATTAAAATAGTCCCCTGTATGATGTCCATTTGGAAACAAACTGTTGACTGTAAATCAGAAGAGCTTCATTGGAAAGGAGGACGTTAAAAAGAGGGAAACCACTTCAAGGTAAACAAAACAAGCACATGGGCAGGAGCCATTCAAATCAAGGACTATAGGACATGGAGCTAGTGCTCCTTGGCCAACAGCAAGACACTCCCTGTACTTATTGCCAGACAATCTATGACTGTTAGCTTACAAAATCAGAGCACAAATATGGGCTAACATGGCAGATTAAATCTATGTATTTAATTTCATTTCTTCCTAAAGGTCTAAATTAGAGTAAAGGAAAAAGCAGGGGGCACATGAGAGGAACCAAAACAAAACATGGTGACCTAGAAAGCAGATGTTTGAGGGAACTTATTTGGCTGAACTGAGAGAGGCCAACCTCAAAGTAATGGTGAGGAAAGCTGAGACTCAACCCAGTTTACAGCACAGAATCCTCAAGGGCACAGGCAATGACAGTGCCAGGTACCCCTAGAACTAGGCATAAAGCGTGTGCGGGCAGGGCTAAAAGAAGGATAACTGAGAGAGCTGTTTTAAGAAGTTAGTTCTGTGGCCAACCCTGCAGCCAAGCGGTTAAGTTCGCATGCTCTGCTTTGGGGGCCTGGGGTTTGCTGGCTCAGATCCTGGGCGTGGACCTATATGCTGCTCATCAAGCCATGCTGTGGTGGTGTCCCACATAGAAGAGCTAGAATGACCTACAACTAGGATATACACCTATGTACTGGGGCTTTGGGGAGAAAAAAAACGGAAGATTGGCAATAGATGTCAGCTCAGGGCCAAGCATAAGGAAAAAAAAACACCTGACATTAGTTCCCTAGATTCATTCCCCAACTCCACACTATAGTACAACCACACTTTTCCCAAATGGGCAAAAATTTGGAGACAATCTCTGCACAGGAAAGGACTCAAAACAGAGAGATTAAGTAAATACACGCATAATGAATGCAGGGACCACCAATACAGCTCAGCAGTCAGACTCTTCCTTCTAGGCCATTCATTGTAAGATTCTCCTCCGTGGAGTCTGACCAGCCCAAGAGAAAAGGCCTAAAGATATTGACAACAGGCGTTCCCCAACTAATTGTCCATCTAGACCTTCCAACAGTGAAGTTCAAATTTGGCAAGCCATAGTCATGTTTTCAAAGCTTCCCATTGGCTTTTTAGTCTTATTCCTGAGCAGATAACCAAGGATAACAAGGGATCTGAGAAGTCTCTACTATGAAAGAGAGAGATCAAAGCAAATAAACAAATAAAAACAACTTGGAGAAACAGAAACAACACAAGGAGAATAAACCTATAAACAATAAAGTTGAGACAAAACTTCCTAGAAAGAAGAGCAAAAGATAGAGATGGAAAATTGGGAAAAAGAATAGCAGAAGAGAAGTTAAGAAAATCTGATATTGAAAAATGGGGTAACAGAGAAAATAACTGCAAGAAATTCACTAATGAAATGTCAAAAAAAATTCCCAGAACGAAACAAGCCACCCCACACTCATGGCTTTGTGAAAAGAAGCTTATGTTGAAGAAACCTCTGTTTTTCATTTAATCTGTGCTAAGACCCAAACTGACAGCAGTCAGCGGAGCTGAAGGAGGGAGAAAGTTACCTGTGATGATGACTGGGTCTGTCCAGCTGCCAGGGCCGTCCCAACTCAGGCTGTCGGTGGTGGCAGTGTTGGACGTTGGTGCACTGTGGTTGGCATTGGAGGGGGAGGAGGAATTGGGCAGTCCACCAAAGTTGATGTTAATGTTGGGTAGAAGTGCCCTTAGCCCGTCCTGCCATTCCTTCACATTTAAACTCTCTACAGAACTGCTGTTGTCTGGGAGATTTACCAACAAAAAATGAAAGATAAAAAAAAATAGGGGCCAACCTGGTGGCACAACGGTTAAATGCACAGGTTCTCCTTCTCGGCGGCCTGGGGTTCATCAGTTCGGATCCCGAGTGTGGACATGGCACCGGTCGGCAAAAGTACCTGTGGTAGGCGTCCCACATATGAAGCGGAGGAAGATGGGCATGGATGTTAGCTCAGGGCCATCTTCCTCAGCAAAAAGAGGATGATTAGTAGTAGTTAGCTCAGGGTTAAACTTCCTCAAAAATAATTAATTAATTAATTAATTAAAAAATAAAAAGCTGACGTTAGAAACATATGTTGTCCTTTAGTGGTTAAGCAGGAGAAGAATTACTCTTTCTTTATTGAGCATGTAAAATGGCTTGTCCTGGCAAGATAAACTTGATTAGGATTTTGCTCCTGAGCTCAGAGTCCCTGAAAGAAGCCAGGACAAACTTGCTCAAGGATCAGGAGAGGGACCTTCTTGTCCTTATGATAACCTCTTCACCATTTTGTGTTTGAAAATAGATACTCCACTTTAGACTCAGCGCTCCAGAGCACAATTTAGTTCCAGCTACACTGTGGAGTTTCAGGTAGTGAGGCCTTCAGCAAGCTGAGCTGCTTTACGCTCTGAAACCAAAGCAAGCCTGCAAAGTCCAACACAGGAGCTGGTTTCTGAGCCCGTCAAATGGAAGAAAAGTCATCTTATGAAGAATAAACATAAGCCGATAGGAAAAGAAAAGTAATTACATTCTTCCTGTTATAAAACTTAATAATGCATTTCAGAGGAGAAAGGCAGTGATGAATAGGCTTTTGAATTTGAAAAGAGTGTTTTTGCACTAGTCACAAAGGCCAAGGAGGTAGGGGCTAAGCCACCTTTCAGATGGAGTAATTTCCAGAACAGGCTGCCACCTCTACTCAAACAGCGCCACCAATCAATGAAAACACGAGTCCTGGCGTCCTGCCGTTCCCTGGTTATATTTATGAGTAGTGTCAAATATGGTAAGAATTATCAATGTAAAAAGGCTTTTTATAAATTGTGACTAAACTAACTTGATCTCCTACTATCCAGAATCCACATAGTATAACTAATTGGTTGAGGAGGAAAGGGTAAATGTAACTACTACTTAGAATAACTGTTTTATTGAAAATAGGAATGTAGGTCAAACTACCAACTGGGGTTTTTGAGAAGAACGTAGAAAATTATTTCTAGTTCTACGGAATTGATTAGCAATCACCATTAAAGATGATGACAATGTGATGTTGAATGATATTCTATCAAGCACAGGCTACGCTTGGTGAATTCAAAATTTTCTTTTTATAATTTTGCTTCTCACCAATCACTGATCTATGCCAAATTATATGTTTCAGCAAGTGAAGCATTTAACCCTACTGACCTTATTTATAAAAAGATAAAAAACTACAACCAAACCCAACAAAAGTCATCCCTGAATCTACTAAGATAAAGAAAAGGCAATTTACACCATACAGACAAATCAGTAGAAAGAATAATGAATTCTTCACACCTACTTCCATTTCACAATGAATGCAGGTTCCTGAAGCTCAGCCTTCTATTTGCATCCACTTTACATCTGTATTGTGTTGTACAACTTACAAGGCACTCTATAGTCAATTACTGTTTCACTTGATCCTCATGTTGTAAGGTAGGCAGAGCTGGGGGAATAACCTGCATCTAACAGATAAAGACTCCAGAATAACGTGCCCAAGGTCACAGAACTTACACAGTGAGAACTTGAAGCTAGACCCTACCTGAGTTGTTCTTTTTTTAATAACATCAAGCTCTCTCTCCATCTACTTTGTATAGGCTATTAATTGACTTTTTAATGGGTCAAATATTTAAGGGGAAACTCAGGGGCCTATGAACCTCGTGATTAAAAGGAGGCGAAAAAGAAACACAGCAGTTTTACAGAATGTCCATCAGCCCTGATTAGCAGAATAAAGAAATATTTTCCTGAAGGAACAAACTGGACTTTGCAGCCAGTGATGGGGGGGGGGGGGGCGGGGAGTCTAATCAACAACACAAGCATCAGTTTCCCCCGGTTCCAACTGCGTGAGGCATTAACAAGATGACACTAACAAAGTCCTAGAGGACCTGCAAGTACAGGGAAGTTTGGTGGCTGCGGCACATTCTAACCCTTAAAGTAGTCAAACTATCAGACCCGATGGTTTCAATTAACCAGAAATTGAACTCTAAACAGATGTAACTTCCTAGGAGGAAAATAAAATCCCCCTGATATAAAAGGCTGATGTACGACTACGTGGGAAACTCTGAGGAAGATTAATGCTCTTGAACATTTCTTTGTTGGCACAAAGAAAGGGTGACAGAAAAGAAATCAGCTAAATCTAACCCCATTAAAATAGCTCCCTCAGTCCAGCCACACTTGAAATCACCTCCTTTACCTCTCCCCCTGACTACCTCTGACCCACAATTGTTGTGCCTGTGAGGGCTTCTGGTAATTCCATTCCTTGCGATACACATAGCAGGATTTATTCATCTCAGCACTATTGACGTTTTGGACTACACGATTAATTCTTTGTTGTGGGGGGCTGTTCTTTGCATTATAGGGTGCTTAGCAGCATCTCTGGCCTCTACCCACTAGATGCCAGAAGCATGTATGCACACGCACATGCACACACACACACACCCCTAGTTTTGACAACCAAAAATGTCTCCAGACATTTCCAAATGACTCCTGGCAAGGCAAAATCTTCCCTGGTTGAGAACCACTGACACAAATGAAGTTGATGCCTTGGTTCTAGGGCTCTAAATAAGCCCACTGGAGTACATATTTCCCTTTAAAATAGTACCAGGTCTCTGACCACTGGACTCAACTTGTTGCAACTTCATTTCCCTTTATTTACATAAGACTTCGCACTGGGGTACAATCCAACATGTAGAAGTCGGAAGATCTAATGGAGAAAACACTGGGCTGAAAATGGCGGACTTGCTGTATAAGGCAGCTCCACACTGGTAATTAACATAACTTTAGGTATATAGATAAGTCTCTTAATATCCCAGGACCCTGCTTCTTATGGAGCAATAACATCCGTCTTTCTCTCTCGTAAAGATAAACTAAAATAAGAGAAGAGAAAGTAATTTGAAGGCCATTTATTACTTGAGAAATGCCTGACAACAATTTTTTTCTCTTGTACTCAATATTGAACAAAGAGTAAAACTTTCCAAAAAGCCCAGGCAGAGGATTTCTCACTTGCCCGGTACTGGCTCCATGCACAACAGTCTCCTCCTAGGAACGCAGGAATAACACCCAGCACTCTCGCAGAGGCACTGTGTGTCATTCTAACTAATAAGCCTTCGCACCACCAAAATATTGCAAAGACGAAGAAGATATGGGAAAGCACTTTAAACTTTCCACAAGAAACTGAAAAAGATCAAGCAAAGTACAATGAAAGTCAAGTTACTGAACATACTTTATATTAAAAATGACACTAATTTTATTTTTCAAGCATTTAATTACTAGTAGTAGAATATGTCAGGAGCACTGTATATTTTTAAAGGACTGCTAATATGTTTAAATGTTTCATGATGTTAAAAAAACTAATTTCAATTTATACAAATGTGTACAGCAAAACACTATTTTTAGTTCTAAATAATTTGAGGGCAGAAGAGCAGGTCAAGTTGTTTGTAGTAGTTTTATTTTTCAGTGTAGAACTCAGAGACAGGATTTAAAGTACTGTCAAGACGCCACACACCGCACTCCCACAATCCATGTGTAAGAAGTATCAGTATACTGTCAGTTTACCTGGCTGAGAAAGCCTTTTATTAAGGAAGAAATGATGGTTACAATTGTGCCAGCTTCCTGGTAGCCTAATACCCAGTCCATAACAAGTTGATCATCACACACTGAGCAAGTTGACAAACCTAATTTTCAGCAACAGCAAAAATTAGTATAAAATGCATGAAGATCAAAGTCAAAGCAACTATTTGCTGAGTGCCTACAGTGTGCAAGGAGGACAAAGCACATAAACCATGACTCCTGATCTCAAGGATTTTACAGCGTAGATGGTGAGACAAAGCAAATACGTGAGAAGTTCAACAACTACAATCTGAAAAAACAACAGAACAAATGTCCCAGGGTTGCAATAATTAATAAATGCTATAAAAGCTTAGTAAACAGAGGGTCTAGCCCCGAGGCCAAGTGATTAAATTTGCAAGCTCCACTTTGGCAGCCCGGGATTCACCGGTTCAGATCCTGGGTGTGGACCTACACACCGCTCATCAAGCCATGCTTTGGTGGCGTCCCACATAGAAGAACTAGAAGGACTTACAACTAAAATGTACGAGTATGTACTGGCGCCTTGGGGAGAAAAAAAAAAAAAGAAGATTGGCAACAGATGTTAGCTCAGGGCCAATCTTCCTCATCAAAAAGCATACCTTTGAAAAGAAAAGTTTAGTAAACAGAGAGGTCAGTTAGGCACACGTGTGGGAATGTGCAGGCAGGTGAAGAGCAGTAGCAGTCATTCATTCATGAGTTGTGTTAGTTACTACATAGTCTCCCTGAGCCTGAAAAACCCACGACAGGTTGAAACTGTCTTTGGTATTTCTACATAACACTAGACTAGTCCGACTGCTTACTAGGGAGTATCGAGTGAGGCATGTTTTTAAGTGATGACTATATTCCAAGATCAAATTAAGCTGTGTTCTGATATCAGCCCTTTTATAGAAAATCATAAAGCAGGAAAAGATGAAGGGCTTAAAAAAAGAGCACACAGTTAGCATTATAGCTGCCAAAGTGGGTTTCTCTCCTTCGTCTTCCTCAGATTAACTGCAATATGATAATTATTATGAAATGCAAAACTACAGATAGCAAAAGGAGAAGATCTGCTCCTTAGGGTACGTTGTCACTGGTGACGAGCCAATGGGTTTTTCTAGTTTGCATAAAATCTCAACAAATTAGTTTCACAGACTGCAAAACCATCTGAGGAGCCACTGGGGAGGAAGCTGAGGGGCCAGGGCACTAGGACACACATCCCCCCATCCTGATTTCCAGATTTCACGTATTAGGGTAGCAAGTAAGATTGCATTTGAAAAACAAGGTCTGCTGCTAAGAGTGAAGACAGAAGACCTACTTATGACAACACAGTGAGAAAAAACACATTTAAGAGGAATTCTAAAACAAAAAGCTATTCCAAGTAATTGTTTCCTCTAATACGGTTTATGCCACCAGGTCAGGGTTTTCTGTCTCTTCTTGGAATTCTTGCCTCTACCTTCTTTTGGGTTCCCCCTCCTCACGGTCTTTGCATTAAATAATAAACACACAGGCCTTATTAATTAAACCAGCCAGATGCAACTAAACACACAATCCACCAATCTCTACTGTCACGTTTGGGTGGGGACAGCTGGCCCACATATATTCAGCCCCAATCCTTAGGCTACTCCATTCTCTACTGCAGCCCTAGGGCCTGATCTTGTTGTCTAAAAAGCTTTCCTCTTCCTTTTCTTCACTGCTGTCCTTTACATTTCAAAGTCAGAGGCTCCCTCCAGTGTTTAGGTTACTTAGTGCAACAAATCTCTGTAGGTACAAGAGGTTGTGCATCAGAAATCTAGTTCCCATTATGGTTACCCCTTGCCAGTTAGACTGTCAAACCTTCACACGTTATAGAAGGACATGGCGTACAGCCTGTCTCAGCCACTACACCCCTCTCACACACCATCACCTTGCCCTGATTTATACCGTTTCCTATCAGCTTGGGGACTGAGTACATCTCCACCAGTGTTTGATTTTTTTTTTTTTAAAGCTTGGCACCTGACCTAACAACCGTTGCCAACCTTTCTTTTTTTTTCCTTTTTTCTGCTTTTTCTCTCCAAATCCCCCCAATACATAGTTGTATATTTTAGTTGTGGGTCCTTCTAGTTGTGGCATATGGGACGCCACCTCAACGTGGCCTGACAAGCGGTGCCACGTCCGCGCCCAGGATCCGAACCAGCGAAACCCTGGGCCGCCACAGCGGAGAGCGTGAACTTAACCACTCTGCCACGGGGCTGGCCCCACCACTAGTGTTTGATTTTAAGAAAGCATAAACTTTCTCAAACTTCAACCATATATCTCTAATCAACTCAAATATAAATGGATTATGCTTGTCTTATGTCAAACCAAACTTTAAAGAGCACCCAAAATTTCTCCTATTGGATCTTAAAAGAAGGCCTTCATGACACAGCTGAGCTGTACTTTAGGACAGCTACCAAAATCATTTCAAATTATTAACCAAAATTCACAGGAAAAATGACTACTTTGTGAATAAATTCTTTCAAACAGATCTATAAAATCAGTTTGTTTATGAAAAAGTGTTACTCTATTTAAACAAAAAGAACTGACACTCGAATTTCTAGGATTATGCTCATTATAAAGCAAGATAAACCAGTATTGCAGAGCAGATTTGCTGGGGCAAAAACAAAAATAAAGGGATTAATAGATCTGAAAGTAGAGATTAAACTAAGTGAATAATTGTAAGAACTCAATTGAAAAAGAGTTCTGAGAACAGAAGAACTTCAACAAACTAATAACAAAACACAGTCAAAGTTTAGTCCTACTAGGAGAAAGTAGTAGAAATGACATGAACAGGGAGAGGCCGTGAGGATCAGCTAAATACGATTCAGGCTTTCTGTCTTTACCTCCTGCCTTTCTCTTTGTCTAGAATGCTTTCCTGATCTTTTCAATTAAATTTTAGTAAATCTTCTAAAAGTCTGAGTCTTTTCAGTCCACTCAGATCATTCTAGATGATGACACTTGTGGTCTGAGCCAAACTCATTTGGCAGCAAACTGTGCTGTGCCACCCACTGGAGTTACTGTTTACATTTCATGTACTCACACTTTCTCTCTCACAACTCTACTGAAAGGTTTGCAAGGGGTATTTCCTACATTCTTCAGCACGGAGCTCAATGTCTCTGAAACCTGACATGCTTCAATGCACTTGCTGAATCAAAGATTCAACTTGAGAGGGGCTGGAAAATCCATTTCCCAAAAAGATCCTCTTTAATTCATATCTGTATCATGATATGGATCAAATCGTTCTCTCCAAAGAGATGCAAATCTTTCTGAAAGCAGGAATCAATAAGCTCTGGGCTCTAAAAGGCTTCTCTGCATGTAAACCGAGGGAAAGGAGTCACTAAGATTATATGTTTTCGATAGTGCTTGAGATGCCAAAATATAAGCAAATATAATTTTTAAAATACAATGCACTAAATTAATTTAACTTATTTATTTACATAAGGAACAGTTTTTAAAAATGATATTCAAATACTCTGTGTACAGGATGGTAAACAATTCTACTAGCTCATAGTCTACCCATTTTTCTACTCTAGACACTACTCATCCACTCACTATGCACTTCACATACTTGATTACTTTAGTACCAACAATCCAAAGAGCCAAGTAGTTGCTTCATTTTACACATGAGGAGACTGAGCAGGCTCTGGCATGTTAAAGAATTTGCCCAAGGTTAGACAGTGAACAAGTGCTGAAGTCACTAATCAAACGCAGTCTGTCTCTAAAGCGTTTGTTCCCACCACCAAGCACACCACCAACCAGTCCTTGTCCTGGCAGGAGTCATGGGCCAAGAGAAGGGGGACATAGACAAGTTTAAATAACTACACTATGTGATAGGAAATGCTATTCTGGTATGAACAAAGCCCTGTGGGGCATAAAGCTAAATGATATGGGGGGACAAAAATCCAATGTAAGAAATCTATAAAATCTGAAATTGGGACAAAAGAATAAAACTGAGCCCTGACTGTGAACAAAGGGCTGTGAGGAGATCCAAGGACGATTGAGGGAGCTTGCCACCCGGGACAGGATACAGAGACCACCAGAACAGGATTTCACCAAAACAAAATATAAACTGCAGAGACATGCAAGGTGTCCACCACCCTAAGATCTCTGAGGTCTAAATCTGCTAGAAGAAAATAAACCTGATAAAATTCACTTCCTGACCATCTCTCCTTCCCAAGGTGGAAACAAGGAAGGAAACTTTTATTGTGGACATCTGAACAAAAAAGAACTGGTGGGCTATTGGGGACATAATAGAAGCCCTAAAAGTATGCAACATAATTTTAAGATTACGGAAGCAAGGACTGAGAATAACTAGACTTGAGTGCTTGGAGGACCGGCATCCTGGCGATTTTTGAAACTACCACGGTGTATTGCAATCACCTGTTCACTTGTTAGTTTTTTCTACTAGACTGTGAGTTCCTCCAGGAAAGGGGCCTTGATTTAATCCTCTTCGCATACAGTGAACAGTTCCTGAACCTGAACCTCAAGAGATATTTAACGTTTCCTAAATGAACAGCCCTGAACAGTTGCTTCTAGGTTTTTTGAGAAAACAACTTTCCAAAAAAGGTCAAAAAAGGATGGGTCAGGGTGGTCCCATGATTATAGAGGGTAGTGATTCACAGGCCACCAAAAATGCCAAAATATGACATTCTGACTATGCAATAATAAATAATCCTAATAAGGAAAATAAATTGGGAAGAAATCTAAAGAAACTAGTTGTTGCATGGAGAGAATCTCATTAGATTAGACTTTAAAAGAAACTTAGAAAAGATGGATGGAAGTATACAACCCACCTGTATGTAAGAGTATCATGATCTTTAAGGATTAAAATCAGAATTCATAATGATCTGAGGCTTGCAAAAAATGCTGGAGGCAAGAAAAACCTAAGTTTGGAATAAGAGAAAATTAGGAAAAGCCACCACTCAGCCTGATGTCATAATGTTACCCCCGACAGAAGACAGAGCTATGTAGTTCCATCACCATTATGCTTCCTTCCATCCTTTTTATAAGACAGCATGATCCTCAAGCCAGAACGGACGGATTAAGCAATGTGGAAATGAGAATGGATGTGGAGAAGAAGATGTCCATAGAGATGCAAAGACAGTAAAGGAAGCTCTACTCAATTTAAATGAGTTTAAAATCTCTAGGTGCAAAATGAATTCTATCGCAGGTATTAATCCTCACAGGTGTGATCCCAAAACCATTGTTAAGAGAAGTGCCAGAAAAGGAGGAAACAGCACGCTCTAGAAGCTACATCCCTATAATTAGCTCTTGGGAAAATTCAGAAACAGATTAGGAGCTGACGATTTCTCTGGAATCGAATATGGCAGGTTTAACAAGCACTGACCTATTTCTTGTGTCTGGGGACATTTTTCATGGGAAATTACATGTAGCATTTTGGCTTAGAACCTCAGCTCCCTTCCAACTGAAATACACAGGAACTTAAACTTTAATTTTGAAGTGGAACAAGTAGTCATGTAGGCAGCTTCTACTGACACCTGTTTTCCACTGGAAATGTCCTCTTTCTATATTCCATGGTCCATTTCCTTCCCTCTTCTGTTGCCGGCCCAAATCCAAAGACTTTGCACTTAGTTCCATTCCCATCCCACTGACACATCAATCCCATAAAACAAATGGAGTAGAGTGACCAATGAGAGCCAAAATGCATTTCTATAGAATCAATCACATAAAAGTAATTTATTCTTTGGATAGACTTTTAGGATGTCATAAGTATAATATCTCTTGAATTCGGCAGTTTCTGGTCAAGTTCTCTGATGGTAACCTTTTGGAATAAGATGGTAAAGTACAGCATGGATAACAGCAGTGTTTAGATGAGTTTTCACAGAACTCAAGATACTGTGCATCAGCCTCAAAGTTTCAGAGATGCTGCTTGGCTTAACTTTGACTCCATGCTTTTTATTATAGTAACAAAAGCCCCAAAGTTTATTTAAATATGTAAACGGACAGCCAATCTAGAGGTGACAGAATCAATAATTCAAACTATAACTATTCTCTCTTTATTTTTTACTTACTTATTTATTTATTTTTCCTTCTTCTCCCCAAAGCCCCCAGTACATAGTTGTATATTTCAGTTGTTGGTCTTTCTAGTTGTAGCATATGGGACACCTCCTCAGCATGGCTTGATGAGGGGTGCTAGGTCCATGCCCAGGATCTGAACCAGCAAAATCCTGGGCTCCTGAAGGAGAGGGTTTGAACTTAAGCACTTGGCCACCAAGCTACAACTATTCTTAAATTAAAATTCTTAAATTCATCACACAATTGATATTAATAACATTACTAGTAACACTTATCTATCACATTATAATCACAGAGTTCTTTTATATGACAAACTTGTAAGATGGTGATATACAAACAGGATACACTCTAACTACACCAATGAGAAAACATAAAATTTAGCAGGTATACATGTAGATTTTTTAAAATGCATTAGGAAAGTACGGGATGGAAGAGATCTAACTAACCAGTCGTGCGTATGAAAAAAGGTCTAGAGTTTTACTTAACATGCTTAAGTAAACAGTTTTACTTAACAATTTTACTTAACAGTTAAATCATACCTAATGTGACAGCTGGGTAATGGAACCTCTAAAAAGGTAACATTAAGACCATTTAAATAGATGTGCAAAGTCTAAATCAGTAATTGTATGACACGGGGCAAATCACAAATGGTAACCACTCTAAGCCTTAGTATCCCAATTTACAAAATGGGAATAATACCTACCATACAGGATATTTTTATAAAAGCATTCTGGTAAACTGTAAAGGAATATATAAATATTAGTAATAAGAATAGTTTTAATTAAAAAATTGATCTATTATCTGTATTATAATATGAGATTTATATTTTAAGGAAGGCATTCATTGTCAAGTCAAAATATGTGTTGAGAAGAACAGGACTATAGAGAGAATTAGAAACCATGTTAAGCGTAGAATAGCCATTATGATTTAAAAACATAAGACTGTTGTGCTTTTTCTTCCTCCTTACTATTTATTCACATACTAGGGGAAAAACTTTTGCTTCCAATTTTCAAATGATGTCTCAATTTAAAAAGAATTAGTCCTAACAAGAGTACATCCTTTGCAGACCTACAAATATGATACTCGTGTGCATGATAGCATTTCAAAAGACCCTGATGAATTCAAACACTTATATGCTCACCACTAGTCCACTAAGGGACCTTAGTTTAAAAGTAGTTTAAAAATTGGGCCAGCCCTAATGGCCTAATGGTTGAATTCAGCACACTCCTCTTTGGCAGCCTGGGTTCAGTTCCCAGGCACAGACCTACACCACTTGTCTGTCAGTGGCCATGCTGTGGTGGCAGCTCACATATAAAAAGAGGAAGATTGGTAGTGGATGTTAATTCAGGGTGAATCTCCCTCAGCAAAAGAAAAATCATTTAAAATATTTATCTATTTAAGTGTTCATCCTTAGCTATGATTTATTAAGGTTGAATTTGGAAAAGAATACCAGAGATGGTTTTGATAGAACCAATTCTCAATCAGCGTTGAGTCTTACTGTGAAGGAAGAAAGGCAGGAAGAAAGAGGAAAGGAAGATCAGATGAATACATTCTCAAATATAAATGAGAAACTACAATTATTTTTTCATTATATCCTGGAGCTTTATACTGAGCTAGAACAAATATTTTAGTGAAGAAAATTAATTCTACTAAAAATCACACATATTTGTAAAACACTGAATTTTAGTCACATTGTCTAGAAGTATTAAGTGATTTTTAAAAGAGGTAGAACAATGATGTCAGCAACATTGCAGACTGAGCTGTTCCCTTTGTCTCTCCCCCTCTGGATTACAACTAAATGGACATTCATTGACCAATGGGGGATGCCCACACAACACAACAGGATGCCTGAGAGACCCATGCAACTATACATCTGAAGGTGGATGAGCCAGAACCCCAGAAAGCAGTGGAGATAGGTGAGTGCAGCCTTCCCACTCCCTGGCAGCAGTGAGCCAAGTTGCAAAGTCTTACACAGTAGACAGTGCAACTGTAAGGGAGGGATAGGCAACCACTGAGCATGCAAATGCTATCCTGGCCTTTAGAAGCACTTGCCATGCCACAGCAGCCCTGCCACTGGGTACACTCCTCACCAAGTAGCCACAGCAGATCTAGCTAGGGAGCCCCACCCACCAAGCACAGCAGCTGGCATGAGTTTAAGAAGAGGCAGAGGCAGCACAGCATGAGTGTGAACACCTTCAGAGGGGTAGCCCCACCTGTAGGAGCACCCACTGTGCCCCAGTGGACCAACCAGTGGGAACACTCCCCACAAAGGAGCTGCGACTTGGCCCCCATGAAGGTTCCCTGCCCACCAAACACAGTAGCTCACTCAAATCACCAGTGAGCACAGTGCTGGACTGTGCCTGCACAACCCACCCACTGAGCTCAAGACGCATAGAGGCATCACACCAATGAGAGAGACCCACCAAGTGGTTATGGCCAGCACATGCAAACACAGATCAACCACACCCACACAACTTCCAGCAGAGAGGCAGAATCAGAAATACAGCTCCCACTTCCCATCAGTGGTGGCAGGTGGAATCTGTGACCTGATAATATGACAAAAGCACCAGCAAAGTTTCAGTTCATCAAACACCATGAAAAACAACAGAAACACTTCACAGCAGAAGGAAAATGACAAATCTCCAGAAACCAATCCTGAAGTCACAGAAATTTACAATCTAAATGACAGAGAATTCAAAATAGTTGCCATAAAAACTCAATGAGTTACAAGAAAACTCAGAAAGACAGTTCAGTGAGTGCAGGAATAAAATTAATGAGCAGAAGGAATACTTCACCAAAGAGATTGAAACTCTAAAAAATACCCCACAAAAATTGTGGATAGGAAGAACATAATTAACAAGAGAAAAGATAATCCAGATTCCTTAAAAAATGGAGCTGACATTAGAGAAGACAGAATTACTGATTTAGAGAATAGAAATAAAGAAATGTTTCAGGTGGAGGAGGAGAGATAACTAAGACCTAAAAAAAATGAAATGAAGAAATTCTTTGAGAAACATCTGACTCAATTAGTAAAAGCAACATAAGTATATGTATTAGTATAAGCAACATAAGTATTCCAGAGGAGGAAGTGAGAGAGAAAGGAACAGAGAGTTTGTTCAAAAAATAATAGCTGAGAACTTCCCAAACCTGGGGAAACAACGACTTACAACTACATGAAGCCAAGAGAAAAGCTAATTACATCAATGCAAAAAGCCCTCCTCTGAGGCATATAATATGAAAACTGTCAAAAGTCAATAACAAAGAAAAAATATTTGGGGCAAAAAGGTAGAAGAAAATAATCTGCAAAGGAACTGGTACCAGGCTTTCAGCAGATTGCCCTACAGAAACCTCAGGGGCTTTGAGAAAATGGAACAATGTATTCAAAATACTGAAAGACAAAAACTTTCAGTCAAGAATATTCTATGCATCAAAACCATTCTTCAGATATGATGGGGGAATTAAAGCTTTCCCAGACAAACAAAAGCTGAAGGAATTCACCAGCACTAGACCTCCCTTATAAGAATTCATGAAAGAAGACTTCATACCTGAAACAAAAAGGCAAAGATCTAAAAAGCTTTGAGTAAGAAGATAAATAGACTGACAAAATCAGAAAATTACACCTCTCTAACAGAACAGATTAGCAAACAATTATAACATTAAAGATAAAGGGAAGTAAAGCATCAAAAATAACTATAAATACTCCAACTTAGTCACAAACTCACAACAAAAAACAGAATAATTTGTGACTACAATAATTCAGAAGGGGAAGAGGGAAGGGATGGAACCTGCTTAGGCTGATAGAGATAAGAGGCTATCAAATAATGAACTATCTCATCTATGAGATTTTTTATACAAACCTCAAGGTAACAATGAAACAAAAAATCAGAGCAGAGTCACAATTTGTAAATAAAGAGAAAACTGAGAAAATCATCACAGAAAAAAAACCCAAACTGAAATGGCAGTCAGAAACACAAAAGAAGAGAAACAACAGAAATATAGAACAACCAGAAAATAAAAAATAAAATGGCAGTATTAAGCCCTCATACATCAATAATCACTCTAAATGTAAATGAACTGAATCTCGAATCAAAAGACACAAAGTAGCCGAATGGATTAAAAAACAAGACCCAACAACATGCTGCTTCCAGGAAACACATCTCAGGACATAACACTCACGAGTATATATGCACGTAACACAGGAGCACCAAAGTATATAAAGCAACTGTTAACAGACCAAAGGGAGAAATTAACAGCAACACAATAATAGTAGGGGACCTCAACATCCCACTTACATCAATGGAGAGATCATCCAGACAGAAAATCAACAAGGAAATAGTGGAATTAAATGAAACACTAGACCAGATGGACTTTCTAGCTATATAGAGAACACTCCTTCCAAAAACAGCAGAATACACATTCTTCTCAAGGGCACATGGAACATTCTCAAAGAAAGGCCATATGTTGGGAAACAAGGTAAGCCTCAATAAATTTAAGAAGATTTAAATCATATCAAGCATTGTTTCCAACCACAATGCTATGAAACTAGACATCAACTGCAAGAAAAAGGTTGAAAAGCAACAAATTTGTGGAGACTAAACAACCTGTTGCTGAAAAGCCATTGGATCAATGAAGAAATGAAAGGAGAGATCAAAAAAATTCCTTCAGACAAATAAAAATGAAAATACAACATATCAACTCTTATGGGATGCAGAAAAAGTGGTCCTAAGAAGGAAATTTCTGGCAATACAGGCCTACTTCAACAAACAAGAGAAGTCTTAAATAAGTAACCTAACAGAACTAGAAAAAGAACAAACCCCAAGGTCATCCGAAGGAGAGAAATAATAACATTAGAACAGAAATGAATGAAATAGAGACTAAAAAAACAGTAGAAAGGATCAGACCGAGAGTAGACTCTATAAAACACCATGGAAGAGGGTAGATTCTCTTTAATAAATCTTGGACTCTCAAGAGGGATTCTTTAATAAACTCCTGATTAAACAAGCTGTAGGCTGGTATGTCCAGTAATTTTAGGTTGCTGAGAATAATACTTATGGTGGCAAATCACAGGGCAGTAAGGAGATCCAAGGAGCAGTGGCTTGTTGATCCAGCAGCATGGTTTCACAAACACAGTACTAGTGAGCAATGACTTGTACTTTGAAGCATTATCATTTTTAAATATCATAGTTGATATTTCAGCTGACACATATTGAATAAGTCCAGGGAGTTTAAAAATACTTTAGTGTCAGGAAATTTAGAGTTCTTCCATACTAGGCATATTTGCTATTAATCGAATAAGGAGACAAAAATATGTTATATATCTATATCTCCATCCCTGTTCCACTACATCTTCAGTAATTTTTCTTAAAGGTCACATCTAAGTATACAAATTATGAGGACCAAGAGTAGATTAGTTCAATAACTTGTATCTATTCACACAGCACATTCTCTTTTGGGGAAAATTGTCAAAATATTTTTATAGCCTGTTATGACAAAATTCTTAAGTTCTCTCTACCCTTCACCAATTTACTGCTTTTATTTCCACTTTGTTATATAAATAAAGCAGAATGGTCTAGTCCAACTAAGTAAGAAGGGATACCTTCCCTATGTAGGTGGCCCGCTGATTCTTCTCAGTTTGTGTGTGAGCTTGGTGGAAACTAGCTCATACCTGTAATATGGGCTCCTCAACTACCAGACTCACCATATGCCACACCTGCTCCCTGTCTAAATCCTTCCCAGCATAAGCAACATGTCTACCAATCCCTCACACTCACTGGGCTTACCTACTCCTCTCCAATCTCATCTCTGGCTTTTCCTAGGCCTTCCCCTTCACTCTGCTTCCACGTCATCCTACTGTGCTTTGAATAAGGAATGTTTATTCCTTTGTAGGAAGTTTTCCTTTGGATACTCTTCAACTTATGGGAAAACTGACCCAGGAATCCCCGGGCAATACCATGCTTTCCACAATTCTCTCTGATACAGTCTGACTCCTGCTCTCAATAAAGGACTGGAGGCAAAGTGGGTAGAGAAGAGACCATAGGGGTTAGAAAGCTAGCCTTCTTTCCAACCTCCAGCCCCAATATTAGACATCTATCTATCATCCTTTCTCTGGTTCGCACTCATCATTCAGCACTGAGTAGTCATCACACTGACCACAGTATTCTAATCTGTCATTCCCTTACAGAACTATGCCTGTTCTTTGTCCTCATCAAAATATAAAATCACTGAACTCCCTTCAACACATTCATACCACCGGTTCATTTCCTGCCTCAGTGGACTCTTCTTTAAGCACAAAATTAGGTATTTCAATGTTGTCTTCTTGAATAGCTTTGTGTCCTTTTCTTCTTCACCTTCTGAAGAAATTCTCAAGATTTGCTTTGTCCACTCCTGATGCTTTGTGCTGAACCAGAGGAACACACAAAGCCGTATATGGATCTTCTCCCCAGGAAAAACTGGACAGCTGTACATACACAACCTCATAACTCTACAAGTACATCCAAGAGTTCTAGACTCCAGGTTAAAAATTCCTGATTCAAGGAACAGACTAGTCACTCTTTAAAGGTTAAAGATGAGAAAGCATATAAAGTTTCCCTTGTGCATCATGCAGGATGTCTGACCAATGACGCAGGAATTTACCAAAAACTAATTTGAAACTTTTAGAATTTCTCATTCTTTACTATCATTTCATTTGATCAATGTACTTGCTTCTGAAGCAGTACTTTCTTTTACATGTTGTGTAATTTTTTCTTTACCTTAGTAGAATTACTTATGACTATGATTTTAAGACTCTACTTTTTTAAAAAGCCATCCTATATGAAATATTCAATAAGCAAAATGAGGAGGCTCATTATTCTCAAGCTTATAAGGTCTCGGAATTATGACGTTATTAGTTACAGGACAATCTTTAGCTCGTCTATGTGAAATATATAAGTTGAAGCCTAATTGCCCAAGAAGCATTTTCCTCATGTGTGGTGTGTATGGAAGTGGGGAGGGAGGAGAAGCTGGCAGGGAGACAGTTCTGGGCTCTAGCAAGTCTGGACAAACAATCTTGGCAGTTTTGGGGCACTGGCTAAAACTGAGAAAGGAACGAGAAATTTACCACAGGAAAGAAGCCTTGTTTAACAGCTGTTTATCTCTCATTGCAGAGAAGTAAGTAAACGGGAGCTAACCACCTCTCATGTCTTCCTTTGGTTCTTTACAAATCTCTAAGAGAACTGTTTTAAAGTCTTGGTCTACTATATCTGCCATTATGTCTTTTTGGGTTTTTTCATTTGTGGGACAGTTTCTACAGATTTATTTTTCTTTTGAATGAGCCATACTTTCCTGTTTCTTTGTATGGCTTGTGATGTTTTTGTTTGAATCTAGTAATGTGGTACTTCTGGAAATCAGATTCTTCCCCATCCACAGTGTTTTTTCTTGTTTTTTTGTTTGTTATTGATTTTGTTTTGTTTCTTGTTGTAGGCTATCTCTGTGCCAAAGATCAGTCTTAGGTGTAAGTCTTAGGTCTTCTCAGGTCTTTTCTGAGCCATCCCTGGAGATGCACACTCACTTTCCAATTTTCCCTGTATGCGCTGTTGTTTATGAATGTCCTAGTCTTTAGTTGATGGCCCTCAAAAGGGGGAAAAGTGAAAATGGAAAGGGAGGAAAATGTGCACTAGCCCTGGAAATCCCCTGGAAATCACTTCAGCCAGAGGGGGTGGGGCTTGCAACAATGGCATAGATGCAAGAACAATGGCTACCCACATCTTTGTCTGCATTTCTGTGATCAGAAGCAGTAATCAATAATCAGAGCAGAAATCCCCAATATTTGGAGGACAGGGTCCTTTTTGCCCCCTCTGACTCCCCCAAGCTGTGTGGAAGCTGCTCTGGAAGATGTGCACGGCTGTCTACCATATGACTAGGGGCGAGGCTGGGTAGCTGCTACTATGCTAAGAGCTGAAATTGACCAAAATTAATCACCAAATCTTCCCCTGGAAGTTACAAGCCTTCAAGAGACTTCAGAGTTCCAAAACAGTTGTATGAGACAGCTTCTGCCAGGTCAGTTGTTGTCTGGGTAGAGAGATGGATTCTTGGAGCTACCTACATCCCCATCTTCCTCACACTTGCACTGATCTTCTAATGTGGGAATAAAGGCTTAAAGTTGACAAAAAGCAATAATAATAGAAATTAAAGAATGAAAGCAAGATATTACAAAGGAAGAACAGAAGTGTCTTGATCTTGGTTCACCTTCCCAGCCACCATGATTAAAGAGCACTAAATAATAATTTTCCATATAGATTAGGTCATCCTTGCTAATGTCAAAGGCAATATATGAAAATATTATGCATTGAAAACAAATCTTAAAAATGTTTCTGGATTAAGACTTTGACGATGAAGATTTGTAATGCAGAAGGGCTGGGAGGAGGAGGAAATGGATGAAAGTGGTCAGTTTCCGTGTCTGAATGCTGGCAGCCAAGGTTGTATCTGCCTCACCTTTCCAGAAAGTTCTGGAGTGGGCTGTCCCAAAATATTTTGATGGTTCTAGTTTCTGATTATTATAAAGTATTTAAAAATGGCTTGTGGGGCCGGCCCTGTGGCTAAGTGGTTAAGTTCGCACGCTCCACTTTGGCAGCCCAGGGTTTCACCAGTTCAGATCCTGGGCACGGACATGGCACCGCTCATCAGGCCACACTGAAGTGGTATCCCACATGTCACAACTAGAAGGACCCACAACTAAAATATACAACTATGTACTGGGGGGATTTGGCGGGAAAAAGCAGGAAACAAAAGAAGATTGGCAACGGTTGTTAGCTCAGGTGCCAATCTTAAAAAAAAAATAGTGGGTTGGGCCTGTGTTGGCCTTTCAGGGTTGTTTGGGATAAGAGGCTGGTCTGCTGCAGGGCACACTGCTGCTTTCACTGAGCTCCTACTCAGGGTTGCTGGGTGCAGCTGAGGCCTAGGCCCTAGGCCTTTCACATAGAGGACAGGTGGGATCTGTCCCCGGAGGTGCCATAACACTGGCTACTTGCAGCACATCCTGGGTTCAGGACACTGTTCTGATGGGTTCTAGAGAGTTCTGGAGGCCACTCACTCATCCTGCATGTTCTGGGAGCCCAGGAATGGTGCTGACGTCAACCCTGTGCTACAGGACATCACAGTAGAACCAGCTCCATCTGCTTCTTCTGGTAATAAAGACTCCTGTTGGAGTCCAAGCCAGATTCCACAGTGTTCTGAGCACTTTCTGGGGAGGTTCCTGGGCAAAGAGTGTATAATGCCCGTGGGAGAGCACACTGGATGTGGTAGTTTATTCTGTGTGCCAGCATGGCTAGGCCACAGTACTCAGCTATTTGATGAAACATTATTCTAGATGTTTCTAGAAAGGTATTTTTGGATGAGATTAACATATAAATAAGTAGATTTTGAGTAAAGCAGATTGCCCTCCATTATGTGGGTGGGTCTCATCCAGCCAGTCGCAGGACCAAATATACCAAAAGACTGGCCTCCCTGGAAGAAGAGAGAAATCTGCCAGTGACTGCCTTCAGACTCGAACTGCAACTCTTCCCAACCTGCCAGCCTACCGGGCAGATTTGGACTTGTCAGCCTCCACAATCACATGAGCCTACTCCTTAAAATAAATCTCTCTGTGTATATACATATGTGTGTAGAGGTATATATATATCTGTGTATGTATGCATGTAGATGTATACGTGTATGCACACATTGTACACCCTATTGGTTCTCTTTCTCTAGAGAACTCTGACTGATCCACTGAGTGTACAGAAAGAATGGGTCACCTGGCTCTTTACAGTTTACATGTCATTACAACAGTGGCTCCCCTCCACTGAAGGCCTCCCAAATGCTTTGACTGTTTCATTTTCCCAAGAGAACCTGACACACGGGTTAAGTAAAGATACCCTGAGATACAATTCCTGTATTCCTACGTAGTCCTAATGAGGACTGTGGTATCTTGTGTAAAGAAACTTGATTAAGTGCCAAGTTCAAAGACTTGATCTCAATTGTCCCTGTATTAGTTTCCTGGGCAGCTATAACAAATTACCAAACACTTACTGTCATGAAACAAATAAATTTATTCTCTTAGAGTTCTGGAGGTCAGAAGTCTGGAATGAGTCTTACAGGGCTAAAATCAAGGTGTTGCCAGGGCTGGCTCCTCTGGAGTTTCCAGGGGAAAATTCATTTCCTTGCCTTTTCTAGCTTCTAGAGTTGGTCCATATTCCTTGCCTTGTGACCCCTTCCCCAACTTCAAAGTGCATCTCTCCAAACTCTGCTTCCATCTAACCATCTCTTTCTCTCTCCTTTGACCTTCTCGACTCATTCTTTTAAGGACACTTGTGATTACTTTAAGGACCCACCCAGTTGATCCAGGATAATCTCCCCCATCTCAAGATCCTTAATTTAGTCACATTTGCAAAGTCCCTTTGCCAGATACGGTGACACTCACAGCTTCTGGTGTTTAGGACATGGATATCTTTGTGGGTCATTATACCATCCCTGATTAAAAACCCAATAATAGTGACCTTATAGTACGGCAGCTGTTCCTTAAGAACCTGAGACTGAAGACCCTTGCTCCCTGGGGGCAACCGATGTGCATAAAGATCAAAGCCTCTTCAAATCTGCTTCATTGACTACATTTTCTGCCTGTGAAGCCAAGTCAGCTCCCACTGGCCAGACGGTTTCCTGGTCACCTTGTCACTTCCACACTTCTACATACACTAGCCAGAGTCAACACAGAAAGTGTCCTCCTTGTGTATAACCTTAGTTGGTGAAAAGTCATGTGTTCTTTTATCACCATTTGCCGGTGAAGTTTTTAAACCACTTCTGCACTTTTGAACAGTTTTTCATTTCTGACATAGGCATCTTGTGTTGATTTATAATGTGTCCAGTCTGTTTGTTCTTAGAAACATTTTGCAGTCTCAGCCCATGAAAAACTGACAGTTATCTTTACGAAATCTGTGATGAGCCTCTACACACTTTTCTTTTTGCTGAAATTAGATAACATACTCGAGTGAAATGAAACCTTTGTAAAACTCTCCTGGAAGTTGATTAACAAACAGAAATTAACACTTTATTTTAGGATAGCGAGAATGGGGAGGAATTTTAATTCCACTTCCTACAGGACATCTCCACTCTACTTCTGCCTTGAACCTCACGCCATCAGACTTTCTGCCAGTGCCCCTTTTTGTTGGTGGCATCTACAGACCCCTGTTACTAATCCCCCTTCCTTGAGGATGTCAGTGCACCTGGCACCGTCTCTCCAACAATCCTTCATTGTTGAGTTCATATCCGCATAGCTCATCCTTCCCCACCCTGGTCTCTTGTTCCTCCTCCAATAATCTGGTCCTTCACACCATCTCAGCAGCTCATTCCTATGGCCACATTCTAGTCTAGACCTTGCGATCCACCTCCTACAGTCTCAATTTCAAGTAATTCTCTGACCACTGCCTCCTATTTTTCTAGCTCACTACCTCTAGTCCCTCAAGTCCAATAACACTTTAATTGGCCAGCATCTGAGTCCACTGTCCTCTCACCTCCTTCTCGTCCTCTCTTCTCTCCTCATTCAGGTTCAATTCCATGGTCAATCATAATAATCACTTTCTTGGACTCTTTTTTTCCTTATTATTTATTTATTTATTTATTTATTTTTTGAGGAAGGTCAGCCCTGAGCTAACATCTGCCGTCAATCCCCCTCTTTTTGCTGAGGAAGACTAGCCCTGAGCTAACATCCATGCCCATCTTCCTCTAGTTTATGTGTTGGATGCCTACCACAGCATGGCTGGACAAGCGGTGCATAGATCCACACCTGGGATCCGAACCGGTGAACGCTGGGTCATCGAAGCGGAGTGTGTGAATTTAACTGTTGCGCCACTGGGCTCTTGCATTCTTAACATCATTGATCTGATTTCTCTTCATCGCACTCACTTGGCAAAATCTTAATGCTGATCAAAACAACCTTCACTTACACTGTGTCTGCACCCATGAAGCTGAACTGAGCTGACTGCTCTTATCTTAGATTCGTGACCATGAACTTCACATGGGTCCTCAATGCTGCCTGGCAGTTATGCCACCTTTCCCAAGTTCATTTGTTCTCTCTTTTTCTTCTCTTCAGAGACCCCTTCCACCTCTGTCCTCATCCTGATTCTCAGTTTCCTGTTTCACTGAGAGATCTGTGGGGTTGCAATCAGAAGCATCCACATCTCTCCACCTACCAGCTTCTGCACCCCTGTCCTTGGCTTTCCGTCCTGTTACAGTGAGTTAACTAATTCTTCTCTAGAGCTAGCTCCCTCCCCTTGTGCTACAGAGCCCACCCCTTTGTTCCTCCTTGAGGATTCACTGCAGAAATTCCCTCCTCTTTTTCTTGCATCATCAAATTTTGTCTTTCTTTTAATAATTTTTGTTAGTATGTACACCTGCCATTATCTCTGTTATCTTTTAAGAGTCTAATTCTGTGGATGTGTGATAAGGTGGAGTTTAAGTGGTAGGGTCTGCCTATATAAAGTGCTGTAATAAATATGCTGTGGATCCAGGACCTGGGCTTAGCTCTAGGGGAGCCCAGATGTCTCTTGAACTACTCAAGAGCAGTCACATCCCCTCTTCTGTCCTTCTATTCTTTAAATCCTGTCCAATTCTGCCATTGGATTTTATAGAGAAGCCACTGAAGCAAAGCAAAGACATTATTTCATTGGCCATTGCTTACACAGTTGCCTTATTTGAGAAAGCCTAGTTGGCTACTTGGGATGGGTTATTCTTTCTTTAAAAAAATTATTTTATTGAGGTCATATTGGCTTATAACATTGTACAAATTTCAAGCGTACATTATTATGTATGACTCTCTATAGATTGCATTGTGCTCACCACCAATAGTCTAGTTTTTATCCATCGCCATACACACGTGCCCATTTACCACTTTCACCTTCCTCCCACCCTCTTTCCCTCTGGTAACCACTAGTCTGTTTATCTTCCACATAAGGGTGAAATCATACATTGTTCTCTGTCTGGCCTATTTTGCTTAACATAATACCCTCAAGATCCATCCATATTGTTGCAAATGGATTTTGTCTTTTTTATGGCTGAG
This sequence comes from Equus asinus, assembly GCF_041296235.1. Taxonomy (NCBI): domain Eukaryota; kingdom Metazoa; phylum Chordata; class Mammalia; order Perissodactyla; family Equidae; genus Equus; species Equus asinus. The sequence goes on along the minus strand of NC_091790.1, from coordinate 188,913,119 downwards.
TAGTATTCCATTGTACATATAAATACCACATCTTCCTTATCCTTTCATCAGTTGATGGGCACTTGAGTTACTTTCACATCTTGGCTATTATGAATAATGCTGCAATGAACATAGGTGTGCATAAATCTCTTTGTATTGTTGACTTCGTGTTCTTTGGATAAATATCCAATAGTAGTATAGCTGGATCATATGGTATTTCTATTTTTAGTTTTTTGAGAATTCTCCATACTGTTTTCCATGATGGCTGCACTGGTTGCATTCCCACAAGCAATGTCTGAGGATTCCCTTTTCTGCACGTCCTCTCCAACATTTGTTATTTTTTGCCTTGCTAATTAAAGCCATTCTGACAGGTGTAAGGTGATAACTCATTGTAGTTGTGATTTGCATTTCCCTAATAATTAGTGATGCTGAACATCTTTTCATGTGCCTGTTGGCCATCAGTATATCTTCTTGAAAAAATGTCTTTTCATATCCCATGCCCATTTTCTGATCAGGTTGGTTTTTGTTGTTGAGTTATATGAGTTCTTTATATATTTTGGAAATTAACCCCTTGTTGGGTATATGATTTGCAAATATTTTCTGCCAGCTGGTGGGTTGTCTTTTCATTATGTTCATGGTTTCCTTTGCCTTGCAGAAGCTTTCTAATCTGACATAACCCCACTTGTTTATTTTTTCTTTTGTTTCGTTTGCCTGAGTAGATAATGGTATTCAAAAAGATACTGTTCAACTGATGTCATGGTGTACAGCCTATAGTTTCTTCTAGTAGTTTTATGGTTTCAGGTCTTATATTCAAGTCTTTAATCCATTTTGAGTTAATTTTTGTGTATGGTGTAAAATAATGGTCTACTTTCGCTCTTTTGCATGTAGCTTCCCAGCTTTCCCAAAACCATTTGTTGAGGAGACTTTCCTTTCTTAATTGTATGTTCTTGGCTCTTTTGCCAAAGATTAGTTGTCCATACATGTGTGGTTTTATTTTTGGGCTTTCAATTCTGTTTCATTGATCTCTGTTTGTTTTCCTGCCAGCATTATGCTATTTTGATTGCTATAGCTTTGTAATATATTTTGAAGTCAGGGGTTGTGATACTTCCAGCCTTGCTCTTTTTTTCTCAAGTTTGCTTTAACTATTTGGGGTCTTTTGTTGTTCTACATAAATTTTAGGATTCTTTGTTCTATTTCTGTGAAGATTGTCATTTGTATTCTGATTGGGATTGCATTCAATCTGCAGATTACTCTAGTAATATGGACATTTTAACTATGTTTATTCTTCCAATCCATGACCATGGAATATCTTTCCATTCCTCTATGTCCTCTTCAATTTCTTTCAATAATGTCTTATAGTTTTCAGTGTATAGGTCTTTCACCTCCCTGGTAAAATTTATTCCTAGATATTTTATTCTTTTTGCTTCAATTGTAAATGACATTGTACTGGATTATATTCCTGACTTCTCTTTCAGCTACTTTGTTATTAGTGTATAAAAATTCAACTGATTTTTGTAAGCTGATTTTGTATCCTGAAATTTTGCTGTAGTTGTTGATTATTTCTAATAGTTTTCTGGTGGATTTCTATATATAGAATCATGTCATCTGCAAACAACAAGAGTTTTCCTTCTTCCTTTCCAATTTGGATTCCTTTTATTTCTTTTTCTTGCCTAATTGCTCTGGCCAAAACCTCCCATGCTATGTTGAATAAGAGTTGCAAGAGAGGGCAACCTTGTCTTGTTCCTGCTCTCACAGGGATGGCTTTCAGTTTTTCACCATTAAGTATGGTGTCTGCTGTGGGATTGTTATATATGGCCTTTATTATGTTGAGATACTTTCCTTCTTTACCCATTTTATTGCGAGTTTTTATCATAAATGGATGTTGGATCTTGTCAAATGCTTTTGCTGGATCTATTGAGATGATCATGTGATTTTATTCCCCATTTTGTTAATGTGGCACATCACATTGATTAATTAGCAGATTTTGAACCATCCCTGCATCACTGGTATAAATCCCTCTTGATCATAGTGTATGATCCTTTTAATGTATTGCTGTATTTGATTTGCTAATGTTTTGTTGAGGATTTCTGCATCTATGTTCATCAGCGATATTGGCTTGTAATTTTCCTTTTTTGCATTGTCCTTGTCTGGTTTTAGTCTTAGGGTAATGTCGACTATGTAAAATGTGTTAGGAAGCATCTCATCTTCCTCAATTTTTCAGAATAGGTTGAAAGGATAGGTATTAAGCCTTCTTCGAATGCTTGGTAGAAGTCTCCAAGGAAGCCATCTGGTCCTGGACTTTTGTTTTTTGAGCTGTTTTTGATTATTGTTTCGTCTCCTTAGTTGTGATTGGTCTATTCACTTTCTTTATTTATTCTTGATTCAGTTTTGGGAGGTTGTATAATTCTAAGAACTTATCCATTTCTTCTACGTTATCTAATTTGTTGGCATGTAGCTTTTCACAGTATTTTCTTATAATCCTTTGTATTTCTGTAGTATCCATTGTAATTTCTCCTTTTTTATTTCTAATTTTATTTATTGGAGCCTGGTCACTTTTTTTAAGTTAGTCTGGCTAAAGGCTTGTCAGTTTTGTTTATTTTCTCAAAGAACTAGCTCTTAGTTTCGCTGATCCTTTCTATTGTTTTTAGTCTCTATTTCATTGATTTCTACTCTAATTTTTATTATTTCCCTCCATCTGCTGACTTTGGGCTTTGTTTGTTCTTCTTTTTCTAATTCTGTTAAGTGAAGTTTAAGACTCCTATTTGAGATATTCCTCGGTTTATGGGTAGGCCTGTATTGCTATAAATTTCCCTCTTAGGACAACTTTTGCTGTATCCCATGAGAGTTGGTATGCTGTATTTTCATTTTCATTTGTCTCTAGGTATTTTTTTATTTCTCCTTTGATTTCTTCATTGATCCAATGGTTGTTCCGTAGCATGTTGTTTAGTCTCCACATGTTGGTGACTTTCGTAGCTTTTTTCTTGCGGTTGATTTCTCATTTCATAGCATTGTGGTCAGAAAAGACGCTTGGTATGATTTCAATCTTCTTAAATTTATTGAGACCTGCCTTGTTTCCCAAAATATGGCCTATCTTTGAGAATGTTCCATGTGCACTTGAGAAGAATGTCTTCTGCTGTTTTTGGATGGAATGTTCAATATATATCAAGTCCATCTGGTCTGGTGTTTCATTTAAGACCACTATTTTCTTGTTGACTTTCTGTCTGGATGAACTATCTATTGATGAAATTGGGGGGTTGAGGTCCCCTACTATTATTGTGTTACTGTCAATTTCTCCCTTTAGATCTGTTAATAGTTGCTTTATATACTTTGGTAATCCTCTGTTATTTGCATACACATTCATAAGTGTTATGACCTCTTAGTGGAATGTCCCTTTTATCATTCTATACTGCCCCTCTTTGTCTTTCATTACCTTTTTTATCTTGAAGTCTGCTTTATCCGATATAAGTATGGCAAGACCCTCTTTCTTTTGTTTGCCATTTGCTTGGAGTATTATCTTTCATCCCTTCACTCTGAGCCTATGTTTGTCTTTAGAGCTGAGATGTGTTTTCTGGAGGCAGCATATTGTTGGGCCTTGTTTTTTAACCCATCCAGCTACTCTGCATCTTTTGACTGGAGAATTCAATCCATTTATATTTAGAGTGATTATTACAATATGAGAGCTTAATATTGCCATTTTGTCTCATTTTCCAGTTGTTCTATATTTCCATTGTTTCTTTTCTTTTGAATTTCTGACTGCAGTTGCAGTTTAATGGCTTTCTGTGATGGTTTTCTCCATTTTCTCTTTATTTATGATTTGTGGCTCTGCTCTGATTTTTTGTTTAGTGCTTACCATGAGGTTTGTATAAAGATCTCATAGACGAAACAGTCCATTTTCTGATAGCCTTTTATTTCCACTAGCCTAAGCAGGTTCCATCACTTTCCTCTTCCCATTTTGTGTTATTGTTGTCCCACATTATTCCTTTTAGTTTTATAAGTTTCTGACTAAATTGAGTGTTTATAGTTATTTTTGATGCTTTCTTTCTCTTTATCTTTCATGTTATAATTCTTTGCTAACGTATTCTGATAGAGAGCTGCAATTTTCTGATTTTGTCTGTTTATTTATCTCCTTGCTGCAAGCTTTCTAAATCTTTGCCTTTTTGTTTGAGTTGGAAGTGGTCCCTTCATTGTTTCTTGTAAGACAAGTCTGGTGAGGATGAACTCCCTCAGGTTTTATCTGGGAAAGCTTTCATTTCTCCATCATATCTGAAGGAAAATTTTGTCTCAATTTTTTTCCTTGAGGAAAATTATTCCTGAGCTAACATCTGTGCCAATCTTCCTCCATCTTGTATGTGGTATGCCAACACAGCATGGTTTGATGGGTGCTGTATAGGTCCATACCCAAGATCTGAACCTGCAAACCCTGGAGAGCTGAAGCAGAGCATGCAAACTTAACCAGTGAACCACCAAGCCAGCCCCCCTGAAGGATGATTTTGCTGGATAGAGTATTTTTGGCTGAAAATTTTTGTCTTTCAGTATTTTGAATATATCATTCCATTCTCTCCTAGCCTGTAGGGTTTCTGCTGAGAAATCTGCTGAAAGTCAGATAGGGGTTGCTTTGTAGGTTATTTTCTTCTTCCTTGCTGCCTTAAATTATTATTATTTTTTTTTTTGGTCATTGACTTTTGACAGTTTTAATATTATATGTCTTGGAGAAAGTCTTTTTACATTGATGTAATTAAGAGTTCTACTGACTTCATGCACTTGTAAGTCCTTCCCCAGGTTTGGGAAGTTCTCAGCTATTATTTCTTTGAGCAAGCTCTCTGCTCCTTTCTCCCTTTCCTCTCCCTCTGGGATATCTATAAGCCTTATGTTACTTTTCCTGAGTTGGATATTTCTCGAAATATTTAAATATCTTTGTTTTCTGTCTTCCTCCACCTGAAACATGTCTATATTTCTATCTTCTAAGTCTCGAATCCTGTCCTCCATAGGTCTGCTGTATTTTTTATGGTTTGTACATATTTTTAAATCTCATTGTGTTCTTCATATCCAGAATTTCTGTATAGTTTTTTTTAAGTGCTTCAATCTCTTTGGTGAAGTATCCCTTCTCTTCATTAATTTTATTCCTGAGCTCATAGAACTGTTTTTCTGTGTTTTCTTATAACTCATTGAGTTTCTTTCTGACAACTATTTTGAATTCTCTATCACTCAGACTGTAATCTTCTGTAACTTCAGGTTTGGTTTCTGGAGACTTATCATTTTCCTTCTGTTCTGCCGTGTTACTGTAGTTTCTTCATGGCGTTTGATGAATTGATCCTTTGCCAGTGCATTTGTGGTACTATCAGGTCACAGATGCCACCTGCCACCACTGGAGGGGGCAGGAGCAATGTTTTCTGATCCTGCCCCATCCACTGGTAGTCCTGCAGGTTGAGCCACTCTGCATTCACACAGACTGGCTGCAGCAGCTTGGAGGTTTGCACACACATGGGCAGGGCCTCTGTGCTCGGTGGGTGGGCCCAACCAACCTGCTGTGCTTGGCAAGCAGGGTGCCTTTGCAGGGGCTGAGTCACCACTCAGTGGGGAGTGTTTGCATGGACAGGGTCACCTTGGTAGGTGGGCATTCCCGCCAGCTGGATTACCACTCTAAAAGCATTCATATGAGGGCCAGGCTGCCCTAGCCTCCACTCAAAGTCATGCCAGCCACTGTGTGAGGATCTGTGACCTGAATCACTGCTGCCAGGGAGGAGGAAGGATCCACTCACCTAGTTCCACTGCTCCCTGGGGATCCAGTCCACCCACCTTCAGGTGGATAGCTGAATGGATCTCTGAGGCATCTTGTTTTGTTGTGTAAGGAATATTCTGCTGGTTAATGGATGTCCATTTAGTTGTAACTTAGAGGGGAGAGACTAGGGAACAACTCACTCTGCCATGATGCTGACTTCACTCTGTGATGAGTTGGTCTTAAATTTCACTTTCTTGGATTCGGATGCATTGATTCTGGCTTAGGTTTCACTTTGCTTATGTAGGCTACCAAGACATCAGAGCACCCTCAACCTAATTGTCTCCTGTTTAATTATTTTAACAGGCTTCAAGACTGCAGCAGCAACAACTCCTGACTGAGTTTTCAGCCTGCTGATCTGCCCTACAAATTTCAGATTTGCAGTCTCCACAATTGTGTGAACCAATTCCTTAAAGTAAATCTCTACACCTGTACCCACCCCTATACCTGTACCTATCCTATTGATTCTGTTTCTCTGACAGATATAGTACTGGCTGACACAGGAAGATATCATCAGTCAAGATAGAGGAAGATACCTGACTGATATAGGAAGAGTCCTTGGTGGGGAAGAAGGGAGAATGAGGACCATGTGAAGGTGGTTTTATGCAACAAATTCATCCCAGGCTATGCCAATATCCAATGCACACTGCAGGAGATGGGGAGGGAAGGAGAGGGACTGTTGGGGCTGAGGAGTGAAGGTGGGGACAACACTCCTAGTACCTGGCTGTGGGGAGAAAGGACACAGCATTTTGCTGAGGTCCACTCTGACCAGGGGCCCACTGGCAGATACTGCTCCAGGAATGAAGTCACAGCCTTAGACTAAATAGGCTCAGGTTGGGGGTGGATGTAATGAGGGATGGGCTAGTCAGAGCCAGTACACATTGCTAAAGGCCTACTATGTACAGACACCTCTGTAACAACACATTTCTTCTTTCCTACATGGTGGCTTGTTCCTGGCTTGCTGAGTTGCTGGGGGTGGCTGGCCTGAACACTGGTGCCATGAGCACTCCTCTTTCCTTTCTTCCCAATACAAATTCAGACAACTCACAAGCACAAAGACCCTGCCTGCCCAGCTGCCTGGAAAGCCCCGGTCTGTGCCTTGATTTGGACCATGAAGTGCTGGCAAAGCCAGGAGCCCTGCATATCCTCAGGGGGAGTCCTTGGGGGTCGCTTGGCTCGTGCCTCATAGGATGGAGCAGTGAGGCAGTGAGAGCTGGGGCTGTGGTGTCAGACAGACTGGGTTTGGATCCTAAGACTTAACCTGCATGTCAGTTTCTCACGGGGAGAAGAAACAGTGAAAGCATTTGGGAGGCCTTCAGTGGAGCGGAGCCACCGTTGTCACAATGCATAAACCATGAGGAGTTAGGCAAACCCATTCTCTCTCTCTGCACGCTCAGGGGATTAGAGTTCTCCTGAGAAACATACATATGCACACACAACACACACATATACATGTCTACACACACACACACATACATATATATATATATATATATATATATACAGAGAAAGAGATTTAGTTTAAGGAGTGGGCTCATGTGATCGTAGAGGCTAACAAGTCCAAAATCTGCAGGGTAGGCTCGCAGTTTGGGAAGAGATGTGGTTTGAGTCTGAAGGCAGTCACTGGCAGATTTCCCTCTTCCTCCAGGGAGATCAGTGTTTTGGTATATTCAGTCCTGCAACTTATTGGATGAGGCCCACTCACGTAAGGGAGGGTAACCTGCTTTACTCAAAGTCTACTGATTTAAATGTTAATCTCATCCAAAAATATCTTCCTAGAAACATCTAGAATAATGTTTCACCAAATATCTGGGTACCGTGGCCTAGCCATGCTGGCACACAGAATTAACTATCACATCCAGTGTGCTCTCCCACGGACATTATACACTCTTTGCCCAGGAACCTCCCCAGAAAGTGCTCAGAACACTGTGGGATCTGGCTTGGACTCCAACAGGAGTCTTTATTACCAGAAGAAGCAGATGGAGCTGGTTCTACCCTGATGTCCTGTAGCACAGGGTTGACGTCAGCACCATTCCTGGGCTCCCAGAACATACAGGATGAGTGGGTGGACTCCAGAACTCTCCAGAGCCCATCAGAACAATGTCCTTAACCCAGGGTGTGCTACAAGTAGCCAATGTTATGGCACCTCCGGGGACAGATCCCACCTGTCCTCTTTCTGAAAGGCCGGTGGCCTGGGCCTCAGCTGTGCTCAGCACCCCTGAATAGGAGCTCAGTGAGAGCAGCAGTGTGCCCTGCAGCAGGCCAGACTCTTATATCAAACAACCGGGAAAGACTGACACGGGCCCAAGCTACTTTTAATTACTTTATAATAAGCAGAAACTAGAACCATCAAAATGCTTTGATACAGCCCACTCCAAACTTCCTGGAGGCTGAGGCAGGTGCAACCTTGGCTGCTGTCATTCAAACTTGGAAACTGCCCACCCTCGTTCATTCCTCCCCCTCCCAGTCCTCCTGCATTACAAATCTTCGTCGTCAAAGGTCTCCATGCACCTCAACATTATCATCTCATCGTCCATGGGAAGATCTGGTTCCTGCAAAACACAGGGTGGAAGAGGATTAAATTTTTATTCAAGGACTCCAGGCCCCAGGCAGAGGAGAAGGCCCCACCGTCTCAGGTGCGCCCTGCTCCCTTAGTCCCTACTCCATGTTTCTTCAGCTATATCTTCTTCTCTAGCTTCCAGCCAGGTAAGGGCCACAAGCAGGGAGGAAGGTCCCATTTCCTTTTGACTCAACTCCATACTCTAGAAGCTCCAGAAAGGCTTTTCCTGGATATAGCAGAGCTGGCTCCTTTCCTACCCTGGGGATTTCCAGGATCCCATAAGAGAGACAGGGGAAATCTTAAAGCTTTATCCAAATGTCCATTAATAGGTGACGGTGAATTACACCATGGTGCACCTACTGATGGAGCACCGTGCAGCTGTTGCTAAAAAAGGAATGAGATTGCTCTCTCTTTGTGGGATATACTATTAAAAAGGGCAAGGTGCAAAGCCGTGTGCAGAGCAGGCTACCATTTGTGTTTGAAAGAACATATGAATGTCTGTAGCCTCCCTCTCAATGGCCGTACAAGAAACTGGTAATGGTAGTTGCCTTTGGGGAAGGGAATGGGGGAGTAACCAAGGGATACTGTTGGAGGTTCTTTGCATATTGTTTGGTAACTTTCAAATTGTAAACCATGTATGTGGGTTAGCTGTTAGGAGATAACATTTTTTAAGAAGCAGCATTATGTTTTTTTAGCAAGTGTTTCTCATTCCCTTTCTGATGACCCAGCCAAGCTCTCTGACTCCCTATCTCCTCTTTCCCTAAAAGAATATTCCAGGGTTTTTGCTTTTCCTGTCTCTCCCAAGCCAAGTAGAAAATGACCCCTGTAATTTGTTAGCCCTCCTGGTCAAGGGTTGATCCTCTTGTGCCTTGGGAAGCATCCCTAATCCCAGTCAACCACCTCTTGAATGCAGGACCTGGTCCCAAGGGTGATGGCCAGATTAGGGGATGAGCCTGCAAACGAAGCCTTTCCAGATCTGGAGAACGGTCCTCACTTACTGTGCTCTACCGGTGGAGGTGGGGTGCAGGGGGAGCCAGAATCTCAAAGAGGGGGGATCAGGTGGTTTCTGGGACAATCACCCAGGCCCCTTGTCCAGGGTGAAGGCAACAGCAAAGGTTGAGAAAGGAGGGAGTCAGAGCATAGGGGGGGTGCCAGGAGGCCAAGCATCCTTCCAGGGAACCATGCACTCAAGTCTCTGTCACTCAAAGGGCTCAGATGTCGTTCAAAGTGCTCCACCTCCTTAAGCCCCTGACAATGGTGTCTGAGGCATGTTTAAGCTGCAGATTTGTGAAATCAATGGGCTGTGAGAAGTGTTCGCTGGCATTGGGTGTTGAAGTGTGTTGGATAGTGTTCCCCTAAATTCATGTCCACCTGGAACCTCATTTGGAAATAGAGTCTTTGCAGATGTAATTAGTTAAGCTGTCAAGATGAAATCATCCTGGATTTAGGGGGTCCTTCAATCCAAATGACTAGTGTCCTTATAAGAAGATGAAAGGGACAGAGACACACAGAGAAGACAGTGCAGTGACTGGAGTGACACATCTACAAGTTAGCGAATGCAGGGATTGCTGGGAGCCACCCAAAGCTAGGAAAAGGCAGGAAGCATTTTCCCCTAGAGCTTTCAGAGATGGCACGGCCCTGCCAACACCTTAATTTGGCCCTCTGGCCTCCAAAACTATAAGAGAATCAATTTTTGTTATTTTAAGCCACCAAGTTTGTGGTTATTTATTTATTAGAGCCCCAGGAGGGCAATACAGGTGCTCACTGGTTTCATCCACCACCTCCCATGGAGCTGACAGAGCCAGGCGAATGGGGAGGAGAAGGAAATCTCGCTCTTTCCAACAGTGGCTATCAAAGCCCGAGGCCTCCTGCAGCAGAACCTCTCGGACAGCTTATTCAAAATGTAGATTCCTGAGGCCCCATCTCGCAGCCCTGAAAGAGAATCTGGCTTCTGGGGCATCAGGATTCTGCATTTACATAAGCTCCCAAGTGGTGCAAGCTGGAGCACCTCTGCTCTATACGGATACGCCAATCCCGGCTTGTTCTTCCTCCTCTGCCCTGTGTGGAGACAGGAAGCAGGGACAGCTAAGAGGGTCCTGCCAATCCGTTCTCAAGTGGGAAAGTGGACCGACTTCACTGTGTCCCACAGAAAGAGGGACGCAGTGGTGAGGGAGGGGTGGCCAAGGATTGGAGGGAGGAGGACACAGCACAGGGAGGGGCCGTTGGCTCCAAAGGAGATTCGCCCTGGTGGTCTCTGCTGAGGACCATGAGGGATTAGCGGGAAGAGGGCCACATCTTCCTCGGCCTATTGAAAAGCTGTCCTAATGGTTCTTAGACCTTTTCATTTTTACCACTTACCTTTTTAAATAAACACTTGTAGTTTTGCTAAATTAGTGAGAAAATCCATGGCTACAAGTCTGAAAGGGCCTGTCCCCTTGCCGGCTCAGGTATAACCCCAACCCCCATGAAAGCATCCAGGAACGAACTTTCTAACCAAGACCCCCAGGACTTACGTCACCACAAGCTGCACAGTCGGCTTTTTGGAAGCAGAAATGAACATCCTTCAAAAGCTGACAGCAAATATTACCCCAGGGTCTCAGAAGAGGAAGAAATAATTTGGCCTCTTGGAAAGGCGTCAAGGAATCACACAACATTTAGGAACGCCTGCCAAGAGCCAGGCCCCTGGGGTCGGGTCTCTACTTCAAGGCGCTCCCAGTCTCAGGGTGCCCTGAAGAGCATCCCTGTGTCTCTTCCCTCAGTTTCCCCAGTCATCTTCCACGCCACAGGATGCATCAGGCTGAAGTCAGGCATCCACAGAGCAGGCCAGAGAGAAGGAAAGAATGTCCCCCAACGCCAGTGGCTCCTTGTGATGTGATCTGGGTGAGGTCCAGCTAGGGACCACCCTAAGGGAGGTGAGCGGAGGTCTCATTGCACTCTGCTCTGTCCTACCTGTTTGAACTGAGTGTTAACACAGCAAAGGCCTTTAAAAAAATCGATGATCTGCATATAGAGCTGAAACTTCTCCTCTGGATTTTCTGGGTTGCAGCTGGCAAACATCGAACTGACAACAGAAAGGAAGAAGAAACAGCAAATATTTAGAATCCTCATCTCTCCTCTGCTTGTGCCCCTAACATGTTTGGATTACAGTGTGAACCAAGCCCTTTTCAACACCCAGTTGAGTCATTGGACAGCCGGGAACCTTCTTGGAAGGTCTTCATTGCCTCAGTCTCAACGTCATGTCTGTAACCTGCTGGGAAAGCGAGACTTTAGGGAGATAGGCTCTTGTGTCCTAATTCAGTGCTCTGAGCTGTGGCCTCTGGAACAAGGGAGCAGGATTTCCTCTCTGCCTCAGAGTCAACCTGGTACAGCGCTATCTCCTGTGGCTGCTGAGGCAGCTCAGGGGGCACACTGCACGTCTGAGTCCAGTCCCTGGAGGTGCGTCCACTCAGCAGGTCTAACAGGAGCACCAGCTCTGACACAGAGAGAGGCCTGCTTTGCAGAGTCCTTTCCCTCTGCCTTCCTGGGATGAGGGGAGACGCCAACAACCAGGGCCACAGAGCAGAGGAGCTGGGAGTCGTGCCGGGACAACCAGCGTTTTGACCTCACTTCCCCCTGGAGGGAGGTCCCACAGTCAGCTGAGGAGCCCTCTGGCAGCAGCCCCTACCTTTTCTAGGGAGAGTAGCCAAAGATTTTAATAGGTTGTTTTTTGATCCACCAGCAGAGTAAGGGGTTCCAGATATGGCTTGGCAAGTACACTTTGGCAGCTTCTCCACAAAGTTGTCCCAGCACCTGAGCCTAGCTGAGAACCAGGAACGTCTGCCTCCAGCCAGTTTCAGCCAAACCAAGCTCCACGCACAGCTGAGAAGAGCTTGAGGCACCGCATAAAGTCGTTTGGAGATTTTGGACAAGTCTGTCCAGGCCGAGGTGGAGCAGGGGGAGCAGAGGAACAAAAACCGATGTCTGATATGCCTGCAGGAGGCCAGGTTCCCAGGGACAGCTGAGGTGCCTGGCCTCAGGGGAGAATGGAGACATTCGCTGGGGTCATGAGGACATTTTAGCCGTGACACCAGCACAGGTCTCTGAAGGGCCTGGTCCTTCAGGCTGTAAGACCACAGCTTTTCAAAGCAGTGAGGGAAATTCATTCCACACTAGCTCTGTCTGAGAAAACGCCCCGATGTTCAGATTGAGTCAAGCTGCTTGTTTTAAAGGCCCCCCAGAACCTGTTTGGTGTCTTCTCACTTCACGGGGTCAGCCATCCCCTCCCCGCTCCTCCCACATCCATGCCATCAGCACCAGGAAAGCTGCTTCTCCCCCTATGCAGCTCAGAGACCCCCCTAAGCTCAGGGCACAGGCCTGTTTTCATGTCGGCCCAGGTTCTCCACACCCGAGCCCCCTGCCCACCTCTCAGACTAGACCAACGCCATAACGGCCCTCAGCCACCTCACCCTGGGAAAACAGCGCAATGTGAACAATTCAGAGCTGATAGCCTGTTGTGTCTCAGCCCTGGGCCAGGATGGAAGAATTTTCTGCTCTGATGGAGCCCCAGACAATCTCATCCCCAGGGCGACGGCACAATCCTAGGGCCTGCAGCGCCCTTCGCATCCCAGAGAAAAGTGGGTCTCCAAGAAATGCCACTCAATTATGCGCCCGTCTGGGGGGCTGCCGGGGAGAGGCTCCTAAACATCCAGCAGGGGTACACACGCACACACTCACACATTCATCCGCACACCATCACACACACACACACTGTCTCACACCTCCTTCCTCACCTGGAGCTAGAGGTACTTGGAGCCTCACTTTTGTCCAGGAAACTTGCCACATCAAAAGCATCTTCAAAAAGGATCTGAAAGAAAGCATGGAACTTCGTGTGTCAGAAATAGCTCTAGGTTTGGCGCTTGCTCTGGGCTGCTGGGGGAGAGACAAGTACAAAGGCTCTCTCTTCAGCCCTCATCCCCGAAAGATGGGCATGTTAAAGCTGGGGCCCACACCCAGGGTCTCTGGTGTTGACCTTCCCAGGGTGTACGCATTAAGCTCTTGCCCGCCCAGAACAAACTGCAAACCCCAGAGGTGGCCAAGAGGGACAAGGAAGCCCTGTGGACTGCAGCGTCCTCTTTCTAAAGAAGGTGGGAGCTCAGGTGCAAGATGCAACAGCCAGAGCTGAGCCTCAGTTCACACCAGCAAAGGGCTCATCCACACCGCCCGAGGTACAGAGACCATCTGAGCTCAGGATCCACCATCTAGCAGTTTCATGCCAGAGCAGCAGAATTTAGAAGATGGGGGCGTTCTGGAGTCAGGCTGCAGGTGAGCCGACTCTCAGCCCTGCCGCTCACTAAGCTGTGTGACCTCGGACAAGTGACTTAGTTTCTCAAATCCTCCTCCATGAAGGAGAATCACAGCAGTGCCACCCCACGGCGACGCTGCAGGAACGACATGCTTTATGTGAAGCCACCGCTCACAGTAACAGCTCAAATGTGCCAGCTACTATGGACACCACCTGCTTGAGAAAAGAAATGCATGCTTATCGTGGAAATGTTGGGAAATAAAAACAGATAGCGAAAATAACATCACTGAGAAACAATTCCACCCAGAGATGCCCAGTGTTGACATATTGATCTATTTCCTCCAGTCATTTCTCTAGGTGTATTTTAACACATATTCCCAATTTTGGAATCTTGCTATTTAGATAATTTTCAGTGCTGCTTGTCTTTAATTTTTAGAATAAGAAATATTCCACAGGATGTGATATACATTTGGGATTGAAAGATTTAGGAAATAAAAAATAGGATGCCTAGTTAAATTTGACTTTTACATAAAGAACGAGTAATTTTGCATGGGACATTCTTATATTAAAATTTTAACTGGGCATGCTTTATTTTGTCTGGCACCCCATTTACAGAGGCAGTCACTCGGAAGCGAGGGAGTTCTCTGGCCCTGAGCTGGTAGGTTCTGGCACATTCTGGCAGCTTCCTCAGGGTCTCTCCTCTCCCCTGACCTGGAACATTTTGCTTTTTTCCTGGAGGCCTCACATCTGCCCTGCGTGTCTTCTCACAATTTGCTTCCCCTGAACTGAACCCCTTGGGACTCTGGCCGTGTGAATTGGCCCCCTCCTGACTTCTGGATATTTTCAGGTGTCCTCCTTTTTGTCATCTGTTTGGTCACCTCAAAGAGGATCTGGAAAGGGGTCACTGAAAGGCCTGAGCTCTTGTGTCCATCAGCCCAGAAGCCCATCGGCTCCATGTTCCTCCCCAGCAGGCCTGAGGCAGGGACCAGGACCTAAACTCCTGCCCTCAACCAATCAGCCCACCAAAGGTGCAGGCGACACACTGTCCTCACCTGTGCAAACCACCCTTCCAAGTCAGCCTGGAGTGGCACGGCCAGGCTGCTGGGCCCTTCTGGAGCACCCAGCCCACTGATGGGGCCGCGCACCTCCCAGCACTGAAGGGCACCGTCCAGGTGCCTCCTGGGCAGGCCTGATCCAAGTCCAGGGGCTGCCCGAATAGCTGCTCCACAGCACGACCTCCCCAGGTGGACCAGGAACTACCGAGATTTCCCTGCAGCTCGTGTAGAGGCCAAAGCAGGGCCACCACGGCTCTGTCCCCGCCCTGGGCACAGTGTTCTCTGTGCCCTCACCTTTTCACCAGCCCCCAGTCAGCCTAAGGCTGGGGACGGCGTGAGGGCAGAGCCCTGCTTTGGGCACGGCTGAGGGACTCTGCTGCCAGCTCCCCTCAACACCAGCAGAGCATGAGCCCATAGCCCTTCCTGCAAAAGCCCAGAGAAGCCACTTCCATGACTAAGGGACACTGGATTCGGGGCGTTTCTCTTCGGCTCTGCTCTTCTTTAAGGACAGGTTCATGCTTGCACACTCACGCATGCGCGGATCTCAGCACTGAGGGAATGCTAATCCCAGCTGATGCTCCGCTTGCCGACCGTGGCCGTTCTTACAGCATGAACTCTGAGAGTGCGTTCACAGTGGAGGGGACGCAGCAGCCACCTCCCCGTGTGTTCCCCTCTCTTCACCGAGCGGCAGCCATGCTCTTTTGGGTGGAAATTAAACTCCTCTCAGGGATTGGGCCTGATTGGTCCAAACGTAATCCTATCTTGGTTATGCCAGTCATTGGCTCAAGAATCTGCCAATCTAGCCAATTCTGGCCAATGAGAGGGCAGGAGAAGCATGGTGGAAATTTCTGGAAAAGTTATTCTTTGACCCATAAGAGAGCCACAGGGAATCTTTCTCTTACCTGATGTAGAGGAGGCAGAATGACAGCTTGATTGCTACCCGCTGCCATATCACAGTCACAGTGGGTGGGGACAATGGTGAGGGGAGAAAAGGGGAGAAACTAGCCTTAAGATGAGGCAGAGCAGGGAGAAGGGAAGAACAGAGTCCATGGTGACATCACTGACGTCACCCTGGGCATGAGTAGTACATTTCCTCTTGGCTTAATGAGCAAGTAACTTGCAACCAAAAGAATCCCAACTGATACAACCGTCTAAGCCTTCTCCTCTAAAATCCCCATGGAAGGGCCAGGAAACTAACAGGAGAAGAAGAAATGCTGTTCTGTGGCCACGGAGATTATGTTGGGAAAATCAAAAAGCCACCGTGTGAGCCAGACTCCAAACAGCACCCCAGACTTGCTATAGGACCGGAAGCAAATCCCTGGTGTGTCCAGGCCAGAGGTGACGGAGTCATTCCTGCGCACCCTTCCACCCCACCTGACAGGGTCTGCTCACCTCCTCTGGGGTGGAGACGAGGGAGCAGCTGGCCCCTTGGCTGTCGACTCCACTGTCCTTCACGCTGCCCTCGGCACAGGCTGGCTCCTGACAGGCCCCTGTGAGGCCCGGGAGGCCACTGTGTTTCTGTGCCCAGGCCTGCAGGAGACTGGCCTTCCTCTCCTCAGAGAGATTCTGCCACAGGTGGGAGATGGCCGCAGAGACGATGGGGAGTGTCACCTCCTGCGAGGAGACAATCCCACTCTCGATCAGAAGGTCCATCATCTGCTTGTAAAAGTTGAGATACCTGCAACAGAAATGCACCATCCCCCAGACCTGAAGCTAGTGGCCGAAGGTCCCTCCCAAGTCATCTCCTTAGGGTTCTGCTTATGGGGTGCAATGTACCAGGGGCTTGGCCTCACTAGTCTCTGCGTGCCCCTGACCCCTGGAGAGCAGAAGCCATCTTGGGGGCCATGAATCACATAGATTTGTGCTCCCGGGTCCTTCCCCAAATCCTCCCAGAGCCTCCATGAAGTCTCTGCCCAATAGAAGAGAGGAGAGAGGCGTGACTGGCTCAGCTCTTCCCCACGGGAAAACTGCTTAAAATTCTGAGCCCATGAATGCGTGACATGATATGATGCAATGCCCACTTTAATGTGAGGCCTGAAAGTCAGGCTCAGCTGTGCAGTGAGCCTCTTTCTACTGGGCGAACGCCTCTGGAAGCCAACATTGCTGTCCAGGGTCTCAAGTGTGTGGAGGGGCAGTGGCAGTGGAGTCTGGGCCAGCCATTTGCTTGCCATTCTTACTGTAAGATCAGTAATGCTGCTGAAAGCAGACTTGTGGGGCATGTGTGTGTGTGTGTGTTTGGGAGGGGGAGGGTATTTAGCCCTCATAATCCATATCACAGCTCCCCAAAAGGTGCCCCAAATAAACACACAGTCTAAGTAAACACAGTGTATGTGCTGTGCCAATGTAGCTTCAAGACTATTTCTCTAGACCCTCTGCTAACCCCATCCCCAAGCTCCTCCCATATGGAAATTCTGGAGCTTCCATGACTCAGGCCCTGCTCTGAGAGTACACTGAGGCTGCAGCATGCCCCAGCTGGAGCCTCTGTCCCCTTCCCCACAGGAGCTCCAGGCATGCCCAAACCCGCCTCTCCCAGCTGTTCACACCGTTCAAATTCCATGAGGTCAGGCAACAAGGTGACTGGGGAGTGTAAGAGCTCCACATTTTTCTCCTCTTCCTCCTCGTCTTCTTCCTCATCTTCCTCCTCTTCCTCTTCTTCTTGGTCTTCCTCCTCTTCCTCCTCCTTTTCTTCCTCCTCAGCATCCTTCCCAACTGTCTCAACTGGGTACCAGGTGGTGAAACCTTTCTGATGAAACTTATTTGAGATCAGGCTGGGGTGAAGGAGAAACAAGACAACAATAGACTAACGTCCCTCATGAAATCAACACTGAAATTCTTAACACAATTTTAGCAACAATACATACATACATAAAGGTTAATGCATCATGACCAAATGGGGTTTGTGCTAGGAATGCAAGATGGCTGCTTCAAACTTTGAACATCAATCAGCGTAACTCACCATATCAACAGACCCAAGAAGAAAAACCACACGATCATCTCAATAGATGCAGAAAAAGCACTTGGCAAAATTCAACATCCATTCATGATAAAACTCTCAGCAAACTAGGAATAGAGGAGAACTTCCTCAACCTGATAAAGGCCATCTACTAAAACCTACAGCACACATAGTACATAACAGTAAAAGACTGAACATTTCTCTATAAGATCAGAAACAAGACAGGGATGTCCATTCTTACCACTCTATTCAAAATTGTGCTGGAGCTTCTAGCCAGTTCAATAAGAAGAACAAAGGAAATAAAGGGATACAGATTGGAAAGGAAGAAGTGAAACTGTCTTTATTTGTAGACAATGTGATTATCTGTGAGAAAATCCCAAAGAATCTACAACCACACAACTTGAATTAAGAAGGGAGCTCAGCAAGGTTGCAGAATACAAGGTCAATATACAGCAACCAATAGTATTTCTAAATATTAGCAATGAACAATGGGAAGTTGAATTTTAAAAAGTACCATTTACAGATATATCTTCAGAAAGATGGCACTGTGAGCAGACGTTGAACTCGCCTCCTCCCACAAACACAACCAGATTACAACAATTTTAGGAAGAATCACCCTGGATTGAAAACTGAAAACTGGATAAAAAGAACCCCCACAACAAGGGACAGTCCTGACGAAAGCAGAAGAGGCAGTAACTCTGGCCAGAGAGGAAAAAAGCCACCTTTGGGAGCAGTGGAGCTTCTCAGCTGGCCAGGCGGGAGCCAACCTGAGGATATCCAGATAGCATCTCAAGACGCCTAAGAGTCTCGTGCTACTATACATCGGAAGGCGGATGGACTTCCCCCCGGGAGGAGGTAGAAATAGGTGAAAACTCTCTGATCCCCGACCCCCGGACAGCCTAATTCCTGCAGGAGGCTCTCTTCCAGCGGACTCCCCCATAGCATCGCCACACACCAAGGGCGGGAGTGTGCACTCACCAGCAGAGCGACGGTGGAAACAGGTGACAACAGCCCTACTCAAGCCCCCCGTGATTACACCTAAGCCCAGGGGGAATCCCCAGGGTCCCACACCCACCGGCAGGGAAGGCCTCCGCTTGCCATTAGCAGGGAGGCCCTTCCCAGAATCCAAAACAAAGGCAAGCTCCTGGTGGGTGGATTCCCCGGCACGGCACCAGACCGCAAGCTGCTGCTGGGCCCACGGTCTCCGGCACACGGGTCGGTGCAGGGGGCACCCGGACTTCCCGTGGACATGCTTGGGGACACGGTTGGAGCTCCAGCGCCCGGCTCTGCAGCTTGGGGGGAGGCTCCAGGGTCCTGCACACCCCCCGGCAGGGAAAGCCTCTGCTCACCATTAGCTAGGAGGCCCCTCCCAGAATCCAGAACAAAGGGAAGCTCCCAGCGGGCGGATTCCCTGGCACTGCACCAGACCGCCAGCTGCTACTGGGCCCACGGTCTCCGGTGCACGGGTCGGTACAGGGGATGCCCAGACTTCCCATGGACGTGCTTGGGGACTGGGTGGAGCTCCAACACCCAGCTCTGTGGCCCAGGGGGATGCTCCAGGGTCCCGCACCCCCCCAGCAGAGCAGGCGTCTCTGCTCTCCATTGGCAGGGAGGCCCCACCCAACATTCAGAACACCAGGAAGCTCCCTAGGGCAGAATTCCCCACAAGGCAGCAGCTTACAAGCCACCGCCAGGCCCACGGACTCTGGCTGTGTCCCAGACGAGGCAAGGGGCTCCCAGAGATCCCATGAGAGTGGAGTGGGGCAGAGTGGAGCTCCAGTGAAATGGCTACGTAGCCCAGGGGGGAACTCCAGGTTCCTACAGCAGCCTCAGCAAAAAGCCTCTGCACAGCACTAGTGGAGAGGTCCCGACTGGCAATCGCAAGGCGGGAAGGCCCTGGGGCAAAAGTAGCACAGCTAGGTGAGCTAACGACAGACTGCAGAAGATACCCATAGCTCTGCTGGGACATATAGTGGACAAGTGTGATCTTGTGGGCTCTGTTAGGGACAAAGCGGCGATTATAGGTGATCCTGCTCCTGGCTGCTGGGAAAGCCCATAACACCACTGCAGACCACAAGGAGGGAGTGCGTCTAAGTGGGCTGCAACAGTAGGCACCAGCAGCCTGAGGCCCCCTTGCGATTGCCCCCACAACCGACGAGGGACTCCACAGGACCACTGTGACTACGAGGAGGGGTCCAGGTCCAGTCAGCAACAGCTGACAGGGTTCCTGGTTGGTGCAGTCTAAACAGCTGCCCCCCCACCCCGACACCAGTCGCAACAAGTGGAAGCAGTGACTAAACTCTATCCCTATCTGGAGGCACAAATCCACACCATCAAGCAGTATGAAAAAATATATTAAATCTCCAGAACAGAAGGAAAATGATAAGCACCCAGAACACAATCCCAAAGACAATGAAATCTGTAACCTAAATGACAATGATTTCAAAACTGGCATTATTAGAAAACTCAATGAGTTAAAAGAGAATTCAGATAGACAACTCAATGAGTTCAGGAGATATGTCACAAAAGAGCTTGACACTATAAAGAAGAACCAATTAGAAATACTGGAGATGAAGAACACAATGGAGATTAAGAAAAATCTGGACTCTCTGAACAGTAGGGTTGATAATATGGAGGACAGAATTAGCAATTTGGAGGATAGGAATATAGAAATGCTGCAGACAGAGGAGGAGAGAGAACTAAGACTAAAAAGAAATGAAGAAACTCTCTGAGAATTATCCGACTCAATTAGGAGATGCAACATAAGGATTATAGGTATACCAGAGGGAGAAGAGAAGGAGAAGGGGGCAGAAGGCCTGTTCAAAGAAATAATAGCTGAGAACTTTCCAAACTTGGGAAGAGAGATGGAACTTCATGTGACAGAAGCCAATAGATCTCCAAACTTTATTAACGCAAGAAGACCAACCCCAAGGCATATAGTAGTGAAACTAGCAAAAGTCAATGACAAAGAGAAAATACTAAGGGCAGCCAGGCAGAAGAAAATAACTTACAAAGGAAACCCCATAAGGCATCCAGCAGATTTCTCAGGAGAGACATTACAGGCTAGAAGAGATTGGAATGAAATATTCAAAACTCTGAAGGACAAAAACCTGCAGCCAAGAATACTCTACCCAGTGAAAATATCCTTCAAATACGATGGAGAAATAAAAACTTTCCCAGATAAACAAAAGTTAAGGGAGTTCATCGTCACAAAACCTCCTCTTCAAGAAATGCTCAGGAAGAACCTCATTCCTGAAAAATCAAAAAAAGGAAAGGGGTTACAAAATCCAGAACAAAGGAGATAAGCAGAAGGACAATAACACAAAGTAACAGCTTTCCATCAGGACAAAATGCAAAAGAACCAGAAAACAAGTGATAAAATGGCAACAGTAGGCCCCCACGTTTCAATAATCACTCTAAACGTGAATGGATTGAACTCTCCAATCAAAAGACACAGAGTGGCAGGATGGATCAAAGAACAAGATCCAACAATATTCTGCCTCCGGGAAACACACCTCAGCCCCAAAGACAAACACAGACTTAAAGTGAAGGGATGGAAGAAAATACTCCAAGCTAATAATGAACAAAAGAAAGCAGGTGTTGCCATACTTCTATCAGACAAAGTAGACTTCAAGGCAAAACAGATAAAGAAAGACAAAGAGGGGCAGTATATAATGATAAAAGGGATGCTCCACCAAGATGACATAACACTTATAAATATATACGTACCTAACACAGGAGCACCAAAATTCGTAAAGAAACTATTACCAAAACTAAAGGGAGACATCAACAGCAATACAATAATAGTAGGGGACCTCAACACCCCATTAACACCAATGGACAGATCATCCAGACAGAAAATCAACAAGGAAATTATAGAATTAAATGAAAAATTAGATCAGATGGACCTAATAGATATATATAGGACACTTCATCCAAAAACAGCAGGTTACACATTCTTCTCAAGCGTGCATGGAACATTCTCAAGGATAGACCATATCTTGGGAAACAAAGCAAGCATCAATAAGTTCAAGAGGGTTGAAATAATACCAAGCATCTTTTCTGATCATAATGCTATGAAACTAGAAATCAACTACAAGAATAAAGCTGGGGAAGGGCCAAAACTGTGGAGACTAAACAACATGCTACTGAACAAACAATGGATTATTGAAGAAATTAAAGAAGAAATCAAACATTATCTGGAGACAAATGAAAATGAAAACACACCGTACCAAATGATTTGGGACGCAGCAAAGGCAGTCCTAAGAGGGAAATTCATTGCAATACAGGCTCACCTCAATAAGCAAGAAAAATCTTACATAAACAGCCTCAAACGACACCTAACGGAATTAGAAAAAGAAGAACAAACAAAGCCCAAAGTCAGTAGAAGGAGGGAAATAATAAAAATTAGAGCAGAAATAAATGATATTGAAACAAAAATGACAGTAGAAAGGATCAATGAAACAAAGAGTTGGTTCTTCGAAAAAATTAACAAAATCGACAAACCCTTAGCCAGACTCACTAAAAAAAAAAAGAGAGAAGTCTCAAATAAATAAAATTAGAAATGAGAGAGGAGAAATCACAACAGATACCTAAGAAATACAAAGGATCATAAGAGAATACTATGAAAAACTATATGCCAACAAATTGAATAACCTAGAAGAAATGGATAAATTCCTAGACTCATACAACCTTCCCAAACTGAATCAGGAAGAAATAGAGAATCTGAATAGACCAATCACAAGTAAAGAAATAGAAACAGTAATCAAAAACCTCCCCAAAAATAAGAGTCCAGGACCAGACGGCTTCTCTGGAGAATTCTACCAAACATTCAAAGAAGATTTAATACCTATCCTTCTCAAACTATTCCAGAAAATAGAGGAAGATGGAGCACTCCTTAATACATTCTATGAAGCCAACATCACCCTGATCCCCAAACCTGACAAGGACAACACAAAGAAGGAAAACTACAGGCCAATATCACTGATGAACATAGATGCAAAAATCCTCAACAAAATTTTGGCAAACCGAATACAGCAATATATCAAAAAGATTATACACCATGATCAAGTGGGATTTATACCAGGGACACAGGGATGGTTCAACATCCGCAAGTCAATCAACGTGATTCACTACATTAACAAAATGAGAAACAAAAACCACATGATCATCTCAATAGATGCAGAGAAAGCATTCGACAAGATCCAACATCCATTTATGATAAAAACCCTCAATAAAATAGGTATAGAAGGAAAGTATCTCAACATAATAAAGGCCATATATGACAAACCCACAGCCAACATCATACTCAATGGACAAAAACTGAAACCCATCCCTCTCAGAATAGGAACAAGACAAAGGTGCCCACTTTCACCACTCTTATTCAACATAGTACTGGAGGTTTTGGCCAGAGCAATTCGCCAGGAAAAAGAAATAAAAGGAATCCAAATAGGCAATGAAGAAGTAAAACTCTTGCTGTTTGCAGACGACATGATCTTATATATAGAAAACCCCAAAGAATCCATACAAAAACTATTAGAAACAATCAACAACTACAGCAAAGTTGCAGGGTATAAAATCAATTTACATAAATCAGTGGCATTTCTATATGCAACAATGAACTAACAGAAAAAGATCTCAAGAACTCAATCCCATTCATGATCGCAACAAAAAGAATAAAATACTTTGGGATAAATTTAACCAAGGAAGTGAAAGATCTATACAACGAAAACTACAAGACCTTCTTGAAAGAAATCGATGACGACATAAAGAGATGGAAAGACATTCCATGCACATGGATTGGAAGAATAAACACAGTTAAAATGTCCATACTACCTAAAGCAATCTACAGATTCAACACTATCCCAATCAGAATTCCAATGTCATTCTTTACAGAAATTGAACAAAGAATCCTAAAATTCATACGGGGCAAAAAAAGACCCTGAATTGCTAAAGCAATCCTGAGAAAGAACAACAAAGCTGGAGGCATCACAATCCCTGACTTCAAAACATACTACAAAGCTACAGTAATCAAAACAGCATGGTATTGGTACAAAAACAGATGCACAGATCAACGGAACAGAATTGAAAGCCCAGAAATAAAACCACACATCTATGGACAGCTAATCTTTGACAAAGGAGCTGAGGGCCTACAATGGAGGAAAGAAAGTCTCTTCAACAAATGGTGCTGGGAAAACTGGACAGCCACATATAAAAGAATAAAAATCAACCATTCTTTTTCACCACGTACCAAAATAAACTCAAAATGGATCAAAGACCTAAAGATTAGGCCTGAAACAATAAGTCTTCTAGAAGAGAATATCGACAGTACACTCTTTGACATCAGCTTCAAAAGAATCTTTTCGGACACCATAACCCCTCACATGAGGGAAACAATAGAAAGAATAAACAAATGGGATTTCATCAGGCTAAAGAGCTTCTTCAAGGCAAGGGAAAACAGGATTGAAACAAAAAAACAGCCCACTAATTGGGAAAAAATATTCACAAGTTATTTATCTGACAAAGGGTTAATCTCCATAATATACAAAGAACTCACACAACTCAACAATAAAAAATCAAACAACCCAATTACAAAATGGGCAGGGGTCATGAACAGACATTTCTCCAAAGAAGATATACGGATGGCCAATAGACACGTGAAAAGATGCTCATCATCACTAATCATCAGGGAAATGCAAATCAAAACTACACTAAGATATCACCTTACACCTGTTAGAATGGCAAAAATATCCAAAACCAAGAGTGACAAATGTCGGAGAGGCTGTGGAGAAAAGGGAACCTTCATACACTCTTGGTGGGAATGCAAACTGGTGCAGCCACTATGGAAAACAGTATGGAGATTCCTCAAAAAGTTAAGAATAGAAATACCTTATGACCCAGCCATCCCACTACTGGGTATCTAGCCTAAGAACCTGAAATCAGCAATTCCGAAAGTTCCATGCACCCCTATGTTCATCGCAGCATTATTCACAATAGCCAAGTCATGGAACCAACCTAAGTGCCCAGCAACTGATGATTGGATAAAGAAGATGTGGAATATATATACGATGGAATACTACTCAGCCATAAAAAAGGACAAAGTCATCCCATTCACAACAACATGGATAGACCTTGAGGGTATTATGTTGAGTGAAATAAGCCAGACAGAGAAAGACGAACTCTGTATGACTCCACTCATAGGTGGTAGTTAACATATGGACAAAGAGAACTGATCGGTGGTTGCCAGGGGAAAGGGGGGTGGGGGGAGGGCACTAGGGGTGAAGTCGTGTACCTACAACATGACTAATAATGATGTACAACTGTAATTTCACAAGGATGTTAACTTTCATAACCTTAATAAGAAAAAAAGTACCATTTACAATAGCCCCCAAAAACATGAAATACTTCGGTTAAAAACTTAGATTTAAACGAAAAGCTCAGTCTAGAAAAGACAAAATGGATAAGTTGGACTTTACCAAAATTTTAAAATTCTGTTCTTGAAAAGACAGTTTTAAGATGATAAACAAATAACAAACAATAGGATATATTGGAGTATATGAGGAACCCATTTGCTGAAAAACTAATTTGGCCTAACCTTGTTTTTTCCAAAAGGGCCTGATGTGGCCCTTGCACATGCATTGTATGTCTGCTTTGAGTATTTGCTATGTCCCAAAGACAAGAAGAAATGCCCTCAAGATGAAGGTGCAACTTCCCCCACACTGGCATTTCCTTAAGGATACCCATCTCTCCCTAGGCTAGGAATTGATTGCTGCACTCACCTGTGACCACCCAGCTCCAGACAACAGACCTGCTACCTGCTGTGTCCATTGAGACAGCAGACCCTCTACCTGCTGTGTCACTGTGCTCTCGGAGCAATCTCGTGACTGTTGTAAAAGGGACATTTCAATCACATGTGATACACGTTCTTTGAGGTATGTAACCACCCTGTACAGCCCCACTTCTTTGGAGTGCTCCATTCCTTTGTGGAATGACTCTCCTGGGCTAAATGGTCCTCAAATCTGGCTCATAATAAACTCAACCCAGTTTTGATTTAGAGATTGGTTATGGATTATTTGTGTGGACAAAGACAATGACACAACATGACACAATTTGGAAAACCAGGGAAAATTGTTTGCTAGCCATATACTAGAAAGAGAGCTAATTTCTCAGTATACATAAAGAGCTTTTACCACTAAATAAGAAAAAGACCACCAGCCCAACAGAAAAATGGGCAAAGAAGAAGTACAAAAAGTGCCCAGGAAGGGAAATATAAATGATCTTGAAAAAAGGCCCTTCGGCTCACTCATAATTTAAGTAATTACAATATAATAATCATAAGATATAATTAATCTACTCCTATGCTAGTACCACAGTTTTAATTATTGTAGGTTTATAATATTTCTGGTGAAAACATCCTCCCTAATTATTAAAATTTTAAAAGAAAATTAGCCATTCTCACATGGGCAAGTGATATAAGTATTGATAAGACTTTAGAATGTGATAAAGTTTGTATCCTAAACCAGTGAGGAAAGGATGGCTTATGTCATAAAAGGGGTGGGATCAGTGATTAACCGTTTGGGAAACGCCAATGCAGACACCCATCTCTCTGAGACTATCTCCCAGGCTGATTGTGAGGAGAGGGACAGGCTGATTTGTAAACTGCAGCCACAAACATGCTGCCACGTACACTCAACACATACACACACCACAACTGCCTCCTGCCCTCTGGGACCAAAATGGTGACCGGAGCTGTCTGCATGGAGTGCGATTATGGGTGCCATGTCCTTCTTTATACTTCTCTGTGTTCTCACATTGTCTACAATGTGAATTTTACTTAATTTTAATAATATATCATTTCTCCTGATCATCTCCCTTAGGATATACTACACATTCATTTTTTTAAAAAATTCTGAAAATACAAAAAAGCACAAAGGAAAAAGTAAAGTCAGCAGTAACCCCACCAAAAACCATAGGACACATCACTTCATCTAGGCGGGCTCTTGGTGGGTTCTGAACATCAAGCACTTTCCGATCTCATTTTGCAGATTGAGCAAAATTTGCACTCTTGGGTCTCATCAGAGGCCAACCTGGATACACACTGTGCTTCCCATGCCATGGGGCCACCAGAGACAATGAGGGCCCAGCCATTGCCCCTAAAACCCAGGCTGGGCTTGAAGCAGCTCTGCAGGATGAAACATGGTGCAGGGGTTAGGTCATTCTGGGAGAGCACAGCAAAGGATATACCTACACGGCACACGTAAAGAGCGCAGATAGCGTTAAGAGTTAACTTTCAAATGTGAGATCATAAAAGGAAGAGAAAGACATTTCTCAAATCAGTCTCTCTTTCAAAGTCTGAGTCTGACCTTATGAACAAGCTTCCCTTTCAGCCTCTGTGACATCTGGGTGTACCGTTTTTCCCTTTCCTCTCTGAAATCCAATTTGGCTTATCTTAGGTTCCTATGAGACTTGAAAAGTAGAAAGAGAATTGGAGTTTCCTTATTTTCCTATGCATCCTTCAATAAAGCCATTAGTTGAGTTTTTTAAAGCTATAATACAATATGAACACTGTGATCTCATTTCTCTGTAAAATAATGTGCAAAATTAAAAAACTAGAATATTCTTTGAAACTAACATTGATTTTCCTTGAGAGGTGAGACAGTATGTGTTTCTACTTTCATTTGCAGGCTTTTCTGTATTTTTGACATTTTCTGTAATAAGCATGGATTATTTTTATAATCAGAAAAAAGCCAATGAATGTTACTAGAACAAAATAGAAAAGCATTCTCTCTGGCACAAGACTGTTCTAAATAGGTCAGCAGCTCCTCTTCCTCTGTTCTGCACTCTCGAGGGAAATTGAGCTGCTGTGACACAGCAGAGCAGTGGGAGAACGGCAGGTTCTGTTGTCTGGCACTTGGGGATCTTACCTGTGATTCCTGGAGTACATGCTGGCGTATTCTTCCTTGACCTCCTCTAAGCTGTTTGCATTCCCATCCTTCAGGCTGAAGTATTCTGTCAGGGAGTTGAAGGCAAGGGTCGGAGGAGAAAGTCAGGACTGTGTCAAGTCTCTCCTGCCTTTCTGTCTGGAGGGACCGTGGGTGTCCCTGAGCCTGCCCAGGTACAGTGCTAGGGAGTCAGGAGCCCAGTCCCACCTCTCCTTCTAGATGCGAGGGGAGAACAGCAGACCAGGGGGAAGGACTTCTTGAAGCGGCCCTTCTCAATCAGGACATCGAAAGCATCCCTTTCAGAGTTCAGCTTCCAGCAGCCTGCTACACCCCAATCCTCAGCCAGCCATCTCCCCCAAACTGAGCACCAAGGAAGGGAGCTGGGTTCTGCCCTCCGCTTTGAGTATGACAAGCCCTCATCCACTTCTTCTCTGGCTTCTCCAGATGAGATCAGTTCACTTCAACAGCACCCCAATAAGGAGCTCATCCTGCTCATGCAGCCTGATGACCTCTGTCTATCCCAGCAGACTGCAAGCTCCCTGAGGACAGGGGCGTGAATCCCATCGTACCCCTGGCCCAGGCACAGTATCTGGCACAGAGTAGGCACTCGGTAATTATTCTTGTTCAATCAATTTAACCCAATCTCTTCAGTTTTCAATAGAAAAATGGACCAGTCTTCCCCTGGGAGGGAGACAGGGGGTGGCAGGTGGGGCTCCATTACCTTTCAGCTTCAGCAGATTGTCCAGGGTTTGTTCCAGTTCCTGAATATGATTCTTCGCCTTATTCAAAACCTGCCACTGAGGACAGAGATAGACAATGCTGACGGGCTGGCCTTCCACCGCAGGGACTGGCTTTGTGGACACCGCAGCCCCTTGCCTGGTCTGAGACCATGCTCCTTCAGATGCAAAGTCACAGCCCTTGCCGTTGTCAGTAAAAAAAGTAGGAAGTTTGCTCTGATGCACAGAAGGCACGGAGTTTAGTTTGTATTCTAGAAATGTTTCTCACCGAAGTACCAAAGTATTTGGAAACAACCAGGCTGCGTTCAGCAGACCACTGGCTGTGCCACTCGAGGCAAATAATTCAACTTTCTAGGGCCTCAGTGTTCTCATCTGTACAATGAGGGCGATATGAACAGAATTGTGAGGAATGAATGAGGCAATCCTATGGGAAGTGATACTAACATTTTAAACTACTGAGGACAATGCTACGTCTTTTCATGCCATTATCTGGATAAACCCCATGATGGGCCTCTAAGGAAGCCATGACTGTTGTCCCTGTTTAATCGATGTGTTAACTGAATTAGCAAGCAACTTCCTTCACATGGACTGAGGCCACCTAGCAGCCAGGCTCTCAACTACCACGTCATGAGGTACAATTTCAGGGGATAGAAATGGTTTTCTTCTAGATTTACTTCCATTTCTTACTTCGAGGCCCTGAGTGCCTGTTCCTTCTGTGGTCATGCTGTCAGTCTGTGCACACTTCTTCACTGGCTGATGACAGGGACTTTGGGTTTTAATGCACCGCTGGAAGCCTGCAGCATATACCTCCTCATGCAGGGGCCGTGGAGCAGAGCCATGCTGGATAGGCTCTTTGCTGCGAGGCCCAGATGTGGGATGTCTCCCCACCCAAACCCCGAGCACTGAGCCCCTGAGCCTGGCTCAGCAGAGAGAGGAGGAACAGCCCCCACACCTCTCACTCTCCAGATCTTGCTCCGAGAGCAGGTGGGATCTCTGTTGATTCTTCCAGCTAACCACAATCATGGCCCTATGTGGATCCCTGCACAAGGGTGCTAGGGGGCCTCTCTATGATTTCCACAGTGGTCCTGACCCTGTGCCTGCCGAGGAGCCCTTCACGGGCCTGCCTCAGAGAGAATCCCGTGCCAGCTCTGGCAGCAGAAAGCTCATGCCCCTCAAATCGTCCCTTTCCGGAAGTGTCACTCTGCTGAAAGCACCAGCCCAGGAAGGAAAGTCCACTGGCTGGAAACAGTCCCAAGATGATGAGCCGGTCTGGAGAGGCGGAGGATGGAAAGATGCCAGGTCTGCAGCTGTGCACTGGGGCCCCTTCCTGGTCCTGTCAGCCACCAGCTGACAGGTCCTTTCTCAACTCCAGTTCCCTCCTCTGTTACTAGAGGCTCTTGGGGACCTCTCCACTACTGCAGACCTCCTAATATGCTTCCTCCAATAATATCAACTCAAATCCTTCTACTCCCGCCCAAAACCACCCGAACCTTCCTCCATGGTCTGCCAGGGGCACCAGTCAGCAATAAAAAAGCCATAGAAGGAGAAGGGCAAAATTAAGAGCAGGAAAAGATAAATGCTTACCTGGAGAGCCCTATTGCCTAGGGAAAGACCTGCTTGGTGCATAAAACCCAAGGGGCACACACACGCACGTGTGTGGGGGTGCGTGCATGTGTGTGTGTGCATGTGGGGTGTGTTTGGGGTAGAGATGCTGGGTCTGGGAGCAGCTCCCGGAGGCTCCCAACTGCCCATGAGAAGGAGGCCTAGCATCTCTGGCTCACCAGGCCTCTCAGGCCCAGACTCCATTCTGACGCGAGGCACGTCTGCAGCAGGTAGGGAAGGCCCAGCTCTCAGGATTTATCCAGGTGCAGCAGCATGAGGGTCGCAGCTGATCGCTGACCCCACCCAGGCTGCAGCCCTCAGGGGTGGGGTGGAGCTCCAGGCCAGCCCCCACCTCACTCCTCAGTCCCTCCACTTGCAGAAACTTCTCCCCACACCCAGGTCCCCATACCTTTGAGGCTGTGAGGTCAGACTGGGAGTAAACGGTTTTCCTGAGGTTGCTGAAGAGCCCTGCCAGGGTGGCTCGGTGGTGGGCCTGGGACAGGCGTCTGCGGGCCACCCGGGTCTCAAGCTCCTGTAGCTGCGCCAGGGGGCGGGGCGTTGCTCTGTTGCTGGGGTTGCTGCCTTCTCCAGAGGTCTCCATTACAAGCTGCAATGTGATATTATGCTGTTTTTGCCCCAAATAATAAAGATACAATATTAAAGGAAACGGAAGGCAGACTGAAGCAGACAGAAAGTAGGAACCACTTCCAAGTAAAAGGTCCCAGACCAATGAATATAATCAATAACAGGTACACAATAGATAACAAATAACACAAAATCTGTTATTTAAGCTCGACTCCTAAAATCACAAGCCTCTCATATTTGACTTATAGTTGCCAGGCACTGCTGCTTTACACCAGGAAGTTTCCAGAACATTGCAGGTGCTCACCAGGCACTTGTTAATTGACTGTTGAGGCCAAGGAGAACAAGCCATACCCTGAGATCTCATTCTTTACAGTCTATTAAAAGCTGAACAGGTGTGTGTCCCACCCATTGAGGTGAAGAATGCACCCCTCTTTGATCGGAGTAGTGGTGACACAGGTGTGTATATATGAAAAAAATTCACCAAGGCGTATTCTCTAGATTTGTGGACTTTTCTGTACATATATTACATCTCAAAAAGAAGAGAATGCACTCTTCTACCTGTGAAAGCAAAAAGTCACATGACGACAGAGGTGGAAGTGGGTTTGCCTTGTCCTGCTTCTGGTGGGCTCTGAGATGACCATTTTGTTGTCCTTTGTCACATCTGAGTTTACAAACCAGGAGCCCTTCCCTAGGAGATGCAATTCTGGGACTGACATGTAACAGTATAAACAAGAGACAGGGACCAGGGTCTCTCACCTGAGCCGTGGACCCCTGCATCAGGCGCTCACCCCACCACTCAGAGGAAAGCTGGCTCCCCACTGCTCAGCCAGCTTTCTGAACAGAGAGGCTGCGTCTTCATCCCTCTATAGCCCAGAAGGTGCTCAGTGCTGGGGTTTTGAGTGAATTAGAAGGGGAGCTCTCCCCTGAGCTCAGTCCTGCTACACAGGACAATGCATGACCTCACCAGGGGTCTGCCAGTCTCGATGTACGTCAGCCACCTGGGGAGACTGCTGAAAATGTACTTGGCCAGACTCCACCTTGAAAACACTGGATCTGAATCCACCGGGTGGGCCCAGGCATCTGGTGGGCACACGGTCCCAGGTGATTCTGATACCTTCACGGTTTGAGCCCCACTAGGGCACGTGCAGTGTGACCTCTCAAGGCACCACAGCGGCAGCAGCTGGGAACAGAAGCTGTTCCGTAGCAGGAATATGGGGGGTGGAGGTGGAAGAAAGCTTCCCCTCTAAGTTCTGGGAAGAGAACTGGCCACAGGGATAGTGAACCCCATCAGGCAGCATGGGATTCTAAAACATCTTTTAGGTCAGGAAGCAAAACTCCTGTCCACAATATGGTCTTCACCAGCATGTCTACTTTCCCTCGGTTTGCTTCTCAGAACAATGACAGGAAGAGCGTAAGTGGATGACACTTTACTGGGCAGATCCTGGTAAACTCCTGCAACATTTATCACCAGGAGTCACACCATCAGTGCGGGGAGGACAGCACAGAATCTGCAGAGGCCCAGCGGACCCGAGCGCTAGGTGAAGTTGGAGGCCCCATTTTCACAGTCTCCAATTTCCAGACACCGACGACAGATCTTTAACAGGAAGCAAAGTGGAACAGTGATTGTGTTGAACTGCCCAGGGAAAAATGAGACCCTTTGACCCTAAGAACATTGGTTTTCTTTGCTTGTTTAAATTAAAGAGAAATGAATGTACCTGGACACCAGGGAATATAGGTCAACGTACATAAAAAGAGACCCTGATGGAAACATTGTTCTAGATGAATGGAGGTAAAAATACCAGGGTCCTCCCAGGACCTCAAATTCTCTAATAGTCTTGGAATACTAATACCAAAGGCCTTTGGGCTTGTGGGTGTCTGAAGCTCTCTCAGTGCCAATGCTGATCATGTGGGTTTCCTCACAGACTTCTAGTTAAACACACTCTGCCTGAACTATCTGGATGGCTGTGTGGACAGTTTGAGTCACTGGATAAGGGTGCAGCCCTGGGCCTCTCCCATAGGGGGCAGACCCTCCCATTACTGGCTCCCGCTGGGGGCAGTCTTCCCTGCCGGCCTGTAGGGGTGAAGAGGGCGCCAGAGCGTCCTGTTCAGCTGCTGGGAGCTGTGACCTCCAACTCACCCCGCCTGCGGCAGGCGCCCGGGTCAAGAGCTGGGAGATAGTTCCCCCTGGGATGAGAGCAGGAACACCTCAGGGAAGATGGGAGATCCTTCCACTCTGCTTAGAGGGGAGAATCAAGCCAAGTAGATGTTAAACTTGCTTAGACCTGTGCAATTTAAATCTCCCTCCCCGACGTGCTCCGTCCTGCTCTCCTCTAGGAGTGATTTGCTGTCACCCCCAAAAGGCGTTCTTCTCGAGTTATTTTTATTGACTTGCACTGTGGCGCTGACAGGAGCTTAGGTCGGCGTTTTTCAGACAGAGCTTTTGGTTGCAATGATACCCTTGGATGTGACCCGTCAGCACCTGGGTCAGTCATTTTAAAGCATCACATTATGAATAAAGAACGCTCCACAAAGCAAAGATTGGCACTTCAGCTAGCATCTGTTGCCAGTCTTTTTTTTTCTTCTTCTCCCCAAAGCCTCCCAGTACATAGTTGTGTATTCTAGCTGTAGGTCCTTCTAGGTGTGCCATGTGGGATGCCGACTCAGTATGGCTTGATGAAAGGTGCTAGGTCGGCGCCCAGGATTTGAGCTCACCAAACCCTTGGCCATCAAGTGGAGCGCGGGAACTTAACCACTCGGCCACAGGGCGGGCCCCACATAACATTCTAATGATCCATTCTCTTTAGCAAACTCTAGGAAAATGCATGCAATATGCCAGATAATGTTCTGCAGGTCGCAGGCCGCTTCCTTTGATTCCCCGTGCTTATCAGATCATGTAAAAAGAAATCCAGAATCATCCTCAGAAATACATAGATCGTCACAGTGACATATACAAACACTCATATTAAAGTCCGGCGCCAGACCTAAATGTTCACCTGTTCAGAGTCACAGGCTTGAATCAGTTCCCATGTACATAAACAGCCACATGGCCAAGTGCACCTTTCTGGAGGTGAGTGTGCTCCACAACCGCAGCGCTAAGTGATACTCACCCTTGGAACGAGATGGGCAGCCTTGCATACGACGTTCACACTGCCCGGACACGCGGGCCCCCTGAAGCCCTGACAGTGGTGACAGCGGTGACAGCAGTCATGGGCCTCGCGCACCAGCCCAAGCGGGGACTGCAGCTTCTGCCCGGGCCAGAGACAGATCTAGGACCTCGGCACAGCGGCGCGGACCAATCACAGCGCGTCGCCGGCCCCACAGCCAATGGGGATGCGAGGCGGCGGACCAATGAGAGTGCGGGCAGTGGAAGAAACAGTTACCAAGTTGTCAGAAGGCGACACAAAAAGCGGGGGAGAGTGGGGGGAGGGGAGGGACTGACCTTCTCACCTTGCCAGGTGGCTCCTTTTCAAGTGCAAGCCAAGTGGGATAGGAAGGGGATACCTGTGGCACCTCAAGTGTCCCACATGGCCTGTATGTGCCCAGGAATGACTAAATGGATGTCCTCCACAGTTCCACTCACCTGACATTGAGCTCCAGTTTCCTGATCCCTCCAGCGGGCCTATGACACTTGCCTTATGGGGTTATCCTGGGGCTTAGAGAAGACCCCTTAAATACAGGGTCCAGAACACGGGCTCGTGTCTCAGGGGAAAGGATGAAAAGACGTCGGTGTAGAGGAAATAAAGAGATGCATAAAGGCGGACAGGGGATGATGTTTTAAATAAGGGAAGAAGGAATGGGGGTAGGGCATAAGAGGGATTGCAAAGAAGAGATCTCGGATTTTAAAAAAAAGCTTGGATTAAAATTATCAAGAAGAAAAGGGAAAAAATGCTCACTCTTTGGGACAATAGGAAGCAGATGTTGTTCTAGCTTGGAGGAAAAAATTCTCTTTTCCCCAAAAATACAGATATACTCTTGTCTGTAGGCCCCTTTTTGCTTGAATCCCTGCACCCCTAAATATTTCATGATGGTCGTGATTCCGCTGCATCAGTTCCACACTAGGAGCAGCAGCCAGATGGGCGCCCCCTTGCTGCTCTGTGACCTGGGGCAGGGGTTAAACAGAGGTCACAGGGCCAGAAGAAGCAACGTGGGCTTGGGGATACAGGGATTTGGATTCTGACCTAGGATGCACCTTGCACTGACTGTGAGGACCGTAAATGAGCCCTAGAGAAAGCATGAAAATAGGGTACCTGGCTTGAGTGGACACTCCCGAAATTCAACTTCGAGGAGTGGCAGACTCATCTTTTAAAGGATTTTAGTGGAACATTAAACTGAACACTGTGTTATGTATAAAAAAACAGTCTCTTGGAAAGCACCCAGTAAGAGTCAATTCTCCTTCTCCCTTTCACGTAAATGTAAAATGTTCATTTCACTGCAAAATTCTGCCCCAGTCAAGGCTCTGTCCCTTCTGGCTCTCAGGCAGCCTCTGATTCAGGGTCTCTGGGGGCCGCTGAAGAGCTGCTTTCTCCCTCTCTCCCCCCTACTCCTAGGTTTCTCCCCCCTGGCCCTACTCCTTGCCTCCCACCACCAGCCCCACTCACAGCATTGCTGGGACCCCCTGGGAGCAGAGGGTATTCGGGGAGTCTGTGCACCTCTGTCTTGGAGAGCCTTACCACTGCATCGAGAGGACACACAGAGGTTCTGAAACCTACCTGCCCCAGGCTTTCCTCTTAGTCACACCTCCCACTGCACCCCTCAACCACTACACACATCTGCCTGCCTGGATGCATCTCACTGGGGAGCAGATCTGCGTTCAGAAGAAACACAGTCCCAGATGGGATGTTACTAAGAGGCTTATTTACCTGCAGGGTGAACCCTGGGACCTCCTGATGGCCTCTCACCAGCTTTGGATACATCAGAGTTCTCCCTGGCAACATCCACACACACCATCACCTGACGACCCTGACGCCTCCCTCACAGTAGCACAGATCCTGCCCTGAGATGCCCCCTGACACACACACAGCAGCATGGATCCTGCCCCGAATCACCCCCCTCCTTTCACCTGTTCATGAGCATTCCGTCCCCCTAGATCCAGCTCAGCACCAGTCCCACCAGGGAGCTTTCTAAGATCCCTGAATTAAGGCCAAACCAGGCATTCTGCACCATGTTCTGTGCCCCTCAGCTCTGGCTTTCTGGTTGGAGGAACAGCCTTTTGCACTTGTTCTTCATTGTGGCTTTCTACCCATTTCATGTGAAAAAGGGAAGGGGCATCAGGATCTCTCATCTTTTTATCCTCCACACAAAATGGGAGTGATGGCTCATGTACTGAGTATCTACTGTGTCCCTAATCCTCATGCACAACCCTGTGAAGGGTCTTGTCTCCATCTGCAGATGAGGAAGCCAGACTCAGAGAAGGGTGGTGACTTACTTAAGGTCCAAACACCAAAGGTCCTCTCTGGTCCTCTGCTCTCCCTGCCTCCTTGGATGGCATTTAGTTCAACGAATATCAATGATCTTAGGTCAGAGAGAAATTTGCATGATTTGGTAAGTTTCAGAACAAAAGACCCTCAGGCTTGAACGGAGCTCTGGACAGTGGCTCCTAAGGAAGGATGAGACAGGCAGCGGTCAACAGAGGGGCATGATCTCTGACCCCAGTTAGGGGCTCCCAGTACTTCTGCCAAGAGGAAACTCAGGTGCAATCCCAGGTGGGCTTTTGCCCACCATCTCCTTTGCACAGGGCCAGCCTTTGGCTTCCAGGGAAGCCTGTGAATACAGTAAGCTGCTTTGTGGGGAGCAGGTATTGCTAGGTCAGTATGGCTGGGCACTTTCTGCTGTAGGAGGGCAGACATGTGACCCCCCAAAGACGTTTCCCAGGGTGAGAGTTCTCACGCTTTTCTGAGCTCCAGAGTAAAGCTCCCAAGTGTTCAGGACCTGTCATCACAACTCAGCACCAAAGTCCAAGGGACTTCCTTCCAGCGTTTCTGTTTTATGGGTTTAATGTATACGAAAGTGCTTTGAAATGTGGAATGAGCTATACAAATACTGATAAAGTTGAGGCTTGAAACTATAAAACTCCTAGAAGAAAATATAGGGGGAAATCTTCATAAAGTTGATTTTGGAAATGATTTCATGGGTATGACACCAAAAGTGCAAGCAATGAAAGCAAAACAGACAAGTGAGACTACATCAAACTAAAGGGTTTCCACACAACAAAGGAAACAATCAACAGAGGGAAAAAGCAACCTGTGGAATGGGAGAAAATATTTTTATATCTGATAATGGGTTAATATCCCAAATATACAAAGAACTCCTACTACTCAATCTCAAAAAAATAAATAACCTGACTTGAAAATGGACAAAGGACTTGAAAACACATTTCTCCAAAGAAGACAAACAAACGGCCAAAAGGTACGTGGAAAAGGTGTTCAACATCACTAATCATCAGGGAAATACAAATCAAAACTACAATGAGATATCACCTTACACATATTTGGTTGGCTTCTATAAGTATTAAAAAAATAAATAACAAATGTTGGTCAGGATGTAGAGAAAATGGAACCCTGTGCATGGTTTGTGGGAATGTAAAATGGTGCGACCATGATGGAAAATAGTATGGGTGTTTCTCAAAAAACTGAAAATAGAACTACCATATGATCCAGTAATCACACTTCCAGGTATTTATCCAAAAGAATTGAAAGCAGAATCTCGAAGAGTTATTTGCACTCCCATGTTCATTGTAGCTTTATTCACAATAGCCAAGAGTTGGAAACAACCTAAATGTCCATCAGTGGATGAATGGATAAAGAAAATGTTGTATATACACACAATGGAACATTACTCAGTCATAAAAAAGAAGGAAATTCTGTCATAGTCAACTACATGGATGAACTTTGATGACATTATGCTAAGTGAAGTGAGCCAGTCACAGAATGAGAAATACTGCATGATTCTACTCATATGAATTATCTAGAGTAGTCAAACTCATAGAAACAGAGAATAGAATGGGGGTTTCCAGGTGCTGGGGGAAGTGGCCAGGGAGAAATGGGGGGTTACTGTTCAATGAGTACAGAGGTTCAGTCATGTAAGATGAAAAAGTTCTAGACATCTGTTGTACAACATTGTGCTTATAGTCAACAATACTGTACTGTAAAATTACAAATTTGTTAAGGGTAGATCTTTTCTTACGTATTTTTTACCACAACAACAAAAAAAGAAAGTTGAAGCTAAGCGATTTACTCAAAATTCAAAAGCTACTCAATGGTGTCTTAACCTGAGATTTTCCCCATTATTATAGTGTCACTCATGAAACTTTGTGGTTAATGTAGTCTTTACTCATTCAAAAAATATTTACTGCATGTTCGCTGGGTGCTAAACGTTGTTTTAGGTGCTGGAGGTGCATTCATTAACATAACAGACATAAATGTTGATCTTTGTTGCATTTTAATTCTAGTGCTGGGGAGATTAAGAAAATAAGATAAATGCATTTATAGTGCATTAGAAGGTGACAGATTAGCCCCGTGTCCCAGCTAGCCAAGACACCCCCTTGCACCTCCCGACCAAGGTTTCAACAGACCTCAGCAAAATGCCATGTCAAATGGAACATATCATGGAAACCATGATGTTCAGATTTCACAAATTTGCTAGGGATAAAGGCTATTTAACAAAGGACTCCTGAGAGTATTCATGGAATAGGAGATCTCTGGATTTTTTGAAAATCAAAAAGACCCTCCAGCCGTGGACAAAATAATGAAGAACCTGGACCAGTGCTGAGATGGGAAAGTGGGCTTCAGAGCCTCTTTTTGCTAATTGCTGGGCTCACCATTGCGTGCATGACTATTCCATAGTACACGTGGAGCAGAAGGGAAAGAGGTAGGCAGAATTGAGCAATTACTCCCACTAAGATAAGTTCTCCCAAAGGGTCGCTGAAGGAATCTGCCCCATGGTTTCCCCAGCATAAGGACTTCAGGAGCAGATCAAGACCCTTAGAAAAGTATAAATGAAATCCAACTCCCCTTCAACAAGCAGAGAAAGAAGTCAATTAAAGCCAGATAAGTTTTTGATTTTTATATTGCTCTTGACCTCTATAAACAAATTCCTTTTTTAGTTTTTTTTAAAAAAAGAAGGTGATAAGCACTAAGGAGAAAAATAAAGCAGGGAGGGAGAAAGGGTGTACAGGGGACGGGGTCCATTTTAAATAGGGTGGTCAGGGAAGATGCTCAGAAATGATGAGATTTGAGACACAAGTTGAAGGGGGCCAAGGAGCAAGCCATGCATATATGATGTGGGAGAATGCTCTGGGTGGAGGGCACAGCCAATGCAAAAGCCCTGGGAGTGTGCCTAGTGCAAAGCAAGGTGTCCCTGTGGCTGGAGCAGAGTGAGGGAGTAGAAGGAGGAGAATAGTGAGAGGTGAGGTTAGAGGGGCAATGGGGAGGGGTTCAGGGTTTTCAGGGGACCACTCTGGCTGCTGCATTGAGAACAGACAGCGAGGGGGCAGGGGTGGAAGTGGGGAGACCAGTTAAGCCATTACAATAGTACAGGTGAGAAAATATGGGAGCTGGTGGTGGAGAAGGTTAGAAATCACTGGATATTGGAGGCAAAGCCAGCAGACTATCCTGATGCATTGATTAGGGAGGGGCACCACAGCAAAAGGAGAGTCAAGGGTGGATCCCAGGTTTTGAGCCTGGAGAACTGGAAGGATGAAATGAAAGGATGGGCAAGACCATGGGTCAGGTGAGTTCAGTTCTTGTAAATCAATCATTGGTCAACTCCTTGATTAATTTTCTACATAAAACTAATTTTAATTATGCAAACAATACACATTCCCGTTGTAAAAATGAAAGGATTTTGACCCCACCCTGGTCTTCTTTCAACCTTTACAGAATTAACTACTGTTATTAGTTTGGTATGAATGCTTCCAGATCTTTTGCTAGATGTTTACATACCTTTGGATATTCCCTTGGAAAATATAGTTTTGTTTTGTGGCTTTTTGGAGGACAAAAATTTTGCATAAGTGTATCACTCTGCACCTTGCTGTTTTCATGCAATGATATGAGTTGGGGATAAGCTCATTTTTGTACGTAGAGATCTACCTCATTTGTTTTCACTGCTGTGTAGTATTCCATATATCAGACAACTATAAAGGAACGGTGAATTCATTTGAAAGTGAAGAAACCTTTTGCAAGGTGTATTAGGGTTCTCCAGAGAATTAGAAAAAAAATATATAGGGGCTTGCCTGGTGGTGCAGCGGTTAAGTGTGCATGTTTCCCTTCTCGGCGGCCCGGGGTTCACCGGTTCGGATCCCGGGTGCAGACATGGCACCGCTTGGCAAAAGCCACACTGTGGTAGGTGTCCCACGTATAAAGTAGAGGAAGATGGGCATGGATGTTAGCTCAGGGCCAGTCTTCCTCAGCAAAAAGAGGAGGATTGGCAGTAGTTAGCTCAGAGCTAATCTTCCTTAAAAAAAAAAAAAAAAAAATATATATATATATATATATATACACAGAGAGAGAGAGAGAGAGAGAGAGAGAGAGGGAAGCTGCCCTAGCTACTGCAGAAGGTGGAAGCAGGATTGCACAGGCGAGGAACTGTTTTTAGGAAGTGTGGCAATAGAGATGGGACTCCCCCATTCTGTCCTCCACTTGATGTTTGTGAAAGGAGTATTACTTATTAACCTGGGAGACTTGAATTGTTCCAGCAGTGAAAGTGAATGATTTTATAGACTCATAAATCTATGGACCTACTGCTGGCAATGTAACTCCATTATTGGTGGTTTACTGCCCTGTGCAAATGGGGACTTCACCACCTTCTAAGCTGGAAGGCAGAGGGGTTGGAGAGAAGCAGGTTCTCATTCTCACCTGAGCTAGCCCTGATGGACACGATCACAGTGCCCTGAGAAAAGGTGGCTCACTTTCAGTCTCTGGAATGTGTTACCTTGAGACAGACAGACCAAGGATCCCAGCAGGTGCCTGATACCAGCATGAGGCCCGTGGACTGTAAGAGCTGGAAGGACCTCAGGCTCCCTCTCATCCAAGGTCTTTATGTTGCAGATGAGGAAGCTGGGAGCCAGGGAAGTGACACAACTCGATAATCAGAGTTGAGTAGTGAGGTCGTATATTTGGTTCCAAAAACGGAATTGTATAAGCACAGGATTGGGAATTTCTATTCAGCAGCAGTTTATATTTAAAAGTGTTGGGGGGTTACTTGATAATACTTTTGTGTGAGTCAGCACTAAGATATGGTTGTTATCACAAATGAATATGTTATGTTTAAAGATATTCACTATATCTATAAAATAAAATTAATGTGTTCATAGTAAGGAATTTGAAAAATATTAAGAAGTATAAAGACAAAGTCAGAAATCACCCATAAAATCCAACACCTCTACCACCTAAAGCCAATAATTGTAAATATTTTGTGTGTACATATGTATCAAGAATATTATATAAAGCAATCATACCGCATCTACAGTTTTCTACCACATTTCTTAAAATTGAACTTTTTATTCTGAGATAATTGCAGAATTCACATGCAGTTGTAAGAAATAATACAGAGAGATCCCATGTACTCTTTACGAAATTTCCACCAATGGTAACATCTTACGAAACACAGTTCCATATCACAACCAGGATATTGACATTTACAATCTACTGATAGTATTCAGATTTCCCTGTTTTACTCATATACATTTATGTGTGAGTGTGTTTAGTTCACTACAATTTTATCACGTGTGGGCTCATGCACCCACAACCCCAGTCAAGATGCAGAACAGTGCCATCACCACAAGGAGCCCTTATGTAATCACACCTTCTTTCTCTCATATGACCCCACCCACCGCTGAGCCCTGGCAACCACTAATCTATTCTCCAAAATCTCTAAATTTTGTCTCTTCAAAAATGTTCTATAAATGAAATCATAGCTTTTGGTATGTGTGTAACCTTATGGCATTAGCTTTTTTCACTCAGCTTAATTTCCTTGAGGTCCATCAAGGTTGCATGTGCGTCACTAATTAATTTCTCTTCATTGCTGCATAGTATTCCATGGTAAGGATGCACTGCAGTTTGTTTAACCAGAAGAGGCGAGGTAGACTGGCCTTGTCCTGGGTCCCAGTATTGCCTGTTTATTTTAGCTTTTACCCAAAAGAGTTGAAGGACATTTGAGTGGTTTCCAGTTTTTGACTATTATGAATAAAACCGCTATGAACATTTGTGTACTTGTTTTTATGTGAAGATAAGCTTACATTTCTCTGGAATAAATGCCCAAGAGTACAACTGCTGAGTCACACAGTAACTGCATGTTTAATTTATAAGAAACTGCCAGAATTTTTTTCTGGAGTGTGAAACGTACATTTTGAACATAAAGTGTGATGATGTCTCTAATTAGCCTTTAAAAAGAACGTGATTTTTAAAGACTACATAATATTGCATAGGATGGATGTAGCATAATTTATTTAAGGTCTTCTCGAATGCTGAAGATTTTGGTTGTTTCACATTTCTTTCCACACAGAAATCATTAATAGTGCCCTGCATGTGGAGTTGGCACAAAGCACAGGCCAGCAGGAACTGGTTCTTGCAGTGCCCAGAGGAGAGCAGGTTCTGAAAGACTGACTCATGCCAACTGCACTGCACAGGGGCCTCGGGAGACATCAGGCTGTCACTGTTTTCATCATTTGATAAGAAATATAACTGTCAGACAGAGAGTGTTTATGGTAGCACTGGCATAAACGACACCCCTGCCACCTATATTGGAAGGCTGTCACAGTCAGAAATTCTCTTGTAGTTTACCAAGAGAAAGACGCCGGAATGTCACAACTCTTCATGTTGTCAAGTGCCAGGAGAATCAGATGGTCCATTGGTGCACTTGGCACCAGGAAAAGGGTGGGATGCCGCCAATGGCTCAATTTTGAGTGGTCTAGACTATCCTTCTCATTTTGGGAATGGCCTTGTCATAGGACAGAACACAAGACCTCTGCTGGCCAAGGCGCACAGAGAGCTTTGACGGGCTCTGCCCACAGTCACTGGCTTGATTTCTGTGTTTAAACGCTTTTCTGACTGACGCCATATTTGTTTTGTGAGTTGACGCCCTCAATCAAGTCCCGTGTTGTTGTTAGTGCCGTGGAGTGGATTCCATCTCCCAGCAACCGCATGTACAGCAGAGTGGAGCCCTACCTGGTCTTTTTGCACCATCCTCCCCTCTTCCAGCCTATATCAGACAAGGCTCTGCTGCTATTCATGGGGTTTTCATGGACAACTTTTGGGGAGTGGGTGGCCAGGTCCTTCTTCCTAGTCTACCTTAGTCTGGAAGCTCTGCTGAGACCTGTCCACCATGGGTGACCCTGCTGGTATCTGAAATACCTGTGGCATAGCTTTCAGCATCACAGCAACATGC
The DNA here is from genome assembly GCF_041296235.1 of Equus asinus. Taxonomy (NCBI): domain Eukaryota; kingdom Metazoa; phylum Chordata; class Mammalia; order Perissodactyla; family Equidae; genus Equus; species Equus asinus. Next base: position 188,870,269 of record NC_091790.1, on the reverse strand, counting down.
AGCCGCCACAGTATGACAACCAAGAGATGAGTGATGTGGTTCCCTGACAGGAACATGAACCCAGGCTTGGGTGGTGAGAGCACCAAATCTTAACCACTAGACCACCAGGGCTGGTTCAATCCTGTGAGCCAGTAGCTTTTCTCTCTTTTTCCACTAACTGCATCTTTGCTTTCTGAGTAGATTCTGCAGTTTCACACTCAATGGGAAATGCAGGTTCCTCATCCTCAACTTCTTAGGGGATACCTCACTATAGCCTCCAAGTACTTACAACTTTCACTATCGTAAGTAACTTTCATTATTACAAATAACTTGCACTTTGATAAACAACCCATTCTACATGAAGCTTGCCATTTTTTTAAGGGAAATTTTAGAAGTGAAATTATCAGGTTCAAGAGTATGAATATTTTGGGGGGTTTGATCATTTATAAATTTATCCCTAGAAAAGTAGCTCATTCTGGAGCTTTATGAGAATGCCCACTTCACTTTATTTTTATCAACACTAGGCAGTAGTTTTTTAAAAAAATGCAAATTTGTAGGTGAAAATGGTATGTATTTTAATCTCTGTGTCATTATTTTTGGTGAGCTCCACACTAACGTGTAAACAAGCTGCCTCCTAAGCCAAGGCTGAGGGTCATCAACAGGGAAACTGGGAATTGCTAGTGAGTCATGGGGGACCACTTCCGGGTTGCAGAAGTGCTCATACATTTTTATGGCACTGGCCACAGTAAGAAAAGATGTCTCTGCTGAAGGCAGTGGCAATGGATGCTCTGGACTGAGCAGGTATCTGGAGTTCCAGGCAGCACAGTCGTGTGGACTTTATTCACTCACTCATTAATTCACCAAACAGCTATTGAGCACCTACGCTGAAGGGACTACACCAGGCATGGGGGAAACTAGGACCAGCAAGACATACTCTCTGCTCTCGGAGTTTATAGTCAAGGAGGTAAGACAGACAGTTACAAAGCAATGTGGTAAGCTCATACAAGGTGCCATGCTGTGGGAACAGAATGAGAAACACCCAGTGCTACTGGAGAAGTAAGCTCCAGGTATGACGAGGCTGAGTCTTACAGGATAGTAAGAGTTCAAGTGAACAGCCATGGGCAGAGTCAGGCAAAGGACTGGGTAAAAAGAAATCTCGGAAATTGTAGGGCACACAAATGGCAGCCCAGAGCATCAAGATTAGAAGTAAAGGCTGGCAGCGAAATTCTAAGGAAACCCCAGGACTTGGGATGGCTGCAGGCGCTCTTGCGCCTCTGCCCTGTTATTGCTGGCTGCCCAGGGTTAGAGAGAGTGACCCCTGCCCCATGGAGAATGCTCCAGCCATTAAAGAGACCCTGCACGGTTTTCTGAGCTCTAATGCTCCTCAGGAGGAGGGGTAATTCATCCTCATTCACCCAAGTGGCCTGTCTCACGAGTTGACTGACTCAGAGATGCTGCCGTGAAGCTCTCGGCAGAGCACTGGTGGACTTGAATCAGAAACGTGAATTTGAGACCTTAACTAAGTCATTCAGTCTCCCTAAACTTCAGTTTCTTGTTTCAAAGATGAATCAAAAAGGACTTTACAGGGCTGCATGAGGTTCAAATGAAATAAGGTATGTACAAGTGTTCTGCAGCTACAAAACATTATCAGTATTGCTATTAAGCTTAAAATAGTCACTTATACATGGAACCCTGTTGATGGGCAGCTGACCCCGTCTACCCTCTCTTACCATGAAATAAGTGATTCTCAAACATATGTGTCCCTAAGAATCTCCTGGAGCTTGCTCCAAATGCACATCCCCAGGCACCATCCCAAGCAATTCTGACTGAGTAGGTCTGGGTTGGTCGCAGGAATTTGTAATTTAACAAAACCCTGAGGTAATTCTGATGCAGTGGTGACACAATTACACTTTGGAGAAACAGGAGCTGAATTCTACAGTCTAATGTAGCAATGTACAATGTACAATGTAGCTCCCTCTGAGGAGCAAGACTGAAGCCCTCATTCACCATTTCGACTCAGAGCCTCTGTAAATGCTTCTCACCTGAACCAGCACAGTTAAGTTTGAGATGTCTGTGGAATATCCAGATGGAAATATTGCCAGGGATTGGGGCGGGAGCTCAGGAGGAAGGTCTGGGCTGCAGGGAAGATTCGGGAGTCCTGAGTGTACAGGTAATAGTTGAAGCCTCCAGGGGGGTGAGGTAGGATGGTGGCCATGCTCCAGGTCCCAGTCTTATTTACTGTCTACACGTCCCTGTTTGTTTTAGCTCCTACCCAGAAGAATGTGTCTGGATGCCCCACAGTCTCCTCTTCCTGAGTTCTGTCGGACCATGAATGGTATTATCATCCATCCAGACGCCCAAGCCAGAAACCTGCCAATCACTGACTGCTCCTCTCCTTACTCACCTTAGCCAATCAGTCACCAAGTCCAGTTGATTCCACTCCTCGATAATCCTCAGATCTTCCCCCAGTCTAGTCTCATCTCTTGCTTGGAATGTCACAGCCTCCTAACTGACCTCCAGCCTCCTCCAAGCCCTGCTCCCATCCACTCCAGACTCTACTCTGCAGCCAGAGTGTATGTGCTTCAGTTGTCTCGCTTCTCCGACCAGCCGGAGCTGGTCCTGAGGGCAGAGACAGTGGTCTTGCTTATGAATATGTCCCTGACACCTAGCACAGTGCCTGGCTTCTAGTAGCTGCTCATGAAGTGTACACTGCCCCTCCACCGTCCCCGTGCTCCTTGTCCTCCCTTCTCTTCCAAGTCTAAGGCTCAAAGGCAAAGAGAGATGACTAGATTGGAAGAAAAGGTAACTTGTGGTTCACCTCATAGGCACCCACATAATTCTCTTTGCATAATGGAACAGCTGTGGCCCTGATAGTACCTTCTTAAGTGACCCCAGGCTACCTGTTACTTTCATAGCAGATGCCAGAGCATAAGCAGTAAAGGCTTAATCAGATCAACTAACTGCAGCTAATGAAGGAGCTGGCGAATCCAGTGCCTTCTCCATGACATAAGACAACTCAGTGAAATATCTCCAAAAATCTTTAAAGAGGAGTAAAATGGTATGAAGAGAAGATGGGGGAAGAGGAATGCTTAGGATGGGAAACCGGTCAGAAGCCCACACACAGGAGTAATTCAAGAGTGTATATTCCTTCCAATAGGGCTGCCCTGCTGGGACCCTCACTGAAATTGCCCTCACTCATGCATTCAGTAAGTATTTATTGAGCATCTACTGTAAGCCAGATACTGTTTTAGGCTCTGGGGATATAGAAGCAAACAATTCAGACAAAAATCTCTGCTTTCATGCAGCTTATATTTTAGTGTGGGAAGGGAGACAATAAATTAAATAAGTAAAACATCTAGTTTGTCAGATGGTGATAAGCACTATGGAGAAACAGCTATCAGGGCCAGGGGTTAAGAACACTGGAGGTGAGAGCACTATTTTGTACAGGATGGTCAGAGAGGGCCTTTCTGAGAAGGTGACATTTGCACAAATCCACGAAGCCTCCTTCCCATGTTTGCTCAAATGAGCTCTCCACGTGGGAATCTAGGGGAAGACATTCCAAGCAGAGGAAAGAGCTTGTGCTAAGGCCCAGAGGAACTGCCTTTCATTGATCCGAAAACCAATCTTAGCTGGTTTTATAGGCTCTGGTCTGGGAAGGGCCAGGGCAGGAGGAGGCTGGGGAGGTGGGAGCTGTGGCTGCTCACTTCAGAAGCCCTCAGGGAAATCTAATTCACAGCTTTCCCCATAGAGGAAGGTTTTGGCGGTTGCTACTAGTCCAGATTTCCCAAGTTCACTTTTGAAGATCTGAGATCCCAGGCAATGTAGGATCTGGTCGGGTCCTCCCCGCAGTCACTCTCCTTTCCTGCCCCGCAGGGCAAGGCTGGTTGCCTGGGGATACTTACAACTGTGGAGAAAGGTAAAGCAGGCGAAGAGACGGAACCAGTCTCTACCTTGTCTTGCTGTGGCTTGCTCTTTGTTATCTTTTCAGGTTCCTCTAGCAGAGATCAGAGGGCCCTGGGGCTAAGTTCCCATATAGTTGGCTTGAAGGGTCTGGGCAGAGCAGCAGAGATGACTCTCAGTTGTACTTTGACAAATACAGAAAGCCATTCCACTAAAGGGAAAGAGAAAGGCACAAACCTTGCTTTTTAAAGGTGGGCTATTCACTGCTAAGCGTTTCACATACATTATCTCATTAAATTTTCAGGACTACTCTGCAAGGTAGGTGCTATTGTCACTATTTTACAGACAAGGAAAGTAAGGCTCACTGATACCGGCTATTTCCATGCTTACAAAAGTATTTACCCTTTGTAAACATTTCAAACAAAAAATCGTAAAAGATAGGAAGTGAAAGTCCCTCGTAATCTCACCTCTTTGAGAAAACTACAAGCGGTTAGCGTATGATCTTCTTGAATTTTTAAAATGTACAACACACACACACACGTACTTTTCTTTTCCTTTTCTTTTCTTCTTTACAAGAAACTGGGACCCTATTATACATACTGTTCTGAAACTTGCCTTTTCCTCTCAACAGTGTGTCTTGGTTATCCTGCCGCATAGTTAATCTTATTAACAAGAGCGGGGCTTTGGGGGGAGTTAGAGCTCTCTGACGACAGGCTTGGCTGTGGGACTTCCCACAAGTCACTCGGCCCCTTAGGACTCCAGTCTCCCCATTTGTAAAACGAGGGCAGGGCACAGAGGAGTCTGCGCTGTAATGCCAATGAGCAAGGCACCTCAGCCCCCAGCCCGCCTCGTGACTATCTCCAAGGTCCAGCCCTCCTTGACTCGGACAGCGGCCGCTGCTTTCAATAACTCGGACGACAACACCGCCGCCAGCGTAGCCAGGAAACTAACGCAAGCAGCGCGCCTTCCAGTCGCTCACCCGGAGAGTGATGATGACGGACCGGTGGGGCGGGGCCGGGGCGGGGCCGGGGCGGGGCCTCAGGCGCGCGGCGCGCGGGACGTGTGTGCTGGTAGGCCGGGCGCGGCGTGACGTCCTCGGCGCCCGCGCCCCGCCCCGCCCCCCGAGGCCCAGGCCCCGCCCCCCGGTCCTGGCCCGCCGCGGCCCCTCCCCGCTCTGGCGCAGCGATGGCGGAGGCCGTAGAGCGCACTGACGAGCTGGTCCGCGAGTACTTGCTCTTCCGCGGCTTCACGCACACCCTGCGACAGTTGGACGCCGAGATCAAGGCGGACAAGGAGAAGGGGTTCCGGGTGAGGGGCCGGCGGGCGCGACGCGGGCAGAGGCGACCCCGAGGGATCCCGGAGCGGGCTGTCCCCCAGCGCTGCCCTCCGGGGCGGGAGCGGCGCTGTCACCGCGCCGGGGGGACCGTCGACTTTGGCGCGTCAGGGCCTCACTTGACAGATGAGGAACTGAGGCCCTGAGAGGGCACGTGACCTACCTGAAGTTGCCCAGCGAGTCAGGAGCATCGCCTAGGCTAGAGCCCAGGTGCCCTGACTCCTGGTCCAGGGCTCCGTTCTCCATCCCAGCCTCCCAGCAGCTGCTGGCCTGTCGTGGGCCAGGGTGGCCAGGAGGTTTTAGGAGCTAAGGTTGGGTACCTGGTTGAGTTTTGGCAACAGAAGTATTCCAAAGTTGGCTTCCGAAGGCACTGGGAGCAAAGGCTTCTGCAGCCCTCAGTGTTAGCAGGGTTCAAGTATCCGTGGTGTTTGTGTAAAATGGCTTTGTCACTGACTCCTTGGCAGTGTTCTTCGGCAGTTGAAGCTTTTATTGAACATTTTAAAACGTTATACTTCCTCTACTCAGACATGATTTTCTGCTGAGAAGCTCTTGGAATTTGTGTGTGTGTGATTTGTTTGCTAACTTCAGTTGGTGTTGGCAGGTGAATTGAGAGAGACAGTGAGCCATCAGCAAGAGCACTGGAGAGGAGTTAGGAGATCTGGGTTCTTGTCTTCCCGAAGCTAGTGTCTACTTAGTGGCAAAAGCACATCATTTCAGCTGTCCAGGCCTCAGCGTCCTGATCTTTAACATGGGCATGTTGGATTGGTATTGGTATCCAAAACCTCTTCCAGACTGTGTTCTGGTGTGATTGTTCCTCACAAGGAGGTGACTTCTTTGGCTGACACACTGAGCAGTGGTCAGGGCTTTGGTGGTACCTTGATGACTTGAAGGAGTCATCTCACTGTGAGTCGTGGAATCCTGGCCCGGCAGAGCTAGGAGGAGGACCATGGAGACTGTCTCACTCTGTGTATTTTCACTTGTTGAAGTCTTAGGCAGCTGAGACCAGAGAGATGAAGTGACTTTGCCAAGTTGGATGAGTAAGTCAGGCAGATCCAAGACCTGAACCCAGATCCCTTGCTTTCTGGGCCAGAGCACTTTAACATCGTGGAAATTTCAGGTGTCAGAGAGTCAAACCACATATCTAACATCAGAAAATAACCTAAAAGCCATTACTGTTTTGAAAGTTTTATGGATTGCTAACTTTAAAAAAAAATAACATCTAGAAGCCACAGCAAAAGGAAAAAGCCATATTAACTCTGTGGAGTGAGGGGAGAATTCTGTTCTGTCCTTCATCACCTTCTCCATCCTTCTTTCTCTCACCAGGTGGACAAGATTGTGGACCAGCTGCAGCAGTTAATGCAGGTGTATGACTTGGCTGCTCTTCGGGATTATTGGAGCTACCTGGAGCGTCGGCTCTTCAGCCGCTTGGAGGATATATATAGACCCACCATCAACAAGCTGAAAACTAGCCTGTTCCGCTTTTATCTTGTCTACACAATCCAGGTGCCTGTTGGTACAGGGATCCCTTGTGGAGAGAGTTCTTTGATCCAGAAATAGATTTTCTTTTAACCCCTAGGGAAGACTCGGTATGTTACTCTGGGAAAAGGTGAAACAGTCACAGTGCAAGTTATTTTTGGCTGTTTTCCTGTGTTTTTCCTTCTCATCTTTAGATCATCTGATTTGTCCTCCTCATTCCTGATTCCCCTCTTGTTTTAAGCACGTAAGCCTGGGTGGTGTTTCAAAGAACATAAGTAGCTGGGTTAATGTTTGAGTAATAAAGGTTATAGCAGACCTCGGGGAATAAGTTACTTAGATTATTTGAAAATCAGCTAGGAATTAATTTTTAGGATGGAATTTATCATCAGGGCTTCTGTTTAAACCAGCTTCTTTGAAATTACAAGGAACTTGAGAAAAGAGTGGTGATTTCCTTTATTTTATAAGTTTGTAGATCATGTTTGGCCACTTACCTAGCAGGCTGGTATCCGAAGGCTCTGTGTTGTGCAGTGATGAAGAATCTTACCTCTGGACTTCTGTCTCTTCCCCCTCCTTGCTCCCTCCTGTCTTGGCAGACAAACAGAAATGACAAGGCTCAGGAGTTCTTTGCAAAGCAGGCCACGGAGCTCCAGAACCAGGCCGAGTGGAAGGATTGGTTTGTCCTGCCCTTCCTGCCATCCCCAGACACCAACCCCACCTTTGCCACCTACTTCTCTCGACAGTGGGCTGACACCTTCATTGTGTCCCTGCACAACTTCCTGAGTGTCCTGTTTCAGTGCATGCATATCCTTTCAGCTGCCTGGGGCTCTGGGCCCAGTCTGAGGCATCTAGACAGTGTGATCAGTGGCCGCTGCTCTTAATGCTGTCATTTCTCTACAAAATGCCCAAGGATCGTGTGAGGGGCTGCACAGATTGTGGTTATTTTCATCAGTCGGCCGGGGAATCATAGGTCTCAGAGCTGACGCTGTGCACAGGGATGAGACTGTCATGGCAGTGGGGTGTTAGTGCTGGCCTCTGAGAGGAGCCCTCACCCAGAGCTGACACAGGTTGGTAGGCAGCTGCTTTTAGTGAAACTGCCAGCCTCCAGAGCACCCTCTCTGGGAGTGACCTGTGCCCTGGTGGAGATTGCTTGCCTTTGTTGGGGTTAGGTAGCAGGTAAGAAAACTTCTTGGGCTGGAACTACCTCCATGTGACAGTGACCTCAGTGTTCCTCAACTTTCCAGAAACCAGAGCAGCTTTAAGAATATATGTGTGGATATTTGAGAGAGAGAGAACGTAAGTAATTTACAGCCTGCCGTATTTACCATTTTGTCCTGGAAAGCCTGCGATCCCGAGGCCGAGGCCAGGGGCATCCTCTGTTGCTCGTGCTCTAGGCTAGAAGTCTAGGGGAGGAGAAGGGAGTCTAGTTTGATTGGGGCTGCCTGGTGAGTCACTGATTAATTGGGCGTGTGGAGGCCTGCCAGCCCGCCGCCGGAGGCTGTTTGGCCTCTGGGAGGACCTTCTTCTGCGGGTGGTAAGAAGGGCACTCTCCTTTCGTGTTGTGGGTGAGTATGGATTCCACCCACTCGTTCCAAGTTTGTCTTTTTTCTCTCCCTGCTGCTCTTCGTGCTGAGGGCTTTCAGTTGAAACTAGCAGGGGGCTCAGCCCAGAGATGGTTATGTCAAGACTACATGGGACCTCTAGGGAAATTGGAAATGTCACTCCAGATCTTATCAGTAGAAGACAGTGCCTTGCAAACCAGGCCACGCTCATTCCAGCCACAGTCTCTTCCCCAGCACTGAGGCCCTGCCTGCTGTGTGCCCCTCCTGACTGAAGCTGTCTGAGATGGTTGGGAAAGACGGACACCCTGACCCAGAATGTGGATGTTCATGGGGTGGCGTGTGGCCAGCCCTCCTGCCCAGCTGGTAGAGCAGCTGGCCATCTGCCTGCAGAGCCACTGGCTGCCGAGCTCTCTTTTAGCCGAATGTGGCTAAAGCTTAGTAAACTGGCTGTGAAGCCCAGGCTCTTTACTGCTGGTATTTGGCAAAAACCACTCAGGTTTGGATTTATGTCCTCTCTGTGGGCTGGCTGGGCAGATTGTCATGTTCCTGTGAGTCTGTCTGAATGAAATCAGGCCAGGCCCAGCATCAGGGGAGAGACTTTTCGTAAAGCCGTGAAGAGCCCACAGCACCGAGTCTGTTCTCTCTTCCCCGCGTCTCGTGTTCAAGGATGTGGCTGCTGTGTCAGGAGTTTGGGAAGGACTTTTAATCGTTTCACAGGCAGGCTTACTCTTTAACCTTGTGCACCAGTCCCCGTGATCCTGAACTTCGACGCGGAATGCCAGAGGACCAGCCAGGTTCAAGAAGAAAATGAAGTTCTGCGCCAGAAGGTTTGTTCTGAACAATCTTGCTGCTTGGGAAGTGCTTCTACTTCTCGTGTGTGAGATAGGGTAGCGGTAGCGGAGGGCTGATCAGTATAGGAAAGCACTGATGTCAGAGGAGCGTGTGTCACCAGGGAGTCAGTGCTGGGGATTCGGGGGCTGTAAGAGTCTCTGAAAACCAGATGCGAGGTTCATATTTTAAGTCCTGTGTGTAGCATGAACAGCATAGAAACAGTAATGAACTTCGAAGAGGAAAAGACTGTATGTGCTCATGCCTTACGACTAACCTGTTTTCGTGTCTGTTTTGTACCCCGAGTCCTTTTCCACGTCTGTATTGTTTACAACCCAGATATAGCTGTTCTGCTCAGCTCTGTGTTTCTCTAGTCTGGTAAAATGGCAGAGCCAGGAGACCCACGTTTGCTTTTACATTTTGCCTGAGGATCATTTTTCTGTCCTTGAAATTAAGATATCTTCAGAAAAAGGAAGATTTTCAAAAAAAGGAGAATTATAAGTTGTTTACATTTTAGAGTTTAAGATTTTTGGGTTTTGGGTGTGTGTATGTAGTTTTCTTCAGGCAAAAGGTCAAAAATGCTGAGCTTCATTTAAAACATTTTTTCTGGGAGAGTTCCAAAGTTTGATTGTGTAGATTCCAAAGATTAAAGCGGGATTGGGCAGAGCTGTTTTTCTCAGCGAATTCAGGAAGAAGCAAGTCAGATGATAAAAGGGAAATAAGTCAAATGATAAAAAGGAAAAAAGTGGCGGGCCAGCCACATGACTGAGTGGTTAAAGTTCTGCATGCTCTGCTTTGGTGGCCTGGGTTCACAGGTTCGGATCCTGGGACAGACCTGCTCTGCTCATCAACCATGCTGTGGAGGCATCCCACATGTAAAAAATAGACGAAGATTGGCATAAATGTTAGCTCAGGGCTAATCTTCCTCAAGCAAAAAAAGAAAAAAAGAGGAAGATTGGCAGTGGATGTTAGCTCAGGGCAAGTCTTCCTCACCAAAAAAAAAAGTGGGTTTTGTGTATTGAATGGTTTTTAGGTTTCTCACCTCCCTAGAGTCAGGTAACAGTGGCCACTTGCCCATTTTTCCAGTCCACGGTGAGCAGAGAGGGACACAGGCACTGAGGCCAAGGGCCAGTGGCCTTTTGAGCCAGTGAGGAGGGTGGGTTTTGGATGTTGATGTGCCTGATCTTCACCTGGGGAGGGAAGATTAGGCGAGGTCACCTTCTAACTCGCCACCACCCCCACGTAGCTTTTTGCACTGCAAGCGGAAATCCACCGACTGAAGAAAGAGGAGCAACAGCCAGAAGAGGAAGAGGCCCCAGTTCAACACAAATTGCCTCCTTATGTCTCCAACATGGACCGCCTGGGAGACTCGGAACTGTGAGTGTGCACTGCACCTTGCCACTCGGGGGGCCATGTCCCCTCCACTCCCCTGTTCCCTGTGTTCTCCCCTGGGGAACACCTCGCCAAGACGCTCCTCCTGGCACTCACTGTTCTTGTCTGAGCTTTCTGAGGAAGGTTCCCAAGGAGTCATTCCCCACTCCCAGCCTCTGAGCCTGCCCAGGGAGGGGGAGCTGCACAGCTCTGCCAGGGGCCTGTACATCCAGATGTGCACAGCCTGGATAAATAACCCCTGTCGTAAAGCCTTGGGAAGTTTCGGTGCATTGAAAGGAGCACCTCATGGATGAAAAGATGACAACCCCAGGTTGGATGCGTTCCGCGGTAGAAGCGTGCTCCTGTCAGGCTTTGAAGAGGTAGGCGGATTGGGAGAGAGGTATTTGAGTGACTGTAAGAAAGAGCCAGTTAAAGATCCAGGTGATGATAATCAAAGTAGCAGTTGAAGAAACAGAGGCATAGACAGGTCACAGTTAGTGATTGTGGGTCAGGGTGCAAACCCAGGCAGGCAGACTCCAGGCCTACCTATGGCCAAGCGCTGCTCCAGGTGAAACTGCTCTGGTTTCTGAGCTAGTGCCGCCTGGTGGAAATAAAATGCAAGCCAAAATGTAATTTAAACATTGTTAGTAGTTATGTTAAAAAAATTAAAGAAACAGGTGAAGCTAATTTTAGTGATATATTTTATTTAGCCCAATATAACCAAAATATTATTTCAACATGGAAGGAATATAAACAAAATATTAATTTTTACACTTTTTTTCATTCTAAGTCTTGAATTCCAGTGTATTTTACACCTCCAGCACATCTGGATTTGTACTAACCACATTTCAGCAGTACATGTGGTCAGTGGCTATTGGACAGTGCAGCCCTGAGCTTTCCCACAGCCCTCAAAGAAGAGCCACAGGCTTCACCATTGTGCCAGATAGGCTGCCAGCTCCCTTCTGTACAAGAAACGGTACCCAGGATAATGCCGCCTTACAGCCTGGGCGTGTGGACCCAGCTAAGGCCCTGGTCACTGGCACTGTCCACAGCCCAGTCCCTAGCTAAGCCTCCCACGGTCCCCCCAGCCCTGTGACCTGCCGGTGTGTCTGCTTGACCAGAGCCATGATGTGCAGCCAGAGGAGCGCTGCCCTGTCCCAGTCGCCTCGTGTGGGCTTCCTGTCTTCACTGCTGCCTCAGAGTAAGAAGAGCCCCTCAAGGTTGTTACCTGCCCAGGGCCCCCCTCAGGCTCAGAGCTTGGCCAAGAAAGAGTCCTCCAGCAGTCAGGTAAGTGCAAGCCCTGCCTTTCTAACTCTTGCCAGAGGCCTCTGACATCTGATTGCACTTCCAGACCTACTGGTCAAGTGCAGACTTGTCTGCCCACCCCTTAGGCCGGGTTTCTTTGGTATGCTGATGAGATCCTAAATTCATGACTCCTTCCCTTTCTTCCTCCTTCCCTGCTTTCCCTTCACAGACAAGTGATGACTCCGCAGGATAAGAATATAGTGCAGGAACTGAGAGAATAAGGAGGGAAATCCACTTAATGCATTCTCTACCCACCCCCACATCCTCACCTCCGGCTAGAATGGCAGGTGTTGCCGCCAGCTAATGAGGTGGTAGGCAGATGCACGTGTGCTGACTAAGGGTAGTGCCAGATCTCGGACCCAGGTCTAACCCAAAGGGACTTCCCTCCTCACCCAGCCCGCTGCCGCTCTGACCATCGCCTACGCTCCTGTGCTGGCTCTCGAAGGCCTGCGACACTCTGCGGATGACGGCTGGATGGCAGTGAGAGGAAGTGTGCTGTGGAGGTCCCTTCCCTTTTCTCATAAATTTTCTCTGAACTCATGAGGGCTTATGACTGTGATTTGGTGACTCAAGCGTGAATTCAAGCAATTCTGGAATTTTGAATTTCTGGTGATATTAAGTAGTTTGTAGATAAAGAGTAAATTAGAGTTACTTCTGAATCAATGTATTTCTTTTACAAGTTGGTATTTACTGATTCTGCAAAGGACTTTCACTTTTGTAGAAGCTTGCAAGAGATTCTTGTAAGAGAATTTCTTTTATGTCAGCCTACATCCAAAACAGCTGAGGGTCCCACGGACTAGTTTTCCTATGAAATTCCTATGGTCAGAATTCATTGCTTTCAGAAATGCCTGCCAGAGGGAAAGTTTAATGATCCAGAGTTACTCTTTATTGCTTGGGTAGGGACCCTTTCTCTCTTCATATATTTTTTTTATTAGTTACAGATAAAGTAAGTCATCATAGTGTCTCCCTTCCTCTCCTGCCACCCTTGGCTTGAGAACAGTTGCAGGTGACACAGCAGTTTGGGGCAGCTTGCTGCCTCAGGGAGGTAGGGGTCCACCCCAGGCTGCCATCGGGAAGGCGGGCCTTTTGCACAGCACTTGGGTTCAGTATTGCTGGTGAAGTGCAGGCGCTGAGCAGGACACTGGAGAAGAAAGAGCCTGGGCTCTGGAGTCAGGCAACTGTGCTTTCAGCTCTGGCTCCGTATTTATCACCCTGGCTCAGATTGCTTAAATTCACCCCAATTTATTTGGGATGATAATAATAGTATTTACTCGCTGCAGGGAGAGTTACTTGAGCTGATAGAAGAGCCCTTGGGATATGCAGTGCCTGGCAGATTATAAGGAGTCAATACATTTAGTAGTTGGTGGTGTATCTGTGAAGGTACTGGCTTACTTGGTACCCGAGTCACTTCCGAGACCAAAAGTGCCAACTCTGCCCAATGACTACAACCTTAGCATCCGTGAGGTTTGTTTGAGGCAATCAAAAATCAACCACAGTTATTCCTACGACTGTTTTTCTGAAGTTCAAACCTTAAGATTAGAATTCCAGTCCTGTGGAATGTGGCCGAGTAAGTCTTACTGTTTGCTTTGCAGATGTCTCTCACCCTTTAATCTTTTATAAGTGTAATAGATGATGTCTGGAGTGTTTGGTCCCTTGAAATGTGCATAAAATTATGAAATTCAGTTTTATTAACTTGAAAGAAAACAGAGACAGCTTCTCTGGGGTTAAGCCTCGGGCCTTGCTCTTTGCGTGTTCAGGAATTAAGTGTCATATGATGAGGTTGAAATGGGACTGGGAATTTTTTGTGCAGTTCATGTTCAAGAGATGGGGGTAAGAATGTGTAATTTGCAGCAAACCTTCCTTACCTTGCCTCTAAAATAAATTCAAACAAAGCTTGGGTCACTATGTGATATGTTAACAGAGCACACCTCTTTCCGTTTCCTGAATGGAGATCGTAGATGTCTACCATCTGGAAAATCCGATGATTGAGTCACTTGCTTTTCATTGATTTATTAATTGGACTTAGCATTGATGTTTCAATTCTAAAAATAACTAGTTTATTTGAGGTTCAAGAAAGTCACAGAATTTAGAGATGGAGTACCTTTTCCGGCCCACCCTCCTATTGAGTAGAGGAGCACACTCTGCTTGATTGCTTTCTGTGGTGCCAAACTCACTGCTTGTCAGTGTGGGGTGGTTTGCCTGTTAGAAGCTCTTTGTAGAAACCTCTCTATCTGTTGCTCACTGATCTTAGCTTTGCCCTGGAGCTACATAGAATAAGGCTTCTTGTTAGGACGTCCCTTCCTGTCTTTTCCGTGCTAAGCACTCTGGTCATTCCTCTATCTCCCTTCAACTGTTTACCCATGTGGTGTGATTTCTAGACCCCTCACCATCCTGGACCCCCTCCTCTGAGAGGACATTCTAATTTTTTAATTTCCCTATTACAATTGATGCCACATATGAGTGTACAGTATGAGATGCTCTCTTACAATACGAAGTGCAGTTAGTGGTCTCATCACTTCCTATGATTGTAATGATGGGTAGCTTTTAACTCAGTAGAAGATGACATTGGTTTTTTAATAAGCCACATTGCTTATTAGTGCATATTAAGCACATAGTCTTTTTCTCACTAATACCATGCCAGAGCTCCGTGTTTTTTTTTTTTTTACTATTAATGAATAAGCAAACAAAAACACGAAAGCTGTGTGACTAAATTAGCAATATGTGAAATGTTTAGGCTTTCCTATGTTAAATATTATTTACATATAGCATTGTAAATTTCAGTCACATCAGCATTTTGCCCACTTGTGATAGGTCAGCATAACTGTTGTCATGATTACTGAAATGTTCATAGCATTATGATGGCAAAATATGTGGTGATATACTCTCCATGCTTTCAATACGAATCTGGAGGCAAAATTTAAAACACAAATGGAAGTAACTGTAAAACCACACTTCCCAAGCTTTCCTGCCATCTCTATGATACTAGCCCTGTGGGCACCTCAACAGCAGGCGCACCCAGCCTGCAGTTTTACTCCTTCCCTCCAGCTGTGATTCCGCCCCTTCCACCCCAACTCAGTAAGCTATGGGACTGCAAGTGGGAATTATGTTATTATAGAGATAACCTCTAATTGGCTGTAATGTAAAGAAAGCAAAGTGTCCACAAACTTCTGTATTTGTAACTCTTATTAGTATCAAATTACCTCACAGCTACTGAGACCTCAGCGGTAAGAACAGCTGCCCTTGGGGCTGTTTCCATGGATCTTAGCAGAATGGGGGAAAAGGGAGCCCTCTTCCGCATCTTTCATTTTGTAATTTCAGTGTTATGAGGACCTGCCTTCTGGGTGGCCTTATTTTGCTTCAGGTGAGACCAAATTACTGGAACTTGTTCTCTGCCCCATTTGGATGACTGCCTGGCAAGCCGTCTTCAGGCCACTGAAAATTAATGTATATCCTTGTCCAGAGTGAGAAGCAAGAAGGTCAAATGATACAGCATAGGTTCAGATATCTCTGCTGAGCGGTAGGAGACAGGTAGGTTACGATAGAATATGACAGAATGTAATCTGGACAGTTGGAATGTTATATGAATCCAGTAGTTAAGATTTTTATGAGGTTTACTCTTAAAGTAAAACACTCAATTTCCGGTTATGTCACAGTAAACGTTTGTTTAAGTTATGTACTTTTGTAACTAGACACAAGTTTCCCTTAACCTGCTTCTTAAAGTCTTGTGTGGACAGCTGCATTATTATTGTTTGGTGGTGTTCACCCTTCTTTAGTAAATAACTGAGATGCAGTTTGAGGAGAAGCTCTCTTTAAGCAGGCTCTGATGGGTCTGTAGCTCTCTTGGTGCAAACTACCCTGTCATAAAAGTAGTTCTTCTTAATTTATTGCAGTGCCCTTTGTTAATGCCTGTTTGAATTTTCATTTTGGAGTATAGTCCAGTCCCCAGCCTGGTGATGCACTGGACAACTTCCTTGCTTTCTTGCCTTAGGGGGAATCACACCCTTTGTACTTCTTATTGTTATATTTCCCCTGCTTGCTGGGGAAGTGTAACAAGTGGCTCTTGTGTCAGCTAGAGGAATTTGAAGTCCATCCTAAACCTCCCTGGTCCATCAATATGGGCCAGTTGAATTGAGTACTCTTAACACCAAGTGTTGAAAAGAGAAAGACACCATTTATCAGGTGTAGTGGGTGAGTCAGGAAAGAAGAGAGTGCCACAAGGTGCCTGTCTCCCCTCTAGCATTCCCCAGCTTTGGTCCCAGGCAGGATACCCCTGTGGTCTGTGTGCTTTCCCTGGGCATGAATGCGGTATTATATGGGTTCTTTTCCCTTTTCTTCTCAAATATCCAGTTTAAAGATATTGGTCAGGTTAATAAATCTGTCAAACCTGCATGATAGTTGTTTCGGTATTTCTGAGACTTCCTCACTTGCCATGATCCTGCTAGTTTGGAAAACAGCTGTCAACCCAGGAAACCGATTTTCCTTCTCCTTAGCACTGTTTACATAGCTAGCTGTGGAGTTCCCATAGCTGTCTTTTAGGTTAGGAAAAGGTGACCCTTACCACCAGTTCTTCTGTCCTTTCTATCAAAATGTTAGAGCTTTTTGAGACATGTTTTAGAATTCTTTATTTCTAATTTTATTTATTTGAGTCCTCTCTTTTTCTTGGTAAGTCTAGCTAAAGGTTTGTCTATTTTTTTTATTTTTTTAAAAAAACAGCTTTTAATTTCATCATTTTTATTGTCTTTTTAGTCTCTATTTCATTAATTTCTAGTCTGATCTTTGTTGTTTCCTTCCTTCTGACTTTGGGCCTTGTTTGTTGTTCTTTTTCCTTGAGAAGATTATTTATTTGAGATCTTTATTTCTTCTTAATGTAGTTATTTATTGCTGTGAACTTCCCTCTTCAAACTGCTTTTGCTGCATCCCATAAGTTATGGGATGTTGTGTTTCCATTTTCATTTGTCTCAAGGTACTTTTTGGTTTCTTCTTTGACCCATTGGTTGTTGAGGAGCATGTTGTTTAATCTCCACATATTTGTGAATTTTTTAGTTTTCTTCTTGTAATTGATTTCTAGTTTTATTCCACTGTGATGCTTGATATGATTTCAGTCTTCTTAAATTTATTAAGACTGTTTTGTGGCCTAACATATGATATGTCCTGGAGAATGTTCCATGTGCACTTGAGAAGAATGTGTATTCTGCTTCTGGATGGACTGTGCTGTAAATGTTCATTAAGTCTATCTGATCTGATGTGTAGTTTAAGTCCAATGTTTCCATATTGATTTTCTGTCTGGATGATCTCTCCATTGTTGAAAGTGGGGTATTAAGTCCCTAATTCTTATTGTATTGCTGCCTGTTTCTCCCTTCAGATCTGTTCATGTTTCCTTTACATATCTAGGTGCTCCTGTTTCAGGTGCATAAATATTTCCAGATGTTATATCCTCTGGTTGGATTGACCCCTTTATCATTATATAATGACCTTCTTTGTCTCTTATTACAGTCTTTGGCTTAAAGTCTGTTTTGTCTGATATACATTTAGCTACCTCTGTGGAATTCTTTAGTCTAATTTGCCCTCTGGATCAGTAGATATGGGGAGGACTCAATGGATTTATGTAACGAGGGCTGGCACCCTTTGGTCACATCCCAGGGAGTGAGCACGGCCCCTCTGGGGACCATGTGAGGGACGCCATGGTTACCTCAAGACCTCTCTGTTATCAGTTGTCTTGCCCACCTCTTGCTTCTGGGAAGGTAAGAGAAGTCTTCCAGTTTCTGAAACCCTGGAACCTGTTCAGTGTTCCATGGCCCATGGGATACCTCTGAAGAATGGCCAGAAGCACAAAGAGAGGGCCTTGTCTTAGTTATGTTATTTAGCTTCAGGATTATGACATTTCTTCTTATCTTTTCTATTCAACATCACATGTCTTCCTCTTTAAGGAAATGTTTTTGATGTTCTTAGGATGGTACCTTGCAGATGGTAAACCATTCAATGCGTAATATATTTTGGTGCTATTATCATTATTGTTGTTGTTGGTTTTCTTCTTAGGTTATTTCTTTTGGCTTGTCCAAGAACCCTACTTCTCCCAAAATAAGCCAGAATTCAGAGAATGAAATACCCTCTCTAGAAGAAACATCTGTTACAAGCATAAGTAGATACCACTGGAGGTCGCCTTGGTCAGAAAAACAAAAATAACAAATATCCTGTAGGTCAGCCATAGTTAGGCTCCAGGTAAACTGATCGTCCTTTAAAATTTTCTTTCTTAACTGTTTACATGGCTCCAAGGTCCCAAGGAATCTATGTTAATCATTTTGAGTTGTTTAGTGTTAACAAAAAAATAACAAGTAAAAGAACGAGAAAGCAACAAGCAGACTGTAGTAAGTTTATTCTCTTGACTAAGGTCTTGTGTAGAGACGGCTTGTGAGGAGGTTGGTCCCAAACTTGAGTGGCTGTTTGCATCATATCCCTTTGCTAAGAATATAAAACGAAGGGTAGGGGAGGCAATGTTGACCATCACAGTTTGTGGAATAAGGTTGGAAAAAGGCCAGCCAGAGAATCTGGAAAGGTGCTGAGGTGACAGCTCCTGTTAAGAAGGCTCTAGATTAAGAATCTTCTCTCCATGGGGGCAGAGTGGGGGTTATTGAATACATTTGCTATAACCTTGGTTGACCTTATCACTCTTGTTAGGAAAAGGAGCCAGAAGATGCCAGTTTCTTTCCTGTCTAGTTTGTCTTGCTCAAAGGTCCTTGAATTTTCAATAATTTCTGTTAAGAATTTCTGGTTGCCTAGTGATCATTTCCAAATACCTCAATATTTGTTACATCAGCTGGCTTAGTCATACACTTGGCCCAAAACAAGAGAGGGTCTTGTGTTCCTTTTTCTCCCCAGGTTGTATGTTGCATAAATATATATTTCTTTGTATTGCCCAAACATACAGTTGATAATGTTTCTAACACCAAGCGTAGGGCCTGACCTGCCTCATACTCATCACTTAGTAAGTGCTGGTCTCCTGCCCCGTAACTAAAGGGAATTGTTCCGATCAGATGAAGGAGATAGATGTCTATCTACCTCCAGGTGACAGCTGTGGCAGGCTCAAGGGTGCTGGTGATCTGTCCTCTTGTGATAGGAACTAGAGAGAGGAGAGGAGGGGCCCAGACTGCTCGTGTTTCACTCTTGCCCTTGCCCACCAGCTGAGATGGTAACATTTTAACTCCCTGCTCAGCACAGCCAGGGGACCCTTACCCAGGAGCTGTGGGTGGAGACGCTACCCCCGGGCTCCTGCTCCCTCCTGGCCCAGTGTCATGGCCTGGGCACAAATGGCAAGAGACTTCCCAACCTACTGTCTCTCCCTCTAGACCGCTAAGGGGAAGGAGCCGGCGTGTGGGCCCAAGGACGGGAAGAGCCTCTTCAGTGGGCTGGCCACCGGGGAGTCCAGCTGGTCGCAGCACCGGCAGCGGCGCCTGCAGGATCACGGCAAGGAGAGGAAGGAGCTGCTCTCTCTGACTCTGCAGGTATGGTTTGGCCTCTCATGCCTGCCGCAGGGACAGCATATGGCTACTATGGAGGGCTGTGGGAAATGGGGGAGCGCGCAGGACCTGCTCTCCTCTCTCGTTTTCTGCTGCTGTGTAGAGTATGATTTTGCCTAACTGGGTCTAATTGCCTGCGCTTTGGCTGTTTTGCTCATATTTTGCCTGGCTCCTCTGTGGTCCCTTTTCCCAAAATAGCATTTCCCTAAGTAGGGGCCATAAGATGCCAACTGAAAATGTTCCCACAAGATGAGTTCTGTGATTGAATTGGTTTGGGACCCCTTGCATACAGCGTCCTCCCCCGAAGTTAACTGTGCATATTAATAGCAGCATGCCGCACGCTCTCAGCCTCGGCAGAGAAAGACCTGTTTCCCTTGGTTTAACCCAGAATCCCCAAGACTTGCTTGATCACAGGAGCCTGTCTTCCTGCACCGCCTGAGGTCCATCTGCTAAAGTGGCGGCCCTGAAGGC
The DNA here is from genome assembly GCF_041296235.1 of Equus asinus. Classification (NCBI taxonomy): domain Eukaryota; kingdom Metazoa; phylum Chordata; class Mammalia; order Perissodactyla; family Equidae; genus Equus; species Equus asinus. Next base: position 188,850,533 of record NC_091790.1, on the reverse strand, counting down.
CATGTGCCCACACAATGTCGTGTGGCGACCCAGGCCCTTGCCATGCTGCCCCTGAGCCTCCCCTTGCTGCTGAACATGGCTCAGGGTCTGCTCTTCCTGGTAGCATAAGCTGCCTCCATTGTATCAGATGCTCTGGATTGAAGACAACAAGCCCAAGGGATTTACTGCCTGTGTCTCTTGTCTGTGCCACCTTGTTGACCATTTATCTCCTAATTGGGGCTACTTGCCTATTTTAAAGGCATTTCTGCCCCTGCCCAGCCCTGTAGTGGTTCTGGTTTGATGGTAGTAGACCCTGACACTCCCATCTCAGATCCTTCTGTTCTGGCAGGCCCTGCAGGATTAAAGATGCACCTGAGCTCAGCCCCTCCCATAAGGCTCCTTTCTGAGCTCTGAGGTCTCTGTGCTCTGTTATTTTTTTACCATAGAACTGCTCTTCCTGTGACCCAGAGGAGCATCAGGAGCCACAGGGTGGCGGAGGTTGGCTGATGCCCCGGCCTGGGTTATGTCTGGGTGAGCAGATAGTGATGTGGCGGCCACCACTTAGTGCACCAGGAGGCGGAGACCAGGGCAGCTGCGGACCCCGGGGTGGCAGGGTATGTGGGGTGCCCTCTGGCGTCTGGCCTTGCTCTGCTCCTCTGCTGTCCTTGGGTGGCCATGTTTATGCCTGGCCCGTGACCTCAGCCTCTCAGTCACCCCCTCCCTGGAGGAGGTGCTGGTTGGCATGGTGGAGTACTGGTGAGGGCCGGGCTTACCTCTGATTGACCCAGCTTCACATCCATATCCTACCTCTTGCAGCTCGTGACCTTGGGCAGGTTACTGACCTTCTGCAGCTTTCTGTCTTAGTTTCCATGGCTGTACAATGGCGTTAATGATGGGATCTCAGATGGTTTTGGGGAGGATTAAGTGAGAGAATCACTCATACTCACATGGCATGGGGCACACAGTAGGCACTCACTAACTGGCTTCTGTTGTAATTGGCCTGTGTAGGCACTGTGTATCCTGAGCCCCATCAGCCCTGACAGGGAGGGGCGCCGGTGACCCCTCCTCCCTTAGCAGGGCATATGTGAGGTGCAGGGTCTCTACAAAGGGGCCGTCGGCGAAGCAGGCCCCTGCCTCTCCCGGGGTGAGGGGGCGCTGCTCTAGCAGTTCAGAGCTCTCCTCTAGGCTCTGAGACCACTGAGACCTCCCTCAGAGCACTGCGGCCAGGCATTCTGGATATCCCGTCGTGTGTCCCTGGAGGAGGCTAATTACTGGGCCCAGCGCAGACCTGTCACAGTGACTTGTCCCACTTTGTTTTGCACAGTGTGCAGAGAAGAAGCCTGAAGCCAGTGGCCCAGAGGGAGAGCCCTGCCCAGAGCTCCACGTGGAGGCGGCAGAGACGCTGACACGGGCCTCCACAGCAGGCCCTGACGGCGGAGGGGTCCGCCCCGAGCAGCCATTCATTGTGCTGGGCCAGGAGGAGTACGGAGAGCACCACTCCTCCATCATGCACTGCAGGTGGGTTCCAGCCAGGGCGAGCCCACCAGGGAGTACACTGACCGGGGTGGGGGCTGGTCTTCTCGGGCTGTGCCTGTGAAGGTGTGACAGGCAGGAGTATGGGGGAGAACAGAGGTACAGATGGTGGGATGGTCCCAGAAGGACCGTGGTCACCCCTGAACAGTCAGAGGAGGGCACGGCAGCTGTCATCGGGGGTCCTGCTCAGAGCTGCTGTTGGCCCGGTAAACCTCTCCATCCTTTCTAACCATGGGAGTCTGAGCTTTAGGAACAAGTTACCTCTTATTTTAACCCTCTCAGACTCACTCAACTTTAATTTGCTTTATGTGGGTACTTTCAGGTAAATATTTGACATGGTAAATATTTTACATGGTAAAAACCTGCCCTTTCATGAACAGACCCTCCTGGGGTGGACAGAGGGTCGGTGGGTTCCTTGCTTTGACAGCCCTGATGGGCTCCGGAGCTGTCAGGCTGGAGGCTCTCAGTCTCCAGAGCCTGCGAGTGCTGAGCGCGGGGCCGGGGGCATCTTGCCCACTGTCCTGTCCCCAGGGTTACCCACAGGGCTCGGCAGACAGTGGCTGCTTCATAGGTAGTTCTTGGACAAATGAGTGAGTGAATATTTCTGGAAATCGTCCATGCCTATCCTTGGTGTGTAGGCATTTGGCGATTATTTTTTAAAACAACTGGCAAGTCAGAACAGCCATCACCTGGACGTTAGCTGAGGAGGTGGCCGACTGAGGCAAGGATGCTACCAGCTTCCCTCTTTCTTTGGCCTTAGAGTGGACTGCTCGGGGAGGAGGGTCGCCAGCTTAGACGTAGACGGGGTCATCAAGGTGTGGTCCTTCAATCCCATCATGCAGACCAAAGCGTCCTCCATCTCCAAGTCGCCGCTGCTCTCTCTAGAGTGGGCCACAAAGCGGGACAGGCTGGTGAGTAACGTCTTGCCTCGTGCTCGCTCTGCGGTCTAAGTGACGAATTCCCCAGGGCTCTCCACCGTCGCCTCTGGCACCACAGGCTGAGTTGAAGCAGCCAAGCCAGGCTGCCTCCCTTCTCTCTCTCATTGGGAGTTTGGGGACCACACATCCAAGAGTGTCCCAGCAGGCTTCTGTCTGGGGGCGACAGGGAGGGTACTGGACTCACAAGAATTGAAATTAGACTGCGGTGGGGCCTGGAGAAAGCTCTCCGGTCAGACGGCACAGGCCATCTTCCTACCTGTGGTGGTCTGGTCCCCTCTCTATCTGCCCTGGGAGGGACCCGCTACCTTCCTGTTCTCCCCCATTAGCTCCTGTCGTCTGTCCGCGTTTCTAACAACCCACCACAAACATTCTCAGCGGCTCCCACCTGCTGCTGAGACCTCTCGCTGTGCCAGCCCCGAGGGAAGCAGCTTCAGCTGTGGGTGGTGTCCTGTCTCGTTACAGGTCTAACGCAGTCGTGTTAGGAGAGTCTTCCTCCTTCTGGACTTTAATATTTGCGATAGGATCTGTAGTTAAGCAGGCAAAGTTGATTTATAGTTTTTTTCTTTCGTTGTGTTCATTTTGAGGGGATCATAACTGGCCCCCCAAGGGAAAAACCTTGTTTTTTCATAATTTCTGACAGCTGCAGGAATTATCTGCAGGAGCTTCCCCACACCAGTGTGATTTGTCCAGTGAATGCCGAGGTCATAACGTGGGTGACGCTCCTGGGAACACCCCCAGACCTGCCTCTGGTGCTTTCTTCTGGCGGTACTCGTTATTACCTTTGAAGCTTTTCACCATTAAATCACAAATTCCTGAAGGCAAGGAGAGCTGCTTCTGCTTTTTCTAGAGGCCTCCACAGGCCCAAGCTGGAGCTGTCTCCAGAACACGCACACGGGGCAGTGACGCAGGCCCGGGGAGCACCAGGGCCGGGACCTAGGGAGGTGGTGGGGAGGTCAGGAGCGAGAGGGAAGGTCTGGAACATCTGGGATTTCAAACGGAAAGAAAAGGAGGGCAGATCAGAGGGTCTTCTTTAGTCAGCTAGAACATTCCCACTACTGCACATCTGAGCTGATGCCTCTCTGCCATCCAGATTTCTTTTGTGATTCTGCTTGTGTTCAAGATCAGCTCTCATGTCTTTATTAGATTTCAAGGAGGTCCTTTTTAGCCAGATTTCACTGATCTACCTGGAGAAGTGCCAGGGCCTCACCCCTGCAGCCTGCCCAGACTGGTCCCTCACAGGAGGGGGCCTGGCCCACGGTGGTCCTGCCTGACCAGCCTGACCCTGGGCTTTTCTTCACACCTCCCACCCTTTCTCGTTCCAGCTCTTGCTGGGCAGTGGCATGGGGACAGTGCGCCTTTATGACACGGAAGCCAAGAAGAATCTCTGTGAAATCACTATCCACGATGATATGCCCAGGTGAGCTGTTGGCCGCCCCCCACTCACTGTGCCCTGTGGGCCTGGTTCTTTGCTGAGCCTCTTACCCCGTCTCCTGTAGCAGGGCCCAGCCTCAGAGGCATAGCTCATCTTTCCTCTGTGGCCGGCGCAGTGCTGACCAGCCCCACGTGTGTTGCAGAATCCTGTCTCTCGCGTGCAGCCCCAGTGGGGCCTCTTTCGTCTGTTCGGCTGCGGCTCCGAGCCTCACTTCTCAGGGGGACTTCTTGGCCCCGGACATCGGCAGCAAGGGCACTAACCAGGTTCCTGGCAAGCTGTTGCTGTGGGACACGAAAACCATGAAGCAGCAGGTACGGGCCCTGCCCCTGGGGTCTCCCTGGGGCTGTCACCCTCCCAGACTCTACTTCTGAGTCTTTTCACTCTCTTTGCTTTGGTTTCCTCAGGTTTTGATTTGTCAGGAAATTTGAGAGTTGAAGTGTTGAAAAGGAGTAATACCCCATTTGGGCAGATTGCTAGCAACCTAAGTCATTCAGAATTGTGCCACAAACTGAGAAGTCACACACAGCCTATTAGAGGGCCCTTGTGGCTATTTAAAAAAATTTTAATTTCATTTTTGTTTATCTGTAAAGACTTCATTTATTTTTGAGCAGTTTTAAGTTCACAGCAAAACTGAGAGGAAAGCACAGAGATTTCCCGGGTAGGCCCTGCGCCTTCATGTGCACAGCCTCCCCCACTGTGCACAGCCCACCGGAGTGTGATACGTTTGTTAAACTTGATGCATCTGCACTGACTTGTCATAGTGACCCAAAGTCCGCGGTTTACATTAGGGTTCACTCTTGCTTTGAACATTCTGTGGGTTTGGACAAATGTGTAATGACACGTATCCCCCATGATAATATCATACAGCGAATTTTCACTGCCCTAATAATCCTCTCTGCTTCACCTCTTCATCCCTCCTCCTGCCTACCCCTGGCAGCTGCAGATCTTTGTACTGTCTCCATAGTCTTGCTTCTTCCAGAATATCATCTAGTTGGAATCACACAGCCTTTTCAGATTGGCTTCTTTCACTTAATATCGTGAGTTCAAATGGTTGATTTTTTAGGAGACAACTGGAGTCTCCTTCTGACTCCCTGTTAACTTAGAATTGCTTAAAAATTATAGCAGCAGCTAGAAGTAGTGAGGACACATGCGTATTCTTGAGAAGTGACAGCCGTGTGAAAGCTTGCTCATGGGGCCACGTGGCCCACCTTCCTCAGGAGCTGAGGACCTGTTCCCGCCCAGAACAGTAGATGCTTGCAGCTGTGACCCAAAGGCCTAGGGAGATTAAATGATGTTTAAAGTCACCTCTTTAAAAGGCAGTGATGTTTCTTATTAAAGTTAGTTTTGGTGCTCAGAAGTGGTGTGGCCTTAAGTTAAACAGATTGTTTCCTGATGTTGCTGGACACTTGAAGGGTCCCTGTCTTACAGGTGGGCTGTGTTCTGAGTGTTCAGTTTGCCCCTCACTGCATCTGCCGGTAGCTAGAAATGGTGTAAATTCCCATCCGGAAGTCTCACAGGTGTCTCTAGCCCATCAGGGCCACACCCGAATTCTTGACCCCCGCGCCCCACCACGCCTGTTCCTCCTCTCGTTTTCCTCATCTTGGCAAATGCGTCCCACTGAGAAACTGTGCCTTTCTGGGCCCAGCCTTCTCCCTCACCCCGAACAATCAATCCATGAGCAAACGTTGTCAGTTCCACCTCCAAGATGTGTTTCCAGTCTGACCACATCTATGCACTTACAGGGACACACCCTAGACCTGCTCTCTAGCGCCCCTCAGCGGACAGCTGCAGGACCTCCTACTGTGGCCACCACACCCTGTGCTGCCCACCGCACCCCCTGCCAGGGGTAGGCAGACAGTGCAGCACGTCATTCTTCTTCCTGCTCTGCCAGGTTTCTCATCCGCATTCCCTCAGGCCCTGCATGGTTCACTCCTCCCCACGCTCCAGCCTCCTGGTACTTCCTGCCCTTCTCATCCTGCACCGCAGGCCCTTCCTGCATGCTGTCCCTTCTCCAGAGGGTTCTTAGCCCACTCTGTCTGGCAGACATCTGTCCTCCCGCATCTCTTAGAAGCTTTCCCATATACAACCCAGTTTTATTAGGTCTTTCTTAATCTTTCTGTTTTCCTCAAGGCACTTACCATGATTTGTAATTTCTGTTTACTTGTTATTTTAAAATTTTTGATTAAATATGGAATACTTACAAAAGAAGATTGAAATTATAGGTATATGGTATAATGAGAAGAAAAGCCATAAAATGAGCACCTATATACCACGACAGTTTAAAAATGAAAGATTACCAATAGTTTTTATGCCCCTCTGTGCCCCTCCCCAATTTGGGTCTCCTTCCTCCTATCAGAGAGAATTATCTTGAATTTTGGTTTATTATTCCATTACATTTTTGCATTTATTTTTTATTTTTATGTTTTTTGCTAGCTTCAGTTCTCCCTGGATCCAGAGCCCATTGCTATCAACTGCACAGCCTTCAATCACAATGGGAACTTGCTGGTCACAGGGGCGGCTGATGGCGTCATCCGGCTGTTTGGTAAGCAAGTGTGCTCATGGCAATCCTGGTCCCCTCCTTAAATGGCCCAGGGAAGAGAGTTGGGTTTTTCCCGCTGGACTATAGGCTGGCAAACCCGATTCAAGATGCTCATAATAGAGATTAACTTTGGTCAGGGTCTGCTGTTTCCAGAACACCCTCTGTAATCACCTTGCACGTGGTCAGTTTCAGTGGACGCAGGAGGGGTGGAGCTTAGCAGCCCATCTGTCTTGAGCTGTTCCATCTGAGTCCTCAGGCCTAAGTGAGATCCCAGAGGACACACGAGAGTAATGCTGTCCTGTCCTCTTGGTGCGGCTAGTTGATTATAACATAAAAGCATTACAACAGTGTGCACTGGAATCATCTGGCGTGCTGTTTAAATATGTTCATGCTGCGCCTGTCCCAGGAGACCCAGAGTCGGAGGGTCTGGGATGGGACTAGTGACTGTGTCTTTAACAGATCCCCAGGGTGCCCTGGTGGGAAGTTACAGAGGCCTCCTAGGAAGGACTTGTGTGTCCTCCTAGACATACGGGCTCTGCCCAGGGATTGCTGAACCTTACTTATGACCTAGGGAAAGAAGCTGCTTGTGAGGCTCAGAAGCAGCCTGGCCTCTTCAGCAGGTGCCTCCTGTCATGGGCAGATGTCTCCCCAGGGCCCGGGCGGGAATCTTAGTGGCGTCTGTTGCCTCAGATATGCAGCAGCACGAGTGCGCGATGAGCTGGAGGGCCCACTGCGGGGAGGTCTACTCGGTGGAGTTCAGCTACGACGAGAACACCGTGTACAGCATCGGCGAGGACGGGAAGGTGGGTGAGCAGGGTCTGGATCAGGAACTTCCCTCCCTCTGGCTCAGGCATCTGAGATTCCAGAGCGCACCAGAATAGCATGATGGGCTGGGTTTAAATCCTGACCATAGCTTTTACTAGCTCTGACCTTGAGCCTCTCTCTACCCTGTTTTGTTGTCTGTAAAACAGGGATAATAAAAGTGACCAATCTGAGGGGATCTTTGTAAGATTAAATGAGTTCAGTGTGCATTGGCCATTCTTATGAAAGAGGAGTACCCACATCCTTCCTCCTTGTTGTAGCAAAGTGACTCATCCTGCTGTAGATGGAGCGGTGGGGTCCGGATTTGGGGCCAGGTTGTGCTGCCGTGAGCTTGGTTGTTGGGTGGTCACAGCATGGATGTGTCAAGTTTGCCAGGGACAGCTGCATAGGCCTGAGCAGAGTCAAGAATTGTAAAAAGGAAGCTGGGGGAAAAGGTAATACTAAGTGCCGCCTTGTAGATTCTCTGGAAAGATACGTTAGGATCCTTAGAAAGGTAACTGGGGTGGGAGAAAGACTTACTTTTCCTGTATACTCTCCTGAACCTTTTGGATTTTATACTATCTACCTGTGTAACCATTGAAAACAGTAATTAAGAAATAAATTTTTCATTTGAAAACTATGGGAAAGGATTTTTAAATTAAAGCTTGACTTCCTATTTATTTGGGTAAGATTCTCAATTAAGAGAGGGTCACAGCCAGGTAGCCTGTCCACCTGGTAGCTGAAGGATTATATACACTACAGTGCATGAAGCTAAGTTTATAGCTACATCACTCATATTCAATTGATTGCACTACTGAGAAACTGGAAATATATTTGGATTTTGTCCTTTCCACTTTGTTCCTAAGTCGGAAAGATCTAGTTGGGTTCTGACCCTAAGAATAATGATGATAATAGTAATAATAACAACCACGATAATGGTCATGTGAAGTGTTCTCCCTGCTTGAGAGACGAGGAATCCATAAAAAGGAAGTTGCCTATCTTTGTCCCTTCCTGGGATCAGGCCAGAGAGAAAGTTCAGACTTTAATGTGAGGTTGCTGATTCTTTTTCTAGATTTTCTTCACTAAAAAAATTGCTTAAATTGTGTTGGGAAGAGATCAGACTGGGGAGTCATCCTACCACCTTTTCTGGTGGCCTGTAGACCCATCACCTCGGCTCCGGGGTCTGTCCCCACTCCTCCTCCCAGGCCTGGGTCCTGGTGGGCTGTGGCCAGCCCCTGCTGAGAGAACATTCTGGATGTGCTTTGTGGTTGCAGTTCATCCAGTGGAACATCCACAAGAGCGGCCTGAAGGTGTCTGAGTATGGGCTCCCTGCAGATGCCACGGGTCCCTTTGTGCTGTCTGGTTACAGCGGCTACAAGCAGGTTCAGGTCCCCCGGGGCCGACTCTTCGCTTTTGACTCAGAGGGAAATTACATGCTGACGTGTTCTGCCACAGGAGGCATCATCTACAAGGTACCTGGCAGGGTATTTTGGTGGGCAGGGAGGTTTCTCCCTGGAGGTCTGGGCTGGGCTGAGCATGGGCTTTCATCCCCATCCCTGTCTCTGCCCCACGTGACCGTGCAGAAGCCTTTGACCCAGGATGGACAGCACCTGGAGCCTCCTTGCTAAGGCCAGGCAGGGGGTGATTCTCAGCTCCGGGAGAACAGGCAGGAGTGGGAGCAGAGAATGACACACCTGTCCTCTCTGCTCATCCATTAGCTATCTTTTGACAAGATTCTGTCCCTTTTCTGCCTCTGTTCTTTGGGAATAATACTTATTACAGTTATGTGTCACTTAACGGCGGGGATTCATTCTGAGAAATGCATCATTAGGTGATTTTGTCATTGTGTGAACATCACAGAGTGTACTAACACAAACCCAGACGGTATAGCCTATTACACACATAGGCTACATGGTACTAATCTCATGGGACCGTTGTCATATATATGGTCCCTTGTTGACTCAAACATTATGTAGCACATGACTGTATAGAAACATTAAGAAAGAGGGAGAAGTGTGTTGGTTTGGAGGTGGTCTATTTTAGTTATTCTAATCTGGTATAGATTTATTATTTTATTAGAGGTCCTGTGGGTCAAGGACACTACAATCCATGGCTGAGACAGAAATTTGGGGGTGTGATTTGTCAAACCAATGATGTTTTGTTCCTCAGATTATATACTTGTTTGAATTCTCATGTCAGAGCTTCTCTGGCTCATGTGCTTTTTCATGTAATTGTATGAAATTACAAATATCTTCTGTTTTACTAGTATTATCAAATAGACTCGCGCTGAAGATTTGTGTTGGAGCCTAAGCACGTGTTTCTGGTACCACGTGAATTCAGTTCTTAGCCTCAGGGTGAGCTCTTTGCCTGATGGTGATGTTTCATCTGTAGGTATAAAGAGTCACAAGGTGGAATGTTCTCTGCTCGGGGGCTATCGGTGCTCTCACGGCCGTGGCTGGGCAGGCAGTGGACAGCACATGCTTTGAGCAGCAGTTGTGTGCAGGTATTGGCCATGCACACAGGAGGGGGAAGTGTGATCCTGTGATCCTGGGCTGACATTTAGAAAGAGATGCACAAGCACCAGCACTGGCGATGGTGCATGGTTAAGGGTTCTGAGTGAAGGAAGCTGGGGGACTGTGTCCTCAGGGAAGACCCCTGGGGGCCAGTCTGTGGATGTGAGGACTTTGAAGGAGGAAGAGAAGTTGGGAGGGTGGGGAGGAAGGCAGGCCTTGGGGCCCCACAGGGGCAGAGGTGAGCGGGGTCGCATGAGTGGAGTGAGGGGGAAAGGGAGAGTGCGAGGTGGGAAGGAAGGAGCCTTCTGGCCTGTTGACCTGGATCGTGGCTCCGGGAACTCTGGGTTTACCTTCAGTAGCCTCCTCTGTTCCACAGATGATGATTTGGGTGGCTCTTGTTCTCTCCTTAGAAGTTAGCTCCATAATTTCTTCTAATTGCTATTGGGAGATACTATAAAAAGCTTTCTGTTTACAAGCCTAATTTTATTTTATTATTTAAAAGTTGAGTTTCAGGTAGGCTATACTTCACTCTCCATGTGATTTTATGTGTGTTATGTGTGCGTTGTATGTATGTTTTGTGTGTATATATATGTATTTTACTTTTAATCATACAGCCTTTGTCATTTGTCCTGACCACTTTATATGATTTGTAGTCAGACTTGCTCTATAACCAATAATATATAACCAATTAATTGGTTCAAGGATTTTCCTCTGTATAATTTTTAAAATGCTAATAATGGGGTCTAATTACTTAAGGAATATAATGAACTTCAGATCACAGTTTTACAATCTATAAGCAATTTATGATTTCTAAAGATGTTTCTCCACAAAGGCCAAATACTTCCTGCCTCTTGCTCATAGATGATATGTGTAGGTGGCTTGATCGTTATTCACTCTCTCCTGGATTCCCCTTCCTTATCACCTTTGACCAACTCTTCACTCCTGTGCAGAGTTCTGGATGGCTGGTGCAGGTGGACTGGAGGAGAGCCATGAAGCTTGTACACTGATGGCCAGTCTGCCTGCCTCAGTGCTGTCCTGGGTGCTGCGGGCTGGCCACACTGTGGGAAGTGACCACGATCCTGTCCTCATGCAGCTTGCGTTCCCTGGGGGAAACAAACATAAAACAAAGAAGCAGATACAGTCTGTGATATAATGCCAGGAGCAATAAATGAAGCTGGAAGAGAACAACTGGGGTGGTGCGGGGGGCACTGGCCCACAGCAGGTTAGAGGCGGCAGAGAAAATTCTCTGACTTTTAGCATGTATCAGGGACTTGTTTTCCACTTAAGATGGAATAACTGTAGTCAGGATAATGAAGTTATTTCCTGGTCTAAGAAATTAAACTGAGACTTTATGAAAAGGTGAACATGTGTACCTGGGCACGTCCTCAGATTGGGGTGGCAGCCCCCAGGCTCGAGGACATTTGGTGGATAAAGTGATTGTGTTTGTGAATGGTGTCTACTGATACTTCCTACTCTCTCCTGTCCTCTTGCAGCTGGGCGGGGATGAGAAGGTTCTGGAGAGCTGCTTGAGCCTGGGTGGCCACCGAGCCCCTGTGGTCACCGTGGACTGGAGCACAGCCATGGACTGCGGGACCTGCCTCACTGCCTCCATGGATGGCAAGATCAAGCTGACCACCCTCCTGGCTCATAAACTCTGATGGGACCTGCCCCAAGGGATACCCACGGAAACAGTATTATCCTGGGGGGTTGGGAGAGATGAGGCAGGAAGGCAGATGCTCCACTTCTGGCTCCTTGCCAGCGTGTGGAGTCTTCAGGGAAAGACTGGGGGCTTGGCGCACTGCCTAGCTGTGGTGACTGGAACAGGAGCCACACAGAGTAGTGGCATGTGTTCCCCGAGACCAGCATGCTGGGCTCTGCCAGAAGCATGCTGCAGATGGCGGGAGGAAAGCTCAGGAAGCAGGAGATGCATTGTGATGGCTGCTCTGTTGGCCCAGGAGAGATTGACAGTATTTTGTATATATTTGCTCATTTTTCTTCTTTTTTAAAAAAAGAATGCTCCTGTGGTCACCTGGTATCTCTTTCTGGAATGTGTGTGCATCAGACCGTCTCACTTCACCCTTTGCCCTGGCAATGGTCAGCCGCGAACCTAGGTCCCCCACCCAGCTCTTACCTCCCGGCTGTGGGGCTGACCCGTATCGGAGGTTTGCTGGTTGCTTTGCTGTAGAAGTAAAACATCCTCTCTCTTCCCTTCCACTGGCTAACTATAGTTTGTGCTGTGCCAGTTGCTTTGGGCTCAAGTCAAGGAGGCCATAGTGTTCTTTTTCTTCTCTGAGAGTGGTGGAGCTTCTCCAGATGAGGGCAGGGTCTGAGCCTTCTGCTCATGGCTGCCGCTCTCCATCCAGTGGCAGCAGTTCTCCAGTTTCTGTCATTGGTGGCTCCTCTCCTCCTTTCAACTTCACATCCTGGAGGTTGAATGGAGTCCCGGCCAGCACCCTCTGCTGGTGAGAGGCCAGAGGACCAGAGCAAGTCCCCCAAGTTGTTGGGGCTGGAACTTGGGATTCAGGTCATTCCTGCTGTGGCTCAACAGAGCCTCATTCCACTGTGTCCACATCCCTGCCCGTGACCTGCCCTCTGCTCCCTGGCTGGGATGGGACCGTGAAGAGGTAGATGCTCCCACAGGGGGAGGAGGAATGAGTGCTACTCCCCTTCTCTCACTTGTATTTCCATCTGAGGTGGGCGAGGCCTGGGCCTCGGGCTCCACCCTTGACAGGGTGGCCTTGTTGCTAAGCTGCTCAGGACACTCATCGTAGAGCCTCTTTGGGCTCCAGCCCAATTCTAAGGGGGCAGGTCTGGAGTGGGGGTACTCCCAGTTACCTACTTTTGGAAAATCCTGAAGAAATTGGTACTAAAGCCTTGGCTGCATTCTCCTGGGAGTTGGTGGAAAAGTAGGGAGGTATTTATGTGGCTTAATTATGAGAAGACACCAGAGACTTGGTAATAAGTAGTTACACATTTTTACCCATTTCTACCCTGGTAATCTTCCCTTTAAATGAAGAAGACCAAGACTTTTCCATTTATAATTTTTCCCATCTTCTGCATTGAAACAGCAATCTTATTTACATCCCCCAGTTATTCTGTAGGACATTTAAAAAGTGGTCATGTGTTTCATTTGAGTAAGAAAATTCATTGTTGACCTTTTCTTCAAAGTTTTTTCTCAGTTGCTGTCTTATCACCCATCTTCTCAGTATGGTCTCCACAACTTGCTGAATGTCTTTAAGGATTGCAGAGCAACAAACAACACGTGGAAAGCCATGTCTTCTCTCATGTCTTTATGCCATGGGCTCAACACCCACCTGCCTCTTGTTTTGAGCTTGGCTCGCAGCTGGTTGTGATTGAGGTTCCGCCAGGAGGGAGTATGTGGGGTTCTACAACATTGCCTAAAAATACAAAACCACAACGCTGTCTAAAAACATAACCCACACTAAACCCCATTAACCTCTGACCTTTGGAAATCAGCAAACACAGTATTACAGTGCTGTGGCCAGACCTGCCTGCTCCTGGCCTGTCTTTCCCCGGCTTTCACTCCACCCTTGAGTGCTTGTTAGGATGCATTCATCCTGGTGTTCCTCCCTGTCCCACCCCCTACCCGCTCCAGGATGAGCTCTCATCCTCCAATAAAGCATGTCAAACTTAAATTTACCTCTCCTTCCAATAGCTGCTCAGCCTCTATCCAAGAAAGCCAGTAAGAGCCTCCATTATCTTGGGCAAGAGCAGTATAGAAGAACGCCATCAAGCCAGCCCAGCCTCAGGCCTCAGAGCCTGCACACCTGGCACAGGTGTGGACCCTAGCTCTGGCCTGGGCAGCACGAGGGCCTCGCGGTGCTTTCCCCTCACTGTCCTGGGACCTGTCTGCACTTGCCCACTTCTGCTCAGGCCCCCTGAGCGCGGCATTCAAAATGCTTCATGGGGTAACTCCACCCCTTCCAAATCCCACAGTTTGGGTTTCCTACTCCTGCTTGGGCTTCTCTCCCTTCAAACAGAAAGCTTTTTATGCAGACACTCAGGGTTCCTGCTCCTCAGACCTCATTTTTCAGCTGGCTGTGGGAAGAGGTTTTAAGGAGACAAATCAGGAGGGATTGGTTCTGCTAATAGCAAGTATTTTCTGTTCCTTTATTCACAAAACGATGCTTCTCCACCAGTTAGACTGGGGTTTGTCCTGGCTCACAGCTTGTGAGAGCAGAGGACCCTCGAGGTCAGTGGTTCTAACACCTTCATGGAACCAGAGGAGAAGCAGGGCCTGCCCACTGGGTCACCCTCCTGAAGAGGCTAGAGGCAGAGCCTAGGTTCAACCTGCAACCAAATGGCCCCAGTGCACGGCAGCTTGGTTCTGTGATTTGAAACCATTGATTTATCTCCTTACACCTTGATCGATTTGTTTCCCTGGCCCAAACTACTTCCCTAGGATTGAGGATCGGTTTTCAAGACAAGAGGTGGAAGTGCTTCGGAGAAACCAAAGGCACCACGCAGTCGGAAGACCTGCAGGCACGAGTCTCCAGACCTGGGATCGAGCTCCCCTGTCCTGTGCCTCTAATATATGGAGAGAAATTATTCTATTAGCTGACTTGTTGTAAGTCACACTCCAAATGGCTGTCAGGATAATTTCATGTTTTGGGGGGGCAGACTGTCAGTTCTGATCATCCTTTTGCCTCAGTGCGGTAGGAGAAGCTTCACCTATGACTGCTTGTGCTTGCCTTTTGAGTCGTGTCTTGGACCTGGGGGTTTCTTTGCCGGCCTCTTTTATGCTGCTTTAAGCTGTGAGTGTGATTTTAATTAAAACTAGATGCTGACCCCACATGTGAACCACAGTGCTCAGCATTGGGCTGAAAGCACACCGGTGGGGACACCGCGGCAGCTCTGTGGAGCCATCCTGTTCACAGAGGGGACACGTTGACTGCCAATCTGAATATTAAATATTAGAAACACCTACTTCCTTTATTTTAAGATAACAAACATAAGCAGAGGCTTTAATTTCTCTTCCTGCACCCGAGGGGCTCACCTTTGCCCCCTCCCCCTGGGATGATGGCCATAGCAGGGAGCGTTGAACTTGGTTCCTGTGAGAATCCTGAGCTTTCAAAAATGCAGACCCGCACCACAATTTCTGATTCTGGGGGCCTGAGAATCGACACTTTAACAAAGTCCGACCAGCAAACCTCAAATGAAGCCACTTCTGGGGACTGTTAAAAAGAAAATTATTCATGCCGCTTGTTAAAGACGTTAAGGCAGACTTTATTTCAAGGGGGGCACTACAATGGGATTTTACAGGGGAAGAGAGAGATCAGGCTTAACTTCCAACACAACAAGAAAAAGTGGGAATTTATAGCCGCGGAGCAGGATGGGGGTCAGTGGATGGAAGATTACTACTAAGAAGAAACATCAGGGCTAAGGGAGAATTTCGGCTAAACCGACTTCACAGGATTCTTGCTGAAGGTAATCTGGGTAATCAGACATCACCTGGGATGGTGGGGGATGAGGAACCCTGTCAGATTCTAGGGTGATCAGAATTGGAGGGTGGGGGCTCCTGGCTAAAATGACTTAGCAGGATTCTTGCTAAAATTGGACAGTGGAGAGAGGAGCAGGGAGCTCAAAAGTCAGGGCTGAGTTGAGAGTTCAGAGGAGACTAGAGTTCGGTCAAGGAGAGGCTGTCAGGACCCCGGACAGTGGGGCTACCCCGCCGCCGACCTCCCCGGCATCCGCTGGCGAGTCCCGGTCCGCGAGCGCGGACATCGGAGCTGCCTGCAGGGGGCGTAAGGGGGCCGCCGCGGGAGCAGGCGGCCGGGAGGCGGAAGTGCGAGACGGCGCGGGCCAGGGCAGCGCCGGGGAGGAGGTGCGTGCGGGTAGGGGTGGGTGCCGCCGGGCTCCAAGGTCCAGGCAGGGCGCAGGGCGCCAGCACCCCCCCGGGTCTGCGCCCCGGAAGCCAGGAACGGGGCGCGGGCCAGAGGAGCGCGGTGTGCTGGACTGGGCTCGGCCGGGCCGCTGGGTGATGCCGGGAGCGCTAGGCCCCGGGCGGGCGGCCGGCCTCCTTCTGCGGGCCGGGAGTCAGCGAGGCCCCGCGGGGATGTCCCCGTGCTCCCGGCTTCTCCCCCGCAGGTTGGCCCTGGTGCCGTCGCCGCCTGGGCGGCCCTGAGTCGGGGCGCGGGCCCGGCGGGCCCCCGCAGCGCCGGCTGTGCTGGGCTCTCGGGGCTCTGGCCAGCCCGGCTGTGCGCCCCCGCCCGGGGCAGCGCGGCGGCCCGCAGGCTCAGGATTTGGGGTCTGTAGGACCTGGTTGCGCGTCCTGGCTGGCTATTTCAGACTTTTTTGTGATCTTGTGCAAATTGCTAAATCTCAGTTTCTCGTTTGTAAAATGGGCTTAATAATGTCTGCCTTAGGATCAAATATCTATCATCAACGGCAGCGCTGTGGCCGTGCGAGGCGGTTGGAGTGATCCTTAGAGGTGGGAATGACTTTTACCACTGCCTGAGTTGACACAAATGAGCTACATTGACAAAGGTCTCTCCCCTGTGGCCAGACAGGTTAGGATGATGTCCTGCTAATTTTTTTCTTAAGTTTTAACCATTCTAGGTGAGCAATAATGATGGAGTTATGTGTCAGAGAGGAAAATCTTATTCTTGGCTGATATTTTTCTAGGCAAATTATCTCTGCTCCAGTGAGATCCTCCCTAGGCAGGAGCCCTAAACCACTTTCACGGTTAACTGCTAAGTGGCAGGTAGAGAAATGCACCCTTTGAGTCACAGAGTGGGGACTGAGCTTTAGGTGGAAGCGCTGAGGTGGAATCTATTCAGGGTGGGGAGACGAGAGGCCAAGTTAGATGAGGGGCTGCCCCAGCCCTTCTGGTTGCCACATCCGGGAGCCAGGCAGAGTTGTGGTCCCTGACCCCTACTGCTGACTAAAATCTGACCAGTCAGAAGTATCTTTGGATTAAGGGAAGGGGTGTTGGCCAATGAAACCTTATTGTGAATCAAAATGGCCTCAGGGTTTCTTGTAACCACACCAAGATAGAGGAAAGGAGAACTCTGGAGCTGGGGGAGCCAGGGGTCATTGAGAGATTTTAAGGGTAGGACAACTTGGGCACCCTGGGGACAGTGAGATCTGGGTGGAGAGGGAAAGAGGGGGCCGACTTCCTTTCGCCTGAGAGGGTGCTCATCCCTCTGCTCCTGCTTCAAATGGCTCAGTGCAGAGGCTACTGGAGGCATTTCTGGTTGGGCCTGGTGGCCTGTGTGGGGCCCCGGGCCCTGTGGCAGGTTGGAGGGTTGCTTCTCCTGAGCCCTCGGCCTGCCCGCCGCCACACCTCCCACTTGATGCCCTGTCAATGGCCCGTCTGAGTCTCCTTGCTCCTGCTCACTGCCAGGCTCTCCTCTGGCCTGCACCGACCAGCAATTTCAGCTGATGACTGGAAGTATTCTGGCTTATCAGAATTCACTAGACTTTGTTCTTCTCTGTAGGAATTAAAGCTTGACTACCACTCAGGACAAAGAGACCTATAATCCCTGACGAGACTGGGATTTGCTGTCCTGAATAAGAAAAGCAAGTCAGGAAGCTTGGGCTCTGACTCCTCTTCAGGAGAGACTGGAGAGATGGAAGCTTTAAAATCTGGGAATAAAAAGAGGGTCCTTCCCACATGGATGACAGCCCAGGCGGCTGAGAAAAGAATGGTGCCAGTGAAGACCCCCAAGAGGAGGAGAATGGCAGCAGTGCCGGCGGCTGCCTCAACCAGGTGGGACAACTTCTGGTCAGGGTCCTCCGGGGGAATCAGGAGGAAGGCGGGGTTGGGGGCATCACAGTTGCGGGGCCCAGGTCTTCCATGTTGGCAGAGCAGCAAGGTGGGCGGGTGTTTCAGTCCCAAGACGTCTCTTCAGCTCTTATGAGGAGCATAGGCCGTGAGGGGCAGAGTGAGCAGTCCCCTCACACACAGGCGCCTGCTTCTGCCCATTGGTGAACTTCCACCGTCAGGCCCTGGTGTGTCAGCTCCTAGGCAGTGGCTCCCCGTCCTGGGGTTGCACACATTAACCAAGCTCTTGGACACCAGTGGTCCAAATGCCAGTCTCCGTTTGCAACAAAAATCGTGACCATCAACTGGCCAAGATAAGTGGGCCAGGTGGCCCTGTCTTCCTGTGGCAGGTCTCCAGGGACAGGCAGATGAGCAGCAAGTCGCTGGGCCAGCATGAAATCAGAAGCTCTGGGGCGGGTTAGTTGAATGATGGTAATTTTGGGGGTCTTCAGGCTGCCAAGGAGGGGATGTCCCTGCACTCTCCTAGCCAGGGCACCAGGCACTCAGTGCTGCCCTCTGGCTCTTCATTTTCTAAGTTTCCTTAATGGACCTGCCTCCCTTTCTGATTGCTGCAGCCCTTCTTTACTGTGTTCGCACATTCAGGTAGGTGTCAGTCAAGTCTTGGCCTGATGGTCTGATCTGCTCACATCCATTGTGTGTGGGTCAGTTTGACTTTCAGGAGCTGGCCATCATGCCCTATTTCAAGATCCCTGGGGGAGCTGGCAGAGGGTGGGAAGACCCCTACCACTGCCTCCATGAACCCCGTGCCAGTCACTGGTTACAAAGATGAGGAAGTCATGCCCATGCCCTGAGGAAGCTGTTGGTCTCCTCCCTAGTGGAAAAGCCCAGGGGATGCGACCCTCTTCTTGCTCTCCTTTTCTTCCTCCTTGTGAGACCTAAGACCCATCTGGCCCCAACTGTAGCTTCATGCCCTTGTTTCAGACTTCCTGCGGTGAACACTGTGTACTGCATGAACGAAGCTGAAATGGTGGATGTCGCTCTGGGCATCCTCATCGAGGTAAAGTCAGCTGTGTCTTTTCTTCCTCTGATGACCAAAAACTCTTTACAGGCAGAAAGTGGAGTAGGCCTTGGTTAATGTCAATCTCAGGTGGCCTTGGGAGCCCTCTCACCCGTTGGCCTGCTTCCGCCTGCGCCATGTCTAGCACTTCTCTCAGGCTGTGCCCCGCTGGGCCTGGATACCTGGGGTAGATGTGGCTGTGAGAGGAAGAGCAGCCTCTGAGTTTGCGGTGACTCCGTGCTAGTGTGTATGTGGAGGGGACAGGAAACCTTTGCTTTGAAAGGGTCTCAGTCGGGAGAGATGACGTCTGACCACTGCACTTTGCCACTGCTCAAGTCTCCTGGCTTCCTGAAGCGCACAATCATTGTCCCACCTTCGAGTTGCATAGTACTTTCTCGTGGTCCAGGTGCTTTTGTGTATTGTACTGTCTCATTTAATCCTTGCAGTAACCTGGGGATGTAGTTATTTCGGACATTATCCCCATTTAGTAGATGAGGAGATTCAGGCTCAGAGACTTTCCCTTGTTAACAGCCAGTAAGTGACAGAGCTTAGGGCACATTGAAGTTTTGTATCCTGTGCTCCTTCCATTCTGTCAGCCTGCCTTTCCAGATAAGTTTTTTGTTTGTTTTCCTTTCATACTTGGCTATCCCTCAGGCCCCTGCCCGCCTCTCTCCTGAGCTGGTCTTGATTTCTTCAAGAGCTGGGATGGTGGTGGGGAGGTGGGGTGGTGGGAGGGGAGGAGTGGGGTGAAGGGAGGGTGGGGTGGGCACTGATTCAGGAGCGGTGCCTGACCTGGTGCCCTGCTGGCTTTACAGTTGCTTCTGGATATGTTCTGCGCCACTGACCAGCACGTTAGGGAAATAAAATCCGTATGTTGTGCCTGCCATTTCTTCTACTCCGCAGGACCGAAAACAGGAAGAGCCCTCAGAGCAGCCAGCTCTGGCAGGCGCTGATAAGCCAGAGCTCTCCCCAGCCTGCTCAGCGTCACCCAGTTCTCCTGGGAGCACTGAGGACGAGGACAATGGGAACAACGCCCTTCCCCCAGGCCACAGCCCTTCTCAGGGGCCTGCGGGTTCTGACTCTGGCAGCAGCAAAGTCCCTGAGGAAGATGAGGATGTATTAAAGTACGTCAGGGAGATATTTTTTAGCTAAGGGACAAACTTCCCAGGACTTTCTGTCCAGAGCAGCTGCACGAAGCTGGGCTTCCCTCCCTGCCTGGGGACTGCCCCTGGGATGCCATGGCCTTCTCCTCCCACCTCCACCATCCCTGGGCTGGACAGATTCACCTTGGAGCAGAAGCCCCAGGACACTCTGGACCTTGGGAACTGAGGCATCAAAATGAGCTCCCATTGAATTCCTCTCTGCACTGTGCGCTCTCCCCCTCAGGGGTCTCAAATCCCAATTGTCTGTTTTATTCAGTTGCCAGGTTCCAGGGAAAATGAGGTCATGGTGGTCAGACTTATTGGAACCAGAGTCAACTTAATAAGTTTAAAGAAAAAAAAGCATGGCTGCTAGGTACACTGGAATTCCTATAACTTAGTCAGCATGATCTCTCCCTAAGGAGGAAGCCCATTTTAAAAATAGCTTCCCTCATGAGGCAACCAGTCAGCCCGTGAGCCCTCACTCATCCCACCTTGAAGGCAGACCTGCTGCCCTCAGTGCTCTGCCGTCTGGGAGCTTGCAGTTCAGCGTCCAGATTGGCAGCCTCCTCACCAATCAGACAGGCCTCCTCCCTGAGCTGCCACCTTTCTTCCACTTGGCGGCCTTGGCCTTCGTCCCTAGGCAGCTGTAAAGGGAGAGTGGGACAGGACCCCAAAGGAGATGCTAAGGACAAGAGATCACACCAGAGTCCATATTTCTGCCTCTGTATTCAGTGTGGCTTTTGACAGGCATAGAGTGAGGCGATCATTTGCTGTACAGGTTTTCCAGTAGACAGGTGCTGAAAAATACATGACATTCCCCAGTGTGTCAGTGGTGGACTGATATCCTTTCTAATTCTGGGGTGAGAGGTGGAGGATGCAGCAGGGGTATGTATGTGGAACCATTCGTCTGGTCACCTTCATCCCTGCCCAAGGATTTGGTATCTTCTGCTCTGAACTCCCAGTCTCTTTTTAGGAGTGGTTGACCAACTGACTACCCTCTGCCTGGCTTTGGGTCCAGGAGCCTTTTCAGGGGAACCTTCAAAGCCACCAAAGCTTCTCTTTGTGCTCCTATGTTCTGTCTTCAGTGAATCCCTCGGAGATCATTCCTGGGCCTCTGGGAGTGGCAGCATGGCAGCATGGGAGAGGGGTCATCACATCCCACCCACCACAGGAGACAGGAGCTTGCTAACCAGGGCCCCAAGGACACAGAGGTGCTCTCTCTTACAGTGTTCCCAATTTATCGCCATAAACCTTCACAGGGTTTCAGTTGGGCATTTGGCAGATCATCCTGGAAATCTGGCCCCAGGACAGGAATCCTTATCTCCCCACCATCCTGAGGATAAACTAAGAGTGGCTTGCTCGGATCAGTTAATTAAAGCATGAACTCTCGTGACAGTGAGCTACGTGGTTTTTAGAGTGTCCTTGGGAACCTTGCAAGTCCCAGAGGACAGACAACTCTACACTAAGAAGCCGCAGGTGCCCCAGCCGCCCTTTGTGCCTCTCAGCCTCCTTGACACTAGGTACCCCACCTCCTCTCTGGTGGGTCCCATCTGCTAGAGCTTGAGATCAGCATTAGCTATGAAACAGGATGGCTGAGAAGCCATACCAGCCCATGAATTCTCTGGCATGTTCTCTAGCATAGTTCACACTGAACCCTTGCAATCATGTAAGCCTTTAGACAGGACTAGCAGCTCTCAAGTTTGCTCTTGTCCTTTTCTGCCCTCTGAGGGAACACAACTGTGGCCATAAGCAAGAGGATGAGTAAAGCCTGGGCAATGCCCAGAGCTAGAAACCCAGGTCCTTGGAAGGAGAGTCTGACCCACTGCCACGTGCAGGTGAGGAAGAGGCCCAGGCCGCCGGCCAGCAGCATGGAGGACATCGCCAGGAAGCCCACCGCCAGCTGCCACTCTCCCCTGTTACTGTTGCACCAGCCAAGGAGGAGAGGCAGGGGGACAAAGAGGGTGAGAACCAGGGCCCCATACACGCCAAGCCTAGCCAGGGCGAGGCCAACCCGAGGCACCCCCAGGGCCTCCAGCTCAGGGAACTGGTAGCACTGTAGGGAGCCAGTGCCCTCGTTCCACAGGCAGAAGTTGTAGAAGCCGATTCTCAGGTTGGGCAAGTCAGTGAGGTTGCCAGCCTTCCAGAGGAGCGCGTAGAACAGCAGGAAGATGACCGTGACCATGAGGATCATGATGCCCAGGAACAGCAGCTGGTCACCCCGCCTCAGCCTTGGGAGGGTCATTTTCTCCTGCCCTTTGCAGGGCCGCCCTCCCAGGTACCTGAAGGGAAGTCACACCAGTGAGTGTCCAACTCTCCTTCTCTCCCTCCCAGTTTCTTCACAAGCTCATGTTCTCCCTTCTGGAATTCCATAAGAAACTGTGGCAACCCCCTCACCCTCACCACAAAGGACAAGAAATCTGAGGTAACCTACAGGCATGACCCACTTGATGAGTCATCAGCCGCCTTCTGGGCTGAGGTGGGGAGGAAAGGCTCTCCCAGGCAGCTCTGAATGCCTGAACGGGCTGACTGAATGCTCTGGCCAAAGGCGCTGCGGCAGCTTAAACACCACAAGCCACTGGAACCATTTGTGAGAGACTTTCTCAGATCCTTACTGAGGGGTGGCTTTGCCTGGGGTGAGGGAGAAGGCTCGCTGCTACTGGGACCTGAAAGAGGAGGAAGGTGCTGAAGGCCCGGGGACCCAGGGTCCGTCACTTGCACCACCTGGGGAGCTATAAGAATGACCATCACTGGGCCACAAACCAGTCAGATCAGAACTTCTGAGGTGTGTTCTAGACACTCTGCCACTCACTCTAATGTGAGCCAGGGTTGAGGACCACTCCTAGACCCCCTGAGTTTACCTGCCCTACTCTGGGAACTCGTTACTGGGTTAAGACAAGATGCTGCCTGCTAATGAAGTCACATAGTAGTGCTCATTACTTTCTAAATGTCTACAATTTTTTCCTGACAACAGTAATATATGTTAATTATAGAAATCTTGGAAAATATTTTTAAAAAGAAAAAATGTATAAAAATAACCTTTTATCCCGCTACATACATAGAACCACTGTTAATTTTCTACCAATATTTTTTCCTATGTGCTGACGTATTTTTTAAAATCATACCATTGAACATAATGATTTTCTCACTGAATATTGTAAACGTCTTTTAAAGCTGTTAAATATTCTTCAAAAACATGGTTAATGGTTGCATAATAGTTCATGTCATAGATTATTCATTACACTATTGGACGGATTGCTTCCATTTTTCATGGTATGAGTGATAATCGAGGAAGATGCTTGTATGATTCTTGTTTGGAATCCGATTTTTCCTTAGGCTAACTATCTAAAAGTGCAATCGTTGGGGCCAAGGGTAGAAATGTTTTTTAATCATTTTACTGCATATTGCCAAACTGATCTAAAGAAAACTTGCTAATTGTACTCCCTCTAGTAGTATATAGTACACATTGTATATCCTTAGAATTTTTGAAACATCTTTTCACTACATTTTTAATCAGAAGGACTTCTCCCAACTGGCCTCTAAAACAGTAGTCTGCATACTATACCTTTGTATTTGTAAATTTTCCATTGTTAAATAAGACATCCTGAAGTGCCTAGGAACTCAGTGCTGCAAGCCTTATGAGACACAAGGTGCCGGGGCCAAAATACAGAGTGGCATCCTCTCAGTGCGCCAGCCAGGAGGGCCAGGAGGATCTGTCTGACCACACCCCACATTTGTTCCACAAGAACACAAAGGGAGCAAATGGAAAAAAAGAACCTATGAGGAAACAGGATGTGGGACAGGTGAGGGAGAGGGCGATGTCAGTCCATTCGGGCTGCTATAACAAATTACCATAGACCGGATGGCTTGAAACAGCAGAAATTTATTTCTCACAGTTCTGGAGACTGGCAAGTCCAAGATCAAGGCACTGACTGATTTGGTGTCTGGTGAGAGCCCACTTCCTGGTTCCTAGATGGCTGTCTTTTTGCTGTGTCCTCACATGGCAGAAGGGACAGGGAGCTCTCCAGGGCCTCTTTTATAATGGTACTAATCCTATTCTTGAGGCTCTGCCCTTGACCTCCCAAAGGCCCCACAAAGGCCCCAAGTTGAGCGCGAATAATGAGAATAAAGATTTACCACTGACTCTTGGCAGAGACCTGGGGATGTTGCCTGGGGTGTGGCAGCTGCCTGTTAAGCAGAAACATAAACCCATGCATGCAGCGAGGGCCTGAATCCATGCTGCCACCACCTAACCACGGTCCCCTGCCCCTGGCTTCTCTTTCAGGGGAGCTTGGTGGGGAAGCTCTGAAATGTCAGAGTGGGGCCCATGTTAGTGGGGGCCCTGGGAGCTACCCCTCTGAAGCACTTATCGGTCAATCTTTGAAGCTCTGAATTAGTTAAAACCCAAGAGGCTGAAGGTCCCCCATTTGACTGTAGTTGGGAGATTCTTGGAGCAATGATGCTGCTACAGAAAGATTTATCAGGTATAAAAAAAGCTATCTTTAGCCTATGGGTTTTTAGACTGGTATAATGAGAAGTTTTAACCAGTCCAGCCTGCAATATGGGAAAAATTCCCAACAGGAACCTATTTTCTATGGTTTTGCATATTTACCAAGTGTTTGTAAAAATCTATATCTGCAGTTTTAACGGCTTTAGGTATTTCAAGGGGTAGAATGGACTTCCAGGACTGGAACCCTGATTTCTACCATTTAGCAGTAGGAAATAAGGTTTGACTTGCCTCCATCATCCAGGATCCAATAGGTTGGGAGTTGGGGGTGACTATATAAATGTTCCCTTTTATTGCTCCTATTTCAAGCCTGTTACACTTGGGTTCAAAAAAATCATCATTATTCAGCATTTTTGACTTGAAAACAGAGCTCAATTAGAAAAGAGTCACGGAGGAGACTGCATCACCACCTCACCAGGCAGCTCCCCCAGGCGCCCAGCGCCTTTGTTTTCAACTTCCTCCTTTTCTCTCAGTTGACCTTTTGGAGGTTGTCAACAGATAGTGAAACAAAATAAAACTGGAGCCCAGAAGCACAGGGTAGGCATGTGGAGGAGGTGCCGGTCCCTGGTGTCCTCTCTTCTCACCTCTGTTTGTGCAGAGAGTTCAGTCCTAATTCCTGTGCCTGCTGCTTTAGGCTCACCACCATCGCACAACTTAGAACTGGAACTTGCAATTCTCTAGTGAGGCCCTGCCCTCTTTGGTCTTCTACTCTTGCTCTGCTTAGTCCCGTATCTGCTCAGCTGTCCCCCTTCTGTCTGCCCACCTCTCAGCCACTCCCCAACTCCTAAAGTCCTACCCTGATTTCTGCCTCTTTAAATCCTAACTTTTCACCAGCTTTCCTGGACTACTGATTTAGCCAAAAGCTAGAACTCTCTGCTGCCACCAGCTGTAATCTCCCCGAGAAACAGTCTTCATCTATTTTGCTATCCGTTTTATCCCCAGAATGGTGCCTGATACATCGTAGGAACTCATATTTTTTTGAATGAATGAAAATAGCGTGTAGTATCCTTCACTTATTTCATGTACATATCTTACATGTGTATCTTAACAAGAAAGCAAAGCTTCTTGAGGTGAGGGGCCATGTTTTATGTCTCATGAATATTCAACAGTGTTGGGATGGCTTCCACACACTTCCTATTGGAAATATGGACAGACTTCAGGAACTCATGGGTGGAGAGGTTGGAGGCTAGTCCTAGTTTCTTTTTCTAAATGTTTTGCAGTGAAAGTATATGGATATTTGGTTAGAAAACCCCATAGCACTCTTCTCCTCTGCTGTCAAAAGAGCCTGCCCTGTTTTTTGTTGTTTTTTTTTTTTTTCAGCTTTTAACAATTCTAGTAATCACATCCTCACCACAATGAGCTTTTTAATTCCTTTTAATGATAAGCCTGGGTTTCCTTCAGAGAGCAAAAAAGAAGACTGCTGAGTCACTGCTGCCATTTTTAGGTGAACCTTTTCCTGTTTATAATAAAGTAATACATGCTGATTATAGAAAAATATGTGAAAGTATGGAGAAAAGACTGAAAATCACCTATAACTTCATGTCATAGGAATAACCACTCAACATTTCCTTTATAATATTGTTTTACATAGTTGGGATCACGTAAATATGTGTTTATATCCCACTTTGTAAACATCATTATTGTGTGAATATTTCCCTATGTCACTAGAAATGTTTCCTAACAATACTTTTAATGGTTCCATATAGCTATATCATAGTTTATATATTATGTTTTATGACATCATTGTGTAATATTATAAATAGTGCTATGGCGAATGTGTTTGTGAATCAATTTATCCTTCCACAAGCAGTTTAATAGAGTATTCCTCCCCAACGGAATCTTCTCAAGTCTTTTAACCTCTGATAATGACAAATGACATATCATTGTTATTATTTTTCTTTAATGAGTAAAGTGAAGCATTTTTCAAGTGTTTGTTGACCATCTCTGTTTCTTCTCTTGTGAAGTGCTATCAGTTCTTTTTTCTTTTTATCATTTTGAGTTTTAGTGTTTGTCAGTCTATATGAGCTCTTTAGAAATAAAGGCTGCTAGCCTTTTGCCATCCTAATTGTCATAATAAAGCTTAACCCTTTTGCTGCACTAGGGCCCCTGGACCAAGACACATATTTAGATTCTAAGTCTGTGTGTTGACTTGATGTTCGTCATTTGAGAGCCCCAGGGGAGCAAGTTCCCAGGGAGGGAAACAGAAGGAAAATATTCTCAGACTATTCATTTGAAGCAGGGTTTTTGTCTGTTTGATTTGTTTTTGTTTTTAGTTTAAGCACTTCTGAAGTTTTCACGCTGATAGGATGGTGGCTGAAGAGACGCAAACATCCTATCCTGTTCTTCTAAATTATGCTCTTGTCGGTTTCATATTCAAACAGTGAAATTTTCATTAGGTTGTGTCTGAGGGAAGCCTGGAATTCTGGCAGATTGTTGCAATGAAAAGTCCCCCTGACTGTCCACCATGCTGGGTGACAGGGCCTCAGGCTGTCCAGACCCAGCGTGCAGGATACCCAGCAGGCAGAGAACCCATGATCAGAGAGCTTTTTCCCAGCGCAGGTTTGCAGGTACTCCTTGAATATAAGGAACCCTTGAGAAGGGTTGAGTGAGCAGGGAGGCCATTTCTTGCTATTGACACTTATTTACTTAAGATGGCTGAAGTACCGCTTGCTCTCTTGAGTTGCAGAATCAAAATGAACTTTACCAACTGCCCATATACCTTTGTTCCCTTTCATAGAGGTTTGTAGCTCCAATCTCCATCTCCCAAGCGGACTTTGTGCCTTTTTCTTATATGCTAAAATATCTATCTGCTGGTCTAGTGGGTAAGATTCAGCACTCGCACCACCACAGCCTGTGCTCGTTTCCTGGTCAAGGAACCACACCACCCGTCTGTCAGTTGACATACTGTGGCAGCTGCGTGTTGCTGTGATGCTAAAAGCTATGCCACTGGTCTTTCAAATACCAGCAGGGTCACCCATAGTGGACAGGTTTCAGCAGAGCTTCTAGACTAAGAGAGACTGGTGAGAAGGACCTGGCCACCCACTTCTGCAAAATTGGCTGTGAAAACCCCATGAATAGCAGTGGAGCACTGTCTGATACTCAGTGGCAGCAGTGAGAGGATGGCACAAAAAGACCAGGCAGGGTTCGCTCTGCTGTCCACAGGGTCGCTAGGGGTTGGAATTGACTCGACGGCACTAACAACAACAGAAATATCTGTAGCTTAGTCATTGTATAACTGTTGTATACAAATCTTGATCATACACTTATTTTATAAGCTCTAATTTGTCACTGCTCCTAATCAGGGTTTTACATATTACATTTTCATCTTATCCAAATATCTGAGATCCCCACAAATTCCCTTCTCCTCTACTTGGTCTTATACAAAAACAACCAAAAAACTCCAAAAAACCTCATTCTGTTTTTTCAATTCATTCTTCCTGCCTGAATGTCTAATGATATTCAGTGAGCAGACTTTATCCAGAGCTGGAGTTTATTCACTCTCTTCTTGAACCATTTACCCGAATTCACCTGCGGTGCCTCTGTCACAGGTAATGCCCCGAGGCCAGCCTCAGAGAGCACCCCTACACTGGCTTTCCTATCAGGTGACCGCTCATCCACAAGCAGTGGAAATTCTGTTTCATTCATTCAGTGGTTAATAAACCCTTACAGCTTGCCCACTGGAGAGGAATGGGAGTGCCACCAGAGAATGTCCCGTTTAGTTAGACTTGCTTCTCTAGGAGGGTGGTGACTAGACTCTGGAACATGTGAATTCCTCCACCAGGAATAATATATGCTCTCCCTGGCAGGTGTGTATATGTTCTGGAGCTTGCCACCAAGGATGACTCTTGCTATCAAGGGTGCCCTCTTTTCATAGCAACATTAACAATAACTTGACATTCTTCCTGTCTCTTTAGGAACCCACGCTGTTACTGCACGTGACCCCTCTTGGACCTCCTCTCTTATTCTCGCTCCCCCTCCCTCCCTCAGCTCCTTCTACATTGGTTTCTTTGGTATTTTCCAAAAGCTTTAGGCAAGCTCAGGACATTTGTACTTGCCATTCTCCCTGCCGGAATCCTCTTCTATTAGTTACATGTCTCCCTCTCTCGCCTCCCTTGGGTCTCTTCAAATGTTCCCTTCTCAGTGAGGCAGTCGCTGGTTAGCATTTTAAAACTGTAACAACCCCCCTCCACCTCAACAGCACCCAGCACCCGGGACCCCTGTGCCCCTGCCCTGCTCTTCTTCCGTAGCATTTATCACTGTCTAACATTCTAAATATTTTATTTACTGTCTCTCCTCCCCACCCCTAGTCGAATGTAAACTCCATGAGGGCAAGGATTTTTGTCTGTTATGCATATCTATGGCTGGCTGGCTGTCTATCTATCATCTACCTATCTATCAAAAATCTGTCTTTTACTGTTATAGCCCCAACAACCAGGACTACCTGGCCCATAGTGAGCAGTCAATAGATACCTATTGGATGACATATGAATGGCTGAATGAACGTCAGCAATGGCACACAGAGCTTCTCTATAGCTCCTCCTCTGTTTATTTTTTTGACATGCTTCTCTGTCCTGGTTCTCTATCTTTTGGTCCTTCTCTGTTCTTTTTTCTTCCCATTTCCTAAATATAAGTTTTCCACAAGGTTCCTCTCTTGCTCAGATGGGTCATATAAGGCTACAGCTTGAATAGTTGAACATTTTGAGACCACTTGAGAGAATGGACACTAGATGGTGACAGCTGAGGTCAGAGGGCAGCAGCTCCCTCCCTGACCCGGCATCACTAGAGGGGTCGCTACCGTGGCCTTGAGGGCTGCCTGGTAGAAGTTTTCTGTTGTCAGGCATTACACATTTTGCAAATTTTGCAGAACAGAAGCTTGAAAGAAAAAATAGGTAGGTTATTAGGTGGTTATCAGCTACAAATTCATCTCCTGTCCTTTCTTTTCACTAATGATTTAAGAAAGCTATAGGGGACTAGAGAGGGAAGAACTCGCTTCGAGAATTCTCTTTGATCACTGGAAGGGGTCTAAGAAGGAAGCTAATTTGACTGAGGGCTTATTAATAATTAAAAACTGACCTCAAAATCTCTGGTGCATTTGCTCTGTGCCAGGCTCTGTGCTAAGCATTAGTAGGTACTATCTTATTAAGTTCTCATGACAACCCTATGGGAGCAGATTCACTATTATTGTGTCCATTTTCAAGAGAAGGAAACTGAGGCTTAGTGAGGATCAGCAACTTCCCCACGTTCACACAGCCAGTGTTGGTGAGGTCTGTCAGGCAGGACTGTCATAATCACGGTAAGAATCTGCCTCTACTGTGCACGACCCTGCAAGGCCTGCAGGACGTTATCATTATTCACACTCCATGTGGTAGAGACAGTGTGGAATAATGGTTCTGGGCATGTTTGAAGCTGTGTGTTTGGGTTCAAATCCCAGCTCTACCATTTACTACCTATGTGACCTTAGTTACTTAACATCCCTGTACCTAGTTTTCTCATTTGTAAAAGGGGTATAACAATAGAAATTATTTTGTAGATGTTATAGAAATTAAATGAGGTAATTTATGTACAGCACATGGGACATTACCTAGTAAATACTATTTTAATTATCATCATCATCGAGAGGAAACTGAAGCTCAGAGAAGTTAAGCCCAGGCCACCCGGCCTGTCAGCGTGAAATTCTAGGGGAGACAAATAGTGCTGGAGTTTATTAACAGGGCTTCACTGGAGGACCTGAACTCCAGGAAGCTGTCCTCGTTGAGGTCTGGTGGTGAGGACTGCAAGATGCAGCCATTATGTAAGGATGTGGTGGTAAGAGTATGGAGCCAGCCCATGTGGGTTTGTGTCACTGTTCTGTCACTCACAGTCGTGTGACTTTGGGCATATCACATAGCCTCCCTGTGCCTACATCCTCATCTGTATGCATCTGCTGGCCTGTTCCTGGGGACGTTGTGAGACTGAAGTGAGTTAATCTTATCCCTACAAACACACTGGTGCCTGGCACTTGGTACATACGCTGCACCTGCTCTGATGATGCTGATTTGGGGGGAGAAAGGGAAAATGAGGGAAGAGCAAGGCAGAGGGGGAGGGCTGGGAGTGTAGCATGAATGGAGAGAGAAGTGAAGCCCTGGGAAGAAAATACTAGCATATAAAGCCAGAAAAATAGACTCTGACAGGGTAGAGAGCCAGGTTGAGTGCCTGCTTGCCAGACGAGGCTGCCAGCCCATACTAAAATCTCTCTCTGGCTGAACACATTTAGGATTAGTGTGATCATGGTTTGGGTGTGGCTCTGACAAAAAAAAAAGGGAAGAAGAAAGGGAAATGCATCATGTTTCCTTTGGCAGAAACCAAAGGTTCTTGTTTTTCAAAACCCAGCCACAGCAGTGTTTCCCATGTATTTAGGTTGTGGCAGCAGCCTGGGGGCCACGGGGGCGCAATGCAGGGCCAGGCCTCCCAGAAGCATTTAAGGAATGCTGTGCCATTGGATTCACTTAACTCTTCCATGTAAATAAAAACAGCTTTACCAGCAGAAATATGACATCAAGAGACTGCAGTATAGTCAGAGGCATCAGTCCTGCTCCCTCCACATGCAACTAGCTATTGAAATAGGCTGTTTAAATGGTTCCATTAATTTTAACCTGCTATTTGTTCAGTTGTTTTGTTGCTTATTAGCCTTTGCTAGCTGCAAAAAAAAAATTTACAAGGAGAAAAAAGTCCTTAAAAACAAGAAAATGCCTACACCTTGGAACCCACTGTCATTTGGTTTTTATTGGTGGAGCTCCACAGTCAAGTTTATGGGAGGCCAAGATTCACAGGAGCCAAAGCAGAGTTTGAAGAAAACAGTACTAGAAATGAGCAACTGCCCTTGGCTGTCACTCTTGGTTCTCCTGCTGCAGCCCTCTCTCCTATGATCACGATGGAGATTCACAGTCCCCCTCTACTGATGATCAGGATTTCATCCTGTGGCTCCATCCTGATACATTCTGTAGGATTCCCTGAGTCACAGGCCCTGGGAACTCAGTAACACACACAGAAAACCAGGTGCCACCTTCGCGAGCTTGCACTCTAGTTGAGGAGATAAACACCCAACATATATTCTAAAAAAGATAATTACAGAGGCCAGCTCCATGGCACAGTGGTTAAGTTCAGCACCCTCTGCTTCATTGGCCTGGGTTCAACGGTTCTGATCCTGGGCGCAGACCTACACCACTCGTCAGCCATGCTGTGTCGGCAACCCACATACAAAATAGAGGAAAGCTTGGCATAGACGTTAGCTCAGGGCTAACCTTCCTCAAGTCGCGGGGGTGGGTGGAGAAGAAGATTGGTAACAGATGTTAGCTCAGGGAGAATCTTGCTCAGCAGAAAAAGATAATTATAATTTTTGCAAAGGTTTGGGAAAGACATAGGATGAAGGAAAGGAGAGAAACTGGCAGGAAGAAGTGATGAGTCTCGGAAATGTCTGCAAAGGAGACATCTGCTTTGAGGCTGAGGGATGTGAAACGGCCATCCCTGGTCTGGGCCAAGAGAAGAGCCTTCCAGAAAGAGAGTGCAGTAGTTTTGTTTTGTTTTGTTTTTGAGGAAGATTAGCCCTGAGCTAACTGCTACGAATCCTGCTCTTTTTGCTGAGGAAGACTGGCCCTGAGCTAACATCCGTGCCCATCTTCCTCTACTTTATATGTGGGACGCTACCACAGCATGGCTTGCCAAGCGGTGCCATGTCCACACCCGGGATCCGAACTGGTGAACCCCGGACCACCAAAGCTGAACATGGGCACTTAACCACTGCGCCACCAGGCTGCCCTGAGAGTGCAGTAGTTTTAAACACCCGCTTGGGAGAGGAACAGACCTGAGGTCAGGGAGGCTGCAGCCCAGTGACTGAGGAGAGGGGTTGAGATGAAGCTGGACAGGTGAGCAGAAACAAGCTCCCTGAGACCTTGTAGGCCAGGGTCAGAGGTCGGGATTATATCCTTCTAGCCAAGCGCTCCATTCACTCTTGCCCTACTCCCTCAGACATCAGGAGCTAGGCCCCCAGATGGGGGGCTGAAAGTGCAGACAGGAGCTGAGTCAGGGATGAGTGCAGCAATGCCAGGCGTTATGACAATTCTGCCGAGCAGCCTGCTGGAAAGACCAAGGCCTATGAAATGCAGTTTGCACCTAACAGTCAAAAGAAAAGTCGAGGAGGAGGTAAACAACAAGGGACAGTCACGAGACCTAGACCTTAACTTCTGCAAAAGGTATTTGAGAGTCGGCTGGAAGAGAGGTTAAGTTTCCCACAAACTTCACCTCCATCGCCACCAGAGAGGATGTGGTTCTCACCTGGAGAGTTTGTAATGCTTTGAAATGGCTTCAAACCACGCCAAAATAACTCAAAGAAAGCAAAGCACAGACAAATGGAGTAGCAGACACTAGGGGGCCTCCCCGTGCACCCCTCACGCCAGTATTGGGAACCTCGGACAGCTGTCCCCGGCCACTGCTGGGCTCAACCACTGCAGCCTTCTGCTGCCCGACGTGCTGGGCGCAAGGGCAGAGATGGCGTTCCTCGCGTTCTCTGCTCTGTCCGGAGACTGTGCCGTCAGCACCCCCACCTCCCTACCGCTGCCATGTGGACAAAAGGTACCTGTCCTAATAAAAGCGCTGGGGACCTGGGGATTCACTTCCCAAAGTCTACTGAAGGCTGGGTTTGAGCCAATAAAGTGAATTCGTATATCAGGACCCACAAAATGGGGGCCGCCCTAGTGGCCCTGCCCACCCAATCCAAGCCAAGTCAGCCTGCCCCCGAAGCTGCTGCCAGGAAACCTAACATACGCCAATCACAATCCTCCAACTCAGCGTGAGCCAGCTCACGTGACCCTAGAAGAGCGGCCCTGCAGCCTACATGGAAGGCCTGGACTCCCAGCCCATCAGGTGTGCCAGGTGACCTCTCCCCACGCTCTGTAAACATGCTCTTGCCCCGGATCCCTCTGGAAGAGTCTCCGCTGCCTGTGCGGACTTGTACTTCACCCGTCCCTAGATTGTTTTCCCTTGAATAAAGGCGCGAGTAACCTCGTTACCAAATTGTTTTACTTTTGGCATTTGACAGAGCTACAGCTGAGGGGGTGTGAGCCCAGGGGTACAAAGTAAAGCTCTGCAAGATCTCAGGTGCTCATGAGAGCATACTGTCCACATATTTGAAGATGGAACTTCCAAAGATATTTGTTGTATTTATTACTTCACTTTAAGATGTATCGCTTGGAGGCCTAAGGCAGGCCAGAATCCGTGAAGCAGGAGTCAGCTCCCAGGTAAATTCCTAGAAATAACTCGGGGTCGGGGGATGGGGATTGGGCCAAATAGAACAGAAGGCAGGGGTACTGGACCAACTGCTCGAGAGAGGAGAATGTCTCAGAAAAGCCCTATATGTGAAGTTAATATGCGATAAAAGTGGCATCATAATTAAGTGGAAGAAAGGGTTTTTCATTAACTAATACTGAAGCAACTGATTAGTTAACTGAAAACAAAACTATTGTAGGTCCTCATGTCACTCCACATACCAAAATAAATTTCATTTGGATCTACGAGTGAAATGTAATGAACCGATTTTTTAAAAGATCTAGAAAAAGGTAAATATTTGATTTATGAATGAGAAAGAACACTCTGAACTTAAAAGCAAATTGAAACTACAAAGAAAAAATTTTACAGATTTAACTATTTAAAATATTCATTTCTGTACAACCAAAACAATATAAAAGTCAGTGAGCACGGAAAACATCTGCAACAAATATGAAATGATTAATATACCTGACATATAAAATGTTCATGCAAACAGATAAAAAAATTAACCCCCATAAAAATGGACAAGGACTATGAAGAGATATTTCACAAAAGAAGAAATGCAAAGGAGTTAACTGTAAAAAACTGTTTTTTCCTCCTCTGTACTCTCCACCAAATGTGTGGGAGTTTTCCCCCACCAAGCAATTCTCTTTGACACATAGATGGCCTACAATTTAACTTAATTCTGACACTATCTACCTGGAGTCAGCATCAGATCCCACAGTTTAAGAACTCAGTCCCACAAGATGTTCCCTACCTGCCTTCAGATGCCAATCACAAGTCTTGGTTGTGATTTGTGCTTCTGACCAACCAGCTAGGAGATTCCCATGACCCTTCCTTGGATTTGATTAATTTGCTAGAGTGGCTCACAGAGCTTAGGAAAACAGTTTACTTACTAGATTACAGGTTTGACATAAAAGGATACAGCACAGGTAGAGTTAGATAGAAGAGATGCATAGGGCAAGGGATGGGGGAAAGGGGCGGGGAAGCTTCCATGCCCTTTCCAGGCATCACCTTGCCAGCACTTCCGCGTGTTCACCAACCCGGAAGCTCTCCAACCTTGTACTTTAGGGATTTTTATGGACGCTTCATTACATAGGCATGATTGATTAAATCATCATTGGTGATTGAACTCATCTCCAGCCACTCACCTCCCTGGAGGTTGGGAGTGGGGCTAAAAGTTCCAACCCTCTAATCACATGGTTGGTTCCCCTGGCAACCAGCCCCCATCCTTAGAGACTTTCCAAAAGTGACCTCATTAACATAGACTCAGATGTGGTTGAAAGATGTAGTTATAAATAAAAAAGATACCTTTAGCCCTTTATCACTTAGGAAATCCAAAAGTTTTAGGAGCTCTGTGCCAGATATGGGGCAAAGACCAAATATATATTTCTTACTATAAAGCACTATATCACATCAACATTACATACCTTATGTAATGTAATCAAAGATCTGCCAAGTAAAATAATCTATGAGTTTCCCTATCAAAACTGCAGATAAAAATACTTGAGGGTCCGCCCAGTGGTGTAGTTTACGTGCTCTGCTTCAGAGGCCTGGGGTTCACGGGTTGAGATCCTGGGCATGGACCTAGCACCACTCATCAAGCCACGTTGTGGTGGTGTCCCACATAAAACAGAGGAAGATTGGCACAGATGTTAAAACCCTTGACACCAAGAGTGCAGTAAAACTGGCATTCTCATCCAATGATGGTGATGTGAAAATTCTCATAAACTTTCTGGGAGGCAATTTAGCATATCTTTTTGGCCAAATAATTCCACTTATGAGTCTGTCCTAAGGCAGCAGTCAGAAATGGAGTCAATGATTTCTGTACAGGTATGTTCATCACCATATTACTTTGGCAAAAAATTGGAAGCAATTTGAATGGCCAACATTAGAATTAAATTGTGACCTATCAGGGTAGTGAAGTTCTATGCAACCTTTAGAAAAACCAGGTCTAAAATCATACTCTATAGTACAACTGTGAGAAAGACACTAACGAAATATTCTAAAATGTTAATGTTAGCCCTGGTATCTCTGAGTTATATTTATGAAAAAGTGAAATTATAGAACAAATAAACATAAAACCTTAGTAATTAGATAAAGCAGGGAGTAAGCTGGAAAGAACAAAGTTGAGAAAGGGGAATATGTGAAAAATTGAAAGGAGAACATCATGTTCCATAAACTGACACTCAGATCCAGGACTTAGGGAGGGACAGGAGGGAGGGAGAAGATACTGAAAAATGTCCTTTCATCGTCATGAGGGAAGAAGGAACCACATACATGCATGTATTTTGTTTTCCTTTCCCAAAGAAGCCTTTGGTTTTACAGGTGAAGAAGCATAATCAAAGTTATCAGGAAAAGAGCCCACACTTAAAAAAAAAATCTTTTAAGATGTGTACCAACAGAACTAAAATCCCACTATGAATTTCCATCAAGGTGTGAGAAGCAACGTAGTCCAATAACATAGTGATCTGCTTTTGTTTGGCTGCCTTTTTCTGATGAACAATCCACTTTGCACACCACAAACGTTTATCTGTACAGACTTTGTGCAAGACCCTACTGCCCACAGTTATCCCTGTGTGTTTCTAATCAGTTATACTGGCATTACTCTTACCATTTTTGAGGCTGGAGACACACAGGGTGATGCTGAAGGGAGGGAAGGCGAGCAGAGAGTATGAGGGTAGATCATACATGGGAAGGTCACAGACAGTGACTACCAATAATTTCCCCATGCCCCTTGCTAGAACGTGAAAGGTCTGAGGAGAAAACAAACTCGTCTTACAAAGTGGCAGGCATCTGGGCAAGCTGCACTGCACGCAGAGGAGGTACTTACAAAAAGAAGATGCAGAACCCACAGAAATACTCATAAAAAGGAGGAGCAGGAGATCAGGTTCGGTTGATTCTTGTTTCTTGCTGGCTTCCTAATGTCAGGCTCCAGAAACGAGGACAATGGAGAGGGCAGTGGCAGATAGATGCAGTCCTGAGCTTTGGACCTGCTTACATTCTCAGTTGTTGTCCCTAAGTAAACAGCTCTTTAAACTTTGGTACATTTGTGCTGGCTGACGTCATGAATCAGCTGATTTCATTTCACTTTCATTTCTTAACTTGCCGGTGGCCCATGACTTTTGAGAAAGAAGTAATGTAAACAACACTTGTTGTTCACCGGACCATATATGGTACCCACCACCCTGGAGCCAACCAACCAATTGACTTAAAGAGCCAGGTAAACGTCTTGATTATATCACACAACAGTTCCAGAAAGGAAATTGGCCAAAACACTCTCAAAGCTCCTAGTGATTTAAACTCCAAGATAAACACAACCTAGAATCTTATTCAGAAGGGACCTTCAAGATCATCTGGTCCAAGATCTCGGACCCAGATCACCCCTTGGGAAGCAGTTATGCCCAGCTGTCCCCTCCTTTTCAGCTATGTAGGATGACTGGGCTTCTCTGGATACAAAACCTTGTTTTCTTAGTGTTCTCACGAGGGTGTTTAGGGCCATGCTGAAGCAGCTGAAACATCTCTTATTTCAAAATAAGAACAGAATGAAGCTTTTATTTTTGTCATCATAGGGGCTCCTAGCCAGAGTTTAAAAATTGCTTCCTTTGCTCACATGACCAGTTGGAAATTCCGATTTGGGGTTAAGCTTGGTTAAGTCAGTAGATAGCTACTTAGCAACATTGCTGAATCCTTCAGGGTTTCTCTTCCCCTCCCCCTGCACCCCTACCACCCAAAGGAGTTCTTTGTACTGCTACATTTTCCCCCTTGTAGGTCTTTTAAACTCAATCCCTAGAAAGAAGTGATGAGATCTAACAGAAAGGAAGAGCAGAGGCTTTGGATCAGGGAGCTCTGCTAAAGATTTGCAAATTATTTAACTTCTCTGAGTGTCAGTTTCTCATCTGTAAAATGGAACAATACCTACTTTGCACGGCTGTTGTGGAAACTGGAGATAATGTACGAAAGTGCTTGGTACGCTACCGCACACGCAGTAACGGCAGCAGTTATTATTAAAAGCAGGATTTCCAAATATCTAGTCTAGCCTTCATAATAATGCCTTCAAAGCAGAGACAAAATTAACGTTTTGGTACTGATATAAACTATTTACTCTGAAAATTGAACATAGTGAATGAAGTGATGCAATATGGAAGAGAGTGAAACAACTGAAACAATTTGCTGGAAGTTATAAAGCACATAGTTTTTAAAGAGTCAAATAATTCTTCAAAGTTTGTTTTGAAAAACAGGAGTCTCACACTCTTCCTTTTCTCCAGAAGCAAGCACTTTCATCTATTTTAGCTGATTCTTTAGGTATTTACCTCAGTTCTCTAAACATCATGCTTGTATTGCTACTTCTTGGTTTTTCGGTCTCAGGCATAATCTAATGACTCTCAACTACAGGAGATGAAGATTTAGCTTGCTTCTTCCTGACTCCACATTCCACAACTTCAAGTCCCATCTCCCTCCTCCTTCCAGATTATAAGATTATATTATAATCTTGTTTAAATCAGTATTCAGTATCTACAATATTGTAACTATGTAAATACCATATAGAGTAGCAAAACCATATAGAAAATTATGATTTCCTTCCCTGCATAACTTTTTGTCTTCCCTGGAGATAATAATTGCTTTAATTTTTCGTTTGTTTGTTTGCTTGCTTTTCTATGTACTTAACACTAATCCAACCCTCAAGTCTTTTTTCAGGACGTTTGTATGCATGGTACTTGATCTCCTCCTGAGCAAGGCTCCTCCAGCACCTTCCAACCTGCTCCAGTCTGGGCTGAGGGCCCTGACACCTAATACACAGCTGTCCTGCTGGAATCTCTTTTCACCACTGCCATCCTGGGATTCCTTTTGCCTCTATCCTGTGTTGGATCTCCTATTTTCTGCATCAAAGGCTTTTCTTGATTTATTCTTTATTCTACCTTTAAACTTGATCAATCAAAGTTGGAGTATAGAATTTTAGGTTAAAAATAATTCGCCTTTATAATTTTGAAAGCCTTCTTCCATTCCATCTAGCTTTCATGTTATTTTTGAGAAGTTTAAAGACATTCTGTTTTCTAGCTTCCAAAATTGATTTCCTTTCCTATTCGCATCCTTGCAGGTTTGTCTTAAAAAATAAAAATGATTATTATTTCAGTGGGTTTTTGAGAAGTAGCGAAATTAAATGTGTGTTCAGTTTGCCATTTTTAACTGGAAGTCTAATTTTTTTTTTTTTTTACCCTAGGAGGGCTCTTTCTAGCTGTCTCTTTCACTGGTTTCCTCTGACAACATAGCTGACCTCTGGTTGAGCTTGCTGCTCTTATCAAGTTACTAGCCTCCTCTTAATCGCTTACTACCAAAATCTCCATTATTTTTGATAGTATCCTTAGGTTTGAACTTCCCCACACTCTGTTCCAAACAAATTAGTTTACTTTGGGAAAACTTCAGATATCTCTGTTTGTATGTTATGCCTCTCCTCCTAGGGCAAAATATCTGAACCACTGCCGTGGAGCTGAGTGCGGAGACAGTGACCCGCTTTTTCTAGAGGGACACCTCTGCTTTTTGAGCACGGTACTGGCTGGGGCAGTAGCCTTTTCACCTTGCCTCTCCCCGCATGGAACCTCCACCCTATAAACTAGCTCGGGCAAAGGTGACCGGGACTTCAGTTTTCTTGGCCTGCTGAATCTGAGAAAGAGCCTTTGACCTCTGGTTGGGTGGAGGAAGGGAAGCCCTAACCTCTTGGCTGTAGCTGCCTGGAATTTAGCCTCTGCAACACAGAGGTAGGGGCATGAGAAATGCTAGCAGCCCGCTCCTCCCAGGGAGGCACCAGAGCCCTGGGACTGGGAGCTAGGGACAGTGCCATCTCTGCATTCTTAGCCACATGCTCCCAGAGTGAAGCTTCCCTCATGGTGAACTGGGGTGAAGGGAGGCGAGGGTTGTGGCTTAAGTGCCACAGACTCTCCCTGCTCTCACGGAGATTTAGTAGATTTTCTTGAATGAATATTTCTTTATTTGTTACCTTAGGACAATTTCCAGAAACTTTAAATTTTTTTTTTTTAATTTTTACCAGTTATAAGATTCTCCTGGGAGACTGGGTGGAGGAGCTGCTCAGGCTGCTATTCTGGAACTGGATCTGTGCCCCTTTATTGTTTTCCAAAGGGAACAGTTTTAACTGCATAAAATCTAAAGACTTTGAAATAGCAAAGAATACAATAAACAAATATGACATTACAAACTCCATAAACTTACAAAATAAGAAACAAATGTTTTTAAATTTCACATCCCTTAAATTAATCGATGAATTTAGAACTCAACTAATAAAAATACTGATAGGTTTAACTGGGAATGCCTTTGTTGTTGTTTAGGTTTTTTGTTTTCTTAAAACTAGTAAAACCAATAAAAATTTATTGAGGGGAATATTAAGCTACTTTTCCAGATTTCTAATAAAAGAGATATTGAAATACTCTTTTGTTTTGTTTCAAATATCTGCACCTGGTTTTGTAAACCATTAGTGATGGTTTAAATAATAGTAAAAATATAATACTTATGCTGTCTAATTCTAGAATATCCAATGAAATGGAAATAATGTATCATAATTAAATTAAAACCACCTATATTTAAAAACACTCTTAGTAATTCTAATTCTATCAAACATCAATAAGAGCAAACAAAGAATCAATTAAGTAACAGCAGTTAAACTAAATAGAGGTAAATCTAAATTACTTTTAAAGGGTGGGAGGGGGCCAGATGTCCGGCAGTGGGTGTGGGTGTTCAGGGATTGGCTACTTTGAAGTCTGAGTTGAAAGTGCATGTGACCCTGGATCCCTGTGACCTCATGGCATGACTCTCCTCCTTTGGAAGAAGGAAGTTGCCATCATCTGTGTGATCTTCTCCACAATCGGCAACTACATGTATCACCTGCAGCATGG
This sequence comes from Equus asinus, assembly GCF_041296235.1. NCBI lineage: Eukaryota > Metazoa > Chordata > Mammalia > Perissodactyla > Equidae > Equus > Equus asinus. Next base: position 188,810,143 of record NC_091790.1, on the reverse strand, counting down.
TTTCAGTCAGAGGTTTTAAGAGTTCTCTTTATCATTTACAGCCTGTCTCATTCATGTGTAATACTTTCCAAGCATTTTTATTTTCCTGGTCCTTCAGTTCCTATACTCTTTCTATCCACCATCTTTTTGGGAAAGCAGATTAGGCTTTCTTATAAATGAGTGTTTTCATCCAAACCATCCATTATTTCCCTCTGAAGTTGTTCTATATTTTTTTTGAGATGCCTTTGGCCTTAGTTAGTTGGGATTGGAAGGATTTTATTTTTTTGCTCAGGAAGATTTGCCCTGAGCTAACATCTGCTGCCAATCTTCCTCTTTTTGTGTGTGAGCCACCACCAAAGCATAGCCACCGACAGATGAGTGGTGCAGGTCCATGCCCAGGAGCCAAACCTGGGCTGCAGAAGTGGAGTGTGCTGAACTTAACCACTAGACCACCAGCACTGGCCTTGGATTGGAAGGATTTTCATCCATCTTTGACCAATCATGTCTGTCCTTGAAGATGAGCCATTATCACACAAGAGAGTCCACTTTTCTATTCATTTTTGAGAGGTCTACTGTATCCTCAAGTGAAGAGATGGACCTGGTCATATTTCTATTAAGTGCTGCCAAACACAGAGTGTTACCTTCAGAGGCCTGGCCTCTGTGAGAAGTGACTCGAGGGCTTCATAGCTTTGTGTAAACTCTTTAATCTTTTCACTGACACAACAATATTCTTCAACCAAGGCAGAAAAGTATTTGGCTAGCTCTTTATTTCTCTTTAAAGTATGTTGCCTTCTTACTAAAAAAAAAAAAAAATCATAGCACACACTCAAAGGAAACCCAAAGGGCTTTGTCTCAAGTATTCAGATCCCACCACCAGAGCACTGCTCCAGGACTAACTGGAAAGATATTTTTGTTGCAGTCTGAAGGCCCTCCATGGCTCCAAAGGCAATGAAGCTCGGCCCCTGGTTGTTAGTATTCTGTGGACCACACTTGCCTGCTTGCAACTCTGTGAAGTGGTGTACTTCTAAAACAAGTGCCTAGCAACCATCAGTGGGGCAGGGCAAGTGAGGCCTAGGTGACTAAACATTACATTCTTTGTTCTGTTCATTACTGCACACACAGAAAGTGATATTATTTGTACTGTGCATTGGGGGAATATAAAAGACTGACTGCAGCCAGAGGAAACTAGCCCGTGAGCTCTGGCTACTCTAGGCCCCACCTGACATTACACAAAACTAGAAGATTAAAGTAGTGTCATGCTATAACTATAATGCATTCTCTGCACACAAGCGTGTCTGGACATAATGGTAAGACAAGTTGCAGTAGAGAACTCACATGCCCATGTTCCTAGGCAAGCCTCCTTCTTCTGATTTGAAGTTTCATTTTGTAGCCTTGAAGCCTGGTCCTGTCTAGAAAGGTTACAGGGATCTCCCTTCCCTGTAGGCTTGCTTGAGCCTGTGTTTGGTCAGCACAGACAAGCAGGGTCAGAGAAATGAAGCTCCTCACCAAAGGCATTACATCACTGATCTGGATTTCAATTATAAGAACTCAGGAGACATCAGCAGGAACTGTCAATGTCTTAACATTTCATGTATTTTCAATGGAGCCTTGTGGTAGTTCAGTCCAAGTGGTCTCCAATGGAGTGACTCATTGATGCAGCCTCCCTTCATCATGTGGCCCTGCCATTGTCAGCACTCGGTCATCTTCAGAACAGTGGTTACCTCTGCAGAGGGAGTACATCATTCTATCAGCTGAATTTACCATCTTTGTTTCTTTAAACAAAATCTCACTCTCTTAGTATCTCTCTGGCAGACTTAGACCCAGAGCCCCTTCTATCCATCACCCGGGACTCTGCCATGAGCAATTCTCTCCACACAGCCTCTGCCCATAGGAAAAAGGATAGAACAGTGAGCAGAAGCTGGTCTTGGAATCCTGGAGGGTGCCAGGGTTTGGTCCACCTATGAATGTGGAGAACAGAGGCTCTTACCAGGCTTGGTGGTGAAGATGGCCAAATGCCTGATGAAGTGATCATTGTTTCTTTGTTTGTAATTTATTTATTTGAAAGAGAAATTGCCAATTAAGAGTTTATAACATGTTTCTGAAAGTAAAGAATTCAGCCATGGTAGAGAAGAAGATCTTTATTATGGAAAAAAATGACTTAAGCAAACCCCTTTTATATGCAGAAAGAGTGTTCAACCTTCTGGGATAAAAATGAAATATAACTTTTTTTGGTGGTGGTGGGCAGATCATTCTTATTTTAAAGCCTAATTATAAAAGAACAACTTAATGATGTCAAAATGAAAGCCCCAGAGTTACTGTATGTCTTTTGTTTCATTTTATAAAGTCCTTCTGCCTGGGTCAGTAGCATCAGTGCCAATTCCAGAACCTAGGCTCCACTAGGCGTCACTGCTGCCGTGTGTTGGGAGCCAACGGTGATACAGAATCTGGGTCACATCTGTGGAGGGGATGGGGTCACTGCAGATACTCAGCCCTCCTTTCACAGTGGCCTCAATTTTTAAAGGATTTTATTTGCAGGGCATAGAACTTAAGGTTGTCAGTACCACACTGCCCTGATCACTGTAGCTTTGTACGAAGTCTTTTAAGTCTTGTAGTCAGGTAACATCAGTCCTCTGACTTCCTTCTTCCCTTTCAATATTGTATTGGAGATTCTCAATCTTTTGTCTTTCTATATAAATTTTAGAATCAATTCTATTGATAATAACTTGCTAGATTTTGACTGGACTTTCATTAAATCTATAGATTAAGTCGGGAAGAACTGACATCTTCACAATATTGAGTCTTCCTACCCATGTACATAGAATATCTCTCCATTTATTTAGATCATTGATTTATCGGAGTTTTATAGTATTCCTCATATACATCTTGAACATATTTTATTAGATTTATACCTAAGTATTTCACTTTTTGGTGCTAACGTAAACGTGTTTTTTATTTCAAATTCCAATATTCATTACTAGTATACAAGATAGCGGTTGATTTTTGTATTTTAACTTTGTATCTTGTAACCTTGCTACAATTGCTCATTAGTTCCAGCAGGTTTTTTTTGCTGATTCTTTGGGATTTTACACATAGACAATCATATTCTCTGTGAATAAATATAATTTTCTTTCTGTCTTTCCAAGCTGTATACCTTTTATTTCCTTGTCTTATTGAATTATCTGGGATTTCCAGTATGATGTTGAATCAGAATCAGAGAGTAGACATCTTTGCCTTGTTTCTGATCTTAGCAGGAAAGTGTCTACTTCCTCATCATTAAGCATGATGTTAGCTGTAGACTTTTTTTAGATATTTTTTATCAAATTGAGGAAGTTTCCCTCCATTCTTAATTTGCTGAGAGTTTTTAATCATGAATTGGTGTGAGATTTTGTCAGATGTTTTTCTGCAATTATTGATGTGATCATATGATTTTTTCCTTATTCTATTGATGTGATGGATCATATTGATATTTGAATGTTGAATCAGCCTATCAGTAGAATAAAGCCTACTTGACTGTAGTGTTTAATTCTTCTTATATATTATTGAATTGTGTTTTCTAATATTTTGTTGAGGATTTTTGCATTTATGTTCATGAGAGATATTGTTATGTAATTTCTTTTCTTGTAATATCTTTGGTTTTAGTATTAAGGTAATGCTGGCCTCATAGAATGTGTTAGGAAGTGTTCCCTCCGCTTCTATCTTCTGGAAGAGATTGTAGATAACTCATGTAATTCCTTTCTTAAATTCTTGGTAGAGTGCATCAGTGAACTCATCTGGGCCTTTTGGCAGGCTATTATTTATTGATTTAATTTCTTTAATTGACATGGGCCTATTCTGATTGTCCATTTCTTCAAGTGCAAATTTTGGCAAATCATGTCTTTCAAGGAATTGGTCCATTTCATCTAGGTTATCAAATTTGTGGGTAGGGAATTGTTCTTAATATCCCTTTATTGTCATTTTAATGTCTATGGGATCAGTATTGGTGGCCCCTCTTTCATTTCTGATATTAGTAATTTATGTCTCCTTTTTATTTAGTTAGTTAACATTGCTAGAAGTTTACAAATTTTATTGATGATAGAATATTATTCAGCACTAAAGAAAATGAGCTATCAAGCCATGAAAAGACATGATAGAACTTATATGCATATGCTAAGTGAAAGAAGCCAATCTGAAAAGGCTACATACAGTATGATTCCAACTATGTGATATTCTGGAAAAGGCAAAACTGTGGAGACAGTAAAAAGACCAGTGGTTGAGTGACATCAGCATCATGGTGGAATGAGTTTTTCCCTTTGTTTCTCTCCTACAAGTTACAACCAAACAGACATTCATTGACCAAACAGAGGATTCCCTACACAGCACAAAATGACACCTAAAACATTCATGCATCTATACGTCTGAAGGTGGATGGACTGGACCCCCAGGAGGCAGTAGAACTAGGGGAGCAGCCCTCTTCCCCTCCCCCAGTGGCAAGGATCCAAAGTGCATATCCTTACACAGTGGTTCATGAGACTGTGAATGGAGGTAGCGGGTACCCAGGCCCACCAGACTGGCCTTACAAGAAAGACTGAAAGAAGCCGTCCTTCCTGAAACAAAAAGGCAAAGGTTTACAAAGTTTGAGCAAGGAGATAAATAGACAGAAAATTGCAGCTCCATATCAGAATAGGTTAGTAAACAATTATAAAGGACTAAAGAAAAGAAAGCATCAAAAATAACTATAACCCCTTCAATTTGGTCACAAATTCACAACACAAAAAAGAATAATTTGTGACAACAAAAACACAGAAGAGAAAGAGGAAAGGGGGAGAACTTGCACAGGCTAATGGAGATGAGAGGCTATCAGAAAATGGACTACCTCATCTATGAGATCTTTTATACAAACCTCATAGTGGCCACAAAACAAAAAATCAGAGCAGACTCACAAATCATAAATAAAGAGAAAACTGAGAAAAACATCACAGAAAACCACCAAACTAAATTGGCAGACAGAAATACAAAGGAAAAGAAACAATGGAAATACAGAACAACTGGGGAAAAAAAGATAAAATAGCAATATTAAGCCTTTATATATCAATAATCACCCTAAATGTAAATGGATTGAATTCATCAATCAAAAGAAACAGAATGACTGGATGGATTAAAAAAACAAGACCCAACAATATGCTGCCTCCAGGAAACACATTTCAGGTCTAAAGACAAACATAGGCTCAGAGTGAAGGGATGGAAGATGATATTCCAAGCAAATGGCAAGCAAAAGAAAGCAAGTGTAGTCATACTTAGACAAAACAGACTTCAAGATAAGAAAGATAAGAGATATAGATGGGCATTATATAACGATAAAAGGGACATTCCACCAAGAGGACATAACAATTATTAATATATATGTACCTAACACAGGAGCACCAGAGTATATAAACCAAGTATTAACAGACCTAAAGAGAGAAATTGACAGCAACACAGTAATAGTAGGGGACCTTAACCCCCTAATTATGTCAATGGATAGACTATCCAGACAGAAAGTCAAGAAAACAGTGGACTTAAATGAAACACTAGCCCAGATGGGCTTAATAGATAAATGCAGAACATTCCACCCAAAAAAAAGAGCAGAATACACATTCTTCCCAAGTACACATGCAACATTCTCAAAGATAGACCATATGTTGGGAAACAAGGCAAGCCTTAATAAATTTAAGAAGACTGAAATCATATCAAGCATCTTTTCTGACCACAATGCTTTGAAACTAGAAATCAACTACAAGAAAAAAGTTAGGAAAGTCACAAATATATGAAGACTAAACAACATGCTACTAAACAACCATTGTATCCATGAAGAAATCAAAGGAGAAATAAAAAAATACCTAGAGGCAAATGAAAATGAAAACACAACATTCCAACTCTTATGGGAGGCAGCAAAAGTGTTACTAAGAGGTAAATTTATAGCAACAGAGGCCTACTTTAAGAAAGGTAGGCCACCGACCTGGTGGCATAGTGATTAAGTTCATGTGCTTTGCTTCAGTGGCCTGGGGTTCACAGGTTTGGATCCCAGGAGGGGACCTAACATCACTCATCAAGCCATGCTGTGGTGGCATCCCACATAAAATGGAGGAAGATTGGCATAGATGTTAGCTCAGTGACAGTCTTCCTCAAGCCAAAAAGAGGAAAATAGGCAACAGATGGTAGCTCAGGGCCAATCTTCCTCACAAAAAAAGAAATAAGAGAAATCTCAAATAAACAGCTTATGCTATACCTAAAACAACTAGAAAAAGAAGAACAAAGTCAGCAGAAGGAAGGAAATAATAAAAATCAAAGCAGAAATAAACAAAATAGAAACTAAAAAACAATAGAAAGGATCAATGAAACTAAGAGCTGTTCTATGAGAAGACAAACAAAATTGACAAACCCTTAGTTAGACTCACTAAGAAAAAAGTAGAGGAGATTCAAATAAATAAAATCAGAAATGAAAGAGGAGAAATTATAACAGACAACACAGAAATACAAAGGATTATAAGAGAATACTATAGAAAGCTATACACCAACAAAATTGGATAACCTAGAAAAAATGGATAAATTCTTAGAATCATACAATCTCCCAAAACTAAATCAAGAATAAATAAAGAATCTGAATAGATCAATCACAAGTAAGGAGACTGAAACAGTAATCAAAAACCTCCCAGAAAACAAAAGGCCAGGACTAGATCGCTTCACTGTTGACTTCAACCAAACATTCAAAGAAGACTTCGTTGCTATCCTTCTCAAACACTCCCCAAAAATGAGAGAATGGGACACTTCATAACTCATTTTATGAGGCCAATATTACCTTGATACCAAAACCAGAAAAAGACAATACAAAAAAGGAAAATTACAGGCCAATATCACTGATGAGCATAGATGCAAAATCAACAAAATATTAGCAAATCGAATATAGCAATACATTAAAAGGATAATACACCACCAACAAGTGCAATTTATTCTAAGGATGCAAGGATGGTTCAACATCTGCAAATCAATCAATATGATATGCCACATTAACAAAATGAAGAATAAAAATCACAAGATCATCTCCATAGACACAGAGAAAGCATTTGACAAGATCCAACATCCAATTATGATAAAAACTCTCAATAAAATGAGCATAGAAGGAAAGCACCTCAACATAATAAAGGCCGTATATGACAAACCCACAGCCAACATAATACTCAATGTTGAAAACTGAAAGTTATTCCTCTGTGAACAGGAACAAGAAATGGATTCCCACTCTTGCCACTCTTATTCAACATAGTACTGGAAGTTTTAGTCAGAGCAATTAGGTAAGAAAAAGAAATAAAAGGGACCCAAATTGGAAAGGAAGAAGTAAAACTGTCACAATTTGTGGGTGAAATGATTCTATATATACAGGAAACCCTAAAGAATCCATCAAAAAAACTATTATAAATAATCAACAAATACAGGAAAGTTGCATGGTAAAAAACAACATACAAAAGTCAGTTGCATTTCTATACACTGATAACAAACTAGCAGAAAGTGAAATCAAGAATGCAATCCTATTTACAATTGCAACAAAAAGAATAAAGTACCCAAGAATAAATTTAACCAAGGAAGTGAAAAACTATACACTGAAAACTACAAGACATTATCGAAAGAAATCAAAGAAAACATAAAGAAATAGAAAGATATTCTGTGTTCATGGATTGGAAGAATAAACATAGTTATAACATCCATATTACCTAAAGCAATCTATGGATTCAATGCAATCAAAGTCAGAATCCCAATGACATTCTTCACAGAAATAGAACAAAGAATCCTAAAATTTATGTGGAACAATAAGACTCCAAATGGCCAAAGCAATCCTGAGAGAAAAGAACAAAGTTGGAGGTTATCACACTCCCTAAATTCAAAATATACTACAAAGCTATAGTAATCAAAACATCATGGTACTAGCAGAAAGATAGACACACAGATAAATGGAACAGAATTGAGAGCCCAGAAGTAAAACTACACATCTAGGGACAGCTAATCTTTGACAAAGGAGCCAAGAATATACAAAGAAAGTCTCTTCAATAAATGGTGTTGGGAAAACTGGACAGCCACATGCAAAAGAATGAAAGTAGACCATTATCTTACACCATACACAAAAATTAACTCAAAATGGATTAAAGACTTGAATGGAGGACCTGAAATCACAAAACTCCTAGAGGAAAACATAGGCAGTACACTCTTCAACATTGGTCTTACCAGTAGCTTTTTGAATACCATGTCTCACCAGGCAAGGGAAACAAAAGAAAAAATAAACAAATGGGACTACATGAGACCAAAAAGCTTCTGCAGAGCAAAGGAAACCATCAACAAAATAAAAAGACAGCCCACCAACTGGGAGAAAATATTTGTCAATCATATGTCTGACAAGTAGTTAATTTCCAAAATATATAAAGAACTCATACAACTCAACAACAAAAAAAATGAACAACCTCAGCAAAAATGGGCAGAGGATACGAACAGACATTTTTCCAAAGAAGATATACAGATGGCCAACAAGTACATGAAAACATGTTCAATATCACTAATTATTAGGGAAAGGCAAATCAAAACTACAATGAGATGTCACCTTACACTGGTCAGAATGGCTATAATTAACAAGACAGAAATAACAAGTATCGGAAAGGGTGTGGAGAAAAGGGAACCCTCACACACTGCTGGTGGGAATGCAAACTGGTGCAGTCACTATGGAAAACCGTATGGAGATTTCTCAAAAAATTAAAAATTGAAATACCATATAATCCAGCTATTTCACTACTGGGTATTTATCCAAAGAACTTGAAATCAATAATTCAAAAAGATTTATGCATCCCTATGTTCATTGCACAATAGCCAACATGTGGAAGAATCTCAATTGCCCATCAGAAGAATCTCAAGTGCCCAACAATGGATGAATGGATAAAGAAGATGTGGTCTATATAGAATGGAATACTATTCACCCATAAAAAAGACAAAATCATGCCATTTGCGACAACATGGATGGACCTTGACAGTATTATGTTAAGCAAAATAAATCAGACAGAGAAAGGCAAATATCCCATGATTTCACTCTTATGTGAAAGATAAACACAGATAAGGAGAACAGATTAGTAGTTAGCAGAGGAGAAGCCGGTAGGGGGAGAGTGAAAGGGGTAAAGGGGCACATATGCATGGTGATAGATAAAAACTACACTATTGGTGGTGAACATGATGCAGCCTACACAGAAACTGAAATATAATAATATACACCTGAAATTTACACAATGTTATAAGCCAATATGACCTTAATTTAAAAAAAAAGCAAAGACCAGTGGTTGCCAGGGGTTAGGGAGAAGAGACGGATGAATAGGCAAAGCACAGAGGATTTTTATGGCAGTGAAACTATTCTGTATGACACTATAATGGTACATATATTTCATTATACATTTGTCCAACCTCATAGAATGTACAATGCTAAGAATAAACCCAAATGTAAACTATTGACTTTGGATGATTATGATGTATCATATTAGGTTTATCAATTGTAACAAATATATCATTCTGGTGGGTGATGGTGATAATGGGGAGGCTATGCATGTATGGGGGCCAGGGAATATATGGGAATTCTCTGTACCTTCTGCTCAAAATTGCTGTGAACCTAAAACTTTTCTAAAAAATAAAGTCTATTAAAAGCAAAAGCAAAAATATAATTGTTACTCTTTTAATATCCCGAGTTCTCCTTCTACTTTCTTTGGCTAATGGATATGTTGTTGAGAGTATACTACCCAACCTCAGATCTTCCTAGTTTCATCTTGCTACCATGACCTAATTAGGCATGTGACCTGTAACTTTAATGTACCTCTCCTACCTGATCCTCATTCTGCTTAGCCTCATCCTGTAATGGACGCCATTATGGACCCGTAACCCTAGGCTGGTTGATTCTGTTTTCTCACTTACTGCATCCATCTTGACTTATTGGCCTGACATACCTGTTTCTCTAGCGTCCTTCAGGAATCTCACTAGTATGTATTGTCTTATGCATGACACACTGTGAGGTCCTCCACTTCCTTCCATGTGAATAAATGGCTGGAGATGTACATTCATCAGCTCTAAAGGAAACTGCACATCTAATCTTTTATATTTTTGCTAAATTGTGAGAAGCAAAATGACTATTTAAATCATAATCTATGCATTTCAGTGACATTTTGTGGCACACTTTTGCTGTGTACAATTAGCATCTTTTATTATATACTGTTTTTTTCTAATTGTTGGAGGTACACAACTGAGCATTTTACTATGTACCATCTTATTCTGTAATTATTTTACTCATGTGTGTTGTATGTACAATGAATCAGTAATCTTTGGGGGAGAAATGCCTTTTATATAACCAATGGTTCTTAGCACACCACAGATATAATAGAAATTCAGGAAATGATGTTTTCGACTGATTCATTGAAGTGCCTAGTAAGGGACATTAAAGTCAGTGATAGTACATGACATTCATTCCTTGAGTTCTTGGGGTTTTTTGGTGTTGTATGAATAAGTCATTTTGAAAGAAATCAAAAGATCAGAGATTTTTTTTCATCTTGGCAAGAATTAAATATAAATATCTAAATGATTTAAAATTTTCTATGTTGTGTCTGGATTTCTTTTTAAATCTCTGAAAGATATTCCCACTAAAGAAGCTGGGGTACTCAGGATTTGTAGTTTAGTGCACACATATGCATGTGTCGGGGAGGAAGAGGGATAGAGGGATGTGGAGGGCTTTCTTTTTCTTTTTACTATGTAAGCATATGTTATCTTTCACCCACAGTTTTCAGAGCAGCATAAAGCTAGATTATTTGTCCCTTTGGAATGTCAAATGGAAGGTAGGTTGGCCATCATTCTTATTTGGTTGCTACTCCTTATTTTTACTTAAATGGTGGGCTCTTTGCATAGAACTTGGCTGGTTGGATGCTTCAGCTTGAAGACTCTTGTCTTCGATAATATTTGCATCCTTCTCAAAACTTGGAATAATCTCCCATTTGCTGCTGACAGGTTTCATGTCTTTAGTCTTCGTGGCCTTGATTCGAGGATGTTTTTTCCTTTTCTTGAGCTCTTTGAGAGGTGATAAACTTTCAAATGACCTCTGGGACACAGGCTGGAGGCTTTCTGAAGAGCTTACCATAAGATTCCTCTGGCTTATAAAAGGGGGATTTCTGGGTGGTGTCCAGGATGTGCTGTATTTCTTTATATTTATGTAAGTAGCTGGCTTTAGTCTAGAAAAGAAATGAAAAGTGTGAGTGTTTGCCCAACATGCACCCTAGGTATTTGTAGCCCTTAGGTATTTGTCATAGTATAAGTCATATTTTTTTCCTTTGATAAGTTCATCTTCCTTTAAGACTTTTACCATTATTTCTATGAAAATGATCTAAGTTTTCATCTCTGGTCATGAGTTTTCAGCACTACTCCAGTCTTGTATTTCTAATTGCCTAGAGGATATGTTCACTTGGATACCTGCCCTGACCCCAGGCTTCCTAATATAATAGCCACTCTGGCCTCAGCTCCTTCCTTACACATCTAGTTGAAGTAAATGTTCTCTAAAATTCCACTTGGCTCTAGAAATCTACTTTTTTAAAATTCTATTAGAATGAACTCAGTATACATGCTATAAGGTTTTTTTCTATAGTCAGCAAGAAGATAAATATGAGGCCAAGAGAGGGAAGTTTTCCTCAAGATGGGGAGGTTTTGTAAATTACTAATTGCAGCCACTTAAAGTTTCTTAGTTTTTCTTTAGAATTCCATTTTTTCCACAAAATCTCAACTATATTTTTAATTAAACTTTTAATTTTGAGATAATTGAAGACTCACCTGCAGTTGGAAGAAACAATACAGAGAGATCCCATGTCCCCTTCACCCAGTTTCCCCCAAATGTAATATTTTGCAAAACTGTAGTTCAATATCACAATCAGGGTATTGCCATTGATATAATCAAGACAGAGAACAGTTCCTTCATGTTTTCATTTTCCAGTCATACTTACTTTCCTCCCTCCCTATCCCCTCCTTAACTCCTGGCAATCATCAATCTGTTGTCCGAATTAGATAATTTTGTTATTTCGAGAATGTTATATAAATGGAATCATACTGTATCTAACCATTTGGGATTGACTTTTTTCACCTAGCATAACTGTCTGGAGATCCATCTAGGTTGTTTTGTGTATCAGTAGTTCAGTCCTTATTACTGCTGAGTCGTAGTCCATGGCATGGATGTACCATACTTTTCTTAATGATTCATCCATTGAAGGATATGTGGATTGTTTCCAGTTTATGGCCATTACAAATAAAGCTTCTAAAAACACTTATGTACAGGTTTTTGCATGAATTTAATTCTTCATTTCTCTGTGATTAATCCCCGAGAGAGCAAGTGCTGGGTCATACAGTAGTTATATATTTGGCTGGTTTTTTTTTTTTTACAAAACTGCCAAACTGTTTTCCAGAGTGTACAATTTTACATTCCCACCAGCAATACATGAGTGCTCTAATTTCTCTGCATCCTCATTAGCATTTCATGTTATCACTATTTTTTATTTTAGCAATTCTGATAGGTGTATAGTGATATCTCATTGTGGTTTTAATATGCATTTCTCTAATGATGGGAACATCTTTTCATGTGGCTATGTGCCATCTGCATATTCTGTTTGGTGAAATGTCTATTCATGTCTTTTGCCCATTTTTTTTTTTTTAAGATTGACATTTTCTCTTTATTTTTGTGGTCAAGTGGGATAGATAAATATTCCAAGTCTTCTGGATTATTCTAAGTTAGCCAGTGGTCCCCTGGTTTGGAGCAGTTTCTTCTCCCTTGACACCATCCAAGCAAGACTTTATTGTTGGCACCAGCACACTGCCCAGCAGGATCTGAACCGGATGGTAGATGAGCAGGGGGACAGATATCAACGAGAGGTGCTCTTGGCCTGCAAACACTATCTTCAGCATTGGAATCCCTAACGTGAGGGATTTGTGTGTAGAACAGAAAATGATAGCCACGGTGTCTGCTGGTGTGAAACCCGAATTATTCCTTGTTGAAAAGATGAAGGTTAAAAGCATAAAACTCAGCTGAATAGAAAATATTATGAACAGTATGAGAATAAGGCTGAATTTATCCAGGTCAATATTTGGGTTAGAGAACGTGTCACAGAATGTCGTGTAGATGATCATGAGGAGCACACTGCTGCTGATAGCACCAAAAGGCAGTTTCTTTCTTTCAAGCCAATCCTTGATGTATCTTCGGACAATCTGTCCAATAATGAGAGGAACCACAACAGTTATAAAAAGCTGAGAAAAAATAGATGTAAAAGGCACAGAAGAGGATGAGCCAAGAAAATGCAGCAATAGTAAGGGTGTTATAACGATGCCCAAAAAACTTCCAAAGGCTGAATTAAATAGTGCAGCTGCCTAGTGGGCTCTGGGGGCATCTCGGTGAGAGGAGGATCCTCTCCGGAGACCGAGACATCAGTGGGTGCCGTTGCCCTCTCTTTTGCCCATTTTTTAAGTGAAATATTTGTTTTCTTACTGTTTAATTTTGAGACTACTTTAATCTAGATACTAGTCTCTTGTTTATGTGGTTCACAAATATTTTCTACTATTTTATAGCTTGTCTTTTTATCCCTCCAAAAGGGTCTTTTGAAGGGCAAGCACTGTTATTTTGATGAAGTTCAATTTATCAATTTTTCATTTATTGATCATGCTTTTGGTATAAAGTATGACTTTTGCCCAACTCTAGATCCTGAAGATTTTAAATTTGTTTTTCTAAAATTTTCATAGATTTATGTTGTGCAGTTAAGTCCATGATCCATTTTGAGTTATTTTTTGTATAAGATATGAGTTTAGGTCAAGGTTCATTTTTTTGGCCTATCGATAGATGTCTAATTTCTCCAGCAACATTGCTTGAAAAGGCTCTCTCTCCTCCATTGAATTTGTAGTTTTGTCAAAATTAGTAAAGCGTATTTGTATGGATGTATTTTGGTGTTCTACCTTTGGTTCTGTTGATATATATGTCTGTTCCTCCTGCAATACTATACTCTCTTGATTACTGTAGTTATATAAAAGGTCTTGAAATCATATAGACTGATTCCATTTTATCCTTCTTTTTCACAACTGTTTTTGCTATTTTAGTGCCTTTGCATATACATTTTAGGATAATCTTGTCTATATTGACAAAAAAAATCTTGCTGGGATTTCAATAGGGATTACATTATCAATTTAGGAAGAATTAACATTTTTACTGAGTTGAATCTTCCAATTGTAAACATTCTATGTCTCTGCATTCATTTAGATCTTCGATTTCCTTTTTTTTTTCATGTTGTATAGTTTTCAGCATACAAGCCCTGTACATATTTTGTTAAATTTACACGTAAGTATCATTTTTTTGAGAGATTGTAAATGATGCTGTGTTTTAAATTTTGGTGTTCACATCTTCATTGCTTATATATAGAAATGTAATTAATTTTGTATGTTTATGTTATATTTTGAGGCCTTGTTGAACTTGCTTTTATCTAGAGGAGGTTTATTTTTGTAAATTCCTTGGAGTTTCTAGATAGATAATAATGTCCTTTGTAAACAGGGACAGTTTTCTTTCTTTCTTTCTGATCTGTATGCCTTTTATTTATTTTTCTTGCCTTATTGCAGTGGGTAGAACTTCCAGCATGACACTGAATAAGAGTGGTGAGATTGGACTTTATTAAGTTGAGCTAATTTCCCTAATTTTTTTCTGAGAATTTTACCATGAATAAGTGTTGAATTTTGTCAAATGCTTTTTCTGTGCCAACTAATATGATCACGTGATGTTTCTTCTTTAGTCTGCTAATATGAGAGATTACATTGATTTTTGAATATTGAACAAACCTTGAATTCCTAAAGTGGACCCCACTTGGTCATGGAATATAATTCTTTCGATACAGTGCTGAATTTTATTTGTTAATATTTTGTTAAGAATTTTGCATCCATATTTATGAGAGAGATTATGCTTTAGTTTTCCTTTTTTTGTACTGTCTTTGTCTGGTTTTGGTATCATGCCAGTAGAAGCTTCATAAAATAAACTGAGACGTGCTCCCTCCTCTTCTATTTTCTGGAAGAAATTGTGTATAATTGGTGTTAACTTTTCTTTAAATGTTTGATAAAATTCTCCTGTGAAACCATCTGGGGAATTTCTTTTTTGAGAGTTTTAAAATTATGAATTCAATTTCCTTCATAGTTGTAGGGAAATTCAAATATTCTATTCCATATTGTGTGAGTTGTGGTAGTTTGTGTTTCTTGTAGGAAATGATCCTTTTTTTAAGTTGTCAAATTTGTGTGATTGTAGTGTTTCCTATTATCTTTTTGATGTCTGCAGGACCTTTAGTGGTATCCTCCGCTTGATTCCCAGTATTAACAATCTGTGTCTTTATTTCTTTCTCAGGCTTGCTAAAAGTTTGTCAGTTTTTATTGATCTTTTGAAAGAACCAATTGTTTCACTGACTTTCTATATCATTTTTCTGTTTTCAATTTCATTGATTTCTGCTCTTTATTATTCCCTCCCTTTTGCTTGCTTTGGGCTTATTTTGCTCTTCTTTTTATAGGTTCTTGAGGTGGGGGCTTAGATTATTGAGTTGAGACTTTTCCTGTTAATATATGCATTTAGTTCTATAAATTTCCCTCTCAGCGCTGCTTTAGCTGCATCCAACAAATTTTGAGGTATTGTTTTCATTTTCATTCTTTCAATATATGTTTTTATTTCCTTGAGGCTTTATCTTTGTCTCATGAATGTTCAGAAGTGTGTTGTTTAGTTTTCAAGTGTTTGAGGATTTTTCTGTTATCTTTGTATATTGATTTCTAGGTTGATTCCATTGTGGTCAGAGAATATACTTATATGATTTATATTCTTTTAAATATGTTGATATTTGTTTTATGGCCAGGATATGGTCTATCTTGATATATGCTCCAAGCATACTTGAAAAGAATGTATATCCTGCTATTGTTGAGTGGCACACACTATAAGTACCAATTAGATCCTGTTGGTCAATGGTGTTGTTGAATTCTTCTATATCCTTGCTGATTTTCTACCTAGTGGTTTGATCAGTTGTGGATTTCTCTATTTCTTCTTTCAGTTTTTGCTTCACATAATTTACAGTTCTGTAAATTTGTGCATATACATATAAAATCACTATGTGTTCTTAAGGGACTGACCTTTTTATCATTATATAATGCCTCTTTTGTCTCTGATAATTGTCTTTGCTGCAAACTGTACTTTATCTGATATTAACATAATCACTTCTGCTTTCATTTATCAACGTTTGCATAATATATCTTCTTTCATCATTTTACTTTCAATCTGCCTACACTGTCATATTTAAAATGAGTTTCTTGTGGACTGCATATCATTGAGTAACATTTTTAAATCCAGTCTTCCAATCTCTTTCTTTTAATTATTGTATTTAGACCATATACATTTAGTGTAATTATTGTTATCTTAGACCTTAAGTTTGCTTTTTTTTTTTTTTGGTTTTTGTTTTTGTTCTTCTGTTTTCTTTTTCCTGCCTCCCTGTGAATATTTTTAAGAATTCTGTTTATATTTATCTATAGTGTTTTTGAGTATCTCTTTGAATAGCTTTTTGAGTGGCTACTCTAGATATTATATTACATGTGCATAATATCATATCTAATGGTGTTTTTATTTTAACAGTTTGAGTGAACTATAGAAATCTTACCTCCCTTTATGTCCTTTTACCTTCTCACATTTATAATTTCTTAAATATTTCCTTTACATACATTTAGAACCATCAAAAATTTAGAAAACTTGGGAGTCTAGAAGATGGCAGTGTAGGAGGATCCTGAACTTGCCTCTGCCCATGGACACAAAAACCCAACAATTGCCTATGAAACAATTTCCTTTGTGAGTCATCTGGAAACTGGATGGAAAGAATCCCCACAATATGGGACAATACAGGGAGGGGTGGAAGAGCCAGAGATATAACCCTGTTGAGGAAAAAAGCCCACACCTTAGCTATGGCACTTCACAGTCGGGAGCAATCTCAAAGGTACAGAGGTTTTCCCAGAGAAGTGGGTTATTCAAGCTCCACATTAAGCACCTGAGCCCTTAGATCCAGCACAAGAGAGACAAAAATACCTGTCTTTTAAAACCAATGGGGAATATGCCCAGGAAAACTATAGAACTTCAGGGAAGGGAAAACCTACTCTTAACGGGCCCGTGCACAGACTCACTGCACACAGCGACCAGCACAAAAACACTAAATAGAAAAGTACATAGTCCATTGGTAAAAAGAGACTCACTTACTAAGCTTGTAGTGCATCCCAGAAAGACAAGAGGCAGCTGGATCCATCCCCCAGGGGCTGAGACACTGGTGGCAGCCATTATTGTGACCTAGTTCAGCTGTGCTGACACAGATGCTGGCAGGTGCCATTAGAATCCTTCATCTAACCTGTTAGGGCAGGGGTCTGCCCCACCCACTAGAGCACTAGAAGCAATCTATCACAGTCAGGCAGCACAGGTAGCCTGCCCCAGGACCTGTCTCACCCACCAGTGAGCCTGCTGCAGACTTACACCACTGGGCAGCAAAAACAGCCACAGAGGGGATCTGGCTCACCTACCAATGCCTTAATGGTTGCATGCTGCCATGCCTGGTGCCTGCCCTGCCCATCAGTGCTCCTGAGGCAGCTATGCACCAGAGTCATGTAGCCAGTTTGTGCCAGAGGCCTGCCTCACCCAAGAGCAAGCTGGAAACAGCTACATGCTGTGCAGCTAACCTCATCGGAAGCCTGCCCCACCCATCAATGCATCTGAGGTAGCCAAGTGCATCATGGCCATGCAGCCAGCCATGCCAGGGGCCTGCAGCAGTTGTGTGCACCTGGCCTAGCAATGAGCCACACTGGGGACCTGAACCATTCACCAATAAAACTGCAGTAGTTGTGTCATACCAGACCTCAAAAACAGACATGCCATAGACTTGTCCCACACCACAACATGCCTATAGTATAACATGGGTGTAGCATAATATCTCTGGGCCTCATAACCAGCCAGCTGGGGGGACAACCCACCTACCTGTGCACCTGCAGCAATAGCAACCCTGCCACTAAACAAGGGCACATGTGGCCCACACAGGGGACACTCCTGGAACATTTGACATAGGTGACAAGAGGGGAGCACACTGCTGGGCCCCATAAGGCATCTCTTACAGAAGGCCACATTTCCAAGATTGAGAGATGTAGCTGATCTACCTAATACATAGATACAAGCACAAAGAAGCAGGAAAAATGAAGAGACAAAGGAATATGTTCCACATAAGGAAACAGGACAAATCCTCAGAAAAAGAACTAAATGAAACAGAGATAAACAATCTACCTGATAAAGAGTACAAACTAATAGTCAAAAGGAAGCTTACTGATCTAGAGAGAAGAATAGATGAACACTGTGAAAACTTCACCAAAGAATTGGAAAATATAAAAAAGAAACAATCAAAATTGAAGAATGCAATAATGGAAATGAAAAATTCACTATAGGGAATCAACAGCAGAGTAGATGGTACAGAAGAATGGATCAATGATTTGGATGAAAGAGTAGAGGAAATCACCTGAACTGAACAGAAAAAGCAAAAAATATTAAAAAGAACAAGGATAATCTAAGGGACCTCTTGGACAACATCAAGCATATTAACATTTGTATTATAGGTTCTCAGAAGGAGAGGAGAGAAACAAAAGGGCAGAGAACCTACTTGAAGAAATAATAGCTGAAAACTTCCCTAACCTGAGGAAGGAAATAGACATCCAGGTACGGGAAGCACAGAGAGCACCAAACAAGATGAACTCAAAGAGCCTCACACCAAAACACATTATAATTAAAATGTCAAGAGTTAAAGATAAAGAGAGAATCCTAAAACTTGAAAGAGGAAAGCAACAAGTTACACACAAAGGAAACCACATAAGGCTATCAGCTGACTTCTCAGTAGAAACCTTACAGGCTAGAAGGGATTGGCATGATATAGTCAAAGTGCTGAAAAGAGAAAACCTACAGCCAAGAATATTCAAACCAGCAAAGTTATCATTCAGAATGGAAGGGGAGATAAAGATTTTTCCAGAAAAGCAAAAACTAAAGGAGTTTATCACCACTAAACCAGGCTTAAAAGAAAGGTTAAAGGGACTTATAAAGTGGAAAAGAAAAAAACACAAATAGGAATAAGAAAATTATCAAAGAAAAAAATCACTGATAAAGGCAAATATATAGTAAAGATAGTGGATCAACCACCTATAAAGCTAGAATGAAGGTCAAAAGACAAAAGCACTAAAAATATCTATTTCCATGATAAGAGGTTAAGGGACACACACAAAAGAGGTAAAATATGATGTCAAAAACAAAAAAATGTTGGTGGGGGAGTAAAAGTGTAGGGCTTTGACAAGAGGTCAACCTTAAGAAACCATAAACTTAATATAGATTGTTATTTATATAGGACATTATACATGAATCTCATGGGAATCACAAACCAGAAACCTATGGTAAATACACAAAAAATAAAGAGAAAGTAACTTAAACATAATACTAAAGAAAACCTTCAAATCACAAGAGAAGAGAGCAAGAGAAGAAGAAAGGAACAGAGAACTACAAAAACATCCAGAAAAGAAGAAATAAAATGGCAATAAGTACATACTTATCAATAGCTACTTTAAATGTAAATTGATTAAAGACATAGAATCCAATCAAAAGGCATAGGGTGGCTGAATGGATAAAAAAACAAGACCCATATAGATGCTGCATACAAGAGACACATTTCAGACCTAAAGACATTCACAAACTGAAAGTGAAGGGATGGAAAAAGATACCCCATGCAAATGGAAATGAAAAGAAAGCTGGAGTAGCAATACTTATATCAGACAAAATAGACTTTAAAATAGAAACTGTAACAAGAAACAAAGAAGAGCATTACAAAATGATAAAGGGAACAAGAGGACATAACACTTGTAAATATCTATGTACCCAACATAGGAACACCTAAATACATAAAGCAACTGTTAACAGACATAAAAGGAGAAATTGGCAGTAACTCAATAATAGTAGGGGACTTTAACACTCCACTTACATCAATGGATAGATCACCCAAACAGAAGATCAATAAGGGAATATTGGCCTTAAATGACACATTAGACCAGATGGACTTTGGAGACATATACAGACCATTCCATCCAAAAATTGTAGAATACACATTCTTTTCTAATGCACATGGAACATTCTTCAGGATAGATCATATATTAGGCCACAAAACAAGTCTCAATAAATTTAAGAAGACTAAAATAACATCAAGCATCTTTTATGACCGCAATGGTATGAAACTAGGAATCAAATACAAGAAAAAAACTGGAAAAGCCAAAATATGTGGAGATTAAACAAAATGCTATTGAACAACTATTTTGTTATGAGTTTCTTGATTTTGCTGATATTATCATACTTGATCCCTTGTTTGTGTGGGCCCATATTATTGATTTGCTTATCTTGTATTAGCTGACATATTAGATTTAATTTCTGTTAGGCACTGCCTTCCCCAGCATGATAGCTACCCCATTCCACTAGAAACTGCCAACAATTGCCTATTTTTGTAATTTTATTGACTTTGGTATTATGCAGTAAACAAATACGTATTAATAAAAATTTAGGAAAAAAGCATAAAGAGGAATATCATCTTCTGCCAATACTTTATCCAGAGATAATCATCATTGTAAATATGTGCTTCCAGATTTTTTTCTAGGTATGTATGTGTTTGAGTGTGTATAATACACACACATTAAATACACATAGATAGTCTATAAATGCAACCATACCAAATCAAACTGTTCTGGGGCTTTTACTCACTTATATATTGTGAACATCATTCCATGTTAATTAATATACACTTACAATATTTAATAACTTTTAATATTTCATTTTATGGATTACCATAATTTATTTAAGCAATTTTCTATTGTTGGACGTTTAGGTTCATTTCTTTTTCTTTGGCTTTTATAAAAAATACTGAAATGAACATTACTCAGAAATCTGTTAGCCTTATCTAGGCTTTTTTTCCTTAGGATCAATTTCTAAAAGTGGAATTTCTTAGTCAAAATGAATGTAGTTATCAAGGATTTTTCATTCACATTGTTAGATTGCCTTCCAGAAACTCTGTACCAGTTTATCTTACAACGATGTGTGAATGAATTCTTCCAATGAGAGGCAAAAATGAACAGTATGTCATTATTGTTTTAATTTTCACTCTTTGGATTTAAGTGAGATTGAACATTTTTAAATGTTCATTGGCCATGTTTCTTTTCTTTTGTGAATTTCTGGTTCACAGCCTTTGCCCATTTTCCTGTTAAAATATTCATAATTTTGTCATTGATTTGTATGTGATCTTTGAATATTAAGTATATTTGCCCTCTATTTTTCATTTATATTATAAAGAGAAATGTCAAAGCATAGTGATGAAGGACTCGGAGTCAGAATGTCGAGTTGGGGTTGTATCCAGTTCTGCTACCTATTGGCTGTGTGACCTTGGACAAATTACTTAACCTCTTTGTACCTCAATTTGTCATGTGTAGAATATAAAAATGTGTGTGTGTGTGTGTGTAAACATAGAACAGTGTCTAGCACATAGAAAGTACTTTATCAACATTTGTTGATAATATTAGTATTATGTTTATCATTTTCTGCTTGTCATTGTCTTACTTTTATTTATATAGGTTTCTTTTTGGCTTTAATGATGGTTCTATTTTTTTATCTTTAAAAGAAATCTGGTCTCATCTTTTCTACTTTCCTTTGAGTATCAATAAGTTGAAGTAACTCAAGTTAATTATGTCTAATTTTGGTTGTCCCCTAGGATTATAAGGTTTAAACACACCTGATAAATTTCAAGTCAGGCTATGGTCATACTTTATTAATGCATACTTTATTCATAGATCCAAATTAATGAGTGGTTTCATGCAAATAAACAATCAAATAAGACTTGATAACATACTCATTCACATATCCAACATTTTCTTATGGCTTTGGTCCTTTATCAAATGTGGAGTAGCTGCTACCATTTTTAAGAGCCTATTTTGTTTCTTAGGATAATTAATTAATAAATCTTGCTTCCTTCTAAAAAAATGTATTAAATAGCTAAGAATGACAAAACTGTATTGACTTACTTATGTTGGATTTGGAAGTTGGTTCTTGGATTGGATATCTGTTTTATCTCAGTGGTTTGCACGGGTTTAGTTCTTTCCACAATAGGGAGCAAATACTGCAATATTTCTTGAGTTTGAGCTATTCTTTTATCCCTGTAGATTCTTTTTTCATCATCTGTCCAATTTACTCCAGTCTTTTTTCTTTGTAAAGATGTACATTCTTTCATTTTGCTTCTTAAGTTGTGGCACAGATCTGGGAAGCAACCACAAAGATATGTATAGATATACAGACTGAATTGATTTAACAATTATCTATTGAGTATTATGTGCCAAGGATTCTATTTAAAAATTCTTACCCATCTGAAGCTTACACTTTAATTACAGGGGAAGAAAATAAGCAAATAAAGAAGTCAAATACATGATATGTTCGATAATGATAAAGTTTACAGGCTAAAATAGAGCTGAGGAGGTGAATAGTGAATTCTTGGGAGAGGGATTGATTTCCATTTTTAAAACAGTGTTCAGAGAAGGCCTCCCTGTGACATATCAAAGGAGTTAGGGAGTGAGGCAAGCAGATATCAGAGGAAAGAGCACTCTAGGCAAGGGGAATAGTAAGTGCAAAGGCCCTGAGCGAGAAGCATGGTAGTGTGTTCAAGGAACACTAAGATGGCACCAAGGGCTAAAGCAGAATGAACTAAGGGGAAAAAAAGAAGATAAGAACTCAGATCAGTAATTTGGACTCAGTTCACATATGGCCTCCTAGGCCATTTAAGGACTTTGATTTTTACTGAGCATGAAATGGGGAGCAACTGGAAGGCTTTGAGCAAAGGGGTGCCACATCTGAGATTTCTTTTAATAGGATAATGCTGGTTGCTGAGTTGAGGATAGATTGAATAGGGGCAAGAGTAGACAAGTAAGGAGATTTCCTGGAAGGCTACTGAAACAATCTAGGAGAGAGGACAGTAGGTTGGACCAGAGTGTTAGCAGTGGCCAGAAGGGTAAGAAGTTGGGAATTGGGGAGAGGGGTGTGATCCTGGATATACTTTGGGATTTTCTAATGAATTAGATGAGGGGAGGGTGAGAGAAGAGGGGAATCAGTGGTGGCTCCAAAGTTTCTGATATGAAGAAATAGAAGGATGAAGATATGAGGAAAACCATGGGAAGAGCATGTTAGAAATCCCTGCTTTATTAGATAATATGAAAGAATTTTAATTTTGTTAATTTTGATAATAAAAGTAGAATAACATTTTAAAAAGTATTTATCAAACTGCTCTGAAAAATAAAGTCTATTAAAAAAGTGTTTATTCCACTCCACATGTTAGGATGGCTACTATCAAAAAAACAAGATAACAAGTGTTGGAAGGATGTGGAGAAATTAGAACGCTTGTGCACTGTTGGTGGAATGTAAAATGGTGCAGCTGCTACAGAAAACAGTATAGCAGTTCCTCAAAAAATTGAAAATAGAATTACCATATGATCAAGCAATTCCACTTCTGGGTATATACTCAAAGGAACTGAAAGCAGAGTCTTGAAGAGTTATTTGTACATCCATGTTCACAGCAGGATTACTCACTATCTCCAAAAGGTGGAAGCAACCCAAGTGCCCATCGATAGATGAATGGATAAACAAAGTGTAGTATATGCATACAATGGAATATCATTCAGCCTCAAAAAGGAAGGAAACTCTGACACCTGCAACAATATAGATGAACCTTGTGGACATTATGTTAAGTGAAATAAGCTGGTTACAAAAAGACAAATTCTGTATTTGTCTTCCAAATATTTGATTCCACTTATATGAGGTACCTAGAACAGTCAGGGGGTGGGGAGGAGGGAGGAATGAGAAGTCATTGTTTAATGGGTATGGAGTTTCAGTTTTACAAGATGAAAAGATTCTAGAGGATGTGTGCACAACAATGTGAATGTACTTAACACTGCTGAACTTTACACTTAAAAATAGTTAAGATGGTAAATTATATGTCATGTATATTTTAACACAATTTTAAAAAATTAAATATACATAGGAAGAAAGGGGGAAAAAAGAACCCTGAGTAAAGCCTGAAGGAAGACTGGTAGATGTTTTAAACGATGTGGAAGGATTACTTATAATTATAATGCCTAAATTCGTAGGTAGCATAAGAAAAAGTAGAATACACTTAGAATGAAAGCAAGAAATATACTCTGCTTTGTTAAAAAATGTTTATCTGGTTATAAATATACACTGAACTATTTATAGGCAGAATGATATGATTTGCTGAATTGGCTTTAAATACTTTAGCAAGAAAAAAAAAGAAGTGGTGGGAATATATACGAAACAAGAATAGCAGGATGCTGATAATGATTAAGGGTGGGTGATGGGCACCAATGGGTTCATTATTCTATTCTCTCTACTTTTGTTTATGTTTGAAATTTACACAATAAAGCTTTTTTAAAAAAGGAATTGTCTATTATTAAAGGAAAAGGAAACAGATGACTAAAGGACCCATTAAATTAAGCTCGACTTGAAAGATAATGAATGAGAGTAAGTATGGTTACGATATCTGGCAATGCTGGCAGATGAAATTAACTTACCTACAGCCTCTGGAGAAGCCATTCCTAGCCATTCAACAAACATTCACTGAATGCTTATTATGTATCTGGCATTATGTTTGGTTTGGTAAATAGGTATGAAAAATATAGTCCTTGCCTTTAATATACTAACAGTTAGGACTAGAGAAGGAAAAGTAAAACATCAATTAGAATATATTTCTATGGAGGCAGGACACTTACTCTAGGATTTCAGAAGAGGGACTTCTAGCCATACTTAGGGATAGATAAGGAAAGCCTCCTAATTCTTAATTAATCTGAGTCTTGGTGAATAAGTACAAATCGGCTAAGTAAAAGAAGGGGGTAGTAATCCAGGTTGTGGGACTAACATGGCGTAGTCACAAGTATGGTTTAGAATGACTGGAATATCAGGTAGGTATGAAGAAGTGGTTCGAAACTAGAGGCCTTGTTTGTAATAATAACACTTTTGAGAGATTTCCTGAGACAGGAATGATTTGTGACTGGTAGATGCTTAATGTTTTTTGAATTGAATTGTTAGAGGGCCATTGAAGATTTTATGTAAGCAACTGACATAATCCGCGTTTTTGAAAGATCACACAGGCAGTCAGGAGGATGACAGGGTGAAGGAAGTGAAACTTGAGGCAGGGAGCTAAGTTAGGAGGCTAATGCAGTAATTCGAGGTAGGCAAAAAGAGTCTGAACTAAAGAGCAGCAGTACGATGAACAAGCAGATTCAAGAGAATCTTCGGGAGTAGAATGGATAGAGCTTCTCACTATTGAATACCAAAAACAGAGATGTGGAAGACTAGGATATATTCACTCTCTTCAGTCAACTGAATCTCTGTATTTGTACTATATCTAATCAATACATATAAACTCTTCCAGAACTGAAGATACATAAGTGGACCTCTCAGTCTCTGGCAGAATCCATCTCATTTCCTATTTGATAAATTCAATAATGGAAAAGGGTAGACTTCCTTCTGTAATAAACTGAGTGCTAATGGAGATATAACATTTTATAGGAAAATGTATACCCCTAAATGCATATATTATAAAGATAGGGGGCAACATCAAAGAAGAAGAAAAGATAGCTCTTTCTGAAATGATTTGCTTCAGTAAAAAAGAAAAGTGTAGAATTTTTATTAGCATGTCATCAAGACTCAATAGGACATATATCTATGAGATAATGTAATCAAGAAGTGATAAGAATCTCAGCTCAGGAAAGACTGGATAAAGTTGAGAAACATAATTTTTAAATTAAGCATGTGGTGGAAGCAGTGGGGAACACTGAAAAAAAAAATCTCCCTTTTATGGCAAAATTCCATGAATAATACCTGTCTCCAGTTTCTCTCTTCCTATTTAAAAATACACTTTAACTAGATTTGCACCTCTGTCATTCTACTGAAATTTCTCTGATCAAGATCCTCAATAAAACCTCTATGTTGTAAAATCCAATAGTAAATCCATCTCACTTGACTTCTCAGAAGCATTAGACTTAGTTGATTATTCACTCCTCTTTGATACACTTTTTCACTTAGCTTCCAGGACAACGCGTTCTCTTGGTTTTCCTCCTACCCTACAGGGTGCTCCTCAGTCTTCGTTCATTGGTTCTTACTCTTTTCCTGATCCATCAGCAGAGTTCCCAAGGACTTGCTCCTTAACTGTCTTCTATATTTACACTCACAGAGGAATCTCATCCAGCCTTAAAATACATTCACGCCTTAAAATACTATCTTTATACTGAAAATTCCCAAGTGTATCTCCAGCCCAGATCTCTTTAACTCCAGACTCACCTATACAGCTGCCTTCACTTTAATGTCTAAAAGGCATTTTAAAAGCAAGATATCTAAACTTAATTGCTGCTCCACCCTCAGTCTTTGCCATCTCAGCAGATGATAAGTCAATCTAGCTAGTTGCTCTGGCCCCAAACCTTGGAGTTTCAACAGTTGTAAACACCTGTGAAACCATCACCACAATTAAGATCTAGAAAAGATAATCTCTAACACATTCCTTGTGCAGTCTTCCCTTCATCCCCTCTGCTATCCCCTCCTACTCCAGGAAACCTTTATCTGTTTTTTGGCTCTATAGATTAACTTGCATTTCATATATATGAGATTTCATAGAGTATCTACTTTTCTGTATCTGGTTTCTTTTACTTAGCACAATGATTTTGAGATTCATTCATGTTGTGTGTATCAGCAGTCCATTACCTTTTTATTCTATGGTATAGAAACAGCATCAATAAAAAGGAGGTATTGGGAGTGAGGCAATTAAATAGATTTTTTTCAAGGCTATATTAAACAAAAATAATTTTTTTTCTTATTCATCTCATAAAGAGATTAAATAAGGCAAGTATTTTTCAGAGGCAGAAATAAAATGGCTATTAACCTTCTCTGTTTATAAAAGGACTTCCCATATCCAGATTTCATAGATTTTTATTAATGATAGCTATATTTTTATTTATTTAAATCCTAAACAATCAAAAAAACCCTTCTGGGGCTGTCCCTGTGGCCGAGTGGCTAAGTTTGCGTGCTCCACTTTGGAGGCCCAGGGTTTTGCTGGTTTGGATCCTGGGCGCAGACCTAGCACCGCTCATTAAGCCATGTGAGGTGGCGCCCCACATACACAACTAGAAGGACCCACAACTAGAATATACAACTATGTACTGGGGGAGTTGGGAGAGAACAAGAAAAAAAAAGATTGGCAACAGATGTTAGCTCAGGTGCCAATCTTTAAAAAAAAACCAACAAAAACCCTTCTGTTGGTATCCTTGTCTTCTCAGTCCAACTGGGAGTTTGTTTGCTCATAGGACTCTGTAAAGAAGTCACTTTGAAACAGTTTCCATACAAATCAGTGCTCTTGGGATGAATTATTTTCTGGATTGGCCTCTCACCAGTTTCTAAGAAATGGTTTTTTTGGACGTTGCTAAGCCTCTGAATCATATTTTGGGAGCTGAAAGAAATTAGGTACTCTGATTTCAATGTCAACAGTGAACTGTCTCATCAAGTGTAATATAGTGCCTTGTTATATTTGTATATTACACCTCACATAGGCAAAGTATTCTTACAGATATTATCTTACTTGGGGCTCTCACCAGGCCTGTGATATAGGCAGGATGGCCAATGATATCCCCATCTTACATCAGAGAGGGAATGTAAGGGAATGTTACAGAATCAGACAAGTTAAGCTCTTTGCTCAAGATCACATAGCTAATGAGAGGGAGGGGCAGGTCTAGAATTCACATCTTCTAAATCCAGTACTTTTTCTATCACTTTCTCTTATCTTGATATATCATTTGATTTCTTTCCATAGATAGGCCAAATAATATATTTTTAAAAATTAAGCCTTGGTTTAAATTGATCAATTCTAGATCTGAGTACAGGTTATGCTCAAGATGGTTTCTTACCTAATTTTCTGGGTTTTGGGGTCAGGAGAGTCTACATATTTCAACAGAACCCATTTTATTGAGTGGAAACAAAGTTCTCAGAAGAGGCCAAGGAAGGAAGAAAGGGCATACCATGTCTCCTCTGTTGTGCAAATTCAGTCTATTCTCAAATATTTACCCAGTCCACTGTTTAGATGGTTGTTCATATTATTCCTAAGGACAGGGAAACTTGCCAAGGGAGCTAGCAATAGAATAATTACTAGTGTAGACAAAACTAAAAGGCTATGTTATCTATATTCTCCCTGACTTCCCTTTCTATTCCTATTTCAGTTTTTAGGTACTGGTATTATCACTAAGTGACCGATGCTCCAATTGCTATTACAGATAGTAAAACATTTGATAGTCATTCATTCTAAAGTGCTAAATAATTATCTGATGCTAGAAATTTCTTCTTAAGAAGAGAAACCCAGGGGCCAGCTCCGTGGCCGAGTGGTTAAGTTCGTGCTTTCCGCTGCGGCGGCCCAGGGTTCGGATCCTGGGCGCGGGCATGGCACTGCTCGTCAGGCCACGTTGAGACAGCATCCCACATCCCACAACTAGAAGGACCTGCAACTAAGATATACAACTATGTACCGGGGTGGGTTGGGAAATAAAGCAGAAAAAATAAAAAAAAAGAAGAGAAACTCAGATAATGCAATGATAAATGAGTAGAAATAAATGTCTAACTGTAGATTTTTAAGGCATCCACTGGGATAGTTTGAGGTTACTGAAATCTCAGAAGCCTTCAAAACACATCATATGGGCACTCCTGTGTATAAAACTGCCCTAGTCACAGATACTGTATAGAATATAAGGAGACATCCAATTAGCAATTGTTATCAAAATGTCGCTTTTACCTGTTGTTTTAATTCAAAATCAGAATCTTAGAAAACAGAGGAAAAAGAGTAAGGTAGTCAGGTAGGAGAAATCAAATGTAGTTCTCCTACCTCAAATATCTTTGTAGAGGACAAGAAGGGGCTTGTCTAGGTATTTTCATTTAAAAAAGAGAATATACTATAAAGTTACTGAACTTAGACTTTTAAGATTAACAAAACTTAATTTTTTACTTTCTCAATAATAACTTCATTCATATATTTAATGGCTGGCTTAATTGATCTTATCTTCAGTTAATCTGTCATTGTTTCATTCAGACGTATGAAATACGTTAGTATATATTTCCCTTGTTTTAATTAAACTGTTTCAAGAGAATAGCAAACAGTAGAAATACCTATCCACTAACTGTCAACAGTTCAGAACTGAAAATATGTACGTTAGGATCTGTTAAGGACAGCTACATGTATAGTAGGGTGACTAATTTTTAGAGAGCCAATCCAGGACACAGTCATACCAGACCAAAAGAAATAGTATAATATATTATAAATAATTGTACACTCAAGTATTATGATTTTAATATAATGGGTGTTTATTTAAAATTTTATATTTTTTTGTATTATTTGCTTTTCTGTTACATAAACCCATTATTCAAGGAAACAATAGGAATAATTAACAGTGGCAATTAGTAGTAATTAATAGAACAAAGTAAACAAATAGTATATGTGAGAATAATATAACAATATATTTATATAATGCTTCTTTCTTTCCCCTGATACAGATTTTAACTTTTTATTGGATATTTAAATTTTATACACCATATTGTTATGTTTTTGTTATTGTTGTTGTTTGGTGAATAAGATTGGCCCTGAGCTAACATCTGCTGCCAATCTTCCTCTTTTTTTTTTCCTCCCCAAAGCCCTAGTACATAGTTGATTATCCTATTTATAAGTCATTCCAGTTCTTCTATGTGAGATGCCACCACAGCACAGCTTGATGAACAGTATGTAGGTCCATGCCAAGGATCTGAACTGGTGAACCCTAGGTAGCAGAAGCAGAGCCCACAAACTTAACCACTCAGCCATGGGGCCAGCCCCTATTATGTATTCCTAAGACACATAAATATAAGACCTTTTAAAAGTTGAATGTAAACACAATGGGGCTAATAAATACCTATTACCTATATTTAATTAAAATTAACAATGAATGTTTATGTCTCATGATAAAGTAGGATATTTTTGCTCTTTGTGTTTCCTTTTCCAGTAATACTCCTCTGAACTGCTTGCCAGCTTTTAGGATATCCTTCTTTTATTTTATGTAGTCGTAAAACCGAACACATTCAAGATCAAGTTCTCTTTGACTTGCAGGTCTCCTCTTCTCAAGCTCACATTACACTGATTCCTGGTGGCAGTCCAATGCAATGACATCAAGTAAGGTATCCTGTCAACAGATGAGTTTGAGCATGGAATACGACTTTACTTATTAAGAACAGCAGATTTCTAGACTTGTAATGAATTAGTTTCCGGCTCTCCAAAAATGTCCTTCCACTTTGTATCTATAGACTGGTTTTAGTAGACCAGTGTTTGGGCTTTCAGACCTTCTGCCTCTTTAAATTCATTATGTAAGGTCACCGTATTTAAAATGTCCATTGTTTTTAGACATTCTAAAGCACATTGGATGTCATCATAAGTTAAACTTCTCTTTCTCAGGGAAAATGTTTTTAAAGCACAGAGATAGTTTGAACCTAAACTGAAGGTAGACTTCAAATAAATTACAGGTTTTAGCGCTGTTTTACTGGCTTACCCCTTTCTGGTGACATATTTTTGAATTCTGAGTCAGTCTTATTTACCCCAACATATCATTTTTTTCACTGTATGAGTTTTTGTTAAAAGCTACAAATAATATTGAACAACTCAGGCGCAGTTAATTCATCCTTTTCTATGCTCCTTATGGCCTCTTCAAAGATCATGCAACAGTTTTACAGAAACCGTATATAAATTGTTTTACTGTAGTCTTTTCCTCTATTCTCATCTTCAAACTATTTCCAAATTAGAGGAGGACGTTCTTCTTATCCCACAGGTTGAAAATGTGATTTAATGGCAGACCAACATTTTAAAGTCTTTTCTACTGGCCAGCAACAATGATAGCCATCTTGTAGGCCCAAGTCTAAGGAGGCTACCTTCTTCCATTTCTATGAAGCCAAAAATCTCATTAAGTGCTTCTGCATGTTTTGAGGAAACTAAAAAGTGAGCAAAAACTTTCATCACAGATGGCAAATCACACCCTCTGTTTTAGTACAAGGTGTGCAAGACATTTGCAGGTAAGATTTTTTATTTTCTTTGGTAAGAAGTTTATAGACTGAATGAAATTTTCCAAAATTTACATTTTCACTGTCTGCCAAAAATGCAGATAGATGAGCAAAGTCCAATTTGTATTTGGACAACATATTAACAATATTTGGTTTTACATTTTCTTTTGTGGTTTCATAAAAATCAAAGAAATCAATATTTGAGACCTCACTTTTCAAATTAAAGCACCTAAGCGCTAGAGGGAATTTTTTTTGATTCAGTGTATCATGTGATACACTGTAGAAAACATTATCGTTGGTAAGATCTGACAAAATGAACTTTACATTATAAGAGGCTAATACATCTGTCACCAAAATTTCCCCTTTGGTTGATCCACAGGACATTTTAGTGGAAACTTCTGAATCATGAAATGTAATTTTACTCAGTTTCATTAAGCAACCAAAGGAATTGTATGATAATGAATGTTCATTCATGTGGTATGCCCAAACGAGTCCACCAGCTATTATTTTTAACTGAGCATTGGTGTCTTTTGGGGAGGTGAAAAAACTTTCAATGGATTTTGAAGTACTTGCTTGTCTCACCTTAGACTTGTGAGATTCAGTCTCCTTCGTGATGCCCAATACCAAGTTCTTTTCTCCAAACTGTACACTGAGCTCTGTTGTGGTTATTTAGGCCCCCTCTCCCACTACATTGTATCTGCATTAAAACAACAAATTTAACTTTTTTTTTTTTTTTTTTTTGGTGAAGTCTGGCTCCTGCTGGCTTTGATATTGTAGCTGTTGTCCTTTAATTACCTGGACTCTTAGAAACTTGGTCCCAATATCCACAATGTTAAAATTAAACTAACTCTATCTCAAAACAAAGCACAAGGGCTAATTCACAGGTAGAGTCTAAAATGAATTGTTAACACTCCTGATTGCAACACACTTAAGTTGCACACTTAAGTCCCATCACTTAGAGATGTACCAATGGATGATCCACTGAATTATAAATCATGGTCGCCAACCTTAGCAGTAAGGGGAAAAAGCAACGACAGTGACTATGAAAAGTGCATAACCTATGCTGTATCCATTCGACACAAAAAAAATTGTATTGTTGAAGAGGAGGGAACACTCTCAAACTTATTTTACAAGGCCAGCATTACTAAAGCCATATAAGAACATTACAAGAAAAGAAAACTACAGATCAATATTCCTGATGAATTTAGATGCAGAAATTCTCAACAAAATACTAGCAAGTTGAATTCAATAGCACATTAAAAGGATCATATACCATGATCAAGTGGAATTTATCCCTAGGATGCAAGAATGTTTTACCATACATAAATCAATTAATGTGACACATCACATTAACAGAAGGAAAGATAAAAATCATATGATCATCTCAATTGATGCAGAAAAAACATTTGACAAAATATAACATCCTTTCATGATAAAACCCAAACAAATTTGGCTTGGAAGGAACATACTTCAACATAATAAGGGCCATATATGACAAGCCCAAAGCTAACATCATACTCAATGGTGAAAGCCTGAAATCTTTTCCTCTCAGATCAAGAACAAGACAACACTGTCCATTCTCACCACCCTTATTCAAGATAGTATTGGAAAACATAGCCATAGCAATCAGGCAAAAAGAAATAAAAGACACCTAAATCTGAAATGAAGGAGTAAAACTGCCTTTGTCTGCAGGTGATATGATCTTATCTAGAGAAAATCCTAAGGACTCCACCAAGAAATTGTTAGAAATAATCAATGAATTCAATAAATTTGCAGGATCAAAAATTAACATACAGAAACCAGTTGTGTTTCTATACACTAACAATGAAAGATCTGAAAAACAAATTAAAAAAAATCTCATTCACAATAGCATCAAAAACAATAAAATACTTAAGAATGAATTTAAACAAGGAGGTGAAAGACCTGTACACTGAAAGCTATCACACTTTGATGAAATAAATGGAATAAGACACAAATAAGTGGAAAGATATCCCATGTTCATGGATTGGATGAATTAATATTGTTAAAATGTCCATACTACTTAAAGCCATTTATAGGTTCAGTGCAATCCCTATCAAAATTCCAATGGCATTTTTCACAGAAATAGAAAACATAATTCTAAAATTTGTATGGAACCATAAAAGACTCTGAATAGCCAAAGCACTTGTGAGAGAGAAGAACAAAGTTGGAGCCATCACACTTCCTGATTTCAAGCTACAATACAAAGCCATAATAATCAAAACAATATGGTACTGGCATAAAAATAAGACACATAGACCAACAAAACCAAACTGAGAGCCCAGAAATAAACCCTTACATATATGGTCAAAAAACATGTGACAGGAAGCCAAGACTACTCAGTGGGGAAAGTATACTTTCTTCAACAAACGGTGTTGGGGAAAGTAGATAACCACATATAGAACAATGAAATTGGACCCCCTATCTTACACCACTCACAAAAATTAACCTGAAATAGGTAAAAGACTTAAACGTAAGACCTGAAACAATAAAACTATTAGAATAAAAGATAGGGTAAAAGCTCTTTGACATTGGTCTTGGCAATGAGTTTTTGTATATGACACCCAAAACACAGGCAACAAAAGCAAAGTTTAATGCAGGACTGTATCAAACTAAAATGTTTCTGTGCAGCAAAAGAAACAATCAATAAAAAAAAAGGCAACCTATAGAATGGAAGAAAATATTTGCAAATCATATATCTGATAAGGGGTTCATATATGAAATATATAAAGAACACATATGAGTCAATGGCAAAATACAAAAAAATCTGATTAAAAAATGGGCAAAGGAACTAAATAGACATTTTTCCAAAGAAAATATACAAATGGCCAACAGGTACATGAAAAAGTACTCAATATCACTAATCACAGGGAAATGCAAATCAAAAGTACAATGAGATATCAC
This sequence comes from Equus asinus, assembly GCF_041296235.1. Lineage (NCBI taxonomy): Eukaryota > Metazoa > Chordata > Mammalia > Perissodactyla > Equidae > Equus > Equus asinus. The sequence goes on along the minus strand of NC_091790.1, from coordinate 188,775,987 downwards.
CCCACACCTGTTAGAATGGCTATCATCAAAAAGACAAGAGATAAGTGTTGGCAAGGATGTGGAACCCTTGGTGCACTGTTGGTGGAATGTGAATTGGTACAGCCTCAAAAAATTAAAAGTAGAACTACAGTATGATCCAGCAATCCCACTTCTGGGAATATATACAAAGGAAATGAAAGAAGATCTCAAAGAGATGTCTACACTCTGATGTTCATTGTAGCATTATTTACAATAGCCAAGACATGGAAACAACCTAAGTGTTGGTCAATGGATGAATGGATAAAGAAGGTGTGGTATATATTTATACAATGGAATATTATTCAGCCACAAGAAGGAAGGACATCCTGTCATTTGTGACAAAATGGATGAACCTTGAGGGCATTAGCTAAATGAAATAAGTCAGATAAACAAAGACAAATACTGTACGATCTCATTTATATGTGGAAATTAAAAAAACAAAACTCACAGAAGTACAGTAGATTGGTGGTTGCCAGGAGCTGAGAGGTGAGGGAAATGAGTGTTGGTGGTCAAAAGGTACAACTTCCAGTTAGAAGATGAGTAAGTTCTGGGGACCTAATGTACAGCATGGTAACTATAGTTAACATTACTGTATTGTATACTTGAAAGTTGTTAAGAGAGTAGATCTTAAATGTTCTCATCACACAGACAGACACAAAATGGTAACTGTGTGAGATAATGAATGTGTTAACTAACCTTATTGTAGTAATCATTTCTTGACATACATGTATCATCACATTGTACACCTCAAAGCTACACAATATTACGTGTTAATTATATCTCAAGAAAGTTGGAAAACAAAAAATAAACCCTCCCCCCCAAAAAAATGTTGCTTTCAGTCTCTATTTTTGCAAACTGAAAGCAATGATGGCAAAAGGGTTTTGTACTTTTTCCCAAACTTCTGCTTATCACTGAAAACTCAGAATCTTTGCATCCTGGGGCAACTTTAGTGAGATATAACTTACGTACCATGCATTTCACCCATTTAAAATGTAAAATTCAGTGTTTTTTTTAATATATCTGCAGAGTTGTGCAACCATCACCACAATCTAACTTTAGAACATTTTCATCGTGCCAAAAGGAAACCCCATACCCATTAGCACCCACTCCCTATTTCTCACTCCAACCCCTAGCCCCTGGCAAACACTAATATACTTTCTGTTGTATGGACCTGCCTATTCTGGACATTTCATATAAATGGATCATAGAATATGCAGCTTTTTGTGTCCACTTTCCTTCACTTAGCATGTTTTCAAGGGTCATCCATGTTGTAGCATGTATCAGTGCTTTATTCTTTTTTGTAGTTGAACAATATCTCATTATATGCATATATCACATTTTGTTTATCAATTCATCAATTGATGGACACTGGTTTCTACCTTTTGCTATTACGAAGAATATTCTAAGAACATTCATCTACAAGTTTTTGTGTGGAGATATGTTTTCATTTCTCTTGAGTATATACCTAGGAACGAAATTGCTGGGTTATTTGTTAACTCTACATTTAACTGTTTGAGGAACTGCCAGACTATTTTTCAAATTGGCTACACCATTTTACATTCCCATCAACAATGTTAAGTTTGCGTGCTCCGCTACAGGCGGCCCAGTGTTTCGTCGGTTCGAATCCTGGGTGCGGACATGGCACCGTTCATCGAGCCACGCTGAGGCAGCATCCCACATGCCACAACTAGAAGGACCCACACCTAAGAATATACAACTATGTACCAAGGCTTTGACTGGAATGCCATGTTTGAGAGAGACATGCATAAACTCAGATATGACCAAGGGGGAAAGGGAGCATCCTATAATCTTATTATTAAATCCCAGTCCTTTAGTGGGTCTGTGTCCCTGGGCTCTGACCTTAGCAAGCATTTCTTAGCTTTCCTTCCTCCAACCCTTCAGTGAGACAGGAAGGCTAGAAGGGGCTGACTCTAATGAGGGGAGGAAGAGTAAGTATTGCGAAATATACCCAGAACATTCTCCATGACAAAGGTCTATTCTCCAACTCCAGCCTTTTACATGTTGGAGCTGAAACTAGACATCCCCTTAGTAGGTTTACATAGTATGAGTATGTTTTCTTCTAAGAGTAGCTTTAGCTTTTACATTTTGGTCTGTCATCCATTGTGAATTAATTTTGTGTATGGTGTAAGGTAATAAGTCCAACTTCATTCTTTTGCATGTGGATATCCAGTTGCCCCAATACTATTTGTTGAAAAGACTATTTTTTCTCCATTGAATTCTCTTGGAACCTTTGTTGAAAATCAATTGACAATAAATATACGGGCTTATTTCTGTACTCTCAATTCTATTTCACTGATCTCTATATCTACCCTTATGCCAATACCACATTGTGTTCATTACTGTAGCTCAGTAGTAAGTTTTGAAATTGCAAAGTGTGAGTCTTTGAACTTTTTCTTTTTCAAAATTGTCTTGGTTATTCTGGGTCCTTTACATTTCTATATGAATTTTAGGTTCAGCTTGTTAGTTTCTGTTTCAGCTGAGAGTTTGATAGGGATTGCATTGAACCTGTTTATCAATTTGGGGAAAATTGCCATCTTAACAATATCAGGTCTTTTGATTCATGAACATGGGGGTATCTTGCCATTTATTTAGATCTTCTTTAATATATTTCAACAGTGTTTTGTAGTTTTCAGTGTACAAGTCTTGCACTGCTTTTGTCAAATTTACTCCCAAGTATTTTATTCTTTTGATGCTATTGTAAACAGAATTGTTTTCTTAATTTCATGTTCAGAATGTTCATTGCTAGTATATAAAACTATAATTGGTTTTTATAACAGATTTATTGAGATCTAATTCATATACCATAAAATCCACCCATTACAATTGACTTTTGTGTGTTAATATTTTACCTTGCAACCTGGCTGAACTCATCTGGTAGTTATAATAGTTTTTGGTGTGTGTATGTGTATTCCATAGGATTTTCTATATACAAGACCATGCCTTCTGCAAACAGAGACAGTTTTACTCCTTTCCGTTCTGGATACTTTTTATTTATTATTTTTGCCAAACTACCCTGCCTAAACCTCCATTATAATGTGGAATAGAAGTATTGAGAGCAGACATCCCTGTCTTGCTCCTAATCTTAGGGGGAAAGCATTCAGTCTTGCACCATCAACTACTATATTAGCTGTGGGATTTTCATAGAAGGCGTTTATTAGGTTGAGGAAGATTCCATCTATTCCTAGTTTGTTGAATGTTTTTGTAAATCATGAAAGGATGTTGGATTTTGCCAAACACTTTTTCTGCATCTACTGAGATTATGTGCATTTTGTTCTTTGTTCTATTAATATGATAGATTACATTGTTTAGTTTTCATATGCTAAGCCAACCTTGCATTTCTGGGATAAATCCTACTTGATCATTATGTATAATCCTTTTCATATGTTGCTGGATTCAGTTTGTCTTACTCTTTGTTTGTCTTACTCTTTTGTCTTAATTCTTAATGGATTGAGAATCTTGTAAAGAAAAATGCTATGTATTTGTCCCCTGGAATTCTAACAATTACCTTTTCTGAGAAACTTTCTCTGATACTCCCCTATCTCCAAATAACTTCTATGTAATGCCATAGCACGGTACATTTTGTGCATAGTGTTATCACTCAATTTATCTCACTCATTGTAATGAACTGTATATGAGTCTTATTAAACTTTGATACCTACTTCTTAAATGATGAGTAGCTAATCTAGTTGAAGAGAGGGAGAATTATGTTTCAGGCAGAAAAGACAGTATGAGCAAAGGCAAGGAGCTGAGAAGACATGTATTTTGAGGCTACAAGATCATCTTTGCTGAGGCATAAAGTAAAAGGCAGAGAATGGCAAGAGATAAACCGGGAGAGGTAGTCAGGGGCCAGTTCATTGGAAGTCTTGTATTTCATGTTAGAGAATTTGGTTTCTATGCTGCAGCAAATGGTTGTAAAAATATATATATATATATATATATATTTTAAGTAACAGACCATTATTGAAAGAAAAATTGTACAACAAGTCTACTCATGATGAAAAAGGGTTAAATGGGCTAGGTCCCAACTGCTTGGCTTCCTAATCAACTCTCACTATAGCTCCCCAAGTGGAGTCACAAAGTGTGGTCTGTAGATGACCCGTATCAGAATTATCTGAGGTATTCTACAAAAAAATGCAGATTCAAGAGTTGACAACAAAGACCAACCTAGAATCAGAAGCTGGGGTTTTTATAAGCCCCCCAGGTAATTTTCATGGACACCAAAATTTTAAAACCAGATGTTCTATAAGACAACTGGCCCATAATCTTCAAAAATGCCTGTGCTGTGAATGAAAAGAAAGGCTGAACAATTGTTCCAAGTTAAAAGAGAATAAAGGGATAGGACACTTAAATGCAATTCATGATCCTGAATCAGGGAAAAGTTTTGCTCTAAAGGACATTATTGGGACATTTGGCAAAATTTAACTAGAGTATGATACAAGTAGTATTGTATCAAAAGTTGAATTTTCTGATTTTAATGTGAGAGAACGTTCTTGTTCTTGGAAAATATATGCAGAAGTTGTTTGGGAATAAAGGAGCATAATGTCTGTAGAAATGGATTGGGGGAAATATAGAAAGAGATAGATAGATAGATAGATAGACATAGCTCTTTGTAGTATTCTTAAAATTATTTCAAAATTAAAAGTTGAAAAATTATAAAGAGAAAGCCTAAAAAATTTTAAGTCTCAGGATTGTGCCAACTTCAACCACTGTTAGAGAACTGAGAATTACTGAAAGGCTTTAGGGTAGTGGTGTTACATAATCAGATCTGTGTTTCTGACAGGTCATTTCTATGGTACTATAAAGGGTGGAATTAGGATGGCAATATGGGTAACAAGGAGACCAACTAGAAAACTATAGTATTCCCGGTAAATAGGTGATAGGAGTCTGAAAAGAATGATGGTAGTTAAGATGGAGAAAAAGGGATTATGAGGTAGAATCACTTGGATTCAGTGGATGACTGGACAGAGGGATGGAAGTGAAAGGAGGAAAGACGGTAACTACCAGGTTTCTAGCTTGGTTCTGTAGATACTACTGCTGCCAAAGTTATAGAGAATACAGGAGGAATACCATTTAGTGTAGAAGCAGATAAATTTGAATTCAGATATTTGGGACATCTATGTGAAGATGTATAGCAGAAAGTTAAATACAGGAGTCTGAAGCTTTGACAAGAGGTCGAATGTATGTATAGCTATGTATGTACTTACATGTATACACACAAATATATATGTGCATCTATGCAGGTATACACACATCTGTATGCAGGACAACAATATGATATAATCAAGGTCAAGAGCTAATGAAAGGCTGAATCTAAGCAGACTTAATTTAAGAGGAATAAATTTAAAGCCCAGTACATTGAGCCAAAATACCAAACCAAAATTGAAGAAGTAGAGAATGGAGGAGACACAACTTAGCAGCAGCACTGTAGAAATAAAACTTTATAGGTTTGAATATATATAAATCCAATTTGTCAATATTTTAGGATAATATTCAAAAGAAGAAATGCAATCTTAAACTGCGTTAATGGAAATCTAGTATCTAGAAAGAAGCAAATGAGACTGATGGTTTACTGTATACGCATTAGATGACATCTGCAATACTGTGCTCAGCTTCTTTCCAGCTTGAATAGTGATAGAAAGGAGTAAATAAAGTGGTAAAGAGACGTGAATCATGCTGTATTATAGATGGTTGGACGAAATGGAAGGAAGGTTTCAGGGAAATACATGATATTTTAAAAAATACTTATGATCTATCATGTGGAAGAGGTTTTACATTTGTTCTCATTATTTCAAGGAGAATCAGAGAAAATGAGTCAGTCAGAAATGCTTACCTGTAAGGTTCCTTCTCTCTTTGTTTTGTGTTATTAAAGAGGTAGATGAAATTTACAGGGACACATGTTTTTAACTCAACATGAAAAGAACTTTCTCAATGTCACAGCTCTCTAGCAATGGAATGAACTGTATTGCAATTTGTTAAACTACTAATCACCAAGTGTAGTCAATCAAAGGGTGGATGAGTCTGGATCCTGTAATGAGTAGGAGGTGAGACGAGTACTCTTAAGGTTTCTCTCTGCTTTAAGATTCAGTGAGAAGGGATATAAAGATCAGACAATGAGATCAATATTCTTTTTTTTTTTTGACTGTGTAAAAATACAAGAAAGCAAATTGACATATAATGAATTTCTACTGGCTTCCTCTATATATTTCTAGAGCTAGAGGAAAAAATAAAAATTTGAGATTCAAAATTTCTGGGAAGGTGAATTGTTCCTTGGCCGTCCAATGTGAAGATAATCTCCTAGTTTCTTATATGTTGATCAGATACATATTATTCAATAGCTCAGATCAGATGATAGTTGACCACCCGTTACTGTCTATATCCCCATTTTACTCACCCAAAGCTTTATTAGGGAATTGTCTTCTGAAGTATTCAAATATACAATCATCTGATACATTTGTCCTCGTATCTAGAAAAGATGGTAAAAGGTCATTAGTAGCATGAAAATAATTCATTGACTTTTTTATTTCATATTTTTATCTTCTAAATGAAAAATGCTAGCAGATAACATGTAAACACTAGTTTAGCTCAATGAAATTAATACAGTTCTCAAATCTTATGAATTTTTGTTGCAATTTTGCTATATATAGCAAAAGTCTAGAAAATATCCATACCCTTTGGGTCTGCAATTCCTTTCTAGTAATCTGCTATAAATAAATAATTAAGAATATATACAAATAGGAAGTTATAAGGTCTTCATTGTTGTTTACAATAAAAAATGTAAACAATAAAAGTTTAAGAACGAGGGTGGCTAAATAAATTAAGGTTCACTCTTACAATGGAATACTTTGCCACCGTTTATTACCACGTAAAGAAGTTAATAATACACTTCAATTTTAAATGAAAATGTAGGTTCCAAAACAACCTGAAGATTCTGTGATTAATTAACATGGAGTGTATGTGTATAGATGTAGAAAAAGGTCTACAATAAGTATTCTAAAATGTGCTCTTTATTTTTAATTTTTGACATTAAATTTTTATCAGAAGAATATATAAAAGTTACATATAAAAAGTAACTGATTTGCTTGACTGATCACTATGAAAAAGAATAATTAATTTAAAATTCAAGTAAATTAACCATTTTAATTATACTAGAATTTTCCCCTTTCCTTGGTGTGGTTCTTATCCCCATTTCTATTTTTAATTAGCCTGCCAAATCATAAACTAAAAAGATATATGTTCATGTATATGTATTTTTAACTAGGTTACCTCAAATCCTTTTTAGAAATAAGTATGGTATAAATATACAAAAATAATACTCATACACATAAAATTAAAGAATTATTTTAGATAAAATTAAAATATTGCTCAAATTAAATGAATATTTTTCAAAGGACCTTAAGGAAAGATAAGGAGATAGAAATTAAGAAAAAGAATACCAGAAATGTTAGTCAATCAGAGATTCATATCAGACTCATCAGATTCCAGTAGAAGCAAGTGAATATTCCAAAATTTAATTTCTCGCCTGGCCTCATCCTTTGTTAAGTTATAAAACAAGAGGACCAAGATGGTTTTTAGAATATAAAATCTCTATATTTTGTTTGGGGAAAAAGCTTTCAAATCAGAGATATCCCTCAAGTGTGTGGACCACTCACTCTCGAACCCTCCAATGTAACTGACCACTCCTTTCTCTGTGCTCTCTTGGAACTCTGTCCAGACTATTGACATTGCATGTGTAACACTGCAATGAACTTGTTTACTTGTTTATCTCTCCCTATTAAAAGGTGAGCTCCTGAAAGGAAGAAATGATATAGTATACTTCTTAATATCCCTAGCACCAAGCACAGTGGCAATCTCAAAGTTGTAGCACAAAAAAGTGCTGAGTAAATGAATTAATTGTTTATGAGAGGGCGGAAGCAGAACATTACCTTTCACATCAGAATTTGATTCTTTATGTCTTTGCACTAAATGTCCTTTATTACAAACCTAATGAAACACAGAACCAGAGGGAAAACAGTACTGTTATAAACATGAAAATGAGGTAGACTTCCTATATGCTTTATGGTACAGTAATTTTCAACATTCCTCATTTTATCCTCAGAGGTTTAGAAAAGACAAAAATAATCTCTTAAATCAGAACTTTCTGATATCTTTCACAACACTACTTTTCTCCTATAGCAATGAGTAGAAGAAAATATTGATACTAATGGAGTTTAAAATTTTTTCACTTCATATAGAACTTATTTAAGATGAGAAAGAAACCAAAAAAATGTATACTTATAATCTCACTTACTTAAATGAGAAGAATAAAGATGTAGGAAGATAAGTGTGTAAAATGTGTGAGAATATTTAAAATTATATGAAAATGTATAAGCGATTCCAAATCTGTGCTTATATAGAAAAGATGAAAAATATTTTCTTGTAGCTTGTAAAGAAGTCCAGAGGAAGAAAGAGAATATATATGGCATTACTTTCTATCTTGAAAGGAGTTAGCAATATGATCCAGTTAAAGAGACACAAAATGCTATAGAATTGTGGCGGCTAATCTCGAGTAGTTTACAAATCATTATGTGACCACGAAAACATTTTAAATGGTTCCAAACTTTCGTTTCTGCATCTTTGGTATGTGGATGTTATAAAGAATTTTCCAAAATGGCCTGAGAAAGGAAAAACGAATTGAAAATATTTTTGCCAAGATGTAATGCATATCAATTCACGATGAAAGTGGACGATGAAATAGAGTTAAAATCCCTTTCTTTGTAGATAAGATTGATTGGCAGCAAAAAAAAAAAAAAAAAAAAAAAAAATGATATAATCAGTATGAAAATGGAAGGAAAATGTAAAAACCAAAACTTTATTATTGATTATTGAAGGGAGAGAGAAAGGGAAATATTTAGAAAAAAATTACCCAAAGTTAAAAGTAGCAGTGTCATATAGTCACTAGAATTTGGAGAGACAAGGGGTGAGAGTAGGCTGAAGAAAATTTGTTTGTAATGAGACTTGATTTGATAAACTCTTACTGTCATTTTTAGCCCTCTTCCCTTGATTGAAATGATGCTGTGAACCATAACAAACTATTACATTTATCCCATAGAAAATCACCAGGCGGTGTCCTTATGAATATGATCTACAAATTCTAACAACAGTAATCTATAATTGTTTGCTTTTGCTGAAAATCTTCAAAATTAATTACTAAGAGTGTCCTGGTAGGAAATAAATTTAACCAAAAAACTTTAAAAATAATTTACTAATATTATATTAGGGATGTATTGATACCTTAGAAGCAAACCATTAAAATAAGAAATATTTCAAGAGCATGAATTTAAGTTGTCCTCAGGCAATAAGATGACATTATTCACTCTTCTTGCTAAAGATTATTAGAAAATAAATTTTAAGATCAATGACTAAGAACTTCCATTAGTTTATGGACACACTTAGAATGTATGCAACTGTCTGAAATGACCAAATGATGATTGTTTTCCATTTGGAAGATTCAATATTAATTATAGATTATGATTTCATAACAATTGTAAACCGCCAATCAAGAAAGACAAAAATACGTGAACATTTAATATAAAGGAATTTATCATATTTTACATGGTTAAAAAAGAAACAAAAGGCCCAAAATGAAGTCACTATGCTGAGCCCCACCAAGTCTTAAAACCTAACTTATTTGTAGTTTCAACCTCTCTCAGGGGTGGAATTTTAAACCAATCAGTCTGGAATTTCCTGATGAACACCAGTAAGGTAATCTGTCTGATAAGACCCCCTGCCTTCCCCTGAGGAAAGGTGACATTGCCTGAAATAATCAACTCTTAACTTCCTTGTCCCACCCTCTTTCTGCCTATAAAAACCTGCCATTTTGTACAACTCCTTGGAGCTCCTTTCTACTTGCTAGATGGGACACTGCCTGATCCATTAACCACTGAATAAAGCCAATTGGATCTTTAAACTTACTCGATTGAAGTTTTTTCCTTTTACAACATGAACTATAGCTTGGATAGATGAGGAAAACCACTATGTGGACATGTTTATGAGAACTAAATAAATATGTCTCACAATATCTACATCCAAAAAAAATAAGAAAACAAAACTTACTTTGGTTATTGGGTTGTACAAATGACTTAACACAAGATCAATTAGGGAGTTTGTTTACCAAACAAATTTTTTATAATCTTGGCCCTCCCCCAAGCATAATCACATTGTTCAGATTGCATAATTTACAAACAGAGAATTAGATATCAATTGTCAAAATTTACAATATTACGTAACAATATGCTTTACAAATAGAATTTAAAATTTGTGAGGAATACTAATACAAACGAGAACATGCATACTGCTAAAATCTGAATAAGTTCTCTGGATTGTATCAATGTCAATTTTGTGGTGTTGATATAGTATGATAATGTATGTAAGATACTAACAATGGAGGAGAAGTGAAGGATGCAAGGGACCTCCTGTATACATTTTTTTATAACTTCCTGTGGATCTATAAGTATTTCAAAATAAAAGGTTAAAAAAAAAAAGAACTAAGGAAAGAAGAGAGAAAAATAATTTCAAAAGTTCTTGGGAAATTAGTTTCGGCTAATTCAATCTATATTTGGCAGATGACAGTGTATTGGGTGTTCAATATCTGCTGAATAAACCTGTTACGGCTAACTTTAAATTCCCTACTGCTGCTGGATCACTATTATTAACACAGGAAATATTTGCAAAACAACTTCTGATATTTTTATTTGTTTGAATATTTGAGTAGAAATCTTCTAATTTTCTGAATCTGATAAAGCCTGGTCCCCGGGTCTCCAACTTCTGGGTTCTCCACAGGTAACAGATGCTTAAGAACTCATTGATTGGATCCAAGCGTGGATTGTTTGGATCCCATCAACCAGAGATATCACTTTAGCCGTCCTTCATCTTGTCTGTCAGGTTTATTTCCTAACTAGAGAATTCTGTTGAATTCTGGGTACTGATCTTCCTCTCCCTACCCCTTCTGGAGCTTATTATTATTTATTTGTCTGTTTCTTTAGTGACCAGCTAGATTATTTTAGTGAAGTTCATTATCCCCTTGCAGAGTTAACCCTCTGATTTTGCTCCTCAGGGGTGCAGACTTGGGTATGCCCACACTCACCCGGGGATGGCAGTGGTTTTGACAGGGCTGTCTTTGACTGTCTCTTTCCCTGACAACACCCAGCTGTTAAATTCCACTAATTTCTGATTTATAACTCTATTGTTTCCTGGGGCATAAATTGCTCTACAGACTAATCCAATCAAATTCAGGCTCCTTTAAAGAGATAGTTCATGAGGGCAGTGTCTGAAATTTGTTCTGACACCAGGAGGGCTCCTCTCAGCAATCTCTTTCCCCAGTTCTCTCTGGCAAACTAGTTGGCCTATAGTTTAGCTTTTATCTCTAATGAATCTACCAATCTCTTCTCAATTGCCTTTTATCATACTTGCACTGGTTTTGAGAATGCCCTTAAACTTGAATTTCTCCAGGATCTATTGCAAATTAAGTTACTTCCTTGGGGAAGAGATTAGGCGCTGTTTAATCTGGTTCTCTCCCAAGGCAAAATTTCTGACCTGAGTGTCTCTGGAGCTGGAGGTGGGGACAATGGCATTCTTCTCTCAGTGATACCCAACTTTAGGAGCTGAGCTGTAGGTGGAAAGAGGGCAGTAGTCTCAGGTCTTCTCTATCTGCCTCTCGTGGTGTGGAACCACCACTTTACAGACCAAGGCAAGGCAATTAAGGCCAAAATATTCTCGGTGATGTAGCACCCAAGGTACAGTCTCATTCTCACGAATGGGGTCTGGATGAAAGAAGGGAGCCCCTACCTCTTGGCTGCATTCAGCTGGAACTTAGCTTCAGCAACAGGTAGCTGGAGGCAGGATAACAAATAATGATACCATGCCCTTCCTGGGAAGATAGCCCTCTGACTGGTATCTATGGGGAGAGGGGGACCTGGGTTCTTGACTGCACTAATCTGAAGTGGGGTTTCAGTCTCATTGAGCTGGGAGGGAGGAAGGAGGGCGGAGTCAATTCAAATATGACAGGCTCTTGCTTTTGTTAATCAAATTTTAGTAGATTTTCAAGAATAGATTTTTTTTTCCTTTGCTATATCCCCTTACGACCATTTCCAGAGACTTTAAATGGTTGTATTTAAAAAAAATAATAATTTTCACCAGTTTTTGCAAGAGGCCCTCACACTGTCATCGTGGAAGTTGATCTCCCAGCACCATTTATTTTATACTTTGTATTCCTATTTAATTTTTCTTAGTTTTAATTTATTTCTTCTTCCTAATGACAAATAAATTGCAAGCAATAGGATATATTGGAGTATATGAGGAAACCATTTGGTGTAAATGTAATTCAGTCTGACTTTGCTTTTCCAAAAGGCCCTAACATGGCCATTGAGCATGCATTATATATCTGCTTTAAGCATTTCCTGTGTCCCAAAGGCAAGAACAAATGCCCTTAAGATAAAGGTACAACTTCCCCCACATTGGCATTTCCTTAAGGATAAGCATCTTTCCCTAGGCTAGAAATGATTGCTGCACTCACCTGTGACCACCCAGCTCCAGACAACAGATCTGCTACCCTGCTGTGTCCATCAATCACTGTGCTGACAGAGCAGTCTCGTAACTATTGTAAAAGGGACATTTCAATCATATGTGAAACATGCTCTTTGAGGGTATGTAACTACTCTGTACACCCCACTTCTTTGGTGCCTTTCCTTCCTTAGGGAGGGAAGGGCCCAGGCTATATAGGCCTCACATTTGGCTCAGAATAAACTCACCCCAATTTTCATTTATAGATTAATGATGGATTATTTTTGTTGACACTATCCTAGGTACATCTTTGTAAGATGCCTCAAATACTTTTCTGAGTAAGGGAAGTATAAGTGAAATTTAATTACAGGACCTTAATAAGACCCTCCTCTCATCTTCCCAGGGTTTTTCATGTTTTTATAAACTATAAATAATATGAGAAAAATTTTAATTGTTAACTTTTCCTGGTGAAAAAATTAGGGTGTAAGAAGTGAAGGAGGAAATAACTTGCCATTCTCATGCAATAATTTTTTCAAAAGCTGTTAACAACCAGATCAATGAATATTTACCTCTTGCTCTTTTCTGGTATTTTGATGGCTTACTATGGTAGAATTTCTTTCCTTCTTTGTTTTGAGATGTTTTTTCTTGGTTTCTATCTAGATAAAAGAATCATATTTAAAATCAATATTTAATCAACACTTCAAAGACAGTATATATACAGACATAAAACTAACTTGAAACTTTCATTTCTAGGAAGATGAAGTGTTTTTCCTATCCCTCACATGAAGTATAACTAAAAACTCTTGGTATTATATACAAAATAAACAGAAGAGGCTCTAAAAGTTGGAAAAAAGAAGACATCCTGGTGAGGCAGCTCAGGAGTAGAGGAGTAGCATGACAATGAGCAGTTTTCTTTTTGCCTCATATATCCCAGCCTTAGAGCTGGAGAAGCCAGCAACCCAGAAATGCCAATGAATGAAGAAATAACGACTGAAAACTTTCCAAATTTGATGAAAGACATGAATGTAAACATCTAAGAGGCTCAATAAACTCCAAGTAAGATGAAATAAATAAAACCCACACTGAGACACATTATAATCAAACTTTCAAAGTCAAAGACTAAGAGAGAATCTTGAAAGCAGCAAGAGAGAAGCAAATTGTTACATGCAAGGGATTCTCAATATGATTATTAGCAGATTTCTCATCAGAAACTTTGGAGGCCAGAAGACAGTGAGCCAATATAGTCAAAGTGCTTAAAGAAAAAAAACTGGCAGAACTGTCCTTTCAAAAGTTAGGGAGAAATTAAGACATTCCCAGATAAACAAAGGGTGAAGGAGTTCATGACCACTAGACATGCCCTGCAATAAATGCTCAAGGGAGTCCGGCAAGGTGAAATGAAAGGACACTAGACAGTGACTCAAAGCCATGGGAGATAAAGATCTCAATAAAGGTAAACAGATGGGTAATCATAAAAGCTAGTATTAATGAAACAATGGTTTCAAACTACACTTTTTGTTTTCTACGTGGTTTAAGAAACTACCACATTTAAAGAAAAAAAAGCAATTATCAGTGGAAAAGCTAGTACTACTATAACTTTGGTTTGTTACTCCAAATCTTGTTTTCTACATAATTTATGAGACTAATACATTTAAAAGAATTATTAGTCTATGTCTTGGGGCATACAATGTATAATGATGTAATTTTGTGACAGATATAACAGAAAGGGGTGGGAATGCAGCTGTAAAGGAACAGCGTTTTTGTATGTTATTGAAGTTAAGCTAGTATAAATTCAAATTAGAGTGTTATAACTGTAGGGTGTTAAATGTAATCCCTATGGTGACTTTAAGAAAATATCTATAGAATATACACAAAAGGAGATGAGAAAGGAATTAAAACGTTTCACCACAAAAATTCAACTAAAGACAAAGGAAGATAGTAATGCAGGAAATGAAGGACAAAAATACTATAAGGCATATGGAAAACAAATAACACAATGACAGAAGTAAGACCCTTTTTATCAGTAATTATTTTCATTGTAAATGGATTAAACTCTCCAATCAAAAGACAGAGATTAGAAGAATAGATTAAAACACATGATCTAATTGTATGCTGTCTATAAAAGACTCAATGAGAGCTAAAGACACAAACAGGTTGAAAGTGAAAGAATGGAAAAAGATATTCCATGCAAATAATAACCAAAAGAGAGCAGGGGTGACTATATTAATAGCAGACAAAATAGACTTTAAATTTTAAAATGTTACAAGAGACAAAGAAGGACATTATATATTCAATATAGCAAGAAATTATAACCATTATAAATATTTACATACTTCATGGCAAGCCATTAAAATATATGAAGCAAAAGCTGAGAAAATTGAAGGGAGAAATGCATAGCTCTACAATAATAGTTGGAGACTTCAATACCCTACTCACAATAATGGCTAGAACCAGACAGAAGATATGTAAGGACATAGAGGACTTAAACAACCAATAAACCGACTAGATCTAACAGACATAGACAGAATACTCTACCCAACAACAAAAGAATACACATTTTCTCACATAGTACATCTTCCAAGAGAGACCATACAGTAGGCCATGAATTAAGTCTTAATAGGTTTTGAAAGATAGGTATCATACAAAGTATCTTCTCTGATCACAATGGGATGAAGTTAGAAATCAACAACAAAAGGAAAACTGGAATATTCAAAGAATTGTGGAAATTATTCAATACACTTTTAAACAACCAATGGATCAAAGAAGAAATCATGAAGGAAATTATAAAATACTTAGAGTTGAATGAAAATAAAAACACAAAATAGCAAACCTTATGAGACACAGCACAAGTGGTGCTAAAAGGGAAATTTCAAGCTATAAATGCTTACATTAAAAAACAAGAAAAATCTCAAGTCAACAACTTAACATTACAACTTAAGGAATTAGAAAAAGAAGAACAAACTAAACCCAAAGCTAGCAGAAGGAAAAAAGTAATAAAGATTAGAGCAGAGATAAATGAAAAAGAAAATAGAAAAATAGAGAAAAATCAATGAAACCAAAAGTGGATTCTTCAAAAAGATCAACAAAATTGACATACCTTTAGCTAAATGGACAAAGAAAAAAAGAGAGAAGATTCCAATTACTAAAATCAGAAATGAAAGTGGGGGTATTACTACCTATTCTACATAAATATAAAGGGTTATAATTGAGTACTATGACTAATTATATGCCAACAAATTGGATAACCTAGATGAAATGGACAAATTCCTAGAAATACAAAACCTACCAAGACTATATCATGAAGAAATAGAAAATATGAATAGACCTACAATTAGCAATTATATTGAATCAGTAATCAAAAGCCCCATCCCATTGATGTTGGATTTGGACAGATGACTTGATTTAGCTAGCAGAATGGTAAACAAGGGCTTCAAATATGCTTTCATAGCTTGGCTTGCCTTCTTGAATTCTTGTGATTTACCATGAGCAGAACATGCCCTAGCTGGTGGTTGGTCTGCAGAAAAGGAGGAAAGGTAGAATAGACCTGAACTCAACTCACAGTCTGGAGATAAGTTCAACTGATCCCTGATTAGCCTAGTAAGGAGCCACAGATGTTCTACAGATCCATGAACAAAAAATAGATATTTACTATTGTAAGCCATAGAGATTCTGAGGATTTTGTTTTAATGGAGTAAAATATAAATAATATAGAAATTGATACATAGAAGTAGGATGCTGTCCTAATAAAAACCTAAACTATGTGACAATCACTGGCTTTGTGACTGGATAACAACAGGTGGTGTGGAAACTATTATGAGAAGCTAGAAAAATACTGACGCAAGTTATGAAGAGGTGATACATTTAGTAAAACTGTCTTCTGTGATAGCATGAAAGACAGAAAATGTACCTAATAGATTTGGGACATTGGAAAAACAGATTTTGAGGTAGAATGTTTGGAGTATGAGTTGGTTGTTGCTAGCTTCATTTGATAAGGTGCTACAAGAAAGAAATCAGTTCAAAAAAATCTTTGGACAAAAGAATTGAATTGTGAGGGAAAACAGCCAAAAATTCCAGAATTTGTAAGTTGGCTTCAACATAGCCTTAAGGCAAAGGTAAATCAAAGTTATGGCTTTTTACATCTTTGGTAGACAATCTCTTAGATGGCCTTTAATCATCCCCATCTCCTAGTATTCATACCCTTCTGTAATATTCTCCCCTTGAGTGTGGGCTCAGCCTAGTGACTCACTTTTAATGAACAGAATATGGCAAACATGATGGGATTCTGCTTCTGAGATTAGGCTACAACGAGACTGTAGCTTCTATCTTGTGTGCCCTCTCTTGCTTGCTCACTCTGATGGAAACCAGTTGCATGTCGTGAGTTGCCCTATGGAGAAGTCCACATGGCAAGGAACTAAGGGAGATCTTCAGCCAACAACCAGCAAGGAACTGAGGTCCTCAGCCCAACAGCCTGTGAGGATCTGACTCTTGTCAACAACCATGTGAGTGAACTTGAAAATGGATCCTTTCTCAGTCAAGCCTTCACGTGAGACCACAGCCCAACCAACACCTGCATTGCAGTCTTTTGGAAAAACTTAGATAGAAGCACGCAGCTAAGCCACTCATGGATTCCGGACCCACAGAAACTGTGTGATAATATATGTTTGTTGTTTCAAGCTGCTAAGATTTGGGGGTAATCTGTTACTCAGCAATAGAAAACTAACGCAACATCTATCTTAGTCCATTCAGCTACTATATCAAAATACAACAGACTAAGTGGCTTATAAATAACAGAAATTTATTTCTTATAGTTCTAGAGGCTGGCAGGTTGAGATCAGGGTGCCGGTATGGTCAGGTGAGAGCTCTCTTTTAGGTTGCAGCCTTCTTGTTGTATCCTCAAATGGCAGAAGAGGCTAGGGATCTCTCTGAAGCCTCTTTTATTAGGAACTAATCCCATTCAGAGGGCTGTGCCCTTATGACCTAATCATCTCCTAAAGGCCTCACCTTCTAGTACTATCGTATTGGGCATTATAATTTCAACATATAAACTTTGGGAGGACAGAAATACTCAGACTACAGCATTCCACTCCTGGTCCGTCCAAATTCATGTCCTTCTCACATGCAAAATACATTCATTCCATCCCAACAACCCCAAAAGTCTTAACTCATTCCAGCATCAATTCTAAAGTCCAAAGTCTCATCTCAATATCATCTGAATCAGATATGAGTGAGACTGAAAGTATGATTCAGTCCGAGGTAAAGTTCCTCTCTAGCTGTTAACATAGAAAGCAAATAAGTTATATGCTTCCAAAATACAATGATGGGACAGGCATAGGATAGACATTCCCACTCCAAAAGGGAGAAATAGGAAAGAAGGATGGAATGATGGGTCTCAAGCAAGCCTAAAACCTAGCAAGGCAAATTCAGTGAGATCTTAAGGCTCAAGAATAATCCTCTCTGGCTCAATGCTCTGCCTTCTGGACCCAGTGGAGTGGCAGCATCACCCCTGTAGCTTGGAGGGGTGCTTGCTGCTCATGTCCAACTCTCTGTAGGGGCCCTGCCCACACTGTAGCTCACAGCTCCAGGTGCCTGCCACCTACCCTGTTAAATACGAGGTGAAAGTGGCCCTGATGATCTCTTAGTCACCTTCAGGGCCTTTTTTTCCTTGTCTTGAAGAATAGCACACTTTCATAGCCAAATAGTTCTACAGTACCATCCTGTAAAATTCAAGAAGTCTGACAGCCTGCCTTCCTTCTGTCCTGTCTCCATTTTCTTCAGTTTAAACTGGCAGTTTTCCTGTTGGGGTGACTGATTATTTCTGTGGTTCACACCCACACTAATCTCCTTATCTAATGGTTAGTCCTCTACACCCGTACTGTTCTGTTCTGAAAACACATTCTCATTTTTTATAATAAGGATAGGCTGAGAATTTTCCAAATATTTATGTTCTGGTTCCTTTTTGTTTAATAATTCCTTCATCAATTCATTTATCTCTTCTTGCATTTTACTGTAAGGAGTCAGGAGGAACTAAGCCACCCCTTCAACACTTTGCTTAGAAATGTCTTCAGCTAAATATATAATTTTATTGCTCACAAGTTCTACCTTCCACAAAACACTAGAACACAAACATAATTCAGCCAAGTTCTTTACCACTTTAAAGCAAGGACTACATTTTCTCCATCGTCCAGTAACATGTTCCTCGCTTCTGTCTGAGACCTCATCAGAATCACCCTTAACATTCATAGTTCTACCAACGTTCTGTACATGATTATTTATGCATTCTCTAAGAAGATGGAAACTCATTCTCCAGCTCTCTTCTTTTCTTTCTGAACTCTTACCAGAATCACCTTTAAAAGTTTCTTCATGGCAATATCAGCATTTTCTAACATACACTTCTAACCTCTCAGTACCCAGTTCTAAAGCCACTCCCACATTTTAAGGCATTTGTCACAGCAGCACCCCACTCTCAGTACCAAGAGAGAACCATCATAGTTTTTCTTAGTCACCACCTACCACCAACACATTGGAGGTTAGGGTTTCAGTAAATGTACTTGGTGGGGGCACAAACATTCAGTATATAGCATCACCTAAACTCCTTATTCCTCCCACGGCTCTAATTTTCTCCTTCAGGCACTTATCATCATCTAACACGTCATATATTTTACTTATATTTTTATTTTTAGCTCCACTAACTAGAATATAAGCTACAAAATGGAAGGATTTTAGTCTCATTTTGTTCATGGCTCCATCCCCAGCACTTAGTTGGAGCTCAATTTATTGTTGTTAAATAAATGAATAGCGGACTAGCAGCCGGGTGATGTATGTTATGCTACCAACGCTCATTAATCAGTGGCGTGGCTTTTGAGAGGTATCTTAATCTCTCTGGATCTTAACTCTTCTCATCTATAAAGTAAAGGTCTTAAAAACCCCTAAGGTTAGAAAATTCTATGATTCAAAGATATGAAACACAATCAGAAAATAAAATTATTGCTATACAATAATTATACAACTGCAAACTGTTTTTTTTCCTGATTCTTAGTCACAGTAAGAAGAGTACCTATTTAGCAAATACAACACAGGCAGAAATTTTCAACAATACCTGAGAAGTTAACTTGAGAAGATAAGTCTGAGAGTCACTGGATTCTGAACTGTCAGAGCCTCGGCTGCTACAAAAAAATGATAATCAATTATTTGACTTTACGGAATGTTTTGGTAGCATTTTAAAGTTCCAACAGTTACTTTTACTTTCTTATCTTATTGGAATGTTAGAAATCGTTCTAATTATAAGAAGAAGAATGTTTACAAAGGAGGTGTAGACGTTTGGTAGTTCGAGGCATCTTAGAGTATAAGAAGAATGACTGAAATCGTTCAGAACACAGCAAATATAAACAAATCCACGAGTTCAAAATGATACTCTCCATCTGTGAACAAACTTAGTCACCACTGGAGGTTGCAGGGACACTAACTCAAAGTCTGAAAATTTATAAATAAAGGGGAAGAATCAAATATTTGTTCTGCCTTTCCTATAGGAACTGTACTAAAGTTAGTACCTTCCTTCTTCCAACAACGTTCCCTTAGCATTGAATTTTGCATTTATAATTCACTAACCTAGAGTATTTATGTGGTATCTCTATAAATGCGTCAGTTATCTGCAGGTAATGACAACATTAAAAATGATTTGAGTATGCCTTTCACAAATAGTACATAGTAGGTGCCCAATTAATATTACCTGAATAAATGAATAAATTAAGTCTTGATGAGGTCTGGTCAAAGCAATGTGCATGGGAAAAATTTTTCTCTACTTATAGTCAGGATTTTTAGTTGAGAGTAATGATTATATCCTAGTATTATTATAAAGAGCATAGTAAAACAGAACAGCAAATTACATTACTTTCACTGTCTTGACTTACCTAGACTCTAGCTCCACTGTAATTTCTTTCAGAGAAGCATCTGAATCTTCAAGGACTTTTTCCAAGTTTATACGTTTTTCCATTTCTTCTAATTCTTTCAGGCACTGATAATACTATGGGAAAATGAGAAATGAGTTAATTACAAAATAACTTTATTTCCTAATTAAACTAATTGAATATCTATAGACACCTAGAGCAATAGCTATTGGGACATCAAGTACCAAAAACCCCAGATACTGGTAGGATAGTAAAAGAAAGAAACTGCTGTAGGCCCATAGGCAGGTTATGTTATCTGATACACTGGAGTCTGATGCATTACCAAATAGACTTGCTTACCTTGGTTTGGTCTGGATCACAATAGTCCAAGAGAGAATCACAAAAATGATATCCCATTGACTCCAAGTCTTTTGTGTTGAAATGAGTCCCTCGTTTATTACCTAAAACATCAATAAGTTTACCCACCCTTGAGGTTGAGTTAATCATTTGTCCTTAGCAAGCAGGTCTAAGCTGCAAAATAAAGAGTATAAACGAAACATCTGATATGATTCCATATCCTGTGCTTAGGATTTTCTTCTCTGGGGTAGGTCATTTCACAGCTTACTGCTTTCCCCCGTTCCTTTTCGATCAACTGGACCAAAGGTGACTTAATAAAGATTAATCTGTGTTGTAAGGCAGAAGAAGACTCAATTAAAAAGTTATGGAATACTTGGTTACCAGTTATAAATATCCTAATAATCACTTGGAGGAAAACTTGGGTAAAGATTCTAATGTTTTCATCATCATTTATAATGTTATATAATATAATATAATAATGTTATATTTGTTTCAAAGTGCTTTAAAAACTAGTCAGAAATTACATGTGTGGATTTCCAGCACTTTCTTTTGAGTTGATACATTTTCTAACAATGTGACAATTAACTTAATATGGAGTATTCTAAGGAGATGCTAGATGTGACTAAAAGATTTCTTTTTTAAAAAGATTGGCACCTGAGCTAACATCTGTTGCCAATCTTCTTTTTTGTTGTTGTTGTTTTTTTTCCATTTCTTCTTCTCCCCAAAGCCCCACCCAGTACATAGTTGTATATTTCAGTTGTAGGTCCTTCTGGTTGTGCTATGTGGGATGCTGCCTCAGCATGGCCTGATGAGCAGTGCCATGTCCGCCCCCAGGATCTGAACCAGGGAAACCCTGGGCTGCCAAAGCTGAGCGCACAAAGTTAATCACGCAGCCATGGGGCGGGCCCCTAAAAGATTTCTTAAATGGAACTACAGAGCACATTTTCATTTTTAGTTCAAGGAACCAAGTGCTTCCATTAAAACATAAAGTGACCAAAAAAAGCCACCCAGTCTATTTTGGCTTGCAAATAGCACACCCACTAAAAACATATCTATCCTGATATTTTAGGAATGAGCATTGCTTTTTCTTGAAATCATTAAAGTCATCAGTAGGAACCCTTTCTAAAACAACAAAAACAAACAATTAAAGATTAGTTCATGAAACAACCAATTAGGTATTCTATTTATATGCTAAAACTTCTTTTTCTAAACAAAGGAAAATGATGAGATAGAGATACATATAGTTGGAGTGGGAGTTTGTTTATTCATTCTATTTATAGAATTGGTTAGATATCAGTATGCATCCAAGTGGGGGGGGGGCGGGGAGGGGAAGTGCTGACTATCAAATTGCCTAAGCTATTAATCTTACATTAAATATGTCTCTTTGGTTTAATGCTCTGAAAGCCATGAATGAAAACGCTTGGTCTTACCCAAAGTAGATCCACAAAAAGTGACCTCCATGGTAAAGCTGTTCCTGATTCCCATTTTCCACATTACCACTCTTCCCGTTCCCTCTTTGCTCTTCTGAACTTTAAACTTGCAAGCTGAGAATGAAAACTGGAAAGAAGCAAATAAAAAGAAGACCCATTGTTTTTTGGATAACGATATCTTTCTTAGGAAGTAGGGTTGAAAATGAAAAAGTTGTGCAAAACCAGTAATTTACTCTAAAGCTTTAGGAGCTGCTTTTATTTCCTAACCAATAGAAATAATTCATTTTAAGGATGACATATTTACATTTCTAAGAACTATATATTTAAATTCTGGTAATAAATTTTACTTCTTATCTTTGTATAACATATGCATTCAAAACCAGTTGATTAATTCTCGATATTGTTGGGATAAAATTCTATACTTTAAAAAAGTTATAGGAATGGACTTAAACCTGTCTAGGAATAAAGATTAGTGTTGTAGATTTTCAGAATAAAGTACTTTATTTTGACATGAAAGATTATTTAAAAGCTGTCCTAAAAGATTGTTATAACATCAGTAGCTACAAAGAGTTTTTCTAATTTTATTTTTTTAGTTGACATACAATAAAACTGATTTTTTGGTGTTCCATTCTATGAATTTTAACACATGTACAGATTTGTGTAGTCACTACGGCAGTCATCATCTCTAAAAGTCCCTTGCACTATCCCTCTGCAGTCACAAGTATTTCATTTATTTTGGAGCTAAGGTAAATGGTATTGTTTTAAATTTTGGTTTCCAATTGTTCATTGTGAGTATATAGAAATGCAATTGGTTTTTGTGGGTTGACCTTGTATCTTACGATATTGCTAAACTCACTTATTAGTTCTAAGAGTTTTCTGGTTAGATTGCTTTGGACTTTCTATGAAGACAATCATGTTGTCTTCATTACTGCTTCCTTTCCAATCTGTCCACCTTTTGTTTCTCTTTCTTACCTTATTGCACTCATTAGAACCTCCAGCATAAGGATGAACTGAAGGGATAAGGGTGGATATCCTTGCCTTGTTTCTGACTTCAGGAGGAAAACAATCAGTCTTTTATCCTTAAGTATGGTGTTAGGATAATGGGCATTTTTTTCCCTCATATTTCAAATGATTGGTCACTAAACATTCCATATAGTTGCTTTGTTATGGTCATTTGTATAAACCAGTTTACTGAATAAGGTTATCCATTCTGCTGTCTCACATGGGTAACATAGTAACGGAAAAGTTAAAACTTGGAAAAGGTGCTTACTTTATCTGGACAATTTTTGCTCAGCATAAGTGGAAAGATTCGTTGCTGTAAGTATACTGCCTTACATCTATCCCTACCATCACAGCCATACATGAAGATGTTCTCTTTCCTACTATGGCCATGAAGGTCACAATATAAAATAACCTCTCGTTTCTCCATCAATCTACCAAGAAGAAAAAAAAAACAGGTTACTAAATTTTACCTTTGCATTCACATATATATATTCATACATAAAATATGAATGCTTTAACCTTCTAAGGACAAAATTTACCTTACTCCCAAGATTTTCTCCAACAGGATCCCTCTGCTTTGTTATTCTTGTTTTCTTTTGTACACAGAAAACAGCTTACTCCTACCTTTGCTCATTAGCTCCCACATAGATTCTTTCTAACTGGAATACCTTCTTTCTTCATCTTTGTAAATGGAAATACTACCCCTCATCTCTCAACACTGACCTCATGTCTTACTTCCTCTCTAGCTAATCAAGCCCATAGATTTTTGTGTGTGTGTGTGAACTCCCATAGCACTTAAAATTGGTACCACTTCCTGGCACTTGCCTAGGAAAGTTTTCACATTTTTGATATTTAATCTTGCTAAGGATAGGGAATGCTTCAAATCATCTAAACAGTGCTATGCACACAAGTCCCCAAATATTTGTTAAAAATTGAGTGCCTAATGACTTGGCACTGAAGCCAATTAATATTTAATCCATGATTAACATGGAGAATAAATATCATAGAGAAAAATGGTACCAAAGTTTGAATTGATTTTTTTTCTGGAAAATTTCTAACAAATAATTTAAAGAAATTGTTATATATGTCTTAAGAGCACAATCCTTAGCCTACGTCATTTAGGTATTTAATGAATATTAAAGCAATATAAAAAAAGCTCCCCAAATTACTGATGAAAATAACTAATAAAGAGGCTTTCAAAAGGTAAAATAGTGGTGGTGTTAAGGTGGTAGGATTATGGGCATTTTGCCTTTTTTTTTTTTTCATATTTCCAAACTTTATATAGCATTATTATATTACTTAACCAAAATTATATATACTAATTATTATATCTTGAAGGATAAATACCAAAGTGTTAGCAATGGTATTTGTAGTAATATTAAATGTATTATTTTTATAACAAAAATATTAAGACCTAAAATCAAAACATTCAAAGCGTAGCTTCTAATAGCTACTGGAAACAGTATTCCTTTAACTATAGTGAACTTTCAAACTGAAGTCTATTACATGTATTAATTCATTGCCCTTTTCTCATCTGGTACCCAATAAATTCTAACTGATAACTTAAGATTGACATAAAACCACTAAATGATCATTACAAGTTTTTAGAAAACTAACTAGATTATAAAACAAGAATATCAAGCTAGGTACTTAAATATGAAATATGCTATATATTTCTAAACCAACACTTCCAGTTTTAATGATCTTTTGGTTTCTTATGAGTCAAAAGCAACCTCTACTTCTAAGCAATTAATTCCCAAAGAAATGTTATTACTTCTGAAATGAAACAAGATATTAGGGTCTCTCATCTTACACTAATTTAAATCACTTTTAAAACAGTTTGGATTTTTTTCTTAGCCACAGATAAGATATTCTAAGTATCTTATACTAAGTTTCCTATACTAAAATCTACTCTCTCTTATTCTCACATTCTTTAAATATACTCAATCTTAGGTATACTTACAGCTGCTCATCTTTCTACACATATATGACTGACTTATTATTCTACTTACCTGCCTATGATTAATTGCATTAAGGTAGTTCTCTTACTTGGAAGTCTTTCTGAAACTTACTGAATAGATTCCTGCCTTAACCTTCTCACAAGGCAATCTGAGAAGAACTGAGACATTTATTTTCCATAGAGAGAAGCCAAGGGGCCTTGGCCTGTGATCCATCTTGTGTTGGAGCCTTAATATCAAAAAGCATTAAGTAGACATTATGGATACTCTAATAGGCATCCCATCACTCCCTTTTTGTAAAATAAAATAAACTTTTTATTTTGGAATAATTTTAGATTTATACAAAATTTTCAAAAATAGTAGAGAGAGTTTCCACATACTCCTCACCCAGTTTCCCCTAATGTTAACATATTACATAATTGCGGTACATGATTAGAGTTTCCAATGTTGAAGATTTTATTCTGAGCACTTTAGTAATATATTCTCATTTAATCCTCCTGTCTATGAGGTAAGTATTATTTTTCCTATTTTATAGATGAGAAAACTGAGGTTTAGATTTGTTGTTGTTGATGTAGTATCTTATAGGATCAGTTCCTATTATAGTGCATTTTAGTTCAAAACATGTCTTAGGCATGTACCATATAGAAGACAGCATACCAGGTCAGGAGTAAGGTATGAACCCTGGACCAGGGACGATTTGAGTCTAGTGGGTGAAATAAGCATATGAATAGATCATTTCAACAGATCATTAGATTTGTTTTTAAACTGCTCAAGGTCACACAGTTCACAAATGATCTAGCAGGGGTTCCAATCTCATACGTTTAACTCTAGCTCCACACTCTCAACCAAAAAGGTTAAGAGGACGTGGACTTGGAATGGGTGTTCTCTGACTCCAATAAACCTTTCTGCTCTAGCACATGCCTATTCTTGATTGTTATCACCTGAATCCATTAAAGAATTCACCCATTCAACAAATGTTTAAATATTATGTGCATTTTACTTCTTCGGATTCTTGGAAAATTTAGAGCTGTTCGATTTTTTTTTTAGGAGCAAATAAGAGTACTATTCATGAAAGCTTAAATAACTATATAACCCAATAATCAAGACTCATCATAGAGCAATGTATGATCAACATAGTGCCAGAATGCTCTGTGAGATGTAATTAATTTTCACATATAAGGGATTCAATAATCCCAAAGTAAATATCAGTGCTACCATGAGCTTTAGCAAGAAACCAAATTTGAAATATGCAAATTTAACTATTAGTTTCACAAAGACATTAAAATGTTCTGGAGCCTATTTCATTATTTAAGAGAAGGCTAGTGAATCCAGTGGCATGCCAGAAAAGAACAGAAACAGAGTCAGGAAGAATGGGGAAAAAATTAAGTAGCAATAGTTAAACTATTAAGAAAAGGTAGAGTAAAATGAGTGAGAGTGTGGGAACAAAATTCTTACTACCAAGTTTACTAAATAAGCAGAAAGGTAATTTGAGGCTTATTTTACCTACGGATCATGTTCCGGGTATGCCAAACAGAAGGAAATGATTCCTTTAGGACAGATGTATAGTTACGGTTTAAATCCCGTCCAGCTAAGGAACACCGATAATTTCCCACAATCACACCATCTGGATTCAGCATGGGTACCACCTTGAAGATGAAAGTGTCCCGAAGCAACTCCGCATCACTTGAGTCTCCTAAAATATAATCTAGGAAGCCTTTCATGATCCAAGAGCTGTTGGTTTCTCCTGGATGTACCCTTGCAGTCAAAATTACGGCCTTTCGCTTTCTTGAGTCGTTCTTCAAGGGTGTAGTGATCGTTAAAACATACACCATATTCCTAGCAATCGTGTGGCACAAGACACGTATTTTACAAAACTTTGAGCGTACTGGGTCATTATTAATGCTAGAAAGGTATTCTTGCAGGTTGGTGTATGTGTATGGATAGCAGTGAGCAAAGTAGCAGGTATCTTTGTTGTGTGGAAATTGAAATGTCCATGTCAGAGAGAAATAATGGCGCCCATCTTGCCCCTGATTGTTCCTATAATACTTGATTTGGTCTCCTATTCTCTTCCAGCCAATATTATGAGACTTGGCCTCTTTTTCAGAATAAAACAGTGGGCGCATACCCCTATTGTAAAGACTAGCAGGCTTGGTGAAATTGATAATGGTGAATCTGTAGACTATTCCTGCTTGGGTATTAGTGACTTGGAAATAGTACCACTGGGTGTGTTTATTTGTGAAGAGGTCAGGGCGCACCGTCAACTGGTATTCATATTCTGCCCTAATACACAAAAAAGGAGGGGAAAAAAGCACATAAAAATGATATTCAAGTTTAAGTTAAATAACGAAAATTATTTTATTTTTACCTATTAATAGAAAGCTTTTTGGGGAGGAAATAATGTTTATTTAGGCAATATCCAACAACAAATAATTGAAAGAGAGAAAAGTTTAAAAATTTTCTTTTGTTGGTTGTGAAACTGCTTCCATGCTAATTCTAAAGACTTTTTATTCCTTTGTAATTCAAGAGAAGACATAAAAATGGGCATATGATAAAAAATTCTATATTTCAACCCAATTATATTTCCTATAAAAGAAATGATTACAGAGTTCATGAAACTGAATTAAAGTTCAATGTTTCTTTTTTTACTTCAGACATATATGTCTGTTTTCTATTAGAGTCTAACTGTAGGGATCTGAAATAATTATCACTGAGAAAGGCTTAAACCATACGTAAATTAATATGACCACATAGACTACAAAATTTTAAATTCTTTGAGGACTATATTTGATATAGACTATATATTTGACATTTGCATCCTCCATACTTAGTCATCAAGGGTACTTAAATAAAGGCAAACTTTTACTGGTATAGTATTTATATATATAACAATCTTTCCTGGTTAGTTGTGACTTTTTTCTTTACCAAGTAACTTTCTCTTATATCAGCAGTATGCATTTAGTGTGAGTGTGTAGTTATAAACAATGACCTAGGAATACGTGAAATGAATGTTGCAAAATCCTGATAGCTGTTGAATCTAGGTGATGGGTATATGGTAGTTAATGTAGAACTGTATTATTCTTTGTACTTAAGTGTATGCTTAAACATTTTCATAATAAAATTTTTTTAAAAGAATGCCCTTGGATAGCATGCATGTTCCAAAGCATATCTTATAGAACACTCATCCCAAGAATTGTTCCATTAAAAATTTAGAGAAGCTGTGTGTGTGTGTGTGTGTGTGTGTATGTGTGAGTGAGACACAGGGACAATTCATATTGGCATACTTAAAATGTACAGTACAGAAACTTGCTTAACTTTAACTCATAGTTATAAAAATTATTTGAACCCAGAATTTGAACCTTTCATACCCCCACCCCAAATCTCTAATTAGCATCTATACTTCAAGGAATGACAGTTAGGTAATGGGTACTAAAACTTTAATGTACTTAATACAGAAAATAATAAATAGTTGAAGGTCTAGCCCCTCAAATAAAAATAATTAAAACCTACACTTTGACTACCTTCTGTAGATTACCACTCTCAAACCTTGCTTCAAACATCAAAGTATTGTCACAGTTATCCACAGGCTGCTTCAAGGGTGTTCGGTTGCCCCCAACTCGGGAATACACAAAACAAGGCTCTTTGTAAGCTGAGGAGAGAAGACCATAAAGATATCAAACCATATCTAAAGTATACAGGCTATTCTGCATAGAGTTTGGAGCTACAGTACAAGTATAATTGAAGTGTCACTAAGGATTTCAAATTTTAAAGTAATTTGACATTAATATGTATTTATGTTGAAGTAAGAAAGACTTAAGAGTATTTAGACTAGAAAAGCAATGCATAAAACAAATTAATGCATTTCTCACATTAAATATACTTATTCCACTTTTGGTTATTATGAAGTAATTGGTCCCAAACTTGTCCTTTCCCTGTAAATGACTATAATACTGGACAACAAAATATGAGCTAACTGTTTTCATACATTTGGACAACACATAGACCGGAACTATATAGGGTTCTTGAAAGGAGATAAATACATGAAGTAAGCCCATGTTTAACCCTGGCTTTCTTCCTGGGAGTACTTTTGGACTACATCCTAGGAAAGTAGCACTTAAGACTAGCATAACAGTCTTGCTGAGCTGAAGAGGGAAGATTGTTACTTGGGGCTGCTGCAATTTGTGAGGCAGGACACCAGAGAGAGGAAAGCTACAAAGAGGAAGAGCTTCAACAATCTACATGGTGATTCCCCAGTCTTTGACTGAGGGCTTGACAATATAAGCACAGGATAAGACTAAGCAAGATAGGAAAGAGTGCTACTGTGGGACTGAGATATCAGAGGACATACAATTCTAGGATAGACTGGAATTCTAACCTATCCAGAATGGACAGACTTCACTGAGCACCCCAGGCATTCAATCATGACTCCAAAAAGACTGCACAGTAGGCATAAGAACCACATTCAAGAGTAAGGGCCATGACCTAGGACTAGGGACAAAATGAAAACAGACTTGCTCTTACAAAAAAATAAAACCAAGCCTGAAAGAAGCAAACTGATCTGTCAGCAATTTGGCTGCCTTCCAGATCAAAATTCAACATAAGTATAAAAAAGAACACAATACAGACTCCTACACCAAATCTTTCACAATATCCTGCATATGATTAAAAAAAATCATGAAGCATGAAAAGAAGGAAAAATGTGATCCATGTTCAAACATACACACACACATATTCAACAGACTCCAAGATAACCCAGATGTTGGGATTAACAAAGGACTTTTAATACAGTCATGTACCACATTATAAGATTTTGGTCAACGACAGACTGCATATATAATGGTGATCCCATAAGATTAGTACATATAACCTAGATGTGTAGTAAGCTGTACTATCTAGGTTTGTCAAATACACTCTGTGATGTTTGCACAATGACAAAATCATCGAAGGACACATTTCTCAGAATGTATCCTCATCATTAAGCACCGCATCACTATATATGTTAAAAGACTTAGATGAAAAGAGAGAGATAATGAACAAGTAGATTAAGTAATCTCAAAACAAGAAATGGAAACTATAAAAAAGAACCAAATGGAAATTCTAGAAATAAAAAGTACAATAACTGAAATGAAAAATTTACTATATGGGCTTAAGAGAAATTTAATATTTCAAAAGAAGGACTCAGTGAACTTAAAAACAAATATCCAAACTCAAGGACAGAGAAGGAAAACAATGAAAAAAGACCCAGTGGCATGTGGGGTACAGCTAGAAATTCAACATATATGTAACTAGAATTTCAAAGGACAGAAGAGAAAGAATAGTGTGGAAAAAACATGTGAAGAAATAATGGCTTAAAATTTCTCAAATTTGAGGAAAAAAAACCCCCACCCTACTAAGCTATGAATCCAAGAAGTTCGGCAAACTCCAAGCAAGATAAATATAAAGGTAATTAAATCTAGGCAGATCATAGTCAAATTGCTGAAAACAGCCAGAGAAAAGGATATATCATCTATATGCAACAATTATATAAATTATGACTGAATTTTTATTAAAGATGACAGATATCAGAAGACAAAGGAACATCTTTAAAGGGAATATCTTTAAAGAAAAAAATTTTTAAATAAAAAATGTCAACCCAGAATTCTATATATCCAGCTGTTTGAGGACTTCCCTCTCCTTCAGCTACAGGTTTGGAAGCCATGCTGTCCTCCTACCCTTTCAGGCCTAGAAGACATAATGCTTCTGCTCTGTTGACAGTACTATGTTGCTTCAACATCCTTTGTCAGTCTCCCTTAACCCTGTCCATACTTTTGTAAGTTATACTTTCATTAAACTTTCTCAAATTGCCTCAAGTATGCCATCCAATTCCTGACAAGACCCTGGTTGACTCACCTCAACTATCTTAATTTTTTTTTTCCTTTTTCTCCCCAAAGCCCCAAAGCCCCCCAGTACACAGTTGTATATTCTTCATTGTGGGTCCTTCTAGTTGTGGCATGTGGGACGCTGCCTCAGCGTGGCTCGATGAGCAGTGCCATGTCCACGCCCAGGACTCGAACCAATGAAACACTGGGCTGCCTGCAGCGGAGCGCGCGAACTTAATCACTCGGCCACGGGGTCAGCCCCAACTATCTTAATTTTTTATCAGATCTTATTTAAGTTATGTGTGGAAGTTCTAAGGCAGGTTAGTCACTTAAATATCTGAAATCAAATTTAAAAAATCAGAGATGCTTCTCTCCAGTTGTTTAAAAATATGTGAGTATAAGATTTATAGAATTACTTACTGTATAGAAAACAATCCCTGTGAATTTCTCTGGTTTTCCAGCCCTTTAAATAAAATACATAAGCTCCCTGGAAGTTATCTTTTATATATACTCTAAGACACAGAATTCTGATGGTGAAACTCTTCAGGAATCCCATATTTCCTCATGTTGGTGCTTTAGGAGCAGCACAGTTTAGGATATAGGCTGAGATTTCTATGTTTTATTATTAGCACACTATCATAAAGCAGATATGAAATTTTGCATTACTAGAGCTCTCAAGGTACAATTATTGATCTTGAGCATCAAGAACACTTTCCTGAGATATAATCTTAGATGCTATTTGCAATGTGGGGTATTTTCCTCTTTTTAAGATGACAATCCCAAGAAATGCATCAAGCTGGCATGAAATGAAAAGAATACCGTTGCATGAACATCACATGACCTATCAATAAGAGAGAGGAACAATAGTTGCAGGGCACTGCACTGAACTTATCTTAGACAATTGAAGTGAAGCACAATTCCTTTTAAATATAACTCTCCATTCAAATGGCCAATGTGATGTTTTATTTTAAAGTAACTTTGCATAAACTGCAGTTCACTTTCAAGAATATAATTAGCACTAAGATGTGTAATCAAACATCTTGATGGGGACAGGGACTTCTTGGTAATCTGCAATTTACACTATAAACAGGAAAACAAATGTAACTAAGAGATTAATCCAGGTACCAAATTATATTTTATAGCAACATGTCTCATTATGTACTCACCATCTTCAGCCAGATAAACCACAGTATCTTCCTTGGAGTTTGGATAAACTGGTTCAGTCTCCAGGCCTGTTGGGATGTACACTGGCTCAGGATAAAAAGGAGTCCAATCTGGAAAAAAAAGAGAAAACATTATTTGAATATGATTTCAAAATAAAACAAAAATTTTATTGTATGTTTTCAAATTATTCATTGATAGATCTAAGCTAAAATTTAGTGTTTCATGCACAGCTGGATTTTACCAAGGGTTTCTTGGAAGTAATAATGCACATTCTCACACTGTAACAAAACCCCTAATATTTCATCTGCACCTTGACAGTGAGTAGTTTATGATTATTTGGTGCCATTATAGATTTTACGCTGATGTTTCTATTTCTCCTGAGCGCTTGATGCCTTTTTGACCCACCTCTGGAAATCTTGCTCCACCTTTTAGTCCCCTTTTCCCTGTATCTTCAGCCTCTTGCTTGACAATGGTTATCCCCTAAGCTTATAAACATGTTCAAATTTCTTCTATCTCCCCAAAGGAAGGCTATCCTTGGACCCCCACCTTCTTTCTTAGCTATACCAGCTTTCCTTCTCTTTATTATTTTTAGGACCAAATTTCTTAAATGTTGTCTGAAACATGCTCAAATGCATAACCTATTTTTGACCAAATTTTTGACTATGATCTGTTTGATTGGAAAAAAATGACTTCACAGCCCAACTACTCTAGTTGTTCCTACTTTTTAGTGGAACAAGAATTTGGTGATGACTCATTCTCCTACTTCTCATTTATTATTGATGGGTGTGTGCCAGACTATGCTTATCTCTGGGAATAAATATGCTCCAATAGAGGGAATCAGTATCTATGATCCCAAATACATTCAATGGAACAATTAAAAAAAAAAGAGGGGCTGGCCCAGTGGCTCAGCGGTTAAGTTTGCATGTTCTGCTTTGGCAGCCCGGGGTTCGCTGGTTCAGATCCCGGGTGTGGACATGGCACCGCTTGGCAAGCCATGCGTGGTAGGCATCCCACATATAAAGTGGAGGAAGATAGGCATGGGTGTGAGGTCAGGGCCAGTCTTCCTCAGCAAAAAAAGGAGGATTGGCGGCAGATGTTAGCTCAGGGCTAATCTTCCTCAAAAAAAAAAAAAAAAGAAAGAAAAAGAAACTAACGATGAGAAACAAGTACTACTGGACAAACAAACATTTTGGGGATTATGTGTACAACTGCTTTAGCAAAAGAAGTGTATTTGTCATAATGAATAGGGTCAAGCCTAGCTACGGAGAAAGCACAGACTAGAATATTGATGCAAATATGCATCACTGCACATTGCAGGGTTAACTGAACACACAACCAAATAATCTGATAATAAAAAATAAAGCAAATTACAACTAAAAAGTGACATTCTCATTAGTTGAAAATCTTAAGCAACTCAAACTAAAATTAATCATGAACTAATAACAGCATTGATTCTCAAAATTTGGGGAATTTCAGTTATTTGCCTTTGTGCATGTTTAATATCAAAAGTTGCATGACAGCCAATTTCCCAGTTAAAGAAATAGAGATTTCATTAATCTCTTTATGCTCTTATTTAACTACTTATTAATCAATAGTCCTATTGTAAAGAAATATGAAACTCCATCATTAGAACTCAAGAAAGAAGTTGTACAATAGGGTCAAATTTGCAGCTTATCAAAGTACCCTTACTGAGGACCATATTTTGGCAATCAGTCTTAGCCTACTGCAATCTACCTAGCTTTTGCTCTTTTCAGTCCCATACCCACTGTTCCGTGAAAACTGTTCTTGGCATCGTATTTGAAAAAGAATAGGCACTCAGTTAAATGTCTATAGCTTAAGTGGGTGGATGAATGGGTAACTGGACAACTCAGATGGAGCTCTTATGCATAAATTCCCTAATTTAAATGATGGAATACTGAACCATTGCGATAAATGCTTTGTGTCTTGCAATATCTTCATTGCAAAGAAGCTGCTCTAGAGCTGGGACTGCTTAAGTAGAGATTTGGGCTGAAAATGGAAGTATTTCCAGATTTTCTGAGAATTAATTCACATTAAAGAATTTCATCTGTATTGCACTTTAACACCAAGATGGATTCCTAACATAAAGACTTCTTTATAGCTATCCAGCGTTAGCTTTTGTAGGTGTCATTAAGTCAAGTAGCCAAGCAAGTTCTATACTCTTTTAGAAGCTTCCCATTATCAAAATCTCCTGCCAACTTTGTTGATTTCTTCTATCCAAAAAACCACTTAAAGGTGGTGGTTATCGCTGTCCCAAGAGAACTCAGATGTTTATGCAAATATGCTGTTTCCCAGTTCTTTCAAAGCCGCAAACTTTTGAGGCACCAAAACAGCACTGCAGTCCTTTCAATTCTCCTTGGGTCAAAGTCATGTCCCCAGAAGAAAAGTGGAGAATGCACTTAGCATTTACCATGTCTTATGAGCACCAAAACAGTGCTGTTTCTGCCATTATGTCTCATGGATCACCTGGTGAACTTTTTCTCTTTGTCCTTTAGCCCCTTTCTCCATAAGCCTTTGGTTTGGCTTGAGGGGCCAATATCTGAGACAACACTATGCCCTCAGTCCTATACCATACATTTTTTTTTCTTGTTAATCTTTTTTTTTTTTCTTATTGAGGTCATAGTAGTTTACATCATTGTGAAATTTCAGTTGCACCTTATTTCTTGTCTGTCACCACATAAGTGCTTCCCTTCACCCCCTGTGCCCACTCCCCACCCTCCTTCCCCTGGTAACCACTGAACTGTTTTCTTTGTCTGTGTGTTTGTTTATATTCCACGTGAGTGAGATCATAGGGTGTTTGTCTTTTGCAGTCTAACTTATTTCGCTTAGCATAATCCCCTCCAGGTCTATCGACCTTGTTGCAAATGAGATGATTTTGTCTGTTTTATGGCTGAGTAGTATTTCATTGTATATATATATATATACCACATCTTCTTTATCCAATCATCAGTCAATGGGCACATGGATTGTTTCCATGTCTTGGCTATTGTGAATAGTGCTGCAATGAACATAGGGGTACCCATGTTACTTTGGATTGTTGATTTCAAGTTGTTTGGGTAGATACTCGGTAGTGGGATAGGTGGGTCATATGGTAGTTCTATTTTCAGTTTTTCGAGGAATCTCCATACTGTTTTCCATAGTGGCTGCACCAGTTTGCATTCTCACCAGCAATATATGAGGGGTCCCTTTTCTCCATACCCTCTCCAACATTTGTTATTTTTAGTCTTAGTGATTATAGCCATTTTAACAGGTGTAAGGTGGTATCTTAGTGTAGTTTTAATTTGCATTTCCCTGATGATTAGTAATGTTGAACATCTTTTCATGTGTTTATTGGCCATTTGTATATCTTCTTTGAAAAAATGTCTGGTCATATCCTCTGCCCATTTTTTGATCAGGCTATTTGTTTTTTTGTTGTTCAGTTGTGTGAATTCCTTATATACTACAGAGATTAAACCCTTGTTGGATATATGATTTGCAAATATTTTCTCCCAATTGGTGGGTTGTCTTTTTGTTTTGATCCTAGTTTCTTTTGCCTTGCAGAAGCTCTTTGGTCTGATCAAGTCCCACTTGTTTATTTTTTCTTTTGTTTCCCTTGTCCAAGAAGACATGGTATTTGAAAAGATCCTTTTAAATTTTATGTCAAAGAGCATATAGTACCTATATTATCTTTCAGGAGTTTTATGGTTTCAGGACTTATCTTCAAGTCTTTGATCCATTTTATTTTTTTCTAAGGTGTGAGATAATGGTCTGCCTTCATTCTTTTGCATGTGGCTGTTCAGTTTCCCCAACACCATTTATTGAAGAGATTGTCGTTTCTCCATTGTATGTTCTTGACACCTTTCTTGAAGATTAGCTGTCCGTAGACGTGCAGTTTTATTTCTGGGCTTTCAGTTCTGTTCCATTGATCTGTGTGTTTGTTTTTGTCCCAGTACCATGCTGTTTTGATTACTGTAGCTTTGTAGTACATTTTGAAGTCAGGGATTGTGATGCCTCCAGTTTTGTTCTTTTTCCTCAGGATTGCCTTAGCTATTCAGGGTCTTTGGTTGCCTCATATGAATTTTAGGATTCTTTGTTCTATTTCCATGAGGAATATCATTGGGATTCTGATTGGGATTGCATTAAGTCTATAGATTGCTATGGGTAGTATGGACATTTTAACTATATTTATTCTTCCAATCCATGTGCACGTAATCTCTTTCCATCTCTTTATGTCATCATCTATTTCTTTCAATATTGTCTTACAGTTTTCATTGTATAAGTCCTTCACCTCCTTGGTTAAATTTATTCCTAGATATTTTATTCTTTTTGTTGCAATTGTAAATGGAATTGTATTCTTGAGTTGTCTTTCCATAAGTTCGTTACTAGAGTATAGAAATGCAACTGATTTTTGTAAGTTGATTTTGTACCCTGCAACTTTACTGCAGTTAATTATTTCTAATAATTTTCCCATGGATTATTTAGAGTTTTCTATATATAAGATCATGTCATCTGCAAACAGTCAGAATTTCACTTCTTCACTCCCTGTTTGAATTCCTTTTTTCCTTTCTCTTGCTTAATTGCTATGGCCCAAACCTCCAGTACTATGTTGAATAAGAGTGGTGATAGTGGGCATCCTTGTCTTGTTCCTGTTCTCAGAGGGATGGCATTCAGTTTTTGCCCATTGAGTATGATGTTGGCTATGGGTTTGTCATATATGGGCTTTATTATGTTGAGGTAATTTCCTTCTATCCCTGTTTTCTTAAGAGTTTTTATCATAAATGGCTGTTGGATCTTGTCAAACGCTTTCTCTGCATCTATTGAGATGATCATGTGGTTTTTATTCCTCATTTTGTTAATGTGGTGCATCATGTTGATTGATTTTTGGATGTTGAACCATCTCTGTGTCCCTGGTATGAATCCCACTTGATCATGATGTTGATCTTTTTGATGTACTGCTGTATTCAGGTTGCCAGTGCCTTGTTGAAGATTTTTGCATCTATGTTCGTCAGCAATATTGGTCTGAAGTTTTCCTTTTTTGTGTTGTCCTTTTCAGGCTTTGGTATCAGAGTGATGTTAGCCCCGCAGAATGTGTTTAAAAGTATTCTGTCTTCCCTAACTTTTTGGAATAGCTTGAGAAGGATAGGTATTAAATCCTCTCTGAAAGTTTGGTAGAATTCTCCATGGAAGCCATCTGGTCCTTGGCTTTTATTTTTGAGGATGCCTTTGATTACTCTTTCAATCTCTTTACTTGTGATTGGTCTATTCAGATTATCTATTTCTTCTTGATTCAGCTTTGGGAGGCTGTAAGAGTCTAAGAATTTATCCATTTCCTCCAGATTGTCCATTTTGTTGGCATATAGATTTTCATAGTATTCTCTTATAATCTGTTGTATTTCTGTGGAGTCTGTTGTTATTTCTCCTCTTTCACTTCTGATTTTGTTTATTTGAGCTTTCTCTCTTTTTTCCTTTGTAAGTCTGGCTAGGGGTTTGTCAATTTTGTTTATCTTCTCAAAGAATCAGCTCTTTGTTTCATTGTTACTTTCTACTGTCTTTTTTGTTTCAATAGCATTTATTTCTGCTCTGATTTTTATTATTTCTCTCCTTCTGCTAACTTTGGGCTTTGTTGTTTGTCCCTCTTTTTCTAATTCTGTTAGGAGTAGTTTGAGATTGCTCATTTGTGATTTTTCTTGTTTTTTAAGGTGAGCCTCTATTGCAATGAATTTCCCTCTTAATATGGCTTTTGCTGCATCCCATATGAGTTGGTATAGTATGTTTTCATTTTCATTTGTCTCCAGATATTTTTTGATTTCTCCTTTAATGTCTTCAATGATCCATTGGTTGTTTATGTTGTTTAGTCTCCACATCTTTGTCCCTTTCTCGGCTTTTTTCTTGTAATTAATTTCTAGCTTCATAGCATTGTGATCAGAAAAGATGCTTGTCATTATTTCAATCTTCTTAAATTTATTGAGGCTTTCCTTGTTTCCAAATATACAGTCTATCCTTGAGAATGTTCCATGTGCACTTGAGAAGAATGTGTATTCTGCTGTTTTTGGATGGAGTGTTCTATATATATCTATTAAGTCCAACTGGTCTAGCTTTTCATTTAATTCCACTGTTTCCTTGTTGATATTCTGTCTGGATATTTTATCCATTGATGTGAGTAGAATGTTGAGGTCTCCTACTATTATTGTGTTTTTATTGATATGTTCTTTTAGGTTTGTTAATAGTTGCTTTATGTACTTTGGTGCTCCTGTGTCGGGTGCATAGATATTTATAAGTCTTATGTCTTCTGGGTGGAATATCCCTTTAATCACTATATACTGCCCATTTTTGTCTCTCTTTTCCTGTCTTATCTTGAAGTATACTTTGTCTGACATAAGGATCGCAATACCGGCTTTCTTTTGCTTGCCATTAGTTTGGAGTATCATCTTCCATTCCTTCACTCTGAGCCTGTGTTTGTTATTGTAGCTGAGATGTGTTTCCTGGAAGCAGCATATTGTTGGGTCTTGTTCTTTAATCCATGTTACCACTCTGTGTCTTTTTATTGGAGAATTCAATCCATACATATTTAGGGTGATTATCAATACATGAGAGCTTAACACTGCCATTTTATCACTTGTTTTCCTGTTCTCCTGCATTTCCTTTGTTCTTGTCCTGTGTATTTTGGTCTACCAATTGAGTTATGTAGTTTTTTATGTTGTGTTTTTTTGTTTTCTCCTTATTATTTGTGTTTCTGTTCTGCTTTTTTGTTAATGGTTAAATGAGGTTTGTATTCAAAATCTCATAGACAAGGGGCCTGCCTGGTGGCACAGTGGTCAAGTTTGCATGTTCTGCTCCAGAGGCCAGGGGTTTGTCGGTTTGGATGTCAAGTGTGGACCTATGCACCACTTGTCAAGCAATGCTGTGGCAGGCATCTCACATATAAAACAGAGGAAGCTGGGCACGGATGTTAGCTCAGGGCCAGTCTTCCTCAGCAAAAAGAGAAAGATTGGCAGCAAATGTGACCTCAGGGCTAATCTTCCTCAAAAAAAAATCTCCTAGGTAAGATAGTCCAGTTTCTGATGGCCTCTTATTTCCTTAGACTAAACTAATTCAGTCCCTTTCCCCTTTCTCTCCTAAGTTGTTTTTCTCACATCTTATTCCATCTTGTGTTGTGAGTTTGTGATTAAAATGACAAGATAATCTTTGTTTTTGGTGTTTTCCTTTCTTTTATCTTTAATGCTATTCCTGAGTATTTATTAACCTATTCTGATATATAGCTACAATTTTCTTATTTTGCCTACCTATTTATCTCCTTACTCTGTGCTTTGTAACCTCTTTCTCCATTTTTTTTTTCAGGTATGAAGGACTTCTGGAGGATTTCTTGGGGGTGGGGGTCTCTCATGGCTACGAACTCCTTTAGATTTTGTTTATCTAGGAAAGTTTTTATTTCTCCATGATATCTGAAGGATATTTTCACTGGATAGAGTATTCTTGGCTGAAAGCTTTTGTCCTTCAAAGATTTGAGTATGTCATTCCAGTCTCTCACAGCCTG
The DNA here is from genome assembly GCF_041296235.1 of Equus asinus. NCBI lineage: Eukaryota > Metazoa > Chordata > Mammalia > Perissodactyla > Equidae > Equus > Equus asinus. The sequence continues at coordinate 188,736,234 of NC_091790.1, read as the reverse complement.
TAAGATTTCTTCAGAGAAATCTGCTGAAAGCCTGATAGGGCTCCTTTGTAGGTTATTTTCTTCTGCCTTGCTGCCATTAGTACTTTTTCTTTGCCATCCAATTTTGCCAGTTTCACTACTATATGCCTTGCAGTAGGTCTTTTTACATTGACATGTTTAGGAGATGTGATAGCATCTTCCACATTGATTTCCATCTTCTTCCCTAGGTTTAGGAAGTTTTCTTCTATTATTTCTTTGAACAAACTTTCTGCTCCATTCTCCTTCTCTTCTCCCTCTGGAATACCTATAATTCTTATGCTGCATTTCCTAGTTGAGTCAGATATTTCTTGGAGACTTTCTTCATTTCTCTTTAGTCTTAGTTCTCTCTCTTCCTCTATCTGGAGCACTTCAACATGTCTATCCTCGATTATGCCTATTTTCTCCCGTATGATGTCCACTTGAGCATTCAGGGAATCCATATTCTGTTTTTTCTCTTCCATTGTGTCTTTCCTCTCCAATACTTCTGGTGGATTCTTCTTTATTGCTTCAAATCTTTTGTGAAGTAGCTCCTGAACTCATTGACTCATTTCTCTACATTTTCTTTTAACACATTGAGTTTTTTGATGATAGCTATTGTGAATTCTCTGTCACTTAGGTTACATATTTCTGTATCCTCAGGACTGATTTCTGGGTTCTTGTCATTTTCTCTTTGGTCTGGAGATTTAACATAATTTTTGATACTGCTAGAAGGCGTGGGTCTGTTGTTTCACATTCTGGTATTATTTGGTTGCAGTTACTGCCTATTGCCACTGGGTGGGGGTTAAGAGCTGCATATTCTGGGCACTTTGCATTCTGCTGAGATCCCAGGAACCAGAGCTGGTGCTGGGTGGTTTGGGGGGAGGGACACTTTCTTCTGCATGCTCTTGGGGTTTTCTCGCTCTGCCCTCGCTATCTGCTCTCCTACGGTGTTGGCTTGAAGAGGTCACCCCTGCGTTAGCTTTCACCTCGGTGCGGGTTTTACCCTAGGCTGCGAGGGCCCTCAGGAATCTTTGACATTCCTGCAAATGAACATCCCCTCTCCCATTGCTTCCCTCCCAAGGGCCACCTACAGTCCTGGATCTCAGCCTTTTGGGAAGGGTGCAAAGTTTTCTCTTACCCTATTCCACCTCCTCTGAGGGGGGCTCCAGCCTCTCCATCCTCCATCATGTGACTGTGTGGGTCTCTCAGATGTCTTTTGTGTTGTGTTTGGAGGTCCTCTGTTGGAGTATGAATGTTTTTTCATTGCTTGGTGGAGGGGTGAGATTACCAGGAAAGCTTACTCCATTATGAACGATGCTGATGTCGCTCTCAAAATAGATTCATTTTGTTTTAAAGAAAAAAAAAAAGACAACTCCTTGCCAAAGACTACCGCTTGAGGCTCTAACCACCAGGGAAGCAGACAGGCCTAGAAAAGTCTGAAAACAGCTTATATTTAAGTTGCAACCCTATACAAAAGTTAGTTTAGAATGTAATTCTTGTAAGACTAGCAAATATTTTGTTTTAAAGTGTTTGTTTGATGTTTCCCCTCCTTTATTTGATTAGTGTTCAGTTCAAATTTGTAAATAATACTGTTCTTGGTAACAACAGAATACTGGTTCCTCAGAAAGTCAATAAATACATATCTAGACAGTGTCTTCATGATGGTAAATCCGAACCTGTGGAAGACATTTATTTGTCCTGTATCTGTCATCCTTTTATGAAGAAAAACATAATAAAAATTAACAGCTCCAGCACTGATTACATCATACTGATGTAAAAGCCTAAGTGGATGACAATGGATATTCCATTTTCCATTATCTCTTTTTTCACTTGGTCACTGTAATACTTTTTATCTGCCATCAAGTTCACCTTTGATTGATCCCACTTTTTGATGATTAATACATAGTATATGCAAGTGATCTTATAAAACAGATGTCCAAAAGTCATGGAAAATTCCAGGAGTAATAAAATTTCTGAATTAAAGGTGCTTAATTTGGAATGCTTTTGATAAGTGATTACATTTTATTAAACAATGTGTTTACTCTATAAAAATTTAAAAGTATACCTTAAGCAAAAAGAAAAAATATCCATAATCTCATTACACAGAGATAAATATCAACACTTTGGTTTGTACCTTTTCAGGCTTTCTCTCCTTCAACTATCCAGCAAAGATGCTTTTAGCTACAAGTAACAAAAATTCTCAATGTAAACTGGTTTAAACAATAAGAAAATTTATTATCTCACATGTCTAGAAATCCAGAAGCAGAGTGGATTCAAGGTCTGGTACAATCAGTGGCTCATGGTCATCTAAGGCACAGTTTCTTTGTCTCTCCACTTTGTCATCCTCTACTTTGAGGTCCTCCTTAGGCTGGATCCCTTATGGCTGTAAAATGTGAACAATGTGGCTGCCAGTAGAACAGTGTCATGTACTAACTGACAGACTAATTAACTGAAGTGGAATTGATACTTGGGAGTCAATCACAATGTCTTCTTCATGTACATGACATCATTCTATATAAACCAATCATCAATTTGTTTTCCCCATTCTACTTAACTAAATATCTTAGAAATTTTACTTTGTTAATATACATAGATCTCCCTCATTTTTTAAACAGCTATGTAGTGTTCTCTAATACAGATTACCACTATTTGACCACAGATGAACATTATAGCTATTTCTTTAGTGGTGGACATTTTGGTTATTTCTAATAGTTTATTTACACTGCAGTGAACATCCTTATAATATGCTGCTATTCATGTGTTTGAATGTCTTTAGGTTAGATATCTATTAGTAGAAATGCTAAATGAAAGAACATGTGAATTTTACATCTTGATATATGAAGCAATATATACTGCCCTTGAAAAAGAGTAAGCAATCTCATTTATATCTTGGTGCAATTTGTTTGAGGATACCTTTTCTCACTTAGGTTACAAAGTTATTTCATTTTTTTCTCTCTCTTAAAAGCAAAAGGAGCCTATTGGCTCTCAGAGGAATCAACCTAACGTTTGCATACAGTGAGTGAAATCTCATTGACTATCCCCATAAAACTTTGTCTGAGACTACTTTAGAAAAATCTGTTTACAATCTCCTATAACTGCAGTGATGTGTTGCATAACAACGTTTCAGTCAACAATGGACCACATATACGACGGTGGTTCCATGAACTTAGTACCATATCGCCTAGGTGTGCAGTGGGCTACACCATCTAGGTTTATGTAAGTACACTCTGAGATGTTCACACAACGACGAAATCACCTAATGACACATTTTGCAGAAAATACCCCCATTGTTAAGTGACATGTGACTATATAGCATTTATCAATAGAAATTCTTTGGGTATTGATTATAAAAGGTGTTCCTTTCCAAGATTATGTTCCACTTTTCAGCAGTGAATAAAAGGTTCAAAATAGGTGATGGGCCTGATTTGGCCCATGGGCCACAGTTTACTACTACAGAGCCTGAACTCTTAGCTATTTTGGTATATATATTAGTTGGCTTTCACTACATAAGAAAACTCTCCAAAACTTAGTGACATAAAGCAACAGTCATTTATTTATCTCAACTAGGTGATTCTTCTGGTATTGGTTAGGTTCACTCATATTTGAGCAGATTTGGCTAGGGGCTGGCTGATCTAGGATAACCTCAGCTCATCTCTGCATCATTCTCATTATCCAGCAATCTAGCGAGGGATTGTTCCATGGTGACTGACCAGGGTTTAAGAGAAAGCAGAAGTGTACAAAGCCTCTTGAGGCCTAGGTTAACACTGGCACACTATCACTTATGCCACATTCTACTTGGGTAAAGCAAGTCACAAGGCCATCCTAGATTCAAGGGGTGGGGAAACAGAGTACACTTCTTGATGGAAGGGGATTCAAAATGACCTTTCAAAGGGTGAGGATACATGGATGGAGAATTGTGGCTACTTTTTAAATTGAGTAAAATTTACATATTAAATATAGTGCAATGTACAGATCTTAACTGTATGTTTCAATGAGTTTTGACAAATATACAGATGTATATATATTTTCCTTTACTGAAAAAAGAAACATGGGGGCCAACCCCATGGTCGAGTGGTTAAGTTCATGCACTCAGCTTTGGTGGCCTGGGGATTGACAGTTCAGATCCTGGCTGTGGACCTACACACTGCTCATCAAGCCATTCTGTGGCAACATCCAACATAGAACAACTAGAATGACCTACAACTAGGATATACAACTATGAAGTGGGGCTTTGGGGAGCAAAAAAAACCAAGGAAGATTGGCAACAGATATTAGCTCAGGGCCAACCTTCCTCACTAAAATGGATTTAACAAAAAGAAACAAACAGCCAAACATTTTTTCAAAGTGGTTGTACAATTTTACACTTCCACTAGCAACGTATTAGAGTTCCAGTTGTTCTACATTCTCATATTTGGAGTCGTCAGCCTTTTAAAATTTTGCCATCCTAGTGAAAAGTGGTATCTCATTGTGGTTTTAATTTTCATTTCCCATGTTGAACATTTTTCCATATTCTTAATAGCCATCATGTCTTCCTTTGAGCAATGTCTGTTGCAGTCTTTTGCCCATTTTTTTAATTAGGTTTTTTTCTTTTTAGTATTGATTTGTAGGAATTCTTATATTCTGCATACAAGTCCTTTGTCAGATATGTGTTGGGGATTGTTTGTAGACTGTGGCTTGCCTTTTCATGTTATTAACTGTCTTTTAATGAGAAGTTTTAAATTCTGATGAAGTCAAATTTATTAATATTTCATTGTTTCTTTTTTCTTTCTGGGTTTTCTCTAAGGAAGTGTTGCCTTACCTTATGATTATGAAGATATTGTCCTATGTTTTCTTCTAGGAGCTTTATAGTGTTAACTTTTATATTTAGGTCTATGGTCTATCTTGAATTATTTTTTTGTGTATTGAATAAGGTAGAGGTCAAGGTTTATCTTTTTCTACATGGACACCAGCTTGTTACAGTATCAATTATTGAAAAGACTTTCCTTATCCCCACTGGATTGCTTTGGTGCCTTTGTCAAAAATCATTTGGACATAAATATGTTGGTCTATTCCTAGAGTCTCTATTCTGTTGCACTGATGTATTTATCTATCTTTTTTTGCCAATTATTTGTGCTCATTTTTAAAATCCACCAAATCATACTTCTACCCATAGCTCATATGGCCAGAAACAAGCCAGATGTTTAAACAAAATGTTTATTAGGAATTATACGTATAAGAAGTACAAAAACAGGGGCTGGCATGGTGGTTTAATGGTTAAGTTTGCATGCCCCACTTCAGCAGCCCAGGGTTTGCAGGTTCAGACCCCAGGTGTGGACCTACACACTGCACATCAAGCCATGCTGTGGCAGTGCCCCACATAGAAAATAGAGGAAGATTGGCACAGATGTTAGCTCATGGCCAATATTCCTCACACAAACACATAAAAAGTACAAAAAAAAAAAAGAAAGAAATACAGCTCAGTGATTTATCACAAAGCAAAGACCACTTAGGTCAAGAAATATTACATTGCCAGCACCTCAGGTGCCCCACTTATACCCTCTTCCATCACTAGTTCCTCCCTTCCCTTGAAAGGTAACCATTAGCCTTATTATAATGAAATCACTTCCTTGTTTTCATTTATAATTTCAGAACCCAAGTATTCATATATATGGATATACATAACATATAGTCTATATCTACATAAGTATAGATATGAAACTATAGCTTTGGGGGCCAGCCCCATGGCCGAGTAGTTAAGTTCATGTGCTCTGCTTTGGTGGCCCAGGGTTTCACTCGTTCAGATCCTGGTCGCGGACATGGCACCACTCATCAGGCCATGCTGAGGTGGCCTCCCACACAGTACAACCAAAAGGACCTACATCTAGAATATACAACTATGTACTGGGGATCTTTGGGGAAAGAAGAAAAAAAGAAGATTGGCAACAGATGTTAGCTCAGGTGCCAATCTTTAAAAAAAAAATAAACTATAGCTTTCTTTTGCCTATTTTTGAACTTTACATAAATTGAATTACACAGTATGTATTCCTCTCTGCCTTCTTTCACATATTTGTGAAATCAATCCATCTTGTGGCATGTTGTCATTTTCATTGCTATATAACACATTACTACATAAAAATGCTACAATTTATTGATCCATTTCTACTTATAATGGACACGAGTTGTTTCGGTTTGGGGCTATCATGAACAATGGTGTTATGAAAGTTTTACAAATGTTCCTTGGAGCACATGTGCCCACATTTTTCTTGAGTATATACCTTGGAGTAAGAATTCCAGGTTGTAGGGCATGCATAGCTTCAATTTTAGTAGATAATGCAAAGCTGTCATCCAAAGTGGTTAAACCAATGTATACATCCACCAGCAGGTTGTGAAGGTGGCTCCACATTCTCATCATTGCTTGTTATAAGCTAAAATTTAGCCTCCTATGACTTCTATGAAACAGTACTTAGCCTTATTAATAAACAGGAAATGCAAATTAAAACCACAATGAGATATATACCACTTCATAATAAGGTTCAGTACCATTTCCCATGCTTATTGGACATTTGGATATCTTTTTTTGTAAAGTGCCCATTCAAGTCACTTGCTCATTTTCCTATTAAGTTGTCTTTTCTTTACTACTTGTAGAAATGCTTTTTGTATTCTAGATATGACCTCTTTGACAGTTATGTATTGCAAATTGCAAATATATTCTCCCAATCTATAGCTTGCTTAGAGTTTTTTGATGTACTAAAGTTCTTAATTTTACTATAGTCAAGTTTTTCAATCCTTTCCTTTATGGTCAGCATATTTTACGTTCCATTTTAGTTTTTCCCAATTCCAATGTCATGAAGATATTCTCATATATTATTTTCTAGGAATTTTGTTGTTTTGACTTTCACATTTATATCTATAATCCACTTGCAATTGACTTTTGTTTATAGTATGAAGTTGAGGTGAGTCTTCTTTTGTTTAATATGGAAATCCAATTATTCCAGAACTATTTATTGAAAAGACTATCTTTTAATTATTATTCTGCAGTTCCACATTTGTCATAAGTGTCCATTTCATCACCTCACAAATAAACCCTGTACCCTTTGCCTATCACTCCCTTCTCAATCCTCTAGCCCTCAAGAGCTAGGTAGCCATTAATCTCCTTTCTGTATCTATGTATTTGCCTATCCTGGACATTTCATATAAATGGAATCATACCATATTTGTCCTTTTGTGTCTGGGGCTTCTTTTACTTAGCATGTTTTCAAGGTTCATCCATGTCGTAGTATGTATCAGTACTTCATTCCTTTTTATGGACAATTAATATTCCATTGTGTGGACATACCACATTTTGTTTATCCATTCATCCACAATTGGACATTTGGGTTGTTTCCACCTTTTGGCTATTATGAACAATGATGTTATATTAACATTCATGTAAAAAAAAATTTTGGACATATGTTTTTATTTCTCTTAGCTATATATGTGGGAGTCGAACTGCTGGGTCAAATGGTAACTGCATGTTTAACTTTCTGAAGAAGCACCAAACTGTTTTCCGAAGTTGACCCTTTGCTGCACAATTTTATATTCTCACCATCAGAGTTTGAGGGTTCTGATTTCTCTACATTCTCATCAATGCTTGTTATCTGATCTTGATTCTAGTCATCATGGTGGATGTAAAGTGGTATCTCACTGTGGTACTAATTCGCATTTCCCTGATGATTACAGATGTTGAACATCTTTTCACATGTTTATTGGCCATGTTTACCTTGACTGGGGAAATATCTACTCAGATCCTTTGCACATTTTTTAACTGAATTGTTTATCTTTTTATTGTGAGCCATAAGAGTTCTATATAAGTCCTTTATGAGATAAATAGTTTACAAATATTTTCTCCCATTCTGTGGGTTGTATTTTCACTTTCTTGATAGTTTTCTCTAAAGCACAAAAGTTTTTAATTTTGATGAAATCCAATTTACCCATTTTTTATTGTTATTGCGGTTTGTGCTTTTGAGGTTACAGCTAAGAAGCCATGGCCAAATCCAAGGTCATGAAGATTTACTTCTATGTTTTCTCCTAAGAGCTTTATAGTTTTGGCTCTTACATATGGGTCTTGATCCATTTTGAGTTATTTTTTTATACAGTGTAAAGTAAGGGTCCAACTTCATTCACATTGCATGTAGCTATCTATCCAGTTGTCCCAGCACCATTTGCAGAAAGACTATTCTTTCACAATCACCCTTGTTGAAAATCAGTTAACTATAAACATATGGGTTTATTTCTGGACTTTCAATCAATTCATTGATCTATATGTCTATCTTCATGCCAGTACAACATTGTCTTGATTATTGCTAGTTTGTAGTAAGTTTTGAAATTGGGAATTGTGAGTCTCAAAAAGTCTCAAATCTTTTTAAAGATGTTTTTGCTATTCTGGGTTCTTTTGATTTTCTATATGAATTTTAGGACAAATTTGTCAATTTCTATAAAGCAGACAGTTAGTATTCTCATGGGAATTGTATTGAATTTGCAGATTAATTTAGGTAGGACTGCCATCATAACAACAGTAAATCTTCTGATCCATGAACATGAGGTGTCTTTTCATTTACTTAGATCTTCTTTCTTTTCTTTCAACAATGCTTTGTAGTTTTCAAAGTATAAGTTTTACACTTCTTTTCTTAAATTTATTTCTATTTTATTCTTTTGATGCTATTATAAATGGAATTGTTTCCTTAAGTACATTTTAGTATTGTTCATTAGGAGTGTACAGAAATATAATTGATTTTTAAAATATTGCTGTCTTTCAACCTTGTTGAACACATCTATTAGTTCTAATAATTGTTTTTCAGTGGATTGCTTAGGATTTTCTACACACAATATTATGTCATTGGCAAAGAGAAATAATTTCACTTTTTCCTTTCCAATCTGGAGGCTTTTTACTTCTTTTTATTGCCTAATCACGCTGGTTAACACCTCTACTACAATGTTGTATATAAGTGGCAAAAGTGGATATCCTTGTCTAATGTTCTGATCTTTGGGGAAAGCATCCAGTCTTTCACCATTAAGAATAATATTAGCTGTGGGATTTCACAGATGCTTTTTTATCATATTTAGAATGTTCCCTTCTCTTCCTAATTTGATTCTTTTTTTTAACATGAAAGTGTGTTGGATTTTTTTACAAAAATGTTTTCTCTAGATCTATTGAGATGATAGTGCGTGTTTTGGTTTTTATTCTATTGATATGCTATATTACATTAGTTCATTGCATCACATCAATTACATTAACCGTTTTTTGGATGTTGAACTTACCTTGAATTTCTGGATAAATTCTACTTGGTCATGGTGTATAATTCTCTTTATTTGTTGCTGGATTCAGTTTACAAGTATTTTGTTGAGGAATTTTGCATCTACATTCATAATAGATATTTATAGTCTGTAGTTTCTTGTGATGTCTTTGTCTGGTTTTGTAAGCAGGGTAATACTGGTCTCATAGAAACATTCAGGAAATTTTCTTTCCTCTTCTATTTTCTGAAAGAGCTTGTGAAGAACTGGTAGGAGCTGTTTGGTAGAATATTAAACAGTAAATGTTTGGTAGAATTCAGCAATGAAGCTATCTGGGCTTGGGCTTTTCTTTCTGGGTAGATTTTCTATTATGAATTCAGTCTTTTAAATTATTATATGTCGATTTAGATTTTCTATTTCCTCTTGATTCAGTTTCAGTAGTTTCTGTCTTTACGGAAACTTTCCAGTTTGTCCATTTCATCTAAGTTATCTAACTCATTAGCATTCTTTATGAGTCTGTATCTGGTTCTCATCTAATTTGATAATTACATCCTCAGTTTTCTGGTACAGTCTTCTCAGGACAGTTACATACATCCTCAAAGTTTAGAATACTCAAGCCTTTAAAAGTGTTCCAATTATAGCAGTGAGTTTGTTCTGCACTTGAGTCATCTGTCACAAAGCTTTACATAACTTATCCTTAATAAGGGTATCCAAAATGTAGGTATTCCTCCAAAAGGTTCACAGCTTTTGTGTACACCCAAAAGTGCAGTAGTGCTGAGCAGCCACTTTATTTTGTCTTAAGTAGTTGATATCAAAGATGACTATTTCCTATAAGGCAAACTAAATGACTTGTTAAGTAATTGCTAGGATATGCCATTTCTACATGCAGCCTCAAGTACTAGTTCAAGTTAGTTCACTGTTACATGAACAAAAGAACATTTAGGAGTAAAAGGCCCTGTGAAACTACAGTTGTTGCATACACTGGTAGTTGCCCTCCCAACATTCATTCTAACTTTCTTCTGGTTTGTTTTTACTACCAAAAACCTGACTATATCAGGGTGGCAATGAGCTCGACTAAAAACCTCAATTTTCCAGGTTTCCTTGTGGCTAGGAGTAGCCACATAATACAAATCTGGCCAATGACATGTAAAAAGAAGACTACGGATGAAATTTTTGGGAAAGCTATTTTCCTCATAAAAAGGGACAGAATCAGTTGGCATGCACAATTTACCCTTTGTTTTTCTTCTTCCTCTTAACAGGGTCTCTCATAAAGCAGAAGCTTTTAATTTTTTTTTTTAAGATTTTATTTTTTTCCTTTTTCTCCCCAAAGCCCCCCAGTACATAGTTGTATATTCTTCGTTGTGGGTCCTTCTAGTTGTGGCATGTGGGATGCTGCCTCAGCGTGGTTTGATGAGCAGTGACATGTCCACGCCCAGGATTCGAACCAACGAAACTGGGCCACCTGCAGCGGAGCACACGAACTTAACCACTCGGCCACGGGACCAGCCCCAGAAGCTTTTAATTTTGATGAAATCCAATTTATCAATTTTTTCATTTTATTAATCATGATTTTGGTGTCAAGTCTGTGGACACCTTGCTTAGCTCTAGATTGTAGAAATTTTCTGTTTTAAAAAGTTTTATAATTTTATGCCTTACATTTAAGTCTATAATCCATTTTGAATTAATTTTTGTATAAAGCACTAGACTTAAACTGAAGTTCGTTTTTTCTTTTTTCTGGCCTATGGATGTCCAACATGTGTTGAAAATGCTAGCTTTCCTTCACTGAATTGCTTTTGCACCTTTGTCAAAAATTAGTTGGGCATATTTCTGTGGTTCTATTTCCATGTTCTCTATGCTGTTCCATTGATCCATGTATAAATCTCTCCACTAATACCACAGGGCCTTGACTACTGTTGAAATCAGATAGGGTGATTCCTCCCACTTTATACTTCTGTTCAAAATTGTTTCAGCTATTTTAGTTCATTTACCATTCCATATATATTTTAGAATAACTTTGTCTATATCTACAAAAAAAAAATCTTGATAGGAATTGCCTGGGAACTGTATATCAATTTGGGGAGAAACGACATCTTTACTAGATTGAATTTTCTAATCCATGAACATGGTATATTTCTTACTTAGATCTTCTTTGATTTCTTTCATTAGCATTGTGTAGTTTTAAGCATGTAAGTCTTGTACACGTTTTGTTAGATTTACACCTAAGTATGTAAAATTTTTGAGTGGTTATAATGATAATGTTCTATATTGTAGTAGGGGTTTGGATTACACCGATGTATGCATTTGTTGAAATTCATTGACTGATACACTTAAATTCAGGCAATTCATTAATGTAAGATTATCTCAAAAATAAAAAAGAATTATTCATATATATATTCATATATTCAAAGGAAATTATAACAATTACAAAAGAATACTTTGAATAAATCTATATAAATGAATTAAAAATAGTTCTTGAAAAGCATTATTTTTCAAGGAAAATACAAATAACCAAAACTGTCCCTGGAACAGATAGAAAATCTAAACAGAACCAACAAAGAAGAAACAGAAGTTTTACAATAAAAATATTCTCTATATCTCTAAAACAAATAAAAAGTATGTCCAGACCCTTTTAGGGTAATTCTATCAAACTGTAAAAGAATAGTTAATTACAGTATTTTTCAAACTGTTTTAGAACATAGAGAAAGCATTCTGGATAATATTTATACCAAAACTTAAACAAGTATAAAAGCTAGAAAACTACAAGCTTATCTTATTTATGAAAACTAAAGCAAAATTGTTGAATAAAATATTAACAAACAGAATTGAGCAACACACTAAAAATAATGCACCATGACTAAGTGCAGTTCATTCCTATATACAGCTGGTTCAATATTAAGGAAGCTTCTAAGCATAATTAGCCAAAGAAATACCTCAAATGAGAAAATTATGACCCTTTCTCTCCAGAAATTGAAAAGGCATCTAGTAAAATTAGGTAATTATTCTTGGTCAAGTTTCTTAATAATATAAGATAAATGGATACTTCCTTAATAGGATCAAAAGCAAATTTATTTCAAACCAGAAGCCAATAGTTTGCTTGGGGGGAAAACACTAAAAGCATTCCCATTAAAGTGAGAAACAAGATGAATATAAAACTATTAAATATTTTTTGAAAGTACCAGTCAATGTGTTCAGACAAGAAAAGAAGTATGAGGCATTAAAAATTGGGAATGAGGAGATTTAATTACATTTCTACTAGCTGATGTAATTGTATAACTAGCACATATACAATAATTTAAAAACTAGAAATGAGAAGTGGGTAGTTTCAAAATTAATACACAAAAATTAATAACTTTCTTCTGTAAAACAAGTTAAGAAAATAATATGCAATAAAAATTCTATTTAAAATAGTAACAAAATAAAATATCTAACAGTAAAACTTAGAAAAGGTGAAGGAAAAAAATTTTAAACTATACTAAGGGAGATAAAGGAAAACTAGAATAAAGAGTGAGACATACCTTGTTCTTGGATAGGAAGACGCAATATTGTAAAGATATCAGTCTTCCTTAAATTAATCTATAAATGTAATGTGATCACAATAAAGTTACCAGCATTAATTTTGGGACAAGTAGAAAAACTTATTTTAAATTCCATATTGAAATACAATTAGGCAAAAGTAGCCAAGAAATTGGAAAATTAAAAGAAAGAAAAAAGATGATGGGGGGGGGTCTGTTTACCATATGACAAAATTTATAGTTTTAAGGCTATAGTAATAAAAGTTTTCAAGTCATATACAAATAGACAGGTTAATGGAGCAGAATTCAAAATGAGACTTAGGAGTTTAGTATATAATAATTGTGGCATTTTCAATCAGTAGACAAAAAATAATAATTTTGATGGAACAACTGGATAGACAGTTAACAGAACTGGATTCAGAGCTCACTTCTTGCATCAAAATGAATTCCTGATGGATAAAAAATTTAATCACAGAAAATACAACTTGAAAAGCGTTAAGAGAAACATGGAAATTTCAAAACCCAGAAGCCACAGAAAAACAATAGACAAAGTGATTAAATAAAAATTAAAAATTTCTGCATGACAAAGATAAAAGGTAAATGACAAACTGAGGAAAAAAAGCATGCAACATATATTACATAGTAAGCCAAGCTCCTGAATATACAGAGAGCACTTACAGATCAAGAAGAAACCACAAAGTACAACCAACAACAAAACGGGCAAAGGATTTTATTAGACAGTTTATATGAAAAGTCAACAAATATACCTGTTGGCCATTTGTATGTCTTCTTTAGAGAAATGTCTATTCAAGTCCTTAGTCCATTTTTTAATCTAGCTATTAGTTTTTTCCTTTCGAGTTGTAGAAATTCCTTACACATTTTCGAGATTAACCCCTTATCAGATATATGGCTTACAAATATTTTTCCCATTCCATAAGTTGTCTTTTCACAGTGTTGACTGTTTCTTTTGCTATGCAGAAGCTTTTTAGTTTGATGTAGTCCCATGTGTCTATTTTTGCTTTTGTTGCTTGTGCTTTTGGTATCATATCTATGATATCATTGCCAAGAAAAATGTTATGAAGCTTTTCCCCTATGTTTTCTTCTAGGAGTTTTACAGTATCAGGTCTTACGTTTAAGTCTTTAACGCATTTTGAGTTGATTGTTTGGTAAGGTGTAAGATAAGGGTTCAATTTCATTCTTTTGCAGGTAGATATCTAATTTTCTCAACATTCGTTGAAGAGACTATCCTTTCCACATTGTATATTCTTGGCACTCTAGTCAAAGTCAGTTGACCGTATATGCGTGGATTTATTTCTGGGCTCTCTATTCTGTTCCATTGGCCTATATTTCTGTCTTTATACCAGTCCTATACTTTGATTGCTGTATCTTTGTAATATATTTCGAAATAAAAAAGTGTGATGTGTCCAACTTTGTTCTTCTTTCTCAAGATTGATTTGCCTATTTGTGGCCTTTTGTGGTTCCAGCTGAATTTTAGAGTTGTTCTGTAAAAAATGCCATTGGGATTTTGATTGGGATTGTACCATCAACATCACTAATCTTCAGGGAAATGTAAATCAAAGCCACAGTGACATATCATCTCACACCTGTTAGGATGGCTATTATCAAAAAAACAAAAGACAAGTGTTGGAGAGGATGCAGAGAAATTGCAATTCAATTGAAATGTAAGTATAAATCCACACCAGATTTTGAAGGCTTAATGTAAAAAAAAAGAAGAAAGTAAAATATTTTGGCTATATTTGGGTTAAATAAAATATAATTTAAAATATATTTTGGGTTAAATAAAATAAATTTCACTTGTTTCTTTTTACCTTTTTAATGTGGCTACTAGAAAATTTAAAATTATACATATGCTCACATTCTATTTCTGTTGGAATGCACTGTTCTAAAATCAAGATTGGCAAAGTAAGTGTGCTAATGTTTGAATCCCCAAAACTGCTAAGAACATACCAATATGCTGGACTTTTTCATCAATGACCTCACAGTTGTGTGGCCACCGTGTTGGGCTCAGCGGACCAGAAGAAGAGACACCATATAAATCTCGTGGTTCACGAAGACGTGGCACCCATCTCCCTAGCTGATATTCCAACAGTATCTGTGTTGTCCGGGGGAAAAATGGGTCACTAATAGAGTCAGCTGAAACAAGATTCAAATATAATCATGTGTGAAAAGAAGGAAAACTCCAATTCCTCTTTTTTTATATATTCCTTTTTTCCTTCCAACACCATTACTTTGTGAATATTTATGGAAATTGTTATATACAATTCATAGCATTTAAAAATAAAAGTACTAATTAAATTTTGTAACTATTGATCTTCATAATAGCTAAGAGTTGTTGACCTCAGATACTATTAATTTGTGCTAAATTCTCTCTGCTACTCCAAAAACATTTGTTTGTTGCAGCTTTACTAGCAAACTGTCTACTGGTGAGTCTTCTTAAACTTAATCACAGAGGTAACTATTTGTCTAATGGGTTAAATACACTCTCTGACCAGAATTCCTCACCACCTAGTAAAACTACTCTTTCAAAGGTTGCTAGTGAACTCTCAGTCACAACTTTTTCTCAGTTCTCATTTTAGTGCTACCGCGTGACACAAACCCAGGAACACAATTCATATAGAATACGACGGGGTTGCCCCAGGTAGGTAGTGCAAGAGGCCCTGTCTCTTTCAATGGGATAACTAGGGCATCAATTTGATGTTGATAATCACCCCTCCTCGAGCTCATTTTCCATCTTCAATGATGCTACGCTTCCTCGTTTTCTCCCTATCTTTCACATATTTGATTCTTCATTTGTCTCACTGACTCCTCTTGCTCTTTCACCTCTGAAGTGTGGCTTTTTACCTAGACTTAGTTCTCAGCTGTTTTTGTGCAATAGTGGATACAGCAGTTGGACTAGGAGTCACACAGACTGAGTTCTATTCTACCGCTTCGTTTCTATATGATTTTGGTTGGTCAATGCAGCCTCTTTGAACATAAATCTTACTGCATGTAAATAAGGAATAATAGTACTTTCCCTTGGTACTTCTCAGGATTGTTATATAGATCCATTTATTCAACAGAAAGGTATTAAACATCTAGTATTCCATTATGTAAACAGAGCACATTTTGTCTAATTTACAGTATGACTCAAAAACAGCAAGGCAGCTATTTATGAATTAGGAAATAAAATTAGATCCATAACTCATACTATTCATAAATGTAACTTATAGAGAAATTAAATACCAAAATTCAAACAAGTACATAAAAATATTTAAAGAAAACTTAGATGATTATATTGATGACCTTGGGGTAGGGAAGGCCTTTGCAGCTTAAACAGATGTAAAAATACCCACAAATGAATAATGAAAAACTTAACATCAAAATAATTCTAAACAATGGAAGCAATGTAAACAAAGTTAGCAAAATATTACTATGAATGAGCTATTCCTAACAAGAGTGAGTATACATAGACAAGCATATGAAATAATTCTCTATTTCTTTAGCAATTAAGGAAATGTTAGTTAAAACAGTGAGCTACATCTTTTCTTCCAACAGATTGGAAAAATTTTTAAACAAAAAAAACCATGGCAGGGCAAAGTCCATAAAATAGTACTGCAAATTTTCTATGAGTATGGGTATAGATATGTGTATAGATACAAAGAAACAGGTCTAGAAGGATACACACCAAACTGAGAATAGTGGTTATCTCAGAAGTGATTTGTTTTAGGATGGTGGTGAAAAGACAAAATAAATAAATAAATAAAGGTCTTATCTTCAATTTCAGAATATATGTGATAGGTATATGAATATTTAGAAAAAACAGTGTGTATTTGAAGTACAACTTTAAACTTTAAAAAATAAAGTATACATCAAGATACCCACATACATGTACACTTGCAAATGAATGACTTTATTAAAGAAACTCTTCATATAGGCACACTTCCTTTAAGTAAAGATGTGCTTCCAAAACATTGTGTCCACTATAACTGGAGTTGAACTGTAAATTCATTTAAAGAGCTAGTTATTTAAAGAAATAACAAGGTAAATCCTTACGTTAAGTGAAGTCATTTATAAAGTAATGACCACTTTCATTTAGCTTAATTAAAAATCAGGTTTACCTAAAACAAACCTTAAAAGTTTGAACTCCAAAAGATTCTTATAAAAATGGATACATTCTCTCCCATCCAATAACAGAACATTATTCCCTACATTATTCAATCTGACTTTTTTTTTCTAGTTTCTTCATGTTCTTATTTTTAATCTTTCAAGGTCTTATCATAAAGAGAAGGGAGAAAATATGGATAAGTCCAAACCTGTTAAAAGTGCACACTGGTGGATATCTTCACTTACAAATTTCATGAAGGTATCTGCATCCTAAAACAAGAGAGTTTTAAAATATTTCTCTTTTAAAAACCAACAGTTTCCAAATCCAGAATTTTTTTACATCTATTTTAATAATTCTTAGAATTGACTGCATGTCTTTAATCTCTAATATATAAAAAACATTAAAGGATTATTACAGGCTACTGGTCTCAAAGCACCCAACATTTCAAACATCCTGAAACTTTAAAGTTTTCCCCTTTCACTCCTCCTCTTCCACAGAGTAAGGTCATATTGATGATTATAGGGAACAAATAAAGTTTAAAGATTCTTGGTAATCTTGGCGAACAATTTAAATTAAGAAATAAAAATTTTAAAAAGAGAAAGAAGGAAAAGAAACACAGAGAGCCATAGACTTAAAAGGTTATACATCATTTGGGGGACTTATTTTGGGACCTTAATTTACATACGTGATAATTTATACTTCATTAAAACATGAAAGAAATCTCTAATACTAGGACCAAACTATTTTTAAATATAGTAATTTTAAATATACTAGTCCCCTCCTTATCCACAGGAGTATGTTCCAGTGGATGCCTGAAACCATGGATAGTACTGAACCCTATATATACTGTTTTTTCCTATACATACCTACAACAAAGTTTAATTTATAAATTAGGCACAGCAAGAGATTAACACAATAACTAATAATAAAATAGAACAATTATAACAATACATTGTAAAAAAAAGTTATGTGAATGTGGTCTGTCTCTCAAAACATCTTATTGTACTGTCCTCATCCTTCTCCTTGTGATGATGAATGTCATATGAATGACACAGGTATTGTGACGTGGCATCCCGGGTGGTAAGGTGTGAGATTTCATCACGCTGCTCAGAATGGTGAGCAATTTAAAACTGCTGAATTGTTTATTTCTGGATTTTTTCCATTTAGTATTTTTGGACTGTAACTGAAAACCAGGGAAAGCAAATCTGTAGGTGTGGGGGGACTACTGTATATACTACATTTTATTTTCCTCCCTTTTCCTTCCACCATGTCCTTTCCTTTGTTAGATCAGAGCCACATAAAAACTATTATGTCGATCCACAGCAGGTTTAGAACAAAGGCCTTTCCAATACTATGATACATATAATAATGTAGCACAGTAGAATTAGTAGATATAAGAAAATAGTGGACATTAATTATAAAAATAAAACCTAGTGATTTAACATTCACATTTTAATAAAACTCAGAACAGCTTAGCAAAAATATTTTCTCAAAAAACCAATGTCAGTATAGTTTCTCTTTCGAGACAGGGCATACTGCGCACAGTAATATCTTGGCTTTCAATCAAATTATTTCCCAACTTAAATAAGTGATTTGAACATCCAATTGGTTTTTACATCCAATTGATTTTATAATTTTTTACTGTAAATTTACAGTTTATAGCACAAGTTTTACCTCAAATTAAGTAGGATAAAGATGAGAAAAACATACTGATTCATCTTCATCACTGATTGTTCTGTCTGAATAGTCTTCCTTTTCTGAATCTTCTGACATCTCTTCCAGTATTTGGTTCGAAATTTCTTTTGTTAGGTACGTAGGCTGTAAAACAATTTCTAAGAAACTTACTTGACAGTTTTCGAGTTGAAAGTGTTTATTACATTGAGTACCTCAAAACATATTCATTGTATTTAATTAACAGTGACCACAGCCTTCTCTAAAAACTAAATTATTTAGGCCACAGCTAATTAAACCTTCAATTTCAAAGAGTTGAAGAAATTTCCCATTTCTATGAGAGAGAAAATCACAATAAAAGACAAATCAAATAAATAATTTAATTGAAAAAGGAATTTCGAGTGTACACAGCTAAATCCTATACCTACAATTAAAAACCATAGAGCAATAGCAAATTCAAAACGATCCTAAGGCATTAAAAAGACCATGAATCAAAGAAAAATTATAGTTACCTATTGGGGCAGTGAAATGTAGCAATATAGTTAAAAAAAATTTTCTGCTTAATCTTCAATTGACCAACAGTTCAAATGAGTACAACAGACTTTTCTCTTGATATTTTGGTTAATATTCTGTAGATACTGTGTATGTTCTAGTATTCAATTATATTAGTCCTACCGAAATCTCAACAGCTATCAGAAGGTTGTATTGGAGATGACCATGACCCCTCCTACGCAAGTATCTTTCCACGTGGTTATTATTAAGACAATGGAAAAATAGAAATTCTTTGTTAAGATTCTATTATTTTTGAATGACCAAAGAAATTTACCAATTTGAATCTATTGGTTTATGCTCCTCTCTACGAAAAGCACGTTTTGCAGCTTGGACTACCTAGAAGAAAGTCCAAGCTTCACAGCAAATAACGACAAATGCAACAGAGGAGTCTGCCCTGTGGGCGACGCCTTCAGCATTAAGAGACTGAAATTTCAGTCTGGAGATCACCACAATCCCAAATTTGGAAAAAAGGATTGGCCTAAATCTTGATTCTATTTCCGTACGGGAGCACATGAGACAGGCCAACGCGCTGACCAGCCGTAGAGCAAAACCCGAGCTTCAGGAAAGCCACACACGCAGATTATCTAACGGACGCTAAGTGTGTATCTTCCACGTCTGAAAGCAGAAGACGCGAAGGCAGGCGCATGCACGCCCAGCCGCGCCCGGGCAGCTCTGCGGGCAGGCACGGTGATTTTCTCGGTGGGGACCACGATTAAGCCACACTTCGTGTTGGCAAAGTCCTCCTCCCACACTCACTTCTGGACACGGCAGTGTGGGGAGGAGCTCATTTTCCGGCGCGCGGCCTTTCCACGCGCACTCGCTTCCCGCAGGGGGCGCCCAGCCTGCGATGTCCCTTCCCTCTCGGCGCTTCACTGTCCCGCCTCGGCCAGGCCCTCGCCCCGCCCCGAGTGCACTGGCCAGGCCAGTCGCCCCTTCCGCGCGGGGAGCAGCCGTCCTGCCCGAGACACCTAGCGGCCAGCAGTGGAAGAACGCCGCTGTAGTGTAGCAGCCCCAGCCACGCCTTTCACCAAGAGGTTGGGCCAACTCGTTACCAGGGCAACGGGACCACCCTCGCGAGACTTCAGCGAGCCCTCGGGAATGACCTAGCCACCAGCGCTGAGAGAAAGAGCCAACGCGGGATTTCGACCAGAGGAAAGGGAGAGCCCGGAGGATGACGGGAAGTAGGGGGAGAGGAGTAGCGGGCGGGGGGACTGTCAAGCTGGGGGAGGGCAACGCGCGGAGGCTGGCGGGAAAGTTTAGGAGTGGAGAAGGAGGGACAAGGATTTGTCCCTAGGGTTCCACAAGTCGGTTGTTTGTCACGTCCCTCGTCTAAGGAGGCAGTAGAGCATCCTGGTTAAGACTTCTGCTTTGTTGGTCCTTATTTGTACCCATAGTGAGATGCGTTCTGCACCCTTGTGTGACTAATGATCTTTATTCAATTCGGAAGATGAAACTTTTAAAATGCTTGATAGAGGAGGCTTAAAAATACTAGGGTGAATTCTCAAAATTCTTAGCGCAGAGATTCTTTAAATATACTAACCGTTAGCGCATGTATTGAACACATTTTCTGGGTCACTAAGCAAATCACTTTACATGTGTCTCATGTAACTTAATATGATCTTCCCATAACAGGCTTAGACCTTATTGCTCTATATCCTATCTTGATTTCCCTGTGAACTTTAGCTCTGGTGGGTAATTTAATATATTTGGAACAGTTTTCCAAGTATAGCTGAAAAAAAATTCTTTAGATGTTTGGTGCCTACATGAGGCATTATATGTCATGATATTTGTAATGTAGAAATGGAGATAATGGACTGTAGCCAAGTTTGAAAGTAGAATAAAGGGCAAAGCACTATGGCTTATGCGTGAAAATGGGTTAACATCCTCTCTTTAAATTTTGTAAATTTCCAAGAAAAAGAAAATAAGTTTTTTTGAGATCAAAGATTTAGAATTTTGTGCAGTTCAGAAAAAGAAATAGAGCATATATTAGATGAAACTCTCTTGAAAAATAGTTACCCTTTATAGTTGCACCTTGTTTTAGGCCATACATGTGTTACTAAAGGTAACATACACAGGGAATTTTTCTATATGGAATCTATTTTTCTGTTGGATTTTAGAGTCATGGTGGCAAGCCGTAGGATGTCAGACATGCGAGGTGAAGCTCTGAGAGGTGATGTAACCAGATTACACAAAAAATTAATGGCAGACCTGGGACTTGTGTCTCATGATTTTTAGTCCAAATATTTACATGATCATATTTCAAGTAATCCTATAGAGAAGAATTATTTTAGTGTATAAAAAATACATAGGAGGGGCCAGCCCAGTGGCACAGTGATTAAGTGTGCACATTCCGCTTCTCAGTGGCCTGGGGTTCCCTGCTTCGGATCCCGAGTGTGGACATGGCACCACTTGGCAAGCCATGCTGTGGTAGGCATCCCACATATAAAGCAGAGGAAGATGGGCACAGATGTTAGCTCAGGGCTGGTCTTCCTCAGCAAAAAGAGGAGGCTTGGCAGCAGATGTTAGCTCAGGGCTAACTTTCCTCAAAAAAAAAAAAAATAGGAATTAAGAAAACCTTTGAAAACCATAATCATTCTTGTAGTAATTCAGCAAATATTTATTGAATGTCTACTACTTATCAGAGATTGCTCTTGGTGTTAGGCTATTGCAGAGACTAAAACAGACATTCCTCATGGAGGTTATGTACTATTGGAAGAAGAAATGATATCAGACCCAAAGTGAGTTTGCTCACCTGTCATGCAGCAAGCCAATCTCTGACACCAGGTGTAGTCGAAAAAGTAGGAATTTTATTGCAAAGCACTGAGCAAGGGGAATGGGCAGCTCGAGCTGCAATCCCAAACTCCCTGAAAAGCTACAAGCAAGAGTTTTTATTCAGGGTTTTAGGTAGGGGAGGGGGAGCACGTGGCCTCGGGGGCTGAAGTTCTAAGAGTCCTCTGCGCAAGCGTGACCATCTGTTCTATGTGTTGCCCGCAATGGAGTTTTTAGTCTTCGACGTCTGAAGTTTACAATCAATCATTCTTGCTTCTCAGTGTTCCTGTAAGATGCTCAGTCAGGCAGAGGGCTGTCAGCAAGTTCCTCTCTTATCAGGGATCCTCCTGCTGTTCTGTAAGGCAAACTCAGAAACTTTGGTTATTTTGTTTCCTATGTTAACCTTGTGGGTACAAGGCACAGTTTCACCCTAATCCAGGGAAATTTTAACTCCTTCATCCTCAGTTTCAGAAAGACAAACCAATAATAATAATAATAATAATAATTAATAATAAACACTCAGGTGATGATACCTGCTATGGAGCGAGTTAAAGCAGGGAGAAAGAGAGAACATAGGGGGTGCTCTGGGTGGTGGGCCTTGGAAGGGGCAGCTCTTTCGATGGGGTGTCCAGGGAAGCATCTCTGACCAGGAGGCGTTTGAGCAGAGACCTGAAGCAAGAAAGGGATGAGCCATGTGGATGTCTAGGGGAGGACCTTGCCAGGCAGGGGAAGCAGCAAGCACAAAGGTTCCAAGAGAAGCCCTGTTATGAATGTTAGTAGGTGGTACTGTTCAGCCAAAGCTTCGCTGGAGTCAGTATCGTTTTTAAGCAAAGAGATTTCATTAGGCCTTGTTTCTTCCCCAAATGAATTTAAAATGGTTTTCTTAAGCACCTGCTTCTTTTTGACTATCTATCTGTCTATCTACCTATTTTTACTCCCCTATGCCAGATAGTAGTATGTAGTGAAAATGAAATTCTTTGCATTTAAGTTAAAGTGGAAGTAAGGCCTGGAGTAAACTTCTACCAAGGCCTTTCTGTCAGTCTGAATTTTTGTTCCCCTTCCCTGTGATCCTATCAGAGAAGGTTACTGGACAGACTTCTTGTATCGCCAGCGTCTGCCTTTTGGGAAGGCAGCTTTATCCCTGCAGCAACTTGTCCTCCTCCAACTTTTTGGTGAATTTATTTGCTCCAAGTCTGCAGTATAAAAGGCAATATAATAAAAGTAGAGTAAGAAAAGAGGAAAAGAAAAACCAAAACAGTACTCCAAAAGGCACGATTCCTAGAGCAGGAATCAGGAGGAAAGTTCACTTTAGCAACATGGCCAAATGTAAGTTCTGTTAGGAATATAATTCATTTTGTGTAATTATATCATTTTGATTCGTTGAACAGAGACTTGAATGTATATAACATAAAGTGATAGGACAACGAGTTATTTATGACATCATAGAAGTTAGTCTGGGGCTGTAGACGTCTTGTCACAGTTTGGCTCAGGAAGCCAGACTGGGTCCCTGGAGCCCTGGTGTCATCTGGGACCGTCGTGGCCTTCCTCAGCCTCTCTGGGTCTACATGTCCCAGTAGAGGCCAGACCTCTGGAACTGTTTCCAAGCTCCAATCTTGAGATCTGCCCCGGCCAGTCCACTCTCCGAGACTCAGCTCAAGGGTTATCCCCAGAGTGAAGTCTTTCCTCGGCCCTCTGTGACTGGTAGAATTCGTTTGTTTTATTGGTTTGTATAATATGTCTAAATTTGGGGGCTGTGGTGAAGCATCCTTCTCCTGAACACTTGGAAATGAGGTGGTAAGAGTGCCCCCTGCCTGCTCAACAGATAAGGACCGGATAATCACCCCAGAGAGAAGGATTGATTCCCAGGCTCAGTGTGATTCTCATGACAAAGAACATGAAATGGTCTTTTTTTTTCTCCAATAACTGCCCCTGAGCTAGGCCATGGTAAAATGCCTTTCCCGTTGAGGACATGTTGGCCTGATTCCATAACTTTGCAGCAATTTTCAGCTACTAAAACAGTTCCATATTGGTATTTAAGATTTCATTCTGGGATTTGATATTAAGTACATTTTAAACTTCAATTTCAAACTCAATTCAGAGCCGCCCTCCTCCTCACCCCCAGGCAGCTCTGCGCTTGGGAAGTGGGAGGGAGATGGTATTTTGCTGTTTACTCGTCCCTTCTTCCTTCTAGGTGCCAGTTCCTTGTGTTAGGATGAGCAGGGGCTGGGGAAGCCAAGTTGCAGTCTACACGGTTGGTCTCAAGTGCTGTCTTTGATCTTTGTCTGTGGGCTTCATGAGGAGAGCCGTGGCTCCGACCTGGCCCCCTGACAAGGGACCCTCTTCAAGGCACGCTTCTGCGCAATAACAATCTCTTGTGACAGATTGTGGGGAATAGAAGTTAGGAACGTTGGCTCGAGAGCTGACTCCCTGGGGCCAAATATTCTGCCACATAATAGCCCTATGACCTTGAGCAAATTTTTTAACTTCTCTGCACTTCAACTTATTTACATGTAAAGTGGGGATAATACAATGGTACTTACCTTGTAGGGCTGTTGTGAGGATTGATGAGTGAAGAACACGTAAAGTAAGGGCCCAGTAAATGTTCTGTCATTATCATTTGACCAGCTCATCTCCAACTGGTGACACTGATAACCATGTCCCTCTGATACTTGGGCATCTACCTGCCTTGCTATGCTGATCCCTGCACTATATGCACTCTATATAGAATATAGAGTGTCACCACTGACCCAGTGTCATCTTCACAGCCAGCTCTAGGACTGGTGGACATATATTAGATCTGTGTTCCATACCCTGGCACAGCACTGTCCTGCCTGGCCTGCTCTTTTTGATTCCCTTTTCTATGGGCTCAGCTAGCATAGAGACAAATTAGCCAACTCCTGGCTAGGCAGCCATCCAACAGAAAATAAAATGCCAGCCTCCCCTTCATTCAGACACCCATGGTCCTTATTAGTGACTCTCTTGGAAGCTCCCTCTCTTGGAAGCAGCACCTTAGTCTACAGAATATAACATTCTGCTCACAGGAACCTAGGGTTCTCGTGAGGACAATTTCTCATTGCAAACTAACGCACTGGCATTCTGACTTTATACAGTATATTGAGTTTCTGAGCTTGGTTCATTTACTGGTGCAGCCACAAAAGAAGAAAATAGATCTCTTCTCTGGGTGCTGACCAAATCATTTTTCAGGCTGTAAAGCTTAATAGCAGACCTTGAACTGAGGCAAGTTAGTGCTACGTGATTACTCTAAGAAGTGCCTGGCTATTTTTCTCCCAGAAGTACCAGTCTTCTATTTCTTCACACAACTCTCTCCTCTTTGCCTCTGTTATGCCCCTTTACCCACCTCTGTCATAGTGTCAATTAACACTTTATTGCACTCAATCTATTCATTTCTTTCTCCTGCTATTTAACTTCAAAGCCCCTTGAGGGCAGGGGCTGGGTCTTCAGCTGTCTTTGTACCTCTGGTGCCCAATGCCGACTGGCATTTGTAGGCCTTTAATGAAGACGTCTAACAAATTTGCTGAGTGTTTAGTATGTGAAAGGTACAGTGCTAAGAACCGTGAGCACGAGGAGGTGTAAGATCTGGTTGTCAATGAGGAGTGTGCTCTTGTAGGGCAGGCATGCCCATTTTGAGTTGGGGATTCTTCTGCTGTGCCTCTATAACACTTGATGTAAATCTCTGTTTAGGATTCACCACACAGTAATGTCAACATCTAGTCTTCTCTAATAGTTTCTGAGCCTTTGGAAGGGGAGGTCTGACCTTCCCTTTGCATTCTGATTGCTGAGTCCGGTGCCTGATGTTCACAAGGCAGGCACTCACAATAAGTGTGTGAAATAACTAATAAGAATGAAGGTTTATACAAGTTGGTGTGCTGGGGTCATAGAGTAAGTTTTCTTAGATAAGGTGGGGCTCAAACTTGGTTTCAATGAACTTAGGGATGGAAAGAAATAATGCTGTTATATTAGATAACAGACAACGTGTAAGCACAGATCAGAATGTACATAGTATCTTCCAGAGAGATTTGGGTGAAAATATCCAGCAAGTAGAAATATAGGACTGGTGGTTCCCAGGGATGTCAATTTTCAAGATATACTCTTGGGAAAATTGGAACCATATGGCATAGGGGAATGGTTTTCAAAGTATGGTCCATGGGACCAGCAGTATTAGCATCATGTGAGAACTTGTTAGAAATGCAAATTCTCAGGCCCCACCCCAGACCTGCTGAATCAGAAATGCTGGGGCAGGGCAATATGTGTTTTAAGAAGCCCTTCAGGTGATCCTGATGCACCCCAGCATTTGAGAACCACTGGCATAGAAGGTTGAGAGTATGGACTCTGGAACAAGAATACTCAGCTGTGTGGTCATGGGTAGGTTACTTAACCTCTCTGGGCCTCAGGTCCTTCCTTATAAAATGGAGATAGTAATGGTACCTACCTGCTAAGGTTGTTGTGAGGATTAAGACAGTTTATATATAAAATGTTAGGTCACAGGAGGTGATTTCATTGTATTGTTTCCACTGAGAATCTTTAAAGCACAAATTCTCATAGAGAGCCTAGAGTGAAAGAGACCTTGCTACTCAAAGTGTGGTCTCCAAAGCAGCAGGAGCGACTGCAACATCACCTGGGAGTCCTTCAGACGTACAGAATCTCAGGCCCCTCCCCATACCTGCTGTATCAGAATCTGCATTTTACAAATAGGTATCGCTTTGAGTGGCAAAGAGGTGTTATACGACTCGACTCTAGACCCCCCAAATGAGAATCTCCTGGGAGTGGAACCTACGTATTTCCATGATTTCCACCATTGATTCTGAGGTTCACTAAGGACTGAGGAACCCCGGGGAACTTAGGACAGCTGATTTCCATCACTTGAACAAAACTCAAGCACCTGTGTTACTAATGTTGGCAGGTACTAGGCGTACAAAAGACAGCATTTATTCTAAGAAAAGCAGGATGGGATGGAAGAATGCCAAATAAGGTTGAAAACAAGCTAAGAAATTCATCTTGTGTTCTGTATGATTGTAGTTCTTTTGTATAATTTTTATATTAGTACATTCGGCAAGAGATCATTGAATGAAGTTTCTTTATCCAAGTGGAAATGACCAGTTGGGCCTTCTAAAACCTATTTTAATGAAAAATTTTTTGGAAATCATATTTCAAGATAGCAAAAGCCCTCATCACTTAAAGCATGCTTTTGGCAAAACCTCTGCTATTAAACTGTATTAGAGTAAAGAGGCCCACATTCTTTATGGAGCTGAGATGCAGGGCTGAGTTGATACAGGAATTATAAATCTGGGAACAAAAATGTTATAAAACAAATTAACCTCTGAGAACTCTAAAAATTCCGCTACACAAATTGACAGCAGCACATCTAACAGAGTTTATAAATTTGGTTGCTCCTGAAGTCATCTTCTCTCTTATCCAGCCCCATTATGTGTGGAGCACTTGGTGTGCTGCTGGGACACAAAGGAATATAAGGTAAATTTTTTTTTTGTCCTGGACTACCCAAGGTTGAAGTGTTCTCT
The DNA here is from genome assembly GCF_041296235.1 of Equus asinus. Classification (NCBI taxonomy): domain Eukaryota; kingdom Metazoa; phylum Chordata; class Mammalia; order Perissodactyla; family Equidae; genus Equus; species Equus asinus. The sequence goes on along the minus strand of NC_091790.1, from coordinate 188,708,842 downwards.
TCTTTCCCTAAACACTGAATTATGTACTACATAATTCTTTGACGATTATCTACTAGAGTCGTGTGATATTTTCTCTCTTAAATTCTTGAATTGGTACTCAATATTTTGTAACTTCTCATGTCTTTATCATGTATCATTTATCTCCCCACTAGAATAATGTAGTTGGTTCCCCACACTGAAGGCAGGTGGCAATCTATGTGAAGACCAGATTACTTCAAGCTCTTACTTCACCCTTACTTCCAGGAGGCAGGCCTTTGGAGATCCAACCATAAACTGGAAGTAATTTGCTAAATCCTCATCCTTGACAGAAGGTTATGACTTTTTCCTCTGGCCCCATTGGGGTGCAAAGTCTCATTCAGCCTCTCAGCTGTCTCTTGTAAGAGATGAGCATACGTTCTGGAGCGGAAGTAGTCCTGGCATAAAGGCAAGAGAGAAAAGTAACAGAACAGGTGCACATGACTAGGATGCTATTTAAATGGAAAAATGTCAGTAACTACATTACAGATGAAAAGACTAAATACACTAGTTAAAACTCAAAGAGGATCAGACGGGGTTCAAACCCAAACCCAAACCATTTGATTTTCAGAGACACGGATCTAAAACTGAAGGATATACAAAGGTTGAAAGTAAAGGAGTGGAAAAAGTTATAGCATGCAAGTGCTAACCAAAAGAAAGCCACTGTAGCAATGTTAAGAATAGAAAAAATCAACTTGAAGGCAAAAATCCTTGCTACAAATCGTCACTTCATAATGATAAAATATTTACTTCGCTACAAAGATATAATCATTCTAGATTTCCATGTGCACCTAAAACATGACCTTAAACTACAGAAAGCAAAACTAACAGAATTGCAAGGAGAAATGGACAAACCCATAGTCATAGGGGGAGACTTTCACAGTTCTCTCTCAGGAATAGAACAAAGGGACACAAAAATCGGTGAGGATATAGAATGTTTGGACAACGTGATTACTACACTTGACACAAATAGACACAGCACTCGAATAGAAACCTTTTAGGTCATCTCCTTACTCCTTTGGAAGAACACGTATTTAGGGTCGTAAGATGTTTTTTACTTATCCATTCCTTTATTTGGAGCACACCTGCACACAGCGGTAGGAAAAAGCCTACAATACAGACCTGTTTCTGTCTCACTCAAGAGACTCTTACTTCTTTGAGCTCATACCCTGAATATGCACCTTGTAAAAATAATTTTCATCCATCCCTACTCCCTTCAGTTTAGTACTAGATTGTATTATTTTCGTTGCTTAATTTTGTGAATTGACTTTGATGACAACTGTCTTATTGTCTAAACTTATTGTCCTTCTTGTTAGGATGTAGAAGTTAAAAGTAGTAATAATTTTTTAAGTTACATCAACTTAGTTAATTCTGTCAATCTCATGGGCAGGATTTAGGGGACTGTTCAGGAGCTCTGGACTCACAATTTTAAACCTTTTTGAGAAGAACCTCAGATTTCAGACTGAATAGTGCTACATAAATATGCAAAATTACCACAAAAACCATCTTTGGATTTCAATGTAATTGCCAGTGCCTTGCAAATAGTAAGTATTCTGCAAAATGAATGGTGCATATTAAATGGGTATTTCTACTACAAAAAACAATATCTTTGGGAAAACAGTACTGCTATCTTAGGAGCAAGAGGGGTAGTGTGTAACAACACTAGGAATGAGAGGGAGGATGGAGGAACACTTGATAATTTTTTTCTTTTGGTGAGGAAGATTTGCTCTGAGCGAACAGCTGTTGCCAATCTTCCTCTGTTTTTGCTTGAGGATGATCAGCCCTGAGCTAACATCTGTGCCATCCTTCCTCTATTTTGTATGTGTGTCACCGCCACAGCGTAGCTTGATGAGTGGCATAGATCTGTGCCCAAGATCCAAACCCACGGACCCAGGCCACTGAAGTGGAGCATGCTGGACTTATCCATGACGCCACAAGGCCGGCCTGATAATTTTTGTTTTTTGAAGAATTTTTTTAATCCCTCTTTTTAGCCTTTTCTATACATTTTTGGTCAGCTGTCCATACCAGAGCAATTTTCAATATTTTGTTAGAGAACTGCCTGTAATAAGAAGTATTTAAAAAATATGAAATGGCTTTTCTTCTTTAAAGAGTGAAACCAAGACTCAATCTGATATAAACATCTTGCTATGCCATCATCTTTATTACAACAGATATAACTCTTGTAATCAATATAGTACAAAAAATCAGTGAGGCAAAGGCATTTGGAGGAATTCCATTTATTGTGGATGCATTTTCACAATATATATTTATTGCAGCAATCAATTATCAGTGAAAAATATCAAGTGTTTATAAAATTTTTAGGAATGGCAGATTCACAGAACATGCTAGTCACCTTGCAGTTTTACCTCTTAAAGATAAGAAAGAAAATTGTAATCAAACAAGTAAACAAGGAATTTATTTTTCAAAAGATTAAATCCAAACTGAACAAAATTCTACCCTAAAACTTATTCCATCCAAATATTGGAATAAAAGCCAGGATTGATATATTCTCTTAACTTTAGACTTTCTAGAAAAAATATATAATAGTGATCAGGAGAAGCTCTTATTCAAAAGCACAACAAAGCAATGTTACCTCGCCATAGGCCTTAATTCAAACTTCGATCCATTTCACTTCAATGATGTGAGTCGATGTGAAATGGGGCACTGCATATGAATTCTAGTTCACCTTATCATAGACTCATGTCTACTCTGTCATGGGTGGATGACTTGTGCAATCTTGGCGGCTTTCCTTCCTTTGGCCCAAGTGTGCTAAAAGCTAGAGAATTCAACTACTCTTTAATGATTTATGAGGAAAATAGACTTTGGAAGGCAGTGGTCACTCCTCAGGCCAGCCCTGCCCTGACTAGCTCTTCCAGGGGAATACTGTAGATTAGAAAATAGTCATTTAGAAGGCTCTCTCATTGTGGTAGGAATTGAGAGTAAGACAATTTTGGTTAAGTCAAATGAGGTATAAGTTTATATAACTACACTCTATGTATATCTCTATGCTAGAACACATTGCCAAGACACTGGAACATTCTTATCATCTATTGTGAAGAATAGATGAACACTTAGAAGCTAAAATAAGATCTGGTATTTGGCTTGTGTGTGTAAAAATGAGGAGTCGATAAAGACTCTCGGCGGAAAAAGTAAAACTAGTAAAAGTTACATATATTTTTTGAAAGTTCAACACATTATCAACTTATGACAAGTATCAATGACTAATGAAAGTAGAAAAGTTTAATTTAAAAAATGTTTCAGTATATCAAAGAGGGAAGTATTGTCATGACTCCTAGATACTGGATTTTGCTCACTTTTCTCTGCTTCCAGACATTAGCCAAAGTTGGTCTTTGTATACCCATACATGGAATTCCAATCTGTACAGTCTTGTCACTAAAATTCTTGTCTTTAAATTTTAGAGAAGGAAAAGATCTCAGATATAATCTAAGCCAGCCTACTGTGAACTTGATTGTTAAGAATAAAGTTTTGAGCAAGCTTTCGGTTTGACCCAGATAGACGGTAGATTTAGTAAAATTCATGCTGGACTTCAAGATTGCCTTTAATTATAAACTAAATACTATGTTTTATAGAAAATGTCAACTCATTTTGACGCAACTAATCTCTCTTTTTTCTTACAGGTTATCTATCGGGCATTGGAAACATATCGATACCTATTCTGCCATGTCTCTATTGGCAAATATGAAATATTAATATAATATTGTGATCTTTAATTTTTAAAAAGCTGTGATATTGGCTAGTTACAACGTCATATTGCTAAATATAATAGTCTAGCACATAAAAAAGCTTTCTACCATTCGTGTGTTTGTATACGTGTATGCACATACATACATGATCAGGTCATCTAAAATGTGGTTCACTATCACTACCAAAGAAATCCACAAAGCAACCAACCTAAAGAACGCACTACCACTGTCAGCTAACATCATAATCCAATTTAGATATTCATCAGCATGAAAAAAGTAATACCTTAACAGTACATATTTTTTTTTAAGACAATCATTATTGCAGTATCTCATCTGAAATGGATTACTTTCAGAAAGTGTTACAATTGCCTACGAAGATAGTTTCTTCCATGCTTTATTCTAAAGTGCAGAAACAACATGACTTCTGTATTTAAAAAAACCCACGATGGTTTGTTTTTCTGGATACTGCACACATTCCTCAGGCAATTTTCAACTTGAATCTCCTTTTGTTGACTTCCGATATGGCTGGTATCACCGTTCAGACACAGAGTTTTGACGATCAGTAGAAAAGTCTCTATTTCACAGCATGGGTTTCTTTAGAAACAGGCTCCTGTGCAAAGGCAGTACTTTTACCATGAACATCTCTAGACTGTGATTATTAAATATAGTGATAATATACATAGGTTTACTGGGATAATGAAAAATAAAACAAAAGGAAATGAACTCAATTTAGTAAATCAACATAAATATAAAACAGAGCAAATTAGCCCCCTTCGGTGAGCTGGTCCAGCATCTTGAGCGGCTCCTTTGGATTCTTTCTTGAACCATCTCAAACCTGCTAAGAGAAGAGAGCTTTAAATTGGCAGCCCACAGTGTTTCAGGCAGACACTTTGTGTCAGAAGAAACAAAAAGGAATTATAATATGGCAGGAATAAATATTTACGAAAGGGAGGATTATTATTGGCATTCTGTTCAAATACGCTCCTCTTCTTTCAGTCTACGTTTTCTTCTGTTGATTTTTTCACTTTTCTATTTCTTTCTTTCTCCTTTATGTTCCCCTTTCCCTATCTTGGGCTTCAGCCTTGCTCATTGCATTCAGAGTCAAGAAGATTTTTTTTTTATCTCCACTATAAGAGCCAGGAATCTATAATGTGCATTCCAGAATGGGCATACGTGACTTGAAGGGCTCAGTCCTGGCCGTCAAGTCACCATGGTGAAGTGGCAGATGCTTATCTTTAGTTTTCTCCCATTTTTTGTTTCCTCCCTCCTATTCTTACCCCACTTCCCTTGAAACTTATCTGACCCATAGTCTTATTCCTATACCATTATTTTTCCTTAGCTAGCTGCTAAAAATCCTTGCTGAGGTATTCATGGAAGTTAAAGTGTTGTGAATTGGTATTTTCAAATGCGTTGTGTATTTTCATTTCAAAGGAATGACTGCGTGCACAGTGAGTTTGACATTTTGGAGCAAAGGAGCTACCTCCTCCGCTACCTCATAAACTCAGCGCTGGGCCTGGTAGTTATATTATTATTATTACTATAGGAAAAGTTTCATGGCACAGACCAAGGAGGAGGGGTGGTGGTATGAAGCCTCACCCTGTAACCTTTCCACCTAGCACCAGCATGTTGCACAGTTCCAGGGAGTACCACTCATGCTGTCTTGTGAGTAGTGTTCTCTTGAGTCCTCCCATTAGAGACTGTATCTTTACTCCACTTCCGGAACCCTGACTCAGAGGAATGTTATCCAGAGGGACTCCATTATACCTGTGATGATGGACTATGGACAGCTGACATCCCCTACTCAGAAAGAAGACTGTATAAACATTTGGACTGTCATATCTGAAAGGTCAGAGACTTATGCTAGAAGGCTATAATAGCTTAGGCCAACAAAAGTTCATTCTTCATTTAAAAAAAAAACCTAAAAATAATACCTTTATCCTCTTCCATCAGGAGAAAATTGTATAAGGGACTTTAAAACTTTATATTTTCTGCTGAATATATAATCCTTGAAAGCAGCATGTACAATGGTTAGGAATGCAGGTTCAGATCAGACTGCCTGAGTTTCAGTCCAGGCTTTGCTATTTATTTGCTGTGTGGCTTTGGGAAAGTTACTTAACCTCTCTGTGTCTCATTTTCCTTAACTTTAAATGGGGATAATAATACTTCACATGGTAGTTGGAAGGTCAAATGAAATAATGTAGGTTAAGAAGGTAGACCAGTACTTTGCATATAGTGGACGCTAACTAAGTGTTGTTTGTAGTGATGATAGTTATTACTAGGTACTTTTAATATTACCAATGACTTAGAAAAGTGAACTTATTTAAAAGTCATTTTAAGTAGAGAGGCTGGGCTAATGGATTTTCTTGGAATGTAAGAGTGATCAAGAACTCATAGAGAAGATGGAGTAACACATTTAGGCAGCTGCACCAGACGTGAGAGCATGTAGAAAGTTGGAAAATAATGCTCTCACTTCAGTGGGTGTTCTCCAGTCACCTTTGAGGTGTTCTTCAGTCCTGAGTTTGCTTAAAAAGTGATTCTGTCGCTAGAGTTCTAAGTGGACTCATAAGCAGGCTGTTCTAATCTCACTTATTGTTGGTTTCTGATTTCTCTCTTTTCAGTTTTCCATCTATTAATGAGTCTTTTCCTTTAAGAGAAGACTGGGATTATTACTTGAAATGGGGAAGGGCTACAATTAGGAGTTGAATTAGCTCCTTATACAACAAGGGGTCCTATTTTTAGCCTGAGGTTCATCTAGATATTGTCCAGAGCTCCCTTTATGAAGAATGAACATACTCTTTGAGCAGAAGACCAAAAAAGGACAAATCCAAGCATTCTTAGCCATGAGTTTTCATAGGGTAGCAAAATTTGCCTAACCTTGGAATATTATTTTAATATTTTGCCATAGCAACCTTGAATCCCAGGGTGCTGGCAATGTAACCCCTTAGAATGGTTCCAGAAAGCAGCTTTGGAACCACTCAGGAAGACAGATGTTTCTCCCTAGGTGATCTTCCAATGGCGATGACTCCAAGTCTGGACTTTGTAAGGAAATGTAGACCATGGTTATACCATCCAGCCTTCTGCTGTCAACACTCCTACCACTATGGCATTCCCAGAATGTCTTCCTGGGCACTACTCCATAGGTTTGGATAATTTATGTTGTATGACTGACAAACCTGCAATGCTAAAAGGCCCCATGAACTTTGCCTTTCACTGTACAATATACAGGTCTTTAGAAACTGATGGTTACCCAGGCAAAGATCTGTGGACCAGTGATATTTCTCATTTGACCCTGGAACATCATACTGCAGGATACAGCAGGAAAAGAACCCATGAAAAACAAATCTTCCAAGTAGATTACCTTAGTGGGGGAAGTGACCTTATCCACAGATTGCTTTTCCCAGAGGTTCCGCTTGCCAGATACGTCTCCTGGCCTCAAATCCTAGTGAAGAGAAAGCAGAAAAAAATTGATAGGCGGCCATTTATATTTTCTGGCCAGATCTAAATAAATCACCATATCTATTGTTTCTTTGTTTGAATCAGTTTCTTGTTTAATATGCTTTATCCTAATGATCCGAAATGGATGGCATCCAAAGGATCATTGGCTGTTTTTTTATGTAGAACTTGACCTGTGTTATGATATGAGAATGGGCTGGAAATATGCAGCGTTTAGGTCCTGTCCTCTCACTAAGGACTTACTGTTTATTGGTCAGTAAACTTGGAATATAAGCATATTTAAAATAATGTAGCCTATTTTTAACTTTTTATGCTCTTAGAAGTGACTAGAGCATAGGTTTGTAATAAAGAATTCCTTTGGAGTCGGGTAAGGATTTCACCCTTTGCAGATGAACTTTCTTTTGGTGCCCTGCTGTGTCCCTTCGCCCTTACGACTTTAGTGCATGCCAGCCTGACTTCCAACCACCAACACCGCATTTCTTGCCCGAGAACTTTCCCTGGCTGTAGATGCCCCCGTTTGCCCACCCAGGAGGCGGCTGGAATTTCAGAGAGTTAACATGCCCAGGAGCAGTCCTCAACCACTCACTGATGAGCTTTGGTGCAAAAATATTTCTCAGGCTCACTCATGCCTCTGGTAGGAGATCTATGAGGCATGGCTTCATGGTGGCTTCCAGGGTTTTCCCAGTTGGATTAAGTTTTAATAGCCCACGTGGTTTCTTGCTTAATAACATTCTTTATTGGCTGTCTTCTTTCCCCCCATCTCACTTCCTGCAGTGTTTTCTTCACCGCCAAAGTACACGACTTGTACTAGAATCACTATCTTAGGGTCCACTTCTGGGCAGCCCAAACTAAGACACTTTTCTAATTGCACTTTCCTAGGACTAAAATCGTTGTGTGTTTCCTGGGGAGCAAGTGGATAATTCAGAAGTGTATCAGTAAAACCTAGCCCCACAAAAATAAACATGGACCACAAATTGTACCCATAAGAGAAACTGACAGTTGATGACATATGTGAGAACATGAGGAAATCTTGGGAAGAAAACACTAAAATATGATCGATAACAGTTATATAGATTTGATTCTTTATTACCTCATAATTAATTTAGTTTGGATAAGAATCCAAATTTCTGTTTCCATTTACTTTTCTTCCAGTATTTGCTTATATTAGTACTTGGCAAAAGGTAGTCTGTAGAAAATAAATGTGTTTTACTGAAATAGTAATGTTTATTTTGGCACACCCCTTTCTCATTAGGAAGGCAAAATTAGTAGTAATTGCATTTATCCGTGGACACCACTCTAAATGGACATATTTTTGATAGATAGTATTGAGATTTCAACACTGAAAATGCACTGGTTAAATGGTCCTATGTGAAGCATTTCAGATTTGCCTTAATCTTGCTGATTTTCTGGATTTCCAATGTGGCATGAATTCCTGATATTCTATTAGAGAGCTACACCTATTTAACTTGGAACCAGTAAGCAACAAATCAGATTGTTTTTAAAGAATTCCACTACATTCGCCAATGTTGGTTGAAGCTGCCAAACTGTCTGGAAGACTGTTTTAAAATGTTGGAAACTATAATTAGGAACATGCTAATGGAAGCTCGGGTAAGTGGCTATTATTACTTTATTTATTTGATTCATAGAAGACAAATATTTTTCTTTCACATGAATTTTCTTCTGCCGAAGAAAATGGATTGTATCTCCCTTGAAACCTGCCCATGAATCTTTCGAGATCACTTAAAGAATGTAAAGAGTCTATTTGAAGAAAATATTAACTTCTAAGTGGCAAGCTGGAATTTTAAATCAAAGGGGAAATAGAAATAAAATTACCTGACCAGACTACATTTTAGAGAAAGACCCACTCCTGAAGAAATGGGAGAAATGAAGGCCGGAGAAGCACGTTTCCCATCAACCAGAGATCAAAGAATGAAGAAGAGAATGCAGCTGAGAAAGACATTGTTGGTTTTTGTTTTTAAACAAAAAGAGAGATAAATTAGCATTTTAATTGCTGTATATAACATGTAGTTTAGACAAGAACAGACAAACCAGCTAAAACAGACATACAGAACTGAATTCCAGCTACAAAGTTACACTGAAATCCTGTAAATTCTACCCACAAATAGCAATAGATGTCCCAGTAAGGAATCAGGTATAGATCAATGTTTATTTTTAAATAAGTAAATTTTCAGGGACCCCAAATAATATTGATTTGACAAACTGTTTTGAGCACTTCTAATTCTTAGCATATATGAAAATTATATAACTTGGTATAGGATGGCTTTTCTCTTCAGTGAATTTTAGAACAATGCTAATCCCAAAGGAAAGACTAATTTCCTTCTTGAGGTTTCACTGGGTGAGGACCATTTTGGTGAAGGAATTTTCGTCTGATTTTTCCTTAATGGCCACATGCCACACATCTGCAAACACAAACCTAGGCTCTCCTCTCCAACCATATATGCCAAAGAATATAAACAAGGGACTGAGAATAAACCACCTCTGGTCCAAAATTAGAAAGCACCTTTGGAGCTTCCTATTTGCTGTCATCTTTATGTAATCCTCTGACATCCTGGGCTCAGAGTCAGACTGACCAGAGTCCCACAGGTGTCAAACTCAGATGCTGGCCAGGCTGGAAACACAAATGCCTGAAGAGGCTTGGTGTAAGAAAATAAGGAAAAGAGGGAATCAACAAATTCAAGAGTACATGCCTCCACACCTCAAAAATGTGTTCAGATTATAATTTAAGAAAGGAAAATAAAGCACAATGGTGTGGGTCAAACTACACAGATCTTAGCTGCAGGCCACCAGTGTGAGACCCCCTGAAGAAGACCTGGACAAGATCCTTGCTCAACCTGTCTTTCTAAGCTTGCTTCCCAGACTTGACCTCTGCCAGCCAAGTTTTATGCAGCTGCAGGATCTTTCCAGTTCTTTCCACAGTTTGGAAATTTCATTTCTTTTCTGCTGGACCCAAAGTGTCTGTAATTACCCTCCTGTCTTGCTGGGCTCCAAGTCACGTCCTCTCCCAAAGAGACCACCATGTTGCTATCATACTTTGACAGAATGCTGTCTCTACCACCCCTGGAATGTGCACACACCTTAAAGTTGCTTATTAAGGATACTCAAATTAGCTCTTTATTTACCATATCAGTTACATACTGCTTTCTTCTGATCTGGCCTTCATTTGGGAAGTCACCCTAGTCTACAAAATCCAATGGGACGTGGAGAAAAAAAGAGATCACTACAATCTATACTAAAGGCTACATTCTTCTTCCCTTTTCTTTCCACCCTCTAGTAGATGGTCTGGCAAATTACTTACTAAATAGAAAGTAAAGCAGACAATGATTTTGTAATTTTCCAGTAATACCATTTTGTCCTGCCATTTTTAGGAGGCTTTCAATAACCTCCGACAATGAGGCTTTTTGTGGAAACCTTGACACAGTTATACGTACTGTAATAATAACTGAATTGAGTCTTCTAACCCTCCCATTGGGATGACATAGACGGTGATAGGCTCATTAGTTAAAGTGCTGGTGAAAGGGTATGGGTCAAGTCCTGGACCAACATATGAGTATAATCTGCTATAGAAATGAAATAGATCACAAATACTATAAATGTGAAAAAAAATGACCCTCTCTTCCAGCAATGTGCCATACTCATCCAAGAAGGAAACATTTACCTTTCTCTCTTTATCCTGGCTATCTTGAGAGATCTTCAGTGGGCCCATGAACCTGCTGAACCTGGATTATATGCATGTTTTGGGGGAGAGGATCCTTAGGTTTCATGAGGTTTTCAAAGGGCTCCATAATTCACAAAAGTTAATAGTTACTGGTCTGGAACCACAAAACTTATATAAATTGCCATTTAAAAAAAATAATTTCTACTCTTTATATCACCTTGGGTGCTGGGGAAACATGAGGCACTAAAGAGCACATACTTTTTGGGTAGGGTCCCTCCCCTCAACTGTTTCCTTTTATAGGCCCCTTTCCTGTATTTACTAGGAGAGGGAAAAAAGATGTTTTTCAATATATAAAGACTTTCCAATTATAAATTGTGCTTACATTAGTTTTATATCTCCTGTGAGCCCTTGGGCAATGAATCTTGGGCTGAATATTAATTAAATAACTATAAGGAGTTGCGCCCAAGAAGAGTACGGAAACATTTCCATTTCTTCTTTTTTCTTTCTAAGTTGGAAAAGTAATCAACTTTAGTGACTTTGGAGATTAAACATGGAGCCAATGGATGCAATTAAATGCTCAATGATGCAGAGGCCTAGGCTTTGGAAAGCTTTTCTTCTACCTCTGGAATGGAGTGGTTATAACACTCAAGTCTCTGCCCCCTTGGGCACCAACAAAGGTATAAAAGCCACCTTAACAGAGAAAGCTCACCAATATAGAGTAGGGAGCTTAATAAGGTTTTTGATTATAATGATAAGTACAAGGCAATTATCAAATACATTCAGTGAAAAGACTGAAAGAACATTTTTATAGTAAGATAGCCACACTTAAGAAAATATTAGATTTCCAAAAATAACATTTATAAGCAGTTTTTATAGTTTCTACTTTTACTGGACTTTTAAAAATGGCCTTCCTTTGGAGGTGTCGACATAAAATTACGACAATTATTTCAACAACTACCCAATAACTATTTTTGTGCTAAGTTACAGAATTTGGCAAATTAGAAAATATGGGTTCAAAATAGCCAACACACACATTCTTTTGGGAATAAGTTTGGGGTGCTCTTGATAGAGAAGTGGTCAAGGTAATTTGACATTTTCATTTTCAAATTCCTAGCTATAATTTATAGAATAGAAGCTAAACAAACAGACCAGTTAAGAGTGTAAATTTGAACTGCCTCCACGTCCAGGTCAATTACAACTCTCAGGGTAAAGAGGTGATTATGGTTCCATTTTGCCCTCTGGGTATTAGGGTGCAGCTGCTTGGGGCGGTTCTCTCTGAATCTGCACGCCTCCTTGCTTGTTATTCAGTAGTGACAGCAAAGAATAGGAGTACTGTCTTTCCCAGGCAACAGACCAACTGCCTGTTTTCTTCCGCTGCTGGAAGCTGAGAGATCAAAGAAATTCAGAAAAACCCAAGGCTACTTACAGAAGGTTTGGGAGCAGGTGATTTGTTTCCATCTGGGGTTTTGGTCAGCCATTCATTGATGCGGCTGGAAACTCCCACCTTCAAGCCAGCAGTTTCCTACAGAGTCAATCGTGCAAAATATTAAAGGAAAAAATTAACTACTGGGAAAGAAATCTTCAAAGCAACCTCAAAATGCTCTTAAGTATTATAATCAATTTCTGATGTTACATTTAGTATTTGAGTAAAATAAACCTTAAACTTGATATTTAAAGAACATGTTATCTGGTTTTCTTTTCCCTGCACCCTACTGCACCCAGACCCCAAGGGTTGAAGATTAATTTCAGGCACTTGATTTAGAATACTGTGGCCAGAGCATAGTATGTAGTCTAGCCTCACGGAACATATTCTTTCTGAACTTGCTTTGGCATTCATTGCAAAAGAAAGCAAGCATTATACTTTCTTCACTGCTTTTATTATTAACTGGTGTGATTCCTAAAAAAAAAAAAAAAAAAATCCACCCTCCAAAATTAAAAAGCAAAAATCCTATGCTCACCTTATTTGGTGTGCCTGAAGCAGCAGGGGGTGAGAACACATTCCCCTTCTCCCACATGCTCTTGATATTGCGCACACCTTCGGCAGGGACAGGAAGATCCGAGGCTGCAGGCTTCGTAGGTTTTGCAGTTTTTGTTCCCTGAAGTGTGTGAATTACTTTTAGGATTGGCACTGATAAGTTTGTTCTCACAAACTTCTAGTGAGCTTATCTTCCTCAATATTATCATTTAAAAAATTCATTGTGTAAACCCCTTCACCAATGATAAGAGTCTTAATTTCTATTGTAAAACTACCTTTTGATGACATATATACCTCAAACTGAACCTTAAGATCTAGATCAGAGGGTCTTACAAGAGAGAAATATGTTTTTTATTGGGACAACAGTTATTGTTAAGGTGATGTTCTACTTCATTTCTTCAACAGATACTTCTTAAGTGCCTACTGTGTGCAGGGCATTGTGCTAGGCTCTGGGAATATAGTGGTACTCACAACAGTCTGCTCTGGAAGCTGCAGTGCACTTACATTTTAATAGAAGAGAAAGATAGTAACCAGTTATTTCACATTGTGGTGAGTGCTATGCAAGATAAATGTAGGGCTATGAAGCATACCAAGAGAGCACACAAGAGGGGAATGATACTTAGTTTAGGGGAGCAAAGAAGTCTACTCTGAGGAAGTGACGTTTAAACCCAGAACTCACAGAAGATCTGGAAGTGACTAGGTGAAAAAAGGAGCAAATGCCATTCCATGCAGAAGGAACAGCATATGCAAAGAACCGAAGACAGCAACATGTTCAAAGACTGAAAGATTGAGAGACCTCTGCATGGAGAACATAGTGGAAGGAGGAAGAATGGATGTAAGGATGAAAGGTGTCCTTTCGAGATACTTCTCCAGCAGTAGTGATGGGTATTTTCAGAATCATGCAATTGCTCTGGTGGTCTTGTTATGTGGTCTGGGGCATGTATTGTCAAGGTGGTCAGCTAGGGTAAGTGGTACCATCAGTGGCCCATGAATAAAAAAATCTCCCTGGACTATGTCCTGAAGCCACAGTCTTGGCTTCACTGACCCTATTAGAGCTATGATCACTTCAACCACAGAAAATAACTATCTGCAATTTGTCTTATATTTTAGTGGACATTTAATTTTGTGAAAATCACCTCTTGTGGGTTAGGACTTGATTATTTATTTGATAAATCATCCAGACCTCTCTCTTTCTTATTCCCTCTTATCATTTGCTTGTGAACTATTTTACAAGTATCTCTACTCTGCAGTACAAAGGAGAGGAGAAAAGCAAATAAAACTCATCCAATTACTTTGTAGCAGTTATTCCGATACAGAAGAAGGCTAAATTATCAACTGAAGTATACACAAAGGAGGGAAAACAGGATCACATCTTGATCAATGGCACCCTACCTTCTTAGTGCGCTAGTATTTGGAAATACACATTATTTCCAAATAGAGTAGAACCCCTAGGTCAACTGGGTGGACAAAATGTTGGAATAGACAGAAGCATGAAACTGTGGTCCTTCGAGTATAAAAGAATCAATTTGAAATTGATGATTAAACTCAGGCTGGCTACCATCTTTATATTAACTTATAGTACTACTTTTATTGATAATTGAAGTTTTTATAGACAAAAGAGAATTAACCAAAGTTGTAAGGGACTGGTTTAAACTACATATGGTAACATTTTGTAAGGAATTAGGGATACTGAAGATATACTTATGAACATATTTACCAATAAACCCATTCATTAAAGGATAACACCTTCATTAAAGAATACTCAGGCTGAAAGTAGTAAACAACAATTTATTGAAAGCTCTTCTATAATTTATCTTTATTACTGTTCTTCTCTATAAATAGTTCAAAGTATAAAAAAGCAGCATTAATATTCTAACATACTAATGTGGTTATTGGACTTGATTATTGTCCTAAGTGTTTCTATCATCATCTATATAATCAGAGTTTATTTCTTTTTGACCATAACTCTGAGGACATCTCTCACCTCAATTGCACTGGTGTATTGCTCCAGTCTGCTGTCAATTTTGGAGACCACTGCTGCTTGATGAGTTGATTTGACACCACTGCTAAGTGAATAAACACACACATACATGCATAAAAATACAAGAGAGAATCTTTCCATATATATAATGGCTGATGATCCTTAGTTGAATAATCAACTGTATTTACCTTTTCTGCACAGACTTATTCAAAAATTCTGCTCGCTCTTCTATCTAGGAATTGAAAAAAAAAACAAACCCAATTAATATTTTCAGCTTATAAACAACGTTTCTCAGCCCATGCCACTGTCTCGCCTGAACCTGCTGAATAAAAGCACCAAAGAGCGTCTAGGGGCATTAGGGTGCTGTGCACAGCAGCTCTGCTGGAGGAAAGCTCCATGTGAGGTATTTGAGTGAGATTTGGAGGACAAATGTAGTATTGGCAAATGATAGGGAAAGTGTAGAGAAATGTAAAGTTTTGGAGGCAAATTAAAGACTAGACAGAATTGGAATAAAAATGCCTCTGAAATAATATATATCAGTGGCAAACATAATTACATTTCAAAACTATAACAATAATTTTTTCAAAAACGCATGCTATTACCATTTAGGATCTATTTATATGATATAGATGTACCATGCTATTTGATGAACAAAATTTTCCTACAATGTTTTAACTATATTTTTGGTATGTAATAGGATCAAATAAGAAAGACAACCAGGAACTGTGAACTAGTCATCCACTGCTGAGCCTGACTGCCTAACTTGATGACTGTCACGCCTATTGCTGACCTTCATTTGCCCCGAATGTATAGATGGGGGGGTGGTAGATTGAGACTCAGGCACAGCTCATCAGTAATGGCTGAGGCCTCCCATGAGAGCCCTATTGCCCAAGTGGGAATTAAGGAAATAAGCCCAGAAAAACTGTGATGGATATATATGAAATGGGCAGTTCAGCAGTCTTTAATAAACTTTCTTTTTTTTTTTCTGCTTTATCTCCCCAAATTCCCCCTGTACATAGCTGTATATCTCAGTTGCAGGTCCCTCTAGTTGTGGGATGTGGGACGCTGCCTCAACGTGGCCTGACGAGTGGTGCCATGTCTGCGCCCAGGATCCGAACCCTGGGCTGCTGCAGTGGAGTGCGCGAACTCAACCACTCAGCCACGGAGCCGGCCCCTAAACTCTTTTTCTTTTAAAGCTAGGAACTTCTTTTTGCTGCAACTGAAGCGACTAAATCCAACATTATATTTTACTGAAACTATATCACTCAAATCAGATGTTCTTTATAAGTCAACAAATATTTTTTGACTCCTTATGATACCCAATTTCAGGCTAGAAATATCCTCTGCACCCAATACCTATCAAAATCAGCAGATAGTAAAACGTTCCCTGTATATGACAGCATGTGCCACAGCACACACGTGCTAAAAGGGTCTGTTTTCTGCTCCGTTCAGGGCAGCCAAGGAATCTACTAGACTACAGTTACCCTAGGCTGGTGTGCTTGAGCATCCTCTATAGTCTTCTGACATGTTAGTGGCTCTTTCTGGCCTGGACTGACCTGGGACTCATGGACTATTAATAAATACCCTTAGGCTTTTTGGAAAACATGCTTCACTCCTAATATCAGTTGAATAACATGTTTATAGATGTTAGTGAGAGCACTTGATTTTTTCCAAAAACTTCTTAGAATCACAAAAGCAAATTCATTAAAAATAAAACTTTATGCAAAAAGGTCCTCTAGGTAGCCCTGAGTTTATGGGATGTAAAGGGTCTTACATCTTTTTTCCTGATTTTAACATAAACTTGGAAGTGCATTTCTGGAGAAAAAGTTCCCAGTTGAAGGTGAAATATGTTGAAACCATGCAATTCTCTGGCACTTTTAATATTATCCATCCAGCCAGCCATCCATCCATCCTACTTTTAACCCTACCAGCCTGTCAGCTAAACAATCAATCAGTAAATTATATATTGAGGACCTACTATATAAAGTTGAATGCTCAACAATGTATAAAACAGTGTCCCATTCTTTAAGGAGAACACAATTTAGTAGAGGAGACTCATAGAAAATATAAATAAAATACTTAAAATTCAATGGTAGGTCTCATATTGAAGATAAGAAGACAATGCTGTGGCTATAGGAGAAGTGACTCTGAGTAGTCGGAGCAGGCTTTTCAGTAGTGTTGATATTTGAGCTGAGATGTTTAGTTTACAGTCTCCATAGCTTTATAAAGGAGTTTATGAAAGTGGGGTTGGGAGCGCATGAGTCAGAGGGGAGAGGACATTTCTAGTAGAGCAAATACATGTACAAAGATTTGGGGAGCAGAGGAAAAATGGGGGAACCGAAGAACGAAGAAACATCCAACGTGGCGGAAAGACGTGGGCATGGTGGAGGGCGGTGGCAGAGGTAAGACTTGTTCTTTGTCGCGCTTCCTGCATCATTCTGACTCAGGGATCATCTTGCTATCCTTGGCCATCACATTTATTCAAATTACAGAGGCTCTCGGACTGCAACTTTTCCTTTTGTATCTACAATATTCAAGACGGCTTGACTTCATTATCACATTTCGTGGGGACTCACCACCCATTTGCCGATGCACTCTTGGTGGAAAATTCCTTAACTTAGTGGCTCTAGGTAACGTAACAATTTGTACAGAATTTGTAAATTAAACATTCTGTATAAGTTTAATGAGGGTAACTGGGTCTTCTGAAGACCAAGTGGTGGCAGTGTTGCCTAAATAAAAGTCAAGGGGAAAAAGTATACTATTAGTTTTATTAGAAAATCAGCTCTCTCCTAACTCCACACTCACTCCACCACTAATATATGAAAACAAGAATAATAAAAACAAAATTTTAAATTTAACTTACATAAAATTTATTCTTCGCGTGTGTTATGTAAGAAAAATCATTCACTGCTAACATAATTTATGAGAAACCATGTTCAGGGTTTCCCAGACAAGGAATAAATGTCATGAGAAATTAACAAAATACACTAGTTGATAATATTTTTAGGTCAAATATCCAATGTTTTTCCTCCCATTGGCATTCCACAATGTTAACTTGTGACCATTGATAAGAGGTGCCGGGCCAAGAGTATCAACAGCCATCAGAATTCAACTGGAGAATATGAAATTGAGCTCTAAAACCAGAACCACAGCAAGTTGTTCAAGGCACATACTATGAAGAAAAGCAATAGATTGTTCCTAAAAGCCTGTCTCTATTGTATAGAAATTAAAAATGTTTTGTTTCCTTTTTAAACATCTACTTTGATTGCTCACACATGCTTCTCTCCCAGAGGGAGCAGATAAATGGCTTCCTGGGAACAGTCGATGAAATGGGAAGTTAGGAGTCTGGTTGAGGGAAAGACCAGAGAAGGAAGTAAGCTGAAAAATTTGGCAGAGAGGAGATATTTGAAGAGAAGGAGGACAATGGATTGTAGTTTCTCCTGAAAAGAAGAGTAGAAATTAGAAACTCTGGATAACTACTACTTTATTCATGTTACCAAGACTATTCACAGAAAGCTTAGCTTGGGCGGGATTTTAAGGAAGGTAGGAAAAAAGAACATGGCATTCTTTGATCATTGATGAGCCAGGAAGAAAAGGACCCAGACCACAAACAGAAAGGACTCCAACAGCTGCACAGCGATAGCCTGAACTGAGTGGGCATTTTTGCCTTGCTGATCTTTCTTCTACAGCAGGGGTCTGCAAACTATGGCCCATTTGCCTATGGGCCAAATGCAGCAGCCCATGTTTTTCATATATCCCTTAAGCTAAGAATGAGTTTTATATTAAGTGGTTGAAAAAATCAAAAGAAGAATATTTCACGACACAGGAACATTTTATGAAATTCAAATTTTGGTGTCCGTAATTAAGCTCACCTACTCCACAAAGCTTCTCTCTACTCATTTTGCTCAGTTCTGAGGTCTCACTATGCTGGTAGTCTGCATCTGGTTACCTCTGTAATCCTTGAATTCCCCTGAGGCAGTCAATTATATTAGTGTCCTAAGAGTAGCGACCTTGCTTTGTACGCCTTCCTCATGGTACATAGCACACAGTAGGTATGTTATAAATACCAAACGGTAAATAAGAAAGGCCCCCTGTGCTTAGCTTGGATTCCCCCTGAAGCAGACCCTGAGAAGAGAGGGTTCAAGTATAAGTAGTTTATTTGGGAGATGTCAGAACTATGCTTGGGACCCAATCATAAAGACTAAGTGAAGTCATTTAGGGATAAAATATGCTGATTTTCATGTGAAACAGGACTATAAAATGTAAGTAACTGGCTTTTGGTCATTTACTGTGGCACAGGATATGACCTCACAGACATTTACAGATAACACACATGCACACACTTAACCAGCTGAAGCCTGGCTGTAATTTTTTTTTTTGTTCTTTGCCAGTATTGTTGATGCTCTGTAACCCAGCCAGGCTGATGGAAAATGAGGGTGAAATAAAAGTCTTAAAAGTTCCAATCTCTGAAGATTCATTCATCCATTTACTCATTCAACAAATACTTATTGAGTATCTTCACTGTGCCAGGTGCTCAATAAATGTTAACCCTCAAAGCAAAAAATATATTTGAAAATAATGGCAGATTGAGTATAAATAATAGATAGTACTTTCTTGACCCTGCTCTCTTTTATTTACCATTCCATCAACCATTCCATCATCTCCCTGACTCAGCTCCTTCCTGCTCGTTCTCTTTTCTCTTGGCAGCACTCCTGTCTTACATCAATTAGGAGCTATGCTCCTTGAAGGCAGGAGTGGACCAAAGTCATCCTGGCAAAGGACCCTGTGCGAGTCACATTCATCTCCTCCTGTGCTAATAGCTTTCAAATTCGACCAGGACCATTTCCAGCTGCCTTGCTTTCAATAATGACAAAGAAAAATGAACAGCTAGCATGAAAAGCAGCTTAAAGCTTTATAATATATTTGCCCATTTTATAAACTTTAAATGTGTCCATTTTCAGTTACTGAAAGCAATGAGGCACTTGGAGAACATGGGTCAGTGAAACCTAGAATAATCGCTGAATGTCATTTTAACGTATACCAAAGCATCTAATAAACAACAGGTACAAATTTCTCCCCTTTCTCTCTCTTTTCCATACGTTGAAAACAAAGAGAAGCTGTGAAACGGCTGCAGGAAAGACCAAAAAATAAATGAAGCAAAGGCTTCGAATAAGGAATAACTAAATAAGGGGATCAGATCAAGTTTCTACTCTGTTCTAACAGAGGTATTATAAGAAGGTTTTCTGCAGGGAGGATACCTTGAGAGATGAACCTTTGGGAGTGAAACATTTGAATGGCTTCTTGTCCTCTGATAGGCTATCTTCTGGCATCTTCTGACGTTTCTCAGCAGCTTCTGCCCTTCGCCTTTCAATCTCTTCCTTTAGCCTCCTCTTCTCTTCCTAAGAGAGAAAGAAGAGATGACAAGGACATGAACATCAGCTTCAAGCCAAAAGGAAAGATTGCTGTAGGGGAAAGAGCATAGTCCCCAAGGGAAAAGGCCGAGGTTCTAGACCGGCTGCTGCCCCTTCCTCAAGGGCGCTCCCTAGTGGTTAAGCCTGAGTTCTCGAGTCCAGCTGTCTGACTCGCACGCTGGCACTGCCACGTCCCAACTGTGCAACCCCGGCCACATTACTTATCTGCTCTGTGCCTCAGTTTCCTCATCTGTAAAGTGGGGATAATAATAGCACCCAATGGATAGGGTTTTATTGAGGACAAATGAGAAAGCCTACAGAAAATGCTTAGACTAGTCCTCGGGATATTCATCATTATCAAGATCCTGCAAGTCATTTAACACTGACCTTCCATTTCTGTAAGTGGAAAATTAACGTAAATATCCCTTCTACTTCCTTCCCAGGAGAGTTGTGAAGACAAATGAGGTAACGTGGAAAGTTACGTAAATATATGGTACTAAATTTTTCAAATTGTACAAGAGATGATTTTATGGTGGTCCACACCTCAAGTGAGTAGCTTATTTTAAATGGTTTGACAAATCTGAAATGGTGTAGCTATTGCACCACGGCAGTGAAATCACAGATGTTTACAATCCGTCTCATTTGTTATAGCAGCTTAAACTGATTAAGACACTGTGGTAGGAGGTTAGACCAAATAATCTCCTAGGTTCAATCCATTTTTAAGAGTTCAGTCTGTCTTCATTGATTCTCTCCTCCTCTAAACAATAACAACAATTATAACAATAATTATGTAACTACCACCTCCTGTGTGCCTATTATGTACCAGGCACTGTGAATACAATGATCTAGTTAATCATTGCATTAATCCTGAAAGGAGACATTATTTCACAGACAAAGAAAAGAAGTCTTAGAGTGGTCCAGTAACTTTCCCAAGGTCCCAGCTTGCAAGTGGCAATTAGGATACAAGCCCGGTTGTGTTTGATTCTAAAGCTCTATCATCCCAATTACTTCTCAACCAGAGGCCATTGGCTCATTGAGAGCTGGACTTGGAAGAGATCTTAGAATAATTTATTTAAACTTTCCACATAGTTCTAGGAAATTCTATAGAAGATCCACATCAGAAAGTCATCGAAAGTCTTTTTGCATATTTTGAATGACGAGAGATCACTGTCTCCTAAGATTAGTGGGAAAAGCTCTAGGCTGAGTTGGAGGACCTGGGTCCCAACACTGATTCCATTGCTTTTTAGATGCGTGACTTCACAAAAGTCACTCAAACTATTCTATTCCTGGTTTCTTTGTCCATAAATTGGGAATAATAATGTACCCAGGGATGAAAGGAAAGGATGCACCTTGTAAACTGTAACAATATAAGTTGTGATTTGTTAAGCACTTTTTCTGTTTTCAAAATTTGCCTTCTTGTAACTTTATCTGTTTTGTCTAGTTCTGTCTTAAAAGGTTTGTTCATAATTATTGGGCTCCCACTATATGACTGACACTGTGCTGGGTCCTGGGTATACAGTAATGAACAAAGCAGATACTGTCCCTGCCTGAGAAAATCTAGTCTACTTACTCTTCCGCTAAAAAAACAAAACACCTTTCTTAAATCTTCTCTATAAAACTCTTCAAATAGCAAAACAACTATTATATGACTCTTAGGTCTTGTAACTAATCAGAACTTTTCATCCTTCTCAGCTTTCTACTGTTCTTTATTGAGGGACAGTAAAGGGTAATTAATGAGTTAAGACAAGTGGGACCTTGGGAAAATTACAAAAAAAAACACCTCTCTGTGCCTCAGTTTGCTCATCCGTAAAATGAAGACAATACATGTACCCATTATCAGAGAGTTCTTATGAGCATTGGATAAATTAATATGTATAAAGATTTTAGAACCATGCCTAGCACACAGTAAGTTTACTGTTCTAGAAATGTATTTGTAAGAGTCCATGCTCAACAGAGAAGCAGCATTTCACCTGGGAAAAAATCATCCTCTGGACTAGAAGGGTCACCTGAGATGTGTATTCAGGGGCTGGGGTAAGTTGCAGCGCCCCCTGGCTGGACGGGCTGTGCTCTCCTTACCTCCTCTCTGACTTTTCGCTCTGCTTCCTCCTGCTTCCTCCTCTGCTCTTCCTCCTCCAGAACCTTTCTTCGCTCCTCCCTCTTTTTCTTCAGCTCTTCCAGCTCCAAGGCGGCCTCCTGCTGCTTCTGCTTGAGCTTCTCGAACTCTTCGCTCTCGGTTTCCCCGCGGCGGCGGCGAAGCTCCTCCAGGCGCTTGCCGGCTTCCACTTGGGAAGCGCCTTCAGCCTCCTTGGCCTCACCCGCCTTCGCTCCTGGGCGGCTGTGGAGAAATGCAAAGGAATGTGACACAAGTCTGTCTTGCAGCCTCCCCTGGAGGGAGGATGTCAGTCTGCAGGCTTTGCATTCCGCACTGCAGAAATTTCCACTGCCCATCATTTGACAGTGGCTCTTCACACCAACCCAAGGTGTAGGTTGGGGTCAGCCCGGAATCTCAAGGTCTGAATCTGAGTCCCCGCTCTGCCACTTCCTCGATTTCCTTAGTTGTACGATGGGGCAAACAGGCCCTGTCGGTAGATTGTAAAATACTGCAACCCCTATGGAAAACAGCATGGAGGTTCCTCAAAAATTTAAAAATAGAATTACCATGTCATCCAGCAACTCCACTTCTGGGTATTTATCCGAAAAAAATGAAACACTAACTTGAAAAGATATTTGTGCCCTCATGTTCATTGCAGCATAATTTATAATAGCCAAGATATGGAAACAACCTCAGTGTCCATCCATGGATAAAGAAAATGTGATATATGTACATATACAACAATGGATTATTATTCAGCCATAAAAAAGAAGAAATCTTATTTAAACACTTATCAACAAGTAGTGAGGGCATCCTTAACCACATCTGAACATAAGTAGCCTATTTCTGACACTCTTGTCTAACGAACAGATGAATTACCACTGTCTAGTGTCAAGGAAGAATAAAACACAAAATGAGTTCAACATTACACAATTGCCAATACTGATCTTATGTGTACATCTCATGCTTTTTAAATATTGAGGTAGTTCTGAATATATTAAGCCCTTTAGGACAGTGCTTTTCAAGCTGCAGTTTGGAAAATCAGTTTAGTGAACTGTAATCAGCATTTTTAAAAATGAAATAGAAAACATCAGAGTGCATTGCATAGAACACGGGAATTCACCATTTCTTGACATATTTGTTTCATTTATAAATATATATGTAGAGATGTCCTGGGTTATGATGTAAAATTTATTTCTTACTAAGAGTTGAGGTTAAAAAGTTTAAAAACATTGTGCTAGATTCTTGACGGTTAAAAATGAACTCTTATTTTGAACTCAGTCAAGGTTAAACTTGATGTTGCTCTTTCAGGGTCTTATAGGTTCATAGGCCTGTGACTCCAGAGAGAAAATTTCCACTCTCAGTTAATTTAAGGGTTTTCCATCTTCAGAGATGAGTTTGCCCTCTCTGTGTTCATCATGTCAGTGTTCAGTTGGACTGGCAAAACACATGCCTATAGAAACTTCTCTGGATTCCACTAGGTGTCACTCAGCCTTCATTTTGGACGTTCAAAACACCCATCATTAGGGACTGGTTAAATAAACCACAATAGTCCATCTGGTGGAACACTCTAACGTCTTTAATTGTAGGCTTATATTCATTGGTATAGAAAGCCAGCTAAGATTATGTGCAATGCAAGAATCAATTTAGATATAGATTTATAATTCTATTCACACATATACATACTATAGGTATATATGTGTGTCTATTTTGAGTGTATATACATAGAGAATATCTGGAAAAAAGTGTTACTGGTGATTATCTTTACATGATGGGTGCTTATTTTTATACTTCTATTTTCTGAATGTTTTATAATGAGTACAGTTTTCCTATAATCAGAAAAATTCTCATATTAAACAGAAAGCAAAACAAATCCTTGTTTTGTACTTTCTATAAAACCCTTGGTATAATCTGCTATTTCTATAACTTGCTTATTAAACTGAGATTTTTTTTGTCATGTTTTACAGAAAACAACCTAGTTACAAGAAAACAGGAGTATCAAAGGGGGCAGTAATTAAATCAAACATAAGGAACGATGCTTATATTTGTCCACATCGCCTCTGCTCAGATATGCTGGCACGCCCTTAGCATTAGGGTGCCACTAATATTTCTTCCAGAAGGTTATCTTCCCTATGCTTGGCTTCTTTAGTTGTAAATCACAATGAACCTCAGACATTTCACCATTAAGAACACAACTTGTTTTCAGTTGAGCTTATCTCAATAGAAGCTCTTCTCCCTTCCCAGCTCCCCACTTTATAACCACATAGAGCAAAACCAGGTGTCTCTACTTCTATCAGCATCAACTTCTAATTGAATCTAAAACTAACATATGTTGGCAGCTAGACAAAAACTAATAATATGGTGGCAGTTTGTTTCTTTTTATTTTTTTCTGTCTAAAGCTTGAAAAATTAAGGCAAGAGTCACATTTTAGAGCTGTCAAGGGACCGGCCCCGTGGCCGAGTGGTTAAGTTCACACGCTTCGCTTCGGTGGCCCGGGGTTTCACTGCTTCGGATCCTGGGCGCGGACATGGCACCGCTCATCAGACCATGCTGAGGCGGCATCCCATATAGCACAACCAGAGGCACTCACAACTAGAATATACAAGTATGTGCTAGGGGGCTTTGGGGAGAAGAAGAAGAAAGAAAACAAAGATTGGCAACAGATGTTAGTTCAGGTGCCAATCTTTAAAAAAAAAAAAAACAAAAGAGTTGTCAGCGCTTAACCTGTTGCCATCCCCTGTGACTTTTCTCTTTGAATTACTCAGCTTTCTGGATTTCCACACAATGGGCATGTTAATTATTCATTTGAGCTTTGACTAAAGCTAGTTGGCAAGTTTGCTAATTGTTAACCAAACTCCTATGGACAGACTTTTTAACATTATTTCTTTTAACAAAAATGTACTCTTACCTACAAACATATTTTAAACCATCAAATAATAATATTACGAGGTAATATTCATTGAACACTTTTCATGAACCTGACCCTTCTCTAGGGCTTTAGAATACTAAAATTCTGGCACTTCAGCAAGCTTTGGACTCAGCTTACCAGCCTGAATCAACTTGATTTCTAGATTTTCTATGAATTCCCAGTTAGCCTTTAATTTTCATATCTACTCTCTTGCCAATCCCAAATAATATCTATAAGTTCTACACTTTTAACTCCTTCACAGTTAATTCATGCCTTTGAGACATACCTTTTCTTCCATATTCTTTAGGCTTTCTTTGGATAAATGTGACTAGATTTCTGCTCAAATTTTGTATAGAAAAATTGTTTGGGGGCAACTATATTTACCTAACACCTTAGCATCTTAAGAGCAGCCAGAAACATCCATCCCTAGTAGCGCTGCCTACTTCTGAATGTTACAAAGTCTGGTGTGAGGAGCATGTCTGACTTCTACACGATACCTGCTAGGGGACTTTCTTATTTGCAAAGTTCAGATAAACAGGGTCTATAGGCAAAGTTGGTGCCAAAGAACATCCCCATGGGATCCACATTAGGGAGACCCAAGACTCTTTTCCAGAATACTGGGACAGCAGCCAGTGACATAACAGAGGCTGGAATTTGTCACCAGTGGTTGGAGGGTGTATGTGTGCAGGAATGGGGCACAGAGAATTGTGTAGCCGGGTGTCCATGGCAGGCTTCTGCAACTTGAGTCCTTCTACAAAACTGGTGAGGAACTCTCAGTATCCAATGTGTCTAGAAGTGAGGATTTACCTGCACATATTTGTCTATCTGTCCTGAAATCAATTGCCTAGATGTTCAACACGATGGGTGGAGTAGGGTGAGATGGGAAGCTGAAGCTATGAAAGAGGGTTTTCTAAACTGTATTAGATGGAGCCATTAGTCCCATGCTCTCTTCCTCCCTCTTAGAGATTTCCATGCAAATTAACATCCGGGGCTTTCCTCAAAGTCCTGTGGTAAAGAGATCTGATAAACTTAATTTAACCCAATATTTCCCAAGTATCTGGCCACAGAACAATCTTAATTTTATGTAATTTTTGTTTACAACCTTTAGAAAATATATTCTTGAAAATGGTACTGAGAAGGGTCTCTTATGAATTTGGCCGGACCATATAGAGAATGAATGATATAGTTAATGACCATATAGTTAATGAATGATATTAACCCCAGTCATAATATTTTCTAATGAACTGATCTTACATGAGCAGATTAAGTCAGGGAACAAAAACATAGCTGCCAAGCATGATCTGCCTTGCTAAATAATGGGAAAAGCAGATTAAACCTTGTCTGAGCAATGACTACTGGTCTTCTGTTAGCGATTGACAGCCTGACTTGCTGACTGAGTATCTCTCAGACAATGGCCAATGAGCTCACAACAAAAGTATGTTGCCCGTTAGCACGTTTCTGTCTGGAGACCCAGGATAGGGAGACCAATTTTTATTTTCACATATGAACACAGTCACTGTTTACTAGTCACTACTTCTTACCTGAAAGCATTCTCGGTGTGTTTAAGTTTGTGGGTCATGAATTCCCCATTCTGTGACTTCACTTCTGTAAATCCCTTCTTTCCATCCAAGAAGCTCTTAACTTCTTCTTTGCGCTCTTTGTCCTTTTTAAACTTCTCATCTTTGATCTAATCAACAATACACATCAGGAAGAAACATAATGATAAAAATTGTATTAGGTTTTGCTTGGTGTCACCAAATAAGACCCAAAATTGTTAGGAAGCCAGAAAACTGAGAAGTGAAACAAACCACTGGAGAACAATGTGGTAGAGTCAGGGTCAGAGGAAATCCTCAGAGCATGAGCTATGGTGAGCTGTGAGCAGAGACCTTGACCACAATTTTAGGAAGTCAAGATCATCCCCGATTTCACTGGAGTTTTATTTTCAAGAGCAGTGGAGGTGTTACCGTTTGGCAACTATTATGTTCTGGGAACTCCGTGTAAGAGAGGCTGTTTGCAGTTTCCACTGGGAAGAGCGATTATTAGCGTGGCTTTCGTGTGAGAATGGCCAGGCTGCTCGGACAGATTTCTTCTTGGACGGAGGGTACTTCTTTGAGAAGGACACAAATGTGTTGAGGAGCAAAGAAGAGGAAACCTACCAAATTAGCCAGGTCTGCCAAGCCTATTTTGATGGATGTCAGAGGAAGATTACCCCTGTATTCTAATCAAATGAGTAACTAGGACTCTGAGGCTAGAAGACATAATAACCCTACTTTTAGGGGGATGACACAGAGATCTGTGGACCATGGTTGTAGTCAATTAAAGCACTACAGTTAGAATGGAATAGGAAAACTCCAGGGTTTAGGTTGACTTCCGTGGCAGGTAATAATTTAGTCTCCGGAAGTGGTTTTGTGATTATTGTGGGAGACAGAGAGAGGTGACACACGGAGAGCAGGTGTTAGCTTTAATATTCTGTGGTTTTCGTGTTACAAGTTCCTCATGGTAAATGAGACAGATTATTTCAAAGGAAACTGAATTTATATAGCTTTGGGGGAGGTAAAGAAGTCCAGATTACTTTGCCTATTATCAACTCGCCCATTATTAAAAGATGAGTGTGAAAACAGGTGGGGTTCATTATTGCTCTTTTCAAGACAAACAGTGACAAAGTACTAACATGGTAAAGAAACCCACAGAAGAAGGGTGGAGCATGAAAACTTAGGGCTCAGGTGCTACCCACAATGGTCTCCCCTTACCAGCTCACTCACCTCTTTCCAGCTATTCTTCAGATTTACTCCTAAAGTTCATGTTTTACTAAGCAGAGTACAGTTTTTTGCACTTTACTGACAATCCTTCAATAGTCCTTTACCTGATTGCCTTCTCTGGGTATTATTTGACTAAATTACTACAGAGGGACTATTCACTACCATGTTGCCCTAATTAGCTAAGATTTTAATCTTTCTCTCTCCAAGGTGTATATACCTAGTCTATCCCTCAGACATGCTGAAGAGGAGAGCTGGGTTTTTTGCCATTCTCTCTGAGAGCTTTTTGTGGAAGTCAGGAAACCTGAGTTTTAATGCCAGTGCTGTCAACAAACTAGCTGTGTTACTTTGATCAAGTCACTTAAATTCTCTGGAATGCTGGCTTCTGTATATAGAAAGAGGGAATTGGACTAGATGATCCCTTCCTAATCCTTCATCCTGTCATTTCCCTCTTGGCTCCTGATTTATCATGAGGGGCTACAGAGAAGAGAAGGAAGCTCCTGGCCTGTCCTACAGCTTAATTTCGGCTCCTTGGTGGCTGTCCTTGCCCAATCATAAGTGGGTATTCATTGGGCAGGTGGGAGTCTGCAGGCCCTATTCTCATCTCAGCCTACTGTTGTTGGATATAACCCCAGAAACCATGGACTGGAGTTTAAATCCTGGTTAAGAAGTATCTGGGAATACAAAGTGGAGGGTAAGGCGGTCCCATTTAAGGGAACCCATGAGACAAACCTTGAGTCAAATCTCACAGTTTATGAAGCACTATGCAAAGAGAAATTCCCAACTCATTTCTCCTATTGTGGAGTCAAAGATATTTCCATTCTCCCAAAATGCATTATCTGATTTACTGGCCAAAAATGTATGTAAAATAGATTTGTAAAACAATACATGTCTAACAGAAGAAAAATCCTCCATTTTTTCAAGCTCTGCCTTTATTGGCAAAAGTTATGGTGGATGGTATGCTTATTATATTCTCTTTGGAAAACTTTCTTAGAAAAATTCCCAATGAAATAACGATAATTTGAGTTTGACTACCAATTATTTTCTTTTTGGGGGAAATCATTAAATAAATTAATTCCATAATGCCTTTAAATTTTATCTTAAGGAGCATCGTGGTCTGTATTCTACAGCAAATTCAACCCAAGCTTATGGGATTCTGAGCCTCTTGGGCAAAGCATTAGATCTTGAGGCCAAAATGTTACGATGAAGAAAATCTGTGCTGATGGATTAATAGGTAGCCAAGTATCCTGAAAGAGTTAACGTGCTTCATATACAGGTAACATTAGCATATGAAAGGCTCTGGCCAAATGTGACCATTGGGACAAAACTCTGCATATTTGAGATATCCAAAGGGATACCACGTGAGTGTGTGTGTAGGGAATGGGAATTCAAGTGACATGCCCTTGTACTAGAGAGACACTCAAAAAGTTGATTGAGCAAGTCAAAAAGGATGGAGCTGTCAGTCTCTGTTGTGTATTGCTTTGCATTATTTGATTCCAGAATAGTGAGAAGAACTGGTGCAAGTTACAGTTTTTCAGATTAGGTTTAACATACTTTTGTTAGATCCAGAAGCCTCAGTTCTTTTTCTGGGTCCAATGTCTATCACATGGATGTCTGTGCCATTGAAAGTTTGGTCCATGGCCAACATGGACCTCACCGGGAAGCTCAGACTCCACCCCAGACGCACTGAGTCAGATTCTGCATTTCATAAGATTCCAGGTGATTCGCACGGACACCAATGTTTGGTAAGCTTTGGCCTACAGGATGTGAATATCAGTTTCCATATTATAAGAACAATTCCACTGGAAACTGTTTTTCTGATATAGGCCAGAAAAAAAAAAAAGAGCTTCAGGGTGAATAACTAAAAAGAGACGTTTTATAGTTGGAGAGGAGAAAAAGAAAGCTAAATTAATTTTCAAGGTTGGTGATCATCTGTGATCTGTTGCCACAAACAGAGTTAAACTCCAGTGGGAGAAAGAAGGTTTTTTGTCTGGTATTAGAGTAACTTCTGGAAATGTTTTTTTCAGGGAACGTTCACGTGATGTTTGTGTTTACCTAGCCTACTTAGCTCCTTGAAAGGAAACGCTTTTAATATTAACCAAAAAAAAAAAAGGGGGGGGAAGAGAGTGTTAATGGCTAAATCGTGTAAAGTATGATTTAAAGTTGTCTACATAAAGCAACCACACAACCAGCTGGAGAGGGAGAAATCTAGTCATTCAACTAGCAATTTATGTACACAATATTAAAACAGGAATGATAGTTTTTTAGGTTTTTTTCAGCCTGAGTGGAATAGCTAATCTGGCCTTCTGCAAAACACAGGCCAGAAGTTTTGGGACACCGGAATGTGCTGTAGGGCGAACTGGGAAAGGGGCAGGTCTGAAATCATTATACTACAGACATTGTTGAACTGGGGCTTTATCTGAAAAGAGGCAACAGGATGATTTGGATGACCGCTGACGAGCCTTTTCTAGCTCACGGACACAATACACGGACATAGAATGCTTTGGTCATTAAAAATAAATCACATCTTAGACTCGGAACAGTGCCTTTTCAGCTTCCCCTCCCTCACGTAAACTTTACCACTGAGTCACGATTTCACGCCCTCTTCCTTCTGTAGTTAAAGACACCCACCATGAAACACTAGCTTTATAGAAGAAGCCATGTGGGACATCTCTGCTTGAGTTTAGTTCCCAGTAAGCTTCATTGTTTATAGGTGAATTTGTAGGTATTTTTCTGTTACAAAATGAGAACAGTGGTTCCCAATGTGTTCAACTATATCCTCAGCTACCTCATTGGAGCCAAATTCAGTTTTCCAGTCATTAGCATTTCCGCTTTCTCCTCCCTTTAAACGTACAGTGTTCGCATTCAGTTTTCGCTCCCAAACCACCACAAGTTCTCTTAGAAACAGGGAGGAACACATATCTTAAACGAAATAAATATAACATGAACTGTGGGTTCTTACTTTTTTACGTGAATCTTATGAGAAAACGTTTAAGAAAATAGCCATCCCCCTATTTAACCTGGTCATTTATTTTCTAAATGTGGATTTTTCTGTTTCTTCACATATGCCATAATGGACAGAGAAATGTAGCAAGAGTCCATTTGAGTTGGCGCTCAAAGCTACGATTCAGTCCCCTGGGCAAAGTAATTCAAGTCTTCTTACCTTTGATAATTTAGTTTTACCACATTCGAGTATGTAGAACTTATTAGATACTGTCACAATTTTTAGGATTACTTGGGGCTAACATAAGCACAATGGTTAACACAAGGTCAGGCTTTCTGATGGGCATTTTGAATATGTTGGAACATAAAGCTATTCTCTCTGCCGCAGCCTCTGGTCCACTGACTCATTTACTTACTGACAGTCAAACACCCTGGCACCAGCTCCTGTGTGTGCCTCAGAAATGCAATGCAGAACGTTTGGCCAAATTTTTCTTTTGAAAACCAAATATCATCTTCAGTTCATCAAATTTTCTACTGAGATGGGGGGGCATGTTTTTCCTTTGGAAAGTTAAATCATTAATCAAAGCCAATTGGAGATATTTATGATTGAAATGAAAGTAGGATGGTTCAAGGAAAAGAAAATAGCACTTAGAAGAGTAGAAAGCTGGAAAGATGAATCAGAAGAGTGTTTTTCAAGCTTTCTGACTGTGACCCATAGTAGGAAAGGCAATTTTATCACAAGGCAGTGCTTACTGCCTACGATGCCCTCTGACGTTTCCCATTCTATTTCATGTTTTTAAAATGCCGATTGACCTGTTTAACTAATTTTGAGATGCTGTAAGTTGATTTCACCAGTCAATGGATCATGATTCATGGCTTGCAAAACACTGGATTAGAGGTTACAATTTTGAGATCATCAGACCTGAAATGTCATGGAACACTGCTCTCCGTTGCTCTGTGATTAGATTATTTCTCAATAATATTTACCTCTTCTCTTTTGAAGGCAGGCTTGTCTTCTTGGGCCTTTTCTCTTTTAGTTTGCACTTTAGCCCTCTTTTCTTCTTCCTTTTTATTTTCAAGAACGGTAAGGTCACTCATTTCAAAGAAGCCCTTTCTAGCTTCCAGGAGTGAGAGAGTGCTCAGGTCACTTTGCATGTGACGCTGGGTGACTTCTTTTGCTGTCTCAGTGCTCAGATCTCCCCCTGTGCCAGTGGTTCTAAACAGCCACGTGGGATCTTTTCTTCCCACCCCAATTTTTTCTCGTGTGCCTGCCATTGTGCTCACTGAAATCTAGCGTGACATGGTGTTTCTTG
The DNA here is from genome assembly GCF_041296235.1 of Equus asinus. Lineage (NCBI taxonomy): Eukaryota > Metazoa > Chordata > Mammalia > Perissodactyla > Equidae > Equus > Equus asinus. The sequence goes on along the minus strand of NC_091790.1, from coordinate 188,676,615 downwards.
CGCAAGTTTACAAACCCCGTATGTGGTTTGGTGCATTCTGTTCCTGATCATCTCAATGGTAGCCGTGTTCATGAGCCCCTTGTAAAAAGCAGGAGTGAAAGACAACTCCAGCGCAAGGCAGGCTTTGTGATAGAGAGATCTCTTTGGAAAGGTGAATAGGCAGGCATCTCTTTTTTCCTTTTGGGGGCGGGGGCAGTTAGGCATAGTGCTTTTAATGCAGACTTGCAGACAGAAAAAATCTTTTGTAGCTGATGAACATTCCCCCCCGCCAATATTTCCACCCTTCCTCGTGCTACGTGGATTTATTTGCGTCATCCACATGGTAAAAGAAGCAAAATGTATGCTCTTAATTACCAATCAGTTATAAATGGATGCCACCCGAGTCACATGGCTTTCTGCAAGTCTACACTCAGCTCAGGTCTACATGAAGGCAAATCATGGTTTTGACATTTTTAATAAAAGGTCCAAATTGGCTTCTTTCACTCCCTTATTACCAGTTGATTTCAAGGAGTCTCTTTTTGCCTTCTTAAGATGCTATTTCTGAGCATGATTCTTTATGTCAATTTCCCACCTCAACTTTTACAATTTTGTATTAAATGCCAAAACCATGGGTAAGGTGAGGAGTTATGGTCCTCATGCCTCATGCAGACCTAGGGACAGAGGTAAGTTGTTAAAAGGAATGAGTTTATATTCAAGTGCAGAATCATAAGTCAATGCAGCACCACCACATTGGGTTAATTCATTTTTTTGGTATTCATAACAACGAAGCACAGAGCAATGAATTTCTCTCTGGCTGTCCCAGCAAATTTGGTCGATTGAATATTTAGCCATCAATCGATTGCTTCATGCTTGCATATTGCTATGGCCTAAAAAAATGAACAACTTGCCAAATGATCAAGCACGTGGGGCTGTAGGAACGTGGCCTCAGACTCAAATTTGATGCGCATTACATTTCTCATAAGTCACAGGCATCACACATTTGGTGCAAAATGTTTACTGTACCTGTTTCTTTTGGACAGCTGTCTGAAGTTTATCTTCTTGTGCTTTCTTTTCATTTACCCATTTCCCTTCCATTTTCTCTTCTACCTTCCCCCCTTTTATCTTTTTCTCTTGCAAACCACTTCTTTTCTCTTCTAGCTGCTTCTTAAGTTTCTGTTCTTCTATCTTAGCTTTCTCTTCTTCCTCTGCCTTTGCCCTCTGCCTCTCCTCTGCTGCTCTTCTCTCTTCCTCCTTAATTCTTTCCCTCTCCTCTGCCTCCCTTCTTTTTCTCTCCTCTGCCTCCTTTCTTTTTCTCTCCTCTGCCTCCTTTCTTTCCCTTTCCTCTGCCTCCCTTCTTTTTCTCTCCTCTGCCTCCTTTCTTTCCCTCTCCTCTGCCTCCCTTCTTTCCCTCTCCTCTGCCTCCCTTCTTTCCCTCTCCTCTGCCTCCCTTCTTTCCCTCTCCTCTGCCTCCCTTCTTTCTCTCTCTTGTGCAGCTGCTATTTCTTCTGCTTCAATCCTTGCTCTCTCCTCTGCTATCTTTTGGTCTTGCTCAGCTTTAATTCTTTCTCTTTCTTCAGCTTCCAATCTGGCCCTTTCTGCCTCAGCTCTTTCCCTTTCTGCCTCTTCCATCTTTTCATGATGGGTAATCTCATCTGAACCTTGTTCCTTCCCCTCCTCTATTTTAGGCTCTTCTGCACTGATTTGCCCATTTTTCAATGACATTACCACTGTTTCCTCTTGGGTTTCTGTTGTTTTCTCTTCTACCATCACCTCTACCTGATTTTCTTCAATGCTCCCTTGCTTTGGCTTCTCTTCTTCTTCTTCCTCCTTTTCTTTTTCTTCTTTCTTTTTTTCTTCAGCATCCCTCCAATCATTCCTCTGGTAGGACTTTGTGACTGTTTCAGTTTCCTCTATCTCATATCTTTCTCGGCGACTTTCACTTTTCTCTTCCTTCTCTGCAGTTTCATTTTCCCCGGTGTTGTTTTGCATTCTTCTGCTTGGTGGCGACAAACTTGCATCTGTTATTGTTGGGTCGAACTCCTTCTGCCTCTCCAGCGCTTCCTGAAGGCGTTTTTGGCGTCTCTCCTCCCGCCGAGCCAGGCGCTCCAGGAATGCAGCCTCATCATCGCCTTCCACCTGAGTGTTCGTGGTGGTTGTCTTGACCTCCTCGTCAGGCACACTGTACAACAGAGACAACAACACCAAGGCAGCTTGCTGATTAATCAGTCAGCTGGAGTCACGTAGCCTGATCCACACTGGAACTATAGCAGATACTGGTAGCACCATGCCCATAAATATCCCCTCAGATGTTACATATTAGTACATGCCTGGCTAGATTTCAACTGATAGCAATATGCAAGTCCTTGCCCTTGGTCTTTCTCTGGCCAATGGAGTCTACTCTACATGCCAGAAGTGCTTTGAGTTTAATGTCCCCTGGGAGCAGCCCCCAAACAAAAATTGATGAGCATCAGTGCATAAATACCTCAGCTCCCCTCCCCTTTTGAGTTGGATAACTGAGGTGCCTGTGCCACACTGGATCTTAGAGTTCTCCAGTGGAGTTAAGCTCCAGATCCCCACAGTGGTAACTTGCTTGGTAACGAAGTCTTATTTGATTGCCTTCTCTCCCCTGTCTCACTTCCCCACACCACTACTAGTGTTTCCTGGGATCACTTTACAAATAAACTACTTGTGCTCAAATCTTTGTTTCAGGATCTGCTTCTTGAGGGACTTGAACTAAGACAAGAACCAAATTGAAATAATGAGTGAATTCCTCTATTATCATATAGTATTTTCACATGTCACCAAGTCATCTAGAATTCCTGAGCTGGGTTTGTGGAGCACAAAGTACTTAGAGAGGAAGGGAGTGTACATTATAATGTGGAGATGCTATATGCACACTGATGACCCCCATCGTAGAGACATCTAACTGTCCACCACAATTCATGCTCTTCCTTCCACAATCACAGGGAAGTGATTGCCAGTCAAGGATTATATTTCCTCCCCTCCCCTCTTCCTTGCACCTAGGTGGAACCACGTGACCAATAATTTCCAATTAAATGTGAGCAGACAGGGCTGGCCCCATGGCTGAGTAGTTAAGTTCATGTGCTCTGCTTCAGTGGCTCAGGGTTCACAAGTTCATAGCCTAGGCACGGACCTACGCAGCACTCATCAAACCATGCTATGGCGGCATCCCACATAGAAGAACTAGAATGACCTACAACTAGGATATACAACTATGTACTGGAGCTTTGGGGAGAAAAAAAAGAGGAAGATTGGCAACAGATGTTAGCTCAGGGCCAAGCTTCCTCACCAAAAAAAAAAAAAAAGGCATATCTTTAAAAAAACATGTGAGCAGAATTGATGTGCCCAGACCAAGACAATTAAGAAGCAGAGGTGCTTGCTCTACCCCCTCTATCTCTACCTGCTGGCTAGATCAGAGGACTCTAATGCCCCAGGAGTTGACAGAAGTCACAAGAGGAAAGAAAGCAGGGGACCAGTTCTACCCACTAGTCAGAAATGCCCACACTGGACGGATAAGGGTTACGGAATTAAACTACTAAAATTTAGGGACTCATTGTAATAGCAGCCAACATTACGTTAACTAATATATATGTACTCCGTCTATGTTCTTTGTCAAGATTTCCATGAATAAAGGATCTCTAGCCTTTCTTTTCTACAGTAGATAAAGAAAAGTTAAATGTGAAGTTTATTAAAAAAGAAAAGAAAATCTCCAAAAACCAAACTGTACTGTGCCCATCACCTCACTGACTATTGCAGGATGCTGGACACTGCCCAAACCAGGGGTGTTGGTCTCCACTGGCAGGAAACAACCAGTCATGTGATACCAGGAACTGTGATCAGAGTTGGAAGAATATGTCTTGCAATGTTTAGAAACGCCATCAAATTTCATGATTCATACTGAACTTGGCCCTTTTGAAGTTCAAGTTCACTTAATTTTGGAAAAACACATTTCACATTTAACAAAAAGAAATGGCAGAGTAAAGCCTAGATTTTAAACTTTCTTGGCCTTAGCTGTTGCTCCAGGAGACTGTCTCCATGAATTAGACATATAAGGATTCAATTTCCCTGAAAATACAAATAGTTTAGAATTTAAGAGGAACAGTCTATACATAAGACATTTAGATCAACTGAATTCAAATAATTTTTAAAAGGCACCCAAAATTCCAAAATATTAGCTGGACAAAAGTCTCTTGAGTTAAGAAACCAACAGACTCTACTAAACCTTTCTTTGCATATTTATAAACCACAGCAGCAATCGGCAGTAGAGGTTAAGTACACGGTAGGGCTGTTTACCCCCAAGAAGAACACTTATTCTTCTTGTGGCTAACTAATGTGTCAGCAGTAACTCACATATTCTCAGATCTGAATAAGCTTTACTGAAAAAATAAAAAGAATTTTGTCTTCAATCAACAGCATAAAATTAATAATAATAAAATGTGAAGAAAGAAGAGAAACGCAAGTAGAAGCAAAACTTTAAAAGCAAGAAAACTACAGGCCACTAATAACTTTTTAAGCCATTGTTGATCACTCACTAATAACCAGATTCAGGAAAGTCCTCAAAATGCCGTTTTAAACTCTTTCTTTGTCTTCCTCCTCAGCTCAGAAATAAAAAAGGCAGTGAGTGACTGCAGCCTTCCTCTGTAAGGCTCGGATACCATCTCCCTAATAATAGTTAATAGGTGCTTACTATGTGCAGGGCACTGTGCATTTTACGTGTATTATTATCTCATTTAAATTTAACAACATTCCTAAGAGAAAGATATAATTTTTATTACAGTTAGCGCCAGGCCAAGTTGGGATTCAAAGCCAGGTAGTGAATCCCAGAGAACACACCTACAACCCATTTGCTATTCTTCCTCTGATATTAGGAGCTGCTTACCAAGGGACAAGGTCTCTATTTCTCCACCTAACCAATAAGCTTCCTTATTAAATTCATCCTGCCCGCCAACTTTTCAAGACTGCTTTCAGAAACCTTTTGCGTACCCACTCAAATTTGGGTTAAAGAGGCCAGAACTCTTTCCTTTCAGAATTTTCTAGACAGACTGAGTTAAAGCCCTGCTAACATACAAAATAAAACAGACTAATACCAAAACCACGAACAAGATCTTATAAATATATGGTAGTTTCATTATATTTAATCAGTCCATAGTTGTAAATTAAAATTATATTTTCATTTTTCCTCCTAAAATATCCTCATCTGCATTTAAATGATATAACCATTAGCATAATGAACGGTGTGACCTTCTATGGGTGAACTTGTAAAAGCCCTTTTGAAGAAGTTGAACCTATTAAGTGTTCTGGACTTTCCTGATTTCTATCAGGGCCTGTATAGGAAATAATATAGTGGTAAACTTATAAGCTTGTTTGAATAATTACGTTAAATTAAACAGGATTCTGCAACTTGCTGAATAGTGTAGTGATCATATTGATTCAGGATGAATATCAAGAGAAATAAGACATTTGCAATCCATGCCTACTTTTGAAATTCAAGTATTATCTGTTGCTAGTAGGCACAGAGAACTATTAAACTAATAAATCTTCAGTTCAAAACAGATAGCAATACCCTAAAGAATGAAGGTAAATAATTTTCCTTATTTAAAGATATAACCCACCATTTTTAGTATTAAAAAAATGACTAGATTATAAAATAAAATAAAGCCATTCAATTAGGGTGTGTTTAGGAGAGGGGATGGAGGAGAGAAAGGAGCAGTGGTATACTAAGGTCTAAATCACTTTGACTGTCCAATCTGATTAGTTGCCTAAAGTGGGCAAAAAATAATTAAACAAAAATAATTAAAATTAAAATAATAATTTTAATTTTTAAAATTTTTAAAATTTTTGAATTTATAAATTTTAAAAATTTTTTAATTTTTAATTAGTTGCCTAAAATGGCCAAAAAATAATTAAACAAAAATAATTTTAAAAAGTAAGATAGATCGAAAAAGAGTCGGATTGGGCTAAGAGAATGCTCTGCACAACACATTCCATTCGTCAGATGCGCTAAGAAGCAACTTAGAAGTTCTCTCCATTCTAATGAGGACAGTACCTGTTCTGGGCATTAACCTCCACCTGGTCCGTCACCTGCCCCAAGGATTCTTCCTCCTGCTTCTGCCGCAGCCTTTCCTGCCGGGCGCGGCGGCGCCGTTCCCGGGCGGCCTCTTCCTCATCATCGTCGTTCCTCTGGTAGGCGATTCTGCAACACCACAAAGACAGCCCCTTGAACATGCCAACTGCCGAACATCTTCACCAGCTTCTTGGCAGGATCAGCCCTGAGTCCTTTTCTGAACTTGACTACTTACTGAACCACAGAGTTCGAAAGGATGTTCCGTTCCTTAAGTTTGGAGACCTGATCTGACTAGTTTTCAAACTTTTAAGTATCTGAAAAGCATTAGTCCCATAGCTACAGAGGATAATTTACAATGGTCAAATAACAGCTTAAACAAAAAAATCTACACAAAAATAAGCCGCCTTAGGAGACTGTGGGTTTGCATGCTTAGATTTCTTTACCAAGCTGATTACTAGCGTGTAAGATTTAGAAGCAGAAATCCAAAGCATTGAACTAAAAATAATCAAAACACTTATTAAAAAGATTCAGCATGTTGTATGAATTATTTGTGTAGACACTGTCACAAAAGTCAGAAAAGAATCCAATTACCAAACGAAGACTTTGGCATTAGTAAGCCAAATCACTAACTAAAACTGAGCGCAGGATATCTTCTTTGCTTGGATTTTATTTTTTTTCTTTTAGGTCCTTTTCACTGGAGAGACAAAATGTTATGGACAACTGACAGGAGGCTTCGGTCAGTGCAGCTTCCTGTAAGGCCCCCTCTTTCGTTCTAAAACATGCTTTAGTATCCCACCACCTGCAGGCTGGGCACATCATGGTAGCCCACAGATGTAGTTTAGGTAGAAACCTCAGGGCTGAGGCAGGTACAAGAGGCATAGAGGGCTTCACACACATATATGTTATTTAGCTTTTGTAGTTTCATCTGAAGCAAGTGCCTATTTAGGGAAATGACACAATCAATATGTTTCCCTTAACGCTTATTCCCAGGTAAAGAATTGGAGCTGGGAACTACAGATGTCTGAACTCAAGAGGAAATGGCCTGCATGGGTTACTTGGCTACACTGAAGGAGGAATATGTATGGAGACACAGAGTGCCAAGAAGGAATGGGTCGAGCTGGCTGCCCAGGGACAAGCTGGCCTGATGTCGGGTCCCCGGCTGGGGCTGGAGCTGCGTTGTGCAGCAGGCTGCTTTTCACATCAGAGAGTTAAAGTGCTTCTCTTACAATGTTACTTACATATCCACAAATAGAAATCCAGATATGTAAACGTTTCATGTTTATAATGTTTATGTAATTACAAAGCTAAAATAATTTACAAATAAAGAAAACAAAACAGCAGAACCACACAATTTATAGCAACAATATGAACCTAATAGGATTGAAGGCGGTTTGCTCTTGTTAGAGTTACAAACTAAACATTTTTAGGCTTAGATCCAGTACTTTACTTCATCTGTGTCTATCTTTTGATTTCGATAATACTAATGTTTTGAAAGTGTTTTCACCCAGGTATCTTATAAAAACCAAGATGTTATAAAAAGATCTTACAAAAAACAATTCTGAAGGTTGGTTGGTTTGTTCTTTGCTACTTCAGAAACTCTGACTTCATACTTACTAAAATCTGCTAGTGTGCAATACTCAAATGCCAATATAAATAAGATGTCACTTAGTAATTCTATAAAACTGACTGGTTTATTTCTACAAATATGGAGAGAAGGGCAGTGTGACATAGTTGAAGCATGACTAGGTTAGTAGTCAGAAAATGTGGTTTGTAGAACTGGTCTCTTACTAGCTTGCAGCCCTTTGATTAACCTGAGCTACATTTCCTTGCCTGTTAAGTGTGTGACAATCAAATGAAATCACAGACATGTTTTGGTAAGGCATTCTACAGTGTAATATTTTGTTGTTATTAGGAAAGTTCAGCTGAGGAGTTGTTTTGTGAGGAAAGTGAGTTCAATTTTAGACTTGCTGAATTTGAGGTGACAGCATGACATGATTTGAATGTTCCTTTCTAATTCATTCGCATTGTAGTTTGCAGTCAAAAGCCCTTCCCAATGGTTTGGCTTCAGTCTTCAGATTCTTGGCCTAATATTCCTTTGGCTTATTTCTCAGTAGACAGCTTTAACCACAGAGGGAGAATGAATCCTCAATGACTGCTTCCAAAGCTAATCAAACAAAGTCTTAATTTGCTCTTCTATATCTCTGGATCAACCATGAGGTCTTGGCTGTTACTTGGGGCCTTCCTTTTCCAAGACAAGCAAGAGACAAAGGCTCCATAAGGGACATCCTATTGTAAAAATAAAAGTCCTCCCTCTCCTAAATGGAATCTCCTTTGAAGCCCTTAATTTCCCACTATACTTGAAGAATCTGAGATGTTACTGTCTACCTCCTCCCACCTACTCAATGTGATTCATGGCAGGATGTTGCTGGCTGTTAGCTCCCACGTGAACTAGACTTGCCATTTGGTCAGGTCACACTCTGTCTTTCTACATCTTAGATTTCTCATTGGTAGGGGGGCCTGAACAACCTGATTACCTCCACAGTCTCTTCTAACTCTTCTCACTGGGTGTAGCTTAAACTTTACAGACAGTCGCTCTCCATCGGTAGCCTATGGCCTAGGATACAGAATTACCAGAACTAGATTTTTAAGGATCTTTTATTATTACTAATAAAGATATTAAAATTATTTTCAAAGTTAAGAACAAAAGAAGAGCCAAAAAGTCTTCATGCTATTTTGAATCATAACACGCCCAGTTCCTGGCTCAATAACATATCAGTTGACTTTATAAGTGAAATTGCGCCCATGCCAAATGCCTTGATATATGTGGAAATTCTTCAAATGTGAGACTCCCTACATTAGCTCTCGGCGTACAAGCAAACAGTAGTTTCTCAGCTTTTAGGTCTCTCCCACAGCGCCCTACCCTTCACACTCCTACCACAGGTTTATTTTTTTCTTTCAAAATTGAAGAAACTTAATCATTTATTTTTTTTCTGATTCTAAAAGTAACATACACTTACGATTTTCTTAAATGAGATAATACCAAATGTATACAAGAGGAAATAAAAATCAGCTGCCTAATCACATCACTCAGATATAAACATGACTAATATTTGATGTATTCAACCAGACATTTTCCTAAGCATGCAAGGTATTCTTATTTTTAACAAAGTGGGATCATATTATATATAATTTTATAAAAGTTTCTTTAATGTACTTTATTTATGACTATTTTTAACACATTGGCACCATATAATTTTCAACAGCAACATGGTAGTCTATCTACAGATGTACATAGTAATTATATGGATGTACTATAATCTATTTAACCAGTTTTCTACTGACGGACAGTTAAGACTTTTCCAACTTTATGTTCTTATAAATAATGGTGCAAAGGACATCTTTATAGACACACTTCTACTAATTATTCGATTACTTACCTGGGAACAATTCTCAGCTGTTAAAATTTCCGAGTTTAAGAGTGTGCTCATTTTAAAGGCTTTTGATACACTTTGACAACTTGCCCTTCAGAAAGCTATATAAGACCAGCAATACATGTGAGTGCTAATTTCACCATAAGCAGAATTTATCCAAAAAGACAGATGAGTACACAGCATCCTTAATACATCCAAATGATAGCACAGTGACTCTACGTTATGCTTCAAAGACAAAATGTTAACATTTCTAATTTTCCACACACCAGATTTAAACGTATGAGAAATGCTGCTGACTAGTAAATGTCATACCTAAACACCCACTGGATTGCAATAAAAGCATAACAGTCCATTTGTTCCTTCTGTGAAACTGTAGCAGATGCCAGCATTAACCAGTTCACTGGTATTCTATACCACAAAGACGACTGATGTTCCCAGATGATTCAGAGGCAGTGTGGGACTTGAAGTTCCTCTGAATCACCTGAGAAAGACTAAACCATGTTTATTAGAGTTTTAATCAAATGCACTTATTTATTTATTTATTTATTTATTTTTTAAAGATTTTATTTTTTCCTTTTTTCTCCCTAAAGCCCCCCCCCCCCGCCCCCAGTACATAGTTGTATATTCTTCGTTGTGGGTGCTTCTAGTTGTGGCATGTGGGACGCTGCCTCAGCGTGGTCTGATGAGCAGTGCCATGTCCGCGCCCAGGATTCGAACCAACGAAACACTGGGCCGCCTGCAGCGGAGCGCGTGAATTTAACCACTCGGCCACGGGGCCAGCCCCCAAATGCACTTATTTTTTTTAAAAAAAAAAAAAACTGGTATCCCAAATGATATGTAAAGCACCTCTCTATTAAATAAAACATTTGATTGACCAGAATCCATGACTTTCCTACCCATGCTGGGTATAAGCAGATTTCCTATGGAGTATTATGCTTTGCTTCTTGGTAACCGCCTTTGTTATCTCTTGGAGAACACTTAAGAGAAAGGTAGGGTTCACCTTACTGTAGGAGGCCAGTGCCACTGGCAACAAAGCAGCTCATCAAATACTCTGGAGAAAGAGAGATGGGCTATTGTTTATGTGTGTGTCTATGAATAAGTGTTAAACAACCTCAAAAGTCCATAATAATTACATGATGTTATTTGATTGGGACAGTGGTGTGAAAAAAGTAGAGAGAACTGCCTTTTCTTCCACTCCCAGAACCACTGCTTAAAGGTTCTGGTGTTACATTATAAGAAAAAACAAATCGACGCAATGGGAAAACTCTCTTGGAATGCTGTGGCTTTCACACCAAAGACATCTTAAGTCCTTACCATCAGAGCGCTACAGCTTTGGTATATTCAAGTAACAAGATAATCATGTTACATGCTGTGCCTTTGGCACAGAAAGTTCAAATATATAAAAGTATTGCGGATAGGACAAATGAGGAATGAGTGTCTGTACATTTGGACGGGCCTGGGTCTAATCGTAGACTAGGAGAGAGAAGGAGGAAGTGGCAGAAGCTTCCACAGTAAGACACCGGAGCCAGGCACGAGGTGTCATCTTGCCTCAGTGTCCTCCTCACCTCATCTGCCCCATCAAATATTTCTCAAGACTTGCGCAACATTGGCAAAATTCTTATTATCATTTCGTCGACAATACAGGCGGTTTCGTTTTCACGCCGTGTTGCCCATGGTTTGAAGAATGTTGCTCTTATTTCCCTTCATTCTGTCTTTTTTCCATTTTGCTATTTTCTGATTTGAGAATTTAGTACATGATCCTTGAAGCTCTCAAGTAAAAATGCTGGCAAGAGTATTTTATTAACAAAACAAGATCTCTTATCAGGAAACCGTGTCTGAAAATAGAATAAGAAAAAGCAAAAACCATTTTTATGAGGGGGGCTGATTTTATTACTTGTTTAGGAGCATTAAAGACCCAGAGAGAATGGAAAAGAAGTACTGTTAAGTCTATACTGAGTACAGATTTACTTATTTTGTGTTGATAATAACAGTACTACTCTGAATAATTAAATGGATAACCAAATAATTAATCAAGCTTGGATGTGCAATCTTGCTATTCTATTTTTTTACGTATATGGTTTATATGATATAATTATTTTGCAATTTAAAAAAATTTGGTAATATGTTTGATGACTTTTCAAAATCAGTTCACCAAGACATAACTTTTTCTTGTCATCTCCCGTATAGGAGTGTATTTATTTATTCTCCTGTCCCACAGCTTATTTCACCATTCTTCTAGCCATAGACGTTTGGGTTTTCCCCAATTTCTCTCTATTGCATACAATTCTGTAATGGCTTCGCGTGCACACGTGTGTTCCTCTAGGGTAGACAGTGTGAAGTGGAATAATATATGTTCATTTAAATTTAAATGATTCTGTCAGATTGCCCTCCACAGTAGTTGTTCCAGTTTACATCCTCATGCTCTGTCATTTCAAATAACCAGGTTAGATAAACATACGTTAAGATGATCTACCACTGATAAAGATTAGAGAAAATATTTAATCTTCTATATCTTGTATAGCAGTGATTTCTAACATTTTACGAATGAGGATCCTTTTAAAATATCAAGAAAAATTAAGATATGACAATTGCTTATACTTTTGTTATTTATTAATAAAATGTTTTATAAAGTGTCTGAGTTTAATAATGCATAAAAAGGAATCTGTATCTTATAAACCATTACATTTACACATGTTTGTGAGGAACAGTCTTTCGTACCTCAAGCTGTTATTTATCAGACTACAGAAAATACTCACTGTGGATGTGAATTTGGAAATCTCTTCTAATAACTTCACCACCAGAGTACCACTGAACAGACTGAATCATCACCTTCAAACTCTTTTGTCTTCTTCAACATTCCTCGTGCTTCGTAAGCACATACACACATACACAGACCCCCAGGTTAAGTAAGGAAATCCTCAGAGGAAATAAAAGGTTCAAGGCACTAAAATGAGGCCAATTTATGAAAGATTTAAAGAGGTCCTCACTCAAGGCAAAGTCCAAGTGTCTACCTTCCTTGTTTCTGCCACATTCCTATATTTTAAAAAGAGAATATGGCACCTAAAATTCCAACAGACAGAATAAATTCACCACCTGAAAAAAGGAATCCTACCAGTAGTTCACCATTTGTGAATTCACAATAACTTATAGTTCAGCAGAGAGTTAGTGGAACCTCAAGACGTCTCTCATGTCTCTGCATCCCACCGTACCTCCACTTTCATGTAAGGAGTCATTAGAGAGAAGGTGGTGTTGAAGGAGAGATTCCAGGCTTGTAATGAGACACTCAGTCCCAAACACAATCCTGTCCCCAGCTTTTCTGCAGCTCTACATTCCCCACGCAGAACGGACCCAGGAGAAAGACCGCCTGAGGTTCACAGCTAAGGATGACTTCTTAGTCAATTACTTTTCTTTCATTTTCATCAATCTTGGTTCTGCCAATTCCATTATCTCAACCTGGGTCTTAATGTGGGATCCAACTTAAAGAGTTAAAACCTTATGTAGGCTGAAAATGTGTTCATCAACCATTAGGAGGCAAAATGACTCATACATAGTTTCATTACCTTTTTTCTATACCAAAAAACCCCAGTGATTTTTCTTTCACAATATGAAATGCAAGCAGATTCTCCAGACACATTCAGTCAGCTCTGTGAATTGCTCAAACGCTCTTTGCAAAATCTCAGGCAATGCTGTGATCAGGAGGGAAACTCCTGAGCTACTGAAATGAGTCATATTTGTCCTGCAGATTTACTGTATGTTTGAAAGTTAAAAGAGGTTTATAGAAACATTCCAGGCTGTTAAATATGATTTTGTTTATATGTGGTGTCTGCAAAATGTTGTGGTTTCATTTAATGCACATAAGGTTCAATTCCGAATGCTTTTCCCTAGGATTCCTTAGAAGAAAGGCACTAAAAATTATAATGGAGAAAAAAATCAAGAAAATAAAATTAGCTTTCAGGTCAGAATATGTCTAGAAATGGATTAATAGCCAATAGGCAATTGGTCTGGTAGTAATTAATATAGGATAGAATGAAAGAAAGCCCCCTTGATTTAGAATATTTTTTTTGGTAGGGAAGGAGGGTGAAAAATGCTGAATTTAATTGTAGGATTCATTGTGGTATCAGTGGTGTGTCTTTTACTGGGATGAAGGCGAGCAAAGGGATATATTACTCTGAAGAAATTTACCCAGGACAAGAGATATGTCCTACTTTATCTACTCCCTTTTTTCCCACCCCGTCGTCCATACACACACACATTTGAGAATTACTGAAGTTTGCATACCAACCATAAATTTTGGTTCTCAATAGTAAGTCACTGTGTGACTGCACACTTTAGTGTTCTTATATATGTCATCACCACAAGTTATCACCACCAGCCTACCATATGCTTTATACAATGGTGACATCCCATAATCATGAGTTTTCATAACCACAGACCATGATGGGGAAATGTGTGGAAAAGCAAAGAAGAAAGAAACATCAGACAATGAAAGAAAAACCTCTTCACCGTGCCTCTGCACACAATCATAGCATCATCATAACTACAACATCTGTCAAACAAATAGATCATGTCTGATTGATCCCGTATGATCCTGGGGAGGACCGGGAGTTCTTATTCTGACTTGGGGTCATGTGGCTAAGAGCTTAGAGGAGCACAATTCTCAGAATGGTCCTGCCCCAGGGCAGGCAGACCCCCAAGCTCAGAGGCTCATTTCTGCATGGATGCAGGTAGCCGCAGGAAATTTTTGAAAGATGGATTCTATTTTTTGGGGGTGAATACTTTAAATTAAAGAGATGTTTAGCACAAAATACACGGTACCTATAAATGAGTGTATAGTACATGACCACTTTAAGGAATAATAACGAAACAAACACCCACGTACCTACCAACCAGCTTAAATAGCACCAGCACCTTGGAAATCCTTATGTGCCCCTCTTCAATCCCACCACTCTTTTTAAATGCTTATAAATAACTTCTAACCTAAATTTTGGCTTATTTTAATTATTCTCTTGCTTTTCTTTGTAGTTTTACCCCCAAGGTATACATCTGTGATTTAGTTTTGTCTTCTTAGAACTTTACATAATCATACTATTTGCATTCTGTGATTAATTTCCTTCACACATTACATTTTGGAGATTCATCTATGTTTACATGAGTAACTGTAGTGTTTTGTTTTGTTTTTTAGGAAGATTAGCCCTGAGCTAACATCTGCTGCCAATCCTCCTCCTTTCACTGAGGAAGACTAGCCCTGAGCTAACATCTGTACCCATCTTCCTCTACTTTATATGCGGGACGCCTACCACAGCATGGCTTGCCAAGCGGTGCCATATCCGCACCCGGGGTCTGAACCCATGAAGCCCGGGCTGCTGAAGTGGAATGTGTACACTTAACTGCTACACCACCTGGCTGGCCCTGTAGTTTATAATTATAGATGAGGCAAAGGGTTTTCTAACATTTTTCTTCCTGCTTTTTTCTCCCCAAATCCCCCCAGTACATGGTTGCACATTTTAGTTGTGGGTCCTTCTAGTTGTGGCATGTGGGACGCCGCCTCAACATGGCCTAATGAGCGGTGCCATGTCTGCACCCAGGATCTGAACCCTGGGCTGCCGAAGCCAAGCGTGTGAACTTAACCACTCGGCCACAGAGCCGGCCCCTAACATTTCTTGATATTATAGTTTGTATGGGATAAATGTCTAAGTTTTTATTCAACTGGTACCATTTACTTTTAAAAAGTCTATGGATGGTTAGTGATATTCAGTAGAAATAAAATGAAAATAATCTGGCGTACTTTCTTAAGGAATTGCTATTTTTCTCACATTTATTTTTAAAAGGCACAATGCATCCGTCAAACCTATTAGAGACAAATTTTGGAGAGATAATTCCACAACAGTTTCCTGAGATAGACTAAAACCTATTTATTTTGTCACAAACGGGACTGAATTTGCACCATTCCCGCTATCCCACCTTAACAAAACAATAAGCTTGGTCAGATACAAATAGTTCACTTTTCAATTTCTACATGTTTAGAAAGGGTAGGTATGGAAAGAGAAGGTTGATGATGGGGAAGATATATTTTGCTCTTCACTTGGTTAATCACGTTACACCTTGGTTGAAATGAATGAAAAGGAGTAAGAGAAATGTTTAAGTGGCCAGTAAGGTAATTAAAATAAAGTAACCAAACTTTCCTCTCTTTCAACCTTACTTAAGATTCAACTGGTATAAAATACAGCTAATAGAGATGAACCCAATTACCACCTGTGTTTTCATAAACATTACCTTTCTTCATCCCCAACCTAGGACTCACTGTCTAATAAGAATCTTAAATAAATCTGATTAATAATAAACTCAGGCTTCCTTTTATGTTGTCAATGGAAAGTAAAATGGGATTTGGGGCTGTTTTCTGACTGTTGTATTTATTAAAGAACAATCTTCCTTTAACGTGCAGGGTAGACGTGGGCAATAAACTTTGGGCTTAGTTAATTTTTTTCAAGTAAAGTATGGTGAAACAATTCAGATCCAGGTATCTAGGACTGGCAGCACCACATTTTGCCAGCTCTTTCTCTTGCACAGAGGTCTGGACCTGGATATACAGCTAACTAAACAACTGCCCCAGAGCAGGGTGCAGGGAGACCCTCCCGTTCCTACTGGCGGATGTGGACGCAACTGCATCTGACCGCAGATATATAAACAAGCAGATTCTTTTCATAGTTCAAGACTTAATCTCCTAGAGACAGAAATTTCCATTTCCATCTTCAAAATGTAAAAATATGAACTGACTTTAGATGAGTCTTAGACTTAGTGTGATCTAGAAATTCAAGTCTTACCCCCAGATTTGAAATATTTGTGTGATGTGGTACAAAAGTCCATAATTTCATGTGGTTGAGCTTCAAATTATGGTACCACTATCACATTGGTAAATATTTGACTAAAGAAATAAAGTGATTGGCAAAATGAAAACAAGATGTCCTTAGGTGGAGATTATGAACCTGCGACTAATTAAAGGGAATCCCTGTAAGTGGAAAGTGGTATTCCAGACATGCTGATGGAAATGGTACACGGCATGTGGATATCGCTAACTAGAGTCACATGTCCTGTGACAGCTGAGAGGATTCTCAACATCCTCTCTAGACGGGCAGTGCTTAATGCAGGAAAATTTATGGGTAATGGATTTTCATAACAGGCCTTTTATGATCCTCCCCTCCCCCCAAAGTGCCCTCTGGAGCTTTCCTGCTTCCACTCTCATTTTTCTTAATTGGAAAAAGATTTACTTTCATTTCCTCTTTCCCAGCACTCTCTCTTGGCTCCATTTCTTTCCATTCGGGTGGCATGGCCTCCCATCTTCTTTTTCCCTCTCTGTCCCTCCTCTGTTCTTCAGAAATAGAAAGCTCAAACGTACTGATAGCTATGACACCGGAGCATGGTTTCTAGCACCTCTGGTGAACGAAGTGATTGTCATTCTAACAAGAAGGCATATTTTCGGGAGATTACTACCTCCCTGACTCCAGAAGTATTGCGCAAACTAACCCAACATCCAGCTGGCTCATAGCTAACCTCTGTGTGCTAGAACTGCAGAGTTTTGTTTACAAGTGGTAGCAAATGGAAAGACAAATCTTGAGTGGAGACAGGAAATGGAAAATAAAGAGCCAAATCCTGGATATTTGGCCCTTTGGAAAGAACATTTATTCTTGCAGAGGTCTTGGGAGCCAACCACAGCTAATGGGTCCAACTTCCCTACTGTTGGGAAAGGAAGTCAAGGAGTCGGCTCTGCACTTGGTGGATCATCTTCCTAAGTCAACGGAAACCTTACCTACGACAGGGCCAGCTCAATGTGGAGGGAAAAAGGCAGACACCTATTTGTTGTGATTTGGTAAAAAGCTAACTTGACCAAACCAAACCAAATAAAAACCTTCGTCCACAATTAGAGACTCTTTTTGAGTTAATAGAAGACCCCTACAAAAATGTGAACATTTTAACAGATAGAGTAATATTAAATAACTAAGCACCCACATCTGTCTGTGTTAAGTGAATCAGAATCACCAACAGCATAAGAATCAAACAGCCAGGGCTCTGAGAGAGGGAAGCATGGGCATTAGAAACATTCTTGAACAGCACTTAAATTGCTTTAGGGCACCTGTCCTGTACATGCAAATTTCTATCCCAATGATAGATTATTAAGCAATAAGGCTTATGCTATCTTCTGACTAGATACAAATGCAATCACTAGTTCCTTAAAATTGTTAGCTAGTACTGGAGGCACCGCTTCAGTAGAGGAGATAATTGACTTTACTCTAAAAATAGCATATTCTCATTACAGATTATAAAGTTATACCATTGGCATTGGCTTCTGGTTTATAATCTTGTGTTCATTCTTCTCCCCAACCAAACCGCTGATCCATGTGGAACCTAGACTTTGAGAGGAGGACAGTTAAATTCAGGTGGGACAGAGTGGTGAACTCTGGGCAGCAAAGCAGGCCGCACAAGGGGCCTAGATTCTGAGGAAGAGGCAGTGGGTGCTGTGCCAGATATGAAGGCGGAGTCTTGTGGTAGTGGGGTGCTGGTTCACATGCTGTTCTAAAATGCAAATCAACACCCATGTGGCCAGAATTAGTGCATCCATTCAACAGATATTTATTGAGCATCTACTCCATTCAAACCACTGAGGGTAGAAACCAAGATGAAGTAAACTCAAGTTTACAATCTGGTAGGGAAGCTAAGACACGTGGAAGAATGTAACAGCAGATAGAATGTGGTAAATATCATAAGAGGCTTATTGATAAAGTGATCTAAAGTTTAGAAGAGGAGAAAGACAATCCTAGTAAGGGATCAGAGAAGGCTTCATGGAGAAAATGGTATAGGAGCTGGATCTTTTACGATTGGGGGCTTGGGGAACACAAAAGGACCTTTTCACATAGACAGCTCAAATAGCAAGGTTGCAGAGTCAGGAAATATGGACATGGAAAAGCAAACAATTCAGTCTGGCCGGGGCTTGGAGCACATGAAGGGCATTAGTAAAACTCCAATTGTGCTTGTCACATACAGAAGGACAGCTTCTAATAATTGGAAGAGCAAACCAATCATTTTAGAAAGCTTCAGGAGAGAGGTTCCTGCCCTGGCAGTGGCCCTATGGAAGCACACTGGAAGGATTTTCTACTTTCAGCCTCCACTCCAGGTGTTTCATTTCATTCGGCAGCTTTTCTCAAGAAATAAAGGGCCAGCTACGCGCTATCAAGGGCTCCATAAATCTTAGCTGCATGAGGAGACTTCAGTTCAGCAAATTTTAGAATCATTTAGAACAGTAGCACTGTGGAGGATCCGTCAAGAGCAATAAGCTGTGAATTCCAATTTTTCAGAATGGCGTTTACGTCCTTTTCTATTCTAGCCACCTTCTGCACTGTCTTGTACCCACTTTGGCCACATAGAGTTAAACCAGATTTTCACTTATTCTGCTTGTAAATCAGATCCCAGGAGAAATCCACCACTGTGGCAAGGTGGTGACATATTAGGACCACAGAATAACTAAACTAGAAGGAATTTTGGAGGTTATTTTCTTTCCAAGCTCCACATTTTCTACATAGTACCCTGCGGTGTAAGGGGTGAAGTAACTCACATAAGTAATTACAAAACCAGGACTGGACCCAGATCTTTAGTTCCCATACTTGTTTTCTTTCTAACCTATGACACTATGTGAGCTTTCTTAGGGTGTTCTGGAGGTGAATAAAAAGCTTCGGTCAGAGATTGGCAAACTATGGCCCAAGGGCCAAATCCAGCCCACATCTTAGTTTTGTAAATAAAGTTTTATTGGAACACAGTCATGCCCTTATCATCTATGGCTGCTTTCACACTTCAATGCCAGAGTCGAGTCATTATGACAGAAGGGGTTATTTACCACAAATTTGAAATATATACTATCTAGCCCTTTACGAAAAAGTTTGCTGATCCCTGATTTAAGACAGTGGTCTCCAATGTTTTTTATAGTGTACTCCTATCAGTTAAAAAAAATTAAGCATATATATATATATAAACATACACACATATATATACACACATATGTATATTCGTTTATTATGTTATATACATGTAGTGCTGTTTAAATGTTTATAGATTTATAAAACACAAACAAAAATTTTAAAAAGATAGGATGACAACAAAACAAAACAATATTTAAAGTAAGGTTTAATTTATTAATGTTCATAAAATCTCTTTTGAAAACTCTTGGTTTAACACACTGTGATGAGTAATTTGAAGGTCTGGCCGTAAGTTCAATTTATTTTGACATTTGGTTTTAAATGACAGTTATAGCTTAATTTTTTAAAAAGTCCCTAAAAGATTTGTAGATACAAATGGAAGGAACACATCATTGTCTTGGTATGTTGAAGCATTAGACTAATATATTCAATCTTGCCCACTAATCAGGCAATTTTTTGACGATTCTGTGCCTGGAAAATTTATGTCTGTTCTGATATCAACCAGTTGTTCATTCAAAGTAATCCAAAGGTGTTTTACTTTTTACATTTTTTTTTTAAAGATTTTATTTTTTCCTTTTTCTCCCCAAAGCCCCCCAGTACATAGTTGTATATTCTTCGTTGTGGGTCCTTCTGGTTGTAGCATGTGGGACGCTGCCTCAGCGTGGTTTGATGAGCAGTGCCATGTCCGTGCCCAGGATTCGAACCAATGAAACACTGGGCCGCCTGCAGCAGAGCACACAGACTTAACCACTCGGCCACGGGGCCAGCCCCTAGTTTTTACATTTTTAATAAACAGCTTCAAATCCACTGAAATCCTTCACCTGGGAGATTTTCAAATAGATTCGAAAATGTAGTTTCCAAGGTAAGGTGTATGAAGATCTGATACTCTTGGAAGGTTACATGTTTACATCTTTTTCAACAAGAAAATCACAAAACAATGGGGCTAGTTTCCAAAAGATCTCTCTGCTGCATGAGTTTCTTCTGAAAAGCAGTTATGGTCTCCCCTCTCTGTTGAAAATTTGTCTTCACTGAAAGGAACAGGTTCAGTGTGTCGCTGAGGAAGGAAGTGCTCACAGCCTCAGTGACAGCCCCGCCATGTTCTCATAGTTTCCTTGGGTTCACATTATAGAGTTACCTTTAGCCTGCGGCTTCGATAGAAATCCTTTTTTTTTTTTTTTTTTTTTAAAGATTTTATTTTTTCCTTTTTCTCCCCAAAGCCCCCCAGTACATAGTTGTATATTCTTCGTTGTGGGTCCTTCTAGCTGTAGCATGTGGGACGCTGCCTCAGCGTGGTTTGATGAGCAGTGCCATGTCCGTGCCCAGGATTCGAACCAACGAAACACTGGGCCGCCTGCAGCGGAGCGCACAGACTTAACCACTCGGCCACGGGGCCAGCCCCCGATAGAAATCCTTTTAAGTCCAGAAAGCCAAGCCCATTTCATGAAGGTTACTTTGGTTTAAACTAGATAAGCCGTACCATCTGTAAATCCACTTACCTAGTTACGAGTAAACTGCAAGGAGTCACAGGATGTGAAAACACAGGGGCTGTCCTCCCCTCTCGGGGGGAACTCCTGCTCTGCCCTCAGGACCAGTTACACTGATCAAAAATATGGACTCAATGAAGGTGCCAGTGCCAGAAAGCACATTAACCTTCGTCAAGCTTTATTTCCTTTTCTTTTAACTTCATTTTATACTCTCTTGCCTTCTTTTCTTTGATCATGCTTCTACTTACAAGGCTCTTCCCACCTCTCCATTTTTACCTAAAGCGGTCTCCTCTATCCCTCAAGGCTAGCTCAAATGGCACTCTTACCAGACAAAGTCACATGAAGGACTCTTTTCCTCCTGTGAAATCTCAGTTGTTATTCCAGATATTTGCCACATACTGCCTTGTTGCTGTTATTTCTGTATCATCTTATTGGCCCTTTTATGTCAGGTTTGTTGAACGCAAGTCATGTTTTATATACTTTTTCAGCCCTCCTATTCAATGTGCCTTGCATAAAGTAGGTATTTAACAAGTATTTTTAGAACTGAATTCAAGAAAGGCATATGGCATAAGACATTGAGCAATGGCAATTACGAAGGCTAATTAACAACGACGAAGGCTAATTCTGAACAGGAGGTGAACTGCCTAAGTTCATGCGGATTTATCTGAATCAGACACGAGAAGGACAAATAGGCCACCATGAAGCCATCTAAAAGTTCTAGTGTCAAATACAGGACAACAGTGCTTCCCCAAAGGACAAAAAAATGAAATGTGACTCAGTTTCATGAATAGGGAAAGGCCAACAACTCTACGTGAGGCTCATGAGTATTTATGGAAAATATGATGTTTAAAGTTATTAGCACTTTATCAGTGGGAGAAGGCCACCCCCAAAACATGTCCCAAAGGCATGTGTGTTTGTGTACACCTGTGTGTGCACAAACACACATACACACACTCATTCAGAAGCTTTGTGGGTTGTCAAAAAGGCAGACAATCCACACTGGCTTGTGAATAGGAACCAGGAAAACCCAGCTATGCCTGCTGCTGTGTTGCATAGGCCATGGGGCTTGCTCTCTGATCATGAGTTCCAGAAGCTGAAGCCTGATCATTCAACAAGGGAAGAAACGATGTCTCAGGTTTAAACTTCAATACTATGAAATAATGGAACAGAGCCATATTAAACCAACCTAGGAGTGATAGTGGCAGCTTCAGGGAGACAGAAGAGAGTTAGCAAAAGATATCAGAGGTGGAACTCCAACACTTCACATTTCTCTCAATTCCTTCTCACCAGAAGTTGGAAGCAACTACTAGTTAGAGCCTTATTGCCGGTGTCTGCCTGGGTAGGCACATGGAGAATTTTGCTCATTGGTCCAAAATGCCAAAGTTTTAATGTGTTTATTGTAAATGTGTTTCTCATCTGTATGCTACTTTCTCTGTAGACGCCATTATGTTGCAACTACTTACAGAAAGTCTCCTTGAGTTTAGAACTGGATAGTGTGCGCTTTCCTTGTTATTAAGAACCAAATAGGAAAGATATTTGAATTTTGAACCTAGTCAATACTCAGGGGCTAAAGTCAAAATGAGTCAACTGGTGTTTTCCAGTCTGACTGTGGACCCTGGCCTGCTTCCAGAGCTTGTGTGTGAGTGTGTGCACATGCACACCTGCCATCAGCCTGTCTCTGTTATTGTCGCATGATTGGTCTTGGCTTGGCTCATGAAAAGAGCAAAAGTTCTATATTTTCCTGTTACTCTGCCACATGCCTTTTTTTCTCATAACTCTTCCTGCATCATACCCCCTTGTAAATTCCTTATATCTCTATATTCTCTCCTCTCACTATCAAGCCAGTGTTGGTTTTCGCCTTTTGCAATGTTTGTGGAAAGCAAGATTAATTCAGTACAAGTAGGTAAACTAAGCAAGTTTGACTTAGCCAGTCTTTTAGAAATATTTTCATGTGCTCTGGTCAAACTCATTCTATAACTCATCGGATAAATCCTTGAGATAGCCAAAAATAGTTAATTGCACGGTATCATGGGCTGTCTTGCCACTTTTACATTTAATTTCAGAGTTAGGTTTGTAAATTAGTTTAATCTACTTTGTAGGTGACCTAAACTCGCCTCGGGATGTATCTCCATGGGGCCAGCAAAGTGATTTTATCTCCAGACATCTTAACCACTTGTCCAGTTGACAAAAATATCCAAAAGAACAGTTCGATTTGATTATTAAATTGACTATACTGACTATATTTGATGCAGACATTAGTAGCCATAAGCCCACAATGACATTGTATTATGGGCTGTGCTCTCTAGAGCTATACTTTGGAACCAAGTGCCCAATGGCCCTTTACAGATGTTGTATTATTTGGCCTCACAGAGGTCTCTGACACTATGGCCATATCTTCCTTTTTGAAATTCCCTGTCTACCATTTATTTTGTAGTTTCCTTTGTCTCTTTCATCGATTTCTTCCTTTCTTGACACACTAGCCCTGGGTAATTCCATCTACATTTACAATTTGTTCGTCAGTTTGATGATTTTCTAATTTACGTTAATTACTAGTTCAGGCTGCTCTCTCGAACTTCTAAATGACCTTTCTTCCTTGGTAATGAAATTTCCAGTAAAGAAGTTGAGAGTAATGAGTTATTCTGGACATCTGATTAATCCATGACTCTTCCAAAATTCAAAGCTTCTCCCCATCCTGGTACTGAACTCTCAGATCCTCTTGTTTTCAAATATGGATGGTTTAAAAAAATTTTTTTTAATTCCTCAGTAATATCATCCTATCCTTGCTACAGATAGCAATTTCACAATTTCAGGATGTAAAATTGGCTTAATATTAAAAGAAAAGTCAAATAAGGAAGCATTTATTAACTAAATTAAATATCAAAGGATGAATAACTTGCATGAGCACAGAGAAAACATTAAAAATATAACTTTATTATTTATAACTTTGAAATGGATACACTGTTTTTTTACTACTTGGGCAGAGTGTTTTAGTCCCTGCATTCAAGGGAAATAAAGTTTAAACAATACCCACGTATCTAGAAGTTGATTTTGGTTGAAAGCACAATTCTCTCCTGTTAGGTTTGAAACAACGGAACTGAACCTATCAACCTGGGAAGAAACCTGTCTAACTTGTTTCATACATATATTGTATTTTCTTTAATGGTTTCAAAATGTCAGAAAGAAAAAGAACCTGGCCCTACCATCCAGGGCTGGATGATACAATAGAGGATGCATTCAGAGCAGAGGTTCTCAGCGTTGGCTGCACATGAGAATCACCTCAGGGAGATTTTAAAACTCTCTCTGCCCAGCCTTTGCCCCACACCAATTAAATCAGACCCTCTGGGGATACGATCCAGGCATTAAAGCTCCCCAAGTGATTCCAGCCTGCAGCCAGACTGAGAAACCCTGATTGATAATGAGTGACTTAGGAATAGTTCGGGCCAGATGCAGTTATGTTAAGAGGTAGTGTGGAGTCATTCAGAAAGTAGAGTGGAGAGAGGAGTCAGGGGCAAGCATTTAGAAATCAGAGTGGAAATAGACAAGGCACTCATCCTTATGATCCTAAACACCAGGATTTTCTTTTTTTTTAATTGGGATATATCAATATTTATAAAGAGAAAATGGGTGTTACTTAATACTCTTGTTTCAGGCAGTTTTTAAAACTTATTAAACATTGGTTAAATACACCAAGTGGTACATCCCTTGCTCTCTTGATGACCAAATTTGACCAAGTCTGACAAATTTGACCTTCATTGGCTGGTGGCTGACCCCAGAAGGAGCAGGCCTGGCAACGGGGAGGATTCATCCTATAACCTCAACTTCCTTTCATGATGAAAACACCATATAGCCCCAAAGTCCTATCTTTTCCCCATCACGAATGATCTGTGTCAGCATGACATTCTTAAAGCCCAGCTAAGGATCTGTGAGGAAAAAATTCTTAAAGTCTGTTTTACAGAATTCAAACTGTGAAAAGAGAAAAAACTAGGTCGGGAGCCAGCCAAACCAGTGAGGTACCTGCCAAACCACACCTTATCCTCCTCAATCAGCAAAAATATCATCCACCGCCTGACTGCTCTTACCTCACCAATAGGAGCTCATTCATTCCCTTATTAGGACACTGGCAGTGGCAAGAGACACTGCTCATGTCTGAGGCCCAGGAGTGGCTCCCACAACATGTGCAGTTCATCAAAAATGAGAAGAGGGTAAAAGGCACCGAGGGAGGGGACTGGAAAAATTAAATCTGCACTGTATGGAGGAGAATCCATCTTGGTAGACCACAATTATGGTTTTGGATTAAAAAAAAATTTTTTTTAAAGGCCAAACCAAAAAAAACCACAATCCTAATATTTTTTAAAATACATTTTTTGGAATGGTGTTTTTAAAACTTAGAAATGCAGTCAAGAAAATTTTAAGTCGAATGCTTCCAGGGAGTTGAATATACGTGATCAGTGAGTACCTGGTCTTAACCTTCAAGAAGGGCTGGGCGTGGGTGGTCTTTCCCAGTTCTAGAGCACACACTTGGACATAGAGGTGTCACTTGCTTTTTTTTTTCTAACCTGGAGCAAAATAAAAGGCCTGACCCTCCTTCTGTCTTTCTTCAGGGCTCCTCTCCATGCTCTGACCCTCATCCTAGCTTACCACCTGCTTTCTTTTCTTGCCATGTACCATCATTCACACCAGGCTTTTTTCTATGATGTTGGAGTAGCTTCCAGGTCAAAATGAGATGTCTTCCTGCTGTGATCTGTGTCAACAGGGCTGTCCTCTTAATCCCAACCAGTTCAGTGGCTGAGCTCTTTTCAGAGTTGACTCATGAACTCAGATCCATCCAAGCCATAACGGATTACAATTCTAACTTTCTAGAACTTACAAAACACTTCCATCATGTATATGCTCTAATTTGATCTTTAGAATACCAGTGAGAGAGACACTGTTCTCATTCTTATTTCATAGTTGAGGAAATAGACTCATGGGAGCTGGGTGACTCGTATTCAGAGCCAGCACATCACTGTAATTTGGGGCTTTTCTGACTGGTACTCTCTTCCGTCTCAGAGATGTAATAGTATTGTTCTTCTGCTCACAGGAGGAGCTCTGAAGCCTACCAGAGAGAATTTAAGTCCTTAAGTTCCCCCAGGGACCTCTAAACAAAAGGTGTTTGAGCCCCTGGGAGACTGTAGGAGGCCCCAGGAATCATGTTCACGCTCTGGAGTTGAGCTGGTGCCAACAATTAGCTCTGCTAAATTTGACTCCTTGTGAAAGTTGTAGATGACATTTCTAAGGCTAAAAAGCCAAACACAACAGCCATTATCTACTTAAAACAGTAACACTGCTGACTAAAAAAAAGAGGAATCTAGTAGACCGACCAACCTTGACTTTGAATGAGTGAAGCAAATGAACAAACTGTTTAAAAAATGAGGAAGCTTATTAATACTGATGACTCCCATTTTTGCAGTACTTATTACGTGCCAGGCAGTGAACAGGATGCATCTCATCTAATCCTTACAATAGCATTGAATAGACGTGTTATTCCCATTTTACAGTCTAGATGAGCAAACCTGCCACAGAGAAGTCAAATCACTTGCCTAGGATTACACACTAGGATTTAGCTACCATCTAGCTGACCCCAAAGTGTGGGCCCTTGGCACTACCACAGCACAGCACATCCATTTCTTTCCAGGTCTCAGTTCTCTGACTTTGACAGGACAGGATTTAGAAGTTAAGAGACAGAGAGGTTCAAAATTATTTGAAGAGTTTATCTTCTTTTAAGTGGCATAAGAAAGTCATGTGATATTAGTAACAATGAAATGAGGAGTTGCTAGTTTTATGGAAGTCCAGGTCTCCCACTGGGGGAAGAGGTACACTCATTGCCTCTTTGTAGGGCCCTTAAAGCAGTATTTGGTCCCCTGGGCTGGTTTTTTAAGGCAAAGAGTCATGAAAGATCAAAGACCCCCCCGGTCCACTCCCCTCACCCTCTCTAGCCCTGCTCCACCAGGAGGAGAAGCTTGCTCATCAAGCAGGATCTGATGTCATATCACAAATGCTGCCAGATTCTCCCACTCAAAGACCAGAGGTTAGAGCTGTGAAAGCACAGGCAGCGAATAACATCCGTTCAGTGTTCAGCTGGAGAGAGAAGGGAGCCACCAGGAGCCAGCCTGGAGCCCGGAGCCAGTCACTGCACACACCCAGGCAGGGAGGAGGTGAGCCAGTGAATCAAGCTCTCTGGCCTCATCTTCCTCATCTGTAAAATGAAGCTGATGGTACTTAACTTGCAGCATTGTTGAAGGGTTGCACGAACTAATATTTGTCAAGCACGTAGAACAGTGTTTGGCACATAGTAAGTACTATTGAGTGTTAACCATTTTTATTATTATCATTATTGTTACCATCCTCCTCCTCATCATCATATGGGAAATAGTTCTGTGCTTACAGGTCTTGCAAAGTATGCTGCTGTTTGCAAGCATGAAGGGGAGAACGGGGCAGACAGATTTTTATAACTCAAGGATCTTAAACTCCTTTTCATTGAAAACATTAACACAAGAGAGATTGAAAAATGCAGAATAAATGTAGGGAGAAACTCTTATCTCCTGTTGGTATTTCCTTATTCCCCCTCTACCTTTTCTCTGTCTTTCTTTTTTGAGGAGTGGAGGAGGAGAATTATGGCTAAATGGAATGCCTTTTATCTCTCATTTTTTCTGTCCTCTTAATCCATGCCACTTCTTGCTAAAATGTAGATGGAAATTTCTCGTCAGACAGCTTTACCTTCCCATGCCAGAGGATGCACGTGTCCTAGTGGAAGAGCATAATCCCCTTTCTTGTTCTTCTTCGGGGCTGGCTTAACACCCACACTTGGTGGAGAATTGATGGTGCAGAGCTCTATGCTTGGAGGTTGGCTCTGACTCTCACTGGAATGGCTTTAGACAGATGGCCTGTCAGTGGAGGACCCAGATGTCCCCACTGTTCCAATAACTTTCAGCCAGCTGGCATTTTATTTGTACTCAAAAATTATCCCACTTATTGCTTATGAATTAAACTATGTACTGTCATGTTATTTTAAATCTTTCAGTACTTGTTATGAGTTGAATTGTTTCCTCTAAAGATGATATGTTGATGACCTAACCCCCAATACCTCAGAATGTAATCTTACTTGGAAACAAGGCCTTTACAGAGGTAACCAAGTTAAGATGAGGTCATCAGGGTGGGCCATCATCCAATATGATTGGTGTCCTTCTAAAAAGTGGGAAATATGGACACAGAAAAGGCACGCATGGAGGGTAGATTATGGGAAGAAACACAGAGAGAGAATGTCATGTGAAGGCAGAGGATTGGAGTGATGAATCTACACATCAAGGACCGCCAAAGATTGCCAGTAAACCATCACAAGCAGGGAGAGGGGCCTGGAACAGATTCTCCCTCACAGCCCTCAGAAGGAAACAACCCTGCCTGTTATTTGAAGTAACCTAGCATGTAGTACTTTTTTATGGCAGCCCTAGGAAATTAACGCAGTATCCAATCTAAGGATCAAATGGTTTGACTTTGTTAATAAAATTTTTCTACGATTTCTAGCATCTTCTCCTGTTTATTTAGGTGAGTTGTTCATTACATTGAATCAGCAGCACATCTGATTTATTAAGATGCCCTCTGTTGGGGGGCTGGCCTGGTGGCATAGTGGTTAAGTTTTCTTGCTCCGCTTCAGCGGCCCGGGGTTCACAGGTTCAGATCCCGGGCATGGACCTAGCACAGCTCATCAAGCCATGCTGTGGTGGCATCCCACATAAAATAGAGGAAGATTGGCAACAGATGTCAGCTCAGGGCCAATCTTCCTCACACACAGACACAAACACAAAAGATGTCTTCTGTTGTAAATTGTAAATTTATCCTCTCGTATGCTCAATTTTCACCTTTGCTGTGTTCCTTCTGCCTCTCTGGTATGGGGGAATCTTGGCTGGAGATTTACCTGTAGCTCTGAGGTGGGCTCAGAAAACTCCAGCCTTCTTGGGCTCCCAGGGGCAGCAGATGACACAGCCTCCATTGCCTGGGTGGAGAGGATTCTTTACGAGGTCTCTCTCCCAGCCTGCAAATCTTCAGATCCAGAAGAGACAGACTTGTAATACTTCCCTGGGTCAAGTTTAACGTTTAAGTAAGGTCAGAAATTTAAAAGTGTATACTAGGGAGGGAGAATAAATGGAAAATAAATCTTTCTCATGTTATTAACTCCTTATAGACCTGGGACGGTTCAATCTACAACTTCAAGCCTGTTTCCCTTGGGCTGAGTAGAGAGCATATGTACCACCCGGGTGCCCTTCACTCAGTGAGGTTAAAAGGAAAGCCCCCACCTATGCTGGGGGCCGAGGAGCTTTCTCTGTTTTGTCATCAGGAGGTGTTCACTGCTCGGCTAATATCAGAATACCATTCTTCACGTTAGGCCTCTCCAGGATGCGTAAGCTTTGTCCAAGTTGCGGAGACCTCAGCAAACTTTAAAATGTACAGCAGGTAAGGGCCAGGTTTGTTACATTTAATTCTAAGAAGTCTGTATACTCATATTATGGGTTGAAAGGTGTCCCCTCCAAATATATGTTTAAGTCCTAAGCCCCAGGACCTCAGGATGTGACTTTATTTGGAAATAAGGTCTTCACAGAAATAATCAAGTTGAGATGTGGTTGTTAGGGTGGGCCCTAAGCCAACATGACTGGTGTCCTTATAAATATAAATAGGGGAAATTTGGACACAGAGACAGACACACACAGAGGGAAGACGATGTGAAAAGAAACAGGGAGAATGTCACGGGGAGTCATGGAAGCTCTGGAGCTACGCTGCCACAAACCGAGGAACACCCGGGGCTGCCAGAATCTGGAAGGGGCCAGACAGGCTCCTCCCCCCGCAGGACGCAGAGGGGCGCCGCCCTGCGGACACCTTGACTTCAGGCTTCTAGCCTCTAGATCTGTGAGAGAATAAGTTCCTGTTGTTCTAAGCCGCGCAGTTTGTGGTACTTTGTCATGGCAGCCCTAGGAGATGAGCACAACTCGTCACAGTCACTCAAGCTTTTGTGATCACCCAGAAGCTACCTCAGATCCATCCCCAGGAACCAGTGCGTGCCAACAGTTATCGCTGTTAATCTCCCCCCCACACACACTCAGAAAGAGCGCTTGCTAAGTCCAGGCACCGTGCTAACCACTTTACATATATTTCCCTCTTTTTATAGATGAATAAACTGAGAAACTCAGCGAGATTAAGTAATTTGCTCAAGGGCACGCAGTTCAGAAAATGACGCCACTAGGATTTGAATCCAAGTTTACCCGGATTTCGAAGTCAATATTCTTAATTGATACTCTCCTCATCTGTCAAGATTGCTAAAGGCATCCAAACCTCTGGCAAACATCCCTACTTCTTGCTCCATCCCCCTTCACAGCAGATCTGGTTTAAGACAACTAGGAAAAATAGTGACTCTATATTTTGCCCCAAAAGTCCATTTTCAGCAAGTTTCTTTTCTTCTTCTTTTTTTTTTTTTTGAGGAAGATTAGCCCTGAGCTAACTGCTGCCAATCCTCCTCTTTTTGCTGAGGAAGACAGGCCCTGAGTTAACATCCATGCTCATCTTCCTCTACTTTATATGTGAGACGCTACCACAGCATGGCGTTGCCAAGCGGTACCATGTCCACACCCAGGATGGAACTGGCAAACCCCGGGTCACCAAAGCGGAATGTGCGAACTTAACTGCTGTGCCACCAGGCCAGCTCTCAGCAAGTTTCTTTTAGCTTTGGAGTTATCCAAAGTATAGCAATATGGGTTATCTTTTTTTTCTTTTTTTTGTGAGGAAGATTCACCCTGAGCTAATATCCGTTGCCAATCCTCCTCTTTTTCTTGTTTTTTTTTTTCTTCTTGAGGAAGATTAGCCCTGAGCTAACATCTGTGCCAGTCTTCCTCCACTTTGTACGTGGGATGCCTCCACAGCATGGCTGATAAGTGGAGTAGGTCCTCACCCAGGATCCAAATCCGTGATCCCCAGGCACCAGAGTGGAGTACGCTGAACTTTAACCACTCAGCCATGGGGCCGGCCCCTAGCATGTGTTATCATTTTTAAGTAGTAGTATCAATTTAAGTAGTAAATGGAACAACCAAGATCTGAGGTGAAACATTCCTCTGATTTTTCTAAAGCAGATGGATGTTTCAATGAATACATGTCAATCACAAACTGAATTGAGCCGCCTTTCCCCCCAGTATCATCTTTGTTGGCATAAGGTGTCAAGCCATCTCTCCTCTGGGGTCTTTAGGAGGGGGCATGCTCAGAGGGAGGGAACAGTAGGAAACGGAACATGGATAAAGCATCCATTGTGGTTTACACACTTTTATGTAGCTAGTTCTTTTAATTTTCACTAAACCTGCAAGGCAGATATTATACATTTTTTTTTTTTTTTACAGATGAAGAAATTTAGGCACAGTGAAATTAAGCAACGCACTCAGGGTCACACACTTGGTAATGAGTGGGGTCTAGACACAGACGTGGGAGTCAGGATATCTGGTTCTAGTTTCTTGAGTGTCCAGAATGTGCCCACGCAGTGCTGCAGAAGGAGGGTCAGGCCAATAGAAGGATGCTGAGACCCTTTCCCCGCTGCAGAAAGGCTACCTATGAGACGGCAGGGGTGAGGAATAGGTTCCTCTTTAAAGCCACTCCTTCTGCTCCAAAGGTTCGGTGCACCTAAACCCCACTGGGCCTCACTTACTCACTGAAAAGTTGTCTGGGGGCCAGCCGGGTGGCGCAGCGGTTAAGTGCACATGTTCCGCTTCAGCAGCCTCTGGGGTTCGCTGCTTCGCATCCCGGGTGCGGACATGGCACCGCTTGGCAAGCCATGCTGTGGTAGGCATCCCACATATAAAGTAGGGGAAAATGGGCACGGATGTTAGCTCAGGGCCAGTCTTCCTCAGCAAAAAGGGGAGGATTGGCAGCAGATGTTAGCTCAGGGCTAATCTTCCTCAAAAAAAAAAAAAAAGTTGTGTGAACACAGTCTTTCTCAATTCAATTCTTAGTCATATCAGAAAACTTATTAAATAGTTTTGGAAATTATCTACACAGAAGCTACAAGTGTCCTGAAGTCAGTTTAAAGCTAGGTTTAAAATATTGCTTAAATTTTATGTAATTTTCTCTGGAAACTATATAGGGTAGTTATGAGCTGTGGCCTTTGGGGGGGTGAGTATTGCCAATCTGTGTAAAGAATGTTTTCACTCTTTAAAGAGCAAAAGTGGGAAATTTATTTGCTTCTCTTTAGGGTGAATATAGTCCTATTTTATTTTAATTATTTTATTTTCTGTCTGTTATACACAAAGTGAAAGCTAGAGTGATTTGGAGAATCAAGTTCTAGAAAAGGTGAAGGTGGACATTCCTTGCAAGGATCAGTAAGCTGTCATGGAAAAGTAAAGCAAAGACACAGAATGCTAACATGGCAGGCAGAGCTAGCCTGTAAGAGGCAGATGTCTAGGGTGTTTAGGTCTTAAATAGGAATTTACCAGCATAGAAAATTCCAGACTAAAATAGCTGGCCCTAAATAGGAATGTCAGGACTCGAAGGAAGTGTTCTTTTCTTTTTTCTTTTCTTTTTTTTTTTTTTTTTTGGTGAAGAAGATTGTCCCTGAGTTAACATCCATGCCCATCTTCTTCTATTTTGTATATGGGACATTGACACAGCATGGCTTGATGAGCGGTGCGTTAAGTCTGTGCCTGGGATCCAAACCTGTGAACTCCAGGCCGCCAAAGCAGAGTGCATGAACTTAACCACTACACCACTGGGCCAGCCCTTGAAGGAAGTGTCCTAATCAATGTCTGTGTGAGATGAGGTTTACAATAAAGTTATAAAGTGAAAGATCTATGAGAAAAGTACCATATTTTCTCCATAAGTTTATTGTTTTAAAACCTTCTTCATAAAATGATCTCCTTTACTGGTTACTTTTGTTGAATGTCAGTTGGTTTTAATAAAAAGCAGTCTTACAAACAAGGAAATTAGTGTTTATAAATCCAGTGGGCTAGAGGAGATACTCTCAGGCCAAGCATACTCCTTCACAAATTAGCTCATGAGTTAAAAACCCACTGACCACCTAGTTGCTTCCGTGTTTTATAACCAGAAAAAGTCTTTATTTATTTATTATTTTTTTTTTAATTTTTTTTTTTTAAAGATTTTATTTTTTCCTTTTTCTCCCCAAAGCCCCCCCGGTACATAGTTGTATATTCTTCGTTGTGGGTCCTTCTAGTTGTGGTATGTGGGATGCCGCCTCAGCGTGGTTTGATGAGCAGTGTCATGTCCGCACCCAGGATTCGAACCAACGAAACACTGGGCCGCCTGCAGCGGAGCGCGCGAACTTAACCACTCAGCCACGGGGCCAGCCCCCCAGAAAAAGTCTTTAAGGGCAGAGGGGCAAGGTGATCTGGCTGAGCTTCTTAAACAGAGCCTAGTCCTAACATCACAAATACATGCCGCTCTGAGATGTCACTTAGGAAGTTGCACGTTACAGCCCATGCAAGGATCTGTCCCCAACTCTATAAAAGACAAATGGCCCCTCCAAGTTGTTGCTCTGACATTAAATTTTGATTGGGAAAAATAAGGCTATTTAACAATAACTTGCATCTGTCTTGTACCTAATATTTTCCTGTATACTTCAACTCACGTCATTACACTGGACAGACCCCGCAAGTTGCATGGAGCAGACACTAGCATCTCCATTTTACCACTGTGTTGCAGAAAGTGGAAGTGGCTTCCTGGAGATCACGGTGCTGATTACTGAAGGAGCTAGACCAGAATCAGACTCTCTGATTCCCATCCGAAAAGCCTCTCCTTAAACCCCCAGGCTCACTCTCAGTCTCCAGCTAGCAGAACATCCTGGGCTGCTTGAAAGGCAGGGACCAGGGGTACCAAGATTAGGTAATATGTTCAGTGATTTTCAAGCTGCAGTTTGCAGCTTCTTAAATCTATTTAGTAGGTCATGACCAGCATTTTTTAATGAAATTAAAAAGTACAGAAAGTATCACAGGGAAGGAAACTAAATCACTATCTCAAAGAGATAACTGTACTCCTATTCGTTGCAGTGTTATTTACAACAGACAAGGTAGGGAAAGAACCTAAGTGTCTGTCGATGGATGAATGGATAAAGAAAGTGTGATATATTATCAGCCTTAAAAAAGAAGGAAATCCTGCCATGTGCAACAACATGGATGAACCTAGAGGGCATTATGCTAAGTGAGATAAGCCAGAGAGAAAAACAATTCTCCTTCGTATCACTTATACGGGGAATTTTTTAAAAAGTCAAAATAGAATCATGGTTGCCAGGGGTTGGTGAGTGGGGGACATAGGGAAAGGCTGATAAAAGGGTACAAACTTTCAGTTAGAAGATGAATAAAGTCTGAGGATCTAATGTATAACATGGTAACTAGAGTTGAAAATACTGTATGGTATAACTGAAATTTGCTAAGAGAGTAGAATTTAAACACTCTCATCAAAAAAGAAAGAAAAAGAAAGATAAATATAGGTGGTGATGGATATGTTAATTAACTTGGTGCTGGGAATCTTTTCACAATGTATATCAAATCATCATATTGTACACTTTAATATATTACGATTTTGTTTGTCAATTATACCTCAATAAAACTGAAAAAAAAGAAAACTATAATGCAACTTAAAAAAAGAAAAAATTCAAAGACATTGTACATAACAAGAGTGAGCACTGGTTCACAAAATATTTGATTCAAATACATATATGTGTGTGTATGTGTTTATACATATGATACTGAGTCACAAATTTAAGTTTAAGTTAAAAGAAACTCGTATTTCTTTTAGAGGGTCAGAGGGAAAAAGAAAACAGGAAAAGCACTGATGTAAGTAATGCTGATCAGGTGGCTGCACTGCTCTGATGGCAGCCACAGCCTTAAATGGACCCGGGAATGTGTATATGCTGAGTGGTGGGTATAGGGGAGAACTCAAGAAAGATTCCTGTAGTGGGTGGGAGGTTAAAGGACCAGATCATCTTGAAGCCAGAGCCTGTGTTTTGTCTTTTTTCATGTTCTTAGTGCCTAGTCCAGCAGCACTAACTGGCACAGGAAACCCTCAATGAATATTTGTTGAATGAATATGTGGAAATGAGTGAAGTTTACAGATTTTTTTAAGGCTCCTCTTAAAAATTCAATTAGGCTTGGAAATGAATCCAGGCAGTCTTACATTTATTAAAAGCTTGTTTCCAAAACTTTAATTTGCAGATTGGTCTTTGGAACTTCAAACATCATTATACATGGCAGTTAGTATCTCAGGCCAGCCCACAACCGCGTTTTTAAAACCCAAGATGTATCTAAAGTTAGTACAGAGAACTGAAGCTGTGTTTCTATGGGGAAAACGCATCCTCACTGGTCCAGTTAGAAATGGCAGGAGCATATTAGCTTCCAGACAGCAGAGGAGCACCTCCCCATCCCTGCTTCCTCGTGCTGTGGCCAGACTGGCCTCAGCAAAGCCATTTTTGTTGGGCTGGGAGGGATGTGAGAAGCAGGATGAAGTGAGGTCTCCTTTCAAGGCTAGGAATAGGTCAAGGTAAGGAGGGAAAAAGATGACTGAGCAATGCAAACAGCATCAACAGGGAGGGAAAGAGGGGCCTGCAGCCACTAGGTACCCAACCAGTGGGATCGTGGCCAGGTGGCCAGGAGGACACATGGAGAAAGTCAAGACCACCTCCATAAGATTTGGTGTAGTCACCACTGCATGAGCGATTCAGCAATATCGTTTATAGAATGCCTAATACATGCACAATCACCTGTTTCTCTGCCATTCTTTTTTTATTTTTCATCCATAAACAGAAAGTAGTAATTTCACCTTTAACCAGAGTAGAGGTCTGGAAAAGTCAATCATTTAAAACCAATCTTTGAACCCAAAAGTCAGCAAAAATGGCTAGTTGGGTATAGAAACCAGCAGTCACAAAATATACATGCATCGTATATTGCACACGTACACTGCATTGTACATGGAATGTACACTGTTACACTGTAAGAGAGAAGGGTCCTCAGTGCCCCTCCACCCAGACTATTGACTTTTACTTTGAACAAAATTCTAATAAACAGGGTTTCCTGATATCCTTGGGCAGCTAGAGGTGGGTGCCCTAACATTAAGGAGAAGCGAAAAAAAAGACATAAATAAGAAAACGGAGGACATCACAAAATAAATGGACTCATTTGGGGATGGGAGTCCTATATGCCAAGATAACACTGTTTCATAGTGTGATTTATAAAACTATATTCATAATGACAATTCTCAGAAATTAAACAAAATATTTCAAGTGTATTGTAATATCTATTTTAAAGAAGGGAAAGAGAGAGTTTCCTTTAAATTTTGCTTTTTGTAAAAAAAAATTAAATTTAGCATGTTGGAAAACTTTAATGCTACATTCCCTAATAAGATAGGAAAAACTAGCCTCTCCTATACTTTTTCCAATTCTAAATATTTTTATGTGCCTTTCTTCTGTTATTTCTGCTGAATCTTACAAAATTATGTCAATCATTTATTTCTTTAACATGTTTTTAACTTAGTTTTCTCAGAAAACAGTGAGATAAACTGAATAATTTCCTATGTTTCTTTGATTCCATGGTTTTAAAACTTATATGCCCTTCCACATTTGTTACAAAATGTGACCCAAGAACAAAACTTTTTCATCCCCAGGATATATGAAAGCCTACCTCTTTGTGAGAAATATAACTCAATGGACTAAAGCATGAATATTTACAAGAAACATGAAATCTTGACTCAAGTAGACTTCATTAGAGCTTTGGGAAAATGAAAAAAGTAGTGGTGAAATATTAGATTGCAAGTGACAGAATCTTTCAATAATCTTACTAGGAACAAATTAAACAGCATCTTGAAATCTAAAGAACTGAACAGCCATTCACACCTGCCTCTGAAAATAACATGGCTCTGTGGAGGTCTCGGTATTCAGGAATTTTAATGCGCCTCATTACAAAACACTGCCAATCTTGCCCTGTAGGTGATGAAACTGAGATAAATGATCTGATGCAAATGCAAAGGAATTTAGAATTCATTTTGTTGGGCACCTGATCCAGCATTTACCTAACACTTCTTCCAAAGCAAAAGGTGCCGAGGCTTTGTGTGTTCAAATGATTCAAATGAAAAGCGGTTTATTGGTTTAGCCTATAATAGGACACTTAAAGAATATTATTTGAGCATCGGCACCGTGCTAGGAGCTGAAATTTCAAAGATTCAAAATAGTTCCTGCCCTCAACTGAATTACCATCTATTATGGGGAGGACAGGCGTGCTCACCACTAACTTTAGTATGAGGCTATTAATAGAAAGATGGACAAAGGTCATTATCGTGTAGAGAGAAGAGGAACCGAAGAAGGCTTGTGGAGGAAGGTAGCATTTGATTAGGGCCGTGAAGGACAGGAACAAAGTCAGAAGCAGACGGGGTAGAGCTTCTATCCCTACTACACTCTCCAGTCACATCCCATTGCTCATCCCCACCCCATTCCCATCCCCTCTTTACCCCACCCCACCCTACCTACTCCAAAACTTCCTTGGAATCTTAGGTCCTCATGGAACAGTTCAGAAACCACTGATCTTATTTAATACCTCCATTTTAGATGAGGAAACTGAGGCACATGGGGTGTTCCCTGGGTAGGGAATCAAACAAGCCAAGGAATGGAGGTGGCTTGTACCTGAGGAGTTTGGGGAACAGTGAGTGATCTGATTTGGCCGGAGCAGGAGGTCAAGTTGGGGAGCAATATTAAAGGCAGACTGTGGAGAACCTTGAATGCTATATTAAGGAGAGTGAGCTCTATTCTCAAAGGTAGGGGAGGAACAGGTTGGATCAGAGAGGGGAGAGAGACTGAGGCTGGGACCAGACGGTAGGCAATTACAATCGTCCAGGTGGGAGACAATAACTGTTGAAATTCAGGAAATGACAGAGTGAGTGGAGAAGAGTGAGAGAGACATGTAAAAAGTAAATTGATAGAAGCACAGGCATGATGGAGTGGGAAAAAACTCAGAACTAGGAGTTGAGAGAGAGACACACACACACACACACAGACTGGGCTCTTTTCCCAGCATTCCAGGCTCCGTTGTTGACCAGCTGTGTAACACTGAGCAAGCCCTTCACCACCATGTGCCTTAGTTTCCTCATCTGAAATAAAAGCATTAAACAAGTCAGTGGTTTCTGAGCTGTTCCATGGAGATCTAGGATTCCAAGGAAGTTTTAGTGGAGTGGGTAGGGTGGGGTGGGGATGAGAAGGGATGGGAGCGGGTAGGAGTGAGCTCTGGGGCACGATTGGGGAGTGTAGTAGGGATGAAGATCTCTAGATCCAAAACCACCTGTTTAACCAGAACATCACCTTTATGTAATAGAATTCCGTGTAACATTAAATTTGCTGGGAGAAAAAAAACAACAACTAGTTTGATAACCACCGGACTACACTGAGCTCTCACACACGTGCAATCACACCTACAGAAACTGGTTCTCCAAGAGATCTGCTAATATAGTGGATGTGGGTCTCATTTTTAGGACCTCATTGAGTTTCTCTGTTTATTTAATTAACTGTTGCACAAATGCTGGAACAACTGGAACAACAATTGTCATGCTGAATCAATGCCAGAACTCTCAAAAATGGGAAGGATTTACTGAAAGGCCATTTGGTGTTCTTACTCTTGCGTGGTACCTTTTCCCAAAATCCACCAAGTTTCCAAACCTCATAAATGCCAGCATGAAAAGGACCCTTGCCTGTGAGCACAAAGACCCTGGCTTTGCTACTGACTATTGTCTGGCTTTGGGTAAGTTGAGTTACCACTCTGGATTCTGTTCCCTTGTCTACAAAGTGAGAGCATCGCGGAAAACAATCCTAGAGGCCCCTTCTAGCTTTAACATTCCAGGATCTCATGATCCTAAACCTTGGAGCCTGTTATCTGAACAATTCCCTGATCAATAGCATGTGCTTTCAGTCTTGCTCTGTCACAGTCAGTGGTCAGTATATTAAGGGCTTTGGGCTGTTGACTTTAAGGATTGGGCAATGTGTGCTTTAGCCAAAATCCTGAGTCCTGCAAATGGATCATTCTGAGCAGAAGGCTCAGGTCTAAATTAACAGCAGATCTTGAGAAACACAATGCTTTGTGGATCGGTTATTTGGAAAAGAAAAACCCCATGCCTAGGTATAAAGCCCCGCAAATGGTCTACAAACCACCATAAAAATGCAAACGAGGAAAACCAATCAGAACCGCCACAAAGTATAGCCCAGAAAGTTTCCTCTGAAACTTACATACTCACTGCCTTCTTCTGCCTCCTGATTTCTCCTCTCTTCTCCCAATCCCACAATTTTTAAAAAAAGCAAAAAAAAACTTTTGTTTTTTTTTTCGCAACACCAATTCCTTTGTGGAAAAAAAAGAAAAGTTAAACAGAGGAGGCGAATTGAGCACTCACTGGGAGAGCGCGGCCAGGCTGCGTCTTCCCTGTGATCCGGATCCCCCGAGCATGTCCGCAGCTGGAAGGGACGGCGGGGCACTGGAGCTGCCGAGACCCTTGGCCGTCAGTGTGTGGGCTGGGCCCCCGGAGGTGCCATGTTATCAGCGGCTGAAATGCTGTGTGCAGGATGCTCCCGTGTTCTCCCTTTGTGTTAACACTTTGGTCTGTCCCTGTGACGAAAGTCTGGGCTTGTCCTCTGCCAAATCTACTCCTCCCCACCCTTTCCCTCGCATACGATCATCAGAGAGCTGATTGTTATTTTTTACTGTAATCTTTCTAATAGAGGCCCATCATGTTTAGATTGTAAAGGGCACAGATTGCTTGGAGATTTCCAGAATGTTATTACTGGGTAGTAGGGGCCAGGATCCCCGGTAACTTCCATGATAAAGACTTTATATGATTAATTACAAATAATTATTCCAAGGTAGAGAACTAGTCAAAGGAAAAGACTGATCCATGTGCTCAGCCTTTTGGAAAACAGTAGATCATGGTATCACTTGCATACACAGTCCAATTCTGAAGAGATCAGCGGAAATCAGCCCACTGAAAAGTTCATCCGGGTGCAGTTCTCAGGCCCTCGTGCTGAGCTCTGTTCTCAATTAGCCTTCGTGTAGGTGGCCTCCAAAGCAAACAGTTCCCACCGAGAAACTAAATCTGAGAAACTCCTCTTATCCCTTCTATCCAGGGAAAGACGCATAATATAAAAATGTAAACCAAAGGCACAGAGAAGCAGAGAGACAGCCCATCAGAGATCTGCAGGGTTATACAGGGTGTTTGGTGCTCAGGCTCCTTGGTGAAACGAGAGCAACAGCCTGCCTAGGAACATGTTTCAAGAGCGGGCCTGCTCTGCACCCATGGCGCTCTGGTGTGGTGATCTCATCAGCCAAACCCGGCAAGGGAGCCTGGTCAGCAACAGCTTGGAACGCAACCAAATTCCAGCCCTGAGGAGGGGGTGGGTGTTGATTCCATCTGGAGATGACACTCCGTCTCGGCTTGACAAGCAATGAACAGATTGGTGCTGCGGCACTGAGTTACCCATGGGACTAGATTTTTGTGAAACGAGTAGAACAATTCAGATCTCCTCAACATAAGGTTAAGATGGGTCTTTCGGTAATAGCAGGAAAAGCAATCAACTTCATACATTGAGATCCCCTTCATAGAATGAAAAACATCTTTGAGATCTACAGCTTCATGTCACCAACAAGGACATAGAAGCACAGAGCATTTAAATAGTTCACCTGTGCTGTGGAGCAGAACTTTTAACAACTACTCTTGGGCTCAACTTAAAGAAATTTAATTTAGTTAGATTCAATGTTCTCTTCACTTCAAGTAACTAGCAAATTTTGGTTGTTTTCCTGCTTAAGTGCTATGCTGTCATCAAAGTCATAGTTGATAGAGTAAAATCCTCTAATGAAATTGAAAGTTAATTATTCTATATATCATGACATATATACACATTTAAATATCTCTTTGATTATACATATTACCACTCAACATATATTAACTATTTGAAGTGTATGAAACACTCATAAAATAGAGATATGTCTGCTTTCACAGAAGAAGCTTTCATAAAACACTCACTGACTTGCCTTGAGTTTATTACTCCGGAGTTTAGATAAAAATGTGTACTGTGGCATTTTGCTATTCTCATTTCTACCAAGTTTTGCCCAATGAACTTTTTTCTCTTCAAAAAATTCAGTGGTTTGCTGTGGCAGGCAGAATAATGTTCCTCCCAAAGACATCCATGTCCTAATCCCCAGAATTTGTGAATATATTGCCTTATATGGCAAAAGGGACTTTGCAGATGTGATTACATTAGAGACATTGAGATGACGAGATTATCCTGGATTATCCAGATGTGCTCAATCTAATCACATGGGTCTTTAAAGTCGGGGAATTCTCTCCAGCTGTGGTCAGAGGGAGATATGACTAAAGAAGAATGGCCAGAGAGATGCCACGTTGCCGGAAGAACAAGGATGGAAGAAGGGAGCCAAGAGTCCCAGAAGGCGGCAGCCTCTAGAAGCTGGAAAGGCAAGGAAACAGATTCTCTCCCCTACAGCCTCCAGAAAGGATGCAGCCCTGCCCATACCTTAATTGTAGCCCAGGGAGGCCTGTGTTGGACTTCTCACCTCTAGAATGGTAAAGAATAAGTTTGTGCTGTTTTAAACCACCAAGTTTGTGGTTAGTTGTTACAGCAGCGATAGAAAACTAATGCATTTGCTGATGGGCCTCATTTGACCTTGGGAATACATTTTGCCTCCTGATTTCCCCCACCTCCCTCCACACTCTAATTCTGAAGTGGTAAGTATAGTTTTGGCATATTAGGAGTAAGCTCTTAAAGTGGAGTAGCCTGGAAAAAATTCTGCAGTTCCTCCAGGCCAGTCTAGTCTCTCTGTTGGTCTCGCTCTCTCATACACACACACACACACACACACACACACTCTCCCTCTCTGTCACAACACACACACACACACCCCTTACCCTCCGTGGAGGAGAGTAAGTATTTAGTAATCTTCCACTAATGTGCTGATCTTCATATACTAAAAGTATCCTAACGGTCAGCTGTATAAAATATACCCACCAAGTTATTATCCTAGCTATAGAGATAGGGAGAAGGAAATGATGCACACTCTTAGTTGGCCCCTGGTTATTAGTGGAATGTGTTTGGGAAGTGGCTGTTTGTCTTCGGTTTGTGATGGTAAAACTAACAGGTGTGATAAGTTGTGCTACCTAATAGGGTGCTGACATGACAAATGTGGAGACAGCAGTGAGTCTCGGACCTCGGTCAGACCCCAGTGGGGAACAGGAAGAGCACAAAGGCTAAGAAAAGGGGGACTGGCTGCATTTGAGAGGCAGGGAGATAAGTGAGGTGAGAGCAGGGCTGGGTAGGCAAAAGCTTCTAAGGAGCCCTGAGGTCTGGCTGGCTGGGGCTGGAGAGGCAAAGCAAGAGGAATTAGGAAGAACATACTAAAAGGTAATTTGTCAACAGTGTTCTGCTCCTGCAGAGACGGACAGGCATTTGCGCTTTCACTGTGTAGCACAGACGGTTACTCAGAGTCCATCTTCCAGAACTGGTGTCTCTGAGAACTGAATCAATGATCATTCATCGTTACCATGAACAGCAAACTGGGCCAGCCATCCTTTAGCAAAGTAGTAGGTGTCA
Organism: Equus asinus; assembly: GCF_041296235.1. Classification (NCBI taxonomy): domain Eukaryota; kingdom Metazoa; phylum Chordata; class Mammalia; order Perissodactyla; family Equidae; genus Equus; species Equus asinus. The sequence continues at coordinate 188,634,034 of NC_091790.1, read as the reverse complement.
CACACACGACATTTCACTGGCTCTTTTACTTGGGGAAAAGAAAGAAGGGGCCACTCTTACAGCGTTCTTCATTTCTGGATACTTTGCTTAATTTTTCATCAAAGAGATTCTGGGCTGGGAAGGTTTGAAGGAGGTCAGTGCAATAGAAGGGAAGAGTTCCCACCACAGGGTAGTCCTTTATTAATAAAATATTTTTAAAAATAACTTCATGGGGATAGGAGACGGAACCACATGATCTACTCCAACCTTTATAGTCTACAATGGTTGTTTAAGAACAGCTTCTACCTTGGAGCAAACCCTTAGGGAAAAGAGAAGTACGTGAAAAGCGCCCTGTGTCCTGCCCTGAGGAACTTCAGACACACACACACACAGCCACTCACCTCCTACAGAAACTCAACTTAAACTCAGAGGAAATTGACTCGCTTGAGAGGCAATGATTCAAGTAATTTAAACGAGATTTTTAAAAAGAGTCTTGAAGAAAAGTTTTCCTATAAAGAAATGGATAGACACTACACGCTTAGAATGAGGCAAAAGATCGTGCCTAGATAGCCGCTCACAAAGGGGTGGATAGGAATGGAAGCGAAGGGGTTAACTACATATTTTCAGGCAGACCTCTTTCCTCTTTCCAATTGGTCCCTCCACCTCTGATGGCACCTCACTCCTCACCCATGGCACTGAACTTGTTCACTTAAACCATATTGTTTCATATAGTCCTATGATACTACTTTTTAATGGATCCTCTGAAGAAATCTTCTCATGAAATGCTCTTCCCTTTTTCCATCTCCCTTCTCAGAAACTACGGACTCCTCTTCTCTCCTTCCTCTGCTTCTACTTTCAGTAACATCTTTTCCTTGCCCTCTCCTTCCCCATCGTGTCTTTGCTAATGGCTTCATAGTGCCCATGTGTCTTCCTTTACGCATATGTGGCGGACTGGGTCGTGGGTGGAGAAATGCATGTACTGCTATGGAAAGTCATCATTTACCCCTCTGCCCAGTCTTCCAATGCAACTGTGTCCTTCACTAGAGTCCTTATGGCCTTTGCTGACACAATCCTCCAAACTATTCTTTGCCTGGTCTGTCTCTAGGCCTAGAACGTGTCTTGAATGGCTACGCTCTCATATCTCCCTTACAGTGATGGCATATAGTTTTGTCCCAGCATGTTCTCCCATCCCCTCTACTTAACACTGTTTGAATATTTACCACAAGCAACTCATGGATCTAAGCGCTGTGGGGGATCCAAAGATAAGAAAGTCATACCCAAAAGGAGATAAGATATGTATACACAAATTTTAAAACAAGATAGAAAGTAGAGCTTAAGTACTATACTTCAAAGGTGACATCCTGTGATCAAGGTCCCAGTGTTTAATCACTCTTCTGCTCACTGTATTCTGTTAGTGAACTAGACTTCCTGTTGCCGAAGCAGAAACCCACGTACCCCTGTTAGGGCCACAGGTATGAAGTCATCCTGTAGTCTCGTCGTTTCTAAGCTGGACACCAATGCCTATTTTCCATTCTTCTAATATCAGCCTAAAATATAACAACTTTTCAAGCGGGAAACCAAAATTGGACATAATGAAGGCTTGACCAAGGCTGAATGCGCCTGGATGAAGTCCCAGTGCTGCCTGCCACATTCCTGTTAACACCTCCTAACAGCATTTTCGCATCAATAATAGCATCTCTTACAGAGATCATTCATTCATTTTTGTGCTAAATCCAGGCATTTTTTTTTTCTTCTCTGGATTTGTTGCTTAGTCAGTCTCTCTCCAACATTTATCTGTAAAGCTATTTTTGTGGTCACTATCTGAGGGGTAGAACTTCATACTGTTTTCAGAGGCCATTTTTCAACTCTTTCAGGATACTCTGGATTATATTTTTCTTGTCTAAGGTCTTGGTAACGTAAATAGGAAGCTGAAAAACAAACTAACAACCTGATTTCAAAAGAGGAAAAAAAGATCTTTCGAAGTGCACCAACCTGAATTTCAACACCTAGGAAGTCTCATTAGCTGAGGCCACAGAGTTCAAGTTTCCAGATTATACCAATAGAGTGTTTCCATAGTTCTGTCTCCTCTTCCTGGGCTGTGAGCCCCTTGAGGAGGGGGATTGTGTGTTACTCCTGTTTTTGACCCTCCCCTCACCCCAGTTAGCACAGTGCTTGATGTAGAGTAGGCCTGTGTCACATGTGCTGCATAAATGAATTAGTGCACATCGCTTCACAAAGAGCAAAGAATGGCCTTGACCAAGTTAATTTACTTTTTTCTGTAATTGAGTCAAAATGAGAAGATAAGTGATGTGGATGGTGCCCTGGTCTCAAGTTTATTTGCATGGGGTTTGGGGAGTTGTTTGCTATTTTGTGTCTTGGAATTGGTCCCTTAGCCCAGCCCCATTGTCCCATACCTATGCCCCGAGGGAAGGTGGGCTGCAGAGAAGCTGAGTCTGTTTCCACAAGGTGTTTGCTGAGCACAGGCCAAGCTTTGGTGCCCAGGTGTCAAAGTAACAGAGCAGAGGAGAGGATCACTATCCCTATTTCTATACAGAGCACAGCATGGTTTCAGAATTCTGGAGGAGAGAAGAGAACGCGGGACCACTTTGCTACCTTGATCGGTTATATCACGAGGGCACGAGACAGCATCTTTGACACAGAGGCCGAGGGTCTCAGTGTAGGCCCCAAGAAAGTGGCAGTGGAGGGTCCCCTCATTGGCACAGGGGCCTGGCAGCAAGGCACCATGGGGGGTTGCGTATGGTGGTTGAGGGTACCATTCGTGAGTTTGAGTGAGACAGACTTCCAGCAACAATCAGAGGGGACTTTTTTATTAGCGGTGAGGTGGTAGTCCTGCATAAGCAGGTAGCATTAAGAATTCCATTATCAGTAACGTGATTCTATTGACACCCATAGGCAGATTCTGATTGAGGATACATGGGTAACAGCTATAAAGTTTCTGTACCTTTTTAACATTACGTTTTATTCTGAAATCTTTTAGACAAAGTAAAACAAATAAGGGAAACTATAATAAACATCTGTGTGCTCCTCATCTAGCTTAAAAATTCAACTTTCCAAGTCACTTGGTGCCCCTGTGTGCTCCCCTAGGACAGTGTTCTCTCCCTCGCCACGTGGAGGTAGCTATTATCCCAAATCTGTTTGTGTGCAATCCACTTTCTAGTGAGCTAACCCTTTGAACTGTTCTTCCCCACCTTCGTCCATTCCATACCCAGTTTCACCCCAGCGGGATGCCATCAGTGCCACCACAGTGTGTATTTGGTTCTAGGATGAAACATGATGGGGGTGTGGGAATGAGACGTCGTTTCCCTCTGTCTTGACACTTCTGTATTTTTCATGGTGAAGTGGGGGTTCCCTGATCATAAACTACCACTCAGTTAAAAGGAGGGCATTCTTTCTTTCCCAAGGCCAAACAGTGAGTCCCAGCTTTCCTTTTCTAATTCTTCCCCTTAAGTGTATCCTGACCTCTAGTTGTAATGCCATGGGCAATCTAACACATCTTCAATGCTCTCTAATATTTATCATAAAGGGGATTTTTATTCAGTGAAAAGATTACTGGCACTTGCTGCCATTTGCCTGATGTTTCCTGAAACTTTCTGCCTTTACCCAACAAAGCTATTCCTTCTCCTTTTGTCTAGAATGCCTTTGAAAATTCCTTTTGCTTCTCTGACTTCTAGTGATTCTTTAAGAACCAGTGTCTGGCACCACCTCTACGAAGTCTTCCTAGGTTTGACTTTATTTCTTTGTAATTTATCCTCTTAGGAGGAGAGATGAGAAAGTTTGCCTGTATTTAAGAAATAGCGACACTGTCATGTATGAGTCAGCCCCTCCTGCAAACTTGCTGGGAGGCTCCTCATTTCTGTTTAAACTCTTTTGCAATGATTATTTAGGTCTACTGTCTAAGCTCTTTTTAAAATCTGGGTTTTTTAACCAGCTGGACTATTTTCTTTTCCTGAAGAGAAAAGTTTCTAACTTAAAAGGATCATGCCTCCAACTCCCCTCTGCCCTCCAGCTTAAAACACGTCTTTAAAACAATAAAA